>NC_133977.1:24016397-25503897 GCF_047716275.1 Strix uralensis
GTGCATGTGGGAGTGAGGAAGTTCAGTGGCTGAATAGATATGTGGAAAGTGTCTTTTCTGCGATGCATTATTTCAATACCAGGTTATTTCTGATCTTCAGGTGAAAAGTACAGCAGTGTCAAACTTGTTTCTTTGTTGGTGTGGGTATGTTCTGTTTGGGACAGCTGAACATTGCACATTAACAGAAATCCAATTTTGAATGTCAGAGAGGCTGGAATTCATCATTTTTACAACTTTTTGCCTTGACAAAGTAAAATCTCTTTTCATCTTTGGAGAACAGATACCTGATCATTTTGCTTCTTCTAAGTTAGAAGAACTTAGATTCTTTTGACTCCTCATTCTCCTGCACCCCAAGCTTCTATAATGAAAAGATGTATCCATAGCACACGCTGCTAATAAATATCAGGTGTAATATTTGAGGACACAATTGTCCATTAGCATTTCTGGGTTCTAAGGGGCTGTGGCTCACAAATGAAGCTCAGTCCAGTGTTTCTCTGGTAAAAGATTTTGTGCAGATATAGAAGAGTGTAGTTTCTTCAAAGAATTAGGATAGCTCTACAGAGACCTCTGATTATGGACCTTGGAGGTTCTGCACAGAGAATCTGATCAGTCTTTGGTGGGAAAGAGGAAAATACACATCATTTTGTTTTGTTTTATTTGGGGAAACTTATTTTTAACAGAGCAGGAAACTTTGGACTTACAAATACAGTCTTAAATAGTCACTGCAGTTCCTCAGCTCCAACATTCTTAAAACTATTAGGATTGTAACATCTGGTGCTTTGGACAAACAAGATGGTTGGTACTTCATTAGGGTTTCAGCCTTCTATGTCTGAATTGACTGGCGAAGGTCAAAATATCAAAGAAACCAGTAAAGGAACAGATAGGTGAGGTAGGGTGAGTAGCATATTGCAAAGAGCAATCATACAGAAATTGTTGGAAGTGTTGAATGTGGGGCTGTATGATGCATTTGGTCCATATAAGAAATGACAGTTTAAATAAAAGTTTCAGAAAAGGAACATGCATTGAGGAGTCTAGGCAGAAGATCTTGCTCTTCGGTTTTGTGCATAGGTGGCTGTGTGAAATTACCTGTTGCACCAGTGGTTCTCGGGGTGTTCACTTCCATGGTAATCTATACCCACAGAAATGTTTGGAAAAGATTTGGTTAAAAATAGGCAGAGCTTATGTCTCAGGTACTCAAGCCGGATGGAGGAGAAAGCTTTATCAGGGACAGTTGTTTGGCAGCCCAAGCTTTCCTTGGCCAGCCCCATTCTCACAGGAGCTTGCTGCTTTATTTCTCTTTCAGTCTTAACTGTAGCCCTACACATGACCTTGTCCGAGCCTTAGGCTAAAGTCTACAGCCACTGTCAAGGTAAGAAATGTAGGGAAGAAATGTTTTTGCAGCCTGTGCCTTCCCTTAGTGGGGTCCTTGCAGCCCAGCTCCCTTGGAGGCCATAGACTTTGTCTCAGCCCTCCGCCTAACACTAACTCTGGATGTTGGCCTTGGCTGAGTCTTGGCCAAGTGCCCAGCCTTGGCTGAGGTAAAAAATATGTTAGGGAATAAGTGATTTGTAGGCTGTGCTTATTTGGGCAGCTCTTTTTCCTTTAATTTCAGAATGCTTTATTAATACAGTTAAATCAGGGCTTTTCATTAAATTCGTTTTTTCTTTGGTATTAGCTGTGACTTTTTGTGCCTAACACTGTTGAATTGTTCAGCTCTTTCCTTGTAATACATTTCCCTTTCCTCTTTATGTAACTTGTTCTCAAGAATACTTGTCTCCTCTGTGATAGGAAGCTTACCACTGTAGGTCATGTCTTTTCTTAACTGGTATTTGTGAAAGCTATATCTGGGATGGGAAATTAATGTCTTGTTTTTATTGAGTAGCTATCAAAGTGCTCTTTCTGTCTGTAAACATACAATGGTGTCTGACTAGTATTACAGTGAAATGTTCACTTAATTAAATACTCATCACATCTTTCTCAGTGAGGTGTTGCCATATTTCATTCTGAAGCTTTTGCAAGAAGAGATTTTTACTTAGTTTTTGAGTTTTTTGGGTTTTTTCATTGTCTTCCCTCACCCATTTATATTTATTGATTGTTGTCCTTTTAAAAATTAAATGTTATGTTAATAGGGAAAAACAGCAGTAGGGGAGAAAAGGTTAAGTCAGGGTTTTACCTGTGTATCGCAGTTCCTGGAAGGAACTGTAAACAATTGTCCAATACAAACTATTTGTCTTTGATACTGAAAGGACTTAAGTTATTTGCCATGCCTTTCCTTTATTTATGCATTTATTTATTTATTTTTCATTTCTGCCTATCCAGCCTCTCCTTATATGCAATAGTTCCTCTTCAGAAAACTCACTAATACCAGCATTGATTTTTAGGACATTAAAAACTTAGAAGCAGGTGTGTCTGAGGCTGTTCATGCTTTTCAGAAATGCAAACAAAACCTGTCTATTCTATAACTTACAGATTTAGGGGAAAAAAAAAAAAAGGGTTTTTATTCATAAGGCAAGCTGCAGGGAAAATTAGAGAATATTGCTTGAAGCTTGCTTCTTACTTGTCTACTATATTTCTGTTTATTTTAGTGACATAGAAGAGGTCCAGAATTTGAGTCTGTGATGCTTAACAGTTGTTTAGTGGAAAGTAATGGTAAAACTACATTTTCTCTAGTTACTGATATTTTTTTTTTCAATGTTAAAATCAGGGTACAATAGGAAAACAATAGGAAAATAAAAATTGCAGTAGGTCTATAGTAAACTACTTGATTTTAGAATACCTGGATTGTAAATAGCACAGTCTAAAATACTCTTTATTCAAAATGACAGTATTTCTCCATACGTTGGTAATCTGCTCTTCTTTCTTCCATTTATCCCGTACCTCTCCCATACAGCTGTCGCTGCCATAGTAACAGGTTAACAGAACACTAAGGTTTTTTGCTACTCTGGAATTTGGAAAAAACTATTCATGTCAGGGTCTACTATTAAATATATATTGTTGATCACTTTGCTGATTATCTTTGACTTGTCAAATATCCATAATTATTTAAATTGTATATTGTATTCCCTCTTGTTCAAATTGCATTCAAATTTAGTAGCTATACATGCAGAAGTAGCTCCTTATCTTTGAAAACAGCAGATGCAAACCTTTCAAACCTTGGCTCAGAGTGCCTAGTTGAAAACCTTAAGTGACAGACATACTGGAGTCCTTTGTTACCTTATTCAGGAAGACACATACTAAGGAGTTAAACTTCAGGGTGTCCTAGTGCAGATCTCAGAGATAAAACTATACTATCTATTCCGTAGCATTTCAAGAACAGTGTGTCATGAAGCAAAGGGAAGCTCTGCAATGGAGAGTTTCTATAAGCAGAGTTTTATGAACTGATTTCATTTCTAAAATGTAAAACTTTTGCTTTATTATTGGTAGTTTAACAGATTTTGACTTTTTTTTCCCTCTTCCCAGATTTTGGTGTTAGTGCATTTTTAGCAACAGGAGGTGATGTTACTCGTAACAAAGTAAGGAAAACATTCGTTGGTACTCCATGTTGGATGGCCCCTGAAGTAATGGAGCAGGTATTCCTAATGTTAATAAAGTAATATTTTAAGTCTTTGATTTTTGGAACTTCAGACATCACCACCTTGTTTTTCCTTTCTGGTTCTATTCCAGGTGCGAGGTTATGACTTCAAGGCTGATATGTGGAGTTTTGGGATAACAGCCATTGAGTTAGCAACAGGAGCAGCACCTTATCACAAATACCCTCCTATGAAAGTAACAATCTCTTTATATTACTTAATGCTGTTAACTGTATTATTAATGCTGCTAGATAGTTAGCATGACTTCATTTTCAATAGCAACTCAAGATATCTAAATATATGTATTCTGTGGAATATTTACTCTTTTAATTTCTACATGTTTTGAACTGATTTTGCTTACACTACCTCTTTTTTGGGTTTACTGCAGGTGCTAATGCTGACGCTTCAAAATGACCCTCCCACTTTAGAGACAGGTGTAGAGGACAAGGAGATGATGAAAAAGTATGGCAAATCCTTTAGAAAACTAATTTCATTATGCCTTCAGAAAGATCCTTCCAAAAGGTAGGTCATTATTGCTGTGTGCAGTGAAATTGATTTTTTTAAATACACAGACTGCTTAAAGTTCTGCTGTTTAAACATGATCTTTAAGTGTATGATTTGAATTTTGTAAATAGCAGCCTTCAGTCATCTTCATCTGGGGAGAAGAAATTGCTGCTTAATTGTCACAGAAGTTTTCTTCTTCAGGGTTGTTAACCTAGTTTATTTATACTTAAATATACTGTTGAATTAAACTCTGATCAAACAAAAGTCCTTGCTTTACATCTTAATTTCTCATCTGAGGCAAGATACAAATCTTGATATTGTGCATAAGTCTAACAAGACTGTTCAGATTGATCAGGCAGAACTGTTGGTAACCAAACATATCAGTCTCTTGGCCTTTAAAATAAATTAAAAATACATAAATAATTTTGTGTTAATTTTTTCTCATTTTGTGACATGAGCTTAGTATTACCTTTAACTTGGATATTTCCAGAGAAGATTACTTATTAGGTATTTATTTTTTACTCTAAAGTTAGATGCTCCAGATGTTCAGAGTTTCCCTCATATTTATGAAGGCAATTGCATGTCATAGTATCTTTGTAATTTGTTCTTTCTTGCTATGTTTTGTGAATGAGCTAGCCAAGGTGATGAAAATGTTAAACATCTATTTCAAAACTATTGCTGAGCTCCCAAGTTCCTGGAACAATTAATTTATTTATCCTTTATTCATTTTTATGCAGACCCATTTTTGTAGGTTTCTTTTGCTGAAGAGTTGGAGGAAGCACATTTTAATATTGTTTCCTATGGGTATTTAATATATCACTTTTTTGAAGAGTTTCAGAGCCGGTATTTCTAGGAAAAAAGATTGTTCTGAGACAGCAATCCTGATTGAGTGCTGTGTGGGTCTTTTATGGTGTGTACTTTTCACTGATGTTACGCTAGCTTACGTCCAGGATATTGTTGTAGGGAGTCAAGTCAAAAAGGTGACAGCAGCAACACTAGAGAACAAGTATAATTATGAAAAAAGATTGTGGCAACATCTTTATTCTTGAAATCTTTCAAATTCTTTTTTTTCACTGAAGGGTCACTTGCGTACTGTTTTCAGATTCCCAAACCCCTTACAGTTGGTGGTCTTGGTAGCAAGTCCTGATGCTTTCTTTAAGCTTAGCACTGCAGTTTGGCTGCTTACAGATAAGAATGAAATGTGTTCTGGATAATCAGGCTTCTTTTAGTTTCCAGTGTCAAGCAATTTTCAGGGCAGGATTAAATTGATGTGAAAACATGAGAAGTAAATAATTTAAATGGTTTTCCTTCTCTCCTTGAATACATAATGCTGTTACCCGATCTGTAGTTATGACATCAGTGTTGAAACATTAGTGTTTAAACAAATTATGCTAATTTATTGCGCTGATATTTAAACACGTGCAATATCTTCATGCTCAAAATTGCCTTGAATCGAACAATTAGAACAGCAGATAGGTGATTAGATCTGTGGGCCAGTTACTCAAACCAAGGAGCAGTTGTCCGTATGTTGTGGGGTCATCGCTATTTTTTTATGTTTCTCCCAAGCCAGGATTTATTTTTGCACAGAGATGCCTCCATAGTCATCATGTCAGTGGCGGGAGAAGTGCCTGCTCTTCGTGGCAGATTTTAAGACTGGCATTGCACTGTTGTTGTCTCAGACCGTGATGTTTTTCTTTTGGGAATCTGTGTGTGGGTGTTTATCTTTCTCCCCAGTGTCAAGGATGCTGCTTACAGCCCTCAGCTGCAGTTCACCTCCACAGCCTGTGTGGAAAACAGGCCCAGAAAACATGTCCAGACCAGTTCAGAAGTGTCTGGCGTAATTAATGGTAGAGGAATGGAGGACATTAGTTTGGATAAAACTTTACTAATAATCTGGCTTTTAACTGTGCATATCCCTGTTATGAGATGTGATGGTACTGGATCACTGAAACTTGTCTTAAAGTTAAGAGGTAATTTGAGATAGAACTTTAAAGCTTTGACACAGAAATGGATTCTATTTATTTATTTATTTTAAAATGTTCCCCTTCCTTTTTGCTCATCCAAGGTTTATGTGTGAACTACTGCTAAGCCTAGTGGAGTCTACAGTACCACTAATAATAACACCTTTATTGTAGAGTTTGGTGCTTTGGAGGGGAAGAAAAATAAGTGCTCTATGGAATTACTGTCTGTGTCTAAATTGGATGCTTTTTGTTGATGTCAGGAGTTGTTTCATTATTTCTAGTGGGAGTGAACTGATATGTGCATACACGCTACTTACTACTCCACTTACTCTTCAGATGTGTCCTCAGAGAAATGAAGTAGTTCAGATTTGGGTTGGGGTTTTTTTTTTGAGACTGAAATTTTCCAAATTGAAGCTTTCCACTGTCTTATCTAGTTTGTGCTATATCCAATCTCTTGCTTTAATTCAAATGGAAAACTATAGCAAATGTTGCTTCTGTTCATTAGGAAATGATGAATCTTGGATTCATTGGCTTCAGTAAATTTAGCCATGTCAGAATTAGTCTTGGATAGTGGTATGGGCTTATAATGGAAAGGATGAAAAGAACCTGGAGGATTTTATTTCATCCCAAGAGATGCTTTGCTTTTTCTCCAGAGACTGCTTCAGTACCAGAGTCTGGCTTTGGCTAGATAAGTAGCTTTTTAGATCCCTGAAGCTAGGGGAGACAAATCCTGCTGTTGGAATCACTTCAGTAGCTGTGAGATTGTGATTATCTGTTGAAAACATCAAAAATACAAACTTGATGATGATGGGAAGAAAGAGACTTGAACAGAACTGCAAGTAAAAGTGAAATGTCTAGGTTTTGACCTCACAACTGTTGCTTTGATTTTTATTTGTCCATTTGGTTGCAAGATGCTCCTGATGACTCTTGTTTTTGGTTTATGCATCATGTTAATAGTGTCACTATAATCTCTTGTGAACACCTGCTGACATCAGTGAAGTAAAAGAATGCCAGTAGCAGGTATTGATGCTACTGTTTGGAAACTGTAATTATTCTTTTATTGCTGTGGAGCAAAGTTCAGTTGCATTCATAGAGTCACTTGGGGAAGAACATGATACCTGACTCTTTTTGCTGTTTGTTTTAAGGGTAAAATGCATTTGTGTTGAAAGAAAAAGGGGGGGAAAATTGGCAACTTAGAGACTGATTTTTTTTCTTTTTTTTTTTTTGTATTTTTGCTGTAGAGAGGCTTAATTTTTTCATGTGTGGTAAGTGAGTACGTGTGAATTAATTCCGTAGCTATTATCATTCATTCCCCATTCATACAGTACTAATTCAAAAGTATTAGAGACGTACCATTTAACTAACGTCTTGTACTGTATTCACTGAGAGGGGATCTTTGTTTTCTGTTCTAATTTATTATTGATCTTTCAGGCCCACAGCAGCAGAACTTTTAAAATGCAAATTTTTCCAGAAAGCCAAGGTAAAACGTTTAACCCTATGAGTAAATTTTGCTCTGCCTTAAAATCTACATGAAATTCCTTCTTTCCTTGTATTGATTTTTAACTTACCAAATGTTGGTTTTGCAGAATAGAGAATACCTGATTGAAAAGCTTCTCACTAGAACGCCTAATATAGCACAAAGAGCAAAAAAGGTGAGTGTATTCAGATCTTTTTCATGACTGGTATGCAAGAGAAAGCAGGGACTGTTCAGTTGCCTTATATTTTCGTTGAATGTCTAAGCCATTCTCTTATGCAGCCCTTCAAAGATGGTGACTGTTGAATGAATGGTTTCTGCAGCCTATCTTTCTCCAGGAAGCCTTAGGGCATTTTGACTTCCTTTCTGGCTTTGCCAAAATGATACATGGTATTTGTCATCATACATGATACAGTTTTTTCCCACTCCTTTTTTAGAAAGCTACAGGTGAAATGGTTGTGCAAATAAAAAGTGACCTGCGAGCATATAGGTTGATAAACCGCAGGATTCATATCTTCATTGATCACCTCGAGAAGGTGAAGATACTATAAATGGTATTTATTGAGGACTATCCGGTTCTCTGGGTTATTTCAAATGTGACGTCCAAATGCATGGAAGTTGGGTCCAAACTCTGCAAGAGTGCTGCTGAGTTATTCAGACCAGTGGAGCCTCATCCCACAGGTGATAAGAGTTAAACCCACAGCTGGGGCATATGCTGGTGTTTCTGTGGTGTCTTTGGCACTTGGGTAATGAGCTTACCAGGTGATGTGCAGCAGAACTAAAAAAAATAAAATTCTTAATAGACTTAACAGGTAAGTATTTTAAAACTTAAGTATGAAGCAAGCTATTGTTCACAAGAGCTAATAAACAGGAATGAATGTAGACTCCTGCTTATTGTGTGTGAGAAATTGTGTAACTCCCTTTCTGTGGTGACTTAACTCACTATGTCTCTTCAATATGAGGAACCTGGTTGGAGATTGCTGAGCCTCTGCAGGTGTCAGGGTAGTGTGCTGAGTCCAGCTTTCTAAAAGCATGCTTTCTGGGAGGATGTTTTGGGGAGCGTGCTTCAGGAAAGGAACTGTTTCAGTCTTTATTGGCCATCAGTTAGGCTTCAGTTACCTGGACTGGCACTTGTAATATTTTGGCCACTGAAATGTTCCTACAGCTGGTGGCTTTATACTTGGAAGAGACTGTCCACAAGATCCGAATGCTTTAAGTTCCTTCTAATATTCTTTTAGATGGAAGTAATTTGGGAAATCAGTGGCAATGATGGAGCTTTGGGAGAGGTTGGAGTAAAAAGCTGGAATAAAAGGGCTCGTAGAAGGGGTAGCGTGCGGAGCAGGTTAGCGTCTGCAAGGTGCAGAGGAAAGGTAGGCGTAATTCAGTTATTTGGCCATGTGGTGGCAGCAATGCCCACATAAAAAATTATCTAACGCGGGGCAGAGACTCTTAGTCGTTTGTTTTCCGTTTCACATCTTGGGCCCTAGAGGAGTAATGTAGACATGTTCCAGTACCAGCTAGGTTCTGAGAAAGCATGTGCCTCATGAGATTAGCCTCCCAGCTGTGTCCTCGGGTCAACTTTAGGTACTGCATGTTAACTCATATATACATGTACATATACTTATTTCTTTAATAACTTAGCATCTGGAATTGCAAAATAAATGCGGGGTAGCCTCCCATACACCATCAAAAATAGTTTTCTGAATGACTTTTTAGACAATTCTTTCTAATTTGGAAGATGAGTGATGCTTAAGAAATCGAAGCTGTACAGTGCTAGAGACAATAGGTCTTTTAATTACAGCATAAATGGAAAAAATATTTAGGTTTTAGCTAGTGAAGATGCTAAATTATTTATATTTTAAAAGGACACAATATTAAAATTCATTAGGGATTTAAAATTTAATTCACTTGTTACAACTTTGCATGTAGCTGTTGTTTTAAGATACCATAAAATATAAATATATTTTAATATTAAAACTGGGTTTTCTTTTAAAAAAGCTTGTGTGAGTAGAGTTTGGTTGCTCAAACATGAAC
Organism: Strix uralensis; assembly: GCF_047716275.1. Lineage (NCBI taxonomy): Eukaryota > Metazoa > Chordata > Aves > Strigiformes > Strigidae > Strix > Strix uralensis. Next base: position 24,025,940 of record NC_133977.1, read on the forward strand.
ATGTAAAATGTCTAAGAGGTCACTCTTGGAAGAAGTAACTCCTGTAATGGAAAAAAGAATGTCACTAGAGCAACAGATGGGAAGGAGCTGGTGTCATCACTGCTTAAATTATCTTCTGGAGCACTTGGTGTGAAATGCCTATAACTAATGATCTGTAACACCGCTGCTAGCACAGATGTCCAATCTGTAATGCAGTAATTTAATTTTTCTTGCATTTACCACATGTATAATTACTTTGCCTTGTTGCCCAGAGATCTAGCCTTAGTTTAGTTTTAACTTTAAATTCTTTTCTCTTTACATAGTGTCCTCATGTTTTGCTTCTGCCTTTACAGGTTATACCTGGCAACTATTTTGACTAAATATGAGTTCAGGTCTGTTTGTGAAATCCTGAAGGGAGGTTCACATGGTCTTGTATGTGTGAGGAAAACATTTGATCCTGTAAAGCTGTGTCCTGTTTTAAAACCCAATTTGATAATTAAACAACACCTACATTCTGTGTTTAAAATACTGTTTAATATCAGAGTTACGCACTACATCTTTGTGCACATATTTTCCCTGTCCTAGTGTTTCTTTATTTGTTTTCAATTCTGCTAATTTTGAAATGATGCCCTTCTTGACCCTATCCTAGTAGTTAAGGATAACTCTGAAACACTTCTGGAATTGACTTGCCCAATAGGAACATGTCTGGCCTCTTCCTGTGCAGAACCTGCTTAGAGGTATACTGGTACTGATCCACAGAAATCAGTGTTACACCATGCAACTTCTTCCTGGCAATTCTGGGTTTCATTAATGTGACCTCTCATTTGTGAGAGCATTTCTGGTGTCAGGAAGAACTGGAAAAAAGGCTGTGGTGAATGGTCCAAGCTCAGTGTGGTATGGTAAGCAGGGATGTGCTCTGAGGCTGCACTTTTGTCATTGATAGAAATGTGGAAGCCCTGCTTGCAGCCTCTGCCTTGTTAGGTGGTGCGATGGTAGAGCAGCCTGCCCTGTTCTGCTTGGATGAGGTCTGTGTATACAACAGTTTAGCAAGAGTTTGGATACGCTACTTATTAACGCATGTTGAAGTAGTTTTAATTTTAAACTGAATACTAAGTCATTTCATTTGTGATTAGAATTGCCATATTGGAATAGAGGAAATTGGAAACAGCTTCCAGTTCCACAGTCAGTTTTGCAATCTTGTCACACGAAAAAATTAATTATAACTGTAAGTACTCTGTATGCCCAAAGGCCCTGGGTCAATTTTGTGGTTTTATAATCCTGTTTCTTTAATTTTGAAAATCTCCTGCATGACTGCCACTTCTATGAAGTGAACAGGGAAAAACACGTATCTGCATTTCATTTTATTGCTGTCTGAAGTGCTGCTAGTAAAAAAAAAAAAAAAATCTGAGTAATAATTGGGCTTGAATTCTATTTTTGGGAAGGTGGTATTGCTCTGCACTGTTAATAGAAGCTCTTTAGAGCTTAGAGTTGTAAGTTACTGGGAAAAACCTGTGACAGTGTAAAGAGATGATTAGGGTGAGTAATACCAGTTTTTATTAAGCCTTTAGTAGAAATACCCTTACTGATGGGTTGGAATTCTACCTCTGTAGTACAGCTAATTTAGGGAAACCATCATGTTACCCTATAGAAGAAATTAACAATCCCCTGCATTTAATGAGGAAAATATCATTAGATCCTAGATTTCTTGGACACCTCTAACAGTGGCCCTCAGCAGACATACATTTCCTTGTTTCAGTAATGGATTTAATCTGATAAAAATACACCTCACCAGTGATGGGTGTTAGTGCAGTGGAACTCCAGACCTTCTGAAAAGCAGAGAGCAACATTAGTTTGAGCTCAGATTATTTATAAAAATGTATATTCGTTGCTATGATTCTTTACATTTTAAGAAATACTTATTTCATTATGGTGATGTATAAAGAGGAGGGACAGATGCTCTACTGGAACACTTTTTCTGGAAAACAGCAGCTGAACTATTAAGTATGTATTTGGCAAGACTTTGCGTGTGGGAGGCCCCTCTATCGCAGAGGATTAATTGTTCAGTTTATCCAGAACACTGCTACAAATGAAAAAAACAGTGCAACTGTTTTTATACTGTTGGATATTACTAGAAAAAATAAAGGAGAAATTGGCATTCAGACCATGTTGGGTTTTTTGTTTATTTTTAAGACGTCGTTCCAAGTAAAAATTAATGGAAACACTTTTTCCATAAAATGTAAATTTGACAAAAATTCACGTAATCAGAAAGTAGTGTCTGCGTTAGTGGGTAGTAGAAGTGCAAGGTCTTTTAAGGGGCAGAAACATGCAGTTGCATCAGCTTTGTTTTAACATTTCAGATAAAGAAAATATTGCCGTCAGCATTTCTGCCAGGTGTACTTAAGTGCAGTTGTGCCATAAGATACAAGGAACTTCATACAGTATATGGGTTTGTCCGTCCTTTCATAGGGTGCTTTTACCATCTGTATGGAGTTCATGAGGTTGGATTTTGTGCCCTCTCAAATGGAGCTAATCTAGTACAGAATAGATGAGCTTTAAAACAAACTATGGAATAGTTGACTTGAGTGTCTTTTGTACTTCAGATGGCCATAAGCATCTCTACAGTAACTTATTACTTGTTTTGGCAGGGTTTAAAAGTTCACACGTGATTCATCTTAATCATTAAAAAGTAATGCTTTCCATACTGGATAGTGCTTTCCAGTTCATGGGCTATCATGGCTCAATTTCAGAATTCATTAGTGCGGCGAATGAGTCACTGTCTCGTGTAACAACATTGATCTGCTCATTAGCTAATGTTGTTTTCGTGACCTGTTGACTTGTTCAAAAATGTCTAGGGCATGGACTAACACGAGGTTGGTGTATAATGAGACAACTTTTCTGATTAGACCGTAGCTTTAAATATTTGACATTTGTCTAAGCTCTTGAAACTTTCAGTACTGGGGGATGATTTCATTACTGTGAAATACAAGTGTAGTGTATTCTTAAAGGTGCTGTTGAAGGAGTCCTGGTTAAAGACTCAAGACAGGATAAAGGAAGTCCAGGCACGTATGATGCTGGTGGTAGATTCTTTGATTAGCAAGTAAGTCTTGTAACTAACCAGAAGATAATTCTATTTTATTGTTCTGGTTTTTAATGTTTTAGTTTTCTGTCTCCTGCTGAGAATGTGCAGGAAGGTACTGGTTTTACCTGTTTGCCTTCTGAGAAATGAAGCCTCAAACACTTCACTTGCATGACACCCAAAACCAGATTGCCTCTGTTGGATTTGAAACGGTGTTCTAAGTCAAAGGGACTCAATGGAATTAGTTGTTATTAAATCTGTTCTCGGTCTATAGGCCAAATCAGTATTTTATCAATGCAGGCAGCCACAGCTGGCTTGCTAGGGTCACCTTAGTGTCACAACACTTCCCACTGTGGTCTCTTTAGCAAGGTGGTAGAAGAAGCCTTTCTGCCTGTCTTAGTTCATAAAAGTAACGAGGAGTTCTGGGAGGATGTGGAAGTGTGTATTACTTGTGATTTTGTACATTTTTGGGAAGTTTGTCAGGAAGATAATGCGGGGAGACAAATTCCAAAGAGGATTCGGTAAATGCAGGGTGGCTCAGAAGCAGTGTTGCCATCTGTTATCATCTGCTGAAAGACTAATGGAGTAGCTATGTTGGGAAGTCTTGCTTTTGCATGGAGAAGTTAAATCTTTAGACTTCCTAGTTCTAAAAAAAAATGAAGGGAAGAAGAAAAAAATGAGCATGGGCCCAACACTCTGCAGAAAGTGAAAAGTAAGTAAGTTTTCCTGCTTAGGCCTTGTAAAGCTTTTGGATGTACAACACAAAAAAAATCACTTGCCATTTGTTTTGGCACTTGCCCTCCCTTCCCGCACTTGTGCTTGATATTGGTGATATTCTTGAAGTTTGTGGGGAGAACTGCAAGGGAAGTACAGGTGAAGCAGGACCTCCTTGAGATTCTGCTGCCCTGTGGCTTTATGGGGAACTTAATTTAGCTGAAAAGTGCTCTTGGCTCAAGAAATTAAAATTTTCTGGCTTTATGAAAACTTTGAGGTAGTTTAAAGCTTCCTGTTTAAATAGGAAGATGGACTGGAATAGTAATAGTTGGTATGCAGAGTCTGGTTTCTGTTTAGCACTGAAAAGCAGCTTCACGAGATTATTCAAACTGTGCATCTGCAGGTAAACGTAAAGTTGCATAGTATATGAAGTGAAAGGGGGAAAACATCAACAGGATGACAAAGATGTATGCATCCCAGCTGTGCTGTGTGGGTCATAGACAGCAGAGGGCAGCTGCATCTAACACACAGTGCAGTGAGCAGGGTTCAGTCCTTCCTGAACCGTAAAGTCACCCACGCTGGGAGAGCATTGCTTACTTAGGAGCGGCTCTAGGTCAGTGATTTTAAATGTTATGTCCTGATTGAATGCATGCTGCTTCTTGATATCTAACTAACATATAAGCACTGGGGTTTTATAAAATCGGATTTTATGAAAATCTCAGATTTCTGTTTGTTATTTTCATAGTTCGTATGTAACTTTTTGGAGAACTGCACTCAAATTTTCATTTTGATTGCCTTTATTTTAAAATGTTTTGAATAAGCTTAGGTCTCTAAAATCTGTGTGGAATTAAGAATGTATATTACAGTAATTTTTCTTATGTGCATAAATAGATGGAAACCTTGTAGAAAATAGAAAAGGAAAGAAATCAGAATTTCACCTTGAAATGGTATTTTCAAGGCTTTGAGATTGAAAGTAAGTCAAAATCATAGTAAATTCTTCTTTGAATTCTGCAGTAGTAGACTATTTTCCTAAATAATCTTCAGTGACTATATTGCTGGCAGTGAAATGATAGAATCATAGACTGGTTTGGGTTGGAAGGGACCTTCAAGATCATCTAGTTCCAACCCCCCTGCCATGGGCAGGGACACCTTCCACTAGACCAGGTTGCTCAAAGCCCCGTCCAACCTGGCCTGGAACACTGCCAGGGAGGGGGCAGCCACAGCTTCTCTGGGCAACCTGTTCCAGTGTCTCACCACCCCCACAGTGAAGAATTTCTTCCTCATATCTCATCTAAATCTTCCCTCTTTCAGTTTAAAACTGTTACCCCTCATCGTATCACTACACTCCCTGATAGAGAGTCCCTCCCCATCTTTCCTGTAGCCCCCTTTAAGTACAAGGCTGCTCCCTGGAGCCTTCTCTTCTCCAGGCTGAACAACCCCAACTCTCTCAGCCTGTCCTCATAGGGGAGGTGCTCCAGCCCCCTGATCATCTTTGTGGCCTCCTCTGGACCCGCTTGATCAGGTCCATGTCCTTCTTATGTTGGGGGCCCTACAGTTGGACACAGTGCTCCAGGTGGGGTCTCACGAGAGCGGAGTAGAGGGGGAGAATCCCCTCCCTCGACCTGCTGGCCACACTTCTCTTGATGCAGCCCAGAATACCCACCTTACAATAAGTCTTCTGTTACTGGGTAATGAAAGCTCTGCATGAGGCTGTATTTGCCTTCTTTCCTTTGCCTTCTGGTCATTTTAAGTAAACAGCTTGGATGATAGAAAAGGATGGTGGAACTGGAAGATGCTAATTATAAAAGGAGCATCCAGTGATCCCTCAAACAGAAAGCCTTTTAGTAGTGATTCACCATTGTGAATCTGAGCAGCCAGGGAAGATAAAGATCCAGATCTTTAGAGCTTCAGGTTATCTTTCTTCTTCATCTTTGAGAGTATCAAGTTACTTTGCCAATTTGATGTATTTCTGATTGGCTTCCTTTGATTCCTGCAGGTACCTTCTTGGCCTTGGCACCTTAATTTAATTGGGGGCAGAGAGGGCCAGGCAGGGAAGAGAAAGAAAAGAGCCTCTCTCTGTGTGTCATGCCTGATAGCCCATTTGAGATTCCTTGGTTTTGAGGTGAAGTGTTGCTTTTGAGAAACAGTGCAACTCCTCTGCACAATTAATTGAAAACATTTTCCTCAGCACAGGTACACATTTATGCCTGAAAGGACTATTGTTAAAACGTGAATTAAAGAATTATTTGCAGTTAATAACATTCAGTAATGAAATTTATGTAGTGGAACTAATAAATGCAGAAATAACATCTGAAAACCAAAAATCATAGTGAATTAGTAAACTTGCACATTTGCCATGTTACTGGGATTTCTACAAAACACTGCAGTTTCTCAAATCAAAATCAGGTTTAAATTTTGGGCCAGAGATATGTAAAACCTCATGGTTTTGGAAAGCAGAATTAGGAGTGCAGGGAATTACCTGCACTTGTTTACAAGATATTTATGTGACAAAATAGTGTCTCTAGTTTGAGCTGCTACATTCTGCTGTTTCTAAGCAGCATTATCCTAGGAAGAGAAGACTCGATGAAAGAGTGAAAGGAGGTGGGGAATTGGTACACTGAACATCTGTACCTATTTTTCAGCGTTTCCTCTAGAGATGGAGAAATGTTCTCCCTCTTCCCCTCTCCCTTCAGCTTTTAATAGCTTTGTTTTCCTCCCACTGATCGCTCATTCCATTCCATTCCATTCCATTCCATTCCATTCCATTCCATTCCATTCCATTCCTAAACTGTGAGTGTAGGTAAGATTTCATGGCAGTCTTCTGAATTGATGGCCCTGCCCTCGGATGTCACACTTATCATCATGTGAGCACGACACTGTTTGTGTTTGGCTATTAAAGCAAACCAGCATCATAAATACTTAAAGCAAATGGTCTTTTGTTTTTCTTTTTTGTTTTTTTTTGTTTTTTTTTTAAACAGATTTCTGTTCTTTGTTGACTTGTGCTGTGTTATCCCTTAAAAAAGGGTGCTCTTCAAGAACCTGTTAAGAGAGCTGAAGAAGTCCGATTCAATTCAGAATTACCAGTCTCCTTTATGCAGTACTCTTTCATGAAAGAAAACGTAATGATCTTGCATTTCTTTACTTTAAATAGGCAGTATAATTTATTCCAATAGTGAGTAGAAGTGGTAATTTAAACAAAAATGCTGAAGATTCCTGTATTTCCAATTCTTATCTAACTTTGGCGCTTTTTCAGTTTTTGCGATACTTTGTGCTGCATTAAGGAAGAAACAAGTATTTGCAAGTTTGCATCAGTGACTCGAATTTTCTATATTGACTTATTTCATTGAAGGTAATTATAAATGTTCTATAAACATGACATTGCACACTTCAGAGCAAAGAATAAATAACTGCTTTGGAAGGATGTGCTGGATAGCTGTGAATGTATATTTTAATTCTAACAGAGGTGCAGTTTAAATTTTTGAAGAAAATTATTATGAGATCAAAACATTTATGAAAGCTTGAACCTGATGTAAATGAAATATTTTTTGACCATTATTCTCATGCGAAATTTTAAATGGCATAACGGTTTCTCTTAGTGTTGCCATATTTTGCAGGCACCAGTTGCATTTGACCTGGAATTGAAGAATTCAGTTGCGATTGACTTGGAGTTGAAGGATTTGATGCTCCTAGATCTTTCTAGTGGGATAACATACATATATGCAAGAATATTCTCTGCTCTTGTTTTTACTGACTCAGGATGTACCACCTGAAGTGCTAATGACATCTCTTCCCACAGAAGGGTCACCTTCGAGTACTGAGCTTCAAACCCTTCAGACTGAGACTTTAGGGCGTGGGAGATGTGTACACCAAATAATGTGTTTGCCTCCTCAGTGCTTCCCTGTGTTCTTTAGACAAAAAGTTCTGTTGTTTCACATAGGGAATATACATACCAGAAATGTCTAAAGACATTTTTCATGAACTGCAAAGCCTTAAATCATTTGTGTCCTTTCAGTCAGCAATTTGGACAAAACCTAAGCATGCTTGTACAGTGTAGAGAAGCAATAGCAATTAATTTGATGTGGAATATGAAAGGTAACTTTTGCAAACTTTCAGGGTTCAGCCTTATCTATTCTTTTCTGCATACGTGAATTTTTTCCCCCAGGTAAGTTTCTGTGTCATGTAGTTGTGGACAGTGAAGTAGAGGACTTGAATCTCTTCATACCACAAAAGGTGTAATGCAACAAACCTCCACAGTTCTTGCAAAGGGAAGGGTCTTATGCAGTCCTGAGTGATGACTTGCACATCTCAATTTTTATTCTGAGAAGGGAGTTTAAGATTAGTGTCTGGTCCTGAAAGGCCAGTTGCAGTTATCCCAGAACTAGTTTCTATGCCAGATTAAATTCTTGCTGTCAAAGCAGTGTCTTAGGCCTGCCTGCACTTTAAAAAAAAAAACCAAAAAAACAAAACAATCAAAAAACCCCCAAAAAAACCCAAAACCAAACACAAAACCAAAACCAAACCAAAAAACCCATCTGAACAAGAAAAGTTACCAAAAAAACCAAAACCTGCCCTGTTCCTGTATATGAAACACTTAAAGTTCTGTCTAACTTCTTTTCCAAGTAGGAGGAAAAACAGCAAAAGACTAAGAGGAAGGGTTTTTTCCCATGATTATATTTGCAATATGCAGAGTGGCTTAAGAGGAAGGGATGCTAACATCAAATTGCTGTGATATCTTAACACCTTTTGGTCCTATAAAGCAGAAATGCCAGGCTGTTATTTTAGAAAGGTAGTGACACATCCCATTAATAACAATAGTCTGCATAAGTCGTGGTGAGAAAAAACAAGGTCCCCAATTGCATAAAGCACATTTGAGTTGCAGAATTTTTGTGGCTTGCATCAGAATAAAAATGAGACTTTGCATTGTAATGAACTCAGGGGAATTTAAGAATAGCCAGCAGCAAAGGGATTAAGGTGTTCACATGACCTGTGAGACTGGGTTGGATGGGGACTGCCCGCCTCTTGAGGAAGTGCCTCAGCTCTTGAACAAAAGATGGTGTGTACATGTGAGAATTCATGCTCTGTCTTGGACCTAAGAATTTTTTTTTTTTTTTTTCAAAAAGGGGATTACAGTGTAGGTGTTCTTATGCAGAAAGACTGATGTTCTTTTGCATGAATATATATATTGTAGAAAGTGACTTCTCCATGGTTTGCTTTTTACCTCAAGTGTTAAGCTGTGATTAAATGTGTAACTGTTTTAAGCAAAAGGCTTGTGCCATGATTGGATAAGTGTGATAATATGCTGATTTCCTTCATTGCATTGGAATGCAAATAAATGCATAGGGGTGGGGATTGAAATTTGCTTTTGTATTTTAGGAAACATTTAGGAAAGGTTTGCAAGATGGCTAAAGGTAAAAATTATACAATCTGATTGCTCTACAGGCTTAAGATGTGTGTGGAAAAAAACTGGTCTGGGGTTTTTTTGAGAGAAAAATACACAGAGCAAAATGTGCTAAAACCAAAACTGTGTTCAATAACATCCTATTTCTCATTATCGTTCTTCATATAAAAAAACTGGCATGGTAACTGGCATTATAAATACATCTCATGAAGTTATATGAGAAGTGAAGCTTTTAGGACTTCTGATTAAGAACAAAAAGATGGAAAAAAAAAAAAAGGGGGAAGGGGGAGGATGTTGGGGATCCAGAAAACCTCACCTTATCAATTACCAAGTGATATTGGCACTTTAAAGAGTAATTCAGCATATCTGTTCTATAAAAACTTCTGGGATCTGTGTAACAAGGGTGTCCTGTCTCCTGTAACAACCATTACCACAGTCTTAGGGAAAGGTGAAGATATATAGCATCAGTTGACTGGTCTTTCTTTTCTGCCTGAAAGTCAAATCTGGGACAGACTGCAGAAAATTAAAAAGGTGAGGTGTTTAAATAACCACCTTGTCAATCCTGCTCTCTGGGGCACGTGGGATTGTGTGTATCTTGAATACTGTACTCGCAGATATAGCTGAAGGGCATCAGTGGTAAAATAAAAGACAATTTTATCTCTAGAAAAAGCTAAGCTAGTTGATTTGTTGGACTGCAGTATTTCCAGAAGGATGTGTGTTTAAAAAAAGGAGAGAGGAAAAAAAAAAAAAGAAAAGGATTGCTTTCTGTAAATATGCAAATACAAAATATGGAGAACAGTGCTGACTGTTCTCTAGTTACAAATTAATAGGGAGCAGTGTCAGGGTTCCACAAAGACTTTTGCAGATGTGTTTTAAATGGGTGAGGTCTATACATTTGCCTCTCTTCAGGAATTTAGGAACAAATTAGAGCCCAAATGTAAGTTACCTATATATGGACGGCAGCAGGGCACCTGCCATATTACTGAAATGTTTAATGCTCGTTAATGCCATCAATTTTGCTTACACAAATGCATCTTATTTCTCATACTTTCAGGTCACCATACTCTTTTGTGGAGCAGAGTTAAAAATTTATTAAATCTACCCAGGACTTTGTCCCAAATATTCAGTTGCCAGAGACTTTAATAGGAATAGCTTAAATAATTGAGATAGTGGGAAAATCAAGATTACAAGTTCAGTCATCTTCTTGTATAATGAGAAAAAGACAGTAGATGCATAATGTTACTCTTACTGAAAGAATGGATTTTTAATGTGGTCTAGATCATATGCTGTACCCTGTATGAACTGCAGTAATGTTTATGCCTGTATGCACTGGTATCCCACAGTGTGTCCTTTCTATGTTTTTTTAGAATTTGACACTGAAATAAAATACTAAATCTGTAAGTGAGCCCAGTTCTGTTTTGAGTAGTTGTGAATAAGGAAGTAGAAAGATCTTAATATTCAGAAAATGCTCATTCCCTTCCTTGTCACCCTACAAAAATAAACTTGTAAAGAGATTGCAGAAGCAAACGAATCAGTGATGAATAATAGATTTTTCTTTCCCCAGTCTCTAACATCTACATATAGCAAGCACGTCAGTGCCTAAAAGACAACAATTTATGTTTTGCTTCCTTATGCTGTAGCCTGCTTTTCATCAAGCTTTGGGAAATGTGGACAGCTTCTGTATTCTGATGCTGGAGTTCTCTCTCTGTCAGGCTGATTTGGGCTAACCTTTGATGGACAGGATTTACAGTTGCCCTGTTCATGTGCTTAAGCACACATTCTCCTGGAAACCTTATGCATGCTGTTGTTGGCTGGGAATGTTAAATTATCTGTATCCTACTTTAGAAGGGTGAGGACAAATAGTTCTGTCAGCAGCCTAATTTATTTTCAAATCTTTGTGACTCTGGTGTATAGTGGAATAAGCTTGAACCAGCAGCAACATATACAACAATAATAATACGATGCTTAATATTTTTGTGGTAGTCATGATTTTTTCACTGACTAAATTGTCCAAGCATTCTCTATTGTAGCTGGTGTTCATAATGTCTTTCTTCCACAGCTGTGGTAATGTTGGCAGTGTTTTGTTAAGTTTTTCCTCCTACAACTGCTTTTTGTTATAGATTACAATATTCTAAGCTGTTTTTGTGTTGGGTGCAGTTTAAATGCTAGTCATTCAAATTCATTTTTATTCCCTGCTCTTCTGAATTATGCGAAATATGTTTTCTAATATGTGTTAATTTGTCTTTGTAAGACTGAAGGCTTTCATTGTTTTCTTTATTAGCTAAAGTTATGATTCAGTTTAGTTCCTATTTTGGAAGGAGGATTTAGGTTTTTAAAACAATAAAACCCAAATTAGAATTGAGCATATCTTAACTTGTTTCCCTTTCCTTCTGAAATATTTACGGAGAGAGATATAATCCTAGAATAAAGAACTATGAATGCTGTGTATTTTGACTAAAGCTGATGGAGAAATTGCATTTGTATAACTACTGCATGCAGTGTAACAGAACTTCCTCCTTATTTTTGTAGAGATGAGAAGTTTAAGTTCCATGCTCTGTCTCAGATTTGATTTGTGGCCTTGGATAAATTACTTCATTTGTCCACTGCTTTATTTCCTTCTGTAAAATGGGAGGCCTATAGCAGATATCAGAAGAAATATAAGCATATTCTCAACTGCTGTAATGCTATAATCATTGGGGTGAAATGCAAGCATGTTGCCTTTGGTATCAGTCTTCTAGTAGTATCTCAAATGATAACCAGGAATGAAATCCAAATACTTACAATATTCCAAATACAAACCCCTGTTGTAAGTCATGCTAGGATCAGTGTTAACACAATTGTGCTTACCTTCCATTTGCCTTTTCTTCTCTGTTCATCCAGCACTTCAGAAAGTAATTTTGGTCCTAGACTAGTATCGCTCAAGACAAGCGTTCTTAAGCTAGCTTGTAAGAAGACTAATGAAAAGTCATTTAACATTTGGTTGGAACAAGTCAGTCTGGAGCAAACTGGATCTGAATGAGAATATGGAATTCAAACTACCTGTAGCACTAATTGCTAATGTCATTTGAGGATGAGCATCCATTCTCATGTTGCTGGACTTTCCTGCCAATTTCAGCACTGACACATGAGAGACTGGGAAGTTGGACTGAAGTCCGCTGACAATTTTAGGCTTGCATATGGAGGTCTGCAACGATGTCTTCTCTCCAGCAGGCTGATTCATGAATTTGCAATCAGTATGTCATTATGATAGAAACCATGGGTGCAGTTGCCAAATAATGTTCACTGTCTTAAAAATCCCCCACAGAAAGAAAAGGAGGACATAGAAAGAAGACACTTTAGCTGTTTGTATATAATCAACAGGAGTTTGAGATAGCATGAATCAGGAAGAACATAGTGCATTCTTTGAAGGACAGTTCATACAAGGGTGTTGTGGTTTAACCCCAGCCAGTAACTAAGCACCACGCAGCTCCTCCCTCACTTTACCCCAGTGGAATGGGGGAGAGAATCTGAAGAGTAAAAGTGAGAAAACTTGTGGGTTTGAGATAAAGACAGTTTAATAGAGAAAGCAAAATCTGTATACACAAGCAAAGCAAAACAAGGAATTCGTTCACCATTTCCCATTGGCAGGCAGGTGTTCAGCCATCTCCAGGAAAGCAGGGCTCCATCATGCGTAATGGTTACTTGGGAAGACAAATGCCATTACTCCCTTCCTTCTTCTTCCCCCAGCTTTATATGCTGAGCATGATGTCATATGGTATGGAATATCCCTTTGGTCAGTTGGGGTCAGCTGTCCCGGCTGTGTCCCCTCCCAACGTCTTGGGCACCCCAAGCCTTCTCGCTGGTGGAGCAGTGTGAGGACCAGAAAAGCCTTTGACTCTAAGCACTGCTCAGCATTAATGAAAACATCCCTGTGTTATCAATGCTGTTTCCAGCACAAATCCAAAACATAACCCCATACTATCTACTGTGAAGGAAATTAACTGTATCCCAGCCAAAACCAGAACAGAGGGAAATGCTATACTTGATTGTAAAATAAAATGAGAAGAGAGGTTTATCTGTTCTCTCAAGGGTAATGCGTCATTGAATCTCATCGAAAGTTGATAAATAGGGCAGGAAGTCTGGTCTGTCTTTGTTTCTTCATCGTTGTATGACGTCCTTTGTGAGCTATGCAGTACTCATTCCTAAGTTATGTTTTCAAGTCTCCAAGATAAGCATGGTTTGAATTTCCTTCCTTCTTGTCTTCAGGTAATTCTTTTCCTTCCCAGGGTAATACTGTAAGTCTTGCATACACTTGACATTGTTTATTCACATTAGTTTTCTTTAGTACTTTATTTTGAGGGTAGAAAAACTCTTAATGTCCATATTTTTGAAGTTTATCTTCAACATACGTTTCAAAAAACACTTCTGTTGAGCAGAACTGGGAGTCAAACTCTGTCAGAGATAAAAGAGATCCTTTAAGTGGGACTTGAGATGCCCTCTGAGGCGTTCATCATGTTGCAATGTCTCTCTGAATTTGCTGTTTGAAAATGTCTTGATGTTATTGCTGTCTGTGTGATCTCTTCTGATGTGCTGCTGTTTCTATCAGTTTTTCAATGGGTTCTTGCAGTGACCCAGTGAGGGTGAGATTGTTGGCAAAGTACAGATGAGTACTTTGTGCAGTGGTGAATACAGCTTTCTATAACCTTCCGTCAGTAGCCATCTAGTTTATTTTTTAGCTAACAGTTGAGTGTTATGTAGGCCATCAATTCCCCATGAACTCTCCTCATCATTTCTATGTAGTGATTTTTTTGTTGGCCCATTGCAGCGTTTTCATTAACTTTTACAAGCTGCAGCGTTTCAAAGAGTAGCTTAAGCTGCCCACCACCAGAGGAGAGAATTTGTAAGCTTTGCCATAGAGGACTACAGTTTGATGGGAGAAAATGGGATAATCGTTTCCCTTCTTCTCCCCTGATGGGCAGACCATGATGTTTTTGCTACAAATGCTTGACACCTGAGGCACAGATTCCTGTTGTATTGTGTAATGTGAGTGCTTAACAGGCTACAGTTCAGTACATGTATGTATACAACTATTCTTCAGCAAAATACTTCTGTGTATTGCACACCTGTTCTTGTAAATTGAAAGGAAACAATCAACACAGTAAAATATGTGAGACTGTCATCTAGAGAAACGCATTTTGTTTCCACCCTAATGAAGATGCATTTGTAACAGAAAAATTCTAGCACCAGTGAGGCTCAGTGATCGCTTATCTTTGTTCCTTTCTTTCCTTTTTTTCTTTTCATCTCCTCACAGGCCTGTTATAATGGCCCTTAGTGTAGTTGCTGGAAAAGGCTTTTCCTGTGTTGAAGGTTGTTTAGGCCTGTAAGGACAAAAGGGATATAGAGCTTTACCATACTCTGTGATGAACGCTTCAAGAGTAATCCAAAAGGTCGGAAAGACCCGATTGTGATGAAGTGAAAATCTTCTGAAGATTTTAGTATAGCGACTTGGTATACCTTTATAAAAATGTGCTCACTATAATTCTGTGGTATTTTGTGAGATGGGAAAGAAAGGTTAGAGCAGAAGATACGTTTTGCATCCTAGCAAACTAGGACTGAGGGTAGCACAAAAGACAAGTGTTTGGTGGCCAAAGACAAGTGTTTAAAAAGAATTTGTTTCTTTAAGGGACAGAATTGGTTTAATTTTATCCTGTGGTTATCAAACAGTCTTAGAACTTTTAATGTTATTTAAAATATCTTTGTCTTGATAAAGCAAGCATAATACGAAAAGATGATTACTAGAAATTAGGGAAATACATAAAGTGCTGAAGGGTTGCCTTCACCCTTACTGTTTCTTTTTGAAGCAAAAATACAACTGGTCAATGCTAGAGCTTATTGGTTGGATTGATCATGACCGTTCATAATTTCTTACAGATGATCATAGTCTAATAAACTGTATGAAGATTGCATTGGGTGCTGACCCCTACAACTGATTCATGTCTAATGCAGGGCTACTGTAGTCTCCAAACTCTGCAATTGTCATTGTAATGCTTAAATGCTTGTCCTAGATGCATTCCTTCTGAAAGTACAAATAATATGTTGATATGAGAAAATACCAAATTAGTTTTTCCTGAGGTAAAATTGTCCTTTTTAGTTGAATATTTGATACCAATGAAGTGTGTATCCACACTGTAAAATGTTTCTTTAAGGCTACTGTTTCTGTTTCAGAACATAAAATAACAGCATTATGCTATTCATGATTTTTTTTCCCATGAAAAAAAAGCTATTTATGTGAGAAAGTAGCATAAAAAAAAGATACCAAAAGCAGGTAGTTTGACTTCAGTGTGCTTCCCTGTCCCGCTCCCCTCCAATGTCTGCTGATGTGTAATGTTAATTGTATAAATTAATTCGTGATGAAAAAGCTGCAAAGATACTTAGGAAAAGGGGTTTTTTTATACTGAAAAGCCAACAATACGTTTATAGTGCATGTAGGAAGGGAAGAAAAATTACTAAGTCTAATACTGAAAGCCTAGTATTTGGGCTGAATAAAACAAGAAGGAATGACAAAAGATTGTGTGACAGATTTAAAGAATTTCAATGAGCATGCTCATGAAAGGGAATAGAGACATATGTATGCTGTGTCTGGGTATACTTGCTCCCTGTTCATGTTTATGTCTGTATCACTTTTTGGGAATTTACAATGATTTCTTACCACAGATGATTGGGGCAACTACTGAAAATTATATTTCAGCTCCTCCTCTTGTGCAAGCTCTAGCACTTGTACTAGCTCATGATCAGTTAAATTAAAAAGTTGATTTGGCTGCAAGCTAACTGTGTTCCATGTTAATTTTTCAGTTGGGTCATCTGCACAGCTGTAGGAGCACAAATGAAAGCTTGAGGAGACTTGGTGTGACAGATTGTGCACTCCAGTCATGATGCTGCATTGTAAGGGTTTTGGAGTACGTGATTTTGAGGGTCCTGAGGGATTGCTGCTGCCAAAACAAGATGATCCAGCTTCCCTTTCACTGCCCCTTTTGTTTTTGCTTCTTTGCTTACAGTCTTTGCTATTTTACCTCAAGATAGGCTGCTTAAGAATCTTGCAAAAAAACTTGATCAGGAAAGAAAAAAAGGACTAGTTTTTCTTCCAGGCTGGTGGGTTGAATGTGCTCACTGTACCACCAGGTAGGTCCCGGGGCAGCCCTGATGGATGTCTCAGGATTGTCTCTTCCCATGGCAGCAAACTAGTAGGTTGTCTCAGTTGTCTTATCTTAGCCCTTTAAAGTGGTTCTCTGTGCCGAATTCAAAGCCTTAAAAAGCTTTAGTTGTACAATGTAGGTTTTATTCCTTTACTACTTCTGGTGTGGTTTTGCTTTTTATTAATGTGAGTTGAATACGGTAAAATGCTAGCTGTCTCCTAGAATACTTCACATGTGTTACTACCTATATGCATTTTAAGGCATGTGCTCTGGAAAAGACAGAAGATCTGAGGAGAAGCAGCACTGTACTAGTATCAAGTCTGTTATGATAAATTACAACAGAAATTTAAGCTAATATCTTTCCATCCACTATGTGATTATTAGAATTATATAGTTTTATGATGAATGAAGAGACAATGAATTTATTTTTAGATGTGGTGCACCGCTTTTGCTCTGTCCTGCACCTAGGGTACATGCCCTTCCTATGTGACTGAGTCTTTGTGGCTTTAACCAGAACTGAGCCTGAGCAAAGCCACTGTTAATCAAAAATTGTACAAATTCATTTGCTAAGTAATGCAAGTGTTAAGCACACCCATCAATAAAAAAATGTCATAAACAACAACTTCACATTTTTGAAGGTTGAACAGTTTGGGTACTTTTGCTCTATCTGAAATAATGATTTCCTTCCTGTGAATATGTGTATTGGTGGGAATCAGTCTGATTGAAACAGAGTGTAAGTCTGAACTTTTGTTTTTCTGCCTTCAGACACCTTTCAAGAAAATAATTTAATTTAACACAGTATTTTATTTTTCAGTAACTTATTTCTTTTCCTTGAGCCATTTGTTTATTGCTTATTAAAAGGCAATCTATTAAAAAAAACTTGAAATGCACTCCATCTTCATCAGTCAAGTTTTTTCTGTAACTCTCTGCCAGCATCATTAAGCTCCATTTAAATAATTCTAGTTAGAATAAGTCTTCAGAACAATGAAAGTGGATGCAGAAGAGATTTTGATTAGTGCACGATGTAGTGTGCGAATGTGTCTGTAAACCATCCTATTCTGTTTGAAAAGCTGGCTTCTGGTTGTGGTTGATGTCCTCTCATAGGTATGTGTATAGCTGTTGGGAGAATACTTGTGCTGTTAAACAAAAGCATATGTCAGGGCTGTTCATTGAAGGATAATAAATTACATCCACAAGCACTGGGCAAATTGCCTGCTAGATTACCTTGTATCTGTGCTAATCCCTGATGATGTAGACCTTAAGAGCTCACTGATTGTGCCTGAGCTGGTAGCAGTTTAGTAAGAAATTGCTGTGCTACTGCTTCTGTTGTCTTTTGCTCGGTCTTCCCTCCCAAACACCCATGAGCTGCTTGTACCAAGCTTTGAGACAGCTTGAGCTAAAACTGGTACATTAGGAGCGTGATATGGGAAACAGGGAAAATAGTGTAGAATTTGTCCCTCAAGTGATGGAGTAGGGTATTCCCCTGGTGTCCTGCATAGGTTTCCCCTCTTCTCGGTTACAAAGGAGTACAAATGCAGGGGAAAAATGTAAGGGAAGAATATCATAAGGACTGAAGAAGGTACAGAAGTGTGCTGAGGTTCTAGAAACTTCACCCTTTCCTCTAGTTTAGTCTTATATGTGCAAAAGGGAAGGGAGAGGAGCACATGGGTGTTTGGGGAGTGAAGGGAGAAAGAGGTAAACAGTGCAGACAGACACCAGGATACCTGCTCGTGTATGCACAAGGTTTTGGAAGTAGACTCCTAAGTTCATACTTGCTCTTGCTGTTGTGGTGTCAGGCCAGCCAGCTCCAAATTTTGTTTGGTCCAAATCCAGTAGAGAAACAGCTTAAGTGCCCAGCTCTCTATGAAAAGCCATTTTGGAAAATTTTCTAGAAGCTCATGAGCTCACACTTCTAGTGTCGTATACTGTTTTCATGCCACGCATATTTTGCTGAAGTACTACCTGATGGGATTTGGAAGCAGCTGAAATCTGTCACATGCTGCATCTCTCCTCACATTATGTTCTGCAGCAGCAGAAGGGGTTTAGAGCAAGGTTAATATGAGTTTAGTCTTTATGTAATTTTCATTAAGTTGGAAAACCAGTAATTTTTCTAGTCAGAAATCAGACTTTTTTTAGTTGGGGTGTTTGGGGTTTTTTGTTGTTTGTTTTTTTTAACATCTTGCTGTTTTGTGAGGTAGCTGTGGTGGCACAGTGGGTTTCAATCACCACCACCAACTGTCAGATGGTAGAACCAAGTTAATCAGTGTTCAGTATAGTTCAGTGCAAGACATCAAAACACCACAGACAGGAATCTGAAACCAAAGTTGAACCAGGCTGTGTATGTTACTGTGGATACTGACAAACAAGATATAACAATTCTGAGCTAAGATAATCTAGTTCATAATTTTTTTACAAAGTTACTTTTATTAGATGTCTTCTCCAGCAGTTCTTGGCCTGAAACTGCTTTTCTGTCAAGTTAGTTCCCTGTTTTATATCCTCTGAACACTTAATGGTTTGTTCCTTTCATTCTCTTACCAATGTACAGGCTGTTTTTCTGAATAACTTTTGCCTTTTTTATAATTCAAAAAGATATGCTTTAAGCTTTACAAATTTATAGTGCTGGGGAGCTTACCTGTACAAGCATTTGAAGTTGTGCAGTGGGAACTGTATATTGGTTCAGTAATGTGAAATAATTAGAGAAATCAATTCTAATCTAAACACCAGTGGGTCTGCTGCTTATTGTGCTGTGCTTCCAGCCATCTCATGGGTCTCATAAATGCATACCAAGGTGTGGGAAGAATTGTTGGATGTTCTTTTGTTTTGCTCAAATAGGCTAAACATGGTCTGGGGGAAAACAAGACCATTGTCAGGCTCTGAAAAAGAGCAAGATGGCATTGGAAGAGTATTTGATTTTCAGATTTAGCTGCTGGATACTCCTATTAAGCCTTGTTAGACTGTTTGATCTACAGGAGTTTGCCCAACTAGTTTGGTGTGGTGCATGCCTGCCTACCTTCTCAGTCTTCATACAGCTGCTTTTTTTTTTTTTTTTTTAATAAGGATAAATTTACTTTAAAAGTATCTTTAACGCCTTTATACATTTTAAAGCTTTTTAGCAGAACAGTTAAAGTTTTTAAGACTTGTGTCCCAAGAACAACCTTGTCTGTGTAACTCTGCTTTCTTGAATAGCTTCCTTTCATTTCAAGGGTTAGTTCATAGTAAGTGGTTGTCATCTACTTGAGCTTGTCCCTAAGCAGTTGTAAAATGCATCCAAACCCCGTTTTCCTTTAAGAATTTTGCATAGCTTAGCTATTTCTACTGGCTCAAAGATGACTCCTGAGGTCAGACATTATTCCAGTATGCCAGTGACTCCTCCAGCAAACTAATGAAAACATACATAAAAAAAATAAAGGAGAATTGCTGATTAACCAGGACACTGATAAAGGCTGAAGATGTCTGTGTAATGGTGAACGCTTAACATTTTGGTAGGTCAGACGAGTACCAGGTTCCAGTGGTCACCTCCATAAAACAGAAGATGGGGACTGGGAATGGAGTGATGATGAAATGGATGAGAAGAGCGAGGAAGGCAAAGCTGCTGTTTCTCAGGAAAAGGTGACTTTTGTTTGTGACAAGACATTTACACTCTGCAAGATATTGTGTTGTAATGTTAATTATTAGTATTTCTGGATCTTTAATACATAAAGCTGCATAACTCATATCTCACTGCATTTGTTTTCCAGTCGCGAAGAGTAAAAGAGGAGGAGAATCCAGAGGTAAAAATCTCTTTTATCTTTTTTTTTTTCTTCCAAGTGTTTGAGTGAAGGGATTTATTTTTCATTTCTGTTTTTAAAAATGTGAATTGAGGTGGGAGTGCTGTTCTGCAGCCTTGTATGGCAAGTACTTGTGAGGATAGAGCTGTATGCAGTTGGGACTGTAACAATTAACTTGAGCACATAGTGGATAAATGGATAGGAAATTTAAAGTCATGTTATGTTCCTGCCCAGGAGAATTGGTTAAGATAGGTAATTTGGCTGTTTTTAATGAATCCTCATAACTGGATCACAATAATTGCTGTCTAATTGTCAGAGTAATGATGGCTGTTTTGGAGTAGCCAGAAGATCTCCAAGTAATTTTTCATTCTCATGATTTGTATCATGACATGTAGCTTATAATTAAAAAGCTTCATCCCATATACAGTAAAATAGTTCAGTACCATGGCATAGTAGATTAATTCAGAGGAATAAAATACCATATTGAGTTTCATGGCCCTGTGCTGAGAGTGTGGGAAGCATTGCTGCTATAAATAATTGCTTAATAGGATTACTGGCTTACAGCCAAAGTGCTCTTTTAAAAATGTCTGCTCCTTGGGTGGGTGACCCTTGCCGCTTCACCTGCAATTTTAGATTCTCTGATTTTCATTGGTGTCGTAGAAATCTTCTAAAAGACTAACAGCTTTCTGCCAGGTTTGGTCCTGTTAGCTCCTGTGATGACCCCAGTCTTTCCATTGCAGAGCTAGTTTACATAGCACTTCAGCATCTGAGGTGTCTTATGTAAGCTGAGTATTAAAAAAAGGACTTTTACCGTACAGTCTTTTTATGTCTTAGAAATTGAGAGCTCTGCAGTTTGTAACTCAGTTTATACAGGTAACTCTTTTATTATGAGTTTAGTTTATGAAAGAGAAAAAAGCTTCTGCTTGAAGTCTTCTGTTAATTTTTGTTTTCCTAAATGCTCCAGAAGATGCCTTAGAACTGAGACTAATGCAGCTTGTCACTGTTGGTGTGCACCTGTTGGTCTTTGGGCTGCACATTCCTATACACTGAAATAACAGGTCTGTAGAAGATGCAGAAATAATAGTGGTGGTATATATGAATGGAAGGAACTTAATTAAGTAGAAAAAGAATCTGCTTCCCTTTTAGTGAATAAATAATTTTCCAAATATTCATTAGCATTTGTTTAAAATACACAGGTAATAAAATACAGATCTTGTGTAACACTTTTTTTTTTTTTTTTTAAAGTAGCTTTAATGTGAAAAACTGTTGAAAAACAATCAAATGAGATTTGTGATGCAAGTCTTTATTTTGGGAGGACTTGACTGTAACCTTTGAACAGGCTTCTGTGAGTGGTGACAATGTGCCTGGCTAGGTATGAAATCACAGTAGCGTAGAGGACCCTGAGGTACTACTCTGTATGTAGGATACACTTTTGCTTGAGACTTCATATAAATGTTAGTTGAGGGCTGGGGAGGGTATCATAGTGTGAGGGAGGAGTGATAGTGTGAAAGATATCCCTATTCTTGATTTTACTTTGTGAAGGACATTCTCTGAGCTGTGATGCCTCTTTGATATACTACTAGTTCTTTGCAGATGGGTAGATGCAAGACTTGCTTAACAACCAAAACTTTTTCACAAAAATAATGTGAGTAGTAGCTTGGTATTCTCACTGTGTGCGTATTATTTAATAGGTTATTGGAGTTTTGATGCAAGGTGGATTAAAAGCTCTTACACTCAGTGCTTTAATGCAGGCCTTATCATTTGTATCTCTGTAATTGAAATATGGCAGTTTTACTGGTATCAGCTATATTTTAGATTGTGTTACTGAAAGCATTTAGAAGGTTTTTGAAAGTTAAGAGGATGTTTAAAATAATCTGTGCTAACTTCAAACTGTTAGCATGGCAAGTATTTAGGGATTCTTTTTTTTTTTTTTTTCCTTTGGCATTCTTTATAAGACTTTTTGCTTTTTTCTTTAACAGTCTCAGCCTGCCGTTAGTGACGAGTATAGTGAAGTTCCATGTGCAGTGAATCTTGTTTTAAGATTAAGGTAAGAGATTTTTAGTTGACTGTATTGTTCTTGATCTCCCTCATTACTTTCATAATATTAACATAAAATAAGTGTTAACCTCTTTAATCTCCCAGTATGACCAGTATGAATAGTGTTTCTGTGACTAATTGCTGTCTTTTAATTGCTTACTGAAATAGCGTAAAATGAAAAGCAGAATATGAATGTGGCTTCAGGCTAAGTGTACCCTTCATTAAGTATTTTCTTTCTTTTTTTCCTTGCAATGCAGGATCACAGTGAGAGATTTTTAATGAGTTTCTTTCACACTTCAGTAGTCAGCCTCTGACAGAAATAAACCATAGCTGTATTACAAGTTGCCTACCCAAAACGTTTTTTCACTGGCAAGTTTGATCAGCCACTGTGGAGAAGTGACAGATATTTTAGAAAATAGATACAAATATGTTGTCTGGCTTAAATTTATACATAGTTAAAATGAGTCAGATTACCTTTAATTAAAATCAGTTTATAACTAAGATTTGAACTGTTTAATTATGCAGTCTAGTTCTTGGATGAAAGTATTTTTTCATAAGAATCTTTGATAACTTTTTATGGATTTACAGCTATTTTCCTTAAATTGCTAACTTAGTTAAAAAACTTACTACCACTCACTTTGAAACTTGTTTACATCCAGTTTGTATTGACAGGGATATCTATGAGAGGCTGTAAACTCTTAATTATTGCTATGGGGAAAAGTTAAATGTTAGGGGTTTTTTATGCTAATGAAAAGATAAAAAGTCAAATAGAGAAATGTTTACAGAATTACAAGCAGTATGTTAGAAACAAATAGCAGATTTATGTATAACACAAGTAGCTTTAAAACAGTGTCATCAGAAACTGTTACTAATCAGAAAAAAAAAATTACACAGAATGAATGCCAAGTTCCAAAATCCATTATCTTCTCTTTTCTTTGACTACTTTTTTAGTGACAGGTGCAAAAAAATTGCGTGGCTGCCAAAGGTTGTTTACTGAAGGGAGAAGCAATAAATTTTACTAAGTGGAGAGAAAAGACTTAGAGATTATTTGGAATTGGTTTAGTTGTCCCATTTACATAGCTGCCCAGTTATGCTATCAATATTCTTTTTCATCTCTCTGCTGACAGACAGGTAGATGAAACCATTTACAAAACAGTCCAATTTATACTGCTATGTGGATGTACTAGTGAGGTGCTTTGGGTATTTTTAAATTACAATGAAACCTGCAGAGTGATTAGCTTCTATCCAGTTACTTGCAGTTTTGGCATATCCACAGGGCAAACATTTTAGTTCTGCAAGTGCAGTGAAATGTCAGGGATTATGCTTTCAGTTTTCTGCAGCTCTTAAACCAGAAGTGAAGGAAGATTGATCCTAGGAGACTTGAGTTTCCAAACTCCTATTTGCATGATGAACTTTTATTCTTGTTAAGGATCCTCTTATTTTGTGGGTGAAAAAATTCCCTACCCCTACCCTCCCTAAAAGCAAGTCTGTAGTAGCTAGATTAATGTGTTGCAATTATGAAGGTTTAGATGGTTATTGGTAGAGAGAGAAGAAACAAGAATTTCAATTTTAGGAACCAGAAGTTTTCCTTTAAACAAAACAAAATAGTCTTGAACAGCAGATATGCTCTGGGGCCTGGGAACACTGTTAGCGGTGCCTTGGAAAAAAACAAAAATCTGATGTATAATTTTGCAGAGTGAATTTTGTTAATTTAAGCTGACCTACTTTCAAGGGAAGAATGCTCTGTGGTGCAAACTTCTCGCCCCATGTGAGCTCTGCCTGTGTCTTGCCTCAGTGGTAGGAGGTGGGCTGTTACACATCTTTGCACTGTGTGTCTGAGTTTCCTTCTGATGGAAACCTGAGCATGTAAGCAGGGTCAGAGCTAGCACGTAATCTCTCTCTGTGTGTGTGTGTGTGTGTATGGTTGGGGGAATATAGGAGTGTAGGGTATACCAAGCAGCACTCTTCTCCTTTAGTTGGGGCTTTGCAAAGTGGGTATCTGAGAAAGAGGGCTACAAGCTCCCTATACCTCTGCCCAGTGGTGTAGATTCAGAGTTAGTACTTAAGTATTTCTTTGTATTTGCTACTTTAAAGGCAGGAGTTACTTTGTTTATGGAACATTCACAGAAATTCAGAGCAGCCACTGGCTGGCTCCTACGTATGTTGTGTTTAGCAAGGTACCTCTGATGGCATTTGAATAGTTGTGCTTCCTCTTCACTGTTGACCCCAGGAGAGGAACAGCTGAGGCTGCTGTGAGCATGGCAGGGCTGTGTAGTCTACTGAATACTTGTCAAAAATTATATTCAAATGTCTTGTTCTTCAGTAAATGAACAGAAAACTTACTTGGGGAAATGAGCTGATGGTTATTTGTTAATTTTTAACAAAATTCTTATGGTGCTTCCATTATTGGATTACCTGTGGGGAGTTAGCACCGCTCATTTGCCTGTCAGTGTCAAGTATCTCAGTATATTCTGTTAAAAGCATTTCATCTTTGACCTTACTGTAGGCACATTAATAGTGGCCCTGGCCTGGCAGTGAGTGGTTGCACCTGAGAGTAGAGGACTCCTGGATTCTGCATTTTTGTGTCTAGGTCTAGTTGTAGTGAGTAAATTCAGAAAAGCCAGCTCTGTAGAAATAGCAACTATGGTAATAGTATTGTGCTGCTTTATGGGCATAGGATTAGGAGTCTTCCTCCCCAGCCCCAAAGAGTCTTGGTACTTGAACCTTACCACTCTGCAAAACAAAGGCCAGAGTAGGTTTGAGGCTGGCATCGCAGTGAAGTATTGACAAGCCTGTACCGCACCAGGTAGTGTAAGTGACAAGCTACAGAGATGCTGTTTTGGGGAAGACAGTAATGTTCAGAATATTAAAGTGTTAGTGCTTGAACTATTGCTGTAATCTGTTTTACGCTAATTCAACTGTTCTTTCTCTTTTGTTAGCAGAAAGGCAGTTGTATGGGGATCTTTCATAAAAGTCTGAAAATCAAATTTCCTGTGTATAGGATGTAAACCTGGAGGCCCTCAGTCACTCATGGTCAGTCCTGGGTTACAGAAGAAGCCGCCTTCTGCATTCCAGCTATACACAGCTGTTCTTAGGCTGGGATCATTGCAGGGTGAATGAGCTTACATATAGGGCAGCTGTATGTGGAGAAACATGCTCTGGCCCCTAACTACTCTCTTCTGTTATAATTAACTTACTGACTAAATGTTTTTTGAGCATCTGAAAGTAAAAATACTGCTAGTTTTGGCATTTGTAGTGAATAAAAGCAGTGTAGATGGCTTGCTTTGTGTCATGCAGCATTCCCTTGGGATTGTAAGGTAGTAAACAGCTAATATCCTCACAGGGATTTCTGAATTTATCTACCTCCACTGCAGATTTTAAACTATTCTGTTGATGTCTTTTGGTGAATTGATCATTAAGTCATATAGCTGATAGAGACTTAAGCCCATCAGAGGATTTTTATGGGATTTGTTAAAATGAACCATAAGTTGTGAACCATATTATTATGGAGCAAGTTAGCTACAGTATGAGGATAGAAACAATTTCCTCTGCTTCATCTGCTACTATTATATAGCTTTTAAAGTATGGCTTGATACTCAGATAAACATTGTGAACATTAGATGCCAGACTTGAAAACTCAAAGCTCAGTATATCATCAAAAATGTTGGAAGCTTTTTCTTTTAAAATAGTTCACTTGAGGCAATCAAATTATATAAACTGCAGTAGCTCAATGAGTTCAGAACATACTAGATTTTAGATGCTGAGAATTACTGTTTAAAAAAAAAGTTCAGTACTGATGTGGGTAAAAATGTAAATACTGGCAAAATACAAGAGAAATGAATTGACTGATGGGGAAGATGAGAAGGAAAAGGAAGTAAACACATCAACAGAAGGCTTGGTAAGGTCTCATTCTTCATTGTTTTCCTTTTGCTTCCCCAGAAGAGGGACCTGGGGTAAGGGGACAGCAGAAGGTGAGCATCTCAGATGGGAAGGACCCTTTCCTGTGTGATGCAGTCTGGCTGGGCTAGGATCTGAGGGGAGAAGGCATTTCCTCAGGGTCCTCAGACAACAAGGGATGGTGGAGGGAAAACTTAGATGGCACTTGCGGTACTGCTGAGTCTTTGGCTGGGGAACTACTTTGGTTGCAGAGAGTTTGTTATGGAAGTTGATTTAGAGCCTGATGGGCAGAAACAACTTAATATGAGGTTTGGGAGTTTGGGCTGAAAGGTTTGAAGAGTAGTGCCTGAACGTTTGGACAGGGCAAAACCTAGAGAGGTGGGCAACCTTCAACAGGAATGAAGGGGAAGGAAAAACATAGAAGAAAGTAAGAGCCTCTCTGGCTTATTTTTTTTTCCCCTTTTACAGTGAGGCTATGGTACACCAAAACCCATCAAATTTTAGATGATTGTTTTCCATTTTTTTCCTAGTAGTATGTTCCAAAAAAGTTTAATGGTACCCATAAAAATTAAAAATTACCTTCCCAAAGGAGGAATTCTGGCAGAAGAATAATGCATTTCAGTAATTCTTTTACTGGTTGGTCAGGTTCTGTTGTTTTTCCCAAGCGGAACAGGGCTGGACTCATTCAGTAATTGAGTAGGGAATGCCAAATTAACACCAGCCTCACTTTAGTGGAAATACCTTGTTGTGGATGAGAAGCACAACTCACATTCTGAAATAATCTTTAAAGAATCCCATGGCAGTCTTTATACAAGTGCTGGTATTTAACTCTGTTAGTCTGGATGGTTTCCAACTTGAGGATCTCATTTTTCTGTCCTTAACTTGTACTTAATACCTTTTTGTTTTAGTAGTTTTCTCAGTGGGACTAACTTGTAAAAATATTCTCTGCTGTCAGAGTTGCATCTTTAGTTGGAGACAGCAATTTCCAATTTATTTTGCAGTGTTGTGTCTTGGAGTATGTTGCCCTAGAAGTGAAATTGGCAGCAGTGTGTTCTAGGTAATTCCATGCGAAGCTGTTGAAAGGCTCTAGTATTAAATACTTGACCATTAGTATTTTAAAACTCAAGTTTAATTAAGAGATTGTGCTTGATTTTTGCAATGAACTGGAAATAGTGGTTGTCAGTTGTTGCTTGATCTGTTGCCATGGTGTGTAACTATGACCCAGACTTTCTGAGCAATCGTTATGTTGAAATGCTGGTGCTTCTGTATCCTCAGCCTCACAGAGGAATTTGAGAGTGAGGCTGTGCATACCATGTCTTGGCAGTGGACCCTGGCAGGAACTCTGCAAAGAGAGTTTTAAGGCAATTGTCTGTGATTTAGCCCTCTGATGGGACTGTTCATACCACTGGGGAAAGGGGGTGGGGAGGAATTATCACCCTTGATCTGAAATTTCCAGTTTAACCACCAAGCTGTTACAGTTACAGATTTAGGAAGGTCAGAGAGTTTGACTATTTAGATTAATAACAGAGACATTTCATGTTAAATTAGGAGACTTGTTAATGGTTAATAGTTAAGAATTGCAAATTATCTGAAGCAATCTAAGATGGTTAAATTAGCTCCTATGACAGGAAGATAATTTACTGATGGTAATTTGGAATGTCCCAGGACCTAATTTAATACAGTTCCTGTGCACTAGATGAATTAAGCCTGTTGAAGAACAAAAGGGGCGAATGGAAAATTTTTACTTGATGCCCTGGCAAGTGAGATGCTTCTGTTATATTACTGTGTATCTTATTTAAAATAGCATGTAGAGAAAATGCTAAGGCAGAATTGTATGTAATGGCACTGTGATAGTGTTACTTACAGATAAACATATGTGCGGGTCTGCATTTATTACAAAAAAATTTCTTCAGCTAATATAGCTGGTTTATCACATTTTGAAACTGTGTGTCATTTGATCCTTTGAGGAATATATCTTCCGGGGAGCTGGACAGACAGATACAATTCAGAATGATGAGTCCAAGGAGTAGCTAGTAGCAGGCAGTTGCCTATGCCACACTACAGCAGAAGAGTTGTTAGGACGTAAGTAAAATGTGATTTCCTCTGCGTGCCAGGACATAGCCAGTAAGATATCACTCCCTAGTCTGAGCTGAAGCTCAAGTGCTCATCTTCCTGCTTTCATGTAGGCCTGTTTTTTTGATCTCTTTCTTACAAAGTTCATTACATGTAAAGTTACAGAAAAAAAGTACTTGGCTGGAGGTACCTAGGAGAGCTGCTCCTAATGTTGTAAATATTTAAGTTTGAGGCTTAGATTTTTAGGAGAAATAAACCTCACCTTATAAACAAGCAAACCCCGAAATGTGTTCTGGATAGAGGTGGAATGAGTTTGATAATTGGCTCAGTACTGTAACCCAGAGTTCTCAGTTATCTTTTTTTCTTTTTCTTCCAGTTTTTTGGTATCTTAAAAAACTCTTATCATTCCAGTCTCTTTTCTAAGTGGGGCTGATATGTATCCTTCACCAAGGACAGGTATTTCTCATCATTTTTGCTATATAGAGTGTCTTCTCTTCTGCAGTGTATTTAATGACAAAATCCACAAACAAACTCCCAGCTGTGTGGTGGATTTACAACTGGAAAGTAACAGAACTTCTCTATAGGCTGGGAATTGATCCAGTAACAACCATCATAAACAAAGCCATTTGTAGAATACTTGAAATAAATGTACCTGTGATTACAGTATTGAGGACTGTCCTATATTTTATTTTGCCATCACATCTAAAGCTTTGCCCTGGGAATTGTGGAGGTGTGGGAACATGGTTACTGAACTGAATTTTATTTTCACAGCATGGAGACTTCATTTAAATAACCTTGTTTAATCAGGATTATATCATGATTGAAATCAGTAAGCAGGAACCCTTGATTAAACTATTGATTCTAATCCTACTTTCCATTTGTACCTCTATGTTATTTTCTTCAAAGCTTGCTCTTTAAAAATGGTAAATTATGCATTTCTTGTTCACTACTTAAGGACATGCCTTGCTGTATTTTTACTGAAAATAAAACATTAAAAAAATTATTTTAATTACAACTTAAATAATTCCATATGCAA
This sequence comes from Strix uralensis, assembly GCF_047716275.1. NCBI lineage: Eukaryota > Metazoa > Chordata > Aves > Strigiformes > Strigidae > Strix > Strix uralensis. The sequence goes on from NC_133977.1 coordinate 24,055,089, forward strand.
TTTCTATACCATCACTTATTTAATAGAGAGCTGGTATATTTGTTTATCAAAAGAACTTTTGTATGTAGAATTGATAATTATTGAGCCAAGGAATCAATATATTGCTGCTGCTTATTAAATTCTGGTTATCAAGAAGATTTTGCATGTCTAAATATTTAGATGATGAGGAATTAGGCATTTAACCTGCACAGCTGTGGCTTTAAATTATGCAGGCAATTGCATTTGGGGATGTTGCTGATACTGAAATTTTAAAATCACTAGAGCTCTTTTATTCCATTCTGACTTTTTATTGTATTATTTACAAAAGAAAGAGGGGGAACAAAAAACAACAAACACCACCCCCAACCACCTTTATGTTAAAGGAAATAATTTAAAGCTTGATTGACCTCAGAGTTAAAAGTAATTTTATTTGTATTATTAATGGCATGTATGTTAATGGTCAACTGTAATATGGCTTACATTTTGGTAATTCAAAGTTTAATTCTAATCAGGTATTTTTCTAATAGTTATAAAGACATCGCATTTACCTTGAGAAGCCACACTGTTTCATCTTCATCCATCTGCTTTAGAGTTGTCTATGAATGTGGTGACATAGCACATGTGGTGGGGTTGAAACCATTTTAAATAATTTTGTCTGTGTTGGCTGCTTGTTCCCACTTAGTGTTCTGATTCTCTGTCTTTCCACTTTGCACTGGTAGGGGTGTTTCTGGGACTGTAGCAGGTCACTGTAAAGCAGTCAGGTTTTGGTTGGTTGGTTTGTGATGTCTGGTATTTTTGCGGGGAAGGCAAAATTTTAACTGAACTCATTTCATTGATCCTGTTTTGCTGCACAAAGCAATTGTCATTGCTGCTGTAGTGGGGCCAGTGAACGGCCACAAGAGGTGCACAGGAACACAGGGGGGACAAGAACTTAACATATGAGCAGGCTTTGCTAGTGAAGGCTATTTATTGTAAAGCTACTTTTGAGAAAGCTTGGCCAATGGCAGAAAAACTAGATGAAACCTTTGAAGATTTTAAAACAAAGCTTAGACTTTTTGCTGTTCTTCCCACTCTTCTTGATTAGCTAGTTGGGCTCCATGATTTTAGACGGATGATGGGCATACGTTTCACTGGGTAAAAAACGAGCTGGATGGCCGGGCCCAAAGAGTTGTGGTGAATGGAGTTAAATCCATTTGGCGGCTGGTCACGAGTGGTGTCCCCCAGGGCTCGGTTTTGGGGCCACTCCTGTTTAACATCTTTATTGATGATCTAGACGAGGGGATCGAGTGCACCCTCAGTAAGTTTGCAGCTGACAGCAAGTTGGGTGGGAGTGTTGATCTGCTCAAGGGTAGGGAGGCTCTGCAGAGAGACCTGGACAGGCTGGAGCGATGGGCTAAGGCCAACTGTAGGAGTTTCAATAAGGCCAAATGCCGGGTGCTGCACTTTGGCCACAACAACCCCCAGCAGCGCTACAGGCTTGGGGAGGAGTGGCTGGAGAGCTGCCAGTCAGAGAGGGACCTGGGGGTGTTGATTGACAGCCGGCTGAACATGAGCCAGCAGTGTGCCCAGGTGGCCAAGAAGGCCAATGGCATCCTGGCTTGCATCAGAAATAGCGTGGCCGGCAGGGACAGGGAAGTGATCTTACCTCTGTACTCAGCACTGGTGAGGCCGCATCTCGATTACTGTGTTCAGTTTTGGGCCCCTCACTTCAAAAAGGACATTGAATTACTTGAGCGTGCCCAAAGAAGGGCAACGAAGCTGGTGAAGGGTCTGGAAGACAAGTCTTAGGAGGAGCAGCTGAGGTAACTGGAGTTGTTTAGTCTGGAGAAGAGGAGGCTGAGGGGTGACCTCATCACCCTCTACAACTACCTGAAAGGAGGTTGCAGAGAACTGGGGATGAATCTCTTTAACCAAGTAACAAGCGATAGGACAAGAGGGAATGGCCTCAAGTTGCACCAGGGAAGGTTTAGACTGGATATTAGGAAGCATTTCTTTACAGAACGGGTTGTTAGGCATTGGAATGGGCTGCCCAGGGAGGTGGTGGAGTCCCCATCCCTGGAGGTGTTTTAAGAGTCGGGCTGACATAGCACTGAGGGATATGGTGTAGTTGGGAACTGTCAATGTTGGGTTAATGGTTGGACTAGATGCTCTTCAAGGTCTTTTCCAACCTAGATGATTCTGTGATTGTTATAATTTTATGGCAACTCAGATGTCTTTCTGGTTTACTTACAAGTCTCCTTTGGTTGTGGTGGTAATGTACTGATAGATCAGCAGGAGTGAAAAACTCTGAGCCAATGGCATTAAAAGTATGCACACATCCAGGGAGTTTTTGATTCAATATATTTAAAACACTGTTTGGTTTGGATAAGGCAAAAGGTTTCTCGGAGCCTTCCCTCAAAGCCTGTTTTGTGCACTGGGGACTTACACATCTCTATTAAAGAAAATACATATTCCTGTAGAACTTGCTGCAAGTCTTTTGTCTTGATTTCATAAACGAAATCACTTTTCTAGAGCTCTATTCTGAAGTACCTCTAGCCTCCTGGCAATGATCTGCCTTTCATACTTTCTGATTTAAAGAACTGAAATTTTGCTTCAAGCAGTGTGGCCATTTTACAACACTGTATTTGGGGAATTTGTCACTGGACTAACAGGTTATGATCTCTCTTCTTGTGCACCAGGCATGCAGAGGCATACAAAGTAAGCCTTCATGTGTTTAATCTGTTAGATGCTCTGGTATCTCTTATCAGTCAGGCAGATGCTGTATTGCTTCAGTCATGCAGCTAATACAGGTTTGACTTCCTTAAACTGTGCGCTGATCAATAATGTTTGGTGTCAAGAAACACAGAGATCTTTCAGAGGTATACTTGGAGGGGGAAAGTTAAACTGTTGGCAAATCCAAGCAAGGCAACTATAATCAGTGTTCTGTAATGTTTAACAAAGTGATCAAATTATGTGCATGGCACTTGTCATCTTTGTTATTGAAATGCTCCCACTGAATACTTCAGGGTCATTGTTTTTTAACATTATTGGTCAGTTTTAGATCAGTTCTAGTTTTGACCAAGTATTGAGCTTCTACCACATTAACAAGTTCTCACTATCACATCACTGTGTACTGCTCTTCATTGTATTTCAAGTACTTGTTAAAAATATTGATGCTTTTCACAAGTTGAATCTTTACCTCTGCTTTTTAAAAAGACCTTTTGTTGTCATTCAGGAATAATTTTAAGGAAAAACCTTATGATTACTATTGCCCTCCCCGCAGCAACAAAACTGATAGCTCTTTGCCTAAGTTGTTTCCACCTGCCGATACATGAGAGCAGGTAGGAAGTGTGAGCCTCAGAATAGATGATGCAAGTGAATATACTTTTCACTGCCTATACAGAGAAATGCATCCCTGAGAATTGAGGTAGGAAAAATAGTTTGTTCCAGAGTTTGATGTTTGACTTACCTGGGAATGAATATAACAAGGAAAAAAAACGGAAGGGCTTGTAACATTCTTTTGATTTAGCTTCTGGCATCAGCAGTGGCAGAAAGAGAGAAGACCCTATTTAAAAGCACATTTAGGTATATATATATATATCTGAAATATCTCTAGTTCTAATGCTTCTATGTCAACGAATGAAGACTTGGGCTGTAAACCAGAGGATGGAGGGGAAGGACTTAGTGTTCATATGTCACTTCTAAAATGATAAACACGGTTTTGCAGACTTGCCTGGTGGTACTTGTGTGTATCAGCTAGTTTTCTTGTGTTTCTTCTATTGCACAACTTGTGCATTTTCTTAGTTTTACTGTCATATCCCATCCATTTTTACTGCATTGAAAACACTCTAATTTCTTTTAAGTCTTAAGCAACTTGAGACAGTTCAGCTATGGATAGAACTGTTATAAAGTCCTTTCCTGCTGGAGGAGCTGTCAGCTACCCTGGAGTGTTCTCAGCTGATCTAATTGTGACCATAACAATTCACTTGGTGGCTGCTTTTTGTAATGTACACTTGCCTTTACTGTACAGTAGATGGCATACACATGGTAAATCTTTTAACAGGTACTGCTGTCTCATTCCAACAGTTTAACAGCCAGATGACAGTGTTTCATTGGACATTGACTGTTTCTTAGTCTTGAAAGCATCATTTGGCTATTTTGCCATTAGTATTGCTGCTGCTGCTTGAAGTATAGTGACTAACAAGTGTGTTGCATCATTTTAAGGGATCTGCTCTTTACCTAAGAACATATAAAGATTAAATGGTAGTGGCAGTTTTGAATATTTAACTTTTTAGTCTGATAACTCGATCTTAAATCATCATACGCTAAACATGTTTCCTTCTTTCAGTAATGTATATGGAGGGGGATAAGTTGTAAACCCATGGAGTTTTTGCAGAACCACTGAATTAAATCATAAAGTTTTAAAGAACTGTATATTTCAGGACTACGTTTTACTAATATAGAGAATTTTAGTCCCATTCTACTTGGTGGCAATGTGGAAGCAGAGCAGACTTCAAACCATTTTGCTCCTACTAGAAGTTAACAGAAATGCCCTTCCATTTAATCTAGAATTGACCTGAAGTCATTAAAAATAAGTTGAGAAGAATCACCTCTGTCCACAGTGCTGAACAGACATGATCTGCTTTTGATAGTATGATAGCATGTAAGAGAGGAGCCTGGATATTGATCAGTAAACGACAACTGAGCATGGAATTGTTAAAGAGAAAGTGATTTACATAAACGTGTGATGAATCCTCAGGAGGCTAATGCTTCTTTACAGTAAATGCTCTCTTCTGTTGTGTTTATGTGATCCTACAGGAGCTTTCAAGTTTTGATTCACAAAATTGCTTTAATAAACAGACTTCGTCTTATTATTGTTTTGGTTCTGCTGCATGCAAGGTACCATGACTTCAGATGAAGAAAAAAAAAAAAAAAAGTGGGAGGGGGCATGGAAACACTGAGCTGTGATTTTTGTAGGGGTAGGAGGGGGTTCTTGCTTTCCTTGCCCTAGCTGAATAGATAAATTCCCACAGCTGAACCATATGAAAATTGTAAGGCAAGGAAAGTAAAGGGATAGAAGATGTAGATGCCAGGCCAAACCTCGAATTTGGGACCAATGGATACATTCACCTTCAAAGATTCTGCTCCCACATCCTCTCTGCAATACTGCAAGTAAAGTGCCAGTTTGCATTTCACTGTTTTGTGTATATTAATTGTGTTCTGTAAATACAGTTGAAACAAAGTTTTAATTAATCAAAATTGAGATTAGAAACAGGTACTACGTATCTTAAGTGCAGCTATTTAATAGACAATACTTAAAAAGGGATACTGCAACACTTAATCAGGATTTTTGTTGAATCAAGCTCTATAGCTTGTCACAAAGTAAATTCTGCTGTAATTAAAAAAAACCCAAACCAAACCCCAAACCAAAAAAACCCAACAAAACCCACCACCCAAAAAACCCCCAGCAAATTATTGCCCACTGAGAAAGTAAACTCACAGTTGTTTTCATGGAGTGGTGCTGTCTCCATTCTCTTTCATTGCTACTATGACCGCTTTTCTCCATGTGTAATACAGGGCATTGACTGAAAAATACATTTGTGGAATAAACTAATGCTCTAAAAGCTAGGTCACAAAGGGAACCATGTTTAACTTGTGCATTATGCTTTAAGCATGTGAAAGTGAGAAATGGGTGCCAAGTTACTGTGAGAAGGAAGATGCCCTTTTGAATTTGGTGTGGCCAACTAACACTTGTCTCTCCAGCATTTGAATAGCAAGGAAAAAAATGTAAGCAAAATTTATTTAAAAAAGACCTAAAAACCCTAATCTTCTGTGTTTTCCCCTCAATTATATTTCTTGCACTGTACACACAAATATCTTGCCCCAGAGATGTAGAATGAAAATTGGATGAATACCACTCTAGGATGTACAACCTACCTATCACTCTGATTAGTCTACTCCATTTTGATGTGAACTACTGCTTTCTCTGCAGCCTAAATGAGCAAGTCATTTAAATGCTTTTGTGGTTTTAATTATACAAGCAACTGCAAATACCATACTGCTTGCCCTTGCTTAAGCTATGCTGTCTTTTTTTTCCCATTCTAACTTAGTTTGCTTTTGTGGTAGTTTCAATGCCGTTCAGATTTTGAAAGGGAGGAGCATCTGTGGAGACCTAAATTTTGTACAAGTGTGATGTTTATTTTCAATGTGTGTTTTTTGTTAAAGCACGCTGACTTAGACTTGGCCAGTGTCACTGGTCCCTGATGGTGGGGGAAATTCTGTCTGGAGGGAATAGGGCCTGTAGGAGTATGGGGAGGGGAAAGGCTGGTTGGTGAAGGGTGCCATGTGGCACCATGTGTTGTGGTGCCATTCATAATAAAGTTCCCACAGTTTTAGATGAAGACTAATTTATTTCTGGTTCCAGAGAAGAATATGTATTCTGCTGTTGTCACTTCCACTAGCCAGAGTTGTTAGGGTTTCACAAGACTAGCCATGGACACACTTCTCAATTTTAGGGAGCACACACTTGATGCAGATTTTTTAACATGTAGATCAGTTCTGTTGTTGAGTTACAACTAGTCAGGATCTGAAAAGAGGATGGAAGAAATAAGCGCTCTTCTGATTTTCTTCTGAGAGTGCTTACTTGCTTATGATTTGGTTAACTGGACCATGGCCCTCCTCCATGCTGGTCAGGCCCTGAAAGTGCAGGGAGCGTCCCTTTCATGAGGCAGCAAATGATGCATCTGCTCTGGCCTCTTAACTGCCTTCCCATGTGGGCAAACCAAGGACCCTTGCTTGGGCAGAGCTTGTGTTTTGTTGACCATACCATAAAGCATAGCATTTGGTTTTTCATAGTTTGGTGGGGGGTTTTTTTGGGGGGTGGGGTGTGTGTGTTGTTTGTTTGGTTTTTTTTTTTAATGTTCACACTTTCTTCTTGACTGGTGATGTCCTCCAAGTTCAGCTAGAGCTCAGGAAAAAGAGGACATACAGATACATCTTCCTTCTTACATCTATATACATCTATATAGATAAAAGATATATAGAGATGGATGGATATAGATAAAGATCTCTTCTTTCATATATATAGAATATATATATTTAATTTTAATCATGCAGAAATATGGAAAAATAAGTGAAAGAGAAGGTAGAATGTGCCCCAGGCCAGAGCTTCAGCATCTGTATAACAGCAGTCTGTTAAAATAGGTTCTGTAGCGAGGAAATGGGCTAATAGTGAATACTTGGAGCTCCACAAGAGGTCTGTCTTTTGTTGCTTCCACTCATCAGTCCATAGAAATGGTAGAGAATATTCCTGTGCCTTGTTAGGACTGGATAACCATAATACAGAAAAATGATATACTAAGGAAAAGAATGGCTAGCATCCAAGATCGGTAACGTTGGTGGAGAGCAATGTACTTTTACATATGCAAGTGAACAAGAACGAAGATGATGAGAACTAAGATTTTGGATTGCTTTTCCATTGGAAGGATAGGAAAGGATGATTAAACAGTTGAATTAAAAAGTAGCATTTGATTAAGAAAATAAAGTTTCATGGAAGGGGATGTATTTGTGAAATGCCAGTAGAAGTAAGTGATCATTGATTGGAAACATGGATATCTACACTGCCTGTAGTACAGTCTAGACAGTGCTTGCTGTCTATATGACATAGTAATGGAGGTGGTGAGGGAAAGTGCCTGTGATTTATGGTTTCTAATTCCATCTGAAAGAAGAGAATGAAAAAAATCAGGGAATCTTGCTTCTGCTGTAATTAATCAAAAGCCATAAATGATGCAGTTTCCATGTGATGGATATGTAGTCTGTACTGTTTCACAAGTCAGCTTTGTTGATTACCATTCTGTTATCACCTGTGTTCTTGGGCACTCAGCTCTGTATATCAGTCTTTGTAAACCATGCGTGATTATTGAGTAGCTGAAGTCTGAAAATTCATCAAGCGATGCAGAGACAAAACCTGTGTGTTCTTACACACTTGCATACTCTCTTCTTTTGGTTTACCTTATCTGAGAATTTTTTTCTTATTTTGGGAAGAAAGAATATACAGTTACTTAGTTATGGTAAGGTGCATTTCATCCAGGAATACACTCTCCCTAAGGGCTATATGGAAGATGCTGAAGCTTGTGGGAAATAGAAGTTGATGTTTCAGGTAACTCTGCATAAGAAGTGGTAGATAAATTTGTGGAAAACAAAAAAAGCACTAGTGAAAAAGAATGAAATTCTACTGCTTGATACATATAAAGCTATCCCAGCATGATTTAGACCTTAAGTTTAATTCCAAGACATCTAATTTTCTTGAATCTCAGATAGACATTCTGCATTTAAGGACAAAAGAAATGACATTTAATGTCTCCAATTTACAGTTGCATCATTACACAAACACGATTACCTATTTTAATTCAACAATGTAGATCTTCTGTCAAGCGTGTGGAACATAGCTAATTGACTATAGCAGGAATTACGCTATCGTTAGGTAATTATTTGGAAGGCTTTGTCTTTAAATGTGAATGCTTGAAATCTCTTTCATGTTTCAGGATTTCTTCAGTAGAACCATGTCAATCTGAACAGATGCATAATGTGTTTACTCTCTAATCCCAATTTTTGTAAATATTTGCATTGTTCTGCAAATAGTTTGCAAAATATGCTTTCATAAAGTGTAAAGTTTTAAATTCTGAAACTACTTTGCAAGAAAGATGTCTGAAAACATCTTAGCATAACATGCTTTGGTGTCACCCTTATTCAAAGCAGTTCTGAGGAATTCCTCCTGTTGGAGGTGACTGCATAATGAAAAACAACCTGCAGGAAATTAATAAACTGCATTGGTCTACAAAAGTATTTAAAATTTACTGCTTTTTGAAAGAGATGGGATGTTTTTATCCATGATAATCAAGGTATATTAGTCTGTAATGGCACAGAGCAAGAAGGAAATAAGAGGTTTTATAAGAGATGGCAAAAAGGTCTGAGTTTGCATGGTAAAATAGAAATAACTTTTTATAAATGCATTAGAGAAACTAGGGACCATTAAGAAAGGATGAAAAAGATAAAATTATTAATCACAAAGATACTAAGTGCCTTTCTTCAAATCCTATTTCTATTTAGCAGAAATAAAGTCTGTGTGTGCTGCTGCATGATAAGAGTGTAATGAATGTAACTAAAAAGGAATTCCAGTGGAACAAATGAAACTCTGTTTGGAAACTCTGCCTACAAATAAATCAACAAATCCAAACAGTTGTCACTAAAGCGTATCAAGGGAACTAACAAACTATTTGCAGTAACAGTGACACTGACTAGCACCAGAGAAGTGTCTGAAGACAGGAGAAGAGCGTGAGCAGCTTTTAGGGCAGAACTCGAGTGCATCTTCTATTTGGTGGAATATATAATGGCATAAATAATTTATGGAAATCAGTAAATGTCTGGAAGGTAATGGAACCATAAGCAAAAGCACTTACAGGCTTCTAGCAAATTAATCTTCCCAAACTTCCTTTGTTTTGCTTTCCTGAAGAGTAGTGTACCATTAAAGAGAAAGCAGCAGCGTTCTAAGTTCAAAACAGTTCAGAGTGTAACAGTTCCAGATAGCAAAGTTGGATGGCTGAGTACATATCAACCTTCTTTGAATTTTCACTTTCACTTAAATTGATTTGACTCATTAACTTTCTATTTGGGACATTCTGCAATTTGGAGACAAAGTAAATTACACCCCATTTACATCCTGTTTGAGAAGAGAGTCTGTTTCAGGGGCAGCTGGTCTTTCACATAGCTGTATCAGTCTGTTAGAAAGCTGGTAATTTTAATGAAAGTTCATAATTACTTACTGCCTTTTTATATGGTAGATGTTCTACTTATGTGAGGTCTGTGGAAAGATATAATCTAAGAGCCTAAAGTTACTTTATTACTAGATAACTGTAAGAGTGCAAGATCTACAGAATTACTTCTGAGCTGATTTTAGTGTTTGACTCAGTGGAAAAAAATAGGCAGGCTGGAGCAATTCAGTATAGCTGCTAATGAGAAGCAAAACTTTCTGGTTTACCTCTACAAAAGTGTGAGATAAAGTTTTTATTGCCTTGATTTGCTGCTTCAAAAGTGTGTGCAGGAAATGAGTATCTAAGTCTGAGCTGCATCCCACATCCTGTCAAAACATAACTCATTTAAGAAGAATGCTAAATTTCTGTGCAACTTCCCATTTTTGGAAAGCGGCAGTTTTAACAAGCTTATTAGATACAACAAATTTCAGCAAAGGGAAGCAGATTGTCGAAAGGGAACTCAGAGATGGGTCATATGTTGATTTTTTTTTTTAAAGGTTTTTGGGTTTGTTTTTTTTTTTTTTTTTTAAAGCAGGAAGACATCCAGGTTTTTCTGGGAAGGGGGAAAAAAGGAGAGAACTGCAATTCATACTAATTCTCTGTTGAATAAAAATAGACAGTTCAATATTCCATATAATGGCAGCAGATTTCTACAACAGAAGTGAATAAGCCTCATAAATCTGTACCTGGCTAGCTACATTATCTGCAGCTTTGTATTAGTGATCTTAAACTTCCATAGTTCCTTATTTGAAATAGAATTTTGGGAATCTCAAACTCCTTCAGCTTTGAAGCATTCAGTATATTCAGTAAATGAGTACTTTTCATTTTAAGCACTGCATGTGGCATGCTTATTTTTCAGGGTTTGCTATCTTGCTTTTGTCTGTGTTGCCAATCATTTCGGTTTTTGAGTTCCTGCATGTTGTTGTGTTTTGACTCTGTAATATTTTTATAAGTGTTTAGCAAGTGATAATAGCTGTAAGTCACAGCTGAGTATGCCTGCCTGTTGGATTTAGTTTTCCCACAGCAAGACTTCATGTCCTGATACGCTGAAATATGAGCTTGCATACAGTTTCCTTGCTGAGGAGGAGAATAATGGACTACAAAACACGTTCTGTTGCTATTAGCTTTTCAAGTGGATTGAGCTATTCGTTGGAAAAGGAGTGTGCTACAGCAATTAAGTTCATCCCTATGCTCAGTCGGCTTGCCATTTCCAAAAATGAGATGGACGTCTGTTTTGCAAAGGGGCTAATGTTTTATTGATGGTAGAAATTAGTAACTAAAACTGAAGCTGGAAATGTGCAAGGAAGGGTTTTGAAGCATAGTATGAGACTGTAAAGGAATTCTTTAACATAGGTATTAAGTCCCTTATGACTGTGTTGTACACTGAACTGGTTAAAGCATTCCTCATGGCAAACAGGAAGGCAGAAAACCTCTGACTTTCATACTCTGCTGCTTATTTTATGTGTATATACAACCTCGCTGCTGAGACAATAGTGGTCAGTGAAAGAAGTTACTCATTTCAAAACAGCTTTATAAACACAGTGCATCAAACACTGCTTTTCAGCATGTAATGTTTGCTAGATACTTTGTCTTTTAAACGAACATCTCTGTGTACATGTGATCTCAGATAAGGAGCTTTAAGTCTAAGTGAAAATATTGTTACTCCTGGAGGAGAAGGGGTAATACATATGATTCAGACTATGTTGAACTAGTAGTCAGTATAGCAGAGTGTCTTTTGAAGATGAAAAGGAAAATATTTTTCAGAGGACCTTATTTTATCCTTTAGGTTACCAAAGGCATTTTTCATCTTAAGTGTATATTTCTGTTGGTTTTCCCCAAAATACTGCCATGAAAATGCAGTGGAGTCTCTCCAGTCTGGGTGCTTTGGGAGAGCAGTGTTTTTCAAGTTGAGGAAAACAAAATGCAGTTGTCAATGCCAGAGGTATTCTTTGGGTGTAGGAACTGAATAGTTGTTCAGTTCTTCATTACATTTTAATGTATACACTGAATGTTTTTCAGGAACTCCAGGAAGGAACTTAATGACATACGGTTTGAGTTTACTCCAGGCAGAGGTAAGGCTCCTTCAATTGAATTATTCTCTTATTGCTCAAAAAAGTATTTCAGAAATTGATTACTGCTTATGGTTAACACAAACTACTTCTCTGGAATGTTTCCTACTGTGCAGAGCTTTATATTGAACTTCACTTGAACAAGAATAGCAGATGTATGTAAATTATAGTGACAAGGTTCCATAATATATAGTGTACATTAGAAGTCTTGATCCACAGTATACTTTATCAATTTCATGTCTTACTGAAGTGATCTATGTGGTATATAAGATCTTGCATAGCAATATTTACAGCTTTGGAATTTCCATTTTCACATTTGGAAAACATTATAGGAAACAGAATATAGTAGCCATAAAAGTGTTTGTGGTGATGGTGGTAATATTTAAGTTTCTTTCCCCTTTGTAATAAAAGAAGTTGTGTTAACAAGTATGAAATGCACACCGTTTTTCAAATGCTGTCTTCAACTGAAAGTTGAGTTACACTTCTAGCTTTGTTATCGTCACCAGAACGAAATTCTGGCGTTGAAACTTTAAACTCTACTGCATGCTTGTAGAACTGTATTGACTGTCCAGTGCTAAGAGTTGTAAGAACTTGTAAAGTTAATTCTATTTGAGGAAAACCAAATATTACTGGGATAAAATGCACAGGAGACTGATACGTTGAGTAAGAACGTATCATCCTTGTTAAATAGCAACCCTTTGAACTATGAACACATTTCGTATTTCTCGATGTCAGTATTCACTATATTTAGAATAGCCTTCAAAGAGCTTCCACCTAAAAATGATTCCAGATTAGAAGAGGTGTCTCTTTTCCTGTAAATTATAGTATCTTTCATGTGCAGTAGTACTGTGTATGGTTATACTCTCTGTTGTCTTACCTGCATTGGCAATGGGTAATAATGAAAGAGATCTCCTACTTAATTGGGCACAGAGCATCCTGGTTTAGTCACTTGTCAAAAGAATTACTTAAATACTCTCTAAGCAGTTACATAAGCCATTTGAGAATTTTTACTTGGTCAAAAAATAGAGGATATGCCATACCGGGACTGTTCGTAGTAGTCGGTCACTGAGGCAGCCAGAAGGTGGCTATGATTCTCATCTTCAGAGCTCTCCAGAAATGGCAACTAGCTCGCTATATTGTTTTCACCTGTGTGTGTTTCTTGAGGAAATGATGCAACTTTGTGTAACTGCCTCAAAGCATGCGCTCCATGCAGATATTTGGTTTTGAGGCCATATTACAGTTGAGACTTAGCTGGAATTTAGGCTTGTTCCTGCTGTTTTCCTCCTACTTACCTCTAAGCCTTCTAAAGCCTTTAACCAGGACCAAGTAGCAATTAAACCACTCAGGTACAACAACTGATAGAAAATTGATCCAAAGCTCTGAATTTCCTGGGTCACAGTACTTAAAAGCTATTTTAAGCCTAAAGCTTAAAGTAATGACTGTTCATGTAACTCCTTTGCCCCACTGGTAACAAACAAGAAAGCCCATATAGCATGTCTTTGTCTAGATACCCAGAACAATGGAGGGGATAAAGAAAACAGTGAAAACCACAATAAAACAGTTTATTTTCATGGTTATGAAATACTGAACTTGTAAACTGGGTAGTGGTATGTAGTTAGATAATCAAGGAGAAATGCTAGTGGCCAGGAAAGGTCTGTAGGGGGTTTGCAATGTATCAAATCATCACTTCATGCGATTTGCTGTGCAGAGGCTGATAAGATAATTATCTTTTTTTCCTCCTAATTAAAGATAATTTTGAATTCAAGCCTGCCTCCATGGGTGTTTTGGAACTAAAATATATTTTTGTTAAATTGCATTGGATGACTGATACTTTTTGTTGTTTTTGTGGGCTCTCATACTTATTCATTTCACCTTTTGGACAGACACAGCAGATGGCGTTTCTCAGGAGCTGTTCTCTGCAGGCCTGGTTGATGGCCATGATGTAGTTATAGGTAAATTACATTTTTGTTTGCAATTACGCTCTTGTGACAAGTTTGTGTTAAATGGATGTGAAAAATGTTTTCTCTAATGCTGATTTTCACAAAATCCTTTTTGTCCTAATTTTGCTCTCATGTGTGCATAGTTCAATCAACTAGCCAATTTTGATACCAGTCCAAGGATTGCTTTTGGAAGTCAGAACTCTTTAGTGGTCTGAGAGGCATGATATAATGTAGATCTCCTGAAGGATTATTTACAATTCAATGATTCATCATTTTTGTGCTAACTTTTTTTTTTTTTGTTTAACAATAAAATGATTTTTCAGTAGGATTTTGCAAAGTATGCTTTGGCAGCTCTGAAGTTAGTAAGTGTTCTGCTTGGGTTCATGGAACTAGAAGCGAGCCAGAGTTTAGGATCTATGGAAATTGCACCTGGAGATTATTTCTATGGTAAAAAAACCAAAACAAAACAACAAAAAAACCCAGAAATATTTTCTGGCTTCTGAGAGGAAATATATTTCTCTATTTTTCTATTCTGTGCTTCAGTAATTTTTAAATTTTTTAAAAAATGAAATTCAGTGCCTGACAAAGATGTTTTATTTGGAAGTGCTTATTTCCCTGCAGATCCTTCTTTTCTTCTGGTTGCTCAAGACCAGTAGATACATAGTTACCAAAATCAGAGGGGAGGCTAGTAGATGCTAAATGCGTGAGAACTGAATTGAGGAATACTAGCAAATCAGTCTTTGTGTTGCAGTCAAAGAAGTTCATATCAATTGGTTCAGATGTCATTACCAAACTCAGTGGTATGGAAAGTGTTTTACAAATCTGTAAGTTCATGTGACTTGCCTGGAAGATTAACTAAATACATTCTCAGTGCATTTGTAGGGTAGCTGAAGTGTTTCAGAGAGAAGCCAATACTTTTTTCTTTTGTATTTTCAGAATACAGGTTGATTCTAGCTCATCTAAGAAACAAAAGCCTTACCTATGCTTTTATTTTAATTTCTAAAGAAGTATCTAGGGGAGGTTTGCAGATGGTCCAGGCTAGCATGCACTCTTCTCTTAAAGCCAATTCTATTGTACTGTTATTATAAGGGTTTGGGCGAGAGGGGTAGTTTGGCCTTAGTTTGTTGCCTTTTAAACATCCAGTATGAAAAATGTTACTACCATACTGCTGATGATATTTTTGTTAGAATTTTCATTGCCACAAGATACCTTACTTCATTTAGAAATAATTTTTTTTTTTTTCCTGGCTAAGAGAAGAACTGTTATCTGTTGGTTATCCCACCTGTCTGGCAGTCAGCTGGCACTCTGTGTTGCACAGAAGTCAGTCACAGCTGCCGATGCTACAGTGCAAGTCCTGCTAGGACCCAGTGAGACCCCTTTTCCTTTTGCTGCAAAGCTCTCTTCCAATGCGAAATGCCAGTACTTCTATGGAAATGGCACGGTGAATGGGATTAGTTATCTTTCAGAGGGAGTGATGGGGGAAGGGCAAATGAAGACAGATACCCCTCATGGCTTTAGTGATGGGACTTTTGTCCCTGGAGAAGCACGAATATTTAAATAAATAAGGTTTTCCTTAGCAGGCTTGATTAGAGATATGGTCTAGTTAATAGTAAAAGTTTATTTCCTTGCTTAGTTCCTGCTTTGAATTGCATCAGACTTTGATTTTTAGTACTATGATGATGTCCCTTCTGTTCTTTCCTGTGTATCTTTTTACTGTGTTATTAAAGTAAGGAAATAAATTTTCTTGTATATAATGAAAGCATTGAACTTAAATTAGGTTTCATTAATTATAATCAGTGTGTATGTTCATTTTTCTGTAATGTTGTAACTTAAGTCAAGTTCCACAGGCACAAATTCTTGCATGACACTGTACTATAATTTTCACTTGTGTCTGCTTCACCTGTGAAGTTGTTCAAGTTTTCAAGTTATCTTCCTAAAAAATGACTTTAGATTTCATGCTTCACTGAAAGACAAGTTCTGCTAAATGTGATTTTACTTTTAATTTAAAAAAAACCCCAAAGTTGGACTTAAGTTAGAATACGTTTGTGATTTGCTTTGGGAAAACTGGCTAAATGTTGTATGAGCATGGAATAAAACAACTTACATGCAAGCAGATTATTTCACATTTCAGAATTTCACTGTAGCAGTGCAGTCCTAAGAAATATTTCATTCCCTTAGTTTAAAGCGGTAGGTCATATAAGAGACCAGATGGTGCTGAAAAGATAAATCTGCTTACAAAATTAATTTTCTGTGTAAAATGATTTTGCCACCTTGTTCACTCAAAATTAAAAGGTTTAAAATCTTCCTATATAGGAAGAGGGGGAATAGTATAGAAGAGCTTGGTTAACCTTCTTCACCAGAAGAACTGATTCCATTAGCTTCCAGATTGAAAGCAGCTGATAAATTACCTTTCACTTTTCAGCTGAAGCATGCAGAAATTCAGCCTCTATAACATGAATGAAAATGAAGTTCTGAGATAGATAGTCTCATAAAAGTTGTTCCTGTAGTTTCTTTTAATGGATCTTGGAACATGCAGAGGCTGGGAGAAAAAAGAAGGGGGAAAATACTTGTGCTTACGTTGAACTCGACAATTTGTTGGCTTAACAGCTGATTTTCTGAAAGGACACTTGAATAGGAGTCAGCAAAAGCTGTTGTGGAAAGTACAGTCATGGCATATGTGAGCTGAAGCGGTTAGTGGGGATCAGCTGACATGTAGGTTCTACAGAATTTGCTGCGAAGCATCAACATACTTCATCTTTTGAGGCTTGCCGGATTTGCTTCACTTAACCCAGGCTTCCCAGGAAGATGTCCATTCTGATAAGCAATAAGTTCAGCTACCTGTTCTGCAGAGAAGCAAAAATCCCATCTTGCATGTTCAATTCTGGCTGCAATTGGCTGGTTTCTGTTCTTATTGACAGTAGCATTGTTTTGCAGGAGGTCCCCAGATCAAGGGAATCAGTGCAGAGAGTTTTGTTTAAAAGCAGACTAGAGTTTGCATTTGCAGAGGGGAATGAGTCTTGGAGCTTATATGTAGCCATTGGTATCTAGCTGGTAAGGTATTTTTATGCAGTACTGAAATAGCGATGTTAAATCATATGAAAGGTGTGGAATATTTTCAAAATACATCTTGAGTTGAAATATATCTGTGTGTGTATATGCAATATATGTATATTAGCTAGTAAACATTCATCTAGTAATGCTTTATTATATTTTTGATACCATAAAGGAAACTCAAATCATATCAACAGTCAGTTCTGTTGAAAATCACACAGTTGCAATGCTATGTCATTGGTGTATACAATGTGCATATAATTTCAGCGAAGCCTTAGGCTATAGTTAATCTTCTAGAGGCTTTCTTAAATTTCAGAACCTAAAGGTGTATTTGCAGTTATTAAATTGCAGTATATATTAAAAAAAAATACTTCCCTTCCTGAATACTGCCTAAATAAAAACCTTGATATCCATGCCATCAGGAAATGCGCAGTTACCCTTCACTTTATTAATGTACCTTTAGGTTATTTTTGTCAAAAAGTATCTGTGAATACCTTGAGCATCATGGAAAATGTACCTTCGCTTTTAAATATACCAGACATTAACTACTAATAAATGCATATATGTCTTTGGTGTTGGAGCCAGATCCAGGTATCCACTTAGTAACCAGAGGAACAGCTTTTAGTC
The DNA here is from genome assembly GCF_047716275.1 of Strix uralensis. Classification (NCBI taxonomy): domain Eukaryota; kingdom Metazoa; phylum Chordata; class Aves; order Strigiformes; family Strigidae; genus Strix; species Strix uralensis. Next base: position 24,072,543 of record NC_133977.1, read on the forward strand.
AGTCAAAACAAAAGCTTCCTGCTTAAATGCCTAATGTGTTTAGAAGAACCAGCTGAAAACCCAATAGATCATATTTTGAAATGAGATCATATTTTGAAAGTAGCAAGCTGTTTCTTCAACATAGGGAATGTTTTCTTAGAAATATGAATACATAATAGTTTGACTAAGAGTTTTGGGGTTGGATTATTTGGGGGGGGGCTGCGTGGGGCACATAATAGACTTTTTATTTGGTGCAGTTATTGTGGTAAGTAGACTGGACTTAAATTGTCATCTAGAAGAAAAAAATTCATAGCTGTGGATGGGTTATTTGGCCACAAGTGCAGAGAAAGTGTATCTGACCATATCCAGGATGACATTATTTCAAGGGATGTTAAACAGTAAGTAATATGTATGGTTCCCAATTAATCACAGTATTAAACCATTTCAAATTGAAACAGCTGACTGTCTTATGGTACCACGTCTGCTGATGTCGAAGGTACTTTCATACTAAAATGGAAAGATGAAACAGCAGAACCAACCAACCAGTTTGTTGGTATACTGTCTGTAACAACATCTTAACTCATAGTGGCACTGATAATCCAATTCATAGAAAAGCCACAGAGTTACACAGTGAATATCCTTTTGCTTTCCTTGGTTTGGCTCTGCATTTGCTTATATCTAGTTTACTTTGCTGTCTTGTTAGATTAATCATCTTTGAAATGGAAAGTGATGCCTTTTGTTCAGCTAATTCTGGCTTATCATCTTCCTGTAATCAGAAAATGGGATAGTACTGCACAAGTAGAAAATATACTGCATTAATTTATGTCCTCAAAGAGCAGTAATGTTGCTATAGGTAGGTGACTTGGGTAGCACTACCATTTAAAAGCAGCATTGGTTTGTTATTTAGTATCAGTAATGTTTTGAGATGCACTGATCTTTGTAACCTTTGAGGGAATTTATTAGAAGTTTTGTTTTTTTCATGTGTCTGTTTATTCTTGTGGTTCAAACTGAGTAAAATAGTTATGAATTTTTAGTTAAAAGAATCATGTTTTTATATGTTCCAAAGCTCAGAGTACCCATAAACTTTGTAATGAGAAAATCCTGTTAAAGACCCTAACAATTAATTTCAAATGATAGACTAAATACTTTGTGTTTGCTTTTTAATGTATTATCCAGAAAGGAAATTTACAGATTTAATGAAAACCTGACTGTATTTTAAGGCATTTTGTAGAAATTCTTGTGCCTTCAATGTGTGCACATAACTTCTTATCTCTTTAGCAAGATATGCACATGCATTACAGATAGGAGAATATCTCTAAAATCCCCAGGGTTTAACTAAGGACTTAAATATTTCAACACATCTGGCTCATTTAGAGCTAATGCATTGAAGGGTGACTCATAATGACTAGACTGCTGGGAATTTTGGAAGCTTGAGGTACACCCGCAGGTAATCAAGCTTTGCATCTAATTGCACCTTCAAAGTTATTTTATCTGTATGTGTTGTACATAAAAGGTGCACTTGAGAAAGCATATTGTGTGAAACTCGCTGGGTTCATGCAAGTTCCCACCTTGCTGATTTTTTCAGTGTGGTAGAAACTTAGAGGTTCAAGGTGAAAAAAACAATATTGTGTTAGGTGGATAATTGCTGCTGCTGTAATGGTGTTTGTGGCAGAACTATAAATATGTGACGTAAGAAATTCTCCAAGTGTGCAAATTATTCTTAAAACATACTCATGTGTCACAGTAAGTGTGCTAATATTATAGCCATGATCAAGTAAATAATAATTTTTAGTTACTTTAAGAGAAATAAAAGGTAAATTGGCAGTTGCCTTGAAAGAAAGTTCCTTTTTTTAGCATGCAGCCCACCATTTCCTACTTAACTGTGTAAATGAGGAATAAATCCGTCTGTTTATTAGTGGGATTAGTTTGGGTTTCGCCTGATACAGTAGGTGATAAACTCTTAGGCCTGAAGTGTATTCCCTGCCCTTATAGGTCTGAATTGTGTTTTGAGGTCTTTTCTTTCTAGTTAAATAAATAATAATTAAAAAAAGATAACTGTGAATTTGAATCAGAAATTGCAAAGACAGCAATGTAAGTAATGTTCCTCTTCTCAGTAGTAATTTAGTTGCTGTTATTTGTTTCCTTGGCATTCACTTCTCTGCAAGTGGTTAGTATGTCAAAATAAGGATTTATCGAGGTTCTTCAAACTAGAGGTAGTCTATTTGAGAACCTAACTCCTGCACATCAGGGAGTCTTTTCTAAATATATTTTTCCTTGTTTCAAGTTTCAGATATAAGGTATTGAAGTAGTCTGGCTGCTATTTCATCTTCTTAATAGTTTTGTCAGAACAATATCTATAATTCATAGCAGAACTCAGGACAGGAGGAGTTGTGAAGATCTGATGGGGAGAGGAGATTACAAAGTAATAATATGCATAGCAGAATGTGACCTGCCTTATTTCTGCGTAGACCTACATTTCAACTTTAATGCAGCATGATGAAGGTATTTGTTAGAGCTGTCTTCAATATATTGATGACTATCAAACTGTTGTCAAAACCTTTGTCTGAAAGCTAGCACTTCCTTTTTACATTCAGTCACTGGCAAATGATTTTTTCAACCTTGTACTCTGACTCATTCTTTTGTATAGAGAATTTATGAGCACAATTTACCGTAATATCCCAGGCTTGTTCAATATTCCTACTAGCAATGTTGGGCAGCAGTTCTAAATTTTTATTTTAAATGTTCATTTGAGACTAGACTGAGGTTTAGAATGCTTGGGATCATCAAAATGCTTCTCTCAAAATGAAGGGGAAATTGTGAAATCTGTATATACTCCTCCCTCATCTTCCTGGATAATCTATTCCATTAGACACACAAAGAATCAAGGTCTGAAATAGATAAGCATTTAAGTACCCAAATATATTCTACCTACCTTTTTATAGCACTTTGTTTTAAACGTGCAGTGGTTTGCCTGAGTGTTCTTCACATACTCTGGGGGGGGAAAAAAATCAATCTGAAATATCAACCTTCTATTTTTTCATAAGTTTCTGGAAAAAGCGTACAATTTGCCAGTTATATTTTAATTTAATCAATAAAAACAGTTATCACAATTTCAGTCTCTTTTCTTTTTTTTTTTTTTTTTTTTTTTTTTTTCCCCTCTCACAGATTGTAGAATGTAGAACATTACCTTAGGATCAGATATCCATACTAAATAGTTGAGAGTTTGGGAGTTTAATAATGTGTTATTGGAATTGAAATAGGTAGATTTATAGCCTAACTTATTTCATGTTCCATTTTGATACAGTGGTTCTGTTTAATAAAATATACTGTTTCTGTTGGGTGAGAATTTTTCCATTATCTACCTAAAGAAAAATGAAATCTTATATATTACTTTATCAGTCCTTGGTTTTCCAGTTTTTGTCTGCAACCCCTTGGTATTAGTACCCCAACTTAATGGATCTTAATGTGAAGACATTTGAGGTTTACTATTATTCCATAAACTCTTTAATTTTTTCAGTTTGAGCAAGGATAAATATTTAAGTCTTTTTTTGTCTGTCAATGAGGAATGTTGACCCTGATGTCTCTTCCATGCCTTTGCCTGTTCCACTCTTGCATAACATGGCATAACTGGTTAGTTGTTAAAGCTTTGGTCCCACTTCCCTTCCCCCACCTCCTTTTTTGGAACAAGATACCCTGATGCCAAACTACTAGTTAATGTCCTCAAAAATGTCTCAAAAGATGTGAACTAGCCTAAACCTTGGTTGTCTGTATAGAATAAATTAATTAATATCCACGTTAAATCAGCACAGATTTTGGTACTCACTAGGGGTCGTACAACCTGTGCCTATGAGTATTCTGTGCATAATTGGAAGTATTGCTTGCCTCCTTTCTACTAGTTCTGTATGTTGGGCCATTCTTCAGGAGGTGAGGATGGTTTTACTTACTGCAGTTCTTCCTCATGCTTGGTACTTTATACACACATGAAGCAGCATACATTCCTGGGTTTATCATGTTTACAGTATTGCTCAGAACCCATATGAACCACAAGGCTCAAGTGGTTTTAATAATTACTTTAAGCTATGGGAATAATTACTTTAAGATATGGAGATTGTAGTCCTGTTCATAAGGGTGCTGTAGACCTTTTTCAGTCTCCCAGTGTTCCTTTCAAGGCAGAACTGCTTTGGCCTTCTGTTGTCCTGTAGCTGTCCTCTTTAAGCTGTGTTTTCTGATTGTGAGGCTGCAAATCAAGCTGTTAGATATTAAAGTATCAAATGTTGAAATGGAGATAGTTGCCACTGTCTTTATCTACATCTACTGATTCAGCAATGTACTTTGAGAATTCAGACAAATTTGTGAGCCTTAATCTTCCTTTGATAAATTCCTAATGACAGCCTCTTCATAAATAACACATTTCTGAATGTTTTTAATGTTTCTGCCTTATCAGTGTCCAATAGCTTCCTCAGAAGAGAAGCCAGGCTTGCTGTTAATCTTTCTATCTTCTTTTATTTCTTGCTTATAAGAATCATGTCTAGCTCCTTGCAGTCCTCTAGCAATATACACTTGTTAGTTAGCTGTCACATATCTCAAAATGCTTTAATATTTCCCCTTACTACTGTTCTCAAGCAACATAAACAAAAGGGATTTTTATGACTAGCATTCTGAATGGGTGAACTAATGGAATCATGCTACACTTAAAAGACCTTTTTGACCTCTCTTTGAAAAGCCTTTCAGGCAGACCGTTTGTGCCCTATTAGATAATATTAGACAATAGTAAGAAAGTCAGAGATCTGGAGGAATTGTTACCGAAAACTCTAAAGATTGATTGCTCTGATTGTTTTGCATAATGTATTATAATCCAGTGCTAGCTAGCTTTTAAAACTTGGTTTTGATTTTGTTGTGAACTTGCAAATGCATGAAAACCACTGTGTAGTATGAAATATAAATGAATGTATATATTGCAGTGAACCTCTTGCAATGTGTGAAACTGCCTCAAGAGCACGCATAATAAATTCAGCCCTTTGGAGGAAAGCTCTACTAGCAGCTGAATTTTTGGGAGTGATAATTCCATTGAAAAGTATCCTGTGTCACTCAGGCATCCTCCTTCCTAAGACCCATGCATGAGAATACAGCATTAATCCTCAAATCATCAGACTCCCAAGGCACTTAGTTATGTAGAACTCTATGTATCACATGAAAATGGCAAAACAACTGCCTATAGTTGGGGAAGAGGTAGTATTTGAAACAACCAGCAGGAAAGATCTGTGGAGCTTTGAGTTTGGTCTCTCTAACAGCAATACCCTTGATGAAGTAGGGAGCAGTTGAAGGTGGCTGTTTCTTATAGACTGAGTTTTGGACTACATAAACATTATTTCACTTTTCACTTATTAAAAATATTTTTCATTTTCTCAGAGCTTATAATTTTTCAGGGGTTTTTTATGACAGTGATTTTGTGCCTGAATAACGTTTTCCCTTTCCTCATATCTGAATTTCAGGGTTACAATATGCAATAGCTTTGCAAACTGTTGAACCTAAGCATACTGTCAGAGGTTCCCCATGCATTCTTTTCAAAATGGAAAAGCAGATGAGTCATTATTCTTTTGAGAGCACCCCAGAAATATCATCTCAAGCTTTAGATTCTACTTGTGTCTCTGTTTATGCCAGATGGCTCTGGCTCAGTTGGCTGGGTCGTTATTGTACTGGAAATAGTTCTACTGTAGTTCATATAGCTTTATTTACTGTCTCATTAATTTTAACTTTTCCAGAAGTTTTCCCTCTTCAGAAGCCATTAGGGTTAGGTTTCATGCTGTGTTAAGAATTCTAAATAACCAGGCAGAGTCCTGTCGCATTACAGGAGCAAAACAGCTATTTAAGACTGCCCAAAGTGTGGTTATTCTGTTATATTTATTGGTGATCTTGAAAATGGTCTTTTTTTGTTGTTGTTGTTGTTACCTCAGTTTATATTGATCACTTACTTAAGAATTACAACTGATGTGGTTGGCCAAAATTGTCATATATCAAAAAGTGATTTGTAGTACATAAATATGCATGCTAGAGGACTGTAGTTACATGGGGTTTTTTTATTTATTACATCTGCAATTAGCAGCCTATGTTGTGTATATTTGTATGCTGGGTTTGACCTTTTATCCTATTGCGTGTTCTGCAAGTGCAGACACTTACTTTGACAGTGGCACAACCATTTGTCACTGAGCAAAACCTGCAAAAGAACCTGGAATGATTTGTGGTACATAGGTTGATTATATGTCCTTCAGAACCTTTCTGAAAAAAGCAGAACGGCACCTCATTTATTGTTGTAAACAACAAAAAGCCTATTGTGCTAACTGCTGCTAACATTTGAAGAGGACTTTTGCTCCAAGGCATGATTTGAAGTATACTCTATTTACTTGAGGTTACTGCTGGCAAAGGTTTTTCCATCACCACTTAATTTTTTCTTGCAGTTATCTTGGTCATGTTTCTTCTTCTGACTTTTATAGGAGTATGGCCATAACATCTTGAGAAAACACTCTGCAAAATAAAGTTGAGTCTAGTTATCCAGGCCTTGTAGAAACAGTGAATTCCCAGCAGGATTTGAAATTGTCAGTTAGTGCTGCTTCCAGGGAAACTGTCTACTATGAATTCCAGAAGTACAACATCCAAGGCATGACTTCAGAGTACTTCAGAGAAAAATGGCTTTGTCAATAGGAACTGTAGTATACTTAACTTGGAGATAAAGTGTAAAGTAGAATCCAGAGACGTATATTTTACAGTGCTCTCCACTTTTCCAAATAATTTAAGTATCAGTGGAGAGAACAATTCCCACCTCTCTAGAAACTCCTAATATGAAACTCCTTTTCACCTGAGGGAGAGTGTTACTGTATTAAATTTACTTTGTACACTGACTTGCTTGGGAGCATGTGAGAGGGAGACATGGTGAGAGTGGAATGGTTATTTTCCTCCCTAGTGTTGGCAGATGTGGTTGGGTTCATCTGCATTTAGAAAATTTAGGCTTATTTTTCTATTTAGGCTTATTAAAACTTTGTATATGAACTGTACTAGGACGGTTAGTGAGTTTCAACCTAGTAAATCATTTTCCTTGACGAAAAGAGCCTAAATTTAGTAGCTGGGGGAAAGGCTCATCAGTAAAGTCTAATAGCAGTTCTACTTAAAATAATTGCTTTTCTTTCTTGCCTGCTGCGATCAGTAATTCTGAATAGGGCGGAACAGTAGCAGCAACTGCTTGTGTGTGAGAACATTGTTTAGTGTTGTGAGCATATGTCTGGCATGAATTTCTTGGTGTCTTTCAGGAGACTGCTTACTTAGTGGTCCAAACTGTGTAGGTTTAGTAAATTTTTAGAAGTATATTCCTAAGAGTGGCAAGTCAGTTATATTTAATGCAACTGATAGCTTAATTTAATTGCATTTAAAGTAGGATGAGTATTCCAATTTTGAGAATGTCTTTACTGTAATTAAGACAGGATTCCCAGACTTTCTGGAGAAATAACTGGAAGGCATTGCAGGCTGGGTTTCCGAAAGTACTGTCAACTGCTTGCATGGCTTCTGCTGCCTGTGCTGCTGGCTCTATTTCTAAAATAAATTAACTAAACTAAAGAGGCCATGGATACCTGCAGTTCATGGGTTATTGCTGTTTTTCCTAGATGACTATATCAGGCCCCAAAAGATTCCAGTTACCAGCTGACCCCAGATCTTCAAGGTGTTTAGGTGCAGAGCTACGTACTTCTGAGGTCCTAGAACCCTTGGCTTGCACTAAGGTGAACAGGGTGATTGTCTCATCTCTAAGAAAAGAAGAACCATGTTTTAAGTAGTTTCCTGAAATGTGGAGTTAGGTATCCAAATTCAGACAGCTGGCTCTAATTGTTGGCCTTGCAGCCTAAATAAGGACAAGACCTAGCAAAACAAAAGCAAGGAGTTAGAAAAATAACAGAGATACCAACAGGACTGTATGGTTTTGCTAGGTAACTACACTCACAAATTTGATTCTTAGTTGATGTTAATTACTTTATGCTTTCAGATGTTGCAGAAAGAGCAGGCCTTTGAGGGATTCACATTCACAGTGGCTTGATTGAATAGCATTAATGACAATATTTTGGCAAAATCATTTTTATTGCCATTCTGTAAAGACCAGAAAATGTAAAACACAGAATATCGAAAGTCACAGGTGAAATGCTAGTTTTACTTGAAAAATGCTGAATGTGTATAATCAAAATTGAAAAGATCTCTCTGTAGGAAACTTCAGGTGTGACTATTGTTTATGTAAACTTGTATTCTAATGTTATGGACTCTTTGCAGGTCTGCCTTCTCATTTTCAAGCGTAGCCTGAAAATATCTGGCATTATTCCCTTAAATCTTCCTAATCTTTTGTTTGATTGAACACGTCCCACTCCAGTTATAGCCTGTCAGAGAAGGAAAAATAAAGCATATTTCATATGCTGGCTTCAGATGTTTCTCTAGCATTTTGTGTGTAAAAGTTTTTGCCTTGTGTTCCTATTAAAAGTAAAGACAAGTGAACAAATGAAACTGTCCCTGTAGCCTTTCAATGAGCACCGTTCTTTGAAAAGCAGTTTTCTTGAAGAAGGATATCCATCTAAAATATCAGTCCTATCTGTTATGGTGTTTAATTAACAAAAAAAAAAAGTAATTAAAATTAACTATTTACATATATTGCTAGTTTATCTTTTGCTCTTTTTGCTTTGAAAATTTTAATTTCTTCCCTGTTAAAGAATCAGCAGGAAGGTTAGGGTTTTTTAAGACTTTGATATTACTTGGGCAGTCCTCAATGCTGCTTTCCACTGTATTTAAACACTTGCCGATAATGGGCTGCTGTTTGCAAGTGCAGTAATAATAACTGCCACTAACTTTGCCTAAGGGCAGCTGGAAGTTTTTGCGTTCAGGCGAAATAACCAAGCAGCATGCTAACTTGCCTTAGTTGTTCTACAGCTGCTCAACATTAAATGGAAGGCTGCCCCTCATGAAGATGAGTGTGCATTTGAAGCTCATCTGGTTGTAGCATTTTATAATAGGTGAACTTAAATATCTTTGGATTGAGGACCCAACTCTCATCTGGTTTTGTAGCACTTTGTCTCCATTTCAGTGAAGCCAGCTAACACTAGCTGAAGAATTTGTCCTTTTTTTAAATTTTTTTTTTTTTTTGAAAACATGTTTTACGGGGATTTGGATAAGCCAGAGCTGCTCTTGAGTACATGATCCTATTTTAGAGATTTTTAAGACATAAAAAATTGAAGCTGGCTTCCTGGCTTTAGGAGCTATGAGACTGAACACTCCTTTTTTGCCTGCTTATGAGGTTCTAAGTATTAATTGTAAGGAAAAGCATTATCTGTATTTGCATGTATTTTATCAGGTAGGAGGTATTGGAATAAAATTGACTTACTGATTGTGGAAGTGAGTTGTGCGATTAAAATAATAACTGTTTGTAATGACTAGAGTAAAGAAGATTATGAATAATGAAGCTTTAAAAACTTAAAGACTTTCTGTTGTAGTGCCTGTAGTTGAGTTCATTTAACTGTGAAGGTTAATTTTTTTGTTCCCAGAAAGTGTTCTCTACAAAATGTATCTTGTGCTTGCTTTTAACGCTTGTTTTTAGTTTCAAACACCCTTTCATCCCCAGTCAAATTTGTTACAAGTGTATAAACAATCCTTACCTTTAACAGAGGTAGCTTGGCCTAATTGTTTACTTCTCTAAATTCCTTTGCCAAATACTATACTTCTTCTGTGAGGCCAATTTCTGTTACTACACAGTGAATCTTATATGATCAGGCATGGTAAGAGTGAAAATTTTATCATTGTGATGTTAGATGGAGGAAGTAGGAACCTGAGTTTGTAGCAATAGGGCATTCAACATGCAAACATTTGCTGTATATCTTCCACCTTATGAATTCTGTGGAAAGTATTACTTATGGACAACATTGGGTTTCTTGCTTCTCTGCTTTATGGTACTTACCTACTCAGTGTACTAAGAAATGTCCGCTACTTAATACCTGTTTATTTCCTTTTAAAAATCTTGTCTAAACAGCTCTGCCAAGTATGGAGTCTTTATCTCATGCAGAGGTCCTGTTGATGACATCTTTTTCTCATAAGTCAGTCTTGAACAAAGGCCCTCAACGATTTGGTCTGAGTTAGCTCGGGATCTATGACTGTACAAAGCTGGGGAGCAAGTTTAGTAAACGTACAAAACTGAAAGCAGTGAATTTTCTGGTCAAGGTTAATAGTAGCAATATTGTAAAAGACTAGACGAAGTAAAAGTGTGACTTAAATGTTTTGATAGAAAAAGGATTTATTATTTTCCTGCCCCCTCCTGTTTTCAGGGAGTAAATTTTTCCCTTCCTGCTACTTCTGTTATGGCATACAGCTTCCTTCTCTGGACACTTGGGCTCTGTAGATCTAGTTAAGCTGTTTATTGCTGTTACATCACAAATCTCGGTCGTACTTACTGAGAGAGTAGTTTAAAGATCAGCTCCTTTTGTATCACTCTCCTATTTTTGCTCATTTTTCTTTTGGTAGTGAGCTGTAACAGATCACCAAGAGTCTATGTGGGTACTAATGCCAGCCCAAAAAAAAGGACAGAAGCGCACACATAGAGCCAGGAGAAAGAGAAGTTAGAGGGGACAGTGAGCTCAGCCTTCTCCTGAAAACTTGTGCTGATGGTGGCCCTGACTATAGTAGAAACATGATATACATCATGACAGCCATCAGCTTACCTTTGGCTGCATGATTCTCCCATTTGCCTTGCACTTGCATTTGTGTGATTGTTAATTGTTTATGGAATAGACTAAACTGAAAATCAGTAGTTATTTTCTTCTGTCATTTGGTTTTCAGGCAGATTTTTTTTCCCCTAAATCAGGTCACATAGATTAGTGACTGCAAAAGAAAGGAGGCAGAATTTATGGCAGCCCAACTGCCCTCTGACTTTCAAATGACAGCTTAAATGATTCAAGTGGTAATTTACAGACATGTGTGTGTGTGTAGAAGATTCAACATGAGGCTTGATGTCATGTCAAATGCAATTTTCTGTAAATCATATTTTTTTCATACTTTATTTTACAGTTGCTGCTAACTTACAGAAGATAGTAGATGATCCAAAGGCCTTGAAAACATTGACTTTTAAGTTGGTAAGTATAAGCATGAAGGGAAGAAACAAACTAATTATCATGGTATTCACACAGAGTCTGGATTTTCTCTCATTTACAGCTATTTTGCTGAGTAAATGTGTTGACAGATAAGATGATTGAAATTGCCATGTGTGAGAGAAAAAACCTAAATCCTGTTTTGACAGGACATTAAGGATATGTACAGTCACACAGCTCCATACTGTGCAAGGGGAAGGAGGTTCATTCAGATGAGTTCTGAGGAAGCCTGAGGTTTAGGTGAGAAACTGCAGGGAGAAAACCTTTGGGAAGAATTGCAGAAACAAGTAAAGCAGAGAAGACTGTAGTTGTTAGGTTAACTCTCATTCACTCCATCAGCTCTGCCCTGCCTGAAGTGTCCTCTGCTAATGGATGTTTTGTTCCAATCTCGTTTTTTCCAACACCTGCCACTGTTTTTCTTGCATGTAGGTCTCCCTCTCCATTGCTTGCTTCTCCGTAGTTCTTCCTTTCAACCTTCTTTCAGTTGACCATCCACACTTCTTGATCGTGCTCCCACTGTATTTCATTACTGTTTCTCCCTCCCCATGTCTTTCTGTCTTCTGTATGTACAACATCAGACCCTGGTTTTGGGCATGGGACTGTTTTCTGTGCTGCATTCTGTGCCCTGGATCATGGGTCTTAATTTTGGTCGATATTGATGCTATCACGATAGATCTAATTTAATAAATCTACATTGCAAACACTTAATTCAGAATTGGTGTGCTCTATTTGTTTTTATTTCTTGCTAAAATTAAGTTGAAAAATTTACATACCTAAAGCTATTGAATTATTAGCTATGTAAATACCAAACTCTTACCAATTAGCTTTCAACACCCCTTGCTGAGAGTGACTCAGCTGTGTATGAAAGACTAGACTGAATGTCTGTTAGATAAGCAGGTCTCCAGAATCACAGCTTTGTTTATAAAAGCAGCTGCTTCAGATGGGCTGTAGAGAGCCATTTTTAGAGAGTAAGTGACCTAGTTTATGATAATGTATTAATTCAGGATTGTTCTTCCCATGTCACATGTTAAATATAGATTTGAATACTTTTAACTGGCCAAATAATTTGGACTCATTTTTCCTCTGAAGTCCAGTAAAAGCAGACTTACACATTTCTTTTGAGAAGGGGTTGGCGTGAGGGAATAAGGACATCTGACTCAAATTGTTTTGTTTCTGTGGCCCTTACTGTCTAAATATAGCTTAAAGGCAAATGTTTCTCTTTTTGCAGCTGATCTGTGCTCTTGCTGCCTAAACATCTGATTTAGCTTTATTGTGTAGTCAGGGTCATCTCACCAAGAGCATTTAGATACATAGATACTCCAGAGACTCTGTAGAAGTCTGGGTTTCTAGTTCACACACATAAAATATAGGCTTGAGATTCCAAAATGTAATATCCCATGGTATCCAGTTAATGTTTATATACGTTGAAAACAAATTCCCTTGAAAATTTAGATTAGGCTATTTCTGTGGTTCAGTTAGATTTATTGCTGGGGTGCAGTCAGTGTCACATGGTATTTCAGATTCCAGTGAGTGAGTGCTGTTATAAACCTACTGCCTACCATAATGAGAATTAATAGACAATCCAAAATCAGTGTGTTTCTTCCTTCTCAAGGTAGGCTCCGTTGGCTAGGTAACAATTCCTGAGGTTAATTTTTAACCTATGTTTCTTCCTGACATTTTTAACCTAGGTTTCCTGCATTAGTTCCCTACTTCCCGGGAAAAGAACATAACCACAGGAAGTATCCAAATTTATTCTTATCCTTGGATTAATTTTATATATGTCCCATTTCTGCCTGTTTCTATATTGTGTAGTGGAGTTGCTAAATGAATTGTTGCCTAGGAGAACTCTGTCATTTGTTTGTATGCCCTACTGAGTCTTTGTTACCTCTTAGCAAGGTCTCACTGAATTTGAGAGCACTTGTATACGACTTGATCGAAACACATTTTGTTGGTAAATATTTCATGGGGTTTCAAAGTCTACATGTAGCTAATCCTATATCCATTCAGAGAATTTAATTGAAAAGTGCTCTTTAGTCTAGAATTAGTTACTGTTTGTGGACAAGGAATCTGGTTAGTATTTTGCTGCTTGCAGATTGCTTTTGCTGGTATATTTCTATTCAAACAGCAATTATTTTGATCTCAGGGGAAAAAAGAACAACTTATGTCTTAACCATTTTTGTCTTTAAATTGCCAAAATGGTAAAGAAAGTTATTAAAGTGAGGTGCCTGGACAAATCTGTCTTTAAGGTTGGATCTCCATCTTGCATATTTTTTTTAACAGTGCATCTTTGATCTTACAGTGATGTCATTCTATATTAAACCTCCCTTAGTTGTCTGGGCTAACACAGAATGACTTCCCTACAGGATCCAGCTGTCCACACTTTGGGAAGGAGGCTGCTTTAATACACAAGTAATCTTGGCAACACTCAAGGAAACACAAAATTATTGCACAGCATAATTTGCATTTTATGTAAGGATTTTTCATATGAAAAAGGGAGAAAAAAAATTAATGTGAAAGAATGCGTTCAGTCACTAAACAGTGAATTGCAAATACTGAGAGCTGAGCTTTTATGTTGCAGTTTGTGTATAGTAGTTGCACTTACACTAAGCACAAAATATAAGCTAATAGGTTCCAGGTGCATTAAATATTAGACAATATTTATTGATAAGGTAGGCATTTAAAATTTTATATGCATCTAGATATGTTACTTAGCATGGCTTTGAGGAGATTGATAGCTAGCTAGAGTGTAGAATGATGTTAAGTAGTAGTAGCTCTTTTTATCATGATATTTTAAGTGCAAAATTCAAACGCCATTTATTTAGTAAATTCCCAATCCAGAAACCATTGTGATATCTTAATAGTAACCAATGTGATGAGCTCAGACCTTTAACTTGCTGTTTCACTGGCATAAGACCTGTGAAACAATCTCTGAAGAGAGAACTTCTGTTCTCTGTGTCTGATCAAAGTAAATTTGAAGGAGTAGCCTGATGTAATGCTTCCACAAGTATAAAGGGATTTTATTTTTGGTCATGAAAACTCAATGGATAATGTCACACAGTACACCTTGTGTGCACAGTCTGAGAGCTCTTTTCCTTATATTGCACATACATGAACCAGTGCTACTAAAGGGTTCAACTGCTACTAAGGCATAAAAGGATCAAGAGCATTTTTATAGGGTGAACCAATTGTTCTGACACTTTTTGGGGGGATATGCCAAAGAGTCTGAAGGCATCTGTCATAAGTAATTTGCCATTACACACTGTTCGTATAATTTTGATTTACCACACAGGCAAAGAATGCATAAAAAACTTTATTTAAAATGTAGCCACTTCTGTCCTACAGAAGCAAATTTGTATTTAAAAATCAAAATATAAAAATATTTTGCCTACAGCGTGTGTAATTTTTTTAAAGCAGATTTAAAGTAACAGTTCAGTCCTGAACAACGTGGTTTTATATTCTTGCTGTTATTTGTGAAAAATGAACTGATCACTTGTGCCAGTTTGTACTGTGACAGACTTTACTGAAGAATTTCAACTATACAATTTTAAGTACGAGATTGTACTGACAGAAAGGACCTGTCCTTTTGCAAGTATTAGTATTTACTCTTCATAGACTGCTTTAATCTCTTGTTTAAAAATTCAGTGGATTGGTATTCCAAGCAGACTTGATAGCTGGACTCATGAGATATTTGGTGTCTATGGCACAGCAGTAAAAGGTGGATTCTATACATGTAGATTATTTGCTCTTCATGAGTGAAATCAGCATGCTCACATGAAAAAGCAAATTTGGCTCCAGCCTGAAAAGTTTGGGTTAAAGAATTTGGGTCTTTAAGTGTTCATTTCCTAGTATTTTTTTCATAATTTTTAATACTGATTAAAAGACTTTGCTACAATTAAGGATGCAGCTGGCTGACACTGACAGAGGATACACCAAGCAGTCTGGAAGCTTTCCTTCAAGTAAGGTGTTTGCTGACTAGGCGATACAGGGAAAATTTATAGCCTGGCTGTCAAATCCTCCTTTGTAGCATGATATACTAAACATTTCTGTTTGTACTTGCAGGCCTCTGGCTGTGACGGCACTGAGATTCCTGATGAAGTGAAACTGATTGGATTTGCTCAGTTAAGTGTCAGCTGATGTCTGTCCCTTGACCCTAAGCCGAATTGTGAGATTGCGAAGAGGCCAGCTTAGATGCAAAGGAAAATTAATGCACCACACACTGAGTTCTGCTTCATTCTCTAGCAATTCACAAAGTCAGAAAAAGCAAAGCCCACAGCTATACCGCTGCTGCTAACATTCAAAATGCTACTAAATGTCTCTTAGCAGTTGATTTGGATTCCCCCTAAGTGAAAAGCCTGTGGAAATGCACTCAGGTGGCTGTATTTATTGGTTACAAAAGGAATTTTCTATCAAGCTTACTTCTTTCATAAACTTCGAGTGATACAATTTTACCTGTACTTGTGGTTGATAATACTGCTTCTGTTCTGTTCTATTTAGAAATTAACATAAATATAAAAGTTAAGAATTATTAGCCAAACTTGAATTCTAGTTTTAAAACTGACTGTGAATTTTATTTTTCATATATTTATGCATTACACATCCTAGTAATAAGAAAATGATTTGACTTGATTATGTGCTATTTGCAGTTAATCTCCCATTATTTAAAAAAGTTTCAGGTATATCTTTGAAGTATTTGGTAACTTCTAGGGGTTTTTTTTTGAAATTAATTAATTAGGCATTAGCAAGCTTTTGTTGGTTGTGTGTCTAAAAACCAGTCCACAAACTGATTGTCGAGGGAGTGGGAGGTGCCTTGCAGACATTAATGTTTTAAGAATGTGCCTGAGGCTGCTTAAATAAATAATCTCCATTTTCTAGAAGTACCATACATTTGGTACAATATATATGAATATATATAGTTATCTGAGCAAGGAAGGGATATACAGTAGCAAAGGTGTTAAGAGTATTTTGACTATGCTTTATTGGGTAGTCTATGAGCTAGAACTACTTTGAACTGTTGTCGTTAAGGTAGACTGCTTACTGTGTCCATCTCTGATCCAACTTATCCTTAATGATAGAAACCAGTTTCATACAGGTGATAAAAACTTGAAGAACAGAACTGAACCTTACTTGAAGTTCTGCAAAATACCAAGGTGGAATAAAAATAATAGGGCTTTGTGCAATGATCAAGTAAAACTGTTACAAAGAAAACACTTCTGACCCAAGTAGTCTTATGCTTAACCTGTGACATAGATGTTATGGAGCTAGCAAAGCTTAGAAAGACTTTCAAATTTGGAGATGTGTTTCTCAGAGGTTATAATTTAAACTACTTCCTAGATAATCCTAGATAAGCGGCAGCTCTTTAATGTACCGAAAATGGCAAATATATATTATTAAGAGAAGTTATTTATAATGCCTTGTCATAATTGTTGAGGTGTTCTAGAGCCATTTGCGTATGACTCAATGTAATCCCATCCCATCCTACTGTTTACATGATGATTACTCCAAGATGACTGCAAAGGTTAAAAAAATAAAAGTGTATTGCACAAACATGTTTGTATGTTGAATTTCCATGCTCTGTGTGCATTTCGATGGTTGTGTGGCAGGGTGGTGTTATAAATGTCTGCTGCCTTTATTTAGTTTACAAGCAGCACCTGGGGGAGGAGAAGGGGAGAAAACACTTCTTACTTGCTCGTGGGAGAGGATTGCTCTTGACTGCTTGCTTTCCAGTGCTTTGGAGAAGCCATTTTTAAGACTCCTGAGGGGTTTGTACTTCAGGAAATCATTTGGTTATTTGGGGGAGGACCTGTATGCCTGTGGGGTGCTGGTTTATGTGGAGAAGAGGGTGAGAGGGGCCCAGGGCAGGGCCAGGGCTGACACCTGCTGCCCCAGCCCAGCTGCAGGGCTGGTGGCCACAGCTGAGGCTCATTGGGGCAGTTCAGGCCCTCCTCGGGCAGTTGGTGCTCTCAGGGCCATTAGTGTGAGGACCTCCCCACCCCAGGGCCGGGGTTTTGGCAGTGCACAGGGTCTGGGTGCTGCACTGTGGGGTGGAAGGGCCCTGTGCTGTGGTGGGGCCAGGCCTGGCCTAACCTGCAGCCAGCTGAAGGCGGCAAACAAAAACGGTAAGTGTGCCTTTCCTCAGTGACAAAAATGGTGTGCCTTTCCTTAGCTTTGGGGGGTCTTTGCAGGTGCAGGTGTGGCATTATCGATAATCTGCTCGGTATCTCTTCCACATCAACAGTATTTTAGCTTGGTGCCCTGTAATCTGCCATTTATCTCTTGCCTTACTTTGGTTGATGCTTTGCTTCGCTTAGCTTGTGCACGCTTTGTGCCCAGCTCCCTGGGGCCAGCCGGAGGAGGAGCTGGGCAGGGGACTTGTGACAGCCATGGGGCGAAGGCTGTGCCACTGGGCTTGCACCCATCTGTGGCCGGGGAGCGCCTGCCTCGGCTGTGCTGGGTGAGAACAGAGGGCACTGCTTTGTGTCTGATCTGGGGGGAAGGCTGCAATTTGGCAGCTAATTATTCATTAGCAACCTTTGTGTGGGAGTAAGAGTAAATTAAAAGGTACCTTAAATGTACATCTACCAGTGATACAGTTGATAACCCGCAAAGCTCTGATGGAGTGGCTACTGAGCAGGATCCAAAGGAGTTAAGAGCATTGCTGTTAGATTATTTTTATGTACATTAATGGATGCTCCTCCAAATGTTGCACCAGTACTGACTAATCCACCTTCAAAGTAGTTAGCTGGTTAGCTTTCAGGCAAAGAAGTGAACGTTCAGGGAAGCTTGCTTTCACAGATCTAGAAAAGAAGTGGGAATATATAATTGGATGAAAATTGTGTTCTACTCACTATCCGCCTCCCTGAAGGCTGGGGAAAAGGTGTTGGGGTATGAGTAGCAACTGTCAAAAGTGCTCATCTGCTGTACTGGTTGGGGCTGCAGGAGGTATCTAAATAAAGAAGAATGTAATACTTTAATTGAAGCAGTCAGCAGTATTGTACCAAGATAAAGCTGTTAACAGTTGTTGCTCACTTGCAGTCTGATGCAGAAACATGCCAAAGCTTCACTGAGCTTCCTTGGTTCAGTGAGACAGCAAATTCATGCAGCAGTGTTATTTATCACAGCTGTGTTTGTTTTTTTAAATTTTATTTGCTGTCACTAAGGTATTGTGAATAAATACAATGTAAGCAAAATAAGTTCAGAAGGACAATGACCTGAAAGAAAAGGTAGTTAAAGTTTTAGTGACTGTTAAAACGAAGTTCATAAGTAGTATATTCTTGCAGCTATATAAAGAAGGTAAAAAAAATATACAGTAGGTTGCAGTAGAAAGTAGTGTGCAACTGATGGAAGGAGAAACTGAATAGAAATAGATAGGAATTTGCTTTCTGAATACTATATTAACATCCAACTATACTATATTAACTATAATATACTATATTAACTATACTATATACTATATTAGCTATAATACTGTATTAACATTCAACATCATCTGTTGAATAACAATGGAAAAAAGAAAACCATCAACTATCCATTTATTCATGTTTACATGAAAAGCATTTAGGATATGGGTACAGTTGTCATATGTAAGACATGATTTGCCCCAATGCAGTTGTGGTGCTCCTGTTAGAAAGATGTTGTACCTTAATATCTTGGGTCTGTTGCTGGCTGGAGCACCTGGCTGTGTTTGAAGGAAGAGGTCTCTAATTAACGAGGTGAAGCTCTAACAGGTGAGCTACCATATAGCTGTCTCTGAGGCCAGGAAAATAGGGCTTAATTAGATGGTTCTAAAAATATAATAATCTATAGTGATGATTATATGCCAGTGCTTGCAGCTGGGCACTTAGAGGCTCTGTGGGCTGATGAATGTCAATGTCTGTGGAGCCAGCCCTGCCAGTGTGCTGAAAGTAGCTCTGTGTGGTGGACTGAGATGGAAGTCACTTGATGAAACACAGTTCTGTATTCATTATTTTCAAAGTGTTAAAAAGGATGAATATAAACATAGAATTTAGCTCTGCACAAAACCAGGTCTGGAGAATAACTGGTTTGTGCATGTATAAAGGAGTGGGAGAGGGAGGGACATTTCCAGCCTTTTATCTCCTGGGACTCTAGTGTGGGCTTCAGGCCAGGAAAGCTGCCTCCCACTTTGGCAACATATGCTTTTCACACCAAGAGAACAGGAGCGCATGTCCCTTTCCTCTGACAAGTGCTGACCTCAGATATTCCCACTGACACATACAGAGAATTGCATTCAAACTGCAATGCAGCTAGCTAGTTGTGATAAATATTTTTGCTTTCTGGAAATATTATCCTGTGTGCTACCGCAGTTTCCTGTATAAACCTCCCTGCCCCAGAGCACGCTTCTGCTTTGTGCGTGGAGGTGGAAGGGGGGGCAGGGAAATAAGCCAGGAAACATCATTGAATTTTCTCTCCCCCATGTTCTCTCCTGAGATAAAGATGGAATGTGTGGCTTTTCAGCCAGCTTGGTCTATTTTAAAATCTCCAATTTGGGGGCTTCCAGAGCAGTCCTATAAAATTTGATTGTGGGGCATCCCTTCAGAATGTTTTTAAACACCGTTATTTCTCTGAGAGGGAACGCTGTGTGCAGCTTGTAAATGGTGTGCCTCCCCCTCATGCTTTTCTTAATCAGAGATTTGTTTTCCTTTTCACCACCTACCTCTGCATAATGAGGTTGGATGGTGATATTGGCCTGTGCCTGAAATCAATTAGTTCTGATGAGAAATCTGACACAGACCTAAAACACTGCTAATTGAGTGCATTGAAAATGCTGATTTTTGTTTAGCATGGAGCAGAGGATGCTCCCACCCCCCCCAGTGTTTCTTCAGAGCAGAAAAAAAATATGCAACCTTGTTGATAACAAATAGCAGTTGTGTGGTGGGGTTTTTTTTTTTCTGGATCAGTTGTGATATCATTATTCAGTCAACTGCTGTGGGTTTTTCCACTGCATCAAGTGGGCAGCCTTTCCACCCTCTTGCAAGGTACTCATGCATGTGCATGCTCTAAGAATGCTAATTACTTTAAAATGAGAAGTTGGAAAAGCAGCAGAAGCCTACATCATTCTAGTTCCCTGGGCATGTGCTCTGCTAATGAGCTGATGGAGCAGTTGGATTTACTCAAACCAGGAAAACTCCAACAAATTCTGGTTTACTTGTGTTTTATTACACAGTGATCCAACTGATAAAATATCCAGGCATATTAGTTGAGCATTGTGACATTTTAGTTATTAATTTTCTCTCAATGACTAAGAGTAACGTTACAGTGCACATAAAAATGTGGTTTTATAGCTGCTTTATGATTGTTAGATTGATGCTCATCAAGATGCTTGCATAGTCATTGTAATCTGAGATGTTGTAAAGTTGTCTGCTTCTAATAACGTTCAGAATATGGTCAATGGTGGATCAATGAGCAATTACAGGGACTCGGAAGAGTGTTTGGTAAGAAGGAGAAATTTTTAATTTTCACTGCATAAACCAATAGGGAGGCAATCTTGTCCTTTCTCAGAGTATGAATATTTTGCCATCTAATTTTCAAATGTGAATTTGAAAGGCTCTGCTTGTTTGTTGACTCAGTAGGGTGTAGAAAATCACTTGTGCAAGTGGATGTGTTTATGTAGAGGGACAGCTATGAGAAATAGAATTGGAGTAGATGGAAAACACACGCCTCTCCTTTTTTGTTTTTTCCCGTAGGTACAAATTTTAATAATTAATGAAAACCAGCTATCTTTCAAATATGGAACTTTTTAGTTATTTATTATTTTGGAAAGAAACTAAATGGTTGTTTGGTTGTTTTTAATCCATGTAATAATTCAGATTCATTAAGGAAAGACATTGCTCATGCATAGGAATGCTGGGGTTCTTCAGATTTACTTAGAGCAAAAGGCTTTTCTAGTTTTGTCATGTTCACTCTGCATCTGTAGACCCTATAGATCTAGCTTTGTTTCCTTTGAGAACAATCAAGGTATGACATCTCAAAATGTAAAGGAATTTAAGGTAATTTTGGTTACACAACTGTCATTTCACATAAAGTAGAGCATGTGGCTGTCATCAACAGGCAATTATAAGTAATGAACCAGAGTGTGTCCAATGGTTTTGAGGAGGTGGACTCAGTGCTACTCATGTCATATAAAAACACATAAATAGGCAAAAAGATTATATCTCCCAGTAGGAAGACTTATGTATTCTGGAAGATGGACTGTGCAGTGCTAAATTGGAAAGCCTCTTTAAGGAAGAGGCCTGTGTTTCTGCCTACATGTTTTTGAAAGCTTGGAACTTGTTCAGTGGGGGGTGGGGGGGTGGTGAAGAAAGGCAAAAAAACCCAATGCTGAGGCACTTTGATGTTAGAGCCTGTAGCTGTGCTGTTTCATAATGCAAAGGGCAAGGAAAGTTTATGAAGACTGTTACTAGGAAAACTCCTTATATCTCCAACAGTTACTATTCTCTCCAATATATCAAAGAAGGTTGAGGGACCCAAGTAAGCCATTATTATGTTAACCTTAACCCGTTGTTACTTGTATTACTAAGGTTGCTGAAAGTTTGGTTGTTTTGTTCTGGCAAATGAGTATCTTTTGCTAATGCCCTGCATTGTGCTAGTGCTCTATTATTGACCAAGAAAGAACAAAAAGAACTAAATTAAAGAAAGGAGTATAAAATCAAATGGTTGGCAAACATGAGCTTGTTCAGAACCAGAGAGGTGTGGGTGACAAAGCTCCCTCTTCTCCCAAGCTTCCCCACGGATCAGTCAGTCCCGTTGGCCAGTGCTCCCTTCCTACCCTGTCTGGTGGGACGCGGTTCCTGTGCGAGAGCACAGCGGGACGTCGCGGCCTTGGTGAGGCTGCTCGTCGCTCTCATGGTGAACAGTGAGCAATGCCTTTGGCCCTGTATGTGCCGAAGCAAGAAGTCAGCAGTGTGCCATTCTGATGCAAAAAGTACCTACCTTCTTACAGGTAAACTTCCTATGTCTCTTTTTGCAATAGAGACAAAGGATTTTACTTAAACCGAGAAATACACTGGATGGTTTTCTAGGTTGCTGTTTGCAGAGTTTTTAGCATAAGCTGAAAGCTGTATCTTTCTGACAGAGCAAGATGTGCAATTTGTGATACTAAATAAAATTCCTAACCATTTTTTTCAGCTCTGTGGAAAGGTTTTGGTGGCTGTGGTTTTTGTGAAGTGTTCATGCTGAGGAAAAGCGCAATAGATATGTGATTGGGGTTGAACCTGGAACTGTTCCCAGCATCTCAGAAACTCAGCTGAGAATCTTGTTAAATTCAGAATTCTATATTTTTTTTTTTTTTTTTTTTGGTAGAGCACCTCTGATTAAAACAAACTTTAACTTCACTGGAGCACTTACTCTATATTATGAGAAATAAGAGGGTGGAGAAAAACACCTTAAAATAGAACAGAGAATCCAGAGGGAAAGACCATTATTGAAATCTCGGCCCCATGAATTAATAATATTTTACAATAGCTTCAGTGGGACTAAAATTTCACTCCCTATCTGTTTGGATTATGAGCTCCTCAGTTTACTCCTGGGGCTATAAAATGGAAAAGGATCCAATCGTGATTAAAGAGTAGGTGTGATTTGAATGGAAGGTGATTACTAAAATCTCCCTGAAGTCTTCCACCCTGCTTGTGCTGCAAGCTTTTCCTATTTATAATAGCACAGCAGAGCCATCCAAGCAGAAAATGACACCAGAGAGAAAGAGTTTTCTGATTGTTTCTGATTAGGTTCAGTGCTAACCTTGTAAATCTGTCTGTCAGATAGGGCACAGTCAAGTCATCCGTAAACCTGATGCTTCACAAAAGATTGAAAGGGTGAGGAGACTCCTGTACTTGTGTGTTGCCTGATACCTTTTTTCTTCTCCAGAAGGATTTTCATAAAGATAAATCTAGACTTTTGGATGAGAGCGATTGAGCTACAGTTTAGCGTTGTATAAATTACTATTATTTAAAACTACTTTATGTTCATGGATTTATATGTATTGTATAACAGTGCTTCCTTGTTGGATTTACAAGGCCAAAAAAGTCTGAATCTCCGAGGTCTGTCCTTCAGCGTAGCTTGGATCGATCTGCAGAAATCAAAGCAGGGCTGTGTTCAAGCAAATAAGTATTACTTTGCTCCTTTTTTTTTATCATTATATTCCATTGTCAGCATAGGTGAGCAGGGTCTTCATAGGCAAAGGTACTATTTTTTAATAAAGTAATTGCAGATAATATCTTATAGTAAGGCTATATGTATTTAAATCCAAAGACATCTGGGGCTGTTACATGTGTATATGCCCTATAAATTGTTTTAGACAACATAAGAGTTTATGCGAAGAGTAACAGTACTGAAGTAAATTTAATATTCTTCTCTCTTCTGGTACAAGCCAAAGGCCTAAAAATACCTTTTGGAAGAGTACTTCAGTGACCTTGTGGCAAATCAAATTGATGTCAGTTTAAATGGAAGACAGCTGTTAGATGCAAAAAATTACAACAAAGTGAATTAAACATTCAGTTTTAGTCCAGGAGAGTAAACAGATTTGTTTTCCATTTATGGTATGTTAGATGTATGCTTTTGGTGTTACAGAAAATTGACAGTGTTTTACTTGCTGTAAAATTGGCATCCTGAAAATGTTTGGTACTGTTTTGGTTTAACGAGGGATATACTTTGAAATACTGGAACCTGCAGATAATGTATTCTGAAATTCAGCTGAGACAAAAAGTGCTTTTTAGCCTCAGATAAAATTTTGACTGGTTAATAATTGCAAAAGGCCTGTTTTGTTGCATATGCCAGGTATCCGTGGGGCTACCACCTATCAAATATACCTTTTAATATATTTATTTAAGCTAATTACTGCCAAGGCAATGCATAGAAAAAAATTATTTGTACTATAATATTTTGTAACTCTGTATATCCCCATATGTTTATCTCTCATAGTTTTTTTTCTACACTGAACAGTCATCATCATTCATGTTCTCCTAGAACTAAACTTGTATTAACCAGGTAGTATGTTAACTTATATTAACTTGTATTTACCAGAAAAATCTCACCTAAAACAGAGGCTCCAAATGCTATTAAAAGTCAGCATGGTTTTGTAGAAGCTTTATAGAGAATCAGCTTAGGATAGTGCTGTGATCCTTGCAAATGTGAAGCAGCTGTAACACAGCTAGCAGGCTGGGATATGGACAAAGCTGCACAGAGGTCTTCCCAGATTGGGGAGCTGAGCGCTGCTGAGCACTGGGGATGGCCCCGTGCTCAGCTTGTGCTGCTGGAGCTGGAATTATGCTGGTCCCTGTGCTGGCTCTGGTGCATCCTCCCTAGGTGCAACTGGAAGAAGAAAGCAACTTTTGCAAAAATAGTCCATGAAAACAAATTTTTTTTTAAAATTTTTTTTAAGCCATACTTGAATTTGAGAAGTGATGCTTCCCCTGCACCCACTGCATTTGGGATGCAGTTCACTTTGCAGATTACCGTTCCAAGGCAGCACACAGGCCACAGCCCTTGGAGAGTGTGTTTGTTAGTGCAGCTGCCTGGAAATCATCACAGAGTGGTGTGTAAAAGCCATGGACTATGAGAGCAGACAGTGACATGAGAAGCAGTTCTGCTGTGACATGTTGTCCTTGTGGCTTGAAGCATCTTTTCCTATTGAGACTAGGTTGGTATTTGGTCACTGCAGAGCACAGAGGGGAGCAAGCCTGTGTGTGCATGGAGTGCAAGCAGGATGAGCATGTGTGGACCTCCAGAACATTGCCTGTATATAGTCTCAGTGCTCAGTCTGTGCTTATTAGTTATACCTATCATACAGTCAAAGAGAAGAGGAGAAAATTCTGTGGAGCAGGATGGTGAGTGCAGCATTGCCAGTAGATACGGTGTATTTTGTTACATCATAGTGTATATGTAAATTATAAGCGCCTGAAAGCAAGTACCTCGGCTCTGGTTATCTCACCCTGCACCAGCACATCTCTCCTGTGAATTCAGTTATTTTCACTTGGTGGTTTTAGTGCTTGCTTTATACTGAGTTACATGACTATAAAAAATTCAGAATGAGGACAGAGTTCCTGATAAAGTGTTTAATCCATCCTGGAGGAGCATGCATGCTTTTGTGTTGCTCTTCTTTGTTCATATGGCACCCTTGATTCCTACCTAGAAAGTACATGGTAGCAATTTCTTAAACAAACAAAACTCCACTACTTCACATACCAATTTAATTTTACTAGTGGCATTTGATTTTTCCAAAAATCACATCAGTAACTGTTCAGTTTTCCAAAGTGTTTATTTTTCATTCCAAATTTATATATATATACACACACATATATTTATATGAAACAGTTGTGAACCTTGCAGTTCACAAAATAATCTATTTTCCTTTCCCTCTGTTCTGAAATTTTCTTTTTTACAAGAGGATTTATCTCTTCAGGTGGGTCCCAGTGTCACAGCACTTAACTTGGTGTGAGAGGTCTCAGGCCCCTTGTTCAGTCTCCCTCCTCCTCCCTCCCCTTTGCCCTTTCCGTGGACAGCTTGCTGCCTAATGCGGAAATCTCCGAGCCCCACAGATGCATTGTGGTTCATGTGGAAGTGTACGATGAATGTGAAGACTGTTCAGAAGTTATAACTGCTGTTACTTGGGAACTGCCCCTTCCAGTAAACCATTTCAGAGCTTGCTTGCAGCTTTCCTTGATTTAGTTCTTGACAGTCATCACTGGAGACCAAGATGCAGCCACAGTAACTGTTGAGCAATTTCTAAATGTTCTGTAATATGAACTCCCCCAGGTTTGATTTATTCCAGCAGTCATTTGTGGTTTTTAAAAGCTACCACTATAATTGCCAACAAAACCAAACCACAGCTTTGTCTGTGCAGTTGTGTAATGTGGGGGAAAAATCCAAACCTGTTTTGTAGCTGGTATTTCAGATGTATACCTAACTGGTCCTTTCTTTCAATGTACGTACTGTGTTTCTCTTCTGTGACGTACATTGGTATGTACATACTGTGTTTTTCTTCTGTGAACTTGCATTTTTCTGACTAGTCTTGGGTTCTGTTTATATGTCAACACAAATTAAGCTAATGGAGCATTACTAATGCTTGACAAAATAAATCTGTGCACTTAAACAATTTGTTACTACTTTCAAAGGTGTTTGAAAAAAAAAAAACCCAAACAGATACCATTTCAATTGCTTATGTGCTCAGTTCTCAGTGAGAACACTCTAAAAATTTCTGTTGGAGACAAATATGAGTTCATGTTAACACTAGCTAATATAAATACATAACAAACAGTGGAAATTAAGGCTTTTTCTGCTTATCTAACAAAGATCATAATCATTGTCTTAGTCACAAAAGAAATGTCTGTGAAAATAATTTTTATCATTAAAGGTAAAATTATTGCTTTCTGGAGAGGATTTCAAAGATTATGTGTTCTCATAGAACTGAACAATATTACTGTCAGAATTTATAGTAAGTTAATACAAAGAAAGATTTTTTGTATGTAATGCCTCTTAGTGAAGATATCGGCAAATTTAGGAACAAGGATATAAATGTACTTCCTTTGTAAGATACAAAATTTGTACCTATATAAATTCCATTTTCAGTCAGGCAGATGACACTAAGTAAGTTCTTGGTGTATACCACTTAAGTTTATATTATCGTCTTCTTTCTGGTTTAGATATGCTTTCAAACTAGCACGGAAGAAATTTTTCGACAAAAAAAAAAGTTTTTAAGTTGAAGTAAATGTTAGTAATTTTACCTATGGGTGACATATTGTGTTGAGGAAATAGAAAACATGGTTTATAGCTAAATTAAGTCTATGTTGTAATTTAAATTTGAGGTATCAAATACATATTTTTGGCTTAAATGCACTGTTAGAACGGAATTTATTGGAAGATGTCTTAGAATGAGCTGTGGGAAGAAGACCGCATACTACTCCTCTTGAAAATGCTGCTTTTTGTCATCATGTGGATACTGATATGATTCAAACTGAAGTTTCACGAATACATACTTGAGATAAATCTGTTGCCAATTGTCTGATGCATTCCAGGCAGCTGCAAATCCCACAGATGATGTTGCCTCACCTATTGTGAATTACTGCTTAAAGTAAATACATTTCTTGGCAATACAGAAAACTGAAAAGAAACTTGCAGATTGGAGACAGGTGGTCTACACAAAATTTCAAAACGTGTGTTTTTCTAAAGTTTCGTCACTACCTGACATACGCTTCAAAGATATGAGTAGTTTTGTCACCTGTAGTGTATCACTTCCACTAAAACTTCTTCAGCTTCCAAGTTTTTTTGTGTCCAGTCCTTATATGTAAGGCTCGCTTGTTCTGTCTCCTGTGTAAAGTTTCTTCTCCTATGGGCAGTAATGTTGTTTTTCCTTCCTTTCATAGAGTCTTAGAAGGGTTTGGTTTGAAAGGGAATTTAAAAGGTCATCTAGTCCAATGCCCCCTGCAATGAGCAGGAACATAGAGTCATAGAATAGTTTGGGTTGGAAGGCACCTTTAAAGGTCATCTAGTCCAACCTGCAATCTTTGACTAGCTCAGGTTTGCTTGCTCTCAAACAATAGCATAATTAGTAGAAGTAAAATCTGGGAAAGGACAGTCCTGTTTGCTCTAATCTCTCCTCATGAGCTGAAACCCATCCCCATAGCACATGTCAAAGAACAACAAAATGTTTACAATTTTACTTCAATATTTCATGTACATGTTGCCAGCCTCTCTGCACATACAATTACAGCTTTATAGGTGCAGGTTTTTTCCATTTGTCTTTAAAAATGTTTGAATTGCATTAAGCATCTTTTTTCCCCTTAAAATGCAGCCTTACTGAAATTGAGATGCATAAACCACGCCCCTCCCCCAAACTGTTAGGTACTTTTGAACTGAAGGGCATGGAAAAGAGAATGAAATATGATTGATGATCAGAGCTGGAAAGGGAAAACATGGGCAGGTGGCAGTATTAAGACTGACGATCCATATGGTTTTTAGTTTACTTACTGATGTGGCTGTCCTAGCATTCAAATTAAATGTAATATACTCCTCTGAAGAGGTATTTCTCTTGGGCTTAGCCGAAGATAAAAGTGGAAGCTTGTTTTCAGTGACATTTCCAGAACAGCAATTTCAAAATTATAAAAAAATTTAAAGCATTTCATCATCTAAAATGTCCAGGAAATAGATGATCTATCACAAATGAGACAAATTTATCTGCTAAGGATTCACTCTATTTACAGCCTAGAAATCCTAAAAAGTAATGTTTGGGGACACCATGATTTATTCTCCAAGGTAAAATGTGCTGTTCCCAAGTGGAAACTTTGTGCCAAGGTGTAACCAAGGATCCTGCAAGTTTTCTGCCTGGTTATGCTAGAAAGCACCCAGTCCTGGCGCTGATGTAAGTCTCCAGGATGTAGGATCTCAGTGGGTCAGGATATGTTTCATTTGTGCTCTTTAGTAACCATGCTATGAGGGCAGATCTTAGAGGTGAGAAGGACCTGCCAGCCTCATCAGTCACAAAGGACCTTCCTTGCTAGTATCTGCTTTCCTAATATTGCAACCAGGGAATTTAATAACTGTTCTTGCCCTACAGATTTTGTTTCGTTATCTAATTGGGGTGCACTCCTCTGTGGTACTTACTGGGTGAGATGTTTTTCTACTTAGACTTATTATTTGATGCATTGTTTTTGTTTGTAGTTTATTTTCATAGAGTTGGTGTTTCTTGAGCATGAAGGTTTTTGTTACAGGGTATCCCTGAAGTTCAAGACAAGAAGCAACATCTAGAGCTTAAACCTGAAAATGAATAGAGTAGACATCTCGATATTTCATAGGCTAATACATGTTCAGATTAACCTGTGGACCTTCTTCCATATGACTTGTTTTAGCAAATGACTTTGCCCTAAACAAGGACAACAGTAGTAATCTCACACTAGCTACCTCAACTGCACACTTAACTAGTTTTTTGGGGGGGAGGGTAAGGGTAATCAGTTACATTTACTTAGTCTGATCATTCTTCTAAACATATGGGTGGATATATTTTCTACATGATATTTCTGACGTTCACCTATCTCTGAGGTACAAATATATAGCAATACCTGTCATGGTAGGCACATTTTTGTCTTGTGTGAATGGTGAGTGTTTTTGATCTTGTTTCTGTATTGATAAAACAAATAGCCAATAACTATTTCATCAAACACTGGCTTGCAAGGCTCAGTTTGTTTTCCTATAGATACTACATGTTCAAACCCCCTTTTAAAGAATCTGTGAACCATTGTGTAATTTATTGCACCTAATTAACACAAGCCAATACTTTTACAAGTAATTAAATCAATTTTAAAATGTTGCACGACTCACCCATCTGTTTCAAGTAACAGCTAAATTGCAGTATAATACAAATTAAAATGTATATTTCCATAACCTGTGCTTCTAAGTATATTCCAGCACTTGCATTGTGTGCATGTATGTTCCTCTATTAAAAAATGTAATTTTAATTACATGCTGTATATATTCTTTATTCTAGACCATTAGTTTTTATCCCCATGTGTAGAAATGCTGAATCCAAGCAACAAGGCAGTAAATAATACTGGCTTTTAATGACCAATTAAAGCAGCCCATCATCAACCTTGGCATCAGCAGAGTTTGTAATTCAAAGTACAGATATGCTGTAATTGGTTAGAATAAAATGGTGCTTGGGAAGTGTAAAGTCAGCCTCGTCAGTACAGGATACCACTCCCGAGAGGCAGCAATACTTCATTTCTTAAACCATCCTGCAACCAAAACTTGATAAAACTGGAAGCTAAATAAGTGGTTCCAAAGTGATGGCAACCATAATACCAAGCCTCAGTGCATCTTGCTGACTTTATCCTGAATGATCTGGACCTTTTAGTGGCCTTTGTGAGGGGAAATGGTGTTCTATATAAGGAAAGTTTATTAACTAGATACTTTTAAAAATAGCGTGGGTATGTTGACACCTGCCATGTGTGTAGCTACTCTAGCCATGTATTTCCAGATGCTAGCAAAAGTTAGTTTTGTTTTAAATGTGGTAAGACAAGCTGTCCTGTCTGGTGAAACTAATCCAATAATGCAGTTGTTGATACCTCAAAAACAGGGACAGAGAAAAGCACTGCTGTGCTCAGCCTTCATGAAAATACTCTTGCAATAGGTTCAATGCTGGATGTCTGACTATTAGAAAGATATGAGGAAAGTGGAAGCAACATAGTGAGCAGAAGCAGATAAAAAGATTAAAACATTGAAATTATGGAATAAGGTATACTTGATTAAATGGAAGTGAAAATGAGATGTGAAAAAATGTTAGTTTGAATTCAAGGTTATGTGAGGAAGGAATGTAAAAGGAATAAGGAAAAAAAAACCATAGAAAGTGTGTGATAGCAAGATCTGTCAGGCTGTGCAATGATCTCTGCAGGCAGAGGCAAGATGAAAGATGATAGACCTGTGTTTTCCATATACCTAAAACTATACCAGATGATACCAAAGAAAAGGTTCTTGAAGAATCTAGTTCAAGGGGTACTTGTTCTCTGAAACTCACTGAATTCACTTGGCCAGGTATTGGACAGGGTAGGACTGTAAACCTTTCAGGCAGGGACCATCTCGTCATAAACTCTGTATTCTTATTTTTGTGTCTGGTTTGAATGGATACATTAGATTGTTTGGATTCTTCCAGATGAATGAAGTTTAGGAAAGGCATCATTATACCACCATTTTTTCTCCAATGCAATGACTGCAAAAATGAGAGCTGTGTAGGGAATGAAAAAGGAGTGATTGCAAGAGGTAGGTATGGCCCTCTGGGGCTCTTGCTTTCACCAGTGGCATGTATTTCTTAGTGCTGCCAAACAGACTTTTTATGAGCAGAATATAACATGTTTGTGAACTGGCAGAGCGCCAAGTGATAGATAACATAGATCCCTCTCCTGTCAAGAGTTAATGTGATATGCCTGCTTTCATGGCACAGATTACAAACCAGTAGGTCCCATGTTCTACTTTGTCTTCACAAGGAGTAGGCTTAATGGGAAATTGGAGAGATTGCTACTTGCTTTGTCTTCCTGCTTGTGTTTGATAAGAGTTTAAGTTTCTGGTGAGTGAAGTACTGTCTTGGAATACAGTGTTCTTCCCCAGAAACCTTGATGATATCCCAGTTGATGTCACTGTGAGTAGGAGTAAGACCTGGGTTGGACACAGAGAATGAAAGTCAGCTCTTTGTAAACAGACATAAATCCATTGAAACTGATGGGGCTTCTGACTTGAATCAAATCTGATTTGCCTCACACAGCTCAATCCAAATGCAGTCTGCAGTACAGCAGGTAGTTGAGACCAGTGTTTTACTTTATTGCTCCTTGAATATGTATGAGGATAAAATCTGATGGATAATGGATAACTGGTGAAAATTCTCGCAGTAGAAGATTCTTTTTGAGGGGATTTTAATGCAGTTGAATAAATAATAAAAAATTTTAGAATGTTTCAAAATGTTTTATTCCTTTCAGCACTTGCTACACTTTTGCACTGCTTTTCTTTTAAGATGTTCCTATAAATGTCTTATGCTAAGCAAGAATCAATGCATGATCTGAGCATGATGCACTTAGATCCCAATGGCTGGTGTATCAAGATGGATGAGTCCAGGCGCAGGTTGTGGCTTATCTCACTTATGTTGCTGCTATCTTTATTGCCAAAAGAGGATGGATGTCCTGCTAAATAATTTTGTACTCTGGGCCTGCTAGCGCTTCCCTAATGATACTGTAGGGAGCTCTCTGCTTCCCCCTTGCTTTTCCTGCTATACTAAGGTGCCCGAGAGGTCTGCTTTCTGTTTGAAGAAAGAGGGCATGCTAGTAAATAGGCCAGAGAAAGGAACTCCTAAAGAAAAAAGGGACATAAGGATTGAAATTATTCTTGATAGTCTTGACTTAGCTGCAGATATTTTAGGTGTTACCCAGCACACCTCAAGTTTGGGATATTTTCTTCCCTTAAATAAAAGTTGTCTGGATTACAAAACCATTGCACATAATTCTGCACAGCTTGATATGTAACACTGCCTTTGCAGAATAAATGCTCAAGGATAAATCTTGCATGACAAATAAATCGCCTCTTTCTCTCCTTAGCTCTTTCAGGTGAGGCAGAGATATAATGTAGAGTCAGCTAACATGCAGACCTAGCAGAAAAATGGATCTTTTCCTGCATTAGGCATGTCATCAGAGGAGATACTTGAGACAACTCTATTACAGGTGCAGTTGAATCAATAAGGCATATTCATTGTTTTCCCCAGAAGACTCCTCTTCTTCCATTTCATAAATTCCTATTTTTAACAAGAGGAAAGTAAGCAGATATTATTCAGTACAATGTTTCATGTCATACAGATCTCCTTTTCTGGCATGTTGATGCTTGAATAGGTCAGCTTCAGCTCTCTTAATTTTTTTTACGTATTGTTTTCACTTAGGGCAGTGCATATTTCTATGGAAATCTATAACAATCAATTAAGTAAATGAGAAAATAGAATGCTTGTAATTAAGATAATCAAACTACATGAAATCCACCCTACTAGTGCTAATATCTGTATATCTCCAAGCTGTATATTAAACACTATGTAAGTGTTGCAATTAGGCTGCTGTGGTGAAAACGAAAGAAAAATTAAAATGATTGGAGAGGATTTTACTGTATGTGAAACTCTTAGTTGTTTTAAGGCATCTTGTTATAATTTGCTGCAGACGCTCCTGGGATGCCTGAGGACTCAGAAGCAGTTGAAGCTTGCTACAGAAACAGGTGACCCTAAATAAATACACTTCGGTTTGCAAAAGCTATGTTTCTTCTCAGGAGTGTGTGTTATTTTCTCCTCAATTTCATGAATGAGTTTGGGTTACTGAGCTCTAAAACCAGTAGTCAGAGGTTAGATACTTCATTGTAGATAGGAAACTGCAAAGGGCAGAATGGAGAGAGAGGAATTACTCTGACTAGCTCTTAAAATACAAGGGACTTTGTCCTGCTTTTATATGCTTCTGGTTTGTGTTTGTATTTTGATGTGAAGACTCAAAGGTCGCTCAGGCTTTCCTACCGGACAAAACAGCATGTTAATATATTTGTGTTGGGAGACAAGCACTACATGAGTCTAACTGGATAATCTGGGATTATTCAGATTGTGTTGCTTCATTTCTTTCCTGGTGCTTTTTGGGGGCCTGGGGAATCAAAAGGCTTTGTCAGGGTCAGTGTCTGGCTCTAAGAAGCCAGGGGAGGATCCCCTCCCTCTGCATGGATACCCCCCTCAGCAGTCACACGGCAACTCAAAGTGAGGTTATTGTGGTTTTCCAAGATGTGGTTTTTGGGACATTCGCGCTTTCTCTTTTTCTCCTGTGTGTAGCTTTAATGTCTATAAGCACATGCATTAAGGTAGCAAGGAGGCAGCGGAAGAATTATGTTGCAAGGCCAAGGCAGTCAAACAGCTTTGCTGCCTTAGAACTGCTGAACTTCAGTCTCATTAGCTGGGGATTCCAAAGCAGCTGAATAGGGCAAAGCAGATGATGAACCCATCTGCTAATTTGCCAGATATTGCCAAGGCTGTTTTAAGACTTAAGTCTTTGGTGTCAAATGAAGTAGTATGCCTCATCAGTATAGACATCAGCTTGATGAAGTTGTTGCACAAATAATGAATAAAAGTAATATTTTTGTTGTGTTTATTTTTTCAAATTATTTTTTAAAAATCTGCTTTTACAGCACAATACTTCTCCCTATGACAAATGAGCCTATTCACTGATACTGTATTTTTCAGATAATAATATTTACATTTCTAGAAAGAAGTGAAGAGAACTTATAGGACACCTTCAATTTTTCATTTGATTTTGTTCTTAATTTTTTTTATTATTTGACATTGATACAAAAAAATAGTATCTTGATTAGCAGCTTTGCTGGCAATCCCACAAAACTGTAAATAATACTTTAATCTAAAAGAATGCACTCCTACAGACACTATAGATAAAACAATATATACAATTTAAACAAATAAATACATAAGTACAGCCAGTCATATATAATGATACACCAAAAGTTCGGTTACTGTTGACAAGCTTTTCTAGTTAATTACACTCTTCATTTACAAATTGCCATTGCCATCTACATTGTAAAGACAAAAAAAATCCCCTGTAAAGAATAAAAATTGATAGTTAACATTATTATTAGGAAAGATGGAAAATGAACCTTGAGACTTCTGTTTAAATACTCTCACAGTTTTAGCAAAAAAATGCTTTTGTGAAAAACTCCTCCTTAGAGAGGCATTTTTCCACTACCTTCTTTGCTCAATGTGATTTATTCACATAGGTTTTGGAATCGAAATGTGATTATAGTCACACTTTTGAAGTGACTAGAAGCCAGCAGTTAACCAAGTTGTCATTTGTCCCATGCCTGTTTGTGAAACAAAATGACCCTTAAATAACATAAATATTTCTTTTGACTAAAGGAAACCTAATGCAAACACTTGTTTGTTAACAGTGTTTACCCCATGTGGCACAAATACTGAGTGGAAGGGACAGTAAACTGCCCCTAGGAGTAGACGTATTGCTCCCTTTCTAGCTCCAGGTTGCAATACTGCAATATTAAATAATAAAATCTGTTATGTAAGTGTAACAAGCTAGTGAAGTCTAGTATCAGAAAATTAATAGAAGTAGAAAATTAGGCTTTTGTTGTGTTCTTTTAAATTCACTTGACAATAAAAGAAAAAATCTTGTACATTCAGAAGTTAGGGCACACATGCTTAAGGCTTTTGAAACACTGGACAAATATAATGCCTAACTCAGCTCCATGCATAACAGAATACTACATAGCAAGCAGACTCTACACATATATACAGCTGAATACAGAAGAAAATGCCTTAGAAATATGTACATCGGTTTCAAGATGAACATTTACATTTCTGTTGAAGATCTATCTCTAAATGGCAGGAAATATATTTTTTCACATACTATTTTCAAGGTGTACCTTCCAATCACTAATGCAGTCTACTTGTACTAGGAGAAATTCAAGGCTATCACGCTACTTGAGCCCTGAAGTATCTGGATTGGGAGCCCTGCTGTCCCCTTGGTTACTAACCAAAGGCCACAGAGGCATCAGCAGGAGAAGTAAGGCCACCAAATCCACTCAGCTGTAAATTCAGAAACCCCAAATTGCTGCACAGTGCAGAGGGATAGCAGCAGTGATTGCAGCCTGTGGGTTGAAATTACTACAAAGTGTGTTTCCGGTAGGATGGCATCTATACTGTCTGATTTACCACAGGGTTGGGGATGAATTCCTCTCTCATTTTCCTTCCTAAACAAGCATATTCTGGGGCTTGGGTAAGGAAAGCTGAACTTCGCCCAATCTGTGTGTTATATTCATCTATGCAATTAGTTAGACCTTGTTTAGCTAGAGTTCTGAGTTTGACAGGAAGCAAGAGCAACTTTAATAAGGACTAGGTCAACTAGGGAAGGATAAATCTTAATTATGCTGCAAGAGATTCAGTATTTTTAAATAAAATTACCAACTTTCATTTATGAAGGGTGCACCAGCTCCTGTTGATGAGCAGCAACTCCTGGGCTGTCTGTTGTGTAACTTCACCTTTAGATCTGAACTAGATTTGAGACAATTACTGCTTGTGACTTGAAGGCCAGGTACACTTTACCTTACTTACAAGTAGTTCCTTTCGAAACAGTAGTGCTACATCTGTGAATAAGACTAAAAATTTGTTATGAAACAGCAAACCTTTTGGGATAGCATCTTCATTCCTCTGTGACTGGTCTAAAGTGCTATGTACACCTATGGCAAAATCAGGTCAGAGTTTTCCTTTAAATTCTTATTCAGTTAATTTCTGACAACTTTATAGATGTCCTGAATAACGTACAGACTTAACAGTTTTTATATGTTACACATAATGCCAGCTGAAGTGAATGAGACTTTTGTGTGTGCTGTGGGCAGTGTGAGTAATCTATAGCTAATAGTATATTTGGTGAGTTTTATATCTTTGTAACTTGACTGTGAATTCTTCATTCCAAGTTATTTGCTGAGCGATGTCATATTCTAGCTCTTTGTTAGAAGATGGTGCTGAATAGAGATGGCTTGAACCTATTGAAGAATTTTCCAGGAAATAATTTTCATGACATTTCATTAACATTCATATTCAAAACACATAAGCACATTATGAAACTTGAATAAAATCTTGTGTATTTGATTTCTGTTGCATGCTCTGCAGATCTCTTAAGAAGGACTTCAGTGAGTATTGGCTCTGTGATGAGTAACCTGGGAGCTGCAGATTTGGAAAAAGGCTAGAATTTGTTTAATAGGTGATTCTTAAAAGCCCTGTATTTTTTTTTGTGAAAGTTGTATGTAACTGTTAATGTCCTCTGCACAATCAACAGAAAATTGATTGCATTATTTTATTGGACAAAATTCTACTTTTCTACACCATTAAAAATCTGGTAGAATCTCATTCATATATGTACTGTAGCAAAAAGTAGAGCTTACCCTTAAAAAGCTGCTTTTGTGTTACTCTTTTTAGGTAAATAGTGCACTGACTGATGTTAAAGAAATGCTGCTTATTGACACTGTTATCATTCAATATAATTATATATTGCTATGCAAGATGCTTAATGGAGAGATCCACAGATACTAATGAGAAACATTGCACTTGCTTTGAAAGTAAAAGTTAAAGGATATTAATAATTTTTTCATGTATTTTTAAGATAGTTGTTCATACATCTCCCCTGTCTTATTTCACCTACAGATTCTACTTCATTTTAAATTTGTATAAGATCTTTTAGGGACTACTTTAGGGAGTGGAAAGAAATAGGGTATCTTCTGAAATAATTTAAAGGAATACCATTTGGTTCATAAAAACATACTTCAGTGTGTGGGTTTGTTTCTAAGGCCTATGAGACTTTGATGGTCTTACCTGTCTAAATTCTGCTATATACCTCAGTAAGCTGTTTGGGAATTACACACATTGTACTATAAAATATATATGTCAAGATAGGTGTGGTCAGTGCGGATGTATACCGCTCAATTTATTAACAAAGCTCTAAATAGAGATGGTTGTTATGTGTCAAAAAGGAATAAAAGTATGCTTGTAATTCTTCATTGCTTAGGGCCTGAATCTTATCTCAGAGGCTGGGGCATGAACTGTTAAGCAGCTCATAATAGTTTATTACTGTCCTTTTACGTACAGGTGTAAGAGCTGATATATGTAATAGAGGATAATATACAAAATCTGAGATTTGACTCTAGATCCTTTTGGTTGGTGTAATGTCCTTATGAAAAGAGCCTGAAGTCTGTAAACCAGTAGTCAAAACGAGAATGAAAAATCAGTCATTAAAAATCCTCTCACAGTTAATATCCCACAGTTTAACCTGTAAATCAGCAGATCACTTTGTCAAAAAATAACCAGACTAAACCAAAATTTTTAAAAAAAGGTATTTACATCTGTAAAAATCTTAACATCTAAGATGTTTCTTGCTGGACATGTCATTCCAAATTCTGTGCATTTCTTCTGGTGTTATCTGGTGCACTGTGATCACCCTGCGGTACCTGCACAAGCTGTAGGCCATTTTCCAGTGGTTGAAGCCACTGTTTTGGAAGGGGTGAATGCCCAGCTTCCGAAGACAGAGTCCAACGTACACATCTTCAAGATGAAGTAGTCTGGTATGAAGGGAGGTTTTGTAAATCAGTTCTGCTACGTCAGCTGAAAAAATGTAGCCGGTGCCTGAACAGAAGGGTGGGTAATTGCTGTCGGGATACAAATCTCTTGGCATATACCACTTACTGCGAACATCTCTTATTGGTCCTCCATTTATAACGTAACCAGTGAAGTACCTTCTCCTTGGCTTGGTGTTAGGTTTGAGCAGCTTATAAATAAGATTATCCATATTTACAAAAATATCACTGTCTGTCTTCATAACATACTTTGCTTTTGAACAAAATGTTGCTACCCACCTCATCCCCATTAACGTTTTCAGAGTGAGGTTATGATAAGAGTCGATAAAATCCTCCACAATAATGTCGTGAAAAATTTGGCTTTCTTGCTCTACCATTTGATTTAACACAGGATCTGCATTTTTTCCGAGAAGAAATAGTGTGGCGATTTTAATTCCTTTAAAGTTGTTTTCGTCTCCCCATGTTTCTCGGATGGCTTGCCTTGCATCAAACTCTTTGTGAGTTGTACTGATAAGAATGACCAAGAAAGGGGCACTCTTCTCACATTTGTTGGGTTCATTGATAAGAAAGTCAAAGGAATGTGGATTTATAGGTCGAGTTCTTATGTTGCCAAATGAAACGTTTTTTCTGGCTATGGATATGCTGCTGAGCTGTCTGTGGCCAGTGTAGGAAGAAGTAGGACGAGTTATACTTAAGTACCAAAGAGCGCTTGCCCAACAAACTACTGTCAAAATGTATAAGCATGAGACCTTTGAAGCCATTGTTCCTCTAGCTCTTCTACTTCATGTGATGAATAAATAGCCTTCGTACCATGAGTACACTTATGTCCTGGAGAGGCACCATATTATTAATGAAACTTGAAAGTTCGATACACAAAAGTAACTCTGTAATCATTCATGGATCTCAAATTGGAGCTATTAACCCTGATGATACTCAGCTTTTCTTCTTTTACTAGCAGCAGCTTCCATTTCTTGGAATTTTCTGTTATTTCTGAAAAATATGAAGGAAAATTTTCCATTGCTAAATCATAAAAGCCTAGGGCAAGAAAAATGAAGGTTAAATATGACTGGCCATTAATAAGCTAAGCATCTTAATGCATTTCTCGGACAGCCTTTTTTTTCTCATGAAGTACCACAATAGAAGATAGTATACTAGAATATAGCTATATAAGTGAAGTAATGATTGATAATTTCTCATAGATAGTAATGCATAAAAAAATTTAAGCATGCATAGCATGTTGTCTATTAAGATAATTTTAAAGGTATATGAAAATAATTTTCTCTTTTTTAGCATTTTCTTACTTCCTAGCATTTTTTATGAACAATCTTTCAAAAATATGCCATGGAACATTTTAAAATTATTTAAAGAATGAAAAATAATATACTTTATTTTAGGATTAATAGCGTTAGTGGCAACTATGCACATGAATACCTACAAATCTCATTTGATCTAAATGTTGTTAATGTCTGTCCTGCTAACAAGAGCACGCTTCGGTGAAAATCAGACAGAATGGGACTGATTGGTAAAGGTACAGGAGAGAGAGAGATAAGTATAGTCTTACCCATGAAAAGATCAGCATCGGAGTAGACTCCATAAAAGTCTAGAAATAAATTAACACAATTCAGTTATTCTTGTTGGCTTCCTTCTCCTCTCCCCCCAAACTAGTCTTTACTTTTCATGAGGAAACATCATTTGTATACCACGTAAGATAAATCACAGTGGCAGCCTGTTAACACTGTCACTTTGCTGGCCAGCGTGCAGAGCACTTGCCTGCCAGGCCAGGGTTCGTGTGCCGGCAGCCCTTCCCCGCTGCTGCGCCCGTCCTGCCTCCGGCACCGGGGAGCTGGGAGGCTTCCCTGGATCCAGGGAATGTGCCAGCCCTGAAGCTCCCTTTGCTCTTAGTGTGTTTTCTGGGAACCAGTTCTGTTTATCATCATTTCATGGAAACGAGACAAGCTGCGTTAAGCCTGCTGGATCAGTGCTGATTCCTCCAAGGCACGCCAGTAGCTGGAGAGTGCCTCTAGGCTCCGTGTTGCTGGGTTTTACCATTGCATTGCTTCAGAGCTAAAGGATAGTACAAGCATGCAACAGATGAGCTTTACACAAGAGTCTTTGAAATATTTAATATTTACTTTGGATAGAACAAAACATACATGTATTCAGATAAAAGATAGAAGCCCTGTCTTAGAAACATACTTTGTTTCCACACTGCTTTGACACATTGCTTGGATTCCATCAGAATGCTTTTTAAGGAGCTGTGGTTCCCCCCACCCCTCGTGGATATGTACGGTCTCTTTTTCCCTTTCTCCAAAAGCAGATGAGTGTGTAGCCTTGGAGGTGGCCCCATGGCCTGTTGCTTAGGGTTTGTGCAGTCAGAGCTCCCCCCCTCTAGGCAGGCTATCAGAGTTAAAGGACTGTTATCTTGTGTCACTATTTCATGCTGAGGTGTACAGAGAAACAATCAGAACTTCTGCTAAATATGTACAGACTATAATCTCCTCACAGATTCTTATAGCTAACGCTCTCCTGCTCGTCTTCATGACATGCACTTTTAGTTATGACCAGAACCCACATACTCCTCTCCCCTCCACAAAATAGGATAATGTGAATTTGTGGCCTGTTTCAGAGCTTCATCAGTTTCAATTGGTTTTGCCCTATAACTGGGGCAATTTGATGAGGCATAGGTTGAGTGTGATCTCCTTTTTACTTGTCAGGAATTGGGGTTTGTGATCTTTTTCCACCAAGCAGTAGCAGTATATTTAAGTGAGGCCTTTAATTGCCCCACAGGGCTGCAGAACACAATGATCTTGGTGCACACACGTACATCCTTGTAAACAAATACAGTTATGACAAATATATACACAAATGCTACTGTAATGTCTGGAGAGGGGATCTGTCCTGCTGTAACAACTCACTGGGGTCAGCGGGATACAGTTCTGAGAAAGGCAAAATGCATCCCTGATCTGGTAGGTTTGTCTTCTTTCTGGCTTTGTTGTGAATCTCTGATATCTCATACCATGTAGGTCAGTGTTCTTAATGGACTCCAGCATTAAGGTCTCACAAATACTTCTAATATTCTGCATATGATGAATTATTTTAGGAAACTATATATTGCACTCTCTAAACATGTACATTCTTCTACATCTTTTCTGTAATAAAGGTAGGTGCATTAGTTACCATGAATACTGTGAAGATATCTGAGGGAAAGGAAAACTGTAACCAGTGCTTCTTACAAACTGCAAAATTACATAAAATAGCTTTTCAGTTCAGCAATGTCATGGCTGTGATATCCAATCTTGTGTGCTCTGAAAGCATTAGAAGCAACAAAAGCCTTACACCATTTTGAAGAAAGCTTCCAAGCTATTGTAGGGAATTTTTTGCTCAGTTATGAAATCGACAGATAACTGTCCAGGATGAATATTTCTTATACTGGCCCTTGGATTGCTGTCTCTTGAAATACATTTAGCTTTTTCTGTTGTGTTTGGTTTGGGTTTTTTGTTTGTTTGTTTTGCCTTTTTTCAAAGAAAAATAAGATTTTGGATGGTGTTCTTCAGTTTGGAGCGGTTTATACCATTTCTGTGGTAATTTTTGAGCAAAGTGTAGGTGAAGTGGTTAAAAGTAAACTGGCTGTAGTTTTCCTGACAAGCAAAATTTTAGATTTAATTCTTTTTTAGGAAGATTGAGGGGAAAAACAAAAAGACAGCTCCCTGCTTTCCTGAGATGGGTAACTGCTATTTCCACTCTGCTGTGAGGTGAAGATGTGAAGATTAAAGTTCACATTCCTGCTGTACCTGAGCTTTTTGCTCTATATGGGGAACAGATTTGGAAGAAAACAGCACAAACAAAATTAGCAAATAGTGCAAATACAAAACAAAATTTACTGAGGAGTCTTGGTCTGCTATTTTAGCTGGGATTATTGTCACCTTCAGGACTGATCTCTCTCTCACTCTTTGTAGGATCGCAGAGGGGGTTAGATAAGTAGCTATGTTGTGTGTATTTTTTTGGCCATATGGCAAATGCTTCTAGAAATTATTTCTGGCGACATTGTTCCTGCACAGTAATTCCAGTAATGTTTAGCTTGCACAAGCAAGAAAATACATAGCTTGATTAGGCAGGGAAACATGAACTAAGCAGTGAAATACATATTTTGTGATGACTTAGCAGTCAAGAATTTCAGAGGTTGCCAAATTCTGTTATTAAAGATGATGCTAATTCATCAAGGACTTAAACAAGTGCCTAACTCAGGCTTTCCTAGAATTACTCCTGTGTTGCAGGTATCTTGCATAATTATTCAGTCTGTGACAGCAAACCTTTTCTTTGTCATGTGTTGTGACCTGAAACTAAACTCTGTCACCATGCAAAATGCGGGACTTGTATATCAAGGATGTGAATTACAAGGAATGAGATCAGAGTGTAAAATTTGTGTTAATTACTCATTTGGAAAAGAGGAAGAATAAGGTATGTGAACTAAGGTCACTACTTTCGTCTAAATAACAATGGAAAGCACTTCAATATCTTCATGTTATTGTGGTTCCCTTAGCGGTTTGCCCAGAAGTTCTTCAGAGCATTTTTAACCTAGTCAATAGTACATATATCAACAGCTGCCTTAAGGAGCAAATTAATTAATGTATTGTGTTTCTAGTCCTGCTACTGGATTCAGTATATTGCCACTATAAGGATGACTTCTTTTTTTTTTTTTTAGTTTTGCCATGATATTCTTGAATTTGATGTTGAAATTTGGAGACCCTCTTACAGCAGGATATAGGTTGTCACAGGGAGAGCAGAAAGCTTTATCAGCTTCGGGTATTTTTGTTTGTTGGGATAGGGTATGTCACGTTTGGGGACATTGGCACAGGTAAAGGGAAATGTCACCTCCTTTCCTTTGTTCTGTGGGGTAAAAGAAAGCTTTTTAGCAGGGCAGCAGCAATGTTAAGCTCTTGGATTCTTGTTTTTAAAAATGTTTTAATTCAATCTGACCCTTTTCCCAACCTGGCTGTCATACTATAAGTAATCAAAGGCTCAAGCTTTGCTAGGGTTAGATGATTGTAAAAAGCAAACGTTTAGCATCATGTTTCCATACTGTGACTCAAAGTTCTGCACTTAATTGCACTATTCACAGCTCATGCTGTGTGAGCCAGAGAAGCCACCGGGTCAGAGCACAGAAAGCAGTACTGTGTAACTTCTGTAAGTAATTGACCTGATGGAGACTGAATATTTGCAGCAAACCTTTTACGAGCTGACTGCACATCAAGAATAATCCTCCAGATAATGAGCACATTTCAGAATCTTGCTAACTGTTCATGGGCAATTTTCAGGCAGACGTGAAATGAGTTCAGCAAATGTTACTCGCCAACTGCAATATTTTGCCAATATTTTGGAATGCTGCTGTGTCTGCTGAGAGGTTGTTGATCTTTTTCTTTCAAGAAATCCCATCCTATGTAAGTGCAGTTGCATTAATATAACTAGATCATGGTGGACGCACATGATAGAAACCACAGGTCTTGAAGCCTGGTGTGTTGCCATAGTTGTAATCCAGACCGTGTCACTATCTACTGCTGAGGCATAACGTAGGTGCTGAATGGAGGCAGTCAGGATGCTGAGCCCCTGGGATGATGCCGGGTGAGAAGCCAAGGGAGGCCGCAGCTGCTCATTCTGACACCCAGGAGCCTGTTAGGCAGAGCATGACTGAGTCCAATTAGCACTGTGAATCTCTGCCAAAATGTACCTATTCCTTTCCCTGGGAAAAAAAAAAAAAAAAAAGGAATGCAGCTGCTAAATTATTTAGCAAATGTAGCAAACTCTTCTCATTTTCCCTGAAGAGACATTTTTGTAAGAGTTTTCTATGATCATGGCTTTCATCTGTATGTAGACCAAGACACTGAAATATCTTCACCGTTTATGAAGTCCTTAAATTGCCTCAGGAAAAGTCTGTGATTATTACTGAAGCTTGTTGAGAAGATAATTATCCTGAACATTAAGAACACATCTACAAAGAAATCTGGGGATGCTGTTGTGTTCTTGGCTTTATGTTTTCATAGTAATTTCTTGAGGAAATTCTGGACAGATGGCATAGGTGATTTAACAGGAGATTGCAAGCTCCTCTCTGGCAACTTCATTTGAAGGTTTCTTAAATGTTCCAAATGCTTTTGCTGTGCCTGGGTGTAATGGACCTGAAACCAAATCAGTGCTACAAAGACCTTCCTCTCCAGAATATATATGGAAAGGGATTGTAATAGATGTAGGAGCCACAGTCTTGAGTTGAGGGGAGGAAAGTACAAGCGTTCATTTCAGATCCATGTTTTTTAGAAGAATCAGTAAGGTAAGGTAAGGTGTACCTTAAAAGAGGCTGTCTTCCCTTCTCTTCCTTCAAAGGCAACGAGGACAAGTATTTTCTGAAAATGAGGCTGTTTTAAGATATGCTATTTGTACATAGAGAATCATTCCTTGTTCACAGCAATATTGATGATGGGCTTTACCCTAAGCAGTAACTGAATGTGAAAGCAAGCATTTGTACAAGTGATTCTTTCATACTAACAGTTCTCTTCATGAAAGTTGATTTGCAGATGGTTTATGCTGTATTTCATCACTGAATTGAAGAGCTGATCTCTGGAAATAATTTTGGGATTTATAAATCATTTTTCAATATTTACTACATGCTCTTAATGTGAAAGAAAGGTAAGAATGACTATGCATCAGGGAATTTTATGTAAAGCTTCTAAGTCTTATATAGGGAAAATGCAAGTTTTAGAATTTCCAGTAAATGTGCCCATGCTACTGAAACTTCTCTAACCTTTAAAGAGCTACTGCTGAGTCTTTTAAAAAGAGTTAA
Source organism: Strix uralensis (assembly GCF_047716275.1). Taxonomy (NCBI): domain Eukaryota; kingdom Metazoa; phylum Chordata; class Aves; order Strigiformes; family Strigidae; genus Strix; species Strix uralensis. The sequence continues at coordinate 24,117,147 of NC_133977.1, forward strand.
AAGTTAACTCTACATGAAAGCAAATCTGCATATCAGTGACTTTTTTTGTATTTTCCACTTCATATTTTTTCAGTGAATATATCTCTATAAAATAAACAGGATTTTCTGTTCTTTTTCAAGAAGTGTTGAGACAGCCTATTTAAAACAATTAAACTGTATTTTCATTGCTTTTTTCTCATGCTTAAGAATGAATTATGCACCTAGTTTTTCTCCACAAAATAATTTGCAAGTTAAAAAGTAAACACTTTCCACCATGACTAAGCTGTGAAGTGCAATTTTTCAGTTGGAGAAGATCAAACAGTTGAAAGAAATATTTAAGAATATTTTGATCAACATCAGTGTCAGAATTAACATGGATGAGGAGAGTGGGATAAGCTACTGGTTAGGAAACGTGAGTTTGGCATGAAGGACCATTCCTTTGCTGGCAATGTACAGAGGTAGGATCTCAGTGTTGGTTTGAGCAGCTTTTCTCTCTGGCTTGGTTTGTACATCAGGAGCTTTGTAGCTATAAATTCCCACCCAAGTTTTGCAGCTCAGGAAGTATTTTCTATGCAGAAGATATTTCCCTGCTTTCTCTGAGCAGTGACTTAAGAGCTGCTAGGTTGGCCACACACACTGTTCAGTGATTTTCATATACACAGAGCACTCCTCAGGGATTTGGGTGATAGCAATTGGTCTCAGCATGACTGGCGAGTAGCTGCCTTCTCTTGTGGTGACTAGGAGCCTGGTCTGCATCAGATGTGCTATGTGGGGCTTCTGTAGCTGCATTTTCTTCCTAGTAAATCTGACTACGAATAAAACTGGCCTTGGAGAACCCACTGTGCTGGTGGTGGAGGACAAAGTGGTGATGCACAAGCTTGAATCTTGATTTTAAACTGGACGCTGTGGCTGTCTGGGTTTGGGTATTTTATAAAAGCAAAACATACACAGTTGGTTTGCTAAGAAGAAAAAAAGTACGATTTTTGTAAGATTCATAGGAAACGGAATTTTTTTCTTTATCCCATGGGGCATGTCTGAACATTGTATTTTCAGTAGCCTTCTTATTGTTTTGGTCATTTTCTGAAAACAAGTCTCTTGGTCGTAGTCATTGTATGTTTGTGACAGCCTAGTCTTCTCCAAAGTCTCCAATAGTGGTACCACACAGCTGACTCCATGGGGAAGGAGATGAAAGGACAGACAAGACCCTGAGGACTGTCTGTACGATGGATGGGTTTCTCAAGTTTTAGCAAACCAGCTATGCTTGGTCAGATATTAATCTAGAATGGTTAATAGCTAGATTTTACTCAACTCAAAACACTATTAGAACTTGGGACATGCCAATCGGCAGTTCTGTCTTGCTGTATTGTTGATTGCAAGTGGTTTACCTGGAGCCAGTACATGCTGCTTTTAATGGCAGTTTTGCTGCTGACTTCAGTAGCAGGCATGTTAAGCGTATATCCTTTGCGCTAACTAAAGGGGAGAGAAAAGAAATGAAGAACATAAAATGAAAGAGCAGAATAATTTTAAGCAGAAATAGTTTTCATTTTTCTTTTCTTTTTTTTTTTTTTCTTTTAAAATTGCCCAGGAGATGTCAAGTGTCAGATCTGTGCATTTTTTCCCATGAATGCTTTTCAGAAACAATTTTGAAAAATACTTTGTGACTTCATGTTGTGATAGGTCATTTCTGATTACATCAATTGTGTCCTGTTAGAGCAGTAACATATAAATTGCATCTCAGTATGGTTATAAACTGATGCAAATAATGTATTTCACTTTGGGTTACCATAGCCACAGCCATTATTTTCTTTAGCTATTGTGCTGTGCTCTATTGTGAAATCTCACAGCAAGGTTCCTTAGCTCATGTCACCACCAATTGGTTACAATATTTTGCATCTAATGAAAGTTTAGGACAAAAAAAAAGAGGCTTTAAGTTCTTTAAAAAAAAAAAAAATGAAGGGGAAAACCTTTAGAACTGCTTTAACAAAATCTTTATTACTCATGAAAGAATTTTACATAATTTATTACCAGAGTCAATAGGTTAAATTACCTTCAAGTAATAGTGTTTGAAATCAAATATACTGCTGTTCTTGCCTTAAACTTAAATTTCACTATTTGATTTCCTTTGTATTCACAGCAATGCCTGTGAAATGCTGGTCTGGGTTATGATACCAAGAATAGATGACAATGGCCTTGATTATATAGATGCTTAACCTAGCAGCACTGCCATTCTCAATTAATCTTTGTCACAAAAAAGAGGAGCAACAATTATGTGGACACCTGAAATCACAGTGTCTGTGGTGATGATAACTCATTGAACTGGATAATGAACCTACTTCCCATAATTCACATGCTATCAGGGGCATTGGAGGAAAAGTACAAACAATTAAAACTCTTGGATTTACTGGGAAAAGTTCTAAAACAGTTTTGAACCTGCCCATTAAGGTATGGGTCATGATCCTTGGGGAACTTTGCTTTTAACCTCATCAAAACTGTGGGCACCTCAGGCTGGAAACATTGATTATTGCTATGTATAAATACATTTTTATAACCTCAGAGCATAGCTCTTACTGATAGACAGTTACTGGAGGCTTTCTTCCATATCTCAGGCATATCTGTGTGATACCTGTATTTATTGTAATAGTTATGTGTCTTTTACCTGTGAATAATGGAGACAGATTTTTTTAAAGGGCTGAAATATAGCTAGAATTCACATTATTTTCTCATTTCTTCCAAAGCAATGAGGCTAGAAAATCTTGTAAACAGTGAACTTTGGTGATCATATAGTAGAATAGCTCCAACTTTTTGTGCTTAAGAAAAAACAGTAGATATTATCAGATGTCCAGGGAAATTGTTGGATGTTGTGACACTGTGGCTACATGGGCATTTTTTTTTTTTCTTTTCCCTGGAAATATTCCCCATGTTGAAGTTTCCCAGAGCCTTGCTCTGTCCATCCAGGAACAGGTCGCCGTTCAGTTTTTTTCATGTTTGCATTACAGTAATTAATGTGAAGCTATGTTCTGAAGCATTTGTCACCGTAAGCTGTTTATAAGTCAAGCGTCAAGTTTCTAATTCTCTTTGTGAAGTAGTTTTGATACATTTAACACAAGCTGTTGCTTTCAAAATTGCACTTGTCTCTCACAGAACTGTACCATGAAAAAAACTCCCAACTAAACAAATGACTTTTGTCTTCAACTTGGAAAATATGGCCCATACTTCAGCCAGATGACTTATTCTCAAATATGTGAAAAACATTTCCTAGGCATACACTTTTTTCTTTTTCTTTTCTTTTCTTTTTTTTTTTTTTTTTTTTTGGGTAATTGGTTAGTCATGATTGAGATTCCTCAGTTTATAGGAACTTTTCTGGGCACAGTTTTCTGATAGCACTGCCTTAAATCTGGCAGAGGCACAAACCTGCAGCTGTAAGGCAGCCAGGTGGTGGGTGGCTGGGCCCCCTCCCCTCCCTCCAGTGGGTAGGTGTTCCTGGGTGCTCCGCTGGTGCCTCTCCAGCTGCAGCACTGGTGCCCGCACTGCCGGCTGGGCTTTCCAAACAAGTTACTTTGCAGAGAAGGGATAGTCTTCTTGGAAAAGTTGGATTTGCCACCTCCTTTGCACTGAAAGGAGCTGGAATGACATTTTATTGGCTTGGCTGTTTGCCTTAAATACAGGGAGTGGTGCTTTCCCGCTAAGGAGCTGGTGTAACCATCAGCTGGTGTACATGCTCACTGGCCCACTGACCTCCGCTCAGCTTCGTCCAGCTGAGGGCCAGCACTTTTGACTGTTAGCTATATATAATTGCCTTTACAACAAAGACTAGAAACGTGTTTCTTTTTGCTTTGTCATAACTAAATGGTAGATGGGGTTTTGCTTGAACTTAAATGAAAACCTACTTTTACTGGGGATTGAACAAGAAAAATTTCAGCTGCAGAAGATGGCATTTTTTGCAAAGCTATTAACATTTGAGAACAAGGTGGTGTCAGGCTCTTTCAGCTAGTACTATGGAGCATTTCACAGACATGACCCCAGACAATTTATCAGCATTTAGTTTTCTGAAGCTGGCGGTTGAAAGGACTATTGCACAACCTTACACTTACACATTCACAGAACATACACTCAACACAAGAGGCTTATCTCTTGTGGCAAGGATTTAAAAATGGGCTCATAGTAACTGGAGTTTTTTGGATGAATCAAATAAAGGAGTGCATGCTGTAGTAAATTGGTGAATATATATCCTTGTGAATTCACAGGAGTAAATTTGTCCTCATTCTTCTACGATAATTCAAAAGTGCAGCAAATTGTGCTCTCAGCTGAGATGCAAGTTTGAAAAATACTGTTTGGGATCGTAAATGGGTTGCTGCCTCCTTAGCTAACTGTAAACCCATTCTGGGTTATCAGCTATGCCTACTTAGTCCACCCTATTTCCCCAAAGAATGTTTCTTTATTTTTCCACTTTATTCCCTTTACGAAAGTTGTGAACATTGTCTATTAGTCTCAGTGAAAGAAACCTGGGTGTCTCTGGAGAAAGCAGCCAGTTAACAGGTTTTCCATTTCTGCTCAGATCGGAGTTTAACTTGAGCCCTGTGAGAATTGTTTTAGGTAAAAATTGAGGAAGTTTTCTCACAAACTGTTATTGATGAACAGCTCGTGAGAATTTCTCAGTTATCTCTTATCTCCCAGCTGGGCAGAATATGGCTGATAATCTCTGGTATCTAATAAAGCTGCAGGAAGAACTGCATTCTGGTAAAGAGTAAATCTGAATTCCTGTTTCAACTCACTTTTATCACTTAAGTCATTAGAGATGTCCTTCATGTGTACTTTTAAAGTTTTCACTAGGGAGCATAAATTTCAAATCCTGAAGAACTGTGCGAGTAGTCAGGAATGCTAACTCTGATTTCTTACATATTTTGTCTGTGAGCTTTCCTAATTAGGGGTATTTGCAGTGACTGGTGACTAGGAAAATAGCTAAGCAAACTTCTTCCTAATATGTGTGCATGTGTGTTTGTCTTTCTTTCCCTAAACATAACAGGGTCCATTTCTGTGGGCTCATTATGCTGCCAGCACATTTTGCTTTCTCTTTTTCCTATTGTGACTAGGGAAGCATAACCATTGCAATTGCGACTTCTCAGAGTAATTGGAAACTCTCCAATTGGCTTCTCCACCTGTAATTGTGTTGTCCCTAGTGGGCTGATGTAGGTGTAAATGTAGACTCATTGTCTATATTGAAGGATTTATCAAAACATAGGCAAAGTAGTGTTATGTAAAGGATGGCCGCAAGCATATTCAGAGTTGAAAACCAGGGAAAGCAGTCTTCCTCCACCTCCCAGCTCGACTTTTACTGAGACTCTACTGTGGCATGGATAAAGCATGCAATTACAGTGCCACTCCAGAGAATATTATGCAGCAACTTGTACGCAGTGTTACTCAGTGCTTTCTGTTGCTCTGCTTTGGTGCATTGTGCCATTAGCATTGCTGACGCCGAGGACGGCTGTCTGCCTTGATTCTGACGCAGCTCAACAGACAAAATTCTCTTTTTATCACCCACTTTTCTTTGGTGTATGTTGACTTCTGCTTGGATAGGAATATAATGCACTACTGATAGTAATCAACTTTGTGAAGCAATAAACAGTAAACATGTTCTGTCACTGTGCCCAAGGGGAATCATACCATACCTTAGTTATCCATGTATTCAAGGCCAAGCCTTAAGGAGAAAGAGGGTACATGAATATACAGTGTAAAAATATAGATTGCTTCTCTTAGCTCTCTATCTGTGGACCTTCAAGAGCTTTATAAACACAAGCTCACTGAGCACTTGTATACCCCAAGGAGGCAGGTGATACGGTAATAAAATCTGCCAAGCAAGTTAAGGGTCCAAATCTTGATACATACCTCAGGGTTGAAAGGATTAAATAGAGCTGTTTCACAGAGAGACATTCTTCTGGGAGACTCTTTTTCTTATAAAAGCAACAAAAGATCAAACCCCCCTTTTGATCACTTTCCAAACTTTGGGGGTCCTTAGTCTTTGAGTAGAATCAGAAGAGATTGCTATATAAATAACATGAACTCAGACCTTCTCTGGAGGAAGGTGTTTGGCTTATAGCGTGGCTAGAAACAACAGGGATTCTCCTGAGCATGTTTAAACTCTGTGCAGGTCTCCCTCAACATCCTACACCCTTCCCTCGCTTTCAGCAGTCTCCTTTCAGCATTATTTTAATCTGAGAGATCTCTTGAAGAAAAGAGATTTTAAAGCAGTCTGCAATCTGTGGTTCCATTTATTTCCCAGCTATTCTGATATCAAAGGCAGCACAAAGCAAAAATGATATGAAATGTAATAAAGCAGCTGGCGGGCCAACTGTTGTGGGATCACACAGGCCATGGGAGGAACACTGCTCTGCTGTGTGACCGAATGCTTGATGTGGGAGTCCATCAGATGACACAGCCAGTGTCTCTTCTGGCGCCTTCTATGTGGCGAGGAAGAAGGTGTGCTCTGACTCACTCTCCTCATATGGAAAAAGCCAGGAAACATGAGGGTTGATGCAAACATCAGTAATGCTTTGCCCTGCTGCTCGGGAGAAAATAATTGATTTCCTGGCACGCTCATGCAAAGCGGCGTAAGAGCTGCTGGAGAGGCAGGGGGTATCTGGCTAAACCCTGCTGGGTACGTAAAGGAGGAACAGGCAATCCTGCCTGGGGTGTGCAGAGTGAAGTCTCCCCATACTGTGTGGTTCAAGGTGAGGGGAGGACAAAAAAATCTAAATGCATAAAACTTCAAATTATTCTCTAAAAGCTCTTCTTGCTACTGATGCAATGAAGACTAATGCCCCAAAGCAAAGGGATGTAAGTAATTTCTTAATAATTTCTTTCAGTTATGTGGTAACAACATAACTAAGAGCTGCCCCAGTACTTTTAAAGATAACTTCAGTGTTTTATTATTCTTCCTTGCTCGAAGAAAAGCTGTCTCTTTCTCTGTCTTTTTCTTTGAACAAATTAATTTGCCAGTCTGTATAGCTCAGAGTGCACATACTTTGCAAAGATGCTGCCATCTGCCATTTAGTTTCCTTTCTAAGCTGTGATCTTAGACATATATTTTGGGGAAAAGGAAGCCGAGTGGTTGAGTTTATTTTCTCTTTGTGTGAACAACAATGGGAATAATTCCAGAGCCATGCAGTAAGGCTGCCTGAAATGCCACTGCAAAATCACCTTTTCAGTGAGGCATTAATTTATTCTGTGAAAAATATGCACAAACTGGGTAAAAGCTCCATCTCTCCCTGTCCACTGGCTGGATCAATTAAACTCCAAATGGCAAGTTTTTGAGATGATTTAAGTCAAATTATTTTTTTTTACTTTTCCTAACCCTTATTCCTGATCGTCTTCCCTGCCTCTCAACCCCTTGTTACACATGCCTCCTGCAGAAGACGGGGGGAGCAGTAGAGAATGCTGCTGGGTGATGGCAGGGCCAAGGCTGCCAGGAGGCAGCCCCTCGCCTCCAGCCAGGGCACAGCCCTCCCAGCAGTCAGGAACCCCTTAGTGGCTGAGGGGGATTAACAGTCCTGGCCTGCGGGCAGGGGGGAGTGAGAGGAAGAGAAAGGGGGTTGCTTTGCCCCTCCTTGGCTGTTTGTGCTTTGTCTTTGGAGACGGGTGCTTCAGGAGCTGAGAAATACTACATGAGATCAAGATGGAAAAATATATCTTTGCATCTGCACCTGGGAAATTAGAGCCACAGTGTGTATGTAAACTGGCACTGCCACAAAAAATATCCATGCATTCATTAATACTTTATGATTAATTTTAGTCAGATCAGTTCCCCAGTCAGATCTGCCTCATGGTCCCAACAAAAGCCTGGATCAGTACAGCTAAGGACCATCATCAGCCTGAAGTGGGAGGATGGGGCAAAACGGGCAGACCTGTTTTCATGGTCATGCTCCTGCTTTAAATGATCATCAGAGAGCTGAGGGCTCCCCTTTTTCCTCCGGGGACTGTTGCAGTAGCCCCAAAGTTTCCTTACACTAGAATAAGACCAAGAAAAGAGTTCCTTTCTTCCTCTTGTATCAATTGCAAACAAGTAATAAACTAAAAAGCCTTTGCTTGCCTATTAAATATTAGGTTTACGTTTCAGTGATGACTGGAATATTTTGGAAATCAATTCAAGCACTTCTTGAGAATTAAAAAAACAGCTCTCCCTTTTTTCATTTGTTTTCTCAATACCTAATGAATCTTTGTATCCTTTGACTCTCCTGAGATCCCTTTGAACTTAAACTGGAAACTTAATTGGATTTTAACAGGAAACTTGTTCATGCATATAGCAGCTTTAAAGGGCATGAATAGTATAGTGTTTGAGAACGTGCTGCTCTTTGAAAGATTGATGTGATTTTCTGATTTTGACGTAAAATGAAAACATAGTGAGGGGCTGTCACAAGCCTCTGAATCAGCCAGATTCTTTTTAGAAGCCGAAGACAGCTCTTGGCTCAGGTAGGCTATTCTCCCACACGTGCCTTTGCCAAAACAGTGTTCATGTGCGAGGGCTTTTTTGCTGTTGTTTTTTTCTCCAGATGGTGTAACGAGGGATAGACTGCTCGTTGCTTGCCAAGCATTGTATAATACTATGGCAAAATGCAATCCCAAGCTGCAATTTTGAAAGTAGCATATCAATCACTTACTCATCAGGTTCCTACACTTCTTGCATGTAGGGTCAAATCTCTGTCATCAGGCCAAACCTGTCAACAAGTTTCATCCAATGTTTTGAGAGTGATGAAATTTAGTATGTTTTCAGTCCAAATGTTGGTTAAAGTGTCCACTGTTAGGATGGTAAGAGCCAATATGCAGCTGATCCCTTTTTTCTTCTGTACCTCAAACCTAAGTCACTAAATCCCTCAGGTCAGCTAAAAATAATAATGCTTTGGGTTTGCCTGTGATTTTCTCTATAGTACATCTAAAGTAAACGCAAGAAGTATTTGGTGTCACAAATGATCTTCTTCCATGGATGTGATTAAGTAATTTATTAGCTTTTGAAATGCACTTTGAGTTTGGAATTTCCCAGGAAACTTTAAAAAATAACTTCTTGCATCTAAATGAAGTTATAATAATAAATAGAGCTAAAAATGAGATAGAATAGTTTTCCAACTAAAGGGTGTATAGTTTTTCAACACCTTGATATCTGATTCTTCCTCCTGTAGGTACTTGTCTTCAAAATAAACCTGATATGAATTGCACCTTCACTAGGTCACAAAATGGCAGAGTGATCCACCTTCTGGCTCTTGGGTGTTTGAGAATGATTAAACACATCTAGGAAAAAAGTTACCCCCTGAGAGTGGCATGTAGACACAGTTTAGTCACTGTAATCTAGAAAGCTTCCAATATAGAGAGCTTTAGAGACAAAAACAGTTGGGGGAAGTCAATCATCTCCATCAACTTTCAGCTTTAACTTTATTTGTCACAAACACTTTTTGTTATAGGGACTGTGTTCATTCAATCTCACAGTAATCCAAGATAGTCAAAGTGGTGGTGACTTAAAATTAATGCACTGACATTTATAATAATAAAAGCAATTTTAATATGGTGATATACTGCCTTTTTAATAAGCTACTACAAATAGTCTCTGACATGTAGCGGGAGAGAGCAGGATACTCAGTATTATATAATATTTTTTAAATACTTGAGAATGACAGCTTGTGTGAAAAACACATGTAAGAAGATTGCTTTGCCATGAGCTATAAAGCAAAGCAAAAATCCTCCAAAAAACAAGAACTGTTTTTAAGAGTGATCTGACAAGCTAAATAAGAGTAGGCTTGCTAATTTAGGCTGTCTGGAAGGAGTGTAGATGAGATTTTCAGCATCTGAGTGATATGACAACAAACAAAATCTACAAACATTCCTTAGGTGCCCTATATGCTGCATTTGGACCACCAAAAGGATTTTCTGCCTCAAACAATACCAGATTATTATCCTGGCTGGCAGGAAACAACCTGTAAATTATAGCTCTATCTGGCACATAAGGAAGAAGAGCCATCAGATGGTATCATACATGAGAAATGGTTTCTTGGTTGCCTTGGTCAAGTAACTAAAAGTTTAGACGTATCATCTTTTAATTTGAGGAATGATGAAACCAGCAGTGACAAGAACAAAACTGTAAGTTTCTAAAAGTAGATATATTGAATTGAGAGGTAGGTCATTTGTCAGCCACCCCTGTAGATAAAATAAAATGGAAGACAAAAAAGTTTGCTTTGTAACACAAAGCCAGAGACTGCAGCACAAGATTATGTATTCTAAGGCATTTACGTCTCTCTGTGTACACCTCTAGAGAAACCGAAGAGGGTCTTAAATTTCAGCATGCTCCAGCATCTCAAGTTCTGGAGGGAGAGAGATATTGCAGAGAGTTGTCTTTATACAGCTGACATCTGTAGCCTCGAATGCCATCCATAAATTAGGCCCCTATCAAATAACAGTGCCCCTAGGCATCTGCCGTTTAAAAACTGCCCTTCAGAGGGAATGGGCAATTTTCTGTAGGATGGATTATGCATTTTACAGTCCTCATAAGAAACCAGTCTGAAAAATAGGTACCAAAACAATTAAATCATCTCTGTTGGCAGACCTCCTTTAAGTCTCTGAAAACCTGCTGAGAGATGTGAATTTACTTTTGCAGTATTATTTAGATGTTGTTTAGCTGTAACTTTACCTGATACATGCAGAAAAGGAATATAGCAAGGTATTTCAATTCAGCCTTTCTTCTCCATTTGGCCATTGATCTTGGGTGCCCACATAGCCTATTAAACTCATTTTGTTATAGCTTTATTACTGACATTTGGGATTAAATGCCAGGGGATGAAAGAAATTTTTTTTTAAGGATTTTGACTTTTTGTTTCAATAAAACTTTGTCAGGACCACAAGACTGTAACAGCCTGCTGTAGTGTGTTATTTCAATCATTTCTTTCTACCTAGGAAAAATACCTTTGATTAGCACAGCTACTATTCCTTCGTTACAAGGTTTATACAAAATTTGTCAGTGTTAATACAATTGAACTTAATGGGAGCTGTGAATGCTTGGCACTATCTTGTTCCTGTTTGCAGTGCTCTCTTATCTTCTTGATCCGATAAGCTACAAAGCAGGATAACTCTTTTACGAAAGCAGTGGTGAATCTTGGCGCTACAACCCCACAGTAAAGAATCTTTTTGGTGCTAAAACAATGCTTTACACATGCAATTCTTATCTACCTAATCCTCATTCAGCATGAAAAAGATGGAGGCCAGAGACCTGAGATGCTCTAGAGGCCGGCCTGAGAGTGCTCGCCTGGACTGCCCTCCCCGTGGCCAGCAGTGGTGGTGAGCACAAAAGCCCTGTGTGGCCGGGTCTGCTTCAGAGCCAGCGCTTAGTGGTTTTGCCTCTTGTGTTGGCTCTGGGGCAGCATCCCAGAAGTTCTGTGTTAAGGCCTGGGAACCTAGTTCTGTAACTTTCTACCAAAAAATCCAGGACAGTCCATGGAAAGCTCACACTGGATTTGGTAGCTGTTGGCAAACCAGAGATGTACCATACAGATTACTATTTTTTCAATATTTTCAGGTGGCAGAAATGTAAAACCCTGTAAACTCTATTTTTAACTCTCAATAGACAGAATATTCTGATCCAGTGCATCCTAGAATTGCCTTTTAAATACTTGGTACTTTCTCTGAAATTATGATAGTAAAGGACAGAGCTAAAGTCATTTACAGATATTATGGATTTAGTGAAGAGTTGAGAGTGATTTGCAAGCCTAGTGTTATTCTAACAGTAATTTAGAGCTCAATTCATCTAGATGAAAGAATTTTCATCAAAACTATTCTGGAGACGACAAGAATCACTTAATTTTGTATCTTAAAACTGCCTCTGTGTGGTCAGATGCTTTTGCAGACTTAATCAAACAAAGCACTTACAGAAAACAGCTTCTTGCTATCATTATCCCCAGCACTATCACTTTTTTAATTGGAGTTGAACAATTCTTATTCCAGAATAAACTACACCTTTCACTGTTACCTGCTGCATAATAGATCACTGCAGCTTGCATCTGCTTCACAGAATATGTTGGTTTGTCTCGTTAGACTGAAGATATCCGAGAACACCATACACGGCACTATTTGTTTCAGGTATGTCAATGCAATTGTTTCCTCCCTGCTCTTTTTTACTGTAACTTGACCATTACTTCCAAGCTGGCCATGTAAAACCATTCTGGTTTGGTATCTTTAAAGCTCCCCAGGAATGGCCATGTGCTTGATTTCAATGGTGGATGAAATATTTAAATAATGATGGAAGCAGTTGTAGCACAATAATTGTGCTAAGATTTCAGAAGTCAGTAATGATTTTAGTTGCTACAGGTTTAGGGTAGCATGAATGTGAATGCAGATAGTATTATATTTTGGTATGCTTCATGAAATAAAATTTTCCAGTTCTGTGTCTCACTTTTAGAAGTGGTAGGGAACACATACATGTAAGTTAAACTTTTTCAGTGTTTTTTCATGATCTGAAACAATCCCAAACTTTCAAGGGCAATGAGTGCTAGAAGAGGTGCTCGTGAGGTGTGATTAATTGTGATTGTATGCAGCCTAATAATGCACTTTCTGTTCTCCTGCTTGATGGAACTTTTTCTTGATGTCCACTGGATATTAAGCAATTTAATGACTTGATGAGCAAGAACAAGGTGATTGCAGAAGTACTCTCAGCCAGCTAAAACTGAGCATGCAGCTCATTTTGCTGTTCTGCGTTCTGTCTAAATGGGGCATTTAATTATAGGCATCGCATTTGTGAGGAGTTCTTTGGTTTACAGTGGATGCCTGATAATGTCATCTGGAGTTTTCTTCTTATGCCCTGAACAGATGCATCTTGTATTGAATGTTATCACAAAGACCTTGCCTGAGGGTTTGCCTGAACAGTGTAGCTGTTTGTATCCCAGTGCATAAGAAAAGACCTTCAGGGAGCAAACCTAGCCCAGGTATCTATTGCTGAAGTCAGCAGAAGGACCCACGACTTGCACGCAGCTTGGAGTGCAGTGCTTTCTCAGTGGCTAACGAAAGGTTTTTTGGCCAAGACTGTGGTTGTCTTTCCTCTTGCTTTTGTGAGGGATATTGCAATCTGCCTGGGCCTTCCAGTGTAAATAGCATTTACACAACCAGTGCTGCCAGAGGTTACTTGAGGAGAGATTCTTCCTTTCTGCTGCTCGTTCTTCTCTCTGCTCCAAGATCACGTGCACATACAGATATGGTTTCCAGTTACAGTTTTGACATTTAAATTTATAAATGAGTCTCAAGATTCTTCATGTGCTACTGTTTTTGCTGTCATTTCAGTTTCTTCTCTACTGGGATGGATCTTGTGATGTTTGCGTTCTTTTTGTTGCTTAGTCTCTTCTTGAAGGGCACCCAAAATACTTAAATACTTCTGAAATGGCTCCACAGTATTCTATTATGTTTTCAGGCCTGTTATGATATTTGGTTTTTTAAAGTATTTTGAATAGAGCCTAGACTGCTATGTAGCCTGCTGTGCTACTGCTATGCAGGCCATTGCTCTGGCCCCCTCCCCTGCTACCAAAAAACCCCTGCCACTCACTCAAACCAGGACAAGTTCTAAGAAACAGAGCTCTTTACTATGAGCCCTGTGTTGCCTCATGGAAAGCTAGTTAACTACTGAACATCTGCAGCTTCCTACCAAGGATGTATAGCTATAGCAACATCTGATCAGCAGCAACTGCATGGCCACAGACTCCAAATATGAGAAATCCAGTATGTCTTCTGAGGAAAGGCTAATTTACCGAGGTCATTTCAAAGTCCTGCTGATGCCTGCTTTTCTGTCTCCTGTGCCTATAATTGTCCTGGTCTACGAATGCCTGTTTGTATCTCACAACATGCAATGCTTTATTTCTCTGCTAAAGTTTATGCTGTTTAACTGATTAATTGTTCAGTGCTGACAGACTAGATTTAGCAGTGGCAGCTCTTGCATTTTAAGACGCAGCACATTGACTTTGTGAATGTGACATCTGACTTTTCCTATTTTAACACGTGATAACATTTAAAGAGGCAGTCAGGCTTCTGGGATTTTAAATACCAGATGGAAATTTTATATATTCCTGGTATACTGTATCATATCTAGTAAACATTGAAAGAACCAGTGGCTAACTCAAAGAGAACCTGTGCTTTTCAACTCACAAATGATTGTTCATTCATGTCTGCTACTTTAAAAATTCTCATTATCACCTCTGTCCCGTCATGACTTCAAGCCTCGTCCACATCCAGCATGTCTGCTTATCACTTCTATAAGACTTTTTTTTTAGGAGCAAAATGTTGCATTCCTCTTCTGTTGGCACTATGGTAGGAGCTAAACTTAGCAACAAATGGCAGTAAGGAACTGGGCTGTGCCCAGAACAAGATTTTCATGCTCTCAAGCACTTTAATATAAACACCATTATTTTCAAAATAAATAAGGCCTTTAGAGACTTTACTCTGCATTAGAAAAACAACAGTATAAAAAACAAGTAGACTACAAGCCAAACAAAATTTTTAAAATCCTGATGATGGACTTCTGATGGTCTCACATACAACTCCGCTTGTTTTGTGCTTTATTATCTGTTATGCTTTACAAGCAGTGCAGAAATGAACCTAAGGTAGTCAAGATAAAGTAACTCTCAGGTTCTCCTAAATGACAACTAAGCTGCAGCAGCCACTGTGTGTACAGCTCCTATGTGCCAACTGCTACATCTAGTCTGCAGTGGGAAGAGAAGTAATCTGTTTCTGATGAAATGACTCTTTAAAATCAATGGTGTCGGTAGTGGAGATGCTGAGACTTATGTAAGAGTAAATATGTACAGTCCAATATAACGTCTCATTAGATAGTTGCACTAGCTATTGATCTGTGCAACTTTCATGTTTTCAGGCTTTAGCTAAAAATCTGCATCTCCTTTAATAAGGATATTGCTTACAGTGGTGGGAAAATTAATGATCAGAATTTTGATATGAATGGAACCCCAAAAGTCATACTAATTTAGATTTGAACATGTTTAGATGTGAAAATGTTGTTTTAATTTTTAAAATTAATCATATTAAAAGCTTTAAAATAATTAAATATATCTTAATTTTGACTTCTTATCATGATTAGAAATGTAAACACTAAATAGCTGAAGAAAGAGTGCATGTTCACTTGAGATTTACAGCTTGCTATTGCAGTCTCAGAAATTAAGATGCTCATCTGAGCTCCAAACCTTTAAATATTTGCTTTTGTCTTCTAATATATAGGGACATTCCTTTGAAAATACCAGATCACATAAACTGCATAATTAGCACTAAATTCCCTGTATAAAGAACAGTAATCTAGAATTGTCAGACTATATTCCCTGTTCCTCATGATAAATATGCTGCATAGCCATTACGTTATATTATCACACAGTTAAGTGATCAAAATAAAAATGAAACTCATGTTAT
Source organism: Strix uralensis (assembly GCF_047716275.1). NCBI lineage: Eukaryota > Metazoa > Chordata > Aves > Strigiformes > Strigidae > Strix > Strix uralensis. Next base: position 24,132,552 of record NC_133977.1, read on the forward strand.
CTGACATTTTCAAATTGTGGTTTTGATGGACTATATGAAAACAGGAATAGTGAAGAAAACTTTTATATTCCTCCCGTTTCACTGACCTTCATCCTTATTTCTAGCTTTTCTGTTCAAATATCAAAAGATCTAGTGCAATAAAGGACGACAGAAAGCACATCTGACAAAACGCTCTCTTAAGTCTTGTCGAATAAAACATGCAGTGGCAATGCTTCTTAACACCAGCAGGTTAGCATTAAAAGTGTAATGGTTTTAAAGGAAGCCTAAACACCCCTCTGATGAACGACAGCTCCAGATTTTAAAATTGAGATTTGAGATAAAGTTGCTGCTGAAGTTATCAAAAGAAATGTACCAAGCAGTTGTCTAATGCAAATGTTCATGACAATACTATTTTCTGTCAGAAAATCACCCACACTGGTGTTCTAACGCTGATGATGCTGGCACACGTTATGTAAAGTAGAAGCCCTAATCATATTGTCAACCACACAGCCAGAGTTCTTGCCCTTTTCTTTTAGACAAAAAGTTCCCCTTTCAAATTTCTGTAGCATAGTTGTCAGGACCAGTTTGTCTGAGCTCTGAATTAACAGTTGTTTCCATTTGCTTGAAAAATAAATCAGAAAAGGCCAGCCTATAAAAGCTACTTTATTTTGCTTATTTGTTTTCAGTAATAACCATGATAAATACTAAAAATACTGAAGGCTTACATTTTAGCTAAGCTATTCTGGACAAAATTCACAAAACTATACATACATGTTGAACTCTAATATAAGACTGTAAATTCCAGGCAATTATTTGGACATACCTGCACATGCTTCCCACACAGGGTTTTTGCATACGAGGTTTGAAAAACCATGGACACGGTACAAGCTGAAGCAGACTTCTGCTGTGAACTAGTCAGTGTGTTTGGACAACTTTTCTAGATTCTTCAGCCTCCCCAAAGCCACACCACCAGGGAACATTGTCTCCTTCAACCTCTGATACCATCAGAAGAGCCTGTTCTTTATGGGTAACTATGAATGCAGAATCCTTTTTCAGTGTTTTATGTAATATGTTCAATTATTTGGAATTACTATTAGTATTTTTCCAAACTGAGTTGAGGAACACAGATTTTTTTTTTTTTTTTTTTTGTTAATGCTATATCCAGACACTTAAAATGCAAGACTACTAATATGCGCTTCTTGCCATTATTTATTGCTCAGGCAGTATTCAAGGACAATCAGGGTCACTGGAATGAGAATGAAGGTCTCCTCATCACTTCGCTCATTTAAGTTTCTTTTGGAAAAGTTATCTTTCTGGGAATCATTTTTTCTCCACTTTTCAAAAGGGGATATAAATAAAACTTGGAAATTTGAATGTTGATTTCAAAGATCTATGTTTAAAAATGTGAGATCAAGTTCAGTCTTCAAGCAATACTGACCAAAAGCGTCTTTTGTTTGGTTTCTTCATAACAAAACTTTGAGATAAAATAAACAGAACATTGCTTAAGTTGACAGATACAGTTTATATTTAGAATTATTTTAAAACTTCAAAAGAAAATATCTCATTTTATTCTTAAAAGCTCTGGTATCAGGTAATTATCTAAAAGTTGGGCTATTTCTTATTCAAAGACATCTCTGGTCTCATTATCCTTATGCAGACACAACTCCCATTGGAATCATCCTGAACTTTGCTTCTATGACTAGTATGAGTTTGAATGAGATGCTGAGATTTCCAGGAGGTTCATTGTTACAGTTTTTATGCTTTGCTGTATCTTCCATTCCATTCCTCCTTTATTGTGGTAAAACTACTGCCCATTTTTCTTTTGTTCCAAAAATCTAACCATTCTTTTTTAAGAGAACAAAAATAGAGGGGAAAAATCTTTGTATCAAACGAAATGAATATTTGTGTCTCAGGGAATACTTCCTTTTAAAAGTTCCTTGAAAAACTGCAATAAAATAAAACCTGAGCTACATTTTCAGTGGACTATGGTGTATAAATATCTGTATTTTGACCCAATCTGTTTTAAGCAAGTCCATTAACAAGAACATAATTCGTTTGACTTTTACATTGGTATAAAACAGCATGCAAATTAACTAGATGCTGAGTATATTTAAATTATAATTTCTCCTGGCAGTAGATCATACAGTGAAATAATTTTTCCAGACATGCTTCTCCCTGCCTTCTAACAACCTGCTGTTTCTTGCCACTGTTGTCATCAGAAAGTTCTTACAGACTGAAATATACTAAATAAAGTAGATGTTAGCCAAGAAATAGATGCAAAAGCCACTACAATAAATGCTCCCTATTGTGGAGTGGCTCATACACACAGGATTTCTAGCGTGCAACAAACTTCACCCAGTGCATCAGATGACCCTGGGAAAGCTCTTCAGAGAAAATGTAATAACTCCTGTGCACTGAGAGAATTCATTCAAGTATGTGAGAACAGATAAAAGTGTATAGTTGTGAGAATACAGCTTCATCTCTGACATCATCCTTGCATGGAAGATGAGCTTGGAAAAGAAATTTCTTAGGACTCTTGGATACAAATAATTTATTCAATAAATATTGTTTTTTATGGCACATTGCAGTTTTCTGTGTAAGACACCATTGGTGTTCCAAGGACAACAATTAATTGGTTATCTGTCAAGCTTATCCCCCAGGACCTAATCATCTCCCTTTTTGCTAACATTCCCTTTTTCTCTAAAGGTGCTTTTTTTTTTTTCAGTTTTATAAATGATTACCATAATTAATTTAAACATGGAGATTTGTTTGCAAGCTGCCCTTAGGCTGAAGTCTGTGGTTTGTTTTTCAGGCCTTGCTGGTGTTGCATGCCTAAAACCATGTCTGTTCTTTTGTCTGCTATATAATGTTGTCTCAGAAAAAGTGTTACCTCTCCCTACAAAGTGATTCTTACTTAGAAAATTCATGAATTAGTTCCTATTATCCTTCCTACCTTGCACATTTTCCTCTCTACTTATAGTTTTATGTAATTTGCTTTGCTTGGCTTTGTTTTTTTTCATTAGACTGTGAGCTTTTAAGTTCAGGGATATAACCTGATTTAATAGGATCTCATTTGATAAGATGCCAGCAGGTAGTACAGGATATAAACAGCAGAAATAATTGTCCATAAATGCTTATTAATGCAAATATAGCTCCGCTACTTAGAGCATTTTATTTCAAATTTTCTATTTTGATCTAAAAGTTCTCTTTGTATTAGACTCTTTGCTCATCTAGCCTATGAAGTTAAGCACTGAAAGTTCTGCTGCTGCCAGGAATTTCAGGAGAGATGTGTCACCAGCTAAAAGTCAAGCTGAGTGGTTTTAGTTCCTACAAGCTACTAATTCAATGAACCTCCATACAGGACAGGTGTAATAGGACATTTGTTTAATGTTCCCTAGCTACCAGATGTCCTTGCCATCTCTGAACAGAGCACTGACATTTCTGCAATCAAGTTTCAGTTTAGAATCTCAAACTTGAGGTAGTTCGAAACAAATGATTTTGTGAACTTTACGACAATGATTAAAGAGAAAAGAAGTTCTACCCTCTCCAGAACATTGACAGACCAGATGACACATCCTCCATACAAGAAATAAGATTAAGCACTTTGAAAGCCAAGGCATTTCAATAGAAGTGAAATTGAGCTTTTCAGAGCAGACTACCCAATCACCTCACATAGCAAGCAAATCATAGAATCATAGAATGGTTTGAGTTGGAAGTGACCTTCAAGACCATCTAGTTGCAACCCCCTGCCATGGGCAGGGACACCTTCCACTAGACCAGGTTGCTCAAAGCCCCGTCCAGCCTGGCCTGGAACACTTCGAGGGAGGGGGCATTCATAGTGAAGAATCACTCTGCTGAGTGATTTTATAATGTGGAATGCTTTTGGTGTGTTAGGTTAATGGTTGGACTAGATGATCTTCAAGGTCTTTTCCAACCTAGATGATTGTGTGATTCTACTGTTGCAAACTTTGTATCATCCTCAAACACAAACTACCATACACTTGTTACAGAAATGACCCTATTAGGAACAGCTGTACAAGTGACAAATCTGCACACAGATTGCCAAATAAAGTAGTAAAATTCTATACAGTAGCAGTGCTTTTCAAACCTTTAAATTTTGTGAAATACATTTCTCTAATGATGCTCATATTGTTATTCCAATAATATATTATGTCTAGACACTTCAGGATTTTAAAGCTAGTCTGAAAAAACATCACAAAACTTAATTTATCATGCAATTGTAGTTAGCTGTAGTGAGTGAGTTGACAGGCATTTCCTCCTGCTACAATCTTTTGGATCACTTTTATTCTTTGGTCATGAATTTGGGAAGAGATATGCCAGGCCATTCTACAGTCTTCCCCAACTATGCTGGCGATGTTTGCTATCTCTGTCAAAGAGGCATAGAACAACGTTCATTTTCTCAATAATCAAAATCAGAGTCCTACATTATCAAACTGCAAACTGTTTTCGCACCTCAAACCATTCAGAACTATGCTGGAGCAAAATTCAGTGAACAACCCTCACCAAGTGTTCTTCCCAATTCAGTAAGCCACTGGGTACCTGTTTCGTTTAAACTTTCTGATAAATAATGACATTTCAGTATTATTTATAGTCCAGATTTGAGATGTAACTTTTCACATTTTTAAAGTCTTCATAATTTAAAAAACTTTGTCTTTCTCTTCAAGGCCAGGTAATTTTGCAGGATAGAGAGAAAGGAGGGTATGGCTATGTAGTTAATTGTTCTTACTTTCTAACTTGCTAGTAAGAAACTAATTTCTTTTCAGAATATACAACAATGCTTTTTTTTTGGTGAAGGCTGAAAAGTTGGAGACTTGTGGAAGCTGTGGAGTATGTTTATTTAGCATTTCTCAGACAGTCCTGGACTTCCTCTGTTTCCTCTTTGTGGCCAGCCACAACCATGTGACTCCAACATAGAGGATGGGCAGGGAAAGCTTAACATCTGCCAGCAAAATGCTCTTTTGCCCTAACCAGCTGAGGTTGTGTCTGCCAGTTGACTTGCCCTTACTGTGACCTGCTTTATTCCTCTGATTCTGTCTGAGGAAAATATGTCTAAATTCTGCATGTATTATCTAAAGTACTTTGAATGTTTGTTTCACATTATCACTGGAGCCTTACTTATCAGCTGTTTTTAATCCTCTGTAAACATGATTTAATAGAAAGCATAGGGAAGAGAACAAAGTAATCTAAATCTCTATGTGGATTTGCATCAGTGATGTAGTATAGGCAAAGGACAAATCCCGAAAGCTGTGGATCCCCAATTACAGGACTAGCCTTGTGCATGCTGGAGCAGCAGAAGCTGTCAAGCCTGCAGCTGTCCTCTGCACTGTTGCCATTGGCTTACAGAGCAGAAACTACTGTTGCTTTGAACCCCTCCTAAAGTTTGGTTCCCAAAGGGGTCTTCACCTTGCAGTGACTGAAAAGTGTGGTGGGTAGAATGGCTTGTTCCTTGCTTTTCCTCACTCTCAGGCTGTGCAATCCTGTGCCCTTGTTGGAAAGCACCAGCTAAACAGATGCCTGTGTGGGGAAGGCAGAGGCATGTTCCCTGTGAGTGTTTTTTTTCAGATTTCCCATCACCGAAGCCTGACAGAGACTTCATTATTGATAATTACTGTAATTTTGTGTTGCCAAGTTGTAATGCAAAATGGCTATGCAGATATTTTTATACATTTACAGTATTGTCTGGCAGTTGGGGGCTTTGTATAGCTGGAACTTGTGAATTCTGTGATTTTTATGAGACCGTTGTATTGTGAATGCTTTGATATGGATGTGATCCATGCTATGCTGTTAAGGCAGTGTCATGCCTCTCAGAACAGGACTAAGGGCTGGGTGAGGAGGAGGTGAAATGGCTGCTGGGCATGCTCTTCAAAACATGGGTGTGGGGATGTGAAAATTCAACCTCTAAAGATTGCCTGCAGAGCTTGAAGCAGTTATATCCTTTCACTGGAGTTGCAGCAAGCCTGAATTTCACTCATTATTTAGTATTCTAACATTTGCTTTGAAACACTCCTTTATTGGTTAATTATATGTCATGCCTTTAATGTTCTCTCTATATAGAAAGTGTCTTCAAGAAAGGTTGTAAGATTTCCTGTTATATTACCTAATTTAAATTAAACAGCAGAACCATAACATGCTGTAGCCATCTTTTAACCTAAAACACAGCACTATGGTAACGTATTATTATTTTTCATTAACTTGATAGTTTGGTGAATACCAAATGGAAGTGTTAACAAATGAAATACACTAAAGCAGAACTCAAGTTACACGCAATGTATTATTCCTGCTCCTTTGACCAAATTTATCTTTATGCAGTAATGTGATGCCATCAGCCTTGACCTCTCACTTGAAAACATTGACATTGTATTGTAAATAGCAAATATAGTGTGCTTTATACACGCTATAATTGCAGTTAGACTTGACTTGGTCTTATGCCGCCTTGTTTCACTGAAGTCAATCAGGTTATGTGGTTAAGCGAGAGCAGAAAGTACTCCTTCCATTTAGACTAAAATGGCAAATTACAGCTCTGAGTGCTTCTGGGAACATAGTGGAAGTTGCAATAAAATTAAATTATAATTTATGCATTGATCTGAAATAGGAAACTGAGCACTCAGGAATTTTACAGAAAATTGCAGCTACTAGTGTTGCAATTTTGGGCGTGTTTCTTCATTGCATCTTCATCACCTCATTACAGCTCATTACAGAACTTGAGATCTGGTACTGCTTCTCACACAAGAAGAAAGCAGTTTTTCTCTAATGACTAAAGTAAAAGAGTGTTGGACTCACGTTTACCAGAGAGAATGAAAAAAAAATAGTTGAAGGGAGTAAAATTATTTTTGTAAGATTGTTTCTTTTTGAACGCAGATATGGGTTGAAGTTAACAACATTTCAAAATAAAATATCAGAACAGTGACATTATCATCATTATTATTATTTTAACTCAGAATAAAGAGGGTTGTGATTTATACAAGTCAGTACATGTTCATCTGCATTAGATGAGCACACAAGACTTGGCTTTTTCCTGTCTCAGCTTTTTCTGTTCATACTGTGGTACTGTCTGATGTTACACATTGAAAAAAAAGGAAGATTACCTCCTCAGATTCTAACACCCTATCCAAGTGTGAAAAATCACCTACATGTATGTTTTGAAGACCAGCTTCTAGGGTATCTACTACCTTTTTCTTTCTCCAGAAGTACAGAGCACCAGCAGCAGTTGTTATTTATCAGGCACTCCAGAGAAGGGACTAGTTTTTTAAACCCACTAGACCTGTCTGTCCTGGGTCAGAGCTTGATCTTAGACTATTGCTAAAGTTTTAATTTAGTGGGGTAGATGCTGCATCCTGTCACTGGGGCAGTGAAGACAATATCCTTATGATAAATTGAAGAAGGCTTAGACAGCCTCTAAGAAGTGGTGCTTGGCAGTAGTATGGTGCTGGCAGCCTCCAAGGGACAAATAATGCTCTGGAGCTTGTGTGACATATAACGAGGGAAGTGGTGAGATGAGGATTTTGTGCAGATTTCAGAAACTTGGAGAATTTGGTCTAAGGTATAACTTATGGTAAAAAAACCTGAGATATGAAGATGGATTGGTGGTGTGCCAAAAGTTACTGGCATAAATGTTGATTCTCAATAGGAAGTCATGATTATCTCCTCTTCTTCATGAGTTTAGTTTTACATAAGAAAAAAAAACCACCTGGTTTTAAATATCAGTGTAATATTTCTGCAGTAGTCAATATTATGCATAGAAAAACTTGGACAGATCATTTGCTCTGACTGACCCCTTCATAACCAACTACTACTAATACCACACTGTGGGACCTTTCGGTGAGTGGGTGGGTGTGTGTGTGGCATTGCCCCAGGTTTTGCATATACAAGAAGTGGAACATGGCGCCCTTTGGCTCCAATCGCTTTCTCCTGCACTCTCAGAAGCTGTGTGGGCCTTTCTGAATGCATTCTAGAGAAGTATGGTTTTGTACTGGCAATTTATTTTCTTTCAGAGAGTCATGGAACAAATAAATGCCCCCAGCTACAGATCTGCTTTTCACCTCACAGAGAGCGAATGTAGGCTGGTTAAATGGATTAGAGGAAAAATGTAGCTTGGCCACAAGAAAAATAAGTTCTATAATTGACTGGGTCAAGAGGAACTCAGGGACACCTGCTTAGATGAAAATGGAATGGCATTCGCAGCAGAGACAGGAAATCTGATCTAACAAGGCTAAAACAACTCAGAAGTCTCAGAGATGCAAGTTGAAACTAAAGTTAGAGGCAAATGTGAATAGCTTAAGCTGTGAAGGGCCAACCTTTGTATTCTTGGGGCACATGTTCATTCCCAGGCGGGTAGATAGGCCAAACCACTATAGTTACATTTCCTGTGAACAGCAGCTTTTCTAGGAAACCCTGCTTGATACAGCCAAATTCTCTGTTTCTCTGGCTGGCTTTTTATCTGACCCCCCCACCCAGCAGCCAAATCTGGCAGGCTCATAGGTCAGATCAGGCTCCTGGACTGATTTGTTGGCCATCATTAATTGAAATGAATATGAATTTGCGAGGACATGTGAAGCAACTACAAAAAAATCAGCCACATCCTCCTATACATTAGAAATACAGAAAAGTGTGGGTTAAATTTGCAGTTTTCAGGGAAAGCTCTTACATTCTTACAGCTGCATTCTGCAAAGGTAACTGAACAATATATTCTTCATGCACAAAGAGCAACCTAGGACATTGTTGATGATATAAGGAAAAAATCTAAAATCAGTTACTATGCCCATAATACCGAGTATGCCCTTTATGTCCCTCCTTCCCATACTAATGTTTATATTTTTTCCTACAAGTGCTCAGATTCAAGTCCCCAATAGGATTCCTCTGGCAGTCAGAAATCGATGCAGTTGCCTCTTGCAGTTGCTAGTAAACAAGTTGTATTGGTCATGGGACACTGGCAGGTGAGCAGGGTGGTTATATGTATGATGAGTTATAGTCCCCATTTAAGATCTTGTGGGAGGACCACAGCCACCTGGAACAAATTAGAGCAAACAGTTCCAGAGATGGGGCAGAAAATCAGAGCCCACCCAATGGCAGTGTAGCTGCAGGGAAACCTCAGCAATGTCAGCCCCTAAGGTGTCAGCAGCCTCAGATTTCACCTAACAGGTAGCTGCTTTGCACAGCAATAAATCAGTAATGCAAGGGAGGGAAGAATCAGTTATATTAACCCGAGCTTGTAAACTGCACAAGGATAAAAGACAGTAAAAGATTAGCCCATGCACATTAATTACCCACATGTATGTGTGGGAGGAAAACATGAGTCACTAAACCTATGGTTAATTACTTGTATAACATATTTAAGTGTGAATGTGTATGTATGTACCTATATAGAGAACTCTCTAAGTATATAAATATACATGGTTAGTTGTCTGAATGTTACACTTTATTTTGAACTTTGAAACTGGGTTTTTTTTTTCTACCTAGGATTTTAATGAGCCCACAGAAAATGCTCACCTTTCAGAAAGTCTGTGACTATTACAACAGTTTTCTCTGAATTAATCTGCAGAAACTGATCTTGACCTCATTTTCCAGACCTTGGACAAAATGAAACTGAAGCAGTTGACAGCTACATATTAAATGACAGCTTCGCACAATAATTTATTAGTTAATTTTGCCTACTTGGTGATGACTGTCCTTGTACCTTAGGGTTATTTTTTTTTTTACTGTTATCTGCATTTTTCATTTAATTGTTATAAACATGCTAATAGTGTTCTATATACTGCTCTAGTCATATAAAATGTAGATTTTATTTTATTTTTGTAAAGCTGTTAATTATTTTTCTATCCAGGTTTTTAGTGGACCTGCAGGAAAGAATTGTTCTGGGTTTGATTTATTTTGAAGTAAGACTCCTGAGGGCTGGATTCAATAATACAATCCATTTGTCTTAAACACTGCAAAGGCTCATGGCAAAGCCCTGAAAATCAATTTTTTGAGAGACAGAGAGAAGTTGTGTAGCTGTACACAGATTTTAGCAGTCCAGAAAAGTGAGGATTTTTCTTTTTCTTTGACTGGTCTTTAAACGATTATAGATTTGTTTTAATAGGATGATAATCAAGTATTTAAGGCTCTAAATATAGACCCTGTAGATATAAAAAAGTGGAAGCTGGTTTATAAGACCGATTAAGAATATATTCCTGAATTGAAAATAAAATCCCATCAAGGCAGATTGATTAGAATTTAAGATCTCTCCGACAGAGCTGGAAATAAAACCAGAACTAGAATGTGACATTAACTAGAAAATGTTTAATGCTGTGCTTCTGTGCTGACTAAATGCAAAATATGAGTGGCATTGCTGTCAAAAAGTGAATTGGGAACGCAATTGAAGGATAATTTGAAAGGCTGATAGCACAGTGCTCACACACAAAGATGGGAGGGGAAAAAAAAGATATTTTAATCTTGATAGCATCGCCTTGAATTCAGGCAACTCCCCAGGGGTGAGCTGCTCTCTGGAAAAGCTCCCCTAATGGCTAGGGATGGAGCAGCCTCTGCTCCGCTCCCTCCACAGGGTTCCTGGCAGGCGAGACCCTGCCAACTAATCTGGCAGGAGTTTTGCCTCTACCTGTCCACTGGAGAGCCAGTCAGGGCACACTGCTCACCTCTTCGGAGGTCTGTCAGGCCGTTGGCCAGTCAGGAGGAAGGCAGGCGCTGGCGGACGCTGGTGGTGGCAGCCATCTTGGGAGCCCAGCGAAGAGCCAAGGGCCCACGGTTTTTGGGCCAGATTAGCCATTGCTGCACAAGCAGCCTTGCTTGGACGCCAGCACAGCAAGTCCCATCTCACCAGGTTAATTAAGTTATAAAGGTTTATAAAGTTACTCGCATGTGAAATCATTTCCAGATTTGTGATGCAAGTTTAGGACTGAAAATGAGGCTTGGGGTCCTTTGAGTTATTCAGCCCTTTCCATAGCCAGAGAAATCGGTGCCCTGTGAGACAGGCTGATTCTAGTTTTGAGTAAGGCCTGACTGTAATAATCATGAAAAATAAACAGGGAAAGTGTTATGGATAATATTATGCAAAACACAATGAAAGAACTGAAGTATGTTTATGATTTGCAATACAACAGGGAATATATCAAAGAATCCTGTTTTGTTTTGCTTCTGTGGAAGAAAGTCTGCATGTTCAGTATAGATACTGTTTATATTCTAAATAAGTCCTTACAATGTTAACATTGAAGTGGATTTGTTTGAACAGAAGGGAGATTCGTTCAGTTCATTGGAAGACTTCACAATATTCAGTGATAACAAAGCTGAAAATAATTTAAGTAATCTTTTATTAAACATGAAAGAATCTGTGTTTCAAAATATATTTGCATGGGTTTGAGAGAACTTTTGTGATTAAAAGAAGGTGAAAAAGAGGCTTAAAAGTAAAGAATTATATGGCAGTGAGACTTTCAAAAGACACTAGGAATGTAATCCTATAAATCCTGTAGGAGTTACAAGGCAGGACGTCAGCTGATAAAAAGTTTTTGTTGCCCCACTGAAGTCACTCTCCTGTACTTACAGTGGAGGTCTGAAGATTTGTATTTTCAAGTTGCATTCCTATATCAAAATACCATCTCCGAATGGAAGTCTGTGATCAGGGACTCACATATATGCAGGTTATATGACACTGCCGTCTCTCCCTGCCCGCCCAGCTGTCTGGTGTAACGCCCAGTGCTGCAGATGGGCTGTACAGAGCCAGTACTTGAGAGCAGGTGAGGTGATAGACCACAGTGTCATTTTAAGGCAAGAAACACTTAGATTATTCAGAAGAAATGGTGAAACACTTTCAAACCATGAATTTACATGCAAGAAAGCATCCTTCCCTATTTTCACTCCCCTGCTCAGCTCATCAGCCCCAGAACAGTGAACCTGTTAAAGGACATGTGAGATAGAGGGAGAGCCGTGAGCTGGGCCACCCTGCACACGGCTGCGTGCAGGGAGGTCTGCCAGGCAGGTGTAGGAAGCCTTTTGTTGCCCCACACGTATAACAGTGGTATGTTGGACTTCCTATATACGTGCAGCGGTATGCACTTGCCTGAGGCCTCAAAAAGCCTGTGGCAACCCTTCAGCTTGTTGAAAAGTTAGCATTGCTGTGGCCTGTTTTCCAAAATGGATCCTTGTGCCTGTATCTTTATTTGTTTTGTGAACCTGCTGACTGATATATATGAAACAACTTAAATGAATGTTTAAGATCAAAAGCAAACCAATTCATGTACGGACTCTCTTGCTACAGGGACTTCATAACTAAGTGAGCCACTTCTTTTGCTTCCATGTCACTTTTTTTAAGTGAGATGGATACCATGTAAAAGTTGACATTTAGCAATATATTATTTGCTAAATTATTAGTGGGTTTGCTCCCTGTTCTCTTAATAATTTTGGGGTGCTAACTGCTATCACATTCTCCTTTTTTAGTAGTGGTGACTATACTTTTAATGTTCTAAAGAGATGTTAGTTGTAGCATTACATGAAATTATATATAAGTACTAAAACCTGACATTTTAGTTTGCCTAAAAAGTAGCTAAAAGTAAAATTCATCAATATGTATCATCCCAGTTGTGCCTATAGCTTGTGGAATGAATAATTTATATGATTAATGTAGTCTTTTTCTGTTTGTGCAGTATCAATAATTAGATCCTGATTTCTTCTCAGTGTTCATGTTTATTTGCCAAAATATCTTCTGAGCTTTTATCTCAAAGAAGGACTGCAAATTTTTAAAAATTATGCTGTGCTACTAGTTGTGCCTGTTCAGATAAGCAAAACAGTAGACCTTTATTTTATTCATTGGATAAGTTTACAAGTGTTTCTAGAACAGGTTCATGTGTGTGCGAATTTACCATTCTATTTCTATGAATTCTCATACATTCAGTTTTGAAATTTGTTTTCTATTTGTGCTAACAAAACCCAACTACCTGAATATTCTAAAAAGGAAATGCTAAGGAGTCTGGAGAAAATCAAGTAAGTGATTTAGAATCTAAAATAAAGAACTGATACTTTTTTTTGTGAAATTAAGAAAGAAAAAAAAAAAGGGGGCAATAAACATAATACTGGAGACTAAGCATTTATTTAGTCATCTCCTAATTAGTATTAAAAGTGAAGAAATTCTGGAGACCTAATACAGAAAATGTGAATTGAAAAAAGGATGAATTATTGTAACCCTTACAAATTTGACAGATTATTAAATGCATTTTATAAATTGATTACAAATTCTCTGTTGAGTACAAGGGTGATTCTGCTGCTCTCTCTACCTTGTCTGGTGACTTTCCTTCTTAGGAGAGGATGTTTTTGTATTCTTATCTTGTGCAATTTAGCAGTTGGGTCTCTGACACAACCCTGATAAATTTGAACAACTTCACAGTATGGTACCAATAATATATTTAACAGTTGAAGAAGTAGAATGAGATTGTTGTGGTGTTTTTTTTTGGTTTTTTTTTTTTTTTTTGTGTGTTTGCTTTGCTTTGAATTAGGTATCCTTAACTAAATTAGAGATTAAAAGAAAAAAAAAAAGCTATTACATCTGCAATATCTGTTATTACAGGTAACAAGATCATTTTGTTTTTGCAGAGGGTCCTCATTACAGTGGATCTTGCAATGTTGTTTGACAATAGCTTGAAAATGGATCTGCTGGGACATTTTTGATCTGCAGCTGTGTTTACTTATAGGTAGACTTACAGGTGGCTCTGCTTGTGGGATTTTACCCTGTGTTTTTAAACCAAAACTCTTCTACCTGCTTTAGAAATTTCTGATACTTCTTGCACAAATATTTCATTAAATATTTATTTGCCATGCAAAAATTCAAGGAAGTTAACATTTTTATTATCCACTCAGGTGTAATACGGATCAGCAATTCTATGTGTCTCACATGGAGCCATGAGACACAATGATCACTCCTACTTTTCCTGTGAATGTCATCTAAAGGACACAGTGAGGAGGAGGATGTTTCACAGACAGGGTGCCTGTAATATCCTCAGGCCCCACTTCTTAAGCATCAGGTGAGTCTAACTGACTATTATACTATCAGAGAGATATATATCACAATTAGGAAGTCCAGAACAAATGCAACTGTTTCCTGGTCAATGAAGCATGAGATTAAAGGATGATGTCCAAATGTGAGAATCCAATTAGCAAGTGACTTATGTCTGTGGTACAAAAGTAAAATACTGCTATTTATTTTACATATTCTAGCACAGTGTGGTTCCTATCCATGTAAATTATAGAAGAATTTATTATGAGTACTTAAATACATATCTGGAATAACAATATACCGTGTTGTAAAGAAATGGCATATGAGAAATGTAGTAGAGAAGTGGTGCTTTTTCTTCCACTTCATGTTGTTTTCCACACTGAACAATATACATCAAGGCCTTTAGTGGTGTACGTTATGGATACTGACTGCAGTTTCATAACTTCTGATAAGTCTGGGGATAAGCTGACTCAGTAATTACACAATGAAAAAATGCAGACAATAGAAAAGTCAATTTACATAAAGAACATAGGGCATGTTCTTGACAAGATGTTTGCAGTATCAGATTGCTGCATTTTGCAATGGTAACCAATTGTCAACAGTCTAATGGTGCTTTGGACATTCCTGTGATATATTTTCTAGAACTAAGGGAAATAAAGGGGAAATTGCACTGTTTCTCTGTGATATGTTCCTTGAGGAATAAAACTATGAAGCTTAAAGGATGCTTTATAAGTGAGATGTGGTCCTGTTAAAGACTCAAGAGATTTTGGTGGGGGAAAGACTTGAAGGTTATGGACTAATTTAGATAGAAGTTTATTTCACAGGTCATTTATTTGGATGATTGGGATTTTAAAAAAGGAGTCTGGGGAAATGCATTAATTTCTTCAAAGTGACTAAATGTGGATGGTTTTACGATTGTTCTCGCTTTATTGGATAATGCACCTTTCTGATTTCCTCTTGATGACTCCCCAGAATGTATTTATAACTCATTAGGATCATGCCTCAGATATGCAGGTCAGTATCTGAACATGTGTGTCCCTTGCCTACATGTAATAATAAATGATGATGGAAGAAGAGGACTGTGCTGTTAGTTGTAGGGACTAGAGACCCCTCTTTGGATGACCATGAAGAAATACAGCTGGTGGAAGGTAGCTGGATTCACTCGTCTATCTATCTTAGTAGAAACATGGAGCATATATTATGAGATACACATATGTGTAAAGAGAGGGGAAAATTGAGGACCTATGCTGGCCTTTCAAACAATATAAAACAATGTAGAGAATGTGCATTTATATGTACTTACATGTAGGTCTATAAAGTTGAAAAAAAAAAAAAAAATAGAAGACATCAACCAGATGTGACCCAGAAGTCCTGTATGCCTAGTAAACCCTACTGAATAACTGCTCTTGTTACTTTGAACACAATACCTTGCTAGATGTGATTACAGAGATCTTAAATCCACATCAGTTCAGGGTAATGCGAAAAGAGGTCTGTCTAAAATGAGCAAGTAAATATATCCCATGTTAGCAGAATCTACATCGTCTAAGTTTGGCCTTGTGATTCCTTTTATCATGGCTGTCTTCATCTTACAATCATATAATTAAAATGTTCCTAATTACCAGCTTATAAGAAGGGGCACTGAATGAAGCTGTTGAGAAATTTGGATGAGGAAATAGTATCATTTTATGGTTTCATTGTTCTTTTGTTCTTAGCAATGCTTGCTTCATCCTCACAAACTATCACTGTGTGTGGTCACTTTCCTTTGTTGCAAGACTCTGTTCTCATCTTGTCATGACATCTGCTCACAGTCTGTGTTATGGATTTCACTGCAGTGTCATTCTTCTAGATGCTGCCAAAGGCTATTATTCTGGGTGAAAAATCTCTTTTTTAAAAATCCAATTCAGAAAGTGTAAACATGAAAGTGAGAGTTAGTGATCATAGTCTTTTGTGAGTTTTGCTTTGCCAGACTCCCTGATTTTAGAGTATGAAACAAAACTTCATTAGAGGATATGGATACTGTGACCTCTCCTGACACTGTTGTTTGCTGTTTTCCAATATTGCTGCAAAATTTTACAGTGAACGAGAACCTCCTGAAAGTATTCATAGTGCCAGTACTAGTCACCACAGTAGTGCTGGCTCTAGAAAGCTGTCAGAGACCAAGTTCCATTTCTTTCTCTTCTGTTCCTTTCCTGCTGCAATTGCATTTCCTGCAATTAAGAAGACAAAACTTTCTAGGGAAAATTTAAGATTTTATAAGTTTTAAACTACTTCCACTCTTCCTGTCATGATTTAGGAAAATACATTCAAAGAAAGAGATTGAGCAAGTGATTCAGATAACATGTCAGATGGGAATGAAATACAAAAATTTGGGCTCTGAACCCGTAAAAGAGAGTGTTGACCCTTAGAGATAGTCCATTTCTATTGCTGGGACTAACTGTACTATCCCCTATATCTTATTAAGAAGCATAATACAGAGAATGACCTGATTATTTTTTAACACTGCGTGTCTTTTCCTTCTTTATTCCTCATTATTCATGCTTTCAAAACCCTCCTGCTTAAACTTCAGCTTTTAAAATTCCCTGTAGATAATTTCTTCTGTTAATTAATGCACTGAAAGCAGATTGGTTTATGTCTTTGGATATAAGCTACATGAATACAGAATGACAGAATCGTCTATATTGGAAAAGACCTTGAAGATCATCCAGTCCAACCATTAACCCAACATTAACAGTTCCCAACTACACCATATCCCTCAGCGCTATGTTGACCCGACTCTTAAACACCTCCAGGGATGGGGACTCCACCACCTCCCTGGGCAGCCCATTCCAAAGCCTAACAACCCGTTCTGTAAAGAAATGCTTCCTAATATCTAGTCTAAAACTTCCCTGGAGCAATTTGAGGCCATTCCCTCTTGTCCTATTGCTTGTTACGTGGTTACAGAGACTCATCTCCAGTTCTCTGCAACCTCCTTTCAGGTAGTTGTAGAGGGCGATGAGGCCTCCCCTCAGCCTCTTCTTCTCCAGACTAAACAACCCCAGTTCCCTCAGCCGCTCCTCGTACGACATGTGCTCCAGAACCTTCACCAGCTTCGTTGCCCTTCTTTGGACATGCTTGAGTAATTCAATGTCCTTTTTGTAGTGAGGTGCCCAAAACTGAACACAGTAATCAAGGTGCGGCCTCACCAGTACCGAGTACAGGGGTAAGATCACTTCCGTGTCCCTGCCGGCCACGCTATTTCTGATACAAGCCGGGATACCATTGGCCTTCTTGGCCACCTGGGCACACTGCTGGCTCATGTTCAGCCGGCTGTCAATCAACACCCCCAGGTCCCTCTCTGACTGGCAGCTCCCCAGCCACTCCTCCCCAAGCCTGTAGCGCTGCTGGGGGTTGTTGTGGCCGAAGTGCAGCACCCGGCATTTGGCCTTATTGAAACTCCTACGGTTGGCCTTAGCCCATCGCTCCAGCCTGTCCAGGTCTCTCTGCAGAGTCTCCCTACCCTTGAGCTGATCAACACTCCCACCCAACTTGGTGTCGTCTGCAAACTTACTGAGGGTGCACTCGATCCCCTCGTCTAGATCATCAATAAAGATGTTAAACAGGAGTGGCCCCAAAACCGAGACCTGGGGGACACCACTCATGACCGGCTGCCAACCGGATTTAACTCTGTTCACCACAACTCTTTGGGCCCGGCCATCCAGCCAGTTTTTTACCCAGCAAAGCGTGTGCCCATCCAAGCCACAAGCAGCCACTTTTGCCAGGAGAATGCTGTGGGAAACGGTGTCAAAGGCCTCACTGAAGTCAAGGTAGACAACATCCACATCCTTTCCCTCATCCAATAAGCAGGTCGCCCTGTCGTAGAAGGAGGTGAGGTTTGTCAAGCAGGACCTGCCTTTCATAAACCCATGCTGACTGGGCCTGATCATCTGGTTGTCCCGCATGTGTTGTGTGATGGTTCTCAGGATGAGCTGCTCCATCAGCTTCCCGGGCACCGAAGTCAAGCTGACAGGCCTGTAATTTCCTGGATTATCCTTCCGACCCTTCTTAAATATGGGTGTCACACTGACCAATTTCCAAGCTGTCAGAACCTCCCCAGGCAGCCAGGACTGCTGGTAAATGATGGAAAGTGGCTTGGCGAGCACCCCAGCCAGCTCCTTCAGCACCCTTGAGTGTATCCCATCCGGTCCCATAGACCTGTGTATGTCTATGTGATGCAGTAGGTCACTGACTATATCCTCTTGGATTGCAGGGCGGTCGTTCTCCCAGTCTCTGTCTTTTCGCTGAGGAGACTGGATTCCCTCAGTACAACTGGTCTTGTTATTAAAGATTGAGGCAAAGGCGGCATTAAGCACCTCAGCCTTTTCCTCATCACTTGTTAACATGTTTCCTCATGTGTCTAGCAGGGGATGGAGGCTCTCCCTGGTCTTTCTTTTGCTGCTCACATACTTATAGAAACATTTCTTGTTGTCCTTGATTGCTGAAGCCAGATTAATTTCCAGCTGGGCTTTAGACCTCCTGATTTCCGCCCTGCATAGCCTCACAGCATCTTTGTAATCATTGTGAGTGGCTAGCCCCTTCTTCCAAAGGCTGTAAACTCTCCTTTTCTCCCTGAGTTGCAGCCAAAGCTCCCTGTTTAGCCAGGGTGGCCTTCTCTGTCGCCAGCTTCTCTTACAGCACCTGGGGACCGCCTGTTCCTGAGCCATTAAGACTTCTTTCTTAAAGAGTGCCCAGCCTTCCTGGACCCCTATACCCTTCAGGATTGTCTCCCAAGGGATTCTGTCAAGCAGGTGACTAAACAAGACAAAGTCAGCCCTTTGGAAGTCCAGGATGTCAGTTCTGCTTCCCCCTCTCCTGGCCTCTCTAAAAATAGAGAACGCTATTATTTCATGATCACTGTGCCCTAGTCGACCTCCAACCGCCACATCATCCACCAGTCCTTCTCTGTTCACAAAGAGGAGATCCAGCAGGGCACCTTCTCTGGTCGGTTCACTCACCAGCTGCATCAGGAAGTTATCTGCCACACATTCCAGAAATCTCCGGGACTGGTCTATACAGAATACATGTCTATACAGAAAATTTCATAAACTTCTCCTTAAGAGTAAGAGAAATAAAAATTTGGGAGGGAGCACAAAACCTTAGGGAACACAGAGGACAGACTGTCTTGAGTTAACTCCCTAAAGTATAAAAGTCTTTGCAATATATATATATTTTTTTTTCCTCCCAGGTTGCAGTTTGCTGTAATATCTATGGTGGAATCCATTTTCTTAATTTTGTAAGATCTCTGGTATTTCTTGAGGTGCAGAAGAAAACTGGTGCATTTTAAAATTTATATTCTCTCTTTTTATTGAATAAATCATCCTGACAGGAGAGGAAATAACCATCTCCCTGCTGTGGATATGAAAGATACACTCATCTTTGTACTGAACCTCTAGATCTCATGCATGTTATTGTAATAGACTTTGTTACAATCGAAACATTGAACAAAGCTTCCAGCAAAGGTTTATTTTAAATGCACTGGGTTTTGAAGCCTAAAGTGAGTGATAAAGTAATGAAATGTTTTATATTCAGCTTTAACAGTGAGCAGTAATAACAAAAAGGAAATATTTCTTCATTCAACCAGGTATTTTGTATTTAATATTATTTATGCTAGGCAGGGAGAATAAGAGATACAGAGGTGGCTTGATTTTGCTAGAATTTTGCTTTTCTGTGTTGTTTATATAAGCTAATGTGATTTTGAGATTTTTAAAATTTTTTTTAAACTGTCATTGTTCTGTAAAATATGAATTGTGAAGGTTCGACTCACTCCAGCTTCACTGTAACTTAGGGCCGGATTCCAGGCTCTGTGTAAAATGCATATCCTTCCACCAGACAAGAGCGTATCAGCCTTGAAAAGTCCTTACCATCAAAGTAGCTTCTATAAATAGTGGCATAAGTAGTTTGAACTGATAGAAAATGTCTGCTATTGCCTGAAAGTTCATAGTAATTTCTTTCATTTATTGAGATCTTTTACCACTTCTCTGTCCTCTAGGAAAAGCATGCCTCTATTCAGTGTGCTTGACATCTAAAGGATGTGATATTCGACAGTTATAAATGAACCTTTGGCTTAAGGGGAGAAATTAGGCAGACTGAGAAGGTCAGTCCCATTGAACCATCTGCTACATAAAAACAGAGCTGTATTAATGTAGATTTGAGTAGCTGGACTTGTGAAAGCATAATTTATAAAAACTAAAATATAAACATTTCAGTTTATGGGGCTTTTACATCTGGAAGTACACGAAACACCAGGAAATGACAGTGCCCAGAGTAACTGGTACCCAGTAAGGGTTAGAGATTCAATGCATCCATCATTTGCATAACTTAGATTTTATTAAAATCAACAGGCATTTTACCACTCATATCCACTACGCTGATATCCACTGTGCTGTAAAAGCAGTCAGATGAGTACAGAGCACTTCTCAAATCTCACCAGAAGTTGTACATTTCTGTGAGCTTGTTGGGGTACACAGTCACAGTTTCTTCAAAATTCCAGTCATCCATAGCAAGCCAAAGCATGTTATCAAACTTGTCAGATGAGTATGCAGTGATGCACAAAGCATGCATTTTAGATCCTGGATTGTTAGATTATGTAGGCTTACACGGACTAATATGAAAGTAAACTCTTTCACATCTGTCCAGAAACTAATGTTATTTTAAAATGATACTTCAGTATTCCTGTATGGTTTTTGCCTAAGAACACATGTTAGCAGAGCCTTTCTTACTGTTGCAGATATTTATAATGCATTGCTTTGATAACTGCAGCCACTGACTACTGGAAAATCTGAAAAGAGGTGTGGAAAAGAAATTAAAGTGTGTTCAGCTACAGTGGAAAAAAAGCACAGGTTGGAATATGAGAAGTGTTATAGAAAAGGAAATAGAGGTTTAAAATTTCACGTGCCATTGTTCCTGAAAATGTTGCAGTATCGACATAAATTGCAGAGACAAAAAAAAATCAGAAGTCTGGCAAAAAAAGCCAAGAAAGAAGAGAGTCTTAAATGTTTAGATCCTGTGAGAGGCAGGTTGATTTTTATGTCACAGACTATGTCAAAATATTTTTTAAAATTCCTTGATAAATTCTCCTTTTGTAAGAAGCTCAGAGGCTTCTTCAGTCTCAACTTTAGCTGCAGTCCTAACTTGTAGATTCGGTAAGGGGGTATAGGCAGCTACAAATAAAGTATGTTAGTCTATTGCTGTGCAGTGTGGCACCCCAAAATTGCCTCCAGGCACGTGCACTGAATTCAGTGCTTCACAGTGGTGGTTGGGGGCCTGTCTCAAACTGGTAAAGTAGGAGTCACTGCAGAAAAGGAAAGCTGCATATCTCATATCTGTTCTGTATTTGAGCCCTTCCAAGTTAAGGTATTAATCTCATTCTTGCTATTCTGAATACAAAAGAATGAAATAGACCTGGAAGTAAGAATTAGAACTCCCTGTTAAAGCCAAGCTGTCTGCCAGCCGTGCTCTGGGTTCTTGGGCTCTGGGCTCAGCATCTGAAATGCTATCAAGGCCTGTTGTTATTAGCTATTGAAGATTTTCTTAGTGGTTGAACAGAACACTGCTTGTTAGCACAACCCGTGCCATGCTTTCTCAGGGCAGATACAGCTTTATTTACAAAGAGTCCAGATAGGTAGTGCTTATCAAGCTGGTCTCACCAAAGCTCTACATTAAATAGTAAAATGAACCCTTGGTAAGTAGAGTTGCCAGTCTGTCAGAAATAAGGTTCACTTAAATTATTTAGAAAAAGAGAGGTAATTACTGCTTTAACAAATACTCTCCTCCGGTAGAAACATTTTCTAGAAGTTAAAACAGGAGTATATTTTAGGAGATATTAATTGTGCTATAAGGTTTCCTGCTGATTTGGTGTATGGCCTCTGCTGTTTAGCTGTTCTCTATCTACAAGACTCAGGTGGTCTTATATCATTCAGTGGTTCAGTGATGCTTTTGTCATTAATAATTCTCAGATCCTCTTCTGGAAAGTTGCACAGTAGGATAAATCTCGAATGTGTTACTGTACAGTTTGTCAACAGATAGGGAATTTCAGGCTTTTTAAAAAAAGTATTTCTCTATTAAAATGAAGATTTAATCCATGCTGTGTCAGGAACACTGATTTTATGATGATGGATACTGAATGAAAGGCTTTAGAATAGATAAAGAAGAATATAAATTATGGGTTATTATCAGTTTTCTCTTGAGTGTTTTTTTCCTCATAATTTCTGGATGGGTCCCTTTCTTTGGCAGGTTCCCAGAACAGCAAGTAACCATACTAGGCTGTTGGACATATGCTATTAAAACTGATTGTCCGTGGCAGTGTTCAGACAATTTATATATTCCCTAAAACTTATTTTGAAAGGTCTTTTTGTTCACCCTCTATCTTGAAAGCCAGTTTCAACAAGCAATACTGAGAGATTTTGATTTACTGTTATGAGTGATGGTTTTAAATGTGCTGGCACTTTCACGGGAAGATGAAAAATATACTCTTGTGTTATGTTTTTTCAACCCTGCCTGGGATTTCAGGTACATTTAAGGCAGCTTGTGCTTTTGCTGTTCAAAGGCTTCTCTGACATTCCCAATGACATTTAGATACGGATTAATATTTTGTTGATTATTTTTAAGCTAAGCATTACTAAGACTACAAGGTCTGCATATGTCACAAATCTCTTAATAAGAATGAATAATTCTTTGAACATCTGTAAAAAGATCTGTCATTCCTTGATTTCATTACAATCAAATAATCAGCAGTTATATACCCGACTGAGAGTATAAAATACTAAGAACCTATGAAGGCTACAGCTTTATTAGTAATAGGATTACTAAGATTTTGAGGATCCTTTCCATCAACTGTCCTATAGAAAACAACAAGGGTGACAAATTTGGGGAATGCTGAATCAGTGCTGAAATATTTGCACTAGGAAAACACCAAACTAAGTTTACAAGTATTTTATATTAATTAAGACTTGAGTACATGTGGGCATATATTAATACTGAGTATATGGAAAGATAATACCTTTAACCAGTCACCATACAATACTACCTTTCTGTCCTTTTAGTCAGAAAGGAATGTTGTATGTAGCTACCACAAATTTAACCACTTTTATCTTTCTGAAAATATTACAATCTGAAACATAATTTTTTTTTCTGAATAAATATTGCATAAAGAAATTCTGTTTTACATATGCATGCAACACATATTTTTCTTAGAATGATTTGGTTTTGATTTAAAATTCTTCATACATGGTATCCTGGTTTCCAGGTTCAAAACTGGATCTTTTTGGTAAAAAATGAGCTTTTTTTATTGATTTTTAAAATTCAGACCTCAGCATGGCAAGAGTAAGTGCTCAAACTAAACACTTGGAATAGCTTGAATTTTGACTTTTTTGTTAGTAGAAATATGCTAGGTTGAATTTTATTTAGGACAGTATTTTCAATTTCTAAAAAGTAAACAATAGTTTCCTACCCAGTTGTACATAAATTCTATTTTACACTGAGCTGCTCCCAGCTGCACACAGCCATTAGTGAAGGACACTTCTAGAAAATTAAAGTCTGACTTTTGGATGGCCAAATTGTGTGGTGACTAGTGTGAAAAACTTCAGAACAGCTCAGTTGCAGAGTACCATGATTGTTATTATCCTCAAGTGAATGGTGCTCCAGGCATCTAAAAATTAGCTCCTCAGTTTTGCTTTTTATTATCATCAGTGGTCTTAAAATCTGGGTTTGATCATGCAATGAGTACTATAGTTGCTTGAAGACTGGGATGTCACAGAGGACATCTTTTTCAGGTTCAGTGATCCCAACAGATGTCCTTTACCTCTTCTTTTTCTACAACTTGAAGTGAACTGAAAGATGCATTTGCTTTAGTTCAAGCCTTTAGCACCGCTTATGTTCAAGCAGTAGCATTGGTTAGAGAAATATCTGCTTGTCAAATTTTACATTATACATAGTTTGACTGACATGAGCTGTCTTTTCTTTCCACCCTACTACATGTATATGCTTATGTCACATGACAGAATTTCCCAAATCTTTTTTAACAATATAGTGATAGTTTCAGATTACTGTCATAGGTGTGGTTGTGAGGTTTTAGGTTGTTTAGGATGGGGAGTGCTCTATGGGAAGTAAAAATCTATTTTTAAACCCTTTACTAGAGTCTTTCTTTGGCAAGATTAGATGATTATTAGCTTTTGAATCCTATAGTTACAAATAGTTTCATATTTACATGGAATATCAGGCAACCATTAACCTGAAAGTAATCTAACAGAGCTTTCTACTTATCAGAAGTTTTTCTGAGGTACTCTTAATCTTCTGCAAAATTTGACGGTTGGGTTACGTTTGGTGATGTCCAGAAAACTCCATGTATATCAGTTTCGGCATAGATATTTATATAAACACCCAAGATGCTTCCTATCTTGGCATGCATGATTCTTCACGGTACACTCTTCAGACCACTGAGAAAAATCCTCATAGAAGGAAAAGCAGAATTCTGACAGAGCCATTTTATTCTTTGTGTGTTGTTAGAAATATCCTGATGTTTTATTCTGTGAAAATTAAAGTTTGTATCTACATAATTACAAGGATCTGAGAAATGTTTAGCCATACATTGAGAGCAGGAGAGAACAGATGAGTTGTGTTTGGTTTTTTACTTTTTAAATTCCAAGTAGATAAATAATTGGGTTTGTAATGATAGCAAAAATAGCACTCTAATATCTTAAGAGTAATGTCATAAAGACCATTTAAATGCTTGGATTTAATTAAGTAAACAGCTTTAAGTAAAAATCAAGAAGAGGAACAATAAAGGTAAATCAACATCTTACAGTGGACTGTAAAATGCTACAAAATTCCAGAACGAATGTGGTCCACACTGAAACCATTGAAGTCAGTAGGAGTCTAGTGCAGCTCAGCCATAGGAGGAAAAAGGAGGAGGCTGGGGCACTTCTCATTATGTATACACTGACTGTCTATGCTGTCACAGAAACCAGAATTTAAAAGAATCATCTGTTCTGTTGCTTGAGGCCTCTTACTGCTCCCTTGAAAAAGCAACATGCATCCTGGATGCTCAGCTACTATGGGAAAACAAAGTGCAGTGATACTTTCTTCTTGTACCACAGAGTGTCCTACTATGCCTTTTTATTATGTTTATAGAGTGTCTTTTGTTAACAATTGTCCATAGTCTTTTACTCCTTCTTCCTTTCTCATTTATGCATTATAAATCAGATATGCCACTCATTCCTCTTGACAGTCTCGATTTATAGTTGAGCTAGATTTTTCCAGCTCTAGCTAGTCATAGTTCTCAACTACAGCGTATGTGAGGCCAAACTGTACTTTTCATGGACTTCTTAAGGAGGTTAGAACAGACCATTACTTTGTATTATGATCCATCCTGTTACATGGAGTTAGACAGTCTTGACCAGCTACCATGCAACCTCACTATGCCTTTGACATGTTTGCTAAGTCAACTAAAAGTCTTTTTCAAATACCTTCTGCATTCTTTGTCAGTTGAAGCAAATGTCCTTGTGCATTAGAGCAGATTTTTGTAATGAAATTTCTAATCTGTGTGCATTTAGACAATCTTTATGACCTGTAAGAGCAGAAAATGCTAGAAAATAAAAGCACATTGAGTAGCCTAAACATCCACTCACTTGCATGTTGGTACCTCTTATTGTTTAATTCTTTTGAACACTACGATCCTCCTGAAATGTACACAGAACCTTCAAGTTCTGTGTCGTTTGCATTTTAATAGAATAGATGTATAATGGCTGGTTCTTAGCACTTGATTGACATAATCCTGACATGCAGTGGGCAAAGTTTGATGCTTGGAACCATCTATCTGATTTGCATGCACTACTTATGCATAACTATGTAGCTAGAGGTACAATAAATGCATTGTGTGATGACAATATGATGCAGAGCTCCAGATGGCCTCTTTAGATAAACAGAGCTTTCATATTAATACCTTGATACTACATATGGCATGAAAAGAAAGACCTTTTCTCTAATAACAAGTACAAAGACTTTCATGGATATTGTGTTATTTTAAGTTGCATACAAGTGCAGTAAGACTGAAACCTAATATTCACATAGCTCTGAAGTAAGTGAAAAGATTATTATTATCCCCAGAAGTGTTGGCTAGTGTGTGCTTAAGTAACTTGCCAATTACACTGCTCTGCATATATTATTCTAGTTGGTTTATGTTCCTTTAGATTTACATTTTCCCTCATCTCTTTTTCTAGTCTGTTTGTAAAATATAAATATATCTAAGGATAAAAATGATAACTTTTCCAATATGATCAAGCATATGTCAGAAGCTACTTGCCCTGAGATAGGACTCTCAAATGATGCTTAACCACAGTGTCATTAAGCTATTTTTAATCAATACTTTTAGTCACATTTCCATTAGTGATGTGTAACACTAATCCAACCCAAGGAGCCTGTGCAGACCTTAAGGTTCCAAATACCTTTCCGACCAATTAATAATCTGTGCAAAACAGGAATATTTGCTCTATGGAGACATGAAGTAGCACTGCAAGTTTAAAATTACTAGAAAATACCAAACAAAATAAATTATTATAACAAGGTAATCAGGCAGACCTTGTTGAATCCTTGTTAAAGTAGAGCATTAAAATACCCTTTTTTTTTTTTTTTGCATTCTAGTTCCACTTCTCTGCTGTAGGGCAGCTATTGCTTTTTCTGTACAAAAGCCCATACTGGTCAAGCTTTACAGGTAGAATGCCAAGTGGAAATGAATTACAGCAGAACATGGAGGGGAAAAAAAGAAAAATCTCCCTCCTAACAGAAATATGGCACCTTATATATGTGCAGTGTACCCTTTCTTGCAGTGACTGGCTGTTACTGGGGAAGAAAGATGAGAGATGTGTAATGCTTCCCATCCCTAATCTCCCTCCTCACAAAGGTCAGTGTCTCAGCAGCACCCTCAGCATGTTCAGTCACTATAATGGGAAATGTTTCCCTTCCTTGCCTGTCATGCCCTGATGCAATTTTAATTCTACAGTTGTCATCTGTCCTTTAAAGCTAATAAGTCAGATTCTGTTTTCTTCTTCAGAAATATTCAGAACTGGGATATGACCTTAAACCATTTCTGTATTTTGGCAAGAAGGGTTCGTATGGTCCAACATACCTGCTTGGTAGCTTCAGTGCTTTGACTAGTGATTGAAACAACATGATAACTCCCATAGGAAACTGGGAATAGGCAAGGTTTGTGCTTTGAATGTTACTTTATTATTAATAAAAGGTAGCTTGAAACTGAGGGCATCATTGGTGAATGGTAGTACCCATCCTTGGCCACTGTATGTATCGACTTGTTGCCTGTGTGTGGGAGTCTGAGGAATGATTCTGCTTGGGCGACTCAGTGAGTTTGTCATTGCTCTGCCCTTTGGTTATTTCATCCAGAGAGGCTATATATAGGCTCTGCATTCAGAATTACACCAGATGCACAGAGCAGAAAAAGGGAATTGCTAAACACTTCTGTTTTACAAAACACTTCATTTCCCAGAGTGTTTGATGATATTCTGGGGGAGGAGCTATCTTTTTGTGGTATTTTACGAAGATTGTTGTGTAATTGGGCATTAATTAATTCAAAATCAGCTTATTTTTGTGTTTCAGGATCACTGTCCAAAATACTTAGGCTTCAGACTTCAGCTTTGAACTTATATGGTAGGAGACATTCAGAACACTGTGATGAAGGTTCACTCCATACCTTTCACTAGAATTCCTAAGTGATAGTCTCACTCCTTTACCATGCACAGAAAATTATAGAATAAACCAGAAGATACTAGTTCTGTGATAGTTTAGACCATTTTTGTGCTAGCTTTATAGGAGTAAAAATAATCACCTGCATAGAATTAAGAATATTAAATTTCAGTCATCTATGAAACTGAAAAGCTTCAAGGGTGTGAACTTATTACTGCATCTAAAATGTGCCTTTGTCTGTCACTGTTCAGTTGGTTTAAACTTCCTCTCTTTTTTTGTTTTTCTAGAATTTTTCTGTAAATAGGATTTTGCCATGTACCTTGGGAAATACTTGGTTTTCATGTAAAGTCCCTGTGTTTGGATTTCAGAATATTTAACGGCAGCGGTAGAAATGCTCATGTTTTGCTGAAAATTAACAGCAGAAGTAGCCCTATGCAATTTATTTCACCATAGTACTCTTTCCAAGATAAAGTTAAAGAAAATTAATGTATCCAACTTTTGCTTCAATTATTTTTCTTCAAAGGCTTTTATCAGCTATTTCTGATGTATATTCTTCTAAGTGGAAACAGTTAATAGTCCAACAAAGCTCAACCTGAAAATATTCTACAGGGTATGATGGATACACAGACACCTGGAAGGAATGTCAGCTAGTTTATATCTGAGCTGATGCATAGCTGATTTTAATTTTTGATGATAATCCTTCTTTTGTGTCGCTTTACTCTGGCCAAAATCACTTTTGTAAGGAAATTGTTTTGCAGCTTTTGTGTAATGAGCTTGTGGTTTTGATTTGTTTCCTAATAAGATGATCTAGCATAGTAACTGTGAAAACTGACTTTACCTGATGCCTTTTATGGTCCTTTTGTCAAGATTAAAGAAATAAGAAAGGCAAATTCTCAGGCAACTAAACATGGAGTTTTTTAGATTGCTTGTGAGAGATGAAGTGGATAAGTTTTTATCCTCATGATGTAGTGTCTGTTCTGTGAGCAAATAAAAAACTCTCATCCACAGATATTTGTTTGGACACTTTCCCCAAAAGCTGTTTTCATATATGAAAAACCAAAAAGTTTGAATGTATCTTTTAGCTTGGCAACCAGAAGATGTGCAGACACTGTCAGAGAAATGCTGATCCTACATTTCATTAACCTGTATGTCCTCTTTAACATAGAGGACACAGTTATGCTGTGTAGTATCTTGTATAGAAACACCAGGGTGCCTGTTTTTACAATGTGGAAAGAAGAAATGGAAGATTCAGCAGGACAAGAACATTTCTATGTTAGTAGTCAAAACAATAAAATCTGCCTTAGAATTACTGCTTTCCAGCAGTGGTAATTCCAACAAAGAGATAAAAGTACTGTTGAGCAGCTTATACACGAATAGAATGGAATAATCACTGGCTGACATTACTAGGATTTTTTTTTTATTTCATCTGCTTCCTTAAATTTGGTCTAAATATGGACCTTTTTGAAAGCCACATATAAGTGGTGTATACACTAATCCTATTATTCATTAATAGGATTAATAAGTGTACCTCCTGTATAAAGCTTGGAAAATGTACCCTCTAGGTCCCAAGCTTCCTTCTTCTTGTGAATTGATTGTCAAGATAATCCATATATATGCAAGAAGATTCTAACGTATGAATTATATATCTTTTCATGGGCTTGAGTTTTGCTCTGAATTTGTCATTAGTAAGCATTGTTTCTATATCTAGGTGCATTATAGCAAGATGGTGAAAGCGAGTAACATCTTTGCTGATGCTTATTATGGTTATCAGTTCTGTATAGGCAGGACATCTTGGCCGAAAGAATTAAAGTTACCTTTAAAAAAAAAAAATCATAAATTCACTCATCTGTAATTTCAAAACCAGACAAACTAATGTATTATAAAGTTCAAAATAAATATGTGTTAACTGAAATAGAAGTACTAGTGCATTATTAAAGCTTCAAACAACTTCCTTAACTCATGATGACCTGGCTGCTGTTTTTTCCAAAGCTGAGCAGACACTGATCTGAAAGACAGACGTCATGTGTCCAGTTTAAAGATCCAAGGTCATCTTGTTGTTTTCAGAAATATCATTGGTGTTCCTGCAGAACCAAAGTTTTACAAAGGCAGGTCTTTCTTTCTATTTGAACACAAAAATGTGCTTGTATTGCTTATGAACAAAACTCAAGAGCTATCAATTAAAAAGAAACAAGAGACTTCCTAATGTTACCATATACTTTTCTTGTTGATATGTATTTGAAGCCCACTTCATCATCTTCAGAGGCAAGGTGCATATGTTTACCATTCTGTGACTAAAAGCAGTTTTCAAGCTGGAATGTAGCTTAATTGGTGAGTTTGAGTTGCATTCTTTTAATTTCTTTTTCCCCAGAATGACTCTTGGGTCTTATCCACATCCCTATGCTATGATCAGTGAACAAAAAGAGAGCAGGACAGTAATTGAAGCTCTTACCTGATATGCTGTCTAGTAAGAAACGATAATGGCCGTATTATGTATAGCCAGACAACAAGCATACTCCTTTTGTACTCAGGAGCACGTTTTTTCCTTTGATAGAAGAGATTCTGGTTTTGAATCTGATATCCTATCTATTGATCAGTCATTACAAGCTTAATTTGGCACAGCTGAACCTCTTCTTAAATCTCTTTCATAATAAAATTCTGAAGAGGAGGAATTAAAGTCTCATCACGAGATAACTTTTGTTCATCCCTATTTTGAAAAAAACACTTGACTGATTTTTGTCATTGTAAAAGTAGTTAGATGAGTAAAACTTCTGCTAAATACCTGTTGGAGAAAGAATCCTTAATTCTCATCCATTTTCCATTATGCTGGAGGAAAGGGTTTTGTTTCAAATATTTGTGTCATACAATTTTTGTTTTTGTAAACAGACTTTTTTTCTACCCAGAATTTAATGAATTAAAATTCATCTGCACGATCATGTTAGAATTGTATTCAAGGTGGAATTGGACACTTAGACTGCCTAAATATTGTTCTTCCCCAGATTTCTTTCAGGCTTTGACACCCTTGAGTACTAGAATCTAGTTTGTTTTTATTTTGCTTAAAGCTGGAGTTGCTGCAAACTTTTTTGATCAGGAGCACAATGCTATAAGCTCTCCTTTGTGAA
The DNA here is from genome assembly GCF_047716275.1 of Strix uralensis. Lineage (NCBI taxonomy): Eukaryota > Metazoa > Chordata > Aves > Strigiformes > Strigidae > Strix > Strix uralensis. The sequence continues at coordinate 24,163,371 of NC_133977.1, forward strand.
AACTTGTCAAATTCCTTGCGCTCTGGATACACAAACGCGTACAATGCTTAGTCCTGGCCCTTTGCCCAGACTAGTATTAGAAGGTGTATACCACAAAAGACTTTTCTTGTGTTTTGTTTTGTGTCTTCTAGCTGTGACAAGTACACTTTAGCTACTTCTGAAACAAAGACCAATATATGCTTATCAGTAGAGTCATCCAGATGGAGAAGGTAGGAAAACAGATGATTTTGAAGATACGAGATGGAATTCAGGGTGCTGTATTTTAGTCCATAGTCTCTGGAATCTATGCTTAAATATGCTTAAGGGTAAGATTCCAAAACAATCTGTTCTATTTTTGGGTGACAAGTATAACACTATGCTAGCCCTGTCCTGCAGCACTCTGGGTCACTTGTCTGGGTACAAGTCAAAAATACTTCCTAGAGAAGTCTCTGATGAAGAAACTAGAGTTTTCAAGTGGAGATTTAAAGCCTGGAAGTTTAGCAACTTTTGTCTTGTTAAGAGGAAATATATTAATTAGATACAAGATTAGTCTCATTAAAATCAGTGACAAAACTCATTCTGCTCACTGTGACATTCAGCACAATATGGAAATGAAAGGTTAAAATTTGTTATTGGCTGCTACTTTTTGAAGTACTTGGTGGAAAAAATGAGTTATGCTCCTCTGACTACAAATTCTAGATTAAGATAATGATTATTCGGTAGCTGAAAATGTTTAGAATTTACTACTATTTGGGAAGTTAGATAATAACAAGGTAACTGAAGATTAAGCAACAAGATTTAGAAAGATTTATGGGCATATTAAAAAAAGTTTAGAACATCATGTTAAGGCAAATGATGAGGATATGAGACTATCTGTGTGTGCGTATTAGTACTAGAAAAAACATGGTGGTGAGAGAAGCATCACTGGTATGTTGAATCCCCAGCATTAAAAATGTTCACACTTGTTTTGATGTTTATGAATGTTCAGACTGTTACCATGTGATGAGTTGCACTGTGCATGTAAAGTGATGCCTCATAATATCATTGCTACCCAAATTAAATTCATGTTATAGGAATCCCCTAGTGCTTTCAGTGCAGAACAACTAAGAACCTACTGAAGCAGAGAGTGTGTTTTCATATCTCTCTGATGACAAGCCCTCTGAGCTCAGATAAGAGGAGGTTGAAAGAATGGTCATTTGGTCCATAATAATGTCTGAGTAGCAATGTTCACATAGCTTTTAAATCAGCTATGATGACTAACTAAAAAAGCTATATCCAGGCTGTGTGCTCTTTATACATAGCACAAAGATTCATTTCCCAGATTGCTTTTGAAGGAGGGTAAATGTTATTTTTGGTTGATAAATGGGATTAGTGTTCTTTGAGAGACAATGGTATCAGGTAAAGATCTACATCTTTTTTTTGCTGTGATAGTAATATAATTTCAAAATGTAACTCTTCTTTCTCTTACTTCTTTCCCTCTGATATTCTATACTGACATTGTGCCAAATATGTTACCTAGTCAGCTTGCCTGCTTTGCCTCTGAAGAAGTCATGTGTATATAGTATTATTTTACATAAGGGAGATTGTTTTTTATTAGCATATTTTACTCTTCAAAGATTTAAATTCCTTTTGTGAAGCATTTTTTACTCCTGGAGGAAAAATAAATCGAGAGAAATGTAAAACATTTGCTACCTCTTTCTCAATGTGTTTTTGCTTCTGTATTTTAATCATTCATCAAAAGATTCTTCTCTGCAAAATTATGTCATTATAGAAGACAGTCAGGCCATCTACAAAGAAACATTCCAGAGGTCTTACATTGTTTTAATGAAAATTCCAATCGTAGACATGGCTGTTAACTTTTTTTTTTTTATTTTGCAGTCAATAACACATTTTGATCTTTTCCTGAGCTTAACTCTTGATGTATTAGCAAAATCTATGATTACATCTTTAATGCATTTCTAGCAGAAAAATGGTTTTTAGTCTACCTGAAATGTTTGTTATTCACTAATATGGCAGTTACTGTTAACTGAATAATTTCTGAAAACAGAACATATTTATTTTTGCACGTATTTTCCTGATGTTCTAAAACAGTCTTTTAGACAGAAAATTCTTATGACCCTGTGAAAATAAAGTTAGGAAATCAAAAACATTTTGCAAAATACTTTATTTCACATAGATAAATATTTTCAGAGAGAGGACAAGTACAGAACTCCACAACTTCATACGAAAGTCAGTGGGTGTTCTGACCTACTTAGGCTTATGCAATTTTAACAATTGTATTTCTGTGTCAAACTATGTAATGTAATTTATTTTTTGGTTTGGATTTGGTCTGCATATGAAATATTATTTGAGAGGATTTTTATGGTATATGTGAATCTAAACCAATCTTATTTTATCAGTGCAGTAGATTAGCTTATGTCTCTTAGGACAGGATTTAAAGTAAGAGCTATCTGCCTCTGTGAATGTCTTATGTTAGTAACAGATAAACTAAGCACGACTAATACGCCTGGCTACAGAACTCTATTTCAATAAACTTATAAAACAAAGACTAATTAGATGACATGGTCTGTAGGAATGAAATAGAAGCAGAGGAGTAAAGGAAATACTGATAAAATTAGATAGATGATGCCGTCTAGACCTCTTCCATTCATGGTACTTTTTCTCTACACAAACTTGCCAGAGTTAAACATGAGTATTTTGTGACCTTGTAAAACCCTGACATTTGTATTCTTTCCATTCTAGTGCTTAGAAAATGCATTGAGTTTTCTGTTAATAACTGAAGAGAGGTACAAAGAAAACAGTGGACATGGCTATTTTGCTACTAATTAGAATAACTGGGTATTTTGTGTCAGTTGAGGGTTAACCCCAGTGGGCAGCTATTTATCCATTTCCAGGAAAGTAGGGCATCATGGTGCATAACAGTTACTTGGGAAGACAAATGCCATAATTCCAAATGTTCCCGCTTCCTCCTCCTTTGCTGCAGCTTCAGTGCTGAGCATGACATAATATGGTATGGGATATCCCTCTGGTCGTTTGGGGTCAGCTGTCCCGGCTGTGTCCCCTCCCAACTTCTTGTGCACTCCCAGCGTACTGAGTGGCAGGGCAGCATGAGAAACAGCGACAGCTCTGATGCTGTGCAAGCACTGTTCAGCAATAGCTCAAATGTTGGTGTGTTATCCACACAGTTCTGGTCACAAGTCCAAAACACAGCACCATATGAACTGCTATGAAGAAAACTAGCTCTATCCCAGCCAAAAGCTGTAGTGTCTGAAAGGAAGGGACAAAGGATTAATGCAAGAAATGGAGAATAGGTGGCTGCAATAGCCTGACCAGAAGAGATCAAAAGTTCCTGTGTGAGCTACCAAGCAGTTGTGACTTATCTATAAATGATTTGGCACAATAAAGCAAGTAATAGACTGGCCACTAGCATGGTGTGTTTTGGCACACCTTCAGTGGTTATTCTGGACAAATATGCAACCTATTGAGGACTGGGCATATATATGGTTCTCTTTCACACATTTCTTCTGCAGCTTCTCCTGTAGTAATAACAGAACAGTACTCAGTGCTCCTTTTTGTATGCATGCATGTCAGTGTCCTCTAAATTGTATAAATAAAAGAGGTAAATGCTATTTCTTTCTACGAGATATGATGTTTGAGTAAAGTGAATTTTCACCTCTTTGCTTTGCAATGTAGATATCACCATTGTGGTGAGCTGAACACCAGTGCAGTTTGTTCTTGTCAGTCTATCAAGCTGATGAGCAATTTCATGCCAAGCCTGGGGTCCTCTACAGAGGGCTAAACTCAGTGTATACATACATAATTAACTGTAATTTTAGTATAGCTCCTCAGGTTGACTTCATGAAAATTGTATTGGGTTTATTCTTTAAAACATTGATTACAATAGATTATTCAGTAGCAGAGAGAACCAGGCACAACTGAGCAACTTTTGCCATGTTCGTAACTGTTGTTCATAACTTTATTTGAGAAGGTGAAAAATGTTCTACTGATAGTGATGGACTTGATGATGCAGGAGGTGGAGGGGAGAAAAGAAGGAGGCGTATCCCTCCAACAATTGAGAAGTCCTATTTAATTCTTCCAATTTATTTCCCTCTCTTTCAAAAGGCTATGTGAACACATCATCAACATCTTCCTTTTTTTCTTTAAATTAATGCAGATAGTTATTTTGTTGTATCTCCTGCCTTAAGGATCCTCCCTTTTTCTTTGCCAGGTTCCTCCAGTCATCATTCCCACAACTTGCTTTATGTAATCCCTGCTCTATTCTCACCTCCACGATCCCATTCAGTTTGAGTTTGTACAGGGGAATTTTGCAAGCTAAGGTTGTTCCAGTGTGTTTCCTTCTTGCCACCATCCCCCTCCGAAGTTTGTATGTTTTTGAAGTCAACCTTCTGGAAGGACATGAAACACCACAGGCAATCATAATTTTGTGTTAATGACGTTATTTGTCAGTGAATTAAAATTCAGAAGTGAAGTTTTCAGTTAATTAAATATGAAAAATAATCAAAAAGTGCAACAGGCCCTGTTAGTTTGATATTATGTTCCATTTATTTGACACTGCACTTTCAGCTTTCAGTATTATCCAGATTTTATGCATTAACAATAAAATCTGAAAAACAAGAATGAATGAAAAGCATGTTCTGATCAGTTAACCATGGAAAGCTAAAATCCTGCAGTTTAACACGTCTGCAAACTAAAAGTCATTGACTAAATTTTCAGGTTATGGTCTTATAGTCTCAAGTAGCTGGAAATGGAATAATTGCTGCTGTAACTATTTAAATGCATTCCCTGTGATCTAATTGCTTTTGCTTTAAATGATTATGCCCATTCCTCATTTAGCATGCCCAATACATCCACTTAGACTTACATGATTCATTTTGTCTTCACTTTAGGATAGACTAAAATGTTGTTGCACTCTTGAAACAGGAAGTTAGGACTAAGAATGTGTAATTTATTTGAAACTCAAGTAAATGCTATTTAGGTTAATGTCCAGCTGGTTTGTAATAGGTCTCTGAAGGCACAGACTAGGACTGGTCTAGGGTACAAGTGCTGCCTCCTGCTGCCATTGAACGTTCCCTCTGTTTGTGCAAATATTCTGCACTTCAGGGTAGCAGTATATAGCAAATAGAGAGCGTATGCACTGCACTGTATTCCACCCTAGACTGTGCTTTTTTGCACACTGATACATATCCAGTTGCTTTGGTTTATTTTCATCACAGAAAATATATATGCTGTGACTGAAGGGGGATACAGAATAATCCCTTTTAAGGTGAAGGGTGAGGGAAAGGAATAATGCTTAATGGCTGCTACTGGCTGGCAAAATGTTGACTTTTTGTGTGGACAGATGGTAGGTTAAGGCAAACCTAAAGATATTCCCTCCCATGATGATTTTGTAAATCAGCATAGCAGATTGTCAGTTTGTACACTGTTCTAATGGGACAAATTTTTTGACTGCTGGGTTGTTGCATGGCGCTAAAACTGTGTGAATTGTAGCTCAGTGCTGTATCCTGGCGAATCAATGTTTGCAAGATCTGCAATCATACAGATCGGATTCCTGAGTGACTCTGCCTGTGAAGGATAATAATTTCTGGCATCTTAATCTCCCTTCTCTTAGTGCAGATGTCTAAAAATAAAGGCCATGGTTGTATTTAATTTTGTGAAATCCAGCACGCAGCTTTTAACTTGGCTGAGCTCTGCAGCTCCATTCAGCCACCTCCTCCCCCCAGCTCCCAAGAAAGAAAACTTTCCTCACAGTTAAATGGGTAACTTTCCATTTCAGACCCTCTAATGGTGCTCTCCAGCTCTGGGTGGCTGAAATGCTTTCTATTTTGTCCCTTGCTAGCCTCCTTTTGCCAATATATAAACATATATTTACTCTAGGAAACAACTTGATATGCACTTCTGCAGTGAGCCTGGGAAACATTACTGTCCAAAGACAGCAGCTGAGGTAATCTTTGAAACTGAGAAGCCCTAACACCCACCTTGACAGGCTTGACTCAGCATTTAATTTGAAATTTCAATCTCACTGCTGACCCCTATATTGTGTCAGCTTTTGGGTTTGGAATTTAGCCTTGGATCATAGTTGTTTCTGAAATTATATTTATAACCAAAGCAGGAAAATAAAGTTATTTAAAAAAACCCCCTCATATCAAATTCCTTGGAAGGAATGGTTTATGTTACTAAGCACTCCCCAAGCCTCTGGTTTTTGATTATGAGTAAGAAAGCAATATGAACAGCAGCTGACTTGCTGATCTCTGTTTTCACTTAAAAGTCAGAGCTCAGGCATTCATTTAGAGGACTGAATACTTTTTCTTTTCACTAGAGCCTGTACATTTCTTTTGACATTCACAGTTAACATTGATACTCTGTAGGCCAGAAAATATTACCAGAGAAAGAATGCATCAAGGCTGATTCTGTTTTGAATGGAGTTGGTGGCAGTTTAAGCATTGCTTGTAAAAGGAGGAAGACTAGAGCGAAAAGGATTTATAATTCAGATGTGTTTCATGGTTGTGTATCTGTATGATACAGATTTACTCACGCTATTTTGAGTATATTTTAAAAAGACAGTCTCTCTTATTTTCTAGGGCATTGTCTTGTTTTTAGTCTCTCCATGATTAGTTTCTATTTATAGAGCAGATCAAGAGAAGTACCTCGCAGATGTCAAAAAGATGCATGTTTTCTCACATATAAGTGTTTTTTTGCTTTAACTTTATGCAAATACTTTGTTATTAGTGCTTTTTAAAAGACCACAGGAGGTATATAGACTTTATTTTTTTCTGTATTATTAATACCAGCCATTTGTTTTTTGCTTTCAGTTGTAAGTAATTCAAACTCTGCCATAGAAAGGAGAAATGGGCTATATGTATTTAAATGTACACATAAAGATTAAAAGAATTGCAGTCTTCATTTTTTTTTAGTCACCTACATCACTGTAATGGATCTCTAACGTGAAAGTTCTATTTTACAAAGTGCTATTATCAACACTTGTTTCCATTTTTCATCTTGGAAAAACATTTAATTTCCAACTTAAGTTCTCACTACATATTTTTCTGTTCCCAGATATTATAAATACACCTTCTGTGTCTCAAGACGTTATGTAATGTACTGCTTTTGACTCAATAAAATTCTACTCAAAAAATGCTACTGAAATTTTGATAAAATACCATGTGAGATTTAAAAAAAAAAAGTGATGAGTAGAGTTACTATCACCCTAGTCACAGGTTGTGTGTTTAAATGCGTGTTCCTGTGAACTGTATTCTGTATGCTAGTATTGTTGTATGTTCTATTCTGTATGAATTCATTATCAGTCAGAAGTCCTTTGTAGCTTCAAATAAAATGTAACTATTCCCTTTTAATATGATGTTAATAATGAAGTGGTAAATGCATAAAACAAAGTATTTAAAGCATGTAGATGTTCTAGATACCATGTTAGTATAGAAAAGAAAGACACCATGAATAATGAGAAACTTATGTTTAAAGTGAGAGTCCTTTTATAGAGCAACAGCAAACCCCCCCTTTCTCAACCTTTGAATGACTTCATTTATCACACTGCCTTAAGATGACATAATAATGGAAGTATCCTTTGTTCTATGGAAGTATCGTATAGAACAAATGTTTTTTAGTAGCGGCTTTTGTATTTGTGCTACACAAAATTTCTCAAATAATTAATTTCAGCCTTTATATTGTATCCCCCATCTTGGATTGTAAAGGGGGGAGAACTTTCTTAGGTTTTCTTTTCCCTTTAAATACTTACATTTAGTGTAAAGAGTCAAATCAAAATCTTTAATCATTAACAGCCCAAAGAGCTGTTAAACAATAAAGAGTCAGTCAACACAGTTTAATAAAAGCTGTACTATCCAATGAAATCATATAATACTGTGCATTTATACTGTTGTATTAGCTATAAAAATCTAAACCAGTTTATAATATTGTACAGTTATGTAGGTACTTACCATTTTAAAAGCAGCATCAAATGGAATCGGTGGAAAGTCCCAAGGTGTAATGAATAATTGATTAAGATGATGAGCCTTTATGGTATTCTTTTGAAGTGCACAATCTGAAATTAGAGGAAATTTACTGACAGTTGTATCTTTTTTTGAAAGAAGGATTGCTCAGACATGTATTAACAACAAAATCAATGTCTGTTGCCTTCTACAGAGTACAAGGAGAGTGATTTATTTCAAAAATGTCTTTCAGCTGGGTAACTAGGTAACTTACACTGTGCTACACGAACAGGTTTGGATTCCATTTTGTGAAGCCGGATTCCAGTGCAGTGAGTGAAGGAAACAGATGGAGTAAGAGGAGGACAGATGGGTACCAAAAAATTACAGCTATCGTTTTCAGTACCTGTGCATTAACTGCCATAAAGCAATTTATTTTCATTTACTGAAACAGGAAAATCATAGATTATGAAGCCAAAGCACTACAGGGCCCCAAACCGCTCTATGTTGAAAGCATATTTATACTGGTTAATAAGAGTTCTAGATGGGCTACATGTGAGAGTAAAATTTTCTGCAGGCAAGAACCTCACCCCCAGTCCAGCCATTTCATTCTGTTAGGGAGATTTAAACATCTCTCATGGGGGGAGGGTTTCTTGGTTATTCTGCCATATTGGACAGCTGTAAAGCTTTGCTCATAGACCAGAGGTGGGCTACTGAAGTGGTGCAGTGAGTGCTAAGGGGCTGCTCCACCATGAAGGCTCCAAGCAGACTGGGAAGGAGCTGAGCCTGGAGAGTCCGAAGTAAATGTTGAGAGTGCAGGAGGCCACTTTCTCTCCTGCAGCAGCCTTGACTTGCAAGACAAAAATGGCAGATTAGAAAATCAGAACAAATTTACTATATATATACCAGCAGTCCTTATCTGTTGCATGGCACAGCTGCTCTGTTGCATACTTGACCTTGACTTAATTTGATCATCCCTGTGTTTAAATAGGAAGTTCAGCTGTGAGCCAAATAATTTCTTAACACCCCTCACCCCACCAGTAACTGCCAGCTTGTTGCTGATACTGTTGAATTTTTATATGAACACCTGTCTGTTAGAAATTGGATGATGCCCATCCAGACAATTTACAGTTCTTTCAGAATGTCTTGCAATTAGTGGACTTGCAAAATTGTAGAATACAATAGAAATCACTCTTGTATTCAAAATATTTGAGAAATGAAGAAATATAGGTCAGAATATGTAATTGCTCTCATTCTCGTTGAATTTATAACAGGAAGTTTTCTTGCATAGAGGCATTGCATGAATAGCCACTATATTTTGGTGCAGCAACGCAAAAATATGAAAAAGTCTGTAACACAAATATCTTGGAATTGGCTTTCTGTCTGATTTTCTCTCAGTTCCTTTTAAAGTTTCCTATTAATAGTTCAAATTAAAAGTTCACAATTGTCTTAAATTTTTCAAAATAATTTTCTAATTAAAAATATTCATTTTAGGGGTTAGGCTCACTACTTCTGTAATAAAACATAAATCAAATATGGTGTTTTGTCTTCATAGGAAAAAAGATTGGTTAGACTTTATCCATCAATCTATAAAATGCAATTTAGGGCTTAATGTGGCAAAACCTGAATTTTTTAACTTTGTTAGCTGACTGTAGATTACCTTCCCTACATTATCTCATTCAAAGTGAGCATTGCAGTGCTGGCTATCATGAGTGCTAGAGGCTGGTGTACAGTCTTCAGCCATAAACAAGTCCCATTCAAAACTCATCATCTTCTCCTCCTAGCTTTAAACAAATCTCTGTTCAATTGGGATGTAGCCTATGAATAAGGCAAATAGCTCAGAAGGGGTGTGGTGGGATAAACAGGAAGGAAATGGTTTGTCTTGGTTTCATAACTAAAGTGGAAGAAAAATCACTGTTCGGTTTCCTTCAATTAGAAAACATTAGCGATCTGAATCTAGTTTCAGAACAGTTCTACTTATGCAGATACAAATACGCTACTTTTTTTTTTCATTTTTTTTTGAGTTGCAGAAACATTAATATGATTGCCATTATTTTTTTTCCACTGGGACTTACTAGAAAATTCCATATCTCCGTAGTCATTGAACTTCTTCCCCTCCCCTACCAATTGCTCCTTTTCCAGTCTAAGTTTGGTATAAAATAGACATGGAATAATGTTTCCTTTAAGCAGGTAGGAGATAAATTATCCAGCTTTCTTAAGCCGTCTGTCTGAAAGAGACAGTTTAAAATCTTAACCAGGATCAAAACAGTGAGGAACTCTTTCTGATTTTTGTAATTTAAAGATGGAAAGGAATTATAACTTAATCATTTTGAAAGCATAGAATTGCCTTGGAAATTAAACTCAGACTGAATTTTACTATTTACTACTACAATTCTTTTGAAAACAAACAAGCTTGCAACACACAAAGTAGGCACTCTTAAATCCTTATTAAAAGTAATGGTCACTAATAAGTCTGCCCTAATAGATAACTCTTCAGCCCCTTGAAACCTGGCAGCATGTAGTGTCAGGAACATCTTGATAGTAGTACAGAAGAGCAGTATAATTATTTTGATCTATGTAAGTTAGACACGAAGAGAAGATAGTCCAAGGAAAAGGAAAAGGCCATGCTGCTGTCAATACGTATCAGCAGTAACTCTAAATGATGTGCAACTTTGTTTATATATTTGATTTGTATTCAGCCCAGACTGAGATTGCCCTTTCTCAAACGGCTTGATCGCTTTTAATTCCCTAGAGAATGCTTTTAGAAAAGAGAGCAATCTTGTACAAGGGTCTTGCTGATCACTAAATGTGGGGCTTCTTGCCCTTAAGTGGAGAGAGAAAGAACGTGTATGCACTGCAGAGAAGAGAGCCCTTTAAAAATTGCCTGGCAGTCCTCAGCAATTATGTGCTGGAGACTGTTACCCAAGTGCTAAGGCTAACCTAAGTTGCAGCAAATGGAAAATATCTCTGAAGTGGTCAAAATGCAAGTGTTCGGTCTTGTTTATACCCACTACAAAAGATGGTACGCTAGTTTAAATGCTTCCTTGTGCTATCATCTCTGTGGTTTTGGTTCCACTGTTCTGCTTGGAGGAAACATCTGTACAAGTTAGCTTATTAAAGTAATATAAGGTGACTGTGAAACAGCTGTGGGGCATAATGTGAAAAGAAAGGTCATAATCTTCTGTACAAGTACAAATGGGAATAAATGCCTGGTATATTTGCTGCTTTTGGAGCATCTATCAAGAACTGAGTATCCAGCAAGATTCCCATACAGGAAATTATTCTTACCAAGAAATTGTTTCTTTCTGTATTTTTGTCAGTCAGACAATCATTTGCAAATGAGTTGAGCTTCATCATCTAAGCTGCAAGTTGAAACAAGTGTATTCTGTTCTCTATGTATATGCAATATGTATGAATTAGTCTAATGGATTAGTTCAGTTACTAAGATCAACCAAACAGCAGATTCCATTCTGTATATGAAATTAGAATCTTAAGTTTAAGTAGGTTTCATTATTTCAGATAATGATAAACCTTTCAAATGAGTTACTTCAGTTTAGTTTTCAACAATGTAAATGACCACAAATGAGAGAGTGGATTATGAAGACAACAGTATAACTCATATAATTGGTAAAGGAATATGCCAGAAAGATTTTGGGGGGCATGGGAGTTCAGGATCCCCACCTTAACTTTGTGTGCCCTAATCCAGGTGTGACTGACTATGGGGAGTGTGCTGTGTGTGTTTCAGCCATCCTCCCCACCAGAACCATGCTAGCCGGCAGTCAGAAGGCCCTAATACTTTTACTGGTAGAAAGTAATTACAGAATACTAGGTATTGTAGTATTAAAAAAAAAAAAAAAGTTATTATTCTTCTTTCCACCGCAGATGAATTGAATGGTCTGTAAATAACACTTTCTTTTCACCTCGTATATGTCTTTGCACAAAAATGCTGCTATTGAATTGTCTGAATATGTCTTTGCTTAATTTCAAAGTTCAAACTAGTGATTAGTAATAACCTTGGTCTCTGCTTTGCTGTTTCACTGTTAAGTAGTAGATTAACAAAGAAACATAAAACTAGGTGTAACTGGTGGCTGTTAACATTTCTTCTTGTATCTTTGGGGATTCTCATCTACTATTCTTAGTTACTTATTCCAAAATCTTTAAAAAAATAAAAAGGTTCTGGGCAAGCAGTTTTTCCTCCTGACACTTATTATTCTTACTGAAATTGCAACTGCTTCTTTGTGAGGGGGAAGAAAGAAGTATAAAGACTTGAGGGAGGTTTTAACATTTTCAAGCCATGACTAAAGCCAATTTAGATTAGTTAGCAAGGGCTTGAGCGAATGTAGGGACAAGCTGAGGGGAGGTGGTCAGGAAAATGAAAAATAAACATAGACAAACAGGAAAAATATAGCAAGGAATATGATGAAGAAAAGAGCAAATGAAGGTATGAAGGAACTTAAAGATTGGAGAGACAACAGTGATTATTAGAAACAAAACTTGAAATAGGATAGCAAAAAACCAGAGGAGAACATAGCAAGAAAACAGAGAAAGAGCAAGTGTAAAAAGGTTAGGACTAAGAGGAAAGTTTTCTGAAGATAACACCTATTGGTCAATGTGTCTGACTTCTTTTGTTCCAGATTCTGATTCCATGATCCCCCGCATCTTTCATATCCTGTTGACTTGTAGGCTTCTTTCCCAAGCAAACCAGCTAGATGTGGTAAGAACATGTCAAATTTATTCCTGCTAGGTCTGAGCACTGTGGGTATGAGCTGCTGCTCACTAACTGCCCTAGGAACTGATGCTGGTTTCTTCCATAGCCCCCCCAAACAGTATATATGTGGCTTTAATTATTCTAGCAGTGAGTTTATATTACTGCATGTGTAACTATGTATAGAGGTCTGTAAAATGTTTAGATGTGAACATGAATCTCATCTGCTATAAAGAAAATGTATGCTTTCAGTATACTAGGTCCTTATTTGCTCTTATTAATTTAACTGTTCTTTCCACACTCGTAAATAAGCCTTTTAAAAAAATCATTTTAATTTTATTTTTCACTAAATAGTCACATGAAACGTTGCTGTGATTAATCATGAATCTTTCAGTAAAGCATGTAATGTCAAGCTTTTTAGGGGGATAGGGGAGAGTGGGGGCAGCATATAAAATGATTTCTAGAACACAGAAGAAGAAATAGGGTGGGGAGTCTGGAGACATTTTTTAGAATATTTAGTATTAATAATTTTGAGTGATAGAAACAGGAATCAAAGCACCTTGTTGTCGGTATATGGTTAGTATAGGACAACCTGTGAATGAGATAATTTTAAAAATATCCAGTTCTGAGTTTCTGATAATATTTTCTTCTGACTCTTGACAACTATTTTAGCAGTAGATTATGTTGTTTTTCTTTGAATACTTTTAAAATTTGTATATATAAAACTTCCTCAGACAGGTACAAATAGAAAATACTGGGTATGTGCACAAATAAGAAGGTGTTAAGCAGACAAGCTTGTGTAAGGAATCTGATGTTGTGATGGTGACTATTCCGCAGAATGGCTATCATTATAGATCCTTCTACTTAGCAATAGGAGAGGGATGTGTAACTAACTCATTAGAATGATGAAGATCATGTTTAAGGCATGTTCTTTTTCCTCAGCCCTCTTTTTTTCCCCAGACATCCAGATCACTGAAGAATTTATCACTGCAGAGGATGATGTCTGGTGTATGACTTGTTTCATTCCCCCTATCTTTCACAGGCATTTGTGCTACCTTGTTTCTTTGACTCCATCTGAAAGGAAAGGTGTAGGATCATCTGTCATTGCATACCTTTGCATGGGAAAACAGGCATTGCTTGACTTTTGCCATGCATTTAATCAAGCCAGACTAGTTCAGTAAGCTTCACTACTAATATTTTTAAGCAAACAGAAAACAATTACGACCACTATCATACCTGCTTTAAGCTAAAGACTGATGAACTGTTGATGAACTAGAAACCACTGGCTATGCTCAAAACTTTCATATTTTAGAATGAAATGTTTTGTCATTCTTATTTTCTATAGTTGTTTCTGTAAACTTAGAATTGAATCTCAAGTGTTGATTTGTTCTGATTGTATTTCCATTTGGAAATGTCAGATATTTCAGGAGAAATTTTATTCCTAGAAGATCTTGAATTGCAGCCCTGTTATGCATATTTTATCCTTGGAAAGCTGAATGGAATTTATCCAATTCTAAACCTTAAACCTTTTGTGAAATGCCTCTATTAAAATACAGCCTCTGAGTTAGGAAAAAAAACCACCCTGAAACTAAACAAATCTAATAAAGAGTATTGTGTGTGTCTGTATATGACAATGTAAGGATGATAAGTTTGACTATAAATATCCATTTCTTTTGTAATGACTGCTATATATTTTAAGCAGGTCATCTGTATGCTGCGTGAGATTAAGCGGTTGCTTCTTTAGTTAGTAGCAGCAGCAGACTTTTGACATCTTTGTTAAATAGCTGTTCATTGCAAAGTTCACGCCACCCTTACTAAACTAAAGCTCTTCTGGTTTTAGATTAAATAATGACCAAGGTCCAGTCCTGCAGCCCACAATTACTTGAGTTTTTTTTTTTCTCAGTGCTGAAGTCAGCAGAAATTCTCATCACAGGCCAGGGGCTCAGAACTGGCTCTTTGTGTTCGTTGAGCACCATAATTCCATGCCAGCTTGACTTCTAATTATGTTCCCTGACATCTTGCTAAGTTTTTATCTGTTTTATATGGCAATGACAAAGGCCGAGTATATTTTAAACAGAGGCTTATCATAATATTTTACAGTCTCATTAAAACTTTCAGCCAGTCTAGTCTACAATTTCATCTTTTTTTTAATGCATTTCCATTTTCTCTATATTGCCTACACATAGTGAATTTAGAGGAGACTTTACTTCATAAAGCGTCTGCTTTGGTTACAGTCATTTTACACTTATTTCATCATTATTGCATGAGATTTGTATTGAGTATATAATTTAGTTTGCTGCTTGCTCTGTGTTCAACCAAAACATAAATTCTCTGCCATAGCACCTTCATTAAAAGAAAAAAAGAAAGCACTTAAACATAAGAAGAAAGACAGGTAAAAATAACTCATTGTGCTTTAAGAAATGCATTTTATTTTTTCTCTCAGCTGAAACATTTCCCATTAGAGATATTCTCAAGTTGTCTGTTTTCCAGCAAGTTCACATTCTCTCATGCATGCAATCTAAAACATAATTTTGCTGCTTTGTGAAATTGAATCAAAGACTTTGAAAATTCAGAATCATTTAGAGTTGTAAATAACACTCATTCTCCTATCAAGTACTAAGTAATAAACCATTACTGTTTCACAGTGCTAGAAATAAAAATAAGATCTGCTATGTGTTATGAAAAAGAAAGTTCTTATGTCTTCATTTTAAAAAATTTAGAAAAGTAATTAAAAAGAGTTTGGGGAGTTTTTGAAGAGTTAGTGTTTGCTGCCCTACCTTTATATATATCTCAAATGTATGAAATCACTGTTGCTGCTTCTGCAGTACCAGAAATTAAATTCAAAAGTTGCTTACACAACTAATAGTTCATTCATATTATATTATAGGTGGAAACACGGTATTTTATCTATAATGAACTGAGAAGGTTCATTAACTTCAAAGCATTGCTACAGTGACTTATGCCATTTATATATTTATATAAATTTATATACATACAATACATGTTTTCACTATCCTCATACAAGCCTTGTGATAATTTTTCAGAAGAACGAAGTAAATAATTAACTTCACAGAAAACTAATCTGATTCGTTCTGTTACTTCAACCTTCACAGAACTTACTTCCTTTCCACAAAGAAGATCATAGGTGGTGGCACCCCAAATGGCACCTCCTGGTGGGTAGTCATAACTATTACAGTGCACTCGCATTTTTGGGTCAGAATGTGAGAAACTGGTGCTAGCTGAGCATTATTCTAGATCTAGCTCTCAATCAGTCCCTTAATTGCTCTTGAATCTTTGAATTCTTCCCCCATTTATTTCATGTATTCATGAAGTAAATGAATTCAAGTATTAATGAGGTAAATAAAAAAGTCTTGCATCACTCAGAACAATTAAGTGTGTACAAATATGAAAGATGTATTCTGAGACAAAGTTTCTCGACTCTGATACCTTTATGGTGTATTTTGGGAGCAGAAATTAACTGGTGTTTCTTCTGGACTTCAGAAGCAGTTCTGTTTGTGAAGTTTGTATCGTTTCTGTAGTTTGTAGAAAAGGGTGGTCTTTGAGAGGACTTCATTCAGGAAATAATTTCTGCTTAGGATATTAGACCTCTTCTTTGGGTATGTCTGTGCATGGTGTGGCCTTTGCTATTACGTATTTTGAAGTCTTACACCTTTTTTTTTACCAAAGGCTTATCTGCTTATCACTAGTTTCTGTCTGAGCACCCTACATTGTACAATGACACCCTAGGCCTCATTAGTAAGATACTTAACATTTCTTCAGAATAATGTATTGAATATTTATTGTGATGACCAGAGGATAAAGCAGTTCCTATTCCCTAATAATTTAGTTCATTCTAATACTCTCTTCATACCAATTCTGATCTCACATCTCTACTGCTTGACCCATCTGCATCAATTTAATTTTTGTATGACAAAGCGCTATACACATCTGTGCAGGTCTATAAATAAAAAGCAATAAGCTGACATCTTTCACCCATATCAAATGTATTTCATACCCTTTTTCCTGGTATACTTGCTATTAAACTTCTGTCTCTTTATCACCTCTCTGTATTTCCCATGTTCCTCTTTCCCTTTTCTGGCAATTGACAAGAGACTTCAGCTGCAGATGAAGAATACACCATTACTCTCTTCACTATGTCTACCTCTGTGCTGATGGGTTCAAAACAGGCATTGCAGACACTTTTTCTGCCAAGGCATATAAAATAAGGTGTCTACAGCCATGTACATTTGCTTTCACACATATAAAGTACTGCTTATTTCAAACAATATATCTACATATAAGGAGAAAGTTGTGGATCTCATTAAAATCTGTGTCTGAAATGAAGGCAAGGATAAAAGCAGAAGGCAACAATGGGCTGAGATCATTGGCAACTCAAAGCTCTCAATGATCTAATCAGGCCACTTATTACATACCGTCTGTAGCAATATCTAATATACTTTAAGTCTTCACGTTATACTTGTGTATGGAAATTATCCTGTGTTTATAGAATTCAGCTGGAAATTTGTGTTGTCTTTTTCCAAGACTCAACTCTAGCCAGCCACCTGGCTGGTCTACCAGGATTGAAGACTGGTCTCTCAGACTGACTGATAGCTGCCTACCAATCTGGCATAGGAAAAAATCACACTAATTGCTCTAGGACACTCAGCAGGTTGCTTTTCTTTTTACTCACACTGCATATTACTGTACCTCAACCTTGTCTTGTGGCTTGCTCATTAGCCTGGCTCTTTAGCCCCTGATACCTGCTCTTACCCCTAGATCTCCCACTTGCAGTACAACCCCCTCTGGGATATGTTCACTTAGCTTCCTTACTGGCAATACTCCAGGTCTTGGATTCTATTTCTCCAGTTCTTGACTTAGGATCATTTTAGAGTAGATCTTTCGTCTATTATGCAAAATGGGAAGTTGAGCAGAGACTTTGATGACAATTTTAGTCAGTATGAAGCTAGACTTAACGCTTATCTCAGGTTACTGTTGTAAAGCAATCTGTCAATCTCTGATGTTCCCTGTTAATGTTGTTTATTCATGCATTTTTTAAATAATTCTGGGCTTTAAAAAAATAATCTTTAAGCCCTGTAACACTTAAAAGTGCAGTTTTAATTTACAACCAAAAGATATTATGTCATGGTTTAACTCCAGCCAGCAAATAAACTGAAAGCAGGACAGATTAAGACTTCCTCATAAACACTTTTGATTGAGGGACCTGAAAACCTAAGACAAATACCTTATAAAATATTGTGAGATTTTTAACATAATCACAAATTATGGTGACAATACAGTCTGCTACACCAAACATGCTATATGATTTATAAATCCAAGTGAAGTGTTATGGAGAATTCAGGGAAAGGAATAGATACCTTGGGTGTGAGCAGAAATAGTTGATACATTTCAGATTGAATTTTATTCACATTTAGCAAGATATACAAGTAAAGCTGGGTCTCTGGGTTGTTCTAAAATGTAAATGTGTCAACATTAAAAATACATGGTGTCATATGAGAGGATGAAGAGAAAGCCCATGAAGAATCCCCAACAGTGAGGTAAATCAGCATGCCTTTAAGTGGTAACAATCACTTCTTTACAGAATCACACACATCTGAAAAGATCTTGAAGATCACCTAGTCCAACCATTAACCTAACACTGACAGTTCTCAACTACACCATATCCCTCAGCGCTATGTCAGCCCAACTCTTAAACATCTCCAGGGATGGGGACTCCACCACTGCCCTGGGCAGCCCATTCCAATGCCTAACAAACCGTTCTGTAAAGAAATGCTTCCTAATATCCAGTCTAAACACTCCCTGGTGCAACTTGAGGCCATTCCCTCTTGTCCTATCGCTTATTACTTGGTTAAAGAGACTCATCCCCAGCTCTCTGCAACCTCCTTCCAGGTAGTTGTAGAGGGTGATGAGGTCTCCCCTCAGCCTCCTCTTCTCCAGACTGAACAACCCCAGTTCCCTCAGCCGCTCCTCGTACGACATGTGCTCCAGACCCTTCACCAGCTTCGTTGCCCTTCTTTGGACACACTTGAGTAATTCAATGTCCTTTTTGAAGTGAGGTGCCCAAAAACTGAACACAGTAATCGAGGTGCGGCCTCACCAGTGCCGAGTACAGGGGTAAGATCACTTCCCTGTCCCTGCTGGCCACGCTATTTCTGATGCAAGCCAGGATACCATTGGCCTTCTTGGCCACCTAGGCACACTGCTAGCTCATGTTCAGCCGGCTGTCAGTCAACACCCCCAGGTCCCTCTCTGACTGGCAGCTCCCCAGCCACTCCTCCCCAAGCCTGTAGCGCTGCTGGGGGTTGTTGTGGCCGAAGTGCAGCACCTGGCATTTGGCCTTATTGAAACTCCTACAGTTGGCCTTAGCCCATCGCTCCAGCCTGTCCAGGTCTCTCTGCAGAGCCTCCCTACCCTCGAGCAGATCAACACTCCCACCCAACTTGCTGTCAGCTGCAAACTTACTGAGGGTGCACTCGATCCCCTCGTCTAGATCATCAATAAAGATGTTAAACAGGAGTGGCCCCAAAACCGAGACCTGGGGGACACCACTCGTGACCGGCTGCCAACCGGATTTAACTCTGTTCACCACAACTCTTTGGGCCCGGCCATCCAGCCAGTTTTTTACCCAGCAAAGCGTGTGCCCATCCAAGCCACAAGCAGCCACTTTTGCCAGGAGAATGCTGTGGGAAACGGTGTCAAAGGCCTCACTGAAGTCAAGGTAGACAACATCCACATCCTTTCCCTCATCCAATAAGCAGGTCGCCCTGTCATAGAAGGAGATGAGGTTTGTCAAGCAGGACCTGCCTTTCATAAACCCATGCTGACTGGGCCTGATCATCTGGTTGTCCGGCATGTGTTGTGTGATGGTTCTCAGGATGAGCTGCTCCATCAGCTTCCCGGGCACCGAAGTCAAGCTGACAGGCCTGTAATTTCCTGGATTATCCTTCCGACCCTTCTTAAATATGGGTGTCACACTGACCAATTTCCAAGCTGTCAGAACCTCCCCAGGCAGCCAGGACTGCTGGTAAATGATGGAAAGTGGCTTGGCGAGCACCCCAGCCAGCTCCTTCAGCACCCTTGAGTGTATCCCATCCGGTCCCATAGACTTGTGTATGTCTATGTGATGCAGTAGGTCACTGACTGTCTCCTCCTGGATTGCAGGGGGGTCGTTCTCCCAGTCTCTGTCTTCTGGCTCAGGAGACTGGATTCCCTCAGTACAACTGGTCTTGTTATTAAAGATTGAGGCAGAGGCGGCATTAAGCACCTCAGCCTTTTCCTCATCACTTGTTAACATGTTTCCTCATGTGTCTAGCAGGGGATGGAGGTTCTCCCTGGTCTTTCTTTTGCTGCTCACATACTTATAGAAACATCTCTTGTTGTCCTTGATTGCTGAAGCCAGATTAATTTCCAGCTGGGCTTTAGACCTCCTGATTTCTGCCCTGCATAGCCTCACAGCATCTTTGTAATCATTGTGAGTGGCTAGCCCCTTCTTCCAAAGGCTGTAAACTCTCCTTTTCTCCCTGAGTTGCAGCCAAAGCTCCCTGTTTAGCCAGGGTGGTCTTCTCTGTCGCCAGCTTCTCTTACAGCACCTGGGGACCACCTGCTCCTGAGCCATTAAGACTTCCTTCTTAAAGAGTGCCCAGCCTTCCTGGACCCCTATACCCTTCAGGATTGTCTCCCAAGGGATCCTGTCAAGCAGGTGACTAAACAAGACAAAGTCAGCCCTTTGGAAGTCCAGGATGTCAGTTCTGCTTCCCCCTCTCCTGGCCTCTCTAAGAATAGAGAACTCTATTGTTTCATGATAGGGGTACTAGATCACTTCTTGTGTATTGATCTTTTTAAATTTCCTTTTCCAGAATATTAGGCAAAATCCTATGGAATTTTGTCTTACAGCAATACCACTGATGTATGTTGTAGTTACAAGCTGTTCAAAGAACCAGTGAAATGATGCAGAGCTTTTAATTGAACTGCTGTACTCACTGATTTTCTGGTTGTAAAATAATAAAATAGTCAATGGATAACTAAATTAAAACACAAAATTCTAGGTCAGAAGCTCTGAATAGGGAAATGTTGTATGTAAAGAACAGTTCAGTCTAATCTTGTACTCACTTCTAACGCGCAGGACTGTAATCCTGTCAGCAAAGGGAGTTATTTAGGTAGATGAAAATAAAGGGCTTTTGTGTACATAGGCTAAATCAGGATTTTCATATTACTGAGCTGT
Organism: Strix uralensis; assembly: GCF_047716275.1. Classification (NCBI taxonomy): domain Eukaryota; kingdom Metazoa; phylum Chordata; class Aves; order Strigiformes; family Strigidae; genus Strix; species Strix uralensis. Next base: position 24,184,249 of record NC_133977.1, read on the forward strand.
GCTGTGATTTTAGCACTAGTGTTGCATGTGAAGAAGTTAGCTTTTGGCTCTTTAGGTCCATGAGCTAAACTAATTTTACCCCTTGTTTAATCTTCCCACCTTCTGTCCCTGTAAATCCTTTTCACATTTTTTTGTGTACGCAGAAGTAATCTTAGTCCCATCAAAGAGCTGAAATCTATCTGGAACATATAATTTCAGTATACAGCTTTCATACTTATGTGTATTTGTCACTTACCTTTTTACATATGCTTTTGAAACTATACCAGGTTTAGCAGCTGGTGCTTTTAAAACTAGGAAGTGCTGGTCAACAGAAAGACACTTGCCAATGTGTTTATTTTTGTGCATTATGATTGTTTGTAATGCATTTTAATAAGTTTGAAAACATAACATCCTTCCCTACCAAACTGTTCCTTCCCATTTGGCAACCCGTACCTCTGTCTTACTCTACCACAATTGCTTCTGTTGCTTAAAAAACTGATCCCATAGTTTTTCCTCAAATTCCTTCCCAATGATTATGCACAATAGCAGAATTCAGCCTTCATTTTTTATCTACCCTTTCAAAGAAATGAGTCTTATACAATCACATCATCTATCTCTTTTTAACTTTTAATTGCACATTTGACAAATATTTACCCATAACTTTTCAGTGGTAAATTCAGCCAAATTTGAAAGAATGATAGATGTCCTAAAGATCCCACACACATTTTGTGAAAATCATCAGCATGAATAGAGAGAGACCAAAATTACTTTCCCTGCTAAGAGAATGAAAAGAACAACTCAGTCTTTATACCTTCTGTTTGCTAGCAGCTAGCTGGTAAATTTTAATATACGTACTGAACACTGTAGTTGCACAGATGGGGAGAGTCTCTTGGGGCAGTGGGACAGCTAAGGATGTTGCTTTTGAAGATATTTCTGTGATATTCCTATGGGGTGCAGAAGCATTACCTATTATATCAGTATATCTCTGTGAAGGTTGACCTTTCTTTTCTGTTACCTTTACTACTATGTGGTTCAAGTTATTTTTTCACTTAAACTATATCTTAAAGGTATTTAGGAAACTTAGCTTAAAGCTCAGTTTTAAATGAGAAGAAATTTAGCAGGATTTGCTATGCATTATTCATACTTTTTTTCCCTACTTGTCCCTGTGTGGAGGAACTGGGAGGAGATATTTGAAATTTGGAAAGTATGTGAAGTTGGAGATGAGGATAACTCGACTGCAATATTAGTTTTTAATTACAAACATCACTGTCCCTGTCTTTGATACCAGTTGATACCATGGCATTCTTCAATTTTACAAATGGAGGCAGTAACACTATAGTATCACAAAGCCTGACAACATACAGTATAGTGTATAGCAGTATATAGTGTACAGCATCAGTACGGAGGCAGTGCTCAAGTTTATCCTTGGAAATATGTATCTGAAGGTTCTGATTCTTTAGATTTATCTGTGATATTAGGGTCTCATGGGCACCACCACACAAGCTTGTAATCTGTAAGACTGAAATGTAAGATCAGAATCTAAACAAAGAGAAAACACAAAATACCACCAGAGAAAGAAGAGAAAACCTTTGTTTAGGGCCGCCTTTTTCTTTAATACTTTGATAATGATTCGGTGACTAATTTTTTTTGTGTGTGTGATCTAGCATTTATTGTAGGCTTCTTTTGTGTAACAGCATGCTGTATTGCTTATTGTTATTCATATTAGGTTTTTCACTTCCTATTTTTTGGAGGCTGTTTGAATGCTAAATAGTAGCAATCATCTGTCAGATAATAGATAAGAATCTGGGATTGTAATTAAATGTAGCTACAGTACATGTACTTAAATACTAATTAAATAGCACTGACTCTGAGATCATAATCTGAGTGATTATAACTAGACTCAGTTCATGAACAGGTCCTGCCCAAGTAAGATTTTGTTGCATTCATAATTCTTGTCTTGCATAAAAATAGCTAAGAAACATACTCCTTCCAAAGAGGATTTCCATCTTCAAGTTCTTACAACATAAAACCAAGTATTTTGAAGGATTTGATCTTCCAGCATTGCAATGCTATTCCAAAATGTTCTTGTGTTAGTCTGCCAAGTGTTTCATTAGTTTCATGAGGACTTTGCTAATAAGTGTATGTTAGATGTGACACAGGAAACAAGACTATAATTAAGCTTCCCAGAATTTCTCATTACAAGAGTTCGCATTCAGTTGCTAGGAGCTTAGCCAAACTTTTAAAGTATTTGGGCTAAAATGTGGGTTTGCATTATGATACAGCATTTAATTATGTGAGAGCACACTATTCTCCAACTCATTCCCTGGCTGCCTCATTCAGGTCACAAGATGGATAGTACTCATTTAATGGGCAGTTTTCCAATATGTCATTTAAAAATCTGCTTCATTCAGTTTGTGGCCCCCCTGCCTGCTGCAACACTCAAATCTTTCTCTGAATACGACACTATTGATTTCTTCATAAGAGTCATGGGCTCCATTGAAACTACAATATCTCAGAGTTCACAAATGTTAGTGTCTCCATTTTATAATACTCTTGTGAAATGAGTGCTTATTATTATCATGTTTTTTACAACATGGTACTATGGCACGGTAATATATCCTCAAACCACAGACCAGTTGGGTGCCTAATGCAAAATGATCATTACCTTATTTCTCAAAGTACATACTTAATATTTGTCCAGAGCTGGAGTTTTTAAAACTAGCAAGTCAATTCACTTTACTTGTAGCTATGAATTCTTAAAACTTCTGCAAACCTAATCTGTTGTGTGTCAGACTGAGTGCTCAGAATACACAGCAGCTGCTTGTGAAAATTTTGACTGAAACAATTTGCCTGGGATCATGCAGGAATCAGCAGCAGAACTAAGAGGAAAATTCAGTTCTCCACTCTACTTTCTTTAGCGTAAGACCTGGGCCTCCTTTCAATTTCTGTACCAAAGGAGGGTGGGTTTACAAACATCAAGGTCATTCTCTATACAGCTGGCTTTTATCCTCTGAACGTCACCTTTCCTGTGCACTGCAGTGACAAGATTTTATTTTCACGTTAAAAAAATGCTGATGCTTAATATTTCACAGAGAAGTAGGAGTTAGCAAGATATATGTTAAATTATTTTTTGTTTTCCCTCTTATGCCCATAAAAGAAGTCATCTTATTTAAGTAGTAACAGGAACAATCTTTGTTCTTGAGCTTAGCTTAAAACCTCCATTGGCATTTTCACTCCTGTCACTTGCAAAATGCACATGCTTGGGATCTACATGATGCAGCCCATGCCACTGTTTATTTTATAATTATATCAGTATTTCAGGTCCACAGTGAGATACACTGGATTGACCTAATGATACATTTCAGAATTCTTCTCTGGTGATATCTTCAACACATCTTTACCGAAAAATTGGTTTGATAGAAGAAGCTGGGAATTCCTGAGTAAATTGACTTATTTTGTACCATTCTTTTAAGGCTAGATTTTCAAATGGGCATCTTCTTTAATGTCATTATATTAGAAGTTGTTTTCAGAGATTGCTGGGAAGAGGGTGGAGATTGTGAATAAATCTGTTTTGAAAAAAAAAATGCAAGAAGCCCACTTTTGAAAATTTGGAAGTACAGAGTCAAGGACTTCTCTCACAAGGTGGTAAGGTGGACAAGCCTGCTCTGGGGGCTAAAAGTCAGGGCATGGTGACTTTGGTGCTGAGGCTGGTTTAAACACCTGTGACCACGTCGTCCTGCCCTCATGTGGTGAAAGATAGGTCTCTCAACTGTGTTGGTAGAACTATATATTTCTATGGCATAGGCATACTAACTTTGGAACAGTCTTTTCCAGAGAGGTATTTTTAACTGAGATCAGTTTATGACATGGTTTATAGCAGAATTTCACAAGGAGTTATGGTGCTAGAAAGGAAAGTCAGGAACTTTTTAAGCCAGCTTTTCACTGAAGTCCATTGATTGTGGAATTACGAGTTAAGCATTGCAGTATGACACCTAATAACATCCTAAATCCTGTCTACCTGTGTGGTTAGTTATAAATGCCAGTTCAGGTCAGGATTAACATTTTGTCTTATCCAAATCCACTTAGATGGAATCTGTGTTTATGGCAGCAAAACTGAGCTGTCTTGCTCAGCTTTTGTGTATAGAATGGGAGAGGATGGAGATAAGGCATTGAATAAATTCACAGACAGTATGCTGCAGGTTTTTTTCAGCAGAACAGTGTATTAGATTAAGGACATGTACATTTAGGGACATAAAACCATATACCCAAGATATTACATTAACCTAAATTAAGCTTCAGGAGAATGAGTGTCAAGAACAGAATGAAGAATTTTTTATGCACTATCATTGGGACCATACGGATATGTAGTCAGCTGTGATCCAAGTGATCCAGGAGATAAAAGTGAGCAAACTAGTTTTGTGTGTGATTTGTTTTTTTTGAAACTTCCCTAAATGTACATGTAATTCATCTTTGAAGTAGTTCCACAAGAGCCAGGAATAAGGCTGCATCCTACACTTACTTCATTATGAACCACAATACCACAGGGAGGCACGACTGTGGTCATGGACAGGTTGTTCAGTACTCTGTGGATAAATTGAGCCATATCTCCTTAGAACCTGACATTTCATTATTAATGGGTGGGCACAGTGGATGGATGGAAGACTTCAAAATTACCTTTTTTTAGTGGCTAAGTGGCTAATTTGTTTTGTTCATTTGTACCTCATATGGCCTTTGCCATCTTCTCAGTCTGATTCATTCAGGTCTAGGTCACTGGGGGAAGGCAGTAAGTTAAATAAGTACAAAGGATGTTCTAAACATTAATTATCAGTAGGAAGCAATGATTAGAGAAGCCTCAAGTGTTAGGCAGAATTAACAGTTTTCCCTTATTCTTTAAATGGCAGAACTATACTTTGTGGTTTATTATAGCTAAATGGAGACAGTGATATAGAAAATAAATCAGAAAATCATACCACCCTGCACCCTCAAGCAACTATTTTACTAACATTGTCTTTCAGTCCACCATTCAAAATTTCTACTATTTTTAAATTTTATGTAGCTCCTTAGTTTTATAAAACTTTGCCTTTTTTTTTATTCATCCTTAGTCAGCTTTTATATGAATATAACCATACTCTTAATATATATATTATAAAAAAGAAGAAACCTTGTTGCACATTTAGATATCCCATAACTGAAGGTGAAAAAGAGGGAGAACCCTAATGACTCTTTCTCAGTAACAACCTTCATGAGACTGCCTCAAGACTCTAATCAAATGAAGAGATTTTGTCCTGCTGAGCAGCTGTCAGTAAGAAGGTTCTAAATTAATATTAAATGTCTTTCAGCAAATGTTGTCTACATCTGAATAAGAAATTTTATTTTCTGTATGATATTTTAATAAGAAATATTTGTGTAGAAGTAATTCTTCAGCAGCAGTGTTTGGAATTATTCAGTAGCTTGCCGAAAGGGAAAAGAAATCATTTAGACAAAGTAGTGTTGCAAGGTGAGATGCAATTATAGACCTACAGCAGTGTCAGCTAGTGAGATATTATTAAATTTTGTTAAGTTCATGGAAGCTTGCTTTAAATCTGAGGAAAGAAGGCTGCAAAATTGAAAACATATGACTGGTTGCAAAATTATTCTGTATTTTGATAACCCAAGGAAAAATAACCCTGCCCTGTAAGATTAAAATCCCAAATTATCTTTGAGATTCTTAATAAATAAAATAGAATTCTTCTTTATTCCAGTGAAGCATGCACATGCATTCTGTGTGTATTCTTTGCCAGCAATTATTAGTAAGCTAGGTAGAATTTTCTTTCTATAATCAATGTCACTTATCTATGTCTCTATGGCAGTGTTACTGCAGGCTTGCTAAAAGGTTTTTGAAGGACTACTGACAGATTTAGATTGTCCTGATGAACCTATCCTGGCAACAAAGAGAAAAATGCACCTCAAGGAAGTTCAATTCACTGGACCTCCAGAATTTATTTCAGAGATATTAGTGTCAGTTTTCATAGCTAACTCCTATATTTCTAAAGGGAATCATAAATGGGAACAAAAGGAATAATCCCTTGGTATTTGGTTTTTAGTTTTAAATTTTTTTTTTAATTATCTTTTTATCTCCACTGCCTGATGACATGAAGTGGCCAGCAAATGCACCTGAAGAAATCTAAGCTAGTAGGCCATCAGGTATACATAGTATATAATTTATTTGGGAAGGAGATGCAAATTCTGACATCTTGTGACCTAACAACTATATTTGTCCTAGAAGCCTGGTTGATTGGGTTTTTTGTCTTTTAGTTTAAAAGGTAACCACATTAGAGTACTTTAAGAAAAAATTTCTTGACCATAGGTAAGCACTCACTAAACCTTTTTCTTCCTTAGGAAATGGAACAGTGATGTGCCTCTTCAAAGCATCTCAGAAATTTGTTACAAGACTCATTAGCAATCGCAGTGTCTTAAAAAATGTGGTATGAACACTGAAATCAATGGCAGCAGAATCTGGAGCTAATTTGCTGTGGTCAGTTCTAGCTGTTGTGCCTTGCTATGACTTGGGAGCTAACATTAAAGTTGAGATAAAAACACCCAAGTTAGGCAACCAAGCTTTCTTGATGAGGCTGTAAAAATTTTGAATTTTCAGAAAATGCAGCAACTAATACTTGGAATAATTTGTAATGTAGCTGGCAGCATATGGTTTCTTAACTGTGGCTGGTACTGTGACATGAAATGTATTACACTTCCCTATGTGAGTGCTGCATTTGGTACATATAGCTTGGTCTGTGGATTCACCCACACCAAGACACTGCGTAATAAAGGGAAAATCTCAGCTCCTAACCTGGAAGGAGAAAGACCCACAATTGTCTACACGCAATTTACCTCTGAAGAGATAGTTGGAAACGTAACCAGTGAATAGATTTCCAGCTGGAAAAAAGCATTAACCTTTAGGAGACTTGTGAGCAGTGATGATCCTAGGATAATTATCCATATTATTTGGGGCAATAAATTGGATAGATAATAGCTAGAGAATATGTAAAATTTGTGAAAGGAATACGAAATGCTGTCAATAGAGATTTTGACAAGTCAAGAAAAAAAACGCCAATCCTTCCCTCCTGATATTTTTTCTGATTAAAACACATCCTAATTTCTATATTTTTCTACTGTTCTGAATCAGTCTTGTGCTCCAAATGCTTTTTCATTCTAAAGCACTCTTTCCATTGCACCATTTTCATTTTTAAACAATAGCAGCACCAGCACAAAGATCAAAGCACACTGGTAAGAGAATGTAAGTAGCAATTCCCTGAGTAAAATGTGAGATCTTTCTTTGAAAGAAAGATATGGCTGAGTTGTCTTAGTACCCACTAGTGGAAATGGACCAAATTTAAAAAAATTGTTTTGCAGTTGTACCATTTTCTAGAGTTGTTTCCTAAAGAGTCAAATTCTAAATGATTTCATTAGAATACAGTGGAACTATTAATTCTAGCCATCATTGAATGTTGAATCAAATCGTTGCTAGTATTAATAGTATTAGTGCCTCTGAGTTCTGATGAAATTAATAACCTTTGACAGGTGAGTCAGTGTAAAATTCATCCCTCTGCAGACAGGCCTTTATGAATTTGTGTGTCACTTAGATCTTACTTCAGTTCTAAATCTTAATGCTACTGTGTTGAGCAGTAGTTTGATGTGTGTTGCTGGGTAGCTGTTTGAATTTGGGCAAATATTCTACCTCTCTTAAATTTGTAAAGGCACTCTGCAACACTAGTGCCTTTCAACAATGCCAGGTCTCTCAGATTTATTACATATCTCACAATAGTTGGTGTTTTCCTTAAAATCTCAGCTGCTAAATCAGAGTCTCAAAAAATTGTTGGGTCCTAATGGTTACTGAAAGAAGTCTGAAAACATGAGCAAATGTATGCCAAGTCTCAAAAATCTGAAATCAAATAAAACCAGAAAAACAAAGTGAAAAAGCTTTAAGTTCTTGGCATGTGAAGAGGATCTCTACAAACACCTGGAGGTCAGTTAAGTGAAATTTCTAAGGCTATAGGAGAGGTGTGTGATGTATGCACTTCCTTTTTGCGTATTCCCATTTACTCTTCTCCTTCCCAGTAAACATAGTGGTTTTAGAGTGGCCCTGAAATGATGTACCAATTCAGATGATTGCCATATTACTCTAAGCAGTGCTTGGAGTACTTGGAAAAACTGGGTACAAGAAATGTGCAACTTTTGATGCTACAATGGTTCTTGTTTTCACTGTCTGAGAACAATGGGATCTTCAAAAATGGGATCTTCTTTGAGAGAATCCCTTGAGAGAAGGTCCTGAAGGGTAAAGGGGTCCAGGAAGGCTGGGCACTCTTTAAGAAGGAAGTCTTAATGGCTCAGGAGCAGGCGGTCCCCAGGTGCTGTAAGAGAAGCCGGTGCCAGAGAAGACCACCCTGGCTAAACGGGGAGCTTTGGCTGCAACTCAGGGAGAAAAGGAGAGTTTACAGCCTTTGGAAGAAGGGGCTAGCCACTCACAGTGATTACAAAGATTCTGTGAGGCTATGCAGGGCAGAAATCAGGAGGTCTAAAGCCCAGCTAGAAATTAATCTGGCTTCAGCAATCAAGGACAACAAGAAATCACAGAATCACACAGAATCATTCAGGTTGGAAAAGACCCTTGGGATCATCGAGTCCAACCATCAGCTCTACTCTACAAAGTTCTCCCCTACACCATATCCCCCAACATCTCATCTAAATGACCCTTAAACACATACAGGGATAGTGACTCCTCCACCTCCCTGGGCAGCCTATTCCACAGTCTGACCACTCTTTCTGTGAAAATTTTTTTCCTAATATCCAGTCTAAACCTCCCCTGCTGGAGTTTAAAGCCATTCCCCCTTGTTCTGTCACTAATGACCTGTGAGAAGAGACCAGCACCAACCTCTCTACAATGTCCTTTCAGGTAGTTGTATAGAGTGATGAGGTCTCCCCTCAGCCTTCTCTTCCTCAAACTAAACAGTACCAGCTCCTTCAATGCTCCTCATAGGATCTGTTCTCCAGGCCCTTCACCAGCTTCGTTGCCCTCCTCTGCACTTGTTCCAGAACCTCGATATCTCTCTTGCATTGAGGTGCCCATGTTTCTATAATGTTTCTATAAGTATATCAACAGCAAAAGAAAGACCAGGGAGAGCCTCCATCCCATGCTAGATGCAGGAGGAAACATGTTAACAAGTGATGAGGAAAAGGCTGAGGTGCTTAATGCCGCCTCTGCCTCAATCTTTAATAACAAGACCAGTTGTACTGAGGGAATCCAGTCTCCTGAGCCAGAAGACAGAGACTGGGAGAACGACCCCCCTGCAATCCAGGAGGAGACAGTCAGTGACCTACTGCATCACATAGACATACACAGGTCTATGGGACCGGATGGGATACACCCAAGGGTGCTGAAGGAGCTGGCTGGGGTGCTCGCCAAGCCACTTTCCATCATTTACCAGCAGTCCTGGCTGCCTGGGGAGGTTCTGACAGCTTGGAAATTGGCCAATGTGACACCCATATTTAAGAAGGGTCAGAAGGATGATCTGGGAAATTACAGGCCTGTCAGCTTGACTTCGGTGCCCGGGAAGCTGATGGAGCAGCTCATCCTGAGTACCATCACACAACACATGCGGGACAACCAGATGATCAGGCCCAGTCAGCATGGGTTTATGAAAGGCAGGTCCTGCTTGACAAACCTCATCTCCTTCTATGACAGGGCGACCTGCTTATTGGATGAGGGAAGGGCTGTGGATGTTGTCTACCTTGACTTCAGTGAGGCCTTTGACACCGTTTCCCACAGCATTCTCCTGGCAAAACTGGCTGCTTGTGGCTTGGATGGGCACACGCTTTGCTGGGTAAAAAACTGGCTGGATGGCCGGGCCCAAAGAGTTGTGGTGAACAGAGTTAAATCCAGTTGGCAGCCGGTCATTAGTGGTGTCCCCCAGGGCTCGGTTTTGGGGCCACTCCTGTTTAACATCTTTATTGATGATCTAGACGAAGGGATCGAGTGCACCCTCAGTAAGTTTGCAGCTGACAGCAAGTTGGGTGGGAGTGTTGATCTGCTCGAGGGTAGGGAGGCTCTGCAGAGAGACCTGGACAGGCTGGAGCGATGGGCTAAGGCCAACCGTAGGAGTTTCAATAAGGCCAAATGCCGGGTGCTGCACTTCGGCCACAACAACCCCCAGCAGCGCTACAGGCTTGGGGAGGAGTGGCTGGAGAGCTGCCAGTCAGAGAGGGACCTGGGGGTGTTGACTGACAGCCGGCTGAACATGAGCCAGCAGTGTGCCCAGGTGGCCAAGAAGGCCAATGGTATCCTGGCTTGCATCAGAAATAGCGTGGCCAGCAGGGACAGGGAAGTGATCTTACCCCTGTACTCGGCACTGGTGAGGCCGCACCTCGATTACTGTGTTCAGTTTTGGGCCCCTCACTTCAAAAAGGACATTGAATTACTCAAGTGTGTCCAAAGAAGGGCAACGAAGCTGGTGAAGGGTCTGGAGCACATGTTGTATGAGGAGCGGCTGAGGGAACTGGGGTTGTTCAGTCTGGAGAAGAGGAGGCTGAGGGGAGACCTCATCACCCTCTACAACTACCTGGAAGGAGGTTGCAGAGAGCTGGGGATGAGTCTCTTTAACCAAGTAACAAGCAATAGGACAAGAGGGAATGGCCTCAAGTTGCACCAGGGAGTGTTTAGACTGGATATTAGGAAGTATTTATTTCCAGAACGGGTTGTTAGGCATTGGAATGGGCTGCCCAGGGCAGTGGTGGAGTCCCCATCCCTGGAGGTGTTTAAGAGTCAGGCTGACATAGCACTTAGGGATATGGTGTAGTTGAGAACTGTCAGTGTTCTGTTAATGGCTGGACTAGATGATCTTCAAGGTCTTTTCCAACCTAGATGATTCTGTGATTCTGTGATTCATGTTTGGCCATTTGTTTAACAGCTCAATAACTGAGATTGTAATCTTTTATTGGTAGACTTAGTTGGTCCTGAAGAAAAATATCCCCCAATATTTGTACAGATTTTAAAATTCAACTGTTTCGAGGTGTTTGCTTTTTATGAACATTCTAGCAAATAAACTTTGCAGAAGGAATGTTCACAGAAGAATAAAATTTAAGTTTATACCAAAGGAGAGGGTATTGGGAGAACACATACTGGTTATAAGAGCAATGTTCAGGCAAACACTGAAAAAATATAATATATGGCTTAGGTAAGTAGTTTCACAGACTAAATTTTGAATAATAAACATTCACAATGGGAGTGAGCTACAAAAGAGGAACTGTTTGCAGAAATTATTCAGCAAATAGTTGTAATTAATAATAAATATGAGAAAATTGTAATCCACTCATAGGCATTTCATTAGGAAGTAAAAAAGGCAAAACTTGTCAACTAAATTATGAATGGCAAGTAAATTATTAATAATTTCTACTGTTGAGAGATCATGTGCTGACTTTGAAATGACTCAGAGTAGGTATGTGATTTCTTCTCACTGGTTTTGTATTATTTTAACATGACAGGTTCTGAGTTCAAAATACAGATACTGTTCACAGGAGTAATAAACCCTAGTAAATCATAAATCCTAAGCACCATATTGCTCTACTAAAGGCAACCATATGTAAAGGCATTTATCTAATATAAATGAATGGGTCTATTTGCCTTCAAACATATAAAAGTGCTGGTTGACTGTGCTGGACTGTTTATGTATCTGAAGGTAAGCATACCACCAAGGGTTTGCTGGATCCTAGGTTAGATAGGTAGGTGGAACAGGCTGGCTAGTCGCAGGCAATGAATGGGAAAGTCATGGCCTGGGTACTTATTTTTGAAGTGCCACATAGCATGATATATTAATTTCTGGTAATAATAGCATGTGTAGCTGCATGTTACAGTGTGCGGTAACAACATGGGCTTACAGCTCCCATTTTCACAGAATGGTTGAGGTTGGAAAGGACCTCTGGAGGTCATCTGGTCCAACCTCCTTTCTCAAGCAGGGTCACTTAGAGCTGTTTGCTCAGGACTATGTCCAGACAGCTTCTGGGTATCTCCAAGGGTGGAGATTCTACTTCAAATGCAGTTGGGTTTTTAGGCCAGAGGGGTAAATGCTGCTGCTGGATTACCATGCTGGTAATAGGGATCTTTGGTGGATCCCTAACCATCCTAGGTGGTTATATCCTACTTATGTGCTACAGAGTAAATACAGTGATGTTTATTGGTTCAAGACCATTGCAGGGAAATCAGAACTTTTGTGTTCTAAGGAAATTGCTTTAGGCCTTATGGGCTTTTACTTAGTTATCTGTGAATGCAGTGAGTACACATCTGTGTTGTAATAATTTCTCATTGTTTATAAAGTTTTTGTGGGAAATCATTCTGGAAATTAGGAAGATATGTATTACTATTTATTACACAAAACCACACTTTTAAGCAGAACAGTAAAAGAATTACATTATTTGAGTCACACATAATGAATGTAAGCTCAGTGAAGCAGAAATCCCATCCAGCTGATTATAATTTTTCCAATATCTTACATAGCATCCTGATCAGGGTATCAGATCCAAATTAGGGTTTGAAAAACACTGCACATATATAGCTAAAAATGCTATACAATGTTTATCAGTAGAAATTATTTCAAAAATGTCTTACTGGAATAAACTATTTAGGAATTGGAGCTTTACAAAAATTAATAAATAGTAAAATAACGTTCCTGTGGAAACTTACAGAATATTTAAGTTGTGCAAGAGTCTATAAATTTGTCTGTGCTTATCAACAACTGGCAGATTTTAGGGATTTGCTCACAGTTTTATATCCAATAAAGCAAAAATGTAGTTTTGAGAAGATATTTCTTCCTACATATCACAGGAACATATGCTGGCTTTACAAATGATTGTGTTACTTTCAGACCCTAGTTTGTACACTATTGAGAGTAAATGTGAGCATTATTAACCATACATCTATATCATGCATTTAGAGAGAGTGATAAATGATAGTTTACCACGTGTCCTTGAGAACTATTTTTTTCTCAACTTCCAGAAGCATTTATTCCACTCCAGTCCCCAAAAGGCTTATTTGAAAGGTTTCCTTTCTTATGCTTTTTGGTTTTATATCTTCCCATTTTTAAGACACAAATACTTTAGATTCCTAGATGAATGTGTTCCACGTCTAATGCTTTGGGTTTCATGTCTCTACACTGTTTAAGAAGGAAATAGCAGTATTACTTCAGACCTTATTGTACCTTCTTCCTGCTGTTATGCCAGTGAGTGTTAGATTAGGGCTGGTTAAATTTGGTGTTTAATAGAAAGGATGCATGTTGTTATTAGCAAATGAGAATTCTATCCCTGAAAAACTGTTCAGATATTTTTAATCTGTCACAATGGACTGCATCAAAATTCCTTTCTTCTAATGGAAAAGCTTGTGCATGAAAACATAGTACAGGTAATGTTCATACAAGACCAGGTTCTGCAGTATACATAGAATGTGTGAACAGACAACTATAAACTCTTTGCTTTTAAATATGTATAGCCAAGAAAAAAAAGGACTTCAATTTAATGTATTTTTAACTAATTCCTGGAACCACTGCAACATTAGTGAGCAGCAGAAGCAATCACCTCTTTGACTGCAACACAGAATGAGATAAAAGCTTCGCAGCTCTGGGTAACAGAAACTGATGTCTGGAGTACCTGGCAAGTTTTCACTTCTTATCTGGTAATTCCTGAATGCTGATCTTTTCAATGTTGAACCATACTGTTCCTACACTGAAACAGTGAGAAGATGGTTGAACTTTGTACCTTTTTCACCTTGATCACCAAACAAACATTAGATGTAAAGTTAAATGCAGATCTGTTCATAGTTTATCAGGAAATCTCGAGGTGACATCTTAAGTTTCTGGCCCAGATCTTGGCAGTTGGAGAACTCTTTCATTGCCTGCTTTGAGACAGTCATCCTTGCTTCTGAAGAAATTGAACAGTTTACCCACATTTGCAGATAATGGTAAGCATCATTTTAGACCAGGAGTAACACGGTTTCCAACATGGAAGATTAAAATGCCAAGTTATATTGAATTGTAAACTTATAAAAAACTATACGATCTGTCAATTCTGGATATTGGTGATTACTTATGTTCCCATCATTATGTCTCCATACATAAGGCCCAGCTACCTAATTAGGAGTTACTTGCCAAGTGAAATGGTGATGCTACTCCCAATGTTACCACTGACATTTAGCTGTTCTACCCAATGAAACTGTAAAAATGTATGACGATTTTAATTTTGGAAATGGATTTCCAGTGGCCTAACTCAACTTAAATCTAGCCTGATGGACAATGTGAGAAATCTGAAGAACTTTCATTTTGGAAATACTATACTTCAGGCATTTTTAGTTGCAGAACTGTAAGAATCAAGTTATTCAGGCTTATGCTTGATAAACCGTGTGAAGAGAAGGTAAGTGCAACACGTGCATGTTTCAGACTGTGCTAGTTTCTACATTTTAGCCTTCAGCAGGTTGACGGCTAAGTGGATAATGTGCTGACAGAAAACCAGGCAGACTTCTTTTTGAGAGGCTGGTTCTCTTCTACTGGAGATCTGCTTTTGAGTTCTGCTATATTTTTACTGAAATAATTCAGTTCTCTACATAATGGTGTGATTTTGACAAATTGGCAAATTCTCATGAAAAAAATTATTAAAATGATTTGTGGTGCTCTTTCCCTTTGGTTTCTTTGATGCATTTTCATGGGATAGCATGGCTGTGGCATTCTGCAGTCCTGCATACCACTGCCCCTACTGTACACAGGAGTAAATATACAGGTGATACTTGTTTTCATCAGTGCACACTCAATAAAGCCTTTTTTAAAAAAATAATTGTAAGAAATAAGGTATGAATATTTCCAGGTTTACAGTTTCTGCCTGAAAACTATAAAATTGCCGGCCAGCCAAGGTGTCAATTGGATGAATAAGATATGGGGATATAATTGACACATTTTCAACGTTCCATTAAAAGGAAAATGCTATGACTTGACTTCGTAGGATATGATATTTAAAGTTATAGCTTTTTTCTTATATATTTAATCTGATAATTTAATAACATATTTAATGGACATTTTTTGTTGTAACATAATCACTTTCCAGTCTAGCTCTTCATGTTCACGAATGACTGCATTAGATTCCTGCTGTTCCGATTATGAGAACAGCCAGAGAAGGGATTGTCTCAATATCTAGCCTTTAATTCTGAACCCTGTACACAGGATGAGACAGGAGGATGACGGTTTAGTTATCCTTTGCGAATAGTTTTGCAATGCAGACATGATCTCAAAAGGTTAGCGTTGTAAGATCTCACTGTTGCATCTCTCTGCTTTAATTTAAGGCATTTCCACTGGGAATGCAGCAGTCAGCTTTTCTCTTTTGATATTTACTTTATTTCCTCTGTGATTTAAACCTGCTAACATGTCATTTTCCTCACCTCTTTAGAAACTTCAGTGATGGCTTTTTCCCTTCCACTAAAACTTCTTGTTTCTAGGTTGGCTTTTTTTTTTTTTTTTTTTTATTCTTGTTTAAGTTGGCATGTTTCTAGCGAACTTCTTGGAAGATTCATTGCTTCTTTACTCATTAAAATTTCCTCAAGGTTGAAGTGCAAGACTGACTTGTCACAGTTCTCGTGTGCTGAAAGAATCATCAATGCTGGAACAATATTCACTGTCAACTCCCAGATTTCTTTCTTAATACATATCTTGAGAATGTTAGATAAATGAGAGACATTACAGTTGCAGTAAATAATACAGTAGCAGCAAAATAACTTAAAATGATGTATAGACCTCCTTTGTATAGGAAGGTCAGGCTACAATACTGTCCTTTTAGCTTGCTGTGACAGACATTGTGAGCTATTCTAAGATTCCTATAAAACAGTTAAAATGATAATTTTGTTAATAAAAAGTACACTTTTTTGAATATTGTACTTTCTTAAACAGAGCTACATGCACTGGTTGTGGTTTAAATTGTTTTTTGTTGTTGCCTTCAAGTTTGGTGCATTGCAGTTGCTGAGATACTTAATATCTATGAGTTGGCTCATGATAGATTTTTTTTGTCTTACTTTGCTTTAGTTGTCTAATTTGCCTTCTTTTCAAACTGACATTTCTCAATTTTTCTGCTTCAAATGGCATTAAAAATTTCCAGTTGATAAGGAAGTGCTGACAGAAGTGTAGGTAACTGAACTGCTGAGGTCTGGATGCTTTTGCCTTCTGGCCTTTATATATATCAGTGCACCTGAGTGACTTTTAAGACCTCATGTTGATTACACACTGGTTGGTATTGAGCAGGAAAACAGGTTAAAAAGTACTGCCATGGCTAATGGAACTCAATATAAGTACTAGTTTTGTTTTGTTGCTGCTGTTATGCTCTTATACTGGCTGATGTGATGATTTTACATCTGAATTTTATATTTCCTTTAGGTATCAGAGTCTGTTCCCTCCCCCATTATGATTATGTTTCATACATGGGATTTGGGCAGACCTGTGTTCTGACTTTCTCAACCTTCTGGACTGGACGTTTTCTTTCTGAAATGGTGTTACAAACTTAGATCCTCTACACTCAGAGACAGGCGGGGCATGTAGAAAAACTGTTCTGGACATGCAGAAGTGCCCAAGAGATCACTTGGGCTGTGAAGTCACTTTGCTGGCCAAAATGTACTGTCACCAGTGCTTCAACTAGTAGGCTGCAGATCAAGTTCAACAGCTTAATTGTTATCAGTGGAGGAGACAGATTTACTGGTAAGGTTTAGCAGTCACCAGACTTGGAAGGAGTCTGGGGATAGGCTGTTGTTACATGACTGTTGATAATATTTTACTGATAGGCAATGCAAGTACCTTTTTATTATGAACAAAATCAAGGTGAGAATCCCTGTTCTACCTTAGCCCTACAGGATTAAGTGGGATGTGACCTCTTCCCCTCCTCTCACAGCTGAAATGAAGCCACCAAGGCTGTGGAGATGAGCCTGTCATCTGTGCTTCTTGCTGAAGGATGAGCCATAACCAGCATCAGCTTTTTTTTGGAGGGGGGGGGGTGTGTGTTTTTGTTTTTTTTAATCTCAACACCTATCTATCCACCAAAACAGCTTTATGTATTAAGATGATTGTAAAAATAATTCATGCCAATACTCTGTGGGCTTCTGCCTCTCCCATAGTTTTTGTCTCCCCCACATCTAGCTCCGTGCCTTACTTGTTACTGGTTAAATAATTAAAACTGTCTGTACCAAAATACTTCATTGTTGCAAACTGCTACATGTCATAGTGATGGATTGGCAAACAAATGTTTTCAATCATGTAATAATAATTTTAAAAAATACAAATGGGCATTAAATGAATAGCTAGCAAAGTTAAAGGATTGTACAGTCAAAGGTCAGAATAATTGTGGTGCTGTGAGTACTTCTCAAAAGGTTAACTCATCCATTTTAACTTCAGTGACATTTTGGTGGCCTTTTAGAGAAGCAAGCAGGTTTGTACCGGTGCAACATTCAAATACACTTGACTTAGATTTTAGAATACTTTGGAAGAAGATGATGAAGGAGTATTCAGATTTCCATGTAATTTAACAGCAGTGCCCCTACATACTTCTGAAATTCATTGGACTTTCTTGGCAAGCTTTTTGTAGAAAAGGAAGAAATTATAATTTTCATGATTGCAACTTGAGATTTATTTTCCAGTCAGGGTCAGGCCTTATGTAATCCGGGAAGCAGGTTGTGGTCCAGCAGACACTAAATCCTTTAAAACAATTAAAAATCATTCAGTGGTTGTTCAACTAGGCCTCACAGTCCTTAAGAAAACTACTGAGATTTATTTTTTAAAATAAAGCCATATGAGTAACTGTAGATCACTTCAAGTTGGATCATTATAAACGATTGTAGATGCTTCTGTTTTGGCTTTTCAGAAGAAAAGCAGTAATTAAATTATAAGCAAATGATCATACTAAACAACGTATTCATCCTAAGAGATATTAAAAAGTGTATGTGTGTATCAGTTTATAAAGAACAAATGAAGCAACAGGACCAAGAAAGGTCAAAAAGTCCTTTAAAAATATGTATGCTGTCCTTTCCAGAAGAACAATTGGATTAGGCTTCCACAGTCACACAAGTCCTGATCTGGACTGTAGGCAGGAATAAAGAATCTTTATTGTTAAGATTTAAAGAATTATAGCAGTTATGTTGACACATAATTCCCCAGTATTGACATTTTGTTAAAAGGAACAGATACTGCACCCAGCTGCAGAGATCTCAATTAGGCCTGAAGGAGAACAAGACAGAAAAGAAGTGAGACCGACAGTTTTCTGAGGTCACAGAATTTCTTGCAATCTCGCTGTTGTCTTGAATGATATTTAGAGGACCTTTCCAAACTCTCTTTCTGAGCTGTCCTCATTATTTGTGTAATTCCAGTTGTGGTCTGCCCTAAATGTTGCTGATACTGCAAAGCTTGGAATGGATCAGCACTGATTACACATTCAATCCAGTATGCATGTCATAATATCAGTGGCAAATAAATTTCGATGCTTGCTGAGACATTTTAATTAGAATTTTGTGTATCATTAAGAACATCTTTGCTTTTGCTTCTTTTTTTTCCTAGCTGATATTATCTCTGCCTTGCATGTCGCTAGGGACCCAAAATTTGAATCTTTTTCCTAGATAAATGTTGCACTTATATTTTTTTTTTTTTTAGGGCACTTTTTGAAAGGCCATTTATTGTCATTCCTTGGATGAATGCTGTAGTTACACTGCATGGCAGAAAAAGGCAGTGAGTACTAGCAGCCTGTATAAATCTGCTGTGTTAGGTGCTCTCTGATCCTATTTGGCCCCCTTCCCCAGCACGATGGTGGGTGAGGTTACAGACCACTGGAAGCTGAAAATGATAACAGTTGTTCTATGTGTCTGATGGCCTCCCCCCATATTTATCTAGGGTTTCAGGGAGTTGAGTTTGCTTGGGGTACAAGCATGAGTGCAGCATATGGAGGCACAGAAGCCTGAGTGCAAACTCAACAAACAGAAAAAGTAATTTTTCCTCCTAAACCAACAGATAAATGAAAAGCCTATATAAGCACCAGGGAAAAGGAGATGTGGGAGGAGCCTCTTGACTTAGGGCATCTTGGTCATCCTAGCTTCTATCTAAGTAGTTGTATCTTACCAAGTTCATCCCCATGAGATTATGCTGATGGTGTCCAGATCAGGACATGGAGAGGCAGGTCTGTTTCCTGGGCAGGAACAAACTGTAAGAAATCTGATTCTTGAATATCATATGGTAATGGGGAACTGAAACTTCCTTTTCTAATTGTTCTCACTTATGTCCTCTTGACTTCTTGTCCTGGTTTCGGCTGGGATAGAGTTAATTTTTCTTCTTAGTAGTTAGAATAGTGCTGTGCTTTGGATCCAGTATGGGATTTGGTATGAGAAGAACGTTGATAATACACTGACGTTTTCAGTTGTTGCTAAGAGATCAAGGACTCTCCAACTCCCCATGTCCTGCCCGTGCACAAGTGTACAAGCTGTGAGGGAGCAGAGCCAGAGCACTGGACCCAAACTGGCCAATGAAATATTCCATATCATGTAACATCATGCTTAGTATATAAAGGAGGGGCATCTGGGAAGGAGGGGCTTCTCTCTTGCTTCCGGGATTGCAATTGTGGGATCTTGGTATTTCAGGATCACTAGCCAGGAATGGGCTGGGTATCAGTCGGTGGGTGGTGAGCAATCACATTGTGCATTACCCATCTGTACTTTCTTTTGTTGCTATTGTTTTATTTTATTTCAATTATCAAACTGTTTTTATCACAATCTACGAGCCTTCCTTTACCCCTCCAATTCACCCCCACCCCCCGGATGGGGGAGGGTGAGCAAGCAGCTGTGTGGTGTTTGGCTGCCAGCTGGGTTTAAACCACGACACTTCTTGAAGATCAAGCTCTTTTCTAACTCCCTCCCCTCACCACATCATACCTGTCTTGAACAGTTGTATTTGCCTTAGTTTTCCTCTCCTGCTCTTCTCACTGCTTGTCAGTCCTTTCTCTTTCCCGCTTCTTTGATTTTTCTATTTTTTGTTTGTTTTAGAATAGAATAGAATAGACTATTTCAGTTGGAAAGAACCTATAATGATCTAGTCCAACTGCCTGACCGATTAAGGGCTGACCAAAAGTTTAAGCATGTTATTAAGGGCATTCTCCAAATGCCTCTTAAACACTGACAGGCTTGGTGCATCAACCACCTCTCTAGGAAGCCTGTTCCAGTGTTTGATCACCTTCTCAGTAAAGAAATGCTTCCTAATGTCCAGTCTAAACCTCCTCTGGTGCAGATTTGAACAATTCCTATGCATCCTATCACTGGGTACCTCCCCTCCTCAGGAAGCTGTAGAGAGCGATGAGGTCTCCCCTCAGCCTCCTTTTCTCCAAACTAGACAAATGATGTCTTCATTAATACTTCTCCTTATATCTTCTCAGAATTAAATTTCCTGATTACTAACTACACATATTTATCTCCTGTGCCCCTTTTTTCTTTCTATCTGTTCTAAAACTATTCTTCTGTGGTTCTTTCTCTGTTCCCCTCTGAATATTTTTTTTGCTATGTTCTTTTTCCCTTTCATTAGACTGTGAGTTATTGTGTCTCTCTTACACTTTTAAAATGTCTTTATTACTCAACACCAGAATATACAGACAACTTTTGCTTTTACAATTAAATAAAAACACTTTGTAGTAGTATCAACACAGAAATGCAACATTTTGGTGATAAAGCTGTATTTGTCATGTATGTAGCTACTATGTTTAGAAAACACTTGCAAAGAAGTTGCTGGATAATAGATGTTTTTTCTTTGCCAAGTGTACAATTCTGGAACCCTAGATATTATAATAAAAGCATATTTATATAAACTGTTTTAGATTTTGTTTATCCTGCAGCACTTTAGAATCTAAATGTAGAATTTATATACTACACCCTTAAATACTATTAAAATGTCTTCCTGACAGCTAAAATTAATAATGTTTTAAAAGTACCACTGAAAAAGAAGACAACATATGCATGCCTCTCTACATATCAGGGGGAAATTTAGATATTGCTGTGTTCTGTTTGCACTCGATTTGTATATGCATCGTAAAGTGCCATATAGCAAGCGCTAACATAACCCGAAGAGGCCTGTAATTAATAACATATTTTAGCCAGTACAGAAGAATTTGCCTCTCATGAGGTACATCATCGCACTATTAGACCGCCGTGCAGTGCAACAAAACCCAATACAATACCAAGAAAAGATGCTAGAGTTGGTTGGATGCAGTGCCTTGCACAACCGGTTGCAGTGTAGCTTGGACTAAGCCTCATGCAAGCATGGCTACTTTACCAGTACCTCTTGTATTTGCTCGAAAAAGGCTGGCTCATGGAACAGCCACAACCTTCAAAGGGTTCCTCAATATAGGACAAAAAAATTTCCATGTATTCAAATGACTTTTCAGTCTCTTAAAATAGACATTCCTGGATCACAGGAAGTGGAGCTAGTTGATGCTTGTCTGAAGGGCCTGTACTCAAGCTAATACAGCGAGACATGGCAAGAGCAGAGTATTGCCTAATCAAGGTAGACTTACATCCAGCTAGCTCAGAGCACAGGCAGAATGAGCCCAAGGCTGCCTGTGGGAGATCCAGCCATCTGATTCTGTGTACCACCCTCACTTAATAACATGCTGAGATTGTGACTATACCTCAGGTCACATGGGCTTAAGCAGGAGGGAGAAAAGGGAAAAGGAGGTTTCTTAACCGGTGTCTTGGATGCATGGCCACACTGATACAACTGTAAAGCTTCTGGTCTCTGAGGCAGCTACAATTACTTTGCATCTTTCTGCAACAGCACTATGCTCTACAAACACAGCTGCATTTCACACAGCATTCAGTCTCATTTGGTACTTGGCGTACGACGTACCTACTAGCTTAAGGCAGTGACCAGTTGTGATGCATCTGTTTACTATCTTGTTAGGGGCCTTGGGTTACCGTATTGGAACAGAATTTCACTTCACAGTGCAAATTACTCTGTGAAAGAAGTAGTACCATCACCGCCCTTCCTCAAATGCCAGTTATGAACATTTTCTATGTCATTCTAGTACAAGTCACTTTTTACATTAGCAGTTTCAGCTACCCCACAGTAGTACTTTCCTATTTCATAATTTTTCATTTTTTTTCAAAGGGATAATGGAAAGGGTGATTGTTTGACAATGTGATTCTTGACACCCTTTGAAGAGAGGAATGGAAATGCTAATGTTTACTGTAGGTGAAGATATGCCTAAGTCTTAGTCTTTTAGTGCAAGACGAAGAGTTTTGTGTTTGCCACAGAATACTTGGTTATAGCATGCTCTGGCAATTGCTTCATTGAAAGATCATCTCTAAAGAAACCAATATAAAACAAAGAATGTGTTATATTCTTTACCTGATAAACTTATGCATCATTCTGTGTATTTGAAATGCAGAGGACAAATGGATACACCCTTTTTTGTTGTGAGCTGAAAAAATCACAGAATGAAATATCTGAAAACTAAAGCTATGTGAAAAATTAATTTTTCACAGCTGTAAGTGGAGGTCCAAAGGAGAGAACAACTTGGTTTAGATTCAATGCTTTTATTCCCAACAAAACAGAAAATCAAAACTTTTGATACAAACAAGACTGGTATTTATTAGAAAATTGTAGACATGACAGACTGAATTTTAAGAATACTTGCGATAATATTTTGGAAGGGATGGAGCCATAGAGATCATTTCAACCCCTCTTTTAGCATTTTACTTTTAAATACTTGCACTGTGACAGAGGGCAGGAGACAGAGGATGACTGTCATATCTGGGAACTGGAATATGGAGTGGGCATGAAATTACCCCTTCAAAGTGAAATGAGTATTAACAGACAAAAAAGAGAGACACTGTTTTAAAATAGCCCCTAGCATGGTGGCTACGGTGATGTCTGGGAGGGAATTAAGTCAAATTAAGGTAGTGGAGAGAACTGACCAATTTTTTCCTATTGTTTGGCTGACATCTAACTAATGAGTTGCCCAGTTCAAAGACATACAGGTGTTTGTTCGGGGAGGGCACGGGGGAGGAGGTGTTGGGCAGGGGGGTTGACAGTCATGAAGCTGACCTATCAGTAGTTCTGTTTTTCTTTCAAAAACAATGCGATGATTTTTAGGTTACAATTCAGATGTGGTTAGAGGGACTAGAATAAAGTTTCTAATTTGTCTGAAACTTCTCACCCCACTTTACTGAGAACCACTGAATATGGAACACATCAGTGTTTTTTATAGTTTGTCTGTATAGATCCTTTTAAAATTTTCCTCTTGACCTCGATGTGATTTTTTGACTTTTTTTATCAACTACTCCATCAGATATATGCCCTGTTTTTCCTTTCTGAATGTAAATAATCTTCCCCCATATTAATAATGTGTTTCAGTCTTGACTCCCTAGTTAAATCTATTTGTTGAAAGAGCACTAGCATTAAAGCTTATTAGAGCATATTATTAAACTGGAGATTAGTGAAGTTAGATGGTGTTTTGAATGTGTTACATCTTTTCAGAAATCCTTTCTAGTTGGCCTAACAGTATATGTTGTGCTACTGATTAATTATAGTCATGGAACTAACACTACAGCTGTCACTGAGAAGGCACTTTGTGTTAAAAGATCATCTCCTTTCAGGCACTTAAAATCTTTCTGTCAGTAAAATGTTACTCTGAATTTTTAAATTTTCCATCTTTCCGCTCACAAGCAGGGTGGCTTAAGGCTTCTTAACTCCATCTCTTCTCCTCAGATAGCATGGGGATAGCCAAAATCCATTTCTCCTCATTCCATTCACTACATACACTTCTGAATATTTTAATTGGCTTCCAGATAAAAGAAAAACGATTTTACAGAAGAACAAAGATTTTTTGATGAGTCTGAAGAAATCAATTTTAGAATAAAAGCTGGAAAATTCAGCATGGCACTCAGAGAGGTAGGTTAGGCCAATTATTCAATGGATAGACAGCCATAAGTAACAGAATGGGTTTTCTGTGACCATGTGGCTCTGTTAAATTGAATGTTTGGACTATAACTTCACATAAATGTGTACCTGCTGCAGGCTGATATAGAATGAGATGTAAAAATTCATACATCTTGAACTTAATGCACGATTCTAGGAAATCAGCAAATGGAGATGATCTACAGAGACAAATTATTTCTCCAGCTCCCAACTCCTAACCGTCCAGTTAGAAAAGCCAGGATACCACTACAGTTGCATCCTGAAAAATGTTTGTTCTTGAGATATTCTGCAGGGCCAGTCTGTTCAGTCTTCCCTCTGGAGGACCCTGAGTGCAAAGGAATCCTAAGATAGCTATTTTTAGTCAGTACAAGGTCTTACTTACACTGCTGGAGCACGTAAAGGAGGCCAAGATGTCATTAACTACTGACTTATTTATGAGCAACAAAGTAGCTTCTATAGGTGTATTGCTATATTTCTGTTAAGTCTTATTGATTTAGTTCTGGCCAAATTCTATCAGGATCTTCCAGCTGACTGAGCTGTTGGATTTGTTACTTCTGTCTTTGTAGAGAATAAAATTAATCCTTTTCTAAGGTAAAGAACTGCTCTATGATTACTATTTTTGTACTGAAGTGGTTAGTCTGCATCTCTTGCCTCCCTTCTTCCCAGATACAGCTAATCAGTCCCATACAACTTACAGTTCACTGGTCCTTCAATTCCTCCACCCATTAAGCACAAGAAACTCTTGTAAAGATGAAGAATCCTTGTGCTTCATTTGCACAAATTACCTGCAGTGATGTTAACTGGACAATGTGGGCATTCAGGAGCTCAGCACAGTCAGTCCCTCTGGGCTGAAGGACGTTATGTGCCTTATGAGAGACTCTCATCCCATGAAGGTTCGACTGCTGGGAGGGATATGATTCACCCTCAGAAGTGTTGGCAGTTTTTGAGGTTAATCGTGTTTAATTGAATCTGACTCTGCATTTTCAGATAAACCATGTAATATGCTCATTTGAATTTACTATCAAACTTCTAATTCTTGCTTTTAAAAAGCCAAAGAAATTGCATGAGAGAAAGTCCTGCATTGTAATTACTGCTGGCATTTAAATACAGTAAGGAAATTCAAATCCTATTTCAAAGATAAGGGTTTTTTAAACAGAAACTTGGCCATAATATATATATATAAATTTAACTCATAGCAGAAATAGAAGAGCTTGAAGATATTATTACTGGTGTGTTTTTAGACATAAAAGAAAGCTTATAGGAAACATGAAGACATGATACTAAAATATATCATAAGAATGCAGGAACATAAAATTAGACAAAGGACAGAGTTGGGTTTTTTTCCAAGTACCTTGACTTTGAAAAAAAGGAATGTACTGAGCTATAATATCTGTATGCATATGTATAAGCATTCATGCAGTCATACATATGAATTACTTCTGCCTTCCCCAGTAAATACATTTTTATGAACTGCTACCATGGAAGCTAGGGGTAAAATTCCCATCAATTTTAATGGCAGTGGAATCAGACCTTAGCTGTACTTTGTCATAAATATTTTCCAACTTCAGGCATTAGGATCAGGGATGTATGTTTATAGTGAATTATTTCTGCATTGTCATAGCCTCGGAACTCTGTTTAGCATTATCTTGAAGCATTTGATAATTATTACCACTGTTGCTTCATTTGAAGCTTTAAGGAACATGTTTTCAAAGGATAGTCAGTGTGACTCCAAACACTTGCAGCTGCCTGCCTGTTCCACACAAACAGGCCTTCCTGCTTGTGACAAATAATTGTTTGCTTGCACAGCTGAGGGCTATTGAAAAGCAATCACTTGCACCTTCCTTCATATGTGAAAAGAAAACACTTATCAATGTTTATGGATACAGTAAGCCTATGGCAAATTCTACTGTTGGAAGAAGGGAGACAGTATACCTATAGGAAAGGGCTATGGAAAGTTGTACTGCAATACTTTCAGGAGTCTATTTTACTATCTAGGAAATAAAGCTACTTAAAGAAAACCACCAATTAAAGGCTCAAAATGTGTACCCTTTCTATTGTTTCAGTTGCTATATACTAGTCCAGCCATTTAAAGTGCATTTCCTTGTATTCTTCACATCGCCTTCACACAGGGAAATCTGATGTTTATCATCTAGGATTAGAATAGTTGAATGGGTCAAAGTGGGTTTGTTTTCAGTAAGCAGTTGACAACACTTAGCGTACCTTATTTCCCAGTTTTCCTATATGGTGAATAAAACACTATTTTCTTTGTGTTAAACAAGAGAGATCAAGAGAGACTTTATCTCAAGAGAGACTTTATTCAAATTTTTAAATATAAACCAGTACAATTTTGCAGGGGAACTTGAGCAGGGGACTAGTATTTGCAGGAACTGTTTTTCGTGTGGAATACTCTCTCTTAACCCTCCCAGTAGGTGTATGTTGCCTCAGTACAGGCAAAACCCAATATTTATGCATGTTACCATGGCATCATCACTACTTGAAAATGTTTGTACTGGTTGCATTTTATTTGTGACAATCCAAGGCAAGGTTGTAGGAAGGGAGAATTTTGCTAAAACCAGCTGCTATGGCTGGATGAAATATGCTTTTGGGAACAGAAAATTTTCTGGGTTTGTTGATTGTTTTTCCTAGCTATGTCAGTTGGTCCAATAAAATATATTCTCTCTGCCTACAAACTTTGCTTCACTTGTAACAATTATGTCACTCACAACTCAATGTTTGATAAGGAGAAGTCCCAGTAGTATACATTAATTTAAAGCAAAGGGTAGTGTTTTGACTCTCTGAGCATGCCTTATGTCATGTTATTAGGCTGATAATAATAGGGATACAGTAAAAGGTGCTGTGCTAGATATCAAGAGAAAAGTTTTCTAGAGCTTAGAATTTAAACGAAAGCTGACAAGCTGCAATAGACTTTGTAAGAAGCACAATCAGACCCATAATGTCCATTAATGTAATTCAGCTACAATGAGGAGAAAATGGACTTACTTCAAGTTATTTATCAGTAATTAGGTTTTAGTGAACAGAAAAGTAATGCAAGGCTACTCAAAGTAATTACAATTATTTTCTTACCAAGACCTGTGATTTTATTTTACACTGTGCGTGCCATAACTATGGGGATTTTTTTGAGTTTTTATGGCACCTACCTCAAAGGTACCATTCTTCAGCTCCAGCACAAATTATAATAAATTTTACATTTGCAGACCAATGCATGGTAGAGATGGAATTTCTTTTTTATCCACAGATAATCATCATCTCCTTCAAAAATTGCATTGTTGATGGTTACATATCACGGAAGTTTTATTACTATCTCCCAGTCATGTCGATAGTTAAAGCAATTCATCAATACTGTGCTTATGTGCTCTTTCAAATTAAGCAATCTGTTATATTAATTTCCATGCAGAACAGGAAAAATGACAGATTTTATTTTCCAGTTTTGCAAATGATTCTAGAATCCTGGTGTAAATAACATTTATGATCACAGTGGAAGAATAACTTTTGAAAAGAAAGCAGAATTTAACAAAATGTTGCATCTGGAGAGTTCTGTTATAATTCTGGAATATAATTAATGAACTAGTTTTGGACCTCTAGAAGCCAAAACAGAAATCAGAGCTATAATTGCAAAACATAAAAACTGTAGGGAAATTTCCCAGTGGCTTTCATAGAGGTAGAATCAAATCTTGAATTTTCATTTTAATTGAATACTTGCTGTATCAATACGCATTCAAAAATCAAAATATTTTACTGCCCTTGTTCAAAGGACATAGCAAAACCAGCCCTCAACTGAAACCTTCGATGTGAGCTTTGATATTTCTCAAAAAAGGTTGTTGTTATCTGGCAGAGAGTCAAATATACTACGCCAAGGCTCTGAACGATTTCTAATTATTTCTTGAATTGAAATAATAAAAAACATACCTTTTTGGGGTGAAGATTCTGTTGCATCTCTAGATGCATAAACAAGAAGTAGCTAATCCTTGTGCCCTGTTCTCCTATGTAATAGAAGAAAGGTTGGTGATGTAAAGGGTTTATGTACATGTTTTTTATTATTATCTCTGACTTCTAGTGTAATTACTGAAGGAGCAATAGTGCACAGGAGAAAACCCCCCAAAACCCCCTACTGGTCTTCATTTGTAGCTGATGCAGTTCTAAAAATGTTTTTTTAATGTGCATATGTGGTTAAAGAATGATGGAGAAATACAGCAAAACCCAGCCTGAGGCCCTTCGGCAATGGAGGAAAACAGGCTGTTGTCTTGGAATGGCAAAGGTCAGTTTTGCAACACTGGCAGAGCAGGGCTCAGTCAGTGAGAAGAGAGGGGAAGGCTTGGAAGGGAAGCAAAGATTTGGGAACCTGGCTAGGAGAGGTCAGTGAATGTCTGGACAAGTGAAAGGGGGCTCATTGGCATGGCTTCCCCTTCTCCCTTTCTCTGTACAGAGACTGCAGTCCCCCCTCTTTCTGAGAACCTCTTCTTCCTTCCTTCCCCCCAGGCAGGCTGGATCTCACCCCACAGCAGTTAGCATGAGTCAGGCTTAGTTACTATAGCTGTTAGTGCGAGCCAGAGAACTTTAATCAACTTTCTGCCATAGCAGAAGAAACGAAATACCATTACAAAATCCATTCCTATGGACACAATTTTCTGCACTCAGGCTGCCCCTGTGGGGTGCGGGGGCAAAGGGACCACAGAGCATGGTGAGAAGGCCTCAGGAAGCAGGGCCTTCTGCTTCTGCCACCAACCCTAAGAGAAGAGGGAGTTAGGGACAGTATCTGTGTGCCACCACCATGGGTAACTGGCTCCTCCTGGCTGAAAGGACACAAGGGCCCAAACATCAGCAGAGGAGGGTTGTGCAAGTAGGGAGCAAGCGTTCAAAGACAGCATCCATTTCACCCAGCACATGCAAAGGCAACAAGCTTTCAAGCGAGCAGCTCACTGCTCTGTGCCAACACCTAGACCTGTCCCTGTGGCTTTTTATGCTGGGGAAGCTTGTAAATCTATTATGCTGTCATTAAAATGCTCACAAGTGTTAGAGCTGTGCCAAAGAAATTTTGGTGGTATTTAGCTTCAGTACTCAATGTGCAGAAAAATCTGACTCTTCTTATAAACATAAATTTATCCCCAAGAAACAGAAATTAAAAGAGAAAAATGGGCTTGGGCTTTGGAATATTTCTCTTCCTTCTCTCTTGTCCTTAGAACTACCACAATTAAGAAGCAGACCTTAGTTTAATTGTTTTGGTTTCCCACCAGGTTTTTTTTGGTTAGTGTGTTTTGCTGGTTGTGGTTTTATCTACTTCTGCCACAAATGTAAACACTTTGTCTTCTTCTGTATTAGGCATGAATGCTTTATTCTGTGAAAAGGTGCATGAAATCTGATATTGCCATAACGTCCTTGCCAGGGGCATCTTCAGTGAAAGCACTGTGTTTTCTATAATTCATATTTTCAGAAGATGTTGTACAGTGCTTATTCCTGCAAAGGCATTTTCTACAAAAAAATAACTTTTTATAAGTTGGTTCCAAAAATAACTATGATTTTCAAAGAAGGATGAAGATCATGGCTCAATGATTCACTCATTTATCCATCCTGCACAGCAGTTTGTGGCATGCCCTGAAGCTGGAGCAGCTGGATTAACTTTTGGCAATATACATGAAGACACATGCTGTTCTCTTCACCCACAAATCCGTAAAAGCATGTGATTTTCATAGCATGGAGTAGTTAAAATTTAGCTGCTTTTTTTTACCCTTTAAAAAGATTGATAAGATCAAGCTTTTAATTTTGCTTTTTGTTACCAAATTTTCCTATACTTTATGTTGTTGTAACATTACAGAAAAACTGCAGAATAGCTATTGCTGGGCAGAATAGAGCCACAGAAAAAAATAACATTTCTACCATGAGCATGAACATGAATTAGTTTACCCAGTCTTAATGAGGCAGGATGCAATCCTTTAGTCCTTGTGACTATCACAGAGGTTTTATGCGCAGCAAACAGCCTGCTCTACAATGCTTGGATATGTGATTTGAAACATCTGTCCTACCTAAACAGTAGACCAGATGTGCCACGTTACCATAAAATTCTATTTTATAATGGAGTAAAATAAATTGCCATATGAACTCAGACTCTTTGAAAGCCAAGCCATTTACTGAAGTGTGTGACTCCATAGTTATCTGAAAATATGAAAATGATGGTCTTAAATACACCTGACTCGATATACTTGTAACTTTTAGAGGTTAATTTGAAATGGCATGAGCATTGTTTTACACCACCACGCAGTGGGACTTGCTGCAAAAATCCTCAAGACATCTACAAAGCCAGCTGATGCATTCATATGTTGTTGCTTGGTGCTGCATGGACATTGTAGCTCAAATCCTGAAGCCAGTTGCCTATCAGCAAGGGTAGTTATTTCAGATACGGACCAAGCTATGCAACAGCCAGTTTGGAGCCAGATGAACAGCTGGCTGAGATTTCTTTGCTTACAACCTGTGATAAGGAGTGTGTATGCTTGTTGTCCTGGAAAGAATCTTGAGCTGGTCCTAAAGACTGTCACTCAGTTCTGCCTTGAGGAAGACAACACTAGGTTTACTCCAGTGGCTTATTTAGTGGTGTCACTAAAAGTTTTGTTTAACGGCAGTTTTTTAATAAAAAACTGAAGATATTTAAACCTGTGAATTCATATTCACAAATGTGAAACACAATAAAGAAATGAGAGATATCTACATGCAAATACTTTGTTACTTTGTACCCTGGTTCTTTCTTATTTTAGTCTTAACTCATTAACGCTACTGCAATCCCAAAAAGAATTTATGCCAGCCTGGTTAATTCCTCTTTCTGTAGTCAAAGGCATCAGGTAATTGTAAGATGAACAATTTTATATATTTTGCTGCATCTTATTTAATTTATATGGGCAGTTAGACATATCAGCATGTGAGAAAGCCACCTTCTTTTAGAATAGTTTCTTAGGAGGGAACACTGTTGCATAAATTGTCAGCAGTTGAGGCAGCCATGGGTGAAATGGCCTTTCTTATTAAATGTCACAAGATTTAATGTCACAGTATAATTGGGATGGAAGGATAATTGAGCTAAGCTCAACATGTCTTTTTCTAACATGTTATTAATCTACAGGAGTGTTAAAATATGTTTTATAAAGTCTCTATTCACTTGAAAATTGTTGGCTCATACAAAAAAATAAACTTTTATTGCCGAGCTCATGAACAATTTTGGTTTTTCTTCACAGAGAATTTAACTTGTAAGTAAAGTATACAGCAGAATGGAGCACAACAAGGAATTCATGAAACACATAGCTTTAAAGGTTTTTTTTTTAAAAAAAACAGCAAAAACCTGCATATATAGCACCCAGACACTGTAACATAGAAGTTCCAGAATTTAGTCCTCATTTGAAAATCTTCTTTCAGTAATTTGACTTAATTTAACAAATAATTTATTGATATAATAATTTCATCTAGAATTATTAGTTAAATACAACTAACCAAGTCAATGAAGAAGACCCTTCTGTCTTAGTAAAACTGCAGTGTAGGACATTACAGCATTGTATCTTGAAATTTTAGTTTTTTCTGTTACCTTTCAAGTAAAATACAATAGCAGTAGAGAAGCCTTTTGCAGTCATCATTAAATTTCTGATGGTTTTTTTCTGAAATGTAAACGCTTTTTTTTTTTTTTTTTATGGCAAGGGTTATAGCATAAAATTATAATCATTTAGGTTGGAAAACACCTTTGAGGTTGTGGAGTTCAACTACAAACCTAGCACTGGCAAGTCCACCACTAAACCATGTCCCTAAGTGCCACATCTACATGTCTTTAAATACCTCCAGGGATGGTGACTCAACCATTTCCCTGGGCAGCCTGTTCCAATGCTTGACAGTGCTTTCAGTGAAGAAATTTTTCCTAATATCCAATCTAAACCTCCCCTGGTGCAACTTCAGGCTGTTTCCTCTCATCCTGTCACTTGTTGCTTGGGAACAGAGAGCAACACCCACCTCACTGCAATCTCCTTTCAGGCAGTTGTAGAGAGTGATAAGGTCTCCCCTGAGCCTCCTTTTCTCCAGGCTAAACAACCCCAGTTTCCTCAGCCACTCCTCATACTACTTGTTGTCTAGACCTTCACCAGCTTCACTGCCCTTCTTTGGACACGCTCCAGCACCTCAATGTCTTTCCTGTAGTGAGGGGCCCAAAACTGAACACAGTATTCAAAGTGTGGCCTCACAAGTGCTGAGTACAGGGGGATGATCACTTCCCTAGTCCTGCTGGCAACACTATTTCTGACACAAGCCAGGATGCTGTTGGTCTTGGCCACCTGGGCACACTGCTGGCTCATATTCAACTGGCTGTACACCAACTCCCCTAGGCCATTTTCCACCAGGCAGCTTTCCAGCCACTCTTCCCCAGGCCTGCAGTGTTGCATGGGGTTGTTGTGACACAAGTGCAGGACCAGGCACTTAGCCTTGTTGAACCTCATACAGCTGGCCCTGGCCCATCGATACAGCCTGTCCAGATCCTCTGTAGACCCTTCCTACCCTCAAATAGATCAACATTCTCGCCCAACTTGGTGGTGACTGCAATATATATTTATGTATTCCAAATGTATCTATTTTAAAATTATATTTCTCATTAGGTTTTTTTTTCAAATATTTTTAACTGTTTTTCCAACTGGAAGATGTAAAATGAGTAAATGAGACTATAATACACACACACAAAATATATTACAAGCATTCAGCTCCACCTTGACATTTTCTGGGGAAACATTCTGTCTTTCATCACACAGGTTGTCTACCAGCTTTTGCCACTAAGAATCAATTAGAAAGAATGTAAAAAAAAAAAAAAATCCCCAGAGCTCTTTGTTACTGTTTCTTATTTGAAGAAAATGTTGGGAAACAGTTAAAGCACATTTCTCTTGTGCTTTATGTCAGCTTACTTATTTCCAAATGGAAAACAGTTACTGTATTTGTCATCTTTTAAAGTGATGATGTCTTTTTGCTCAGGAAGCATTCTTACCAAAGAATGATTTTCCAACACAAATGCTACAACTTCTACACTAAAAAGTCAGAAATGTTTTTAACCAGAAGTATTTTCCAATGAAATTATACTCTCTAAACCAAACAGAAAACCTAGTTTCACTGAAATTTAAGATGAGTGCCACTTTGCTGTGATTCAGAGGATTACAAAGTCTGCATGATTTTGGGCCCAGAGTTGTGATTGTTTTCTTCATCAGTATGAATATATGAAGTTTTTTATAGCCAAAAACTTGAAGTACTTAGGAAGCTTAATCTTTGTAAATGTTCTAGAAAATGAAGTCTCACAATTTAAGAGTACTGACTCTAATTTTAAATATAAGAGAAGGTTATCCAAGCAATATATGCTCTGTCTTCTTCCCTCTCAAAGAAACAAAATAAAGGATAATAGAAGTGTTTAGAATTTGGTGCACATTCACTCAGTTTTCAGATCTTTTTGCCCATTTAACCATTTCTTCATCAATTGTTTTCTGCATAATTTATCACATTAATCTATAGTCAAGCTCCGAGTTTACAAAATGTTTTAGTTGTGCTGAATGGCTGAAATAAATTGCAGAGAACGTCAGAATACTGCCCTTTCTAAAGTAGCCACAGTAGAAAAATACGAAAAATATAGGTCTATCTGATAGTATTTGCAGGAGAGGTTTAGCATGAAGAAATTCTTCTTTCAAAGTAATATGGTAGTATTAAAGGGTTTATTTTCTAATTCTTGCTTCCAAGAGGAAGTAATCAAAGACAACCAGCCAGTCTGACAGCACTTAATTCTATGCTTTTTTTATACAGTATCAGTCCAAATGTGTTCAGGCCCCCAAGGAAGTGGGATGCCAGGCCGAGCAGATAGTTAGGAGGATTGTACAACAAAAAGCTATGTGTTACTCTGTTGAACTGTGGTGCAGCCTCCCCATCTGTCAGTGGAGTAAGCTCAGCTCAGTTGTTTATATGCTGAAAGAACTGAAAGCAGCCAACCTTATTCTTAAATGACTAATTTAAAGGTGGTGATTCTGAGAAATGCACATTTATGAGGAATTCTGTCTTTTTTGTGGAGCTGCCAGACAGTAGCCCAGAGTTTACGCATACTTTGTCTAGGATGCCTAGTCCTACTAAAACTAGCTGAGGGGAAATCTCAGATAGCACTGTTATGTAAATTGATGTAGTTCACTCTGAAATGTTGCATAGCTTAAACTCAGAACTGTAACTGTCTACAGAAGAACCATACGGTGAACTCAGGTGTTTCCAGGCACTAATAAATTACTGTGCAGTTCTCCTGCTGGTATTTGCAACCTAGCATTAGAGAAGATAAAGAACTTTGCTTCAAAGAAACAAAAATATGAGAAGTCAGTTCTTTTATTACAGCTGGCTAAAAAATTCCTTAAAAGATTTCAGAACTTGTCTATTTCCTTCAAATATATTCCTCTTCTTAATTGAAAAAAACCCAATGTCCTTTGTTTTTTTGGAGGTTTTTTTTTTTCATGTTTTTGGGTTGCTGTTTGCTTGCTTCTTTTATGAAGAAAATAAGTTTTGGGTCAGCTTGCCTTCTTGTGAATTCAAGAAGAAGAGCCCTCATCAAAGTCAAATCCAAATGAACTATAGACAAGTTTGGGTTTTTTTGTTTGTTTGTTTGTTTTTACCTCAGAACAATATAAATACTTCATACAAATTGTTTGTACTGAAAAAGACAGAAGGAGGAGGTCAAGGTGTGTTTGTCCTATAGGAAGGAAAAAGATGGCAACATAGCAGCAGCTCTTCTATGAAATAAGGGAGACAAAGTGAGAGTTGCTTTCAATTAAATTAATGCTAATTAAGCTCCCTATCTAGCCTGAGAAAAGCCTTTTATTTTGCTGGGTTTTTATCATCACTGATAGTCATACAAATCATAAGATAAAGCCTGCTCTCTAGTAGAAACAATTTGTAGCTGATATAGGCATATCAGGTAAACTTATCAAAGCAGACAAAAAACTCCGGCAAAAATTATTTCTTGAAAGTTGCACCAGTTCTGTACCTGAAAAAGCATCTGGGACTTCTTTTGTCTGGCCTTTTTTTGGGAGGTAGGGTTTTTTTTTTGGTTGTATGCTGACATAACTGCAGTTGCCTGAAGTCTTATAAAGGCTTTAAGTGGCCATCAGGAGTTTTGGAAATTGCAAGTACTTCTTAGAGGTCATACTTTGGGAACGAGTTATGAAAAGGGAAAATAATATGCCTTAAAAAGCTTATTAAAAGAGGATTTCCATTTTGCAAGAATTGATTCCAATTTTTCTCAGAACATCATATTTGCTCAAAACTAAAAAAATCTGAAAAATTTCTGGATCTCTTGGGACAACCTGTCAGGAGTGCAGACAAAGGATCCTATGAATCTGATTTTCATTCAGTGAAAATTCATAAAATCCAAAATGCTGAAGGAAAATACTTCCAGTTTATGAAAACAGATCTTGAGACAACCTTTTCACTGAAATATTTCTAACCAGTTCTGTTTATCATGTTTTCAAAGATATCTGGGCATAATTTACACAATGCACATAGGGATCAGCAATATTTCTAGTAAAAATGGGCAAAACACAATTGTTCTCTTCAGTGCACACATTTAAATACTAGCTATCCAATTAAGTCTGAGCAGAGGATGACAATGCACTCCTCAACTTTCCAGGATGAATGAATTCAAGTGTTACATTCCTAACGTTGACAGTGCTCCAAGGCTGGTTGGTTGTCTCTTGCCAAGACAACTGTTAGTTTCAGGCAAATGTAAGCAAAATTCAGATAGAATGAGTAATTTCTTGAATTACTGAATCATTTAGTTATAGTGGTATGTACAGACTCTTGCAGGAGTGGATAAACAGTCTTTCACCGAGAGGAAAGGGCATACTCAGTGTTAGGCGCAAAGAAATAGTTCTGGCCATTGATGCCATCAGTGAACATCAAGTCACGTGCCACCTGGAATAAAACTCAGGCCTGCAACTCCCCGTCCTGTGTGCCAAGGAACTGCTTTGACTAGTGGTTAGAAAAACTTTTAAATGTGTGTGTGTTTTGAGTCCATGTTCTCCTAGGCTAAAACCACAAAATTTAATTTCACTCCTCAGGAGACTGAACTGCAAGTGCACAAAGTAATTAACCATTAGCAACTGATGTATGTTACAGTGCTGGAGAGGAAACTGCAGAGAGTATAGAACAATTATCTCCTGCTAGTAAAGCTCAGAGGAGCTCTTCCCTGCTTATTAAACATAAGTTATAGAAGGTAAGAAGGACAAGGCAGAGAAGGTAAGTGCCTGAAATCCATGCACCTGATAAGCATAACAATGATGTGAATATAGAAGCTCTGATATAGACCTCTGTAGGAAACTTCTTAGTATAATTGTGTGGTCTTTCCTGCGGTGAAATTATAGCAAATACTGATGAGTCTTCTATTGAAAATTGTAGCCAAACTCTTTGAGTTTATTTTTTTGTGTGTAAGGCAGGAGTAGACGAGAATTTTTAACAAAGGCAATGTAGACTAAAACAATCCTGCTTCTCCTGAAGTTCAGGAATTAAATTACAAAGTGCAAGAGTGAACATAGCAGCAGTAAAACCTTAAGTTTTTTATTTCCTCTATTAATCAGATTAAAGTCTCCAGCACTAGAGTCATAACATACACATAATTAGTAAATAAGCAGAAAAATCCCAAAACTCTTAAAAGCCTTTACTTTTAGAGTAAAGGTAAAAGATGATCTTAATCTCTGATGTTAAATACAGTCTTCCTGAGCACCGTACAGTGTGTTAGGGAATTTATTCCCACTTCACTGCATAGTAGTTTTCTGGACAGAGCCACTAGAATAGACAGCATCCCTGAAAAGATGGAGTAGCTAATGCTTTAGTGAGAGGTCTTCCAGCAGAAGTTCTGGCTGAGTTTAGAGACCATACGTAGATAACCTCAATTTCATTGTAACAAAACAGTATTTGCATGGCCTATTCCTCCTTTCTGCTTATAGCTTTTGTTCCACTTAGCTTTGCTGTTCTCAGGACTTACAGGTGCTACTCTTAGTAAAAAAAATAAGAAGGAAACAATTCTTCAAAGCAGCAAACATCTGGGCCTGAGCTTCTAAATTTTTACATGCATGTTCTGATGAGTTTTATGCTATTGCATGTATGCATATTTTAATTATCTGATGACCCAAGGCACACTAAAACTTCTGGGCACTTGAGAACAAGAAAGGCAGGCAGAAGCTACACCCAAAAAAGGACAGCTAATGAGGCTCTGACATTCTGCCCAGATGTATTGGCTTTCCCATTCCCCTGGAGTTTTCTTAGAGGAAATGTCTAGTTCCCCTAGGTGTTTTGTAAAATACTACATTTTGAAAACAGTGATTGAATTACCAATGTGGATTTTGCAGCATACTTTGTTAAAAACCATTTGTACCCAAAACATCTGAACTAATTAAGAAAGTATTCCCATGCATCATCATTCAGAAAATCTGTCTTTGAAAGGCTCTGTATCCAACATTTGAGATTCTATGAGAAAAGGATGGCAATGAAAAAGTAACTTCTACTCACAACAATTATTAAGACTATCAGAAGGTGGAGTATCTCTAAAGAACCCTAATCAAAAGACTCCTGTCCAACAATAGAATCATTTAACAATAACTTAAAACTTTGATGACTCACTAACATAGGTGTTCCAACATTTCTCCCCCGCACCCCAAACACATACATTAGATACTATAACTGCAGCCAGAAGAAGTCCAAATATAATATGGAGGATGAAATATAATCCCAGTTTCACATCAAAGTGCCATATGCACAACCTTGCTATGGTTAACAGCTAGACAGAACACGAAGTCTGAACTTCAGTCCATATCTACGGATTCTAAATGAGCATGAAAAACTGAATTTTCAAGGTGAAACTTTCACTTGTAATGAAAAGTACCCTTCTAATGCGCCAAGTTGTAGTAATAATGTCTCTTTTAAAGAGGTGCCTTTAAAGTCACACAACTATAAAGGTGTCTCCCACACCACTGAATAGCCATTAGTGTTCTGTCTCAGACACTGAAAGCAAACTGACGTCATTTGGAAATCAAGGTGTGCTCTGTGGAGATCACAGCTGTGAAGCAGTATTAAGGAAGAAGACCTGCAGTTACATGATGTTTCCAGAAGACTCTGGATAAACTTCTTTATCAGTTGCATCTTAACTGCAAATGATTGCAATGATGTAACTGAAATGACACTGCGCATAACTGTGATACTAAACTCAAGTAAAATTATTATTGTAGGTTTATCATGCATAGGAGTAGGGGGTTGGTAAGGAATCCTCTACCGAAATAGGCTGCATTTCTTAAGGGGGAACAGTTTTAGGACCATGGCAGAAATTCTGGCCTCATTTACGTCAATGGCAAAATTTCAATTGACTTCAAGGCACTGGCTTTTACTCAGGATACTTATTTCAAGTCTCTCATTACTGTTTGGGTTCATTATCAAATACACTGAACGGCTGGATGAAGCATAACGTTAGAGGAAGTACCATTTAATAAAACCATATGGATTTCTGTCCAGCAGCCAGGAGACTATATAGTGTGGGTATATGGAAATATGCACGTGTGTGCTGGGAGGCCAGCTTCCTCATGTGATATAGCACTGGGAGGACTCGGGGAGGTGGTGTACAGTCCAAACCATTCCTTAAGCATGGGTTCATAGCCATCCTTTTGACATGGGATGGGTAGAAGGACAAGGAGACCTGGAGGTAGGATGGCACGCAATCATATAGCATGCCTAGCTATCCTGTAGCAAGCACTTAAGTTTATCCAGTGGCACTACTAATTGTTCATCACTCTGTAAGAGAGAAGTAAGGCACCTTTCATTTATGGTGGGGCAGTTACCAGGGAGGAGAGGTTCCCTCTGGTCCTTGTTTGGGTAGCTGTCCTACATGGCCCACTGTCATGGCACCAAAGCAGAGCAGACTCTGCATGTCCACTGCACTCCTCTTTCTGTGCAGGTGGCCATGAGGATGTGGGAAGCAGCAAGAACAAGACTACCAGGATCAGGATTGTGGAAACTGTGACTGAATTACTTCCTCCACAAAGGAATATGCTGCCCCTTGCTGATTGCAGAGCATAAATTTTACATCTTCTTTTAAGGAAGAACACTAATAAAAGGTTATTCATGTTGTTCTTTTTTGGGCCAGACGCTTAAGTTCAGTCAGAGACCTGAGGTGGCTATGGCTGTTGTGTGTGCAGCTTAAGAAACTTCCCTTTGTTTATCACTCAAAATTGACTGAGTTTAGAAATGCTTGTATAACCTGAAGCAGGTAGAATATAATCTTTCTCCCATTAGAGAAACTTACTTCATAGTTGACGTTTCTGTACTTGGAGGTCTTTCTTGCTATACGTTTTTTAAGAGTCACCATTCAGAAGTAACTGAATTTATTAA
This sequence comes from Strix uralensis, assembly GCF_047716275.1. Classification (NCBI taxonomy): domain Eukaryota; kingdom Metazoa; phylum Chordata; class Aves; order Strigiformes; family Strigidae; genus Strix; species Strix uralensis. Next base: position 24,223,629 of record NC_133977.1, read on the forward strand.
GAAGCTTATAAATACTTCACATACTCATAATGACAATAGTGTGCTGAAGAAAATGAGGATACAGCCATTTCTTAGGATCTTAACTTATATTTAACTGACCTTGAGATCTTTGGCTGGAGAATCTTAGCAATATCTAGTCTTCTCAGGTGCTGAGTAACCACTGCTTTTGCTGACTTCAAGTAACATTACCTTTACATACATATAGAAAAAGAAGTCTATTCTTGACTTTATGGTTTATTGCTCAGTTTTCCTGTATTGTAGCTGAACTGAACTAAAACCAGAGTGCAAGTGAAAAGGTCTCTTTTCCAGAGAAGGCTGAATATCATTGTGGCTTCAAGACACTGAGCAGCATATTTTACCATTGCTGTTAAAAAATTATTAAGAATGTCACAGAAGGAATGAGAAGTATGGATTTTTGGAAAAAGAAATAAAAGTTCAATATTTAAGCGTTCAGAAAAAAAAAAAAAAGAAGAAAAAGCTTCATTTTTCTCTTGCAAAAGGAATTCTTCAATCATAAAATAAGTAACCCCCAACCAATAAATTCAGTACTGGATATGGGACATACATTGTGGAACTCTTTTTGTTGGTATTATAAACCTGAGAGTTACTGAGAAGTGAAAATGATTTGTCTGAATAAGAGATTAGAATTGGATCTACAGGCATTGCAATGCCTGAATTTGTGTTCTACAATAGAAAGATTAAGGGTTTATTAGATTAGATCAAAGAATAGAACTGATTTGCATTTTTGAACTCTATTGTCCTTTTGTATCAGATTCCTGACATACATACTGTGTACTTTGTTCTCTTTAATCATGATGTTTTACATCATAATTGTTAATTCATTCAATGGCATTTTTTTTGGTGTGTTTTATTTTCCGAATAAACACTGGAAATTGAGAAGAAATTATAAGAAAAATAATTGTTCTAAAATAACACCTTGTGTACACTTAGCCAAAATTTACCTTGGGAATTGCAAAACTAGTTATTTCTTGTATTTAGTTCCATAAGCTACTTAATTTTTGTATTTAGTCCCATCTTATTCTGCACTTGATTTCACCATGGTCTATACAGCACCTGCCACAGTAGAACAACTACTAATTAGGGCTGTTAGGTGCTAGTATACAACAAATAACTAATAGTATTATCATGAAACTGTAAGAAAAATACTTCTCAACAGATGGTCTGAAGGCCAGGATTAAAATAAATCAAACAGGTTTACATATCTCTGTATAATCATCCAAACTTCTACATTATGATTGTTCCAATGAAATGAACAAGTATTTCTTTTGAGGTTCCCCTATCACCAGCAGTAATTTTCTGCTTTTGCAAACTTGCACAAACTAATCAAATAGTAATAAAAAGGTCTTGCTCCTCTTCTCACTGACTTCAGAGTTTGGCATTGACTTCGAAATTATCATTACTGGTGGAAATAGAATGTGCAATGGCTGCAGTTTTGACTTGGAATTTCATTAGAAATAACACAGTCATTTTCATTGTTGACTTTTTCCTTAACCTTGTTTGCTAAAATAATTCAGTGCTTCATGGGACAGATTCTCATCTTACCTTGTTTTACACAAGGATAACTTAATTGTCTGGAAGAATATTACAAGATTGAATTACAAGAATTTTCCTTATTTGGGAGATTCATTAGATAATTTGCATAAGTAAAATTAGAAAAATAATCAAAATTATCAGTAAATTTTAAGAGCATATTGAAATAAATATACAAAGTAGAAGAAACATTTATTTAGAGTATTCTCATAGAAAATGTATTCTCTGCATCAAAAAATTGAAGTCAAGGAGAGTCCTAGGCAAAAACACTTATGCAAGTGAAATCAGTATGTGCCTTGCTAAGAACTTAACTTTATAAAACTCTTTCTCCACATTGCTCCTTTTTTCACTTTGTTGAACTTTATTAGATGATCTATGACTCGGATCCTGACAATACAGATGTCAATGTTAAAAATGCAGTGACTTCATAAGGGCCAGAATTTTTATTAGTATACTTATATTTTGAAGATTTATTTTATAAGCATGTTAAATTTCAGAGCCTGCTGGTTTCTCCGTTAAGAAACTTTAAAAATCTGATCTGTTAAGTTTAATGTTGTCACAGAAAAGAACTATACCCTTTTCAGTTTCTCACATCAAACTCTATGCACTGTTTTGTCCTAATTCAGATGACGTTTTCAATCAACTTTATCTTACACAACTCATTCTCTCTCTCCCCATGCCAGTCCTTGATTCCTTCACCTTTCCTGTTGTGGTTTGGTGTTTTATTTTTTTCCTTCTGACTGCAGGAAGTTATTTACTGGAGAAAAGGCCAAAGGTGAAGATGCTTCTCAATGTCTCTCCAAAATAAGTATCTTTCCCTTTATTGATGATTTCCCCTCCTCTCTTCCTACAGTTCTGGAAATGATCAGATGAGACAGTTACTGCCTTACATCTACAGCCCAGCCAACTGTAGGCAGGAGACTTACAAATGAGTGGCTGTGCCACATGCCATACCAGCTGGTGCTTGATACTGAGGAACTTAAACTGTTATTGCATCCCTTAACCATTGCATCTTCCCTATCAAATACTGGGACAAAACCTATGTCACTGACATTCAAAATCATCTTTACTGATAAATACCAACACACTTTATACTTTTAAAGAAATGGTAACATACAATTGACTATTTTTAATATGACTATAAACATTGTAATTCTCCAGATAAACATACACGTAATGAGAGTGATTACCATACAATAGTAAACCATCACTGCTATTATAAAACCATAAACTGTTATTCAATATACTATAAAATTCAAAATCTGACTTAAAGTGCTAGTTTAGCATAATTCCCATAAGCCATCATTCTTTAATATTGTGAAATGAATGGAGGTTTTGTGGAGCTATTAATTGTTACTGACAAGCAGTAACCACTGGAAAGAAACTCCAATTATCAGCAGCCATTAATCACATTTACTGTAATCTGTGAGGTCAAAAAAAATTTCAATAACATTCTAAACAGCAAAAAGGAATTTATACCTCTTCTGTTTTAACTCACCTCATAGAAATCAGGTGGTCCTTTGGTGGTGTAAGCAAGGAATTACAAAAGGCTATTTTATTCTAAGCACAATGTTCAGTCTTGTATTTTTCAGTTTATAAAAAAACTCTCCCACTTTATTCCATTTTGATGGAGACTTACATAGCTTGAAGGTTTATTTCTATACAGTTATGTATAATTTATAACATAATATGTTGCCAGCATATTATTGCAGTCACATGGCTTAAAAATAAGAAATTATAGAGATCATCTGCACATGTAGTTCATTAGTGTATTGCAGGAAAGCACTTAATGTTACTTTTAGGATGCAGGCTTGAGCAGAAGATGAAGTGTTCTTGGAGATGAGGGTGTAAATACGGTGGCAGAGACTCCACTGTGGTACTTGAGCATTCAAATAAAATGGACTCACTCAGAACATATTGTTATATACTTTTAATCTTGTTATTTTTTCAGATTCTGTTGCTTACTTCAAATAATTGTTTTATTTTTTTTTTAATCTATACAGTATATCAAAAACATATATGTGAGCAGAAGGATAGGAAACCATTCAGTACTTTACTAGTGACTGGATTGGCCAAACATGCAATGCAGGCACTGCAGTTAAGAAGCCATGCTTGCAAAACAGGATCTGCTTACTATACCCCTGAAAATTCTTGATATTGAAATAACGTTGGACCGTTAAGGGCATATTGTGGTCCTTTCTCTCAAATGATATTGAGGTATCTTCTGGCCTACAGCAAATACAGATCACACTGGGTGATCAGGATGTGAGACTTCACCAGTGATTTACCTTGAGAGTCTGTCAGCTTTTGATGTCCTAAAAAGACTTAAGATTTAGAATAGTATGAAAGCACTGGTCTATAATCTCCTGTGAATAAATTCATTTAGAAAAAGCAGTGAAATCCTAAATATTTTGTTTACTATACTGTGTTGTTCACTTATGGTTTCATCCACTTTTCATAATCCATCAAAAGATATAAATCCTCTACCATGAATCAGCAGAGCAGGAGTAACATCTGTTCATAATATCGTGCAAATATCCAGCAGAGTATCTTTTTGGAAGAAACATATGAGAATTGATAGTTGAATACATATCAAAAGAAGCCCTAAAATAGATACAGAAATTGTATTTAGCTAGGTCCTAGGCACCTCCAAAGCACAGGGCAGTTGCTTGTTTTTACAAGTAGAGGTGTATCTATGAAATTGAGCATATTAGTGCCTCTGGAAATGAAAGTCAGAGGTTGACCATACTAACAATTTTATTATTCTAGTTTATATAATCAGTGTTCCAAATTTTTAAATACTGCATTTTCACTAAAATTGGTGTGCATAGCTGACAGTATGGTTTTATAACGCACAATATACTACTTAAATAGGTCATCTCTTTAAGAGTCTGTCTTCTCTGAAATTCTCTTAAGATATTGTCACCGTTCACCCCCTGGTTACTTAAAAACTGTGGTTAGATATTTGTGATTTTCCTGCTAAATGTAATTGGATGTTCTTCCTCTTGAAGCATAGCAAATTTTTGGCCTATCTGCATTTTCTTAAACTAATTGAAGACTTTGAAAGTATATACATCTAATACAATCAATATTATATTATAATACTGTCATGATCAATTAATCAAAAAAATTAACCACCTAAATTAACTGAACTAGCACAAAAAACTTTGTAATGAGAAAACTTTGGAACATGATTCTTTCCTTGAATTCAACTCCTAAACTCTTCTGTTTATTATTTTCTTGATGTTTTCCTGAGTTGTTCAGTGTGAAACTTGAATAGGTTGTAAATTTATTAAAAAATAAGAGTAGTAATAATTACCATGTTATGATAAGATTTTAGGTTGAAGAATTCATACTGATATTCCATTTCTGATATTTACTTAAACATTTTTATCTTTTCAGAAGAAATTACTAAGTATTTTTTAAAAAGTTTTTTTTACATTACCAATTTAAAACTGCTGCACTGAAAATTTATCATGAAATAATGCATAAATTTATGATTGTTTTCAAGGTAACAGTTTACCAGAATAAGAGAAATCAAAGTATTTAAAATGTAGTTGTAAATTGTCAGTTTATTAGAGTAAGGTCAACACCGATTTTGTCAAACACTAGTTATCTTTCATGAGTATGGAATTGAATGCATTCTTTAAAGGAAAAAATATACAAATATTATTCTCGCTTGTAATAATACATAGCTTTCCTTTAAAGAAGATAATAATAGACAAATGTTTGCTAATTCAGCAAGTATGTTTACAACATGGAGTCTTTAAACTTGAGCTGTCATTTAACACATATTCAAAGTTCCTGCTAATTAAAAAGGGAAGAACACCCTTGAGTACAATAGTGAGAACTGGCTTTTCCCGTTCCTCCCTTCCTCCCTCTTTTGATCTCTCACTGAATAATAACCCTCATTTAGTGACATCAGTCATTTTTGCATCAGCCTTTTTTATGGCTGGAACAGAAGATTATGCGTGGAATAAGCATGAGTAGCATTCAGACTGAAATGTGTGAAAACTTCATAGATTCTGATAATACAGTGGAAAATGTGTCATGAGTTTGTGTTAACATTAGCTGAGAAATGGAAATGGATGCAGTAATTTGCACAGCAATTGCAGTTCAGCCCCTCCCGCCATCACTGGTCTGCAAGTATTTACAAATGTAAACCAGTGCAGTGTCAAACCTTGAGATGGGTAAACTGTACCCAGTGGGTTTTGGTAGTGGTGGCAAGGAGGGCAAAGCTTACAAGGGCATACAGCCATGATCCTCTATTCATTTTACTGTGAAGTTCTGTTATCTTTAAATGGCATTGAGTCATTTAGCTGACTTAAAAAAGAAGTTATCTTCCTAATAGCCAGTAAAAACTAACAGGAAAGCAAAATGCATAACCCATTATAGGAAATACTGAGTTGCTAGAATTTCTCTGATTTATCCCTGCTAAAGATCTGGCTAAAGGGAATGATCTACTTTTTGGCTGCTCAAACTGAACACTTGAATAAATGATAGTTTTGAAGATGTAATCTGAAGTATTGCGCAATTAACATGAATAATTTTAAAATATTCTGTTCCTGTAACAGATCTTGAAATGCCTCATCTAATGGACTATGGTGTTTAGAGCCAAACTGTTCCAAAAACCATCGAGCCTGTACATTTCCATTATTTGGTATCACAAAAATCGTAATTTAAAATTTAAGTGGTGACTGAATAATAGCTCCCAAAGGATGATCTAACCTTGGCTGGATTTTGCTTCAGAGTCAGAACACACTTCCAAAGATGGTACTGCATGGTGGGAGGGGTGAAGCTCAATGTACTGGCATGGGAAGAATTGAATTTGCAGGCAAATACTGCCACATGAAATTATGAAGAATTTTTTCATTGCACCTACTTTCCTGAAATATTGGCTAAGTTTTGGCCATGTTAATAACAATCTGCTTGTGAACTATGATATATTGTAAAAGGAGAGCCTTTTTAAATTTGGAGATGTTGTTTGTTTTGGGATTTCTTAGGCCCTGTAAACAGCTCACCCTGATATCAAATTGACACAATTAATTTAGGATTCTTTTACTTGAATTGTTTTCAGCAAATACTCCCTCACACTTTATTGTTCTAATGATTCATTCGATTTTATTATAGCTGTGCATATGGACTCTCATTTTTAGAGATCACTGATTTAATGTTTTCTCCAGCCTACACCATGTAAAACTGTATTTTTGATGTAAAACCATACTGTGGTAATGTGTGTAGTATTGCACATAGCATTTGCTGACTTTTGAGGCAACCTGCTTTGAGGTTGTCTTTAGGGTTTTACATATGGTGGCTGGCAATTTCTTCCTGTTTGCATATTCCTGATACAAGTTTATTACTTCTCAGTTGCTGGAGAGTAGTATAGCGTACATTTGACTCCCGTATTTAGTTCCATCTCCATTTCAGTTACAGACCTTATTGCTATAATTAAGAACTATACAACTTGTGCTTATTATTCTGTATACCTTGAGAGAGTTCTGTTCTCCTTTCACTTTTAGTGCACTCCCCAAGGTAATATAAAGTAATAACATGCCATATGGCAAATGGAATCAGCTGTAACACCACACAGTATCTTTTATCATGTAGCTTTTACAATATGACATTCCCAAGTTTGTAACTGATGAATATTGCATGTCCTAGAGAAACTCTAGCTGTATTATGCTGCTTCTCCCATTAGAGGCATCCTTGCTGATACTCTGAGCCTTTTTTTTAACATAAATGCAGCAGCTGTCATTTTGCAAGAATCAACAAAGTACAAAGGAAGAGGCAGAATGTCTCAATGTGTGGTAATCTTACCAAACTGCAAAAAGTTAGCATAAACACAATATTGCATTATCATGAATTGTGCAATATATAATTGATATGATGTAACAGTAATAATGAGTTTTATGTAGTTTGGGAAGCTTGACTGGGGTTTTTTGTCTGCTTGTTTTTAATGTCTGTAGAGCTCCTGGGAATTCACAGAGTGTGTTATTTCTGTAGTGAATTTCTATAGGTTTAGAGTCAGTCATCTGAAACATGCTGTCTGGAAGCATTAGGTGCTGTTCTGTGGAAGTTAAATGTAAGCATAACATAGGCATTTTGGAGAAGGGTTAAAGCACTTCTACAAGTCTAGACTCTAAAGGGAACTCTTTTGTGGATATACTAAACGGATGCAATAAGCTGATGATGTTACTCAGGAATGCGAAACCCTGTAAGTAACCATTTCTTAATAGTTGACGTGTATTGGTATACCAGGATCTCATGTTAGCTTTGCTTTTGTGAGGAGAAGGGAGAGGTAAGGATTAATCAGACAGAGAGGCAAATGATGGATATGTAATGTTTAGTTATGAGTATTTGTTTCCATCTTATGCTTGTGGCAAAAATGTAATTTCAGTCTATTCTAAAAGTAAGTATATCTAAGAAGTTAAGAGAATGTTTTTGTCATGAACAATTGCATCATGTAGCATGCAGTTAGCTTAGCTTCCCAGCTTGTTTTAGGCTGTAGAGAATGTACAGTCTCCACCACATTTACTGCTCCCACTGTGTCACTACAAGTGGTACAGCAACTTTTCTCCCAAGCAGGGGAGCAGAGGAGCAGAGGATGAATTGTTGTTCACTGTTCCTCCAGCTTTGCTTTTTGGCAAATATATTTTTACTCCTCTCTAGTCAGGCTTAGGAAATAGAAGTGTGCTCGGGCTCTAAATGAACTTTCCACCTGTCAGCAGTGTAAGAAGGGAGAGGTAGATCATAACACATGCTGCTTTTCTGCAGCGCACATGTAATGCCCTGAGAGATGAGTACTAGGATACGATAATGTAAGGTGTGAGAACTTTGAACTGATTGGTTGAGAAAGAACAGTAACACACAGAGCATAACTCTCTTTTACTCCTTTGTAAAAATATGACTTGTTTGTAGAATGTTTTATTTAAACAAAATAAAATGAAATACAGAAAATTGATTTTATTAAAAGAAATGTAAAATACCAGTATAGTAAATATTTGCACTGAGGGTAACGGCAATTTTGCTCAAAAAGGAAATTCATTGTACGAGCGGGTGTAAGTAGGGTATATATGTGTGTGTGTGTATGTATGTCCATAAACGCATATAGCAGTAATTCTCAGAAATACTAGGAAGTGCAAGATAAGCATAAACTATTTGATACGATTCTTTGTAACATTCACACTTCATACAGAATCACCTGAATTCCTTACCTGATTTTTTAGAAACTGCTCTGTCTTTTCGTCCTTAATTTTTCTTTCTTGCTTATCTGCATCATATCTACGGCCATTCTCCACTGTTTGCTTGCCTCCTTGTCACATATGAAACCAGTGCGGACTGTATATTGATAAACCTGCATTGACAAATATCCGTGAGTTACATATGGGTAAATAAAAGACTTTTTAAAATTACTCTTCTTTCTGTCTTCCATGAAAACAGAGATAGAACAATGAGAGCGTTGGAGTCAAGTTCTGATGTAATCAATTTGCACATGTGAATACTGCCATATTTTTATACTGCTAACCACTTAAATCCACACACAAAATCTAGTTACATAATACTTTTTTTCAGAAAAAATATGTGGCAACACAAACACAAAAATAATATAAGTGTCTTACAACACAAAACATGTGGGCGTATGAGAAACAGAAACTACTACTATTTGGCAAGTTGTCCTTTGCAAGCCCAAGCAACACCTTCAGAGCGACCAGTCGTATTTAGAAGTGCCACAGACTAGTTTAGTTGCAGCATGTATCTATTTTCTTTTAGGTCTGATCTTGAAGTTTACAACAAGGTGCCTATCTGAGACACTTTTGCAGGGTTCAGTGATCTTCACAGAATACTGATGAGGCTTGCAAGAATTATCCTTGTATTGTAAATGGCAGTTTTCTAAATTGCAATTTAAAGGAGGTTTGCCTGTTTCCTTTTCTGTTTTATCACTATTTGTGGGTTTTTTTGCCAGATCTTATTTCCTGGCTTTTCCCCAATTCCTAACAACACTTCATCTCTTGTGTCTCTTTTCCCCACCTTTGTTTTTGAGCAATCATGCCTTTAGGCAAGACTTTGTAAATTAAAATTTGTCCTGTTTTATGAACTTAGCTATTCCCAACATTCTCATTTCTAATCCTCTGACATAATTAAGTCCAAGACAGCTATAAATACCTGTATGGGGAATTTGATCATGATTATTTGAAATGACATATTTTTGTCATACAAGCAGGTATGAAAAATAATTGCAATTTGGGAACATATAATGGTGCTAAGGAATTTTAATTGAATTAACTGTAGACTCTAGGGACATTTTTTCTAAAATTAAAAGCATATCTTTAAAATAATTTCTATATTCATGGGGAACGTATTTTCTCAAGAAGGACAACAGCCATATTTGTTGGCCCTTTTGCAGTAGGATTTATGTCAGAATGAAGACAAAAAGCATAGGAATACTTAAAATGGCTTCCTTTAAATGACAAAAATGGTTCTACTCTTTAATGCATGGAGCCCTTGAGTGTTCAGTGTCAAGGACTGCACAAGCTTCTGCATAAGCCTGCCTGCCACTGAGCCTGGACCAGCAGCCTTCTGTGGCCCAGAGACACACAAATATAGTATGGTGGACTGAGCCCTGAATCAAAGATGAACTTAGCCTAAAACCAGCAGAACTTTCCTCCATGTTTCCCTTTGTCTCACTGCCAAATAGCTTTACATATAATAAACACAGTCATCAAAATTCAGTTACGACAAGTAAGTTAGCTTGTGCATCATTTACCGCAGAGTTCTGCCATTAGTCACATCATCATACACTTTTAACACGTCATATGTGTTTCCTTAGAGCATGCCACATTTTATTAAGGTGTCCAGCTTTTCACAGGGAGGATATTAAATGAAAAGCATTCTAATTTGTCTGGAAATTCATGCTATACACCAAATACCATGTTTTCTGTGATTAGTTAGCAGGAACCATCTGTCATGTCCCCACCCCCACAGTGCTGAGGAAGGCAGAAGCTGAAGGTGAGAAGTATATTTACTTTTGACAACAAAACCAGCTGTTGCCATTACTTTTAGCTGTAAGGCAAACATGCTGGCAAAGGTGACTATCTATTGTGATTCTAGTGCACTGGGACCAGCTATGAGTGTTGATGACAGCAAACCTCTTAAAATCCGGAGGAAAATTGCTTTATGGCTTATGTCAGGAGGGCATGTACAAACACAGCTCCAGCTGGGAGCTTGAACCAAGAAGCAGAAACTTCAGGCTAGAAGAGTATCAGGACGAGTTCAAGTAAGGATCTCCCCCTTCTCCTGCCGTTTTTTTGGTAGAAAATTATATTGGAAAAGAGAACTATTTTTCTCTAATGATAACACAAGATTCTGAAATTAAGCACAGCAGGTAGAAACATCCAGCACAGATTTTAAAAGATATTGCATATTCACATGCTGAAATGTTTTCCAGTGCTGACAGCTATCTATTTAAAGTGGAAAAGGTACTTGCTCTGCTGTTGTTCACTCTCTGCCAAAACTCTGGCACCATATATTGGGGGCTGTGTACTCTAATCTGTTATTCTTACCATCATCCATCAGACTCAGAAAGATATTTACAGAGCTGAATCATTTTGACTTTGCATAGGATTGCCGCAAATAGGTGTATTTTCAAAATTTTTGAGAAAGCGAAAAGGGGTATTTCTTCACTAAAAACACTATTGTTACCTTCTTTCATATTGTACAAGGAGAGCACTTGCTATGGTGTGAACGTACCTAGAGCATATTTCAGGAGCAAAATATAAACATTGGCAGCAAAGGGCACTTTATGCAAATGCGTTTCCTGAGTGATGACTCTTCCTCCCTGATGATTCTGGCAAGACATAATAATTTGGGAAAATAAGTGAAGTGCCCTGCCCTTCAGCTCTTTTCTCTAGAGCATGCATATCCCCTTGCAAATAGGATTATGACAAAATAAAAAGTTCATTTGGGTGGGAGTGTCTTTTAAAATATGTTCAATATATCACTGTAGAAAACAGTAGAGATAAAGCAGAGCTATAAAAGACACACTTCTAGGAAGAGAAAACAGACCATCATGCCGAACTCTATATTGCACTCATTTTCCTTTTACAGCCCACCTGTCAGTCCTGTTATCCTTGTATAGAAAAGAATTTACAGTAAGTCTCTGCTTCAATCAGTTTCCATGGTAACTTGGTTCTGTTTTAAAACCTTTACATAAAAATGGCTTGGTTAAAATGCTAATAAGCTGGAGTGCTTGCCCATACCTGAACTACACCTTTCCCATTGCTCAAAAATAATCGGATAGCGGTGTCACTCCGTTTGCTTTAGTTCCTTTAGCTTCTACAACACTGTCTCACTAACCAAGTTAGATCAGATTCTTTGCCATCTGGAAATCTCAGTTTTCAGAGATGTATAGGGTTCAGAGTACTGACTAGTGTTTACACATTGCATGCTGTGGAGTAAATCATGTTAATGTCTGGAGTCTTGAGTTCACTGGAGAAGGATCCCTCTGTGTGAACAGTACCTACAGTGGGGCTGAATGCTCCAAGGACCATAGCATCTTTTAAGAAATGAACCATAAGAGGCAGAGTGTCTCCCTTCTAGAAAACACTTTTCACAAAGGTAGGAAAAAACCCTTCCCTTCAGGCCAGAACAAGGGGGAATAAAAGTTCAGAAAAAACAAATGAAATTTTTAATTGATTCTAAGAATCTTGAGATACTGTCCCATCACTGTGGATATGTATGTTTTATCCAACCTTTAGTTATCCCTTATCCCAGCTCATCTCTTGTACTCATAATTTCTGATTCTCTGGCCCAGTTTGACTTTGACTGTCTTTTTCATAATTCTGATTACTTCTTTATACTGTCTCAAATTTCATCTAGGAAAAAATCAATTATTCTTTTTTTTATGTTACAAGTTTCAGTTACAGCAAAATCTTAAGAGAACTTCTAATGTGGATCTGATAGAACTCTTCAGCAAGTACTCTGAAAACTTAGTGCGTTTCACAGAAGATGACACCTTCCCTGTGATACCAAAAACTCTTACAACTTCTGTACTAGATCTGCTCTTCTAAGTTGTATCAGGTAGCTTAATATTTGTATAGGAACGTTTTTGTTCTATAGGAGGCACTGACAGAATTTATGAAAAATAATTTTACACTGCTATATCTTCCAGGCAGGCATTCCAAAAGGACTTGGTAAAGATCTCATGTTTTGGCATGGGACAAAACAATATTATTTTCCCATGATAAGTGGTTGCCCAGCTGGTCCCTATTAAGCATCTTAAATAACAGAAACAAGTCCATGTTTGCATGGTGTTTCATAGTTTGGATAGTCTGAGATACTGCCGCCTTGTCCTTAACAATACACAGAAGTGCACTGCTCAGTGATTTTTCACACCTTCTCATTTCTGAATGGCACTACTATGCAAGGTGTATGCATGTCATATCCTTTATATTGGTTTACTTTTGTATAGACTAAACTTTGATTGTCATCTACTGATTCATCTAGATAATATGATCATCTTGAAATTCAGTTGCAATTTCAAAGGAAAGAATAAGCATCCTTGTCCCAAACCAAATAGTATGGGTGTACTAGAAGTTTGATTTAGACCTACATAATTCCTCCCAAAATAACTTGAAAAAACAGGCTTTCAAATGCATTTTTTCCACATCTTATTTTACCTAGCAGTTTCATTTACCCCCTATGTCCTAACACTGTCCTATAGACATTAATTTCTGAGGGAAGGGCATTGTCAAATCAGGGTATCATAAATCTACTGAATTCTTTTCATCAGTCATGGCAATAACATCTTCACCGTACTGCTGCGTGAGAGTAAAGTATGACCTCCTCTGACTGATCTGTGCAGACTGTGCTTAATTGAACTATGTTTTTCCCAGTGGGCACTTTAACTTTCTCACAATTATTTTTTCAATAGTTCACCAACTAGTCCAACCAACTGGTCTCCAGTTTCCAGATGAAATAAATAACAGCTGATCCTTTGTCAACTGAAAAAAAATAGTTACTTATTTTTAATCCATTTAACCTCTTTTAACTCAATTGAACAATTAAATATGCTTACACTTTCCATGGTTTTTTATTCCTTTCATAATCCTTTGTATAAAAAGGAGGACTGATTCTGTGCCTCTTTTCATCATTGTAGCATTACTGATTCCAGCCTGATGCTAATCTGTGCTCCAGAAATACTGTAGTTTGATGTGAAAACTGATCATACTAGTTGGCCACTTGAGATGGGAAATGTCTTCTTAGACATGGACTTTAATACAGATCATAGTTTATTTAATTACTCTGCTAATTACGGTGTGGTACAACAGGCTGTATTTTCTTTTGCCCTGAATACTGTTCATATGTACAACAGATCAACTGTTAACTGCAAAACTATCTCAAATGTATCATTTGATATTTCTGCCTCTTTTTAAGTAGATTAAAAATTACTGTTAAATTAAGAGCGTCTTCTTTCTTAATTTTTAGCTCATTATGCTGATTTATACTTTAAAAAAAAAGTCCTTTATTTCTTTTTCTTTTGAAATGTCTTTTATCATCTCATTAATTATTATCAAGTATTTGAGAAATACCAATATCTATTACTAATTTAGTTGATTGCTGATAGGAATTCCAAATAGTTAATCTCTGTTCCTTAAATAATTGTTATTTTTTCCCCCCTTTATAACTATGACTAGCCTTATGTGCTGCTTTATATGATTTTTTTTTTCATTTTACATACAGTTAATAAGATTTTATTTAGTACCTATTTTACCCCCCCACTGTGCTTTTTGAAGACATATATCTTATTTTGAAAGCTAATTATATTGTGATTAAAGTAGAACAAACCTGTTTGGATAAAATAATAAATGCTCAGATATTCATGCATCTGTGAACCTTCACGTTACAAATCTCAGACACCTCTGCTGATGGAGGCCAAATGGGCTATGTATAAACAAGTATGCAAAATGAGAATCAGCAGCTTATAAGAATTTAACTGTGCCTGCATTACCAGTTTGCTGCCATCTGTGTTTTTGAGTTGGATGAACTTTGCAATGGTAATCTGAACCTCAATCTACCTCTTTCCTGGTCCCTCTGGTCCTGGTATCTCATACATGATGGATCCTCCAAACTTCTCCATTATGTCCTAAACTTACATTCAAGATATCTCTCTGATTTTACTCTTCTTATGCAAAATTATCCCCTCTCCCCGGTTACATGCAAGAAATCATGTTTTGAAGTATGCTACACAGAAACACATCAACAGAGGAATACCATCGTGAAAGTTACAGGAGAGGAACTGAAGATGCAAAGAGAGAGAGTTTGCAGGGTGTGAAGGAAGGAAGCAGTGCTTTGTTTCTTCTCTCTGCCTGCTCCTCCTGTAAGTAGCACAGCCAAGACAGGAGTTTGAAAGCAAGTTTATCAGGATTATTAAGTTGCTTGCTAACCAAATTAACAAGGTAGAAAGGCTCAGAAAACTGAATGAGCATATGCGTTTTGTTTCAGTCCAAACCACACCACGTGAATAGTCACACTCTCACTTCTGTTCTCTTGCCTCCAGGCCTCCTCCTGACAGAGGCACTGGCTTATCTGGCAGTAAAACTTGTTGCACTAAATGCTCCCAATCTTTATTGTGGCAAGTAGTAAATAAGATTTGTTTTACACTGATGCGGGATAGTAAAGAGCAAATAGATGCAATGGACAGAAAAGCTAAGAGCTCAAACCAAGCCTTCAGGCACACTTCAGAGACCACCAAACCCTGTTCTGTTCTGGAAGGCCAAAAGGTTGTGAAGAAGTTAATTTTAAACTAAGGTCATACCCACTCAATTTAATTAAGAGATTCTTGTCTCTAGAAACTCTTGTGATCACAATTGACACATGGGACTACTCTGATCAGTAATTTTTTTTTTAGCAGAACTGTTTTTAAAAACCACACATTCAGGTCACACTAAAATTAATCATAAAAGTTCCACCTTACTTGGAAGATAACCAGTATCACTGAAAATAATAAGCCAAAACATAATATTTTCATGTTAACTAATAGCACTAAGTAGGCGCGTATATTTTCAAAATGAGTTTGCTCTCTCAAAGTGACAAAGATGTAGTTACCTATTAGGTCTGGATTATAACAGAGTTAGGCCAGTGAGTAGGACTTGGTAAAACCCAGGTTCCTTGCATAGCTTCTGGGCTTTTCTCCCTCTTCTATAAAATGGAGACCATGAGACTTCCTTAATTTGTGCAATGGTAAGAAATACATTCCAGACTCTATGATTCCCAACTATTATAAGGAAGAATGAGAGAGTTGCAGTATACCTAAACAGAAAATAGAAAATAAATCAGGCTTATTTTCTGGTTAACTGTCATAATTTTATCTTGATTTACTCAAAGATTTGCATCTTCCAATGTGAAGCTTTTCAAAGATGTTACATAAAAGAACCTAGCTCAACGTATCATTCTTGAAAAGTTTGTATCAGTTCCCTGATCACTCCATTTCTAGAGAGAAATGAAAGCTTCCTGTATTCATTTTAGAAGTATTGTATAAACAATTCATTTTCATCTGTGTGCTGAGAATCTGGGGTTTGGGGGTTTATTCATAAAATCCAAACTAGCTTGTTTGATTTTCCATCTTCCTTTCCTTCTTTAAAAAAGTACAATTTGAAGGAAGCACAAAATCAGATGGAAGAACTCAGTTTGGGCTCTTGAGAATATATGGCAATTACATTTCCTTTTACAAAGGGAAAAGAATTAATCTTTTCTAAATTACAGGTGTGAAAAGAATCAGCTACGGAGGCGTATGTCTTGAATACGTTTTATAAATACGTCAGGTTTTGATTATTCTAAATATAATGTAAGGAATAGGGCAGCTAAAACAAAAAAAGCAGGGTCAATCAACAAGGTGATATCATCAGTCTGGGTCTGGCATTGTTCTAGAAAATGGGGCAAATATTAATCTAATATAGAGAATACTGTGAATTCCAAGGTTACGTATGCCATAGGTATGTGGCTGATTCAGCAGCTTTGAAGTCCACAGTGCCTTACAGATGGATGTGCTTTTAAACTAGAACTAATGCTCAATGGGAAATAGGTTTGTTAATTTTTGCTAAGATGTCAGTTTAGGTAATCAGAACATTTCTTAGAAAAATAGTATTGGGATGATACAAAAAGATTTTCACAAATATTCCAAGAAAAACTTGTAAGTTTCCCAAGCCACCTGTATTTCCCTCCACGGCCCCCAAGAACACAAGTATAAAATCAAGACTTATTTAAGACAGTGTAACCTGTAACATTTAAAGCAGTTCAGCTTTAAAAAGTAGAAAAAAAAAAAAAAAAAGCCCGTGAGAAAGTTGTGGTAAGGCTCTCCAGAAAAGCAGAATCCAAACCACATGCTGAGGAGCTGGCTAGCTAATCTGAGTCTAGTAAAAACAGTTAAAAAAAGAAAAAAACCCTCTAAAGTAAGTAACAGTCATTTGTATAGACATTTTCATCTTTGTGATGTTCAGGTGTTTTCCCAGCAGAATTTTTCTACCCTACCTTCCCCCCCGCCCCCCCCCCAAATCTCTAACACTGCTTTTAATACATATAAAATTATCTTTATAGCATCTCTTTTATGCTATTAAACTGCCCAGTCCTTTATTCTCCATATTCATAAGCTTCAACAGCTAAGTAACTTCTTTATGTGTGACTTTCATTAGGAAGTCACTAGTTAGTACTTACTCAATCAAAAGCTCTCTCAGTTACTACCCAAACTTAACTGTTTGATGGAGAAATTTAAATCTAATAGGCAAACATAAAAATGTGGATATTTTTTTAGCAATTTTGTTTCAATAGTAGCATAGCAGTGGGACTTTTTGTTCAACTGTGATTAGATTTTTTTGTCATTTTTGTTGAGTTTGATTTTGAGGAACAGAAGTTGCAAGACAAATATTTTGACTCAAGAAGCTTAGTCACTCATGTGAGTTCAGTACTTTCTTTACTACTCTAAAATTTACAAAACCAGTAATTTTTGAAGCCATTAAAATTAAGCAAAACCAGCCATGCTGGACTTAAAAACAACTAAAATAATATATTTTTTTAATAGATAGGCTCTTTTTCATTTCCAAATGAAGGATGTAATATTCTCAGCAATGCAAAAGTTAGATTTTTAAAATTAGAGTGCTGAGGAGGGCAGGTTGAGAGAGAACATTCACCTATCCTACAAATACAATGCAAGAGCTCAGTATTTTTAAGGTCACTTCTCACTGTTATTAATATCACTGATGGCTGCCTAAGATCAGTTAGATTTAATGTAGTCTCTTATTCCTCACTAAATTTCAGCTCCTCAGTCCTACAGTACTACATTTTATTAACAATTGTGAGAAGAAAAACTGAGTTTTAGAATTCTTGAAATCTAGAAGTAAAAAAGAAAAATTATTAAAACAAATGCTGCTTTTCTATACATATGGTCATGGATTGAATTATGGGGTTTTTTTTCCTCTTAGGTTTGCTTTTCATCTCTATGAATATTACACTGGGAAATAGCTATTTTTTTTGTGTCAGGTGCCCAGATGGTATAAATTACCTACATTGACTTCACTGATGTAGTATGGTTTTATATCCCCATGGAATAGAGAGCATGTACATGTAACATAGCATAGCATAAAAGCTTTCTCATTTAGCAGAGATTATATATCTGCATGAGAATTTCAAAGTACTTAGTATCCTGGACCAATGACTCAGAACTTGGTGGGAGCTTTACCAATGCCTTCTGGGGAGGTAATGAGGAGTATTCATACTTCCCAATTTTAGGCTACTAGCTCAGATCAGATGATTACACAGAAATTTAGAAAAGGTAAAGTTGATTTCCTTATGCTCCGAATCCTTATTTTTCAGAAAAGAAAGAATGTTCTGTTAAACTCTTTTTTGAAATTCAAATTATGTTTATACCTTAGGGAAAAGACTAACTAGAGGCTGACATGGCTTGCATGAGCTTCAGATGATTAACCTACTTTATATTACTCCCACCACGCTGCATTGGTTAATGATTATCTTTTAGCAGTGTCTTTAACAATTAGATAAGCCAGCATTTATCTCTTTTCTATATTTAGAAGACTTTACACAAACTAATCTTATTTTTCCTTTATTTTCCATTATGCTTGCCATAGGGAATATGTATAGTAGAATTAATGTAAGAAAAAATTCACTCTCTCCTCGACTAGATTCAGATGACTTAATTCTTTCTTATCTTTACTTTCCCTCTAAGCCCAGTGTCCATTACTGTTGAATGAGATACTATGGGTTTCTCACTGGCAATGAACAGACTTTAAAATTCAGTCAGGCATTTTCCCACTCAAAATCTCTTTTATCAGCTGATGTTTTCCTGAAGCATTACACAACTGATTGGGAAGTCCGGTAATGAGAATACATTCTTGAATATTCCGTCCATAATGAAACAGTTATTCTGGTAGCTTTGTGAGACAGTCCTAAGTATGTGTGACAATTACATGGTGTGTTTCAGCTCGTAAAACAATTATACTAAAGGTGGGAGAACTATTGGATCATAAGTTGTTATATATTGGCTTTCTAATGGTGGATATTCTGGGGGGAAAAAAAAAAAAAGAGTTTTTCAGGTTCATTTCCAGGCCTACCAGCTGCAACCCTGCAGCCACAGCACAATTAGATATCTAATCTATCTACTCTGCCTTTCATGTATTTCAGGGACATAAACATTGGTCTTCAGTTTTTCAAGATAATATTTCAGAGATGCTTTTAATAACTGGTGTTAGAATGATTTCTCAAATGACATGGGAATTTACAATGGCCAGTTCTGCTATATGTGCAATATATTTGCAATTCACAGAGGAATCTGACAAAGGGACTTTTATTGTTTCACTATAAAGTTTTCTTTCTGTATCCTGAAATTCTCTTACAAAACTTCCAGTATTTTTGAAGAAAAATACACTAGCTGATTCTTACAACACTATGCATACTCAAACTGGCATGTCATAAGTGCTATTTTTCTTTTTACATTTTTTAAGATGCTAAACCAACAAGTCAGAAGTATATTCTTTAACACGCAAAAAAGCTGTAAGTAAGAAAGGAACATACAGCTGTGCTTATTAGCATGTCTCATTGTACCAAGTTTTTCTGGTAGAAAACTAAGTCAACTTATTAAGTAGAAATATTATTAAGTGGAAATACATTTAGACATCTCTGAGAAAACATTTTGGAGCAAAATTAATATAAGTAATTTATAAATTTGTTTATATGTAACTAGAAAATCGCAATGAAGTTTTTTTCTCAAGGAATGTCATCACGATACCAGTCCATGTCATTTTCTTTGAGAGAAGGTACCTATCTATGCAAAATATCAGGGCAGAGTCAGCCTTTAGTGCCTCACATTAAGGAACCAATGATAATGGAGTACAGAAAATGGAACAGCTGAGAAAAATATTAGGGTTAGGCCCATGTACAATGCTAGATTGAATAGCAGATCTGATTTTCATCCAACTATGTGCTGAATTCTATGAGAATACCTAATTTTTTAATTCACGGGACCATCAGGGTAAAGAAAATAAATTTCCCTGGACCTCAGACAATTACCTAATGACATTGTCAAGAGTAATCCACATGAATAGTTGCTCTTTTTAATTCCACCTTCCTGTACACCAACAAACAAAAGTATCTCTCTCTCCCTAGAGAGAGACTTAGTTACTCACAAACTTAAGTACTTACTGAAAACACACAAATCCTTGTAAACTGTTATGTGGCATAGGAAGGGAGCAAAAGGCATTGTGCAACATCAGCACATCCCGCATCTAGAATAGAAGGAAGGTTACCTGGTAAAAGTGCTTACATGACTGAGAAAGAGATGTACCACATGCTGTAAAAGGAGGCAAATGAAAATCAAGAGCTCCTGCCTGTCTGATTCTGTGGTAACTTCTTCACCTAACTCTGATTATTGATTAACCTTGAGCATGTAACCACGATGCTCTAGTTGCAGACCGTAAGGTGTCTCTTAAACTCTCAAAGCATCACTGCACTGTGCTGAGCTTCCCATCTCCAGCAGAAGTATGCGCATCTTAGCCATGCACATTCATAGGCCTGTCAGACCTACCTGTGCTTAAATATCTGCTTTATTTACATTGCCTCTACATGTCCAGTGCTAGAAGTAGAAATGTCAGCTGAATAACTAAGACGAGGATATATTTGTGATGGCAAAACTGTCTAATTTTGGAGATCTTTTTGCTTATGAGAATTCTACCACATCTAAGAAAATAATTATATCTTGGGAGCATTTAGTTAAAAAAAAAATCCCACATGCAGAATTCATGCATAATATTCTTTTTTAATACTGCTTCTCCTAATTCAAAGAATTCAGTGCCACCTTTTTAACATTTCCCAAGGCCATAGATTTCAGAAATTGTGTATTTAAATATCTCTTTCCCAGAACTGTAATAACAGAGGATTTCATTAGCAACATTTAGGAGTTTTAAATTATTGCTGCAGAAACAGATACATTATAGTGCACAAAGGAAAAGAGAGAATACTTTTCCCCCACAGCAGATTCTCAGTATATATTATATGATTCATAGGGAGGACAATCAAGTAAATGAACTGTGTTTTTCTGTTTGAAAAGATTTAAAGCTGGGTTTATTTCCAAATTAAGAAAGTGTTATCAAAGTAGAAGACAAAATTCTCACCAGCATAAACCCTACATGAATACTAAGCACATACTGTATATTATGCATGTAAGCAACCTGCATTTGAAAAGGTAAAAGGTGGGGGTTTTAAGAAATAAACTGTGAGGAGTTGCTGTAAATTCTTGAAGAGATAAGAATGGTGCTCTAAAGTGACAGAATACCTTATGATCCTATGATTTTTTTTATTTCTACATAGACTGTATTAAGAAAACCTCTATCTCTCTATCAACTCTCTTAATCCATCCATTCTACTTCATCTTACTTTGATTTGATTTCAGATGCCTGCTAGGTCTCATTCATTTAGTACAGATTCACTCTTCCACCTCCCGTCCAGTTTCATGCTCCTTGGCCATGGTGGTAGCATGTCATGTATTCGCTGGGCAGCTCCTCTCCTGATCCTGGACCACACATGCTGGAGGTAGTGGATCAGCAGATGTGTCAACTAGTTTTGCCTGCAGTATAATGTCCTGGAACAGGACCGAGGCACCAACATTACATTTCAATGGGAAAAATGTTGCTAGCTATGGAGGGGTTTGTGCCACCTCCCTTCCAGCCATGGATTCTCTCCACACAGAGGGATGTTACTCCCCTGCCGTCACTAACTTCACTGATCGGATTTGCAAATCAAAGGAGAGTGCTATGCGGAATTTAAGCTCTGCCAATATTATTTTAAAATTACATTCTTACGATTTAACAATGAAAATAATGTAAAGCAATCTACTCACTAGCTACTCCATTTTTATCCTGCCCATGATCTCTTGTGTCCTCTTGTGTACTGTGTTTGTAGCTGGAGTAACTTTATGTTTGACAACTCAAACACTGACTCTGCATCTGCTGCAGAAAAGAACTTTACATGGGATGCACAATCTACACAGGAGCCTATAATACAGGTGGTCAGCTTGCACTGAACTCTGTGTGGCCTTGCCTAAACTACCGCCTATGCCTTGGCGAAATGATGCTTTGCTTGGATATGTTTATGCAAGCTGCAACCCTACTTTTAACCACCTTGCAGACATGGCCTCAGTAGTAAACCTTTCATAACAAAACAAACTCAAAATTTGAAAATCTGAATGGTAATGTTTCTCTCATGCCTCACATGCTACCGTGACATTATCTTATAGGGATAAAAAGTACCTTCACTGGTAAAGTAGTTTTCAGCTCTAAAATGCTGTAGTAATGCCTGTTGGAAGAAACTACATTTCAGGTTAGTACTAATCCACAGAATCCAGCATATTTTTTTGTCTTTACTTACGGTGTATGATGTAGCACTCTCTCTTAGTACTTTTGAGGTGTTTATCATATGTGATTAATGGCTAGAAAAATTTCCAGCTCAATTCTCAGGTGGAAGAGACAACCCAAACAAGCATAATATGAAGCTGGAAGTGGCCACAGTATAAATCTGTATTGGCAAAACTCAGGCATTTTTAGTTAGCTAAGATGGTGTACCAGAGTTGCAACTATGTTTGTTTTAGGCCTCCTTGTTGAGGAACAAACTGTCAGAAATTCTCTTCTGTTGAGAAGCATCTAGTTTCTGTGTCCCACTGCCGGAGGATCCAAATCCAGTGGAAAGTACATGTTGACTTTTTGATATTTCATTCCTTTCTATGAAACAAAGACTCCATTTTACAAAGGTAAGATATAGACTTTAGCAGTGAATCCAGAATATGCTTTATGGGTTCTGTATCCATTATGTATAAAAAGCCAAAGGTTAGTAACTGCTAGTTGTAATTCATCAGTTAGTGTAGTATGTGACCCAATACTCTAGGTATGATCTGTTGAGACTAAGTTATCCTTCAAGTCAAAGAAGTAAAAAAAGTTAATATCACATTTGGAATATCTCTGGAGACCTAACTGTTGGCTTGGCCATACCCTCATACTCTCTAATCACACAGTAGTTTTCCCACCATTTCAAAGTGAAAGACGAGTTCTATGGTGTATTTTCAATCTCTAGTTTCCTTTTGAATTTTTTGACAATATAGCATCAACATGGTGAAACTGAGCTATGACAGTTCGCAGAATGGCCTGAGTCTATCAAACCCTGCCCTCCCTGAACATTGTGCCTGTACTGAGAAGGAGACGCAAGGTATTTATTGCCAGAATCTGAGAACTGCTTGTATGGTATCTGCCTCCACCTGACAGCATTTTATCTCTTGCAAGTTTTTGGGTATCATCATGCTACAATCACAGAATTTAAGCTTACACGGTTCTGGGAAAGATTCTGCATGCTCTTTTTCCCTTAACTTCCCTGGCACAGTTCTCAGCTGGTGTGTATCTTTATGTTCTCCCAAGTGCAGGTTTACCAGTGATCTTTAAGATTTCACATCCTGTCCATAAAATTATTGCAGGTGCATGGTAACAACAGTGTATACAGCTTATCAGCTTTTTGCTACTACAAATGTTTAACTGGTTTGATGTAAAAATATTGTTTTAAAGGCAAATAGAAAAAGCCAAACAAGAATTTGACTTAATTCAAACTCATTATTGGACTGATTCTGACATGGTTTAGAATTGAGAAAGAAATTTAAACAGACATATTTACTATGTATTTCTAAATATTAAAACATTATGTGCTGTAGCATCATGAGTGGAAGGAGTAATTGGCACTGGCTGTGACTTCAGTTCATCGTCAGCCTCAGTCATCACTGTCCAAAGTTGCATTTTAGGCTGTATGCTGATTCTTCTGTCTGTGGAGAAACTTTCTGTTCATTCTAATTAAACTGGATAATGCAATTCATGAACTGTTTCTGGATCAGTGCTCTTCTTACTTTAATGGAAATCAATAAAAAATAACTAGGCTTCCACAGGAGGAAATAAAAGTACAAACTCAATCTCAGAAAAACAGCCCATGAAGATTTGTCAAAAGTAGAGCACACTGGTGACCTGTAGCCTTTCCCAGGCTTAATGCACGATACTTGCCTTGGAAATGCTAATGGCCAGATGGTCCTATTTCATGCTACTCTGAAATGAGTTATCAAATCGTGCTGCTAGTACATGGCCAAGTAAGCCAGAGTTTTAAAATAAGTTATCAAATCTTGGCACCGGGACACCGCCAAACAACCAGAGGTTTTATGATAGAGCACTGTGGAATGACCAAATTTCAGTAGAAAGGAAAATCAGAAGAGTTCTGTGACTGCAATTACAACAAAAAAGTCTGCAGCTTGCCCACTGCAGCAAATCCACTGTCTCTAGCAACCTCTTTTCCAACATGATTTGCTATTTAGACTTCCTTTGCAAACTGGAAGATATAACAGTGCCTGCTGACAAACAAAAGCGCAGCACCAACTTACAATTCTCCTAGCTCTTCCCCAGCTTTTTTCCCTTTACCTGTGCAGAGGGAACACTCAATGATTTTTTTTCTTCTGTGGTCTAAAGAATTCTTCCTTTAACACTGTGAATAGCTTCCTGTATTAATGTGGAGAGGCATCAGCTGGGTAGTAGTACATGATGTGTTGCTCCTAGAGGAAACCAAGTGGGATTTTGGACAGTAAAGCATAAATTGGGTTGCCTTCCTAGTTTTAATGATGTTCCTGATCAAACATAAGGCTGTTTCTTATTTGTTGGCAGAGGGTGTGTAGGTCTTTTTTAACTATTGTCACATGATGCAATAAAGGTGGTTTCTACCTTCCAACACATGATTTAATTTGGAGTAAAATATTAATAGGTTTTGTTGTGAACCAACATTTCCCTAACCTTGTAGTTGCGATGATAAGACAACTTTGTTGTCTGGGAAGCTAGAAGAGCCCAAACTTTGTGACTGTGTTCCAAACCTGTACTGAAAAAAATCTAGTCCAAATTCTAGTTTTAAAATTCCGCAAGAATCTTTCATAAACAGACTCTGAGTACTTCTATCTCCGTGACTCATTTAATTTAATGTGTGTACTTCATAACTGTCTAGGATGTTTAATGATAATGTTTGGGCTTATATGGAGACTTTAGCAAATTGTAGACTAGCAGCAAAATCTTTTCAGTCCTGCAGGGGCAGCAAGGTGGATGATGACAACAGTCATGTGTCAATGAGACAAGAACTATATGCATTGTTATAAGGGGTTGGCAGGGAAGAAGGCCAGGCCCCTATCTTTAGCTACAAGGCCCAAGCAGAAGACATCTTAAGAAAACTACTAATCATCAGGTCTCACATTCTCAATTCCAACTCTCTACCTCTTGCTGCCTTTGCCAGTTCCAACTGTTTTTCCCAAACTATTTCTCCTATGTACGTCTCTTCCTGCCTCCTAAGCCTCAATGAAATTAAAATGTTTCAAGCCATTAATTGCAAAGGCATAATTGGTTGTCCATGATGTGAAATGAATTCTACCAAAATATGGAATGTTTAGGACAAAAAAAACAGTCAAAATTATCTGTTAAAACTTTAAACAGAAAGTCGACCTTAATATTTTATATGATAACACAATAGTTTTGAAATTTTAATTTCTTAATAACTGAGTTTTCATCAGCTTGAGTTAGCTCATATAACTTCTGTGTGGTGGTATTATTTGTTGCCATCTAAGAACCCCCTGACAAGAAGAAGAAACTACTGTTTAGTGTTGAATAGTGAGGAAATACGAAATTCCTATGAAAAGCTTTTTTAATTATGATGACAGCATGCAGGTGAAACAATGATGAAAGGATTTCTTTCGTGAGGATTGGATTTGCCTTACATGAAGAACTGCATTGGAGTATGCTTAAAATAGATGTCTATGATTCTGTATCTGCCTGAGGTTACCAGCAGTTCACCTGAACTAAGAAGCTTCCAAGTGTTTCTCTTAGCATGTATCTAACAATTCAGTCAGAGTCTAATCTCAACAGTCATTATCTCCCTTAGTTGTGTCACCTTCAAGTGATCCTTTAAATATTTATAACATAAAACGTTTAAGCATGACAAATGCAAGCAAAATCCTGTGAAATTTAGAAAAAAAAAAAAAAAAAAAAGAAAAAAGAAAAAAAAGAGAGGCATTAGAGCTAGACTACAGATTCCTTAACAGTGTGCAACTGATTTTCCCAAGATGAAGTGAGGGAGTACTTCGTATACCTAAACATTAGATTTGAGATAAAGTTCCCTGAAGTTATTCACCTTTGAGTGGAAAAAAAATGGCATTTGAATTCTGAAGTAGCTGCTCCTTAAAAATCTGGCTTTATTCCATTGCAATAAATTTCAGAAGCCGTGCAGAATATAGATCCCTGAACTCTTACTCATCTCTGCCCTTATATTTGTCATCCTCCTACCAGAAATAATAAGAGCTGTCTCAAATTCTGCATCTTAATCTAACTAAATAATTTCCATGTAGGTTTTACCTCCCAGAAGTCTGTTTATGATCTTCAAAGCTATTTCAGCTTGTCTTAGGAATCTTTGATCATATTGTTTCAAAATATATCCTATCATACCAGTAAAAGGGAATTAACATTTAGAGGACACCTTCAGGTAATTCAGAATCCTAAACCAATATATGCATAATTACTTGGAGAAATACAGATCAAAACAGGGAGCCAGTCCTCTTGTTTCTATATCAAGGGAAGATTTTGTAAAGGAAAGAGCTCTTTGTGACATTTCACTTGCATCAATTAATCATGTGGTGTCATCTTTCCATGCTGGCATACAGAGGTTGTAGATTTTGGAGAATCAGAAAGAAATCAAGGACATTCTTGCAGAGATCCTAAACTGTGTCTTATGTCCTGCATACTTGCACTTCTCTTTTTATTCTGCCTATGAGTCTGAACAAGGTTTCTGTGGCTCAGGAAAAACGCAGTGGAAAAGTTACACAGCAGTGGCCTGCAATAGAGCACAGTATTTCAGTAGGAACATGCTGTATGTCATTCCTGTTGTACCCTCTGACCTGTGCCTGTGCCTGTTCCCTGAATCCATAGTGTGTTGTGGTCCACAAGGACATTTCCATCTATGCCAATACAGTTTTAGGCCAAGAAAGAGACTGACAATGGTTGTGGTGGCAGCTTGCTTTAAGAGCCAGATATTTCCTATTTTTATAAAGCACAAATCTGTGGTGTCTGTGTGGAAAGAGAGTGGAACACAAAGTTGTGGGATTCACTGTGGCCTCATCAGCACAGTCGGCAGCAATAAGGTAAGCAAAACATGAATACCTCCATTGCAACTAATAAAACCAGAGTACTGCTTCAAAGCCTAGAAGAAAAAAACAGAATTAGAGTATGTCTAGAGTTGCTGCTTTGTCCCTATATAAGAATGCTATTGTCCTGCCACCTGAAACTCACGGAGGTACAAATGATTCACAAGTTGTGAAGGAAAGTTGTGTTAAGATCCTTCACTGACCATTCATGCTAGGTTATTAAAAGTAGTTTTATTTATGATCCTTCACTCTTTTTTCAATCTACCATATATCAGACAATTCATCATAAAGTTCTAATGAACTTTATGTTTTAGTGTTTTATAATGATTTAGTGTCATTAACAGCTGCACAAACAATACAAACTGTAGATCTTTAGAAACTGTAGAACAGTTTCTAAAATTCAATTTTATGATCAAGTCCCAGAATATCGTGAGTTTGGTCTATAAGTCATCTTGCCAAAGGTTATTTCTTCTTTGTGCAATATCTGTAGCTGATTCCTGTGATACCTTCCAACATTAAAAACGTGAGACACTTCTGAAATATTTTCAAACTTGGTGCCTAAGTGATATATGCAATTATTCTGATATAAGCAAGTACTGAAAAAAGCTTTGATTTGCAGTCTTGGTTCACGGGGATGCTAAAAAGTTCCAGCTCTTGCGAAACTCAGTTAATCAAAATTATACTGTCTATATACACATCTAGATAGGAATGGGAGGAACACCTGATCTCTTTTCTCCTTTACTGCTGGACAGTACTAAAATTCTACGCTGATGCTAGCAAAGAGACTTGAAGTACTCTTTTGCAAAACAAATTTATCCTCCCTACCTTAATATTTGAACCAGTATATTTTTATCTCAACCATTCATTTTGTTTCTCTGATACACTGGAAATGCAGACTCAGTTTTAACCAGTAACAAAGCTTTTCTGTGATCTAAAATCAAATGCTACAACTATTTTTACAAAATCAAGTGATAGGAAAGGCTATCACTTCAAAATGTAGAGAGAAGCAGTGGAAAGTCTTTCAGATAGGATTCTAAATTGAAATGACTCTTGATGGAATGACTATTCATAGATAAATAATGAGTATCCACATAGTGCTTTGTAGGATTTCAAAAATATTTCATGACTTTTGGTGAGTAAACAATAATTCAAATAAAATAAAGTGATGGTATTATTTTTGTTCCAAACAGTCAGATAGCTTGTTTTTTTACGCATAATTTTTGAATATGGAATTCTAAGGATCATACTTTTTGAAATACTATATGCAAGTGCCAAAGAATCCATTGAAAGCACTGCTCCTTGTGTTTTTACACCTCCAGTAAGACATAGCAATTTAAACTCTCGCTCTGTCAAATATGCTGTTTGTCTCACAGAGATTACACAGCACTACTTTCCCTTTTAAACCTGTTAGTACTAAGTATCCTTCAGCATTTGTTAACAACTCAACAAACATATTTAAAAGTAAAGGAAGATTAATTAGAAGAAGCTATCCTTTCTTTTATCATGGTTCAATGAGAGGAATAAGCAATTTCCCTTAATGTACAGTAAGAAATTAAAATCAAATGTCAAAGTGCAACTGTGAAGTCTGCACACAAACACTGCTAGAAAAATATTTCTAGATATTTCCAGCAACTCACTTCATCTCGTTTCCCAAACTTGGTAATTAATTGCTTTGATAGATGTTCTTTGTCAAAGACACCCAAAATCTATTTTGAATTTTCTCTTAAAATACAAGAAAAAGCCGACCTCCCTTTCCTGATATAAACAGTACAAAAAAGTATCCTTTACAAGTATTATAAGTTCTAGATTTAGAATTTCTTCAGCTTTATCACTTGACAGTGAATCCTACCACTTGAAACAGCTGCTGAGCAGAACATGGTTGCATGCTAAAGGAGTACAGTTTGAGAAATGAAAGTGCCTCCCAAAAATAACAAAACTGGCTAAGAGTTGTCCATTTCAGCACATATACTAGTGGTGTTGCACAGACACTCACTGAGTATTTATTTACAGAGAAAATCTGTTTATTGAAATCTTTTACATAGGGTCTTAGGTGACCATTCCAGCCTATGTATGATACGTTTCTATCAATCATCTTAAACTATGTACAAACCATCTCCTAGTATCTTATTTACATACAAGAGACTGTCTTGTGTTATTGTTCTTGCATCTGCAGGAAAATGCTGCAGAGATTGTTTTGGGGACTCCTTCAGACTGACAGATTCTCTATCCAGTGTGTTAATTAACAAATTCAAGCATTAATACAGTGTCTATCAAGTGCCTTATGCACAGCAGAGGCTGCTTTTGGGAGTCTCCAAGACAGTCTGAAATTCCCACCCGTAGACCTGCAACAATTAAATACTTTGTTGTGAAGACAGTCAAATGTTCAGTCAACCCCCTTGTCTTTTGCTGGGCTCACCTCTACAGAGACAAGCTGGGAAGTTCCTGGACCAATGCTGGAATTTGATGGCTGTGTGCTGGGTAGGCACACAGGCACGGTCCTGATAGACAGCTACACAATTATAACCACAGTACAAACTTGAATTTCACTCTTGTATCACAATTATAACTTAAATTCCATATATCTTGCTCTACAAGATAGTATGGAAAAAACTTTTGGAAAAGTTTTGGCAAATACACACAATGAGAAAACATATGATAGATGCTCCATCAAAGTCAGAATTCTAATTCAGGTGTCTGACTTGGACATACTGAACATTAGGGATGATAGGTTTGCATGTACAGTAGGATTTTGGTAATATAAATGAAATACAAGGCTTTAAAAGGGCCATAATGTTCACTGTCCCTATAGGAAAGAAAGACAAACTGAGAACTGACATATTCTATTGAGAGATTGCCATGAAACTGGCCAAGAGTTTGAGTCAGTGGTAGTCATTTCAGGTATCTAAGTCATCTCGCCGTGGCTTTCCTGATTCCTGTGGTAGCACAGTTTACTACCCCTGCAAAGCCTTTACCTCAGTATTCTCTCTTGGGAGCACACAGTACAGTATGCAGTTAATGCTGATAAGGATGCTATCAGAGGAGTCTGCAAGATCACAAAATTAATAAACAATATAGCAAGGAAGAGAATGAACTTTTTTTTTTCCCCCAGCACATTTAGTAGCTTAAATTCAACAGAATGCGCATAGACAATATTTTTATTCCCCATCTCATGTTGATAAATGTAGGAAAAAGCTTAGGAGCTTGATCCAGTATCATATGAAATTAAGGATGTCCTTTGCGGTCTTCCTTTTTATTTCATGCTGTATTCTCAAATAGACAAAATGCTTGCAACTACAAACTAAATTGGAACTGTGAAATGTAGCTTTATAGTGAATCATATTAGAAAGTTAAAGGTTATGAACAGGTTATTGTAATCTTGTTATCCAGGCACATATTTCCTTACTCTTCAGTCCTAAGTATTTGATATAGCTACCTTGTCTGCTATTTTCACATAGTTTTTTCCTTTTGTCTGTTTACTTGCAATTATGAGAATAATCATTGTCTTTTGTTCAGAACACATTTTTAGTGAGGTAATTCTGTTTAGTCTTGCTAGATATGAGTTGTCTTTCTTCATGTTTTTGATGGCCAAATATGTTTCTGTTTGACATTCTTATTAATTTAACACTGTCTTCTCAAGATGAAATGATGCCTTTTGACAGTAGCTTGCCTGCTCTTTCTGTACTACAATTTAACCTTCAGGCATATTAGCAGCAGTACATGGTAGGTTCTCTTATATGTTCTTCTTACCAGTTTGCTCCTCTACTACACTGTTACATTAATTTATGAGTATGTGTTTGTCTTTAGCTGTTTCTACCCAATTTTTTTCAATGCATACTACTAAGGGCTGCAGGTCTGTTAGAATACTAACTTTGGTCACTGCCAAACTGAAACGGGCCAAAAATTTCTCTAAAATATCTTCCCATTGGTGAAAGTTAAAGGCATTATCTTTTAAACCTAGCAAGGAAAGTCAGCTATCTCTGGGAACAAAGCATAGCTTTCTATAATGCGCTGAATCCATTTTCACAGGCCTTAGCAGAGCATTATCTTTTCCACGATTTCTTGCATCTAAGTGTGATTTTCTACTAGGAAAAAACCCATCATTAAAGCAACAAAATTCCAAATACTAACATTTTAGCTAAGAGGTTTTTTAGTGTTCTGAGTTTCAACTGTGTTGTATTCTATTTACATTGGACAGCAAGGAGAATGACTAGATTGCATCCTTCTCTTTTGACTCACCATCCCTATTGTTTTTGAAACTTGTGGGCAAATTAAACAGAAGTGGACAAATCCTATGGAAAAAAAATTAAAAGGTTGAAGGGGACAAAAAACCCCAAAAATTAAAAAAGGAAAGAATAAAGAAACTCATCTACAGGAAATAGCGGTTACTGCTCTTTTCTTGAGTCTTTTATATGAAATCTCATAGACTGAACACGAGCCTCTCCCCTTCATTCCCATATCACACCTTCTGCAGTGAGTTACGAATACCATACATGCATAGCACATCTTGAATCCTGCACCACGGTTTATCTGTGATCTGCAGTTTTATTTCTGATCTGTCAACCACATCAGCTTCCAGGCTGAAAGACCAGTGCAACTTTGCAGCCTCCAAACAGTGCCCTGCTAAAAGGCACACTCCTAATGCTGCTAGCCCTTCTTCCTTATGTGACAAGGTAGATTCCGAGTATTTCTGATTCACGTGATCGAATGCCTGCATCCAACTTGTAGTGAAAGCTAACAGATACACATTCTGTTGTGAGAGCCAGTGTTGAAGTTCAATGCATTGAAGAAAGCTGAGAATTTCTTTTAACTTTTTTGTAAGGTCACAAAATCCCCAAGTAGGGATTGTGCCTCACGGCACGTTTGGGGCAGGAGTGTCACACGCACTATCGGCTCAATGTCATTATCATCTGGGGTCAGCCTCTTATTGCTTTCATTTGCAGCAGAACAGGTCTGATATTGAACGTTTTGGGAACGTCACCTGCAAAAATTTCCTCATATTCATTCTAATATATGAAATGAAATGCAGGCAGAATTGCATGCTTCTGAAGATGACTGTGCTGGCTGAAATGCAGAGCACTTCACCTCCTGATAATTAGACTCTGAGTGCACTGAGAAGAGAAGAACAGCTAGGCAGCTAATAGGGTTTTTTCTGACTGTGTTGCTTATCTTTGCCACATTCCAAGCTGGACAGATGGCAACCATGTTGTCAGTCTCAGCAGATTCAACAAGGACTTCAGTATTCAGGGAAATCGAACTACCCTCATTTACATTAGAATTGATTCCTCCAGCTTGAGATTTTAGGGATGCTGGTAGAGTGTGACAGTGCGTTCAGTGTATAAACAGCATGCAGCTATCAGATTAGTGCCTTCTAAAGAATATAAAATTCACTAGGGAGAAAAATAAAACACTGGTGTTTTTAAGTTTCCACAGACAGTCATCTTATAATTCCCATAGATTTGGGGGATTTTTAAATTACAAAATACAGTAATTTCTAATTTCTGCAAGTGGCCATGGGAGACATGTTACAGAATGCTTGAAAATTCTTTAAATGGTATGAACAAATTCTGAGATTTTGCTTCTGTAATGAAGTCATGCCTGTTGGTATATTCCAATGCTTTGAATCTTTCTGCAGATTTTTTGCATATTTTGTTTTTCACCATTATACTGGTGTGATACTTAGCGCTCTGTTCCCTTTCGCTTCTTCAGTTGTACATGTAAGCTCAGTGTGCTGCCTCTCCTTTCTTTGGTCTTTCATATTTATTTTCTCTCTTGTGATTTATGTTGCACAGTATTCTGGTAGAGATAAGAATTTTCGTTTGTTCTGTCATGTGAAGACTGACTGTACTATCTTTCTTTGTTCAGTCCTCCTACTGATTCATCCCCAAATTGCAGGAACAGTGGGTTTCATACGCATTCAGGTATCTTCTTGTCTAAAGTAGCAATACAAATGCATTATATGTAGCTGATAAAGCCAGTAATTAATTCTAGGTTGAACTGCAACTTAACTACATTTAATACTGAGCTAAAATTTGAATAGAGGAACCAGATTTTCTGTTTCATTAGAAACTCTCCTACTTCAGTTTTTCAGGTACAAAATGGAAAACAAAGCATTCTGAAATTTTTAACTGAATGAATCTTTATCCATAACAAAATCAGTTGGGTTTAATCAAAGCATTTTCTATCAATAAGCTCAAAAAAATTTTGACTCTCTTTATGACTTGGTTAATGTACAAATTTCATTCAAAAAAGTTGTTTCAAAACAAAGACTACACAGGATCTTCTTTGTTCTTTTCAAAATGTCAAACTAGGACATATTCCTAGCTGGAGTAGTTAAATCCTAAACTTAAATTTCAAGAAGCATCAGTTTGTTTTTATAAACAATATTTTGCAAGTATTTATTGTTCAACAGATTTTGATAATGATGAGCAGAACATTTTGACAAAAAGCTTTAATCAGCTCTGTTGAGAACCCAACTGATTTTAGATGTTGCTGAACACACAGGTATGCTAGACCAGCATGCACAAGCTCATCAAGAGGACAGAAAACATCCTTACTGAGACAAGGACAATGTCTTTAGCACTCTCGTTTTTTTCTCTAGCATTCAGGCTATGCAAGTAACTGTGCCAAAAAGAAGAGATGACAGACAGGCTGTGTCACGACCTTCTAACCAGGTTGTCACTATGGTTGTACACATTAGGCTGCCAGCTGACAGAAGCTGGTTTTCTCCTGTTGCCTCCAGGAAACAAAAATCATAACAAGATTTTTTTTTTTCCTAATTAACAATCCTTACAAAGAATGAAGACTCCTGAGTCACATGAAAATATATGTAGTTTTTAGGTTACTACTTGGTAGTTTTCTTTTTATGACGTTTTTTCAATATTATACTGTAAATAACAAGACCTCTCAATCATGATTAAGTAAATTAGGTTTTGGGTAATTCTGGAACAAGTTATAAATTGTGTAAGTGCTCTGTATACTTTTGATGCTTATTTCAAGTACTGAATTGGCAGAAGGGTTGTGTTTCACCCATTGGACTTAAACTTTCTAGGAGATTTTACCATAGCAAGAAACCTCACCATAGGCTTTGTGTTATGGTACTCTTATTTACTTAGTAGTATTATGAACTCTGTAAAGGAATTGGCTAAGTATGTGTCCTTACAGTGCTGGGTTATGGCTCTGCCAAGACAATGCGGTGTTGAACTGTATTCTCAACTACCTCTTCAAAGTTTGGTATTTCCTTCAACAGAGTTTAGGTCAGCTAAGGGGAAGAGCAGCTCATTCACAGTATACCAGGAAGCTTTGACACAATCATGATGATACCAGCAAAGATACACTTATTTGTATCTGCCCAGACATCTTCTGTCCTTATAGAGATAGTTAAATCTAATTTGAATCAAACCATATGAAGTCAGAATAAGCCACCTGTTAGAATTTACTCCTCCTTAAAAAAGTATGAAGTATTTTCATGTTGGACTACTTGGCAAGTAAGGACCCATGCTTTAGTGAATGGCTGCACCCTCTACAGCCTTCTATCACAGGGTCATAAAAAAATTATAATAATTGTGTTCCAAGTATACGCTTATGGTATTTTAAACTCTGCACGGCATATTTTCAAGTTTTTTCTTTCATCCAGTCCTCCAGTTTTTGATATATTATTTATTGAGAAAATTCTCATTTCAGTAATGTTGGAATTCAGAGTGTTTTCTGCCCTGTTCTTGCTGCTGCAGCATGATAATAAAACATGGACTCAAGCTTTTAAGGAAGTTGAATTGAAATTGTAGAGTTAATAGATATAAGCTCTGCACAAGCAGCAAATAGTATCCCATAAATAACAGGATTTTGCTACTGCTTCAGATTTTGTCTCTCATCTCTGAGTGGTCAGGTCATGGGAAAACTGGAAGTTTGTGTGCCACAGCCAAGATTTGCAACTTCTCCAAATATTAATAGCATTACTCTTCTTTTTTTGTTGTGTTATTCAGTCATTTACCAGTCTTGTGAATGTTGTCTCCATTTATAGAGGAGTTAAGAAATGTCACCCTAGTATTTATCAGTAATATGGGGAAGGGCCAACAGCAGGAGTTCTGCAAAGGCATACTGGATCAGTGTGTGAACAAGAGACATCAGGGTTAGGAGTTGGCTAAAAAAGGAACAATACCAAGAGGCTTGGTGTCTCACTTTTGCTTACCTGTACTAGAGTACTCTACCATAAAGTTACATAGTCTGTGTTCACAAGTGCCTCTACCTTACAAAAGATAAATGTTACTAAATGACAAGAGCTCAACACTTCTACAAGTCATGTTGGGTATATGCTGTACATATGAAATCAATTACTTATAATTACATTAAAACACCTGTATTGCAAACCAGTCATATTTATGTATTATTTGTTTTTAAACTATTATTTACTCTAGCATTTTTAAAATGCTCTGAATATTTATAAGGTCTTTTGAATTAGTTACTAGATAACAGAAATAGATGAAACAATCATCTAGTGCATTTAAGACATAGATGCTTGCAGAATGTAGTAAGGCATGAGTTTAAAAAAAATACATTGACAAACGCTGTTAATATCTTTGTCTTAATGGCTAAGACAGTACTATTTTTAGTGTGCTCTATTTGTTCCTTTAGCTTTTAGTAGTGGCATTATACTCTATAACTTACACTAGTAATTTACAACAGAGATTAACCCACAATGATACATATTATGGATTTACTTTGGGACTATTCCCCACATGATTACTTTAATGCTCTTTTGCCCATGCCTGATTGTATTCTTTTTTTTCTCGGTTTGTTGTTCTTTTCCACCATACTTTCTGATTTCTGTATTCCTTCTAACGCTTTTTTTGTGCACTTAAAATGTTAATAGAAAGACAGATTATAAGAACTCCATGCAGTTTACTAGAAATCCTGACCTGAAATACAGAGTATCTGTTAGCTGAGTACTTGTTCTGCCTACAGGATACGTTAGGAGCTCTGCATGAGTAAAAATGTTTTCATCTCATCCATATACTGCATACTCATTTGGAAGTTATTTATAGATATGCTCTGCTGTTTCCATTTTCTACCCCTTTATATATATCTCTTTCAATATTAGAATTGCTTTCTGCCTTTCTGAATGTGAGCATTTCTGTCATTGTAATCCTGCTACTCTGCTCCATTATTGTTCTACCTCTTTTATTTAACAGAAGTCATTAATTAAACTTCATACATTTGGGCAAAAGGGAAAAACACAGGACACAAATGAATTCTGTCACATCAGAAACAGGACAGATAGTGTGTTACAGTTTGTTGTGATTTAAACCCAGCTGGCAGCCGAACACCACAGCCACTTGCTCACCCTCCCCCACCCTGGGAAATGGGGGAGGAAATTGGAGGGGTAAGGGTAAGGGGACTTGTAGGTTGAGATAAAAACGATTTAAAAATTGAAATAAAATAAATTATTATAATAATAATAGTAATAATAGAAAATGCAAACAAGTAACGCACAGTGTGATTGTTCACCACGCCGTGACCAATGCCCATCCTGTTCCCAGCTACTGATCCCAGAGAAGAGAGAACCCTGAAACCACAATCTCAGAAGCCAGAGGAGCTTCCCGAGCCATCCTTATCTATATACTGAGCATGACGTTAGGTGATATGGAATATTCCACTAGCCAATTTGTGTCCGTTGTTTTGGCTATGCTCCTGCCCAGCTGCTTCTTGTACCTGCACAAGGGCAGGACACGAGGAGTTGGAAAGTCCTTGATCTGTTAGCAACAACTAAAAACATCAGTACATTATCAACATTCTTCTCATATCAAATCCCATACTGAATCCAAAACACAGCACCATTCTAGCTGCTAAGAAGGAAGGAAAAAAAAAATAAAAATTAGCTCTATCCCAGCCGAAACCAGGACACAGTTGTACCCAGGCCAGTAAGAAACCGAATTCATTGTGCACTTCCTATGTGTTTGGTGAAAATATGGGATTGCTTCATGGTCAGTTAACAGCAGATCATCACATCCTCCTTTCTTCCTTTGCTTTGTCAAGACAAGGTGCTGTAATTCAGCTGTAGTTGTACAGTCACCTTTACCTGATTTGAGTGCAGCCCCTCACTGGAGGTGTGATTCCCATTGGTCTTTCTACTCATGACCAACCCTACATCACCAGGCTAAAATTTGCACAGCCAGGCAATGAATCGGATCATGGGCTAATCTGGCTAAAAACTAATCTAGAAAAAAAAAAAAAAAGATTAGTTTTCAGTTGGCTCAGTCAGACTCACTGCACCAACGTGCAAATCTGGGAAGGGAAGGTGCTGTCACC
Organism: Strix uralensis; assembly: GCF_047716275.1. Taxonomy (NCBI): domain Eukaryota; kingdom Metazoa; phylum Chordata; class Aves; order Strigiformes; family Strigidae; genus Strix; species Strix uralensis. Next base: position 24,261,229 of record NC_133977.1, read on the forward strand.
CTTTTCAGCAGCTGCCCGTACGTATCTTGCATTAAAGCAGCCATGGAGTTGTAGTGTCAATCAGGCAGTAAGCCCTGCTCAACCTGGAAGCCAATGGGAGGAAAAAAGCCCTGTTGACTGTTTGAAATAGAGGATCAGGACTCCCATTTTCACAAGTTGAGGTGTCTCCATGTTAACTCAGGATGGCATCAAGAAACATCTGACTTGAATGAAAGAGTTACTCATCTAATGACAATTTCCAACACAATACTGCAAAGATCCCAGTTTTTTTCACTTAGACAAAAGTAATCAGCACCCCTTACTCAGGTCAACAGAGAAACACCAGCATAAGATAAAAGAAAATCTGTCCCAAAAGATTTAACATGTAAGAGAAAGGAGAGAGACAGTACTAAACTCATCTTAGTTTACAGTAACACAAACAGTTTCAGCAAAACTACATGGGGGAAGGAATTTGGCTCCGAGTTCTTGAAACAGTAGGAGGGGAAATGAGCTGCTAGAGGTTGAAATGAATTGGTTTCTGGAGCTCTCAAGATGTCATGCCAGCCCTGTGAGCAGTACACTGAACATTGCTTTTGATACTAGATAGCTTGTTTTTAAAGTGAATACCCAATGACTGTATCTACTCATTTCCTTCCTAACAATAAATAATTGTTGCTAGAGCTCAAATTTTCCATAAGGCTTGAAAGTGATGACAATATGCAGTGCATTAGTTTAATCAAATAATCATAAATCGAACATTTTATGATTTGCACCTGTATGCTTTCAAAAAAGCTGTACACAACTTTTCCCACACTGTGTTTTCAGAAACAAAAAGAAAGTCACTTCAACTTGGCCAGTTCAAAATGTACTCTTGGCAATGAAAACTGAACGATGCAGCTTATTTGGCAATATTTGTATCTGTTGGCTTATGGAATATTTATGTAGTTATAATTATTTCAAACAAAGACAGTATGTTTTCTTAGATCACTTGGAATGTTGACGCTAAATCATCCATACTACAAGGATCCTTGTTTAAGCATTGCACAGTCTATTGTGCACTTCCTTTGGAGAAAGAACAAAGACAACACTAAATCTGATGGTAAAACAGCGTAACTTAGGAGCAGCAGCCAGACTAATTCTGTTCTTTGGAACCAAAAAGCAATCAGCAGTCAGAACAAAAGACTAACATCTAGGTAACTAAAGGGGTAAAAGGACCAGGAGAAATAAAGAATATTAAGGAATGGTAATGCAATATTACCCTTGGGGAAAGGATTTCAGAATGGGGTCCTATGGAATATTTCTGGATATCTATCTGATAGATAGCAGGAACAGAAACATGCAAATTTTTAACCTTGTGAAATATTTGAGCATTTTAGTTATTTATTTACATTTTGTAGTATTATTTTCTAGTTACGTAAGTCAAGCCCATATCATGAATCTTAGTAACTCTAATATTTTTATTTGATTAATAATATTTTTAAAATTCTTGTGTGCATTGAAATGCTTCATTACATTAATATTCACAGAAGCACAAGTGCCAGATTCTGCTATCAGTTATCCTAGAATTGTGCAGTTCACTTGATGGAGCTATTTCAGTTGCAACAGGGTCGTTAAAAGTAAAGCTACATCATGCTTTCTTAACCATAGTTAAAAATTAATTCAAGTATTACATAGAGTGTGTGGATTCTTTTTCACCATAACAAAGATTAAGATTCCATACAAGTACTCAGGTTCCAGGGGAGAAAAACATTCAAAATCATGTAAATTTTTCATTAAGGACAAAATTAAATAAACATTTCCTACCATAAATAACTTTTTTTTCACCATTTATACATTATTCATCAATAACTAACCCATGCTAGGATTTCTACAATTAAAGAAATTTCAGGATTTGCTCATACATGTTTTGGAATTAATTAGCAATTCTCTTCTTTTTAGCACCTGATGTCAAAATTATTTACAGAAACTGCATTAACATGAACTATGTATTAAAATTCATGGGAGTGATTAAAGGATTTTCCAAACTAGTGTCTTAAACATAATATTAGCACATTATTTATAAATAAGAATTATTTCTACTTTAATACTGGAGTATATGCAGTTTGTATCAATTAGAGGGCTGATTCAGCACCAGATTACTGACTGTTCTGAAGCACAGAAAAATTAACTGTTGTAGCCCTTTTCACAATGTTGTGTTCTTTAGGTTGGATTCCTAACACAAGTCCTACAAGGATTTCTTCATGGATTTCCTGACCCAATGAAAGTTAATGGGTGTTATCATTTTGGGGAGAGCAGAAGGGGAAACCAGCCTTGATAGCATGGAAATTGTAGGAAGATTTATAGTGGAAAATTTAAGACCTTGTCACTTACCCCATTGAAAAGAGGAAGAGACAAATGCAGACAATGACAACCAGTAGAAATCCACACTGATCTTCTGAGTTGATATATACTGATAATCTTTTTACATGGGGAGATGTAGACCTGCCAGCTAGACACAGATGACAGGCTATCTAGCTAAATATATAGCTATAATATCTAGCTAAAATATATATATACAGAGGAAGGAAGATAGGCTACAGCTGAACCCTAACAAGACAGAGGTCAGGACAGTGAAAAGAACAAGCTTAAAAGGAAACAAAATTCACATCTTAATTAGTGAATGGGGCTGTCTGGGGCTTAGGTGAATTTTGTAGCCTTGAGACTGTCTACGATTCTTCATATGCAAACCTAAAACCAGGTTATGAAATGTGCTCAGCTGCAGCTGCCCAGAAGAATGTATGACACCATATGAGACTTTGACCTATGTTTATCCACAGACTTGAATACCTCCCCTTGCAACAGAAATGGAATAAAGCAATTTGAGAAGAAAAAGCTATCACAGAATGTAGTGTCATTTTAAAACACTGAAGGATTTGTGCAAGATACAGGCATTTGAAAAAAGTCTCACCTCTGTTCTTGGTGTGATTTACTTAGATTGAAATGTCAGGTTAAAACTTCACAAAAGAAAAAAAACCCAACTGCTATATAAGCAGGAAGAGGCAGGGCCTGCTTCACACCTCTAGCTAGCACCCTCATTCTCAAGATAAATGGGGAGAAAAGTAACCTAAAGCTAACACTTCCATAGCAATCTCCTACATTTTTTGCTCTACATGCTTTTGCACAGGTTTTCATACTCAGAAATGCAAATTTCTGTTCAGAATATGTTTAAGCACCTTTAATGATGGTACTTTCGGTTTTGATGCACGTACAGTTTCCATTATTGAAACAATTTGATATGATTTGGCTTTCAAATTACATACATGTAGCATTATATGTTCTTAACAACCTGACTGCAAGATTATAGAAATGAGGAGGGCTCTTTCCAGTGTGACAGAAAATGGGTACACTTCTTCAGTTAATGTTTACAAGATTCCTTGTTTGCTAATATATTTATGCATATATTTATATTTTTTAAATTACTGTATTTCATTTTGACATAATGAATAATTTTCTCTATAAACACGTTGCTTAGGATGTAACAGTGCATCCAACTCATTTTTGCTCTTTGTCTTTCTTCAGTATTTTGATAACATGTCTAGGATTGTTCTCACTGATTGGCTAGAAGTATTGCATTCTGGTCATTTTAATAATGATTTAAGAGGAGCTTTCAGTGAAATCTACAGAGTACGAATGCTTTGGCAGTAGGCAATATTCTCTCTTCCTGTGTGAAGAGCTTTGGGATTCCTTGTCTTATAATTCATCTTCAAAACCTAAAATATTAGTTTTCGTGGGCTAAGACTTGTTTCATCAGCTTTGTCACAATTTTGACACAATTTTACCTCTAACTGTTGCTTTCCATTCATCAAAGAAAAAAAATATTCCCTACCTTTATACAATGGCACAATGATTTCAGCCATTTCCAGTAGCTTGCATAGTAACAAGATTGTCTATAGAAGGCACAAAACCACATTTCTGCAATATGTGGAAAAATGCAGGAGTAGTAGAATTTATCCCTAAGTTTACTTCCTCCGGTATTTCTGTGTTTGCTCTGTAAAGCTGATTTACAGATCTGTTTTCTGCTGCTGATGCTAATGTTTTGAGATGTCTAGCAAAAGAAGCAAAAAGAGAAAAGAAAACTTAGAAAGACAGAGAATCTAGAACCAAACCTCAATAAATACATTACTCTGACCCTACATAGAAGGGAGTTTACATATCCAGCCTACCTAGAAAAGTTAAATTGTGTTACAGTACCATAATTTGTTTTTGTAAGTCCTGTGTTCTGTGTCTGTGCACTGGCATTTAAAGTTGAGAACCTCTGGATAACATACTGCAATAATTTGTAATAATTAAAAAAAAGTTCATTTATAAATTTTTCCCAAGTAATACTATCCTTCCCAGCCTCTATATGTATTAAATTGGCATAAACTTTTCCAGAAAGAGTCATAAAATGAAAAATTAACATTTGTCTTAGAATATGGTATTGGAATGTCTGTTCACTTAAAATGTTCCCCTGTGAGTTCATCATCTTCGTTCTCCTTTTTCTATTTTTCTCTAAAATCTCCTTATTGAAACTGAAAGTGCATTTATCATCTTGAAAGATCAGAGGCACGAATGAGCTTTCAAAAAGGTATGTTTTTCATACACCTCATACCTGTGAATTCTCCTGTATAACTCTGAACAGACAGAACAGTATCTGGGATTACTGTTGTCCACAGAACATCCTTGTGGCTTTCCACTTTAGCTCTGCCTGGAGTGGCCTCAGCCACAGATTTGAACAGCCTTAACATACAATTTGCTTCACACTAACACACTGCATTTACAGTCACAGAAATATTGCAACTGTAGTTTTAATCTCCTTCTACTTGAAGTTAATTTTAAAAAAGAAAATATAAATAATTCAGTGCTAATTGACACAGCGCTGAGGGATATGGTGTAGTTGAGAACTGTCATTGTTAGGTTAAGGGTTGGACTGGGTGATCTTCAAGGTCTTTTCCAACCTAGATGATTCTGTGAATGTATGATGGAATTAGTCATTTCCTTAGGAGAGCTTAACATTGTCATTGTTTTCTGAAAGTTATACCTCTTTTATTCATAGACACCTATAAAGAAAACAAATGTTTTAGCACTAAATATGGGCTTAGACACACTTGGCATACTAAAATAATTTTTTTTCAAAGTGTGGCTATTATTATTCTCTATTTTTATCCTTATTTTAATATCAGGCTATCATGCAAACATAATCCTTGTACACCCTTTCAGAGGATATTTGCTGCATCAGGTCTTTGCTATTCAGGATGTCTCTGGCAAAGCAAATAAAATCTGAAACCCATTCATGGTTATTCTCTATACTTGGGTTCCTTCAGTAATAACTGGTCAAGTACAGAATGAAGCTTGTAGGTGCATCACTGCCTTCACCTAATGGTAAATGAATAAATGTTGTGCTTGCCTTAGCTATTGCAGATGATTTCTGGTATCCCATTTCCCTCGTGAAAATATGTTGCCTCATGCTCCACATTTTTTTATCATCATTTACATTAGAAAAGCTATAGTGGTTGAAGATCTTGCTGCCAATATAATTTTTACTATACAGGACCTCTATCTGTCATCTGAGCAAGCCTGGAGACCCCGGAACAGCAACATAAGCACACAGAAGTACCTTGTGCCAGTTTCTGCTTCCATGTAAAGATATAAAAGTCTCGAAAGCCAAAATCTTCCAAGTTTCCCTTACCGCCTACATCCTAATGAATTGGGGAGAAGATTCTGGAATCTATTCTAAACATAACATTCTCAAAGAACAACAACTACCATTGGAGTGAGTATCTTTTATCTCCTCTTTTCCCATGTGCTACTGAATCCTCCTGCAAGTAACTGATTAGCAGAGAGCTTATGTCCTCTTCAGAGAGAGGATGCTGGCTGTATCTGTCAAACTTGGATTATAGGAGTGCTCTCCAAAATGTGTCATCAAAACTGACTTTGGAGTCCAAGGCATCTTTGTGTACAAAAATTGTTCTCCTCCTGGATTCCTCACATATCATCAAACCTTCTGCTTTTGCTGGGTCTTGCAGTGACATGCAGGAGAAAAGAGTACATAAAGTCACCCCAATGCTTATGAGGCTTCTTCTAACAGAGCATATTCCAGATACCACATCTGCTAGACAGCTGATTTAAATGACTGTGGTATTACTGCAGAATCTTAGGGGAGTAAAGTTGTTCTTTTCAGTTGCTCATAATTCAATATTCATGGTACTTTTTACTTCTTTTGGAATGTCAAGTGCTTGAAGTGACATAACGGCCTCCGGTCCTAATACAGGATAGCAGGCTGCTCCTTCCCTCAGAGATTCAGGTGTCCGTGCGTCCTGCCTCCTGAAGCAAGGCAGGACCCAAATGTTTTTTTCTCTGGAGACTTGCTTCTAGGTCCTTCCTTTCAAGAATTATCTGAAATGATGTTTGGAGCTGTGTCTATATTCTGTGTAGTTCTTAGTATTGATCTTCGGGATCAAACTTGTCAGTGCTGGGGTTGGTGTGAGGCTGCTGCTGCCTTTTTTCATCATCATTTCACTCTTGGGCCTTGGATATGTATGTTTGCCTGAGAAAACTTTCTTCAAATGTCATCACATAGAGCAACAGCACAATACAATTTGAGACAACTATCTCTGGAGATAGGACTGAGAAAAAATAACAGCAAATTGAGCATCTACATGAAATAAGTCTGTTTCCCCAATCTCAGTAAGTAACAAAAATAACTGTTTGTTTACAAGATTGGCATGGATCAAATCTAGACTGTTTAGCATTACTTGCAGCAGTCAAACTAACTGCTTTATCATATTTCACTTCTGTTAGTGCAGGTCATTGGGTAAGTTTTAATTATCAGCAAAATTAGACAAGCATTCAGTGCAGTTGTGGGTTCCATATTACTGGGTTCTGTCAAACTACATTTGATGTCAGATGATTTACTTAAAATATTGTGACCTTGTATTCATGAAAACCACTAATATCGTAATCTCCAGACTGATGCATGACCTTAGAGCTAATTTTATTTGGTATTAGATATGCCCTGAATGTCCAAAAAATATGTATGTACAAATATCTCACCTCTTGTATTTCTGGCATCTGTAATTGCTAAAGCCTGTTCTGATTCTAGTCAAACAACCACAATAATCTCTGATTTTACTCTCAACTAGCACCTCAGATAAACACGCATATAAAAAATATTTTTCTGGAGATCATAGATCCTTGGTATATCATATGACTAGATTATATTCTGTTTCTCTATCCTAGAAATTATTCCTTCAGCCACAAAAAATGTACGTCCATAAGTCTGTCATGTTTGATTCTCAGTTTTGAGCTGCATTGGTCTGATAACTCAGTTTTGTGCAACTGATGTTTTCATATTTCTTACTGGCATGTTTAAAATATAAACTTTGACTCTGATATACACCAGCCTTTTCATCTTTTATTTTGTCGTTTTAGCACTCAAGTAATTTTCAGATTTAGAAATCATCTCTGCCAAAGTTATGTCATATTGCTGTATTTGGCACAGGTCAAAACTACAGTTTATGTCACTCTTGAAGATTTCTTCCCCACACCCAAAGCTATCCTATTAAGAGGGCAAAAAAATAGCAAGGATTAAGGTGAAGACTTATACAGAAGACTGTAAATCTTAAATCAGCCATCTTCCTTTAATTCCCATCCTCTGTTGCCCTGTCATGGTGCTGATATTACTGATACGCTGTGCAACACTGCCCTCTTCCCGGTTCTTCAGATGAGCCACAGCATTGCAGTTGGAACGTGAATGTCCCTTAGCAGGAGCAGCGAATGGAAATGGATGGATAAGCTTAAGCCTCTTCCGAACAAAATCCTTGTACCTATGGACTCTCCCTTGCCTATGTGAGGGTATAGGAAACCATGTGTGCATGCCCATTAGCCATCTGTTTACCACACTGATGTATGCCAGGAATTGTTGGGCCAGCTGACCCCCACCTTGTCTCTAAAGCCAACTTTGCCCAATCCAGCAGTCAATAAGTAACAAACTGATTTGCTGTGTAGGAGCATGTAAACTTAAATATATGCCATTACCAGTGACTACCAGGCTCTTTTTGTTTGACAGCTTTCTTCATCAAGGTCCCAGGAATTCTGAAGAAGGCTAGGACCCATTATATTAAATACTGTGCTAATGTACTTAAATTTGCATTAATAATCTGAAGCTAATGGAATGCTGGGCCAGCAACTTAATTCTACAAGATAAAGACTTCACTATTCCAAAACAATGAAGTCATTCACTGGATATGGAACTAACCTAATTCTCTTAGATCAGAATTTAAATGATATTAAATATATTCTGACAGCATAGTGATAAAGAAGATTAAAAGCAAAGAGTGTGCAGAACTGTACAGGTTGCATCCATCTTCATATTACTTTGGGAGGGTTTTTTCTTTCCCCACTGAAGCCTTGAGTTTAAAGAACCTCCCACAAAATTCAAATGGAAGGACAGGGGTTCAAATCTAATAGCTGACATTTGTTACTATTACAAAGCCCCTGATGTCATCAGTCACAACAAATGAGTTGGATTTGTTACGCATCATCAGTTAAGAATTTGGGCAGATTATATCAATGAAACAGCAACTAAATTAGTAGCTGGAATAATATTAATTAATAGACACTGCAATATGGTTTTAATTTTTTGGTACAGTAGATTGCCACACAGCATAATCTTGGCTCATTAATATGACTAAAATACCATGCTGTGATCCCAAAAATGAACAGCAAGTTTAGCCAAGTGCCCTTATAAACAGGAGAGATGTCATACACCAGTGTAAACAGCGTTGCCAAATCCCTGGGTTTCTTTTATCTTTGACTGGGTTTTGACCATGGGCTGTTATTGCACAGGCCAAGGACAGATAGCTGTGATTTGTGCTTCTTCACAGCTACCCACAGCTTCCTGGACTGGAAAACTGCTGACTGGATGGCATCCAGCAGCCGCCCAGGGCTGTGTTAGAATGGCCAGAAACTGGACAAGGTAATCATTAATCTGTGCCCGCACTGCTTGGGCAGCTATCAGACTTGCTCATGGCCTGCCTGGGGCATTGAAGAAGCAGGATTTCTGACAGAGAGGCTCAGTGTTGCTCCCTCACAGATTTGAATGTGCTGGCAGGGCTTATGCCAAGCACTCAACCATCAGTAAAGGGCACAGCAAAGAAACCTGAATAGAAGTGAATATATGAACACAAGAAAAAAGTTGGCAGGAGTCATTGTTTAGGCCTGATAGGTTTGTTTCTTTGCCCCAGCTTCCCAAATACAATACTTTCTTTTAACCCATATCATGCTTTTGAATGCTTTTACTGTGTATATTGTCAGTGTTATAAAGGTTCCTTTCATGTATTGCTGTTCCTGTTGTTCATGTTCCAGGCAACTATAAGAAATACCAAGTTTTCTTCCTGAAGTCTTTGGGCTAGAGAAAGCTGCAAATGCCTCAAATGCAGTGGCCTCAGCCCTCCTAGTAAGTGCACTGTTGTGCTTCTCTGTAGCATCCCAGGTAAGAGCAGATCAAGGGATTTAGGCCAAGTGAAAAGGCACAGCGAGCTGAAACTCAAAGACTTTTTTTGAGGCTGAACAAGTGTCACCTCGTAAACTTGTACTGAAGCTTATATTATACCTTTAAACTAGCAAGCACTAGTATGCTGCATCTCAGCAATTGATTAAATGGATTTCAACAAGAAAATCTGGAGATTCAGGTACACTGGGCTTGAAGCAATCTTATGTGTACAGCAGGAGTTGTAATACCTTTTCTTGGGTGGAAGATAGAAAATAACTTTTCACAAAATGAAGCATACAATGGGGAACTCAGGATTATTTTTTTCCCTGCATGTATTTTTTTTTTTTTTTTTAAAGCAGTTGTAATAATAAAGGCTCTCTGGAGACATTCACTGTCTCTAAATCTCTGTCTTTAGGAAACTGTTCAGATGATCTTTTAAAACATTAACAATTACTTGTGATTCTTGATCACTATTTTTTAATAAACAGCTCAACCCTTCCTTCCTCTCTCCCCCACTCCCCTGCCCCTGGAATTGTTTTTTTTTAGTTCAGCTTAGCTTCTAGTAATATAGTCTTTATATAAATAATTTACATTGTCCAGGTTCATGGAGTTTTGTCTTCCAGTTTGACTTTCCCAGGAAATTACATTCCATATTAAATATGGAATAAATTCAGTTTATTCAACAATCTCAACAAGGCAGAATACGTAAAAGTGCAGCCAAACTAAAGAAGTCTTCCTAATCTTGAGAGAGCTGGTATTGTTCAGCCTGGAGAAGAGAAGGCTCTGGGGAGACCTTATAGTGACCTTCCAGTACTTAAAGGGGGCTACAGGAAAGATGGGAAGCGACTCTTCATCGGGAAGCATAGGGATATGATGAGGGCTAATGGTTTTAGGCTGAAAGAGGGAAGATTTAGATGAGATATAAGGAAGAAATTCTTCACTGTGTGGGTGGTGAGGCACTGGAACAGGTTGCCCAGAGAAGCTGTGGCTGTCCCCTCCCTGGCAGTGTTCCAGGCCAGGTTGGACGGGGCTTTGAGCAACCTGGTCTAGTGGAAGGTGTCCCTGCCCATGGCAGGGGGTTGGAACTAGATCATCTTTAAGGTCCCTTCCAACCCAAACTATTCTGTGATTCTATGGTCTTATCTCTCCAAGTAAAGTTGTACTTTATAACTGAGTTGCAGTGTTTGATTCACAACATGAGTTGTTGCCTGCACATTGACCCTCACAGTAAGGACTAAGCTTTCCCTGGAAAACTTCAGCAAATATAAAACCTGTATGTATTTGACCATGAAATAAATGTGAGTTCATACTCAAGTAAAACCTTTACACAATGCTCTAAGAAAACTGGGTAGATTTAAGTCAAATTTGATTAGATTAATTTTTAACTGTAATTTCTGATTCCTGTTCCTGATTCTTCCCCTTGCAAAAAGGAATACATGAACAAATCTGTCAGATTTTCTTCTGTTCTATCCATTCAGAAATTAGGTTTTACTTTCAAGATTTATACACTGTTACTAGCAATAAGATACAGTTCCGTATTTATACTAAAAAATTCTTACTGTACAAAATTTGCTTTTCAAAAAAATTTTATTTTAGCTTTCTTAGTGTAGTTTATTATGAGTAAATTTATCTTTTCTTTGAGCTGATACTGTTATATCCATATCTTGTAACAGTAGTGCTTAGACAATTATGTGATATAAACCAGTATAATAAAAGTAAACCCTGCAGGGTAGATTATTCTATTGGAAGTACTCAGAAACCTTAGTTCAACATGCATGAAAAGATGAACACCTCTCTTTTAAAAAATTATCTTATTGCTTCAGAACAAGTATTTCATTAAGTCACAGTTAAGACTTCTGAGGCAAGTCCCATGAAAAATAATATGTTTAAAACCAAACACAGCCCAGAACTTACAGGCATAAGTAAATCTATGTAAAAAATGTACTTGTATACACTATTCAGACAATGGCATGGGGTATTTTCAGACTCCTTTAACACATGAAGACCAGTAAGTAGAAAATTTAATCATAAAATTACGTATTTAATAACTTTATGCAGCAGAATGACAGAACTTTACTGAACCATTATTACAGCTTTTAATTTTAAATTGCTTATTGAATGGACTAATTTTGACCTTTAGCCAAAGATAAAATTATTCATAAAAGCAAAAGGATAAGATCATCAGGTACAGCAATTTGTGATAGCTACTACAGGTCAGCAGAGCTTTGAAAGTTTATCACTCCTGTGCACTCAAATTAATTCGAGACATCTGGTTGGATGCTAGATGCTCCAAGAGACATAGTGTAAATGAAGTAATAATTTTAGAGTGAATAATTTTCATCATTTTTCTAAACACTCAAGTTAATTGTAGAGTTCCATATTATAAACACATTATCTGTTATTTTTTAATTCTGTCTATACAGTAAACCAATTGTAAGCTAAAATTTTAAATTTATTATATTTTGTATATATCACTTCACTAGAAAAAGTGTACAGAAAACTGTGAAACATTATTACTCTATCATTTTAAAACAACCTGCTGGCACAGCCAAGAGGCCATTTTATTTCTGTTTTTTTTGTTTAGAAAAGCTCTCTCAAGACTAACTTTTGTGGGTGTTCAATATTCAGTAAATGCATTTAATAAAGGCAATAGTGCTATGGAACTACAGATACTATTAGCCATAACAAGTCAGTTATGATGGTGAGTGTCCATTAGATGTGCACATTAATCCTTTGAGATTTACAGCTGAGACTTAGTCAAGGGGACCGGTTCTTCATTAATCAGCAAATTTAAGAGCATGTAACACACAAACATGAGGAATGTACTGTCTCTTCTCGGTGGAGGTGTATGCAATTTGATTTACTCTTGCTACCCAGAGAATGACTTAACATAACATGTTCTCTTCATGCTTTAATTTTGCAGTGATTTTCAGTCTTTGTGATAATACCAGGTATCTCTGATGGCTATTTTTCTCAATTTATTCACCTAATAGGCACAAAATAAACACAGCATAAAAGTTTTCACTAAATGATCTAAACTCCATGCCTAATCTCTAGGATTAACACCTGTTCCATTCCCTGTAATTTCCAAACTCTGTTGTTTAGGCTGAAACTCCCAATGATGTTCCCAGTCTGTGCAAATCCAGATAATCTTCCTGAAGGACTGCCCAGATGATGATTACATATTCCTACCTTCTACAGTTTACAAGAAACAATTTATTAGATAAACCTATAGGTGCCATTTTCTTTGCAGTTCTTCATATACTGAAGAACAGCCTGCATGCTTCTGTCCATTTCTTCTTCAAGATTATAGTTCTTTAATCATATCTGTGCTTCTAGTGAAGCACGTTTCATTACAAAGACTAAAAACCATGTTCCATGTATGGAATAACACAATGAATTTTATTTTTACGTTTTCTACTTAATTGTAATTTTGTATATAGAAAAACTTGACAAAATGGCTACCTTTAAAAGCTTAGTTAGGCCAGTGATACCTACTTATAAAACAGTACACTTGCCCATGGTATCTCTATACTTAGTCCTATGAAGTCTTTCATCAAAACTAACCTAAATTAATCAGTTCAAAAATTAATAGCTGTGTCTCACTGGAGACCATAATGAATTTCACATCTAAGCACCATTTCTATATTTCAGAGAAAGGTCACAAATACATAGGTATTCCTAACTATACTGAACCCTCATCTATATATAATGAGTCTCCAACATTATGACTTTACAATCATTATGCTGTTATTACAATCTGTATATTCTTCCTCTAGCTCCCAAGACCTATACATCCTCCTAATGCAGTCAGTATACTTTTTTTAGTTTGACAATAAATTCCTATTGTGTTTAACAAATAATACAACCTCTAGGGGTTAAAAACCCACTGTCTTTTGCCTCTCAGTTACATTTGTCTGTACTATACAGGCAGTATGCACAGGCACTCTGTTCATATTAGAGAAAAACACTCCCAGATTTAGAAACCATCAATATAAAATTCTGAGATGAGGATGCACCTTCATGCTCCTATTCATTCATCACCTTTGTCACCTAAATAATATTAAAAGGCAAATTCAGATTTATTTCTAGTTCTAACCATAACTTCTGTCATAGTTCAGAGACAAGCTGCACTTGCGATCTCTCTACCTTTCAATTTTCCCCCTCCAGGAAAATTTACACTTTGTGATGCAGCTGAAATTCATAATTTGTGAGACACCCTATCCTCGCTGTACTGTTGTGCTAAGAGAGACTTCTTACTGCAATCTCCTTTGAGTGCGTATCAGTTTTGTAATAGTACTTTTTACCTTTCCTCTATATGCCAAGATACACTGTCCAGCCTACGTACCTGAGCTAGATCTTCCGTGTCACCTTGCTCTCACAAGAGACAGATCTTGTAGGTTGCTCTATGACATTTGTTTTCCCCGTGTTTACGTGGATCCCACATTACCATGCAACCTCTGTACGATTAGGATAGCTTTTTTTACAAGTACTACTTTTTGCCCTGCCAACTTAAATATCTGCACACTGGCTAGTCAGTTCACTAAAACGTTTATTTCCAATTCTCGATGTTTTCCTTCTACCTGCCCAGTCGTTATTTTCTTAATATTACAAAGTCACAAAACATTTTCATATCTCCAACCACTGATTTGTTTCCATATTACTTTTTCTCCTACCTTCTTTTTAAAATTAGCTCTGCATAGTCAAATGGAGTAACATCAAACAGATAAATCAATGTAAACATATGTTAGTTACATCTTATACTACACTGTATAGCTGTATCTTGGCAGAAAAATTAATAAAAACTATATTTTGAGGAAGGTAATATATTCACAGACAATTGTGAGCAAAGAGATTAAAAGCTATTAAATTATTCATTTTTGTGAAGTATTTGCTCAGTCCTACTAAATGTTACAAGAAATATTTCCAGTTTTGTACTCAGCAATTTCACATAACAGATATTAGAAGGTCATGAACAGACAAAGAAATTCTGGCATGCAAAATATCCTCTGAAAAACACAGAGAAATGAAATATAGACTGTTTTGGGGATTACTAAAACATAGACTAAATTGCAGGGAGCATATATTCATTAGGTCCCTGATCTCTAGCGGAAATCACAGTCCTGAAATAAGTACCAAGTTTCCTCTGTGGTATCCACAGGGATTGCAAGATGCTTAGAAATGATTGCTACAGTAACCAGTCAGTAGGTAGCCACTTGCATTCACGGGATGGAAACGGAGGCCTGTCACGTTGATACTTAAGAAAGGTGCCCATTTCCACCAAGGAGTCAGAGTGATGAGCACTGACCCCAAGCTGGGTCTAAGCCAGATATTGTACTCTCTCAAAAAACAGCTGAGAAGCTTCATATCTATTAATCCAATGTTCAGAGCCATTAAGAAGGCGTCAGAAAAAATAGGTCCAAATTTAGGATTTAGCTCCCTGCCTAATCCCTAGGAGGCTTGAAATGTGTATTTTGTATCTGCCCAAATATCAGACTCCTGCCAGTGTACTGTAGCATTAGTATTCTGAAATGGACTTGTAGAAGCTGGTAGACTTTGCATTAATAGTGAAATATCAACTGAAGACAGAGTTAGAACTTGGTTGTTTCTATGCGAATCCTCCAAGCTTCAGGGTATTTAGTATTCTCATCTTCCTTCTGAAAAATACTCAAGCACTTAAGGATTTTATTAGTAGACAGTAGGGCAGAGAAACATTTTAGATGTCAGCCTAGCAGGGACACTAGTGAATCCCACAGCTCTCTGAGTCTAATCCTGAGGGTGTGGTATGTACACACAACATGTGGACTTCAGCGGCATTTGGAACAAATCAGTGTCATTTGCTCCTGAATAGCCTCCTCTGCCATCAAAAAGCCACATTGTATCAAACTGCCTTGTGATACATATTCAAGCAATGCATGACTGTGGATGACTTTGGTACTCAAACAAAGCTGACACACAATTTACATGCACTGACCCCATCATGAAATTGTAGCCTAAATTGGTACCCGTTTTGGTGTCTCCTATGAAGTGTCTCTAAACAGGAAAATCCACTGCATTTTGATTATTTTAAAGAACATCAAAATTTGGGTTTAGAACTGGGACTAGTGCAATGGTTCAAGTAACAGTTAAAACTCAGGGTGCAAGAAATGTTTAACATTTTTATTGATGATCTAGACGAGGGGATCGAGTGCACCCTCAGTAAGTTTGCAGATGACACCAAGTTGGGTGGGAGTGTTGATCAGCTCAAGGGTAGGGAGGCTCTGCACAGAGACCTGGACAGGCTGGGGCGATGGGCTGAGGCCAACTGTAGGAGTTTCAATAAGGCCAAATGCCAGGTGCTGCACTTCGGCCACAACAACCCCCAGCAGCGCTACAGGCTTGGGGAGGAGTGGCTGGGGAGCTGCCAGTCAGAGAGGGACCTGGGGGTGTTGATTGACAGCCGGCTGAACATGAGCCAGCAGTGTGCCCAGGTGGCCATAAAGGCCAATGGCATGCTGGCCTGTATCAGAAATAGCGTGGCCAGCAGGGACAGGGAAGTGATCTTACCCCTGTACCTGGCCACACCTTGATTACTGTGTTCAGTTTTTGGGCCCCTCACTACAAAAAGGACACTGAATTACTCGAGCGTGTCCAAAGAAGGGCAACGAAGCTGGTGAAGGGTCTGGAGCACATGTTGTATGAAGAACAGCTGAGGGAACTGGGGTTGTTTAGTCTGGAGAAGAGGAGGCTGAGGGGAGACCTCATCGCCCTCTACAACTACCTGAAAGGAGGTTGCAGAGAGCTGGGGATGAGTCTCTTTAACCAAGTAATAAGCGATAGGACAAGAGGGAATGGCCTCAAGTTGCGCCAGGGAAGGTTTAGATATTAGGAAGCATTTCTTTACAGAACGGGTTGTTAGGCATTGGAATGGGCTGCCCAGGGAGGTGGTGGAGTCCCCATCCCTGGAGGTGCTTAAGAGTAGGGTCAACATAGCGCTGAGGGATATGGTGTAGTTGGGAACTGTCAATGTTAGGTCAATGGTTGGACTGGATGATCTTCAAGGTCTTTTCCAACCTAGACGATTCTGTGATTCTGTGAAAATAAGCCTTTGGATAATTTCTCTTAAGAGGTAAAAGTACAATAACGGCTAGTAAAAAGAAGCAGAGGAAGGCATACAGTTATACAGACAGAGCTTAATAGGTAGATGTTTTGGGATTTTGGTCTTGTTTTTCTGATAGCATCATGGAGTATTTCTATATGGGAAATACATTGCCATGTATTTTTTGGACGGAAGATGTTGAAAGTAGACTAGTAGCAAAGCTGCCAGTATTATTTATGCAGTTGAATCTTGAGATTGCAGGTTTTCTACAGTGACATTTCATCAATATATTTCATTCCATACACAAAGCATCCCTGTGCTAAATGAACTAAGGTATAATTACACGAAAAATTAAGATGTATCAGGACACTGACATATACATGCTGTAAAACGTGCATATTATCAGAAAATTACCACTTAACTAAAGACAAGCTTTATGGATTCTGAGCATGAGTTCTTATTTTACTGGCAAAGACTCTTCTGGCATTCTCACTACTTTTAGATCTGTTTATTACAAAACATGTAGTCATCAGGTTAATATAAGGGATTACCATCATATTTGAGAAGTTGTGACAGTCCTCACTGATTGGAAAAAGGGAAACATAACCCTCATTGTTAAAAAGAGAAATAAAGAGGACCTGGGGAACTACAGGCCAGTCAGTCTCACCTCTCTGCCCAGCAAGATCACGGAGCAGATCCTCCTGGAAACCATGCTAGGGCACATGGAAAATAAGGAGGTGACTGGTGACAGCCAACATGGCTTCACTAAGGACAAACAGTGCCTGACAAATTTGGTGGCCTTCTACAATGTGGTTATAGCGCTGGTGGATAAGGGAAGAGCTACTGATGTCATCTACCTGGACTTGTGCAAAGCATTTCACACTGTCCCGCATGACATCCTTGTCTCTAAATTGGAGAGACATGGATTTGATGGATGGACCACTCGGTGGATAAGGAACGGGCTGGATGGTTGCACTCAAACAGTTGTGGTCAACGGCTCAATGTCCAAGTGGAGAGCAGTGACGAGTGGCGTTCCTCAGGGGTGGGTGTTGGGACCAGCGCTGCTTAACATCTTTGCTGGTGACATGGACAGTGGGATTGAGTGCACCCTCAGCAAGTTTCCCAACGACACCAAGCTGTGGAAGGAAGGGATGCCATTCAGATGGACCTTGACAGGCTTGAGAGGTGGGTCCATGCAAACCTCAGGAAGTTCAACAAGGCCAAATGCAAGGTCCTGCACATGGGTCGAGGCAATCTCAAGCACAAATACAGGCTGGACGATGAGTGGATTGAGAGCAGCCCCGAGGAGAAGGACTTGGGGATGTTGGTTGACAAGAAGTAAAATGACCTGGAAATGTGCATTTGCAGCCCAGAAAGCCAGCCTTCTGGTCAAGGGCGTGGATTCTCATCCTCTACTCTGCTCTCATGAGACCCCACCTGGAGCACTGTGTCCAGCTCTGGGGGCCCCAACATAAGAAGGACATGGACCTGCTCAAGTGGGTCCAGAGGAAGCCCAAAAGATGATCAGGGGCTGGAGCACCTCCCTTATGAGGACAGGCTGAGAGAGTTGGGGTTGTTCAGCCTGGAGAAGAGAAGGCTTCAGGGAGACCTTATAGTGACCTTCCAGTACTTAAAGGGGACTACAGGAAAGATGGGGAGGGACTCTTTATCAGGGAGTGTAGGGATACGATGAGGGGTAATGGTTTTAGGCTGAAAGAGGGAAGATTTAGATGAGATATAAGGAAGAAATTCTTTACTGTGAGGGTGGTGAGGCACTGGAACAGGTTGCCCAGAGAAGCTGTGGCTGCCCCCTCCCTGGCAGTGTTCCAGGCCAGGTTGGATGGGGCTTTGAGCAACCTGGTCTAGTGGAAGGTGTCCCTGCCCATGGCAGGGGGTTGGAACTAGATGATCTTGAAGGTCCCTTTCAACCCAAACCATTCTGTGATTCTATGATTCTACAGTAAGGAGTTATATTTAACTGGCATGTTAGTGTTCTAAGTAGCAGTTTATTGTGAATTACTTTTAAAAAATGTGATTTAAATGATTAATCTCTTTCTTTTATGCCTGTTGTATTTTTTTGATAATTATTTTTGTGAGGAAAACCTCAGCCCCCTACAACCAGTATCAAAAGCCAGCATTTATTGTTTAAATCCTCGTGTACATTACCTGATACTTGAGTGTTAGCACAATGTCAAAAAATAGTAGATTTTATGTCCTATATCTCTCCCAAGATGAATGAGACAGGCAAATATTTCAAACTTTAGACTGGCCAGTAAGAAGTTACTTGCAACTATTACTAACTCTTCTACCTAAGGTTATTCTTCCCTCTCCGGCCTCATTGAACTATTCTGTTCCAAAATGCTTCAGCTTATTTCCTAATAACACTCTTGTTATGCATTTATTGAGTGAAATCATGATACAATAACGCCACTACCAGTTTTGCCAGATAAGCCAAGTTTAAATCAAGACATCTAGACAGCTACCATAATTTTTTCTTCATTGGCTATCCTAAAATCTGTGTATCAGAGTTCTCAAACCGGTTTTCATTTTTCAAGCAGCTAAATTCATAACACACTACAGAGCTTATCATCTAGCTTTCCTGCTGCAGAACAAGCAGTTTTCCAGTTAGCTACAATCTTGTACCTTGCTGGCATATACAGTGCTGTATTATGTCTAGCCAGTCAATGCTGTCTCAGTTAAGAAACAGGAAAAAAGACTTCACACACAACTTCACATACTCCATCAGTTTTTCCAGTCACTTCAAATTATTCTCTTTTAATTAAGTAAATTGACATCCTGATATGAACGTGTATCATTATCTCATCTTCACTGCTACATGCCTCTCTCTACTTTTTATACAACATTTGACAAAATCACTGCTGTATGTATCGTAGGGTTTCTCTAACCAACCTGCCAGCCAATTCTCTTTCCATTGTCACTCTCAACAGCTTTATGTGCTAGAGTAATGAAAATGAAAGAAACTGCTGTTCATCATCAGAATCCTGAGGAGTCTCTACATAGACAGGAACATTTAATTTTTAGGCTTTGTTTTAGAATAAATGAGTGACAGAAAAGTAATTGTCAATAGTGTAAAGGCAGACCTAGAAACCATTCACAGGAAGGCCTCTGAAGAGAGAGAGTTTGGGTCATGTACAACATCAGACAAGACAGAGGGGGGATATATGGATTCCAAGAATCACTCTTGCATGAAAGCAACATAATTACAGGGCCAAATTTCCCAAAAGGCCAAACTCATCTAGGTCTAGAAACTCTAGAATAGATGCAAAGATTACTAAGGCGTTTTTGGAGTCTGAGAAGTATTACAAGCTCTAACAGTAGACGTAGCCATTGGATGGTGCTGCAAACTTTCAACAGTAAGCAGAGATAGCTAGAATTACCTTTCTTTCTGGTAGGGGATGGTGAATGTCAGCTTGAGGCTTCTGTATTAAGCGACTTTGTCTAATGCTATTTTTTTTCTAAAAATAATTTATTTTAGACTGACAGAGCTAAATATGAAGAAACTACATTTGTTTTACTTCTTGTCTTCTGGTATTATATGATGCAGTAGCATTTGCCACGTGCTGGAAGAAAATGTGAAACCTGAATGAGTACCTTTTGTTGTTACTGATTCTCTAGTATTTTTGTTGCTTACTGTGAGACACAGAAGGAGTATGAAAAATTAAATCTTGCTTTTAATGAGGTGATATTTGATGCTAAATGCTTTCATATTGTTGCCGTATCAGTCACAGTAATATTTTAATATTTGATTAACTAAATTAGGTAAATGAGGAATGTAATTAAAATGCTAGTCTCAATCTCTAAAATAATTTAAGAAATTAGACAAGTGATGGATCAGTTCACATACTTTACAGGATACAATGAAAAATAACATTACTGTCTCCCACCTAAATAGTAGGTCAGCTGATTGCAACATGATTTAACCCTCCATAGTTTTTGTAAGTACAACACTGCTTTTGGATGGCATTGTACTCTCTTTAAACCAAGCTAAAACAAGACAGGGTTTCGATCAGTTCCAATGACATATAGCTGATGTTCTCAACTTTGTCTCTACTGAGATCTCCTTTTTCAGCTTGAGTGGTCTTGTCTCTTCAGTCAAGCAAAGAACTCCACTCCCCTTTGAAATATGGAAAGCATAAAATCACCCTAATACCCTGACACTAGTTTACCACTCCATCGAGCATTATGACTCTTTGGACTAAAAGCCTTTGAGACATGATGGGGTTTTTTTGTGGTTTCCAGTTAGCCAGTTAGCCGCTAGTGTGGATGAAAACACAGTTGAGTGCATATCCAACAACTAGAGGGAGCTCAGTGCTTTGAAAGACCCCTTCTTTCAGCCTGACTTAGCCATTTGAGAATTCAGTTTTGCTGATTATTAGGTGGAGTCATAAAATCCATGGTAAATAGAATTGTTACACTTAGTGCCAAACAGAGGACACAGAACTGCAAGAGATTTTTTCACTTCCCTGCTAATTTACCTGAAGAAATAATTCTGATAACCAGGAGCTGGCAGTGTTACCCTCACTAGGCACTCTCAGAGCTACATACTGTCTTGGAAATGTATATAGAAAAGTGATTTACCCATCATAGGGGTCCACTTTTTGTTATAAAATAATAGACTATTTATTTTAAATTGACATTATTTTGTTAGCTTGCAGAAATTATGGTCTCTTTTAAGCTTGTAAAATGTATCACCTCTGTAGTACTAGAAATTGCTATTTATAGAACATGTGAACCATAACGAACATAATTATCACACTAAATATATACTAATGTATTATATCATAAAATAGTATGTAATTAGCATGTGAATTCCAGCAGTTTGTTTTAGACTTGCATTTGCATGGTTTTCAGAATAAAGTCTGCAAAGTACAAACTTTTCTTTAGCTCTACATTTCCCTAAAACTGCCAGCATACATACATAGAAGTTGTTGCCTGTTATTTGTTATCTAGACATTGTCTTAAAAAATAGGCCCTGAAACAGGGCAATAGTCCTAGGCAATGACTCAGCATTCTAAAAGGGCACCAGTTAATAAAAGTAAGAATATCTGGGGGCTTTTATACATATATATATATATGTACATACTAAAAATACATAGCATATACATAAGTATGCACATATATGCAAGTCTTATGAGGAGCAGCTGAGGGAAGTGGGGTTGTTTAGCCTGGAGAGAAGGAGGCTCAGGGGAGACCTTATTGCTCTCTGTAACGGCCTGAAAGGAGGTTACAGCAAGGTGGGTGTCACTGTCTTTTCCCAAGTAACAAGTGATAGAGAGGAAAAGGCCTCAAGTTGCGCCAGGGGAGGTTTAGATTGGGTATTAGGAAAAATTTCTTTGTTGAAAGGGCTTGTCAAGCATTGGAACAGGCTGCCCAGGGAATTGGTACCCTGGAGATATTTAAGGACATGTACATGTGGCACTTAGGGACATGGTTTAGTGGTGGTGGACTTGGCAGTGTTAGGTGAACAGTTGGACTCGATGACCTTAAGGGTCTTTTCCAACCTAAATGATTCTATGATTCTGTACACATATACATATAATATAGATGTGTATATGTATATGCATACATATATATATAAAAAATTAAAAACAAAAAATACACTATTTAAAGATTCTCTTTAAGAGAAAACTTTGCTACTTCCTAGGGAGGCAAAAACTTCTCTATCCTATTCACAGGGAAGGTAGACCAGCATAGGAGGTGACCTATATGAACAGACAGGAATAGAAGGATAACCTATATAGCAGGTATCCACATTTCACTGAAAATTGAGAATGTCAGTTATTACCACCTTGTTACCTCCCCATTTCTTCCTGAGTCTTCCCACTGACCATGCTTTACTTGAGAGGTCTCTACTGCTTCCCCTCATTCTCCCTTCCCCTTTTTTTCCCCCTTTGAACTTTTCTGTCTGCTTATCTTTGACTTCAATTTTCCTTAAAGGATTCAGAATGGTAGCAGTGAACTTTTAACCACTGACATTCAAACAGGATCAGAATGATGTCAAAGGAGTTCACACCTCCCTACCAGTATGTGTTTATAGAAAATGACTTGACTTCTGGCTTCTCAAAATGTAAATGCTTGTTACAGTAGGAGAAATATGTCATAAAAAGGAGATACTAAAGAAAGCAGGAGGCTTTGCCCTCCCCCCTTACTTCTCATGCAGTTCACAGAAGGTGCCACATTTCATTTCAGTCTAAAACCTCAGGCTTTGGTTTAAAAAGATCTGGAATATGAAATCTTCTGTGTTCTGTCCTCTTTGGGTCATCCAGGAGTGATCTGGGATTTTCACAGATGTTATCCGTAGAATAACTAAGGAATACTGAGCACTGTATATTAAATTACTATTAGTGTCAAAAGAAGACAAAAAGACAAAAAAAAAAATTAATGCCAGATTCCCCCCTTCCCCAGTTTTATCACGTCAAAAGCAATGGTTTCATGCTTGGTAATGTGTCTTAGGTGATTCATTATCAGCTGTATATAGACAAACAAAATAGGACCTTCAGAAGCAAACCATAAAAACTGTGTACACATGTAATCTTTCTGTTCATACAATTGCATTAAGGGACGAAAGAGAAAAAAAAATCACATTTGTCTGTGTAAAATAATGAAGTTAGCCAACATAAGGAAGTTCCTAAAGAGTCAAAGGATGCATATAATATGGCTTCTTTCTGACATATGAACAAGTGATATTTCAGTAATCAACGGATTCCAAGGCATCTGAGCTCCTCATATACCACCCTAAACTGTTGATGTGTTGATCTGAGATAGCATCGTTGTCACCATCATATTCAGGTACCATTAACAACCACATTTTCAGGCAACTGTGATATTTTAAAAGAAATATCAACAAAAAGATAAACAAAATATTTCCTTCTTGTCAGGGCGTGAGAACATTTAAATTCCATTTCATTTGCCCCCTCAGAGGTTTTGACTGCCTTTTTCACAGCTTGACCTCACCTTACTCTTTTCCTCACAAATTTATCTTCTCACGTAGACACTATAAAACATAGCCATATTGGTAACATTACCCCAAGGATCAATTGGTATTTACTTAATTTGCATGTAACAGAATATCTGTGAATATTCAGTCAGACTACTTATTTCATGGAATAATGAATTATTTATCCATTCACAAACACAGCATTGCATTAATCATGGCCAGACCTACTTTTGCAGTGTATGAGTGATTTTTTTTCAACTCTTACAAGTTTCTTAAATTAAAATGTATTTAATTGATATAATTTAATTTGGGTAGTTACAACTTGTAAACACTGAACTGCAGCTCTACATTAATAATTATGGAATAGCATGTAGACCACTTACAGTCTTGTTATGGTATAAGTGTCCCTTACTTTTCATTCAGCCAAAACTATTCAAATGAGAGATATTCTTTTTCTGTTGTTGACCTGAACAGATTTAAAGCACTTTCTGGTAAGACCTTAAAGGATGAAAACAAAGGAAAAAAGACTAAAACTAAAAGAAGGAGCCAAAATGACAAATGTTCTTGCCTACTCACATACCCACAAACTGGACTATTAGGAGATGATAACTGGTAAAGAAGAATGAGTTGAAATATGATGAATAACAAACACAGGAGACTGGGGAACAAAGCTGTGAAGAAATTCCCAACCAAGCAGTCTAGGTAACTTTCTTGTAAATCACAATTTAAAAGTCCCAAATAGTTGCCAGCACTTTCTGCCTTTGTGTAAGTAGCAGACAATTGTGGTGATAACACTGTTCTAATTCAGCACAGAAATAAATCATCAATTTGTTCAGTTGACACCTCTGGCATAACACAGAGATAACATTACGTATGCCATCTTTCCCCTAGTTTCTTAGTAGGAAACTACAAGAGAATTAACAGTATCTTTGACATACACAGTTTTTGAGTGTGCTCTGCGTATGAATCATAGTGTAAGCCTGAACAATACCACCAGCTGGTGCAAACGTATGGACAATGGCAGGTAGCACTAAACTGTTCAGGTTTAAAATTTAGAACAAAGATTGATGCTCTGCTTTCATTTTCTCTCTACCTGCACTTTTCAGAGATTTCATGGAAATATGTCCATGCCTTTACGAAACTAATTCTCAGAAGTTCAGAAAATTCATTAACAATTTATTTTAGCATCTTAAAATGAGCGCAAATGTTGACAATATATTGAATATTAAAATTTCTCAAGCATTTCTTTATTTGTATTATTTCAATAGCTGTTTTTACACGTTCTATGTTATATTCTGATCCTCCTATCCCTTGGAAGACAGCATGTTTCCTTAAATACATTTATTCAGCATGTCAACTATGTTAAAACTGATAAATTTCATCCTCTCTTCATTAATTCCTATAACTATTTTCTCCTTGTATTTCTCCCCGCACCCCTTCAATCCATTTATAAGAGCTTTTATTCCCATACTGGCAACTGGGAAAACCATTAATGAGTGGAAAACTGTAGTAAGAGGTTTCCTGGTTTGTATCAAGGTCTGCTAGAATGTTCTTTGATAAGTACAAGGACAGCCACCTGAAGCTCTGGCACTAAACTTTCGGGTTTTACAACTGGATTTTACAAAATCCAGTACCACCTACTAGCCCTGAATGATGCTGCAGCTTTCACTCTGAGAAACACAAGGGTTGATACAAAGGAGTTTATATAATAAAGATTGGATATATATTCTCCAAATATTCATAAGTAGGACACTGTAATTCAGTAACTTTCAAGAGTTACCACTAGATTTCTTGATGCTACTGGTCTCTAGTCTAGAGTCTAGCCCAGTACTGCAGCACCACAAAACCAAACTGAATAAAGAATTTACTTTAGAGGAACAACCTGCAGAAGGGAATTCAGCATTCTTTCTTAGTAAGTCTAACAATTCATTCTACCTGACCTTTGCCTTTTGTTGGTTAGTTTCTCTTTCGCATGCCTTCCCCCATCACCAAGTCTTCTGCATCCTGAAATAACAAACAGCTTAAATTAATCTAGAGTTAAAAAAGTTATATGAAACAGAAATTACCTAACAAGGGCATTTCTTTTTGCTTTTTAAATTATTTCCCATAATTTTCTAGGAGCAGAAAAATATTTTCTAGTAGTCTCTACTTCTCCATGGAGGAATTTGACAGCTCAAACTCCAGCAGAGTCAAACCATCTCTGCTCCAATGATACCAGTTTTACACCTGAATTCTTATCAGTCATCCTGAGAGCCATCCTGCAACTATCTCATAAAGATTAAATTACTAATACTAATGAAATACTAATTAAAATAACTTCTGTTACACTTGAAGACAGAGGAAAAAACCCCTGTGGATGGCAAAGAAAATGCCAGCTGGTCAATGAAATCTTGTAAACCCTATTTTAAATATTAACCCACCAGAGCAAAATCAATCTAACATTGGTTATGTATTACAAATAAGGGTTGGCTTTTTTTAAACATAATTTTTCTGTTTACCATTGACAGTGATTATGATCACAAAGCTGCTATATGCAGTCTGTTTGCAATCTTCATAGCATAATGGTCAAATAATGACAGACTTTTATTATTTCTTTTATAGAAAAATAAGTTTGTTGAACAATTTTTGCAAGGTATGTGAAATAGAGAGAAATTATGACTAGATGCACCATATAAACTCTTCAGGTCTCTAAATGAAAATCAAAACTGTGATAGGAAAGTAATACATTGAACAAAATATCTTTTTTCTTCTCTTTTTGGAGCATTGGCTATTCAAAGACAGAAAAAGGCCATTTTCAGTAATGAAACTAGAAAATATATATTGTGCTTAATATGATCTACTCTTTGCACTAAAAAAAAAATCAATAGTATTAAGAAGCAGAATAAATCCCATTATTGATTTTTTAAATAATTTTATTAATAGCTCTATACAGCATAGTGAAACTTTTCTTTAAATCACATCCAGCATAGTTTAGTCACAGGACTCACTTTTAGCTTTATCTGAAACATGGGACCGGTATTTCATTTATACTACAGTAGTTTTAAATAGAGGCAAATGGGGATGCTTAGAGATTTAACATGAATGTTATTAAAATACATTATTACTAGTGAATGATAACAGTTATGTTCTTTCTAGAGATATGAGCCGTAAACTTTCATGCCTGACCTAATTTAGTAGTATTTCATTAAATGAATCTTAAAAAAAAAAAAAAGCCATTTTTGTAAATTCACTGCTGATGTTAGAAATCTCAAGAGTTCTCATTAACAGAAAATTACATTCATGTGATCAAGAAAGCTTTTTGTCATCCTGCAGATGAACTAAGTCTGCGTGGAGTCATGAACTAATTTGAAACTATTTGAAAAAGCAGCTAAAACAAAAAGGGGCTTTCTTCTGATGAGTTCTTACTAAAAAAAAAAAGGAGTATCACTAAGGAAACTGATTATTCATGTGAATAGACAGTTTCTATGAAAAAACTGCAGCTATCAAAAGGTTCCAGACTTGGCACTGCATGTGGTCCATAGGTGCCTGAAGCAGAACTAGTTCCCTTGCTGCATGGTATTTGTTTGACACACTTGCAACTAGCTCTCCGAACAGTCACATAAATGCTTCCAGATGCAGGGAAGTCCTCTTAATTTGTACATGTGAGTGGAAATCTGCATTTTTTTTCTATTATTAAAAGCAGGTTGGCATATCATGAGGTGCTGTAGAGTCAAGTTGATTTCCTGAACTGCTTAAAAGTTAACTGCTATTAGTAATATATACAAATGTAGATAATTGTATATCTATTTTCTATGTATATATCTTTGGAAATATATACTTTTTCATAAATACACATTATTTATGGATCTATAAAAAATAGAGGAGACAGACTTCTGCATAAGACTAACTCATTCTCCATATATATGGCTGGCATATACAGCCATAACTGTATCTACTTGTTGGTCAGGTTCATTGAGGAAGTGGTTAAGAGTGTAAACTGCTGGTGAAGTCTGTTACACACTTGTTATTTCAAGTTAAAAGAAGGGCAGGGAGAAGGAGATGTTTTTGTGGCTGGCTGGTTTTAATTTTGCAATGTTTCTAAAAAGTAAATCCTTCCAACTATATCACAAGGTATTGTCAGCAAAAAGTACTTTTAAATGGTACATCAAATCCCAAACTGCTATCTTCTCAAACAAGTCATAATTTTATATAATGAAGAAGTAGCAATCAATTCACTTCCCATCACCTTATTCGCACAAAAATTAGATTAGTTATTGCCTTCCTTACGGACACTTGCTGCAAAGATATGTCCAGTACATCCTAAATCAGTGGTATTACTGCTGCCTTCCCGGTAGGCTTCGCACAGATTTATTCTACCATAATCTGTTAAATGCAAAGCATTCCTTCAGCATGTGTATTTTACAGATATTGTTAAATCTGTGCTTCTTACTGAAAGCTGCATATTGGCATCAGCTATTTAATTCTTTTACTTTTTTCAGATCATTCTGTGCATCTATTCTAAGATATTCAAGATGACTCCTATGGTAACCTTTAAGGAAAAACATCTGTAGTCTTTACTCAGTAACAACTGCAGAGTCAAACCTCATACTTGATTAATCTTAATGATTCCAAAACTGGAAGCACTTTGGCATGCCTATTGTGCTGAACATCCCTGTCCAAATTACACATTTGTAAATATTTCAATACTGCTTACCATTATTTCTAATGTCCTTCCTACAGTTGATGCCAGTGGGTCTCAAGAACAATAAAACGCCCCGGGGTTGCAGGGAGTAATAGCGGTGGTTCAGGAGGTCCTCCTCACTGGCTCCATGCTCAGCTAAGGTCTTTGCTCAGCGGGGGACACTGGGTTCTCATAGGTGCATGCTCCTAAATACAAAATCAGTATCCTATCTACTTCACACAAAATATGCAGCTGCTGTAACAGATGGTGACCTAGTAAAAAAGGTTAGAAAAAAAAAATCCAGAATAATGATGTTGGTTGCAAAATACACTACTCAAGTCAGGAGAAGGTGGAACTGCTTTGCAAGGGCAGTTCTGAGTTTCTGAGTAACTACTGATAATCAGAAAAAACAGCAGAAGTCGAGGTAAATGACTATTTAACGTTTCTAAGTACAACAAAATTAAAATCTGTGTATTTAAGAAGTTTATTTTTGGAAAACATCAGTGCTAGGCTAGCCTAGATTGTGATGGAGCCAGTTTACAACCATCTTACAAGGATGTCGTTAAGAAAGCAATTTTTCCTCCCCTTTCTTTTCTCCAATACACGGTATCTGCTGATTCATTAGAGGTAGATGAGGTTCCCATCACTGCAGTGACTGGAGGCAGCAGACACGCCCAACAAATAGATGTAAACTAAGAATATGCTATCTTGACAGAAAACGAAAGAGTTCTGCAAAAACAAGCAGTCCTGCAACCTGCAAATCTTATGAGCCCTACTATATTCTGGATTTTCATTTGTAGTATCTCTGCCCTGCGTGGACGCCCTGGCAATATACTAAAGTCCATACTGCATCTTTTCACTCAGTAGTGATCCTAACCCCTATATTTCTCCTTTACCAAAATGCTTCTTTTCCTGAAATTTGAGGTCTGTAGCCATGTCTGCTGCCATGCTTTTCATGGCTCTCCTCCTACCTTCAGGTTTAGCTGAAATTGAAGGGATCAAAAAGGCAAGGTCAACTGAAGACAAATTCCCGTTTCCCTCCCACAATTTTTAATGACATGGCAATTAAAAATATTCTAATGTACAAAAAGACAGGCAATGTTATCTATGTGTGCCTTATGATGCCAGCAAATGACAAAGCTAACAAAAATAGAATTGGAGTTGACTTAAATTTTTGGTGCTATCTGTTTAGGTTTTGTAATGTTTTCTTTTTCACATGCCTCACTGACAGCAGCTGGAGAAAAGTATTATGCCTTACTTTCTAGGCCTGTTCTGCATGTCACTTAAGACTAACACATTGGTACAAAGGAACTAAACCTTCTTTGAGACAAGATTCCAGCTACTCAGACATGCAATGGTTGTCCAGTGGTTATTCTCAGGTGTTGCTTCCCGGCATAGTTCTTTCTGTTTCTGCAGAATAGGACTTTTTTCTTTTTGCAAGTTCTGAAGCTTACTTCAATAAAGAATGAATAAGCTCCTCCTTATTTCAGAGGAATTAAATACTTTAGACAATACACTTGGGGTTACCTGCTAAAACATTCTGTAAATAAGAAAGAATTGTGCATGCATTGTGTGCAGCCTTGGTTTTGTATGCAAGTGCCTGGGTTATGGGTACTATGACCAGAGGAAAAAAAAAATTGATACAGTCCAGGCCAGCTCAGGTCCAACAAGGTGATACCAGCTCTGGGGTACTCCCGGAATGTGGCTCCTGGAGAGGTCAAATAGGACACAACTTGTGTGGTAATGTGCTGAAGCGAAGCCAGTTTGAACATGCCTGCCATGCCCTGCTGGTTCCAACATGTCTTACTGGGTCAGGCAGACCCAGATGCAGCACCTGACCTGGCTCTATGTGTTTGCGCAGTGTGCGCATTCAGCAGTTCTGGGAGAGCCAGTCACAGGTGGCACACCAAGCCTCAGAAGCAGTGCAAATAAATTCTTCCTCAATCTGGGAGAGCTTCTTCCAGTCTGTTTTCATTGCAGGTAATGGAGTGTTGACTTGATTTTAATGCTTCAGAAAATATTTTTTCCTCTTACTGGAAACACTGTAAATAATATTATATTGTATAACGTTTAAGCCAACTTGGATGTACAAATCCTGCCAGTTCCAAAATGAGATAGCTAGCGCACAATGAAGATTAAGAACTTTTTCAAAACTTTCCATAAAAGGCAATTTAATAATGTAGACATCTGTGACTTTCTCTGAGAAACAGGTTTATCTTTCGAAATGATACTGTACTACTTATTGTCTGTCTCTGTGTAACTGAGAAGCACTTTAGACAAATCTTCTATTCTTCTTTCTTTAGCCTGACATGGGCCTTACAGGAACAATGTTTGTTTTATAAGACAGATGTGAAACTCTGAAAAGGCCTTCTGATTTGCTTGTACTACGTTTAACTTCATAGTGAATACTCATGTTTTTCACTTTTAACATTTTCTTTTCCCTCACCTGCATTAGAAATAATTGCTATTTGTATTAGGTATAAAAAATATTTGGCTACACCACCTTCACACTTGTGTTTCTTAAAGACAAAGACTCAGTCTCTTTCTACATTTTGGTGTGTTTATTTTGAGAGACAACATCATTTACCTTTAAATGGGGGCTAACTCCAAGTTACTGAAACCTCTGTTATGGCACTATGTGTCACACATGTTTAAAAAAAAACCCAAAACATATGCATACTTTTACATTCATATTCAGCTGTTCCTCTTTTCACTGTCATTCATTCTTCTTGTGTTAAAGATCTGATGATCAGATTCCTTATTCTTCCAACTTGTTTTTTAAAATAATCTTCTATAACTTTACCATCAGTGAGAGACATGTATTTCTTGTCTTGTGCACTTACTTGGATTTATTCATCTTTTTACCTACTTATTCATGTTTTCCTCTTCAGAAAATGCCCTCGATTATTCAAAAACTGAAATTATATGAATTACACGTTCTGTTTCTACAGATGTGTAGGTATCACAAAGTAATTAACATACAGCTATTCTAGGCTGTAAAACTTTTTCATACTACACAAAGTCCAGGTGCTACAGAAATCAATAGGAAAACTCATATTAATGAGCTGGAACTTCACTGTTAACTCGTTCTAAAAGGGAAATGACAGTTTAACAGTTCACTGAAGATGGGCTACTGTACAGTGTAGTCACCAAAGATCAATATGCAAGCTACTAGAAGAAAAAGTTATTGTAAATCTATGGGGTGCATTGCTGAGGCAATGTTTTTTATAGAACAAATGAGTTTTCCCACACTTTCTCTCAAAAGTGAATTCAGTGTTTATGAAGAATGAATTGTACTAGCTCAGAGAGTCTGCAGGCTGTCCTGATCAGCCTTGTCAAGTCCAGATTTACAGACTTCATCAGACTCTTTAGGTCAGAGTCATTATGTAAAGCTGAGGAGGAAAGGAAGCTAGACAAGACCCCTCTGACAAATTAGCTTAAAACTTCTACAGAAATTACTAACAGTCACTCACCACAGTTGCTTTGCCTGCTTCCTCAGCCATGGCTGAACATCTAGGTCTTGACCAGACCACTACACTAAATGGCAATGGTCCTGTGCACCCCCCACTTGAAATATAATTGCACAGAATTAGCAGGGAATTAAGGACAATAAATCTAGTTCTTATAAGTTTCTTCAAAACACTTTCTCCCACAATGATCAGTACTGTGTAGAAATATAGATTGTATCTCAACAAATTGAGAGAGCTAATTTATAGCCTTAAAATATAAAAAATAAAAATATCCCTTCATATTACTCTGATTTTACGTATTTGAGCACAGACTGTTCTGGCAGAAAATAACAGCTGTCTGAAGTAACTGCATGTTACATCTCCACTGGCACATATTTTTCTATCTAGTTACAGATAATTGTATGCAATTATAACATTTTAGTAATCTCTGTAAACCAGCTAATTTAGTTGTCATTTTTTTTCTTTTTTTTCCCCCTGTTAATTCTCTCCCTCCACTTTCTGAAGAATAAACTGTAATACAGAATGGATAAGATAGGGATTTCACAACTGTTTTTAACAATGTTAAATGTGGACCATCTACACAACCCATCTTTATTGCTATAAATTTTGCCCAGACATTAAAACACTTTGTATTGAGTACGGCTCTCCTTTACCACATAAAGACATTTCAAATTTATCTGTTAGAAAAAATGCAATCAAATGGAGTCAGTGCATTGGTCCAGCTAAATTAAATGTTCATTTAAAACTACAGAGTCAAATATTTCTCAAAATTTGTATTAAAGATGTGTCCCTGAAAGTCTTTTCCCCCCGTATAGCTTTGATTTTCACCCAAAGCAGCTTTACAGATCCCCTCTAATTTAACTCTTCTCAGGACTTGCCCTTCTGGACTGCCAACAGAGCAAGTGCCTTTGCTCCCAAGTTGGTGCATGTGCTGTACTGCACCAAAGGCCTGTAGCACAACTGCAAAGTGATTGCAGATTTTCTGCATTTCATGCACTTCAATCTATGCCCAAGTAGTAAAATCCTTCTATACTGCCACTGTGGGTGGTCTTTTAACAAGCACACATAACAGAGTATAACAAAGAACGTTTCATACAAAAGAAGATAAAGTCATTTATTTGCAAATTTTTATAAAACCTTAATTAGACTAGCTAATTAATGTGTCTACAGCATGTTGATTCTGCCTTTCTCAGAAGGAGGAATCAGAGATACTCTAGGTCTCTTTGAAAATCTTGGCCATTACTCAAATGACTTCAATTCCCATGAGATTTCAGCTTGAAATCACACAGATTTTTTTTTCCCCAAATCCTGCAGTCGATCCCATAAGCAAGAATAGTATGAAAGCATTTAAACAAACCAGCTTTGATTTTTCAGGGCTCAGCACCCAGACAGAAAATCAAGGTTAAATGGAGATGCAAATATTGTACAGTTCTTAGTATCAGGCTATTTCACTGTGGCACTGTAGCTGACCAGTTTTGAAATATATCGAATTCTGGCATCTGCAAGAAATGTGGGGTGTTTTGTTGTCTTTGAGCACTTATTTTCTGTATAGGTTTGCTAATCTACAGAAAAACACATGTAGGTTAGTTTTCACTACAGCTAGTAAAACAAATAAAAACTTCTGGACACAGGCTATGGAACATGAAAATAAACGCTTCTGGGATTTCTGCAATTGTGTGTTTATATAGTCAGTAAAAAAAGGAAGCTTGTTTCCAGTAGGGGCTGTATGACCAATTTTATACAATTCTAGCATTTTAAAGGCAACTGCAATATAGAAAAATGAATAAATGTAGGGTTGTGGAAGGAGTCTACCTGTTTCATCTGTTGAGGGTCATTTAAAAAATCAGGTTCCTATTGTTCTTTCAGTAGGTGGGAGAGTGTTTTCTTGCCAACAGTAGACTTGCAAGTTTCAGTGCCAAAAAACTTTAGTAAAATGTCAGCCTTTGCTACAAACAATATGCAAGCAAAATATGCTTTCTGCTTGTAGATTAAATTACCCATCAAATACAAAGGAAAACAAAAACAACCTAGTCTTGTAACAGATGCAGAAGGCTTCTAGGTAGATCTCATACAATTTTTACAAGCATGAAAGGCGAATGGCTTTCCATGTATAACCAAGCAGTTACAAGGAAACTTTCTGAAGTAAATCCTTTACTAAAAAAAAAAAGTTGTACAAATCAGCTGTGAAGAAATTCAGAAGGAGGTTCTGTGGATGAAAGCATAATGCTTTATTTTCAGACTATCATCTTCCATAAATTTAAGTGCTCAATATTGTACCAGCCAGGTGTCAGAAATGAATAGTGAACCTGCCAGGAGAAATGTTTTCCATTTCTTAACCACCATCCTGGTCCATGACAGAATTGATTGGCTTTTTCACATATACTGCTACTACTGCCAGAGATAAAATATTATCTCTCTTTAAATCACTATCTTTACACCAAATTTGTTTACTTCAAGTGAGTTTAGTATGATAAATATTTTGATTTTTAAAAAGATAAATAATCTAATCCTCAGTACCATGAAGTTCTTTTCTGGGAATACCAGAATACACATTTGACAAAGAACCTGCTTTATAATTTAAGCATAATATAAGCAGAATGTGCAGTACATTTTTCTCTTGTCTTAGTGGTACTTGACCTTTACTTCACTGAATGTGTATCTTAATCTATTACGTACTATATGCTGTTTCCTATAATGAGAATTTGAGTTCTCAGTCTGACTTGATTGCCTTCCACTACGGTTTAAGGTGTCAGTAGACCCAACAAGACTGTTCCACAGTCAAAACACTGATATAAAAAGAACTAATCAGTGACTGGTCACTCTTTAGTAGTCTGCTGTATAGTGTAGCATTTCCTATGGTCTGTGAAACATGAGATCAATTTGCATCACAAAAGCATAACGGTGTTACAGGAAAGTATTTTTTGCATCCCCTTCTTAAAACTCTAAATAAGATCACATGTTGCAAAGGAAGACAAAAGCTTTGCTCTGAACCACATTCCAGTTATTTTTCCCTTCTGTTGTGTTTCTCCCTACTGCCCAGCCCACGCTGATCCAGACTGATCTCATACAAAGGTCAGCATTGCAAGGTGAGGAATCTGCCATTAGGCAGACGAACACTTAATTGAACAATCATCCAGGTCCAAGGGAATCTTTTTTCATTACGTTAATAGACGTTAGGTGTAAAGTTCTTAACTGGGAATAGGCTGCCTCGTGACTTAGACTGTTCTCGGAAGTCAACTTTTTAAAATCTTTGGAAGACAAACTTCTCAAATCTCTTTTGCCATGTGTTCAGTTTTTTAATTAATTCTTTTCAAATGTGTCTGCATACTTCGGTCATATGTCGGCACTGAGAGGTTGTGCTTTTCCTCTTGCTCTGCTTTATCACTAAAATAATAACATAGAGAAAGCATATCACTGATCCAAAGTCATCCATCTCTGTGTCTTTAGTAGCCTTGCAATGAGAAGGCAATTTTGCAGCTTTCATTGGAAAAAGGCACATTTTGATCAGGAAGCCTTTGGAAATCCTTCTGAACTCCAAGTTCAGAAAATGCGTGTTTTTAACACTGTACGCTGCTTTTGAACCAAAGATAGCTCAGTGAATAATAGAGGAAAACACAGCTACTAGGATACCCAAGTTTGCTATGGTTGTGTTTTCTTCTTTCATGACCTTAGTGTTCTCTTAAGGTAATAATTGTATGTGAATATGAAAGAAATGTTATCCTGATTGTGATAAAATTAAAATGACAAGCTACGAGAGCATTTTTCTGTATGTCTAGACAGATACTTTAAAAGAATAGCTGAGGACTACCAATGATTTTTGTGGATAAAAAGACTTCCATCACCCTTAAAACATTTTCTCATCTTCCATAATGATACTTTCCACAGTGAGCTGGTAAGATGAAGGTATAATTATGCAAACCTGAGAAACTGTAGAGTTGTCTTTAAACAGTAGGTTATCTTCTTCATAACAAAAAGGATTCAAAATCTGATTCCAAAAGCATATCACTCCTGGGGAAAGTTGTATTTCCACAATTACTCTCAACAGCTCCATCTCAGGATTTTCAGCACATAAAATAGTTTATGTTTGGAGAATACCTGTGGAAAGCCAGAAGCAATTCTACTAATGTTGCATATTGTCAGATTATATAAATTTAACTCTACAAGTTCTCCTGATGCACACAGAAACACATGGGTTCTGTATGTCTTCAAAATCCCAGGGGAGGATTTAGTGATACAATCATTTGTTTTAATACACTGTTGTGAGATCTTTATATTCTGTACACCTCAATTATTTCTATGGGTTTCATACAGTCCAATCCTGGAATGAGAAGTGAAAGGCACAAATGTGGCTGCACAGAGGCAGCTCAGGTTTGGCAGCAACACAGCAGTGGTAGCACAAGGCAGCCGGGACGGGCAATGACTCAGAGCCCTGTGCTGCACTCCATCACGGGGGATGCTCTGGGGCCCCGTCGCTCTCTTTAGCAGTGCACATGCACAGTGTCCTACATCAGCCTGTGCTCAGCTTCTGAGTTACTGAATTGCAGTTACTTAGTCTGCCAACAAAATAATAAATTGTGGTTTTATGTTGTGGTGCAAAGAAAGCCATCAAAAGTAGCCATTTCAAATTGTTTCTCTGGCAAACGTGCTATAGACTTCATCTTTAGCAGGTATTGCTATACTGTTACTAAAGAAAAAATCCTAAAAAGGACAGAATACGTTGTCAGTGTTTGCATCAGTTCTGGCTAACAAAACTACTATCCAGAAGCATATGACTACTATAAATAGTGTTAAGACCATAAACAGTGATTAATAATAGTGTGCAAGTATAAAACGTTTGTATTGTGAAAGCCAACTGAATTGCTTACATGTCTGTGGGATCCACTTGGCTTAGCTGAAATGCTGATTGTAAAATAAACATTTAAAAGTGTGAGTTATTGCTTATATTGATGCAACAGGAAAGTTAAAAGCTTAATGTCAGGTTCCTGGGAGCTTTCAGAGTATATATTTAGGTGATATTTAGTGATAATGCTGACTCAGCTTTCAAATCTGACTTTTGTCCTTTTCAAAAATAACCCACTTTTGTGGGTTAACTGCCCACTTCTGCTTTGTTTCCTCCTTGGTCTCACTCCCATCTTCTCATTGCAGTCACATAGCTCTTGCCTGCAGAGCAGCAGCAGTCTGCTTAGGAAACACATCCCGACACCTCCATTCTTAACCTCCTTGCTGAGTTACTCTTCATTCTATATCCTAGATGCTTGTATTCCATCAATTTTTCCTGATCTCTTGTCACCTTCTCCTGTTTCATCTCTGTCCTCCCTTCAGAGTATATGAATGTACACACACACACACACACACTTTATTTCCAGGAGTTGTCACCCTCCTGCCCTCTACCCCTCTGGTTCCAGACTACTTTACCAGGATCCTCATTCAAGCTCAAACTCATTGTTTTTTGCTTATAATTATGAAGGGAAGATGCTCTGCTTCTCTACTAAAAATGAAACATTTATTAAAGAAAAGCTGAAAACCAGAATGATTTAATTTTCCCTTTGTACTTTTATTTCCATGTGTTTTGATTCGTTACACAAAATTCAACTGATAATAAGACATAACTCAGAGCTTAGAGATTCCATTTCCAGCTATGTCAATTTATATTTAATAATTTTCCCATTTTATCTAGCAATCTGTTCCCTATTTTAAAAGATTAGAAGCCTGAACGTATGCTGTCTTTTCCACAAAAATTGATGAAAGCCTTATGGAAGTCAACTCAATAACAATAAGTAAGTTAAGTAGAAGGAGAGAGGGCACAACAAACAATGAAAGCTGAAAATTAATTTATTTTAATTCACTATTATAGCAGGTATGACACAGATGAAGGTTGAATGCCAGTAGTGCGCACTGGAAAATCACTGAGCTTCCCCTTTGTTTCATTGCACAATATATTATATAGTTATTACAATAGATGATATTTTTTTTTGTATTGCTTGATTTCTTCCTTAGTGTCTTCTACTTTCTATTCAGGCATTTTATTCAAACTCTGCTTGACAAAAGTACAGCAGGGATGCTTTGACAAAAACTGAAAATCCTAGATTAGTGCAGAAACTGAATACGTATTAAAAGTGTGTGGTTAGATTAGTTCCCAAGAAATGAATGGATATGAAGTTATTTTTAAAAGAACATATTAAATATGTTCTTTTCTTACTCCTATCCCTAAAACCTCTGCTTTCACTGTTATCATTTGAGGCATATGGTTAGAGCACCTGGAACCAATCAGTCCATTGAAGCTCATTCTTTCACATATATTATTATTAAGAAAAGGATTCTTTTAGTAGATTAAAGGTACAGTAAGAACTTGCACAGTCTCCCTGCATTCTCTGCATGCTCACTGATGCTTTCAGGGAGAAAAAAAGGTGACACTGAATTAAACTTCTGCCATGCTTCACTCTTCAGAGTATAATTGGAATTAAAAGGTGTAAAAATGTTTCTTTCACATGAATATCAGGCAACAGGTTTGGTAAAAGTGGAGTAAAAAAAGTGCCACTTTCATGTAATTAATAGAGAGAGTTGGGTTTTTAGATACCCAAAGAGGTTATGACATTTCTCTACAGATTGGAGTGGATCACCTCAAGTGATTTTGGGGAGGGTTCAAACCACCATGCTTCTTTAGCTAGACAATTCAAGGCTGAAAAGGAGCATCAAAAACTTCACATCTTTGTTAGAAATTAATGCCAAGAAACCCACGAGCCTCTTCCATGCCTCCTCTGAGAGGGATTATCCTTGGGGTGTGCATAACAGAAGCAGCTGTTTTCCCTACTCAATGCAGCACTGTCTGACTTTCCCCTGGGGAT
Organism: Strix uralensis; assembly: GCF_047716275.1. Lineage (NCBI taxonomy): Eukaryota > Metazoa > Chordata > Aves > Strigiformes > Strigidae > Strix > Strix uralensis. The sequence goes on from NC_133977.1 coordinate 24,299,730, forward strand.
CAGTGACCTTTGGTACATCTGTGCACACGTAGATGCAGACCATGGATGGAATGATTCAGGAATAGCACAAAAGTAAAACCAAGAATAAATATTGGAGGGTGATATATTTATACAAGTCTTTTAGATCTTAATGTAGAACCTTCCTTGGCAAAACAGCTATGAATACAGTCAAGAATAAGGTATTTACTTACCAGAATACCTTATGGAACAAACTAAGGAACTGGCTGCTTTGTTTATGTATTTAAATGTTTGTTTAGATAATAGATTTCCTCCCTTTACCTTCTTCACCCAGGATACACATGTGCATAGTTAGCATACAGGCTTCAAAAATAAAAAGGTCAGGTTTGTATCAGGGAAAAATGGTAAAGGCAGGTGTAGATGACAAGGCCGATTGCCTAGGGGTGAAGTAGCAACATTTTTTGTAGCTGATGACTTGGATAGGAAACATCCTCTGTCTGACCTTATCTGCTAACTGCAAGTCATTCCCACTGCAAACAAGGATTTGCCATGTCAGACTGTCAGTACCATCTCTCTCACCATTATTACAAATTCCCCCTTTTTTCACTGTTTGTGCTGGCTTTGGTCAGGACTCTCACACCTCATTGTAAGAATGTAGCTGAATGCTGGGCTCTGTGTTTCCAGCTCTAAACCTCAGCAGGCCTGGGGTGGGGGCCAATGAGGAAGATGACATAATAGGTGTTGACTGTCCCTGTTACATCCATAAGTAATGTTAGGAAGGTTGCTGTGGCAATGTTTTTGGTCACGTGTGGTTTCAAGCTCATTAAGTTGAACTTTCTATCCACATTGTTTTTTAGGAAATATAAAAACTACAAGCCTCATCACAGATGAACTCCCTCTCAGCTGAGTGAGAGGAAGAAAAAAGATCTTGTTAGAAGATGATATAGATTTTCTAATGGTAGAAGGGTCCTGACTTTTCTGCTTATTGTTAACATACAAGTAATTGCATTTACATGGGAATTACAATAGAATAAAGCAAATGTAGTATCAGGGGAGAGCCATGCGCAACACAGCTCTCCTCTTTTCTGTGCACCAATATTATCATTTGGTGAAGAATGATTTTTTAAAAAAATATATTACAGTATTTATTTTATCATCCAGATGACAAAGCGAAGCAAATTAGTTTCACTTTCTCCATAGGCTTTCAAAACGGAAAGCTGTATATGTTTTCCCAGTAGCTTTTTCTTTTTTAAATGTAGGCAAATAATTTTTTAGAAAGCCAAAGAACTAGGGAATCTTTATCCTAGGAAGCTAGCTAGAACCAGACAGAGCCTCAACCTGGTGTCCTGAATTTACCCAGTCGCATCACAGTGTCACATGGTATTGTTTCCAGAGGTGCTGGAACACTATTTGTTCCCAACAGCAAGTTCATCTGCCATAACAATTAGCTTTTATCAATAAAAGTCAAAGACTTTCAGTGATGAAAATGGCTTTGAAATGAAAACAACTATTTACAGAAAAGACACATTCTTAACGTAGATTGGTAATTTGCAGGTGTGTTTGAGGACAGGAGTTCCTTCTGCTGCTGCATAAGGCATGGACAGCCATTCAGTCATAGACTGCATGGAGGCCTGCTGCGTGCTAGCAGGGGAGCAAGCCAAAACCAGGAAAGCTCCAGTTTGAGTGGAAAAAAGGGCCAGTGATAGACTCTCTCAGCACACAGACTGATCTTCTGAGTGGGACCACAAAACATGCAGTACTTTATTCCCAGTGCCTGTAAAACTTTACTCAGTAGAGAAAAATAAATTCTACTACCAAGACAAGCAAAAACTGGGCAAAAAGTTCTCTTGACTTTCAGGTTCTTCCTTATATTTCTGTATTCCCCTTAGTGAAAAATTTTTTACAGCTATAGCATAAAGAGCGAGCTGACACAAAACAAACCCCCAAAATGCCTGTTCCACACACTGGGCAGAATTTTTAGCAGTTATCTCCTTGTTAATGCTACTTAGAAATACAAGCCTCAATGGATTTCTAGTTATTGAAGGTGATAACGTTACCAAATATATCAGAATATAATGTCCTTCTTGATGTTCAGCTGTAAGATAAGAAAATGTAACTATCAGAAATACATGAATGTTATGCCTAATTTTTTAATTTCGTGAATGGGCTCAATTCTAGTACACAGGTCTGAGCTTACTTCTGGGTCTTATCTGATGATGATTTCTTTGTATTTCCTCTTCTTTTGGAAATATTTTTATTTATTATTTTTGATCAAGTAAATTTATCCATGTGATTTATATTCAAGTTGGGGGATGGTAATTCTTCCCCATTGAAAGTGTGCCACACAACCCTCTAAAGTATTAGGAGTACTAGTAGTATTCCTGTCCAGAAACCTATGAGCACTCAAGCAGCCCAGTTTAAAAAAAAAAAAAAAAAAAAACACAAACAAAACCACCAAAAAACCCACCCAAACAAAACCCCCCAAATTCAAGCATGTTTTTTCTTTGCATAATCATGAACAAAATAAACTCTTTCCTTTCTCTATTATGTAACATTTTTTGGAGCAAAAACATATGTTAGTGAACATGAGCTCTCCAACATATCAATTTGTTAGAATTCCATACGGATATTTTTCTATTTTTTGTAATATTTTGATTACATTCGAGATTCACCTTAAAAGTGTGGTGGTTCATCTCGGAGGAGGGTTGAAGCAATCGGGTCTGAATAGGTATTTCCTCAGAGATCTGCACAGGCTTCTCTGAAGAGGATCATGGGATTAGAAAATAATACAAGTTACTCTATACACAGAATACAGAGCAAACGGACAATTAATCATATAGTGTCAATCAATGAAGGTCCCAGAATCTTTTTAAGGATGTTTATACAATAAAGTTATCAGACTCCATTGATTCCATGAAGGGCTGAATGCTTTAGTTTGCACCAACAGCAATCTGTAGGAACCTCTTTGAGGTAGAGAGCTCCAGAGGCTCTGGAAAAGATCAGAAAGAAGGGGAACGCATCAAATGATTAATATCCTAAAAGTTAACAGAAGGCAGCCTGACTACTTCGGTCATTTTGAGAGCAAAACTGCAACACTGTAGACTACAGAAATACAGCGTGACACAAAGAATTCCCGGAGGTTTCATTTTATAAAACCACAATGCCAGGGAAGTTTATATAATCTGTTAAAGCATTTTCAGCTTTGATACACCGATTCTTCTTAGATTTCTTAGATAGAAAAGCAAGTTCTTTTCATTAGAAGACTTAGCTAGAATGTAACCATTTAAACGAGAGCTCAAAGACATAAAAGTCTTCAAAAGTTTAGGTTGTTCAGAGACCAATTAAATTTTTCTCTGCTATAAGATAGCAGAATTGGGTTTCAGTTTGATCCAGATAAGTATTTGGATAACTAAACTGACCCTATTAAGAAAATATTTCAGAACAAGAGAAGGTGCTGGAAGGGAGGTGGAAAAGGTGTTTGCACTGTCTGGCAGCTTATGTGGGCTTCAGATTCTTTGCACACAAGACCCTTTTGCCTCCATGACTGGACTGCTCATACTCCTTCTCTGCCGTCTCCTGAATGAGATCGCATCAAAATATTTAAAGGGAACAATGTAAATACTAATGAAGATTAACTTGGATTTTATTAGTTCTTTATAGTTTGATACTCCAAACTAAACCACAGCTGGGTACTGAGATGACATTATTAGGTGTATTATGATACACCTTAATGAAGTAAAATCTTATACAACTGAGTAACTGGTCTTGTTATGTTCTACTTGGGAACAGGAGCTTCAGAAACTGAAACTAAGGGTTTACTGTAACTGTTCAAAACTCAAAACATAGTTTTAATTTATAAGGACTTGTAAAATAAATCTTTGCATCCATAATTTATTTGTCAACCCCAATGAAAAAAAAAGTTTAAAGTCTATGAAAATTAAAACCAGATTTGTAGTTTCTAGTTCCATAGTTTCTGTAGCTTTTAATTTTTATTTGGTTTTAATTTGATTTTAGTTTTTATCTGTGTTTTTAAGAAAGGAGAGGAAAAATGCTGTATTTGAAAGCTTAATGTTTATAAGATGCTTCAGCTGGAGGAGAAGCTTTATTGATTTTTAGGGCTGGGCTTTGAGAATTGAATTTTTCTGGAGCGTAACATTTTATTTACTAGTCGTTGATAAACTGCACTGTCACCTGCCAGCTGGCTTCAGATAAAGAAAGCTGACTGATAGGCCAGGACATACATATGAAGAACATAATTATAAAAATGGTACAAACTTCCCCCCACCCAATTAGTCAGGCTAGGTATTCCTTTGGCTCGAACAGGATCATTCTTCTTATTTGCTGCCTGCATTATTCTACCTCCTATAGGTGCCAATCATCATTACAGTTTCTGTCCACTAGGTTCTTGACATTCTGTATGAAAAAATGGTGTGGACATACTATAGCCTCTGAATGCTTATCATCATACAGCATAATTTAGACATTTATCTATGTGTCAACTGCAAGTACATCTCTGCTGTATGACGATGTCTGTTCTCAACAAAGCACTCCAGTGTTCAGGAAAAATAAAAAGAATTACATTAAAATAATTCACATGTTAAATGCACAGGTAGAAAGCAATAGCTTTTCCAAGGGGTTTTTTGAAGATTTCCAAAATAATCTAATGACTAATTCCTTTGGTTTTCTGTACAGGACAAATAGTTTTAGGTGTGGTTACTAGTAAACAAATGGCAGCTGCATCACTGTTTCTTCACTTCTTACCTTCTTGGCCTTACTGCTTGTCTGAATCTTGCCTTAACCTTTTTCTTGTTGGCTATGGTCTGCAGGCAACTGATTTTCACACCTATTAACCCTGTTTCTTGACTCGTGGTTTGAAACAGCTTGGTCTGTCAAAGGGAGATGCCCTTCTCAAAGTGTCAGAAGCCCAACTGCTCCCCTCAAAGTTTTGCACTTCAGTTGATAAAGGACTGGTAGCAAGGCTAAGGACTCCTGTACCATACCAATATTTCATAACCATCTTTTCTGTCATCAGATGTGTAACAAAGACTACAAATGAGAGTAATCTTAATTGGTATTAACAGTGATTTAGAATTTAAATTAGAGGCAATTATCTGGAGGACCACTGATTTTGGTGAAAAACAATGCAAAATTAAACTGCTATTATCAGAGAGAAGTATCTTTATTACATATACTTTTTTTTAATTCCAGGGAGCTCTGAATCCAAAGATTCATGAAAACTATAGAATATATACTTAATGCAGTTCTTCTGTTACGTTTTGCATATCTAGAACATACCAGATTAGATCACAGAAACTTCCTGTGATGTTTCGGACAAATCACCTTCTAAGAAGGCTACTATCTGCCTGTCAGGTGTAGCCAAAAAAACCCAAAAACATTAGGGCATTAAATTCATGCATGTAGGTGGTCTGCAGGCTGTACATAAGCCAGACACATGGACACAAAGGATATGGTACAGACAAATGTATATGACAAGCTTGTGGCATTAGAGGCCTCTCTTTTGACTACAAGCTCTCGCCATTCTAGTCAATGTATCACGCCAATCTTCTTTCCTAGGAAAGGGAAGCATGAACTCTGTCATTTACCCTTCTGGTTGTCTAATGCAGGCATAGAAAGGATCCTCTATACAGTGCTATTGAAAGATCCTTGTACTGCATCACATTCTATTTAGAAAACGGGTGAACAAAAACTCCTTCCCTATTCATCAAGGTCTTGGAATGATTAATTTTGGTGTTCCATCCTGACCCCATACCTTATGATACCAAACACAGCAGCAGGAGAGTAGGAAAGTGCAAGTGACTGTGCTGTTCTGCGGATGCTATCAATCTGACTGGTCCCATACTTCAGAACAGCAGACAAAGAGCTCTGTCTTAGTTGTTTACCTGCTTCATTTATCATCGAGGAAATGCTGATCACAAGTTTTCTTAAAATTAGTTGGCAGCTAAAAAAAACCCCAACAACAAAACCAAGTCTGCACTAAGCAAGCATAACCCACATGGAGGACGTGATGCCTGTTCAGCATCTCCAGAATCTGCAAAAATAACAAATGATGTAGTTGCTGAGTGGGCCTTCTTACTTTCCTTTTAAAAGCAACTGTTAAATTAAGAAGACAGTAATTGTTACTGATTTAGGTACCTTCATCAGTTAAAAAAACCCGGAGTTCTCAGCTTCTTTCCCAGAGGAAGTTAGAACATCTACCAAAGGGCACTATCATAACAAAACTAGCTTGCAGTGCAACTCCTGCAACTTTATTTACATGTAGAGAGTTGCATTGAGGAGAACTCGGTAACATCACTTAATTCATGCCTGACTGACTGTCCTTATAGCTGGTGACTGGAGTCAAGGGTGGTTCAAAACTTGACGCCACACTGTAGCAAGCTGAAGGAAGCTGCTCATCAGTCGGTCTCTGCTCAGACTTAAAATAATCATCACTGAAAGATTTTCTTATGTAAGTCTGTGGCTCTAAAAAGAGTAGGTAGTATGTGGGTAGGGAGGAAGAGATGGTAACTCCCAGGGTAGACTGATACTAGTCAGCTCTAAAAGAATTCAGCTTGAATTCTTCTTCACAGACTGGAATGCAACTACCTGCTTTGGCTGACCTCACCTCAATCCTCAAACAGTTGGAGACAACCTGTAGTTCCTACAGCCACACTCACCAGCTGGGTCTAGTCAGGACAGATTGATGGCAGAGACCTTTTGCTAGTCATATGCAAAGTTACTGTGGACTGTAACAAGTTCATAGGTGATTCCCTGAGAACCCCTGATGGAAAGCAGTTTTCAGAGCACATCTCAAGATTCAGTACATTAACCGTTGAATTGCTAGTATTTAAAATATCACGTTAAATACATCACATTTAGACATACTATGATAGAAGCATTTTTTAAGTTATGTTCAACTATGCCAAAAATTTAATTCTAAGTAATATTCCCCATTCTGTTATATTGTTGATTTTGGCTTGGCTGAATGATCCAGAAAAATATCTCTACTAATGTAATATGAAACCATCCACAAACATGATAAAAATGTCTAGCAACAGTAGCAGTTGGTCTTGAACAGTCCAACCATTTGCTAGGATTATCAAATGAACTACACTGCAGAACCACCTTTTCTGTCAGCAAACAGAGAGGGTGAGAGGGACCAAGGGATTTTAATGAGTCAAAACTAATGTTTGAAATTTAATATTTGCCTGCTGAGCAGCAATAGTGGAGTCTTTACTAGGAGAAGGATTGTTGGACCTTGGCTGTAATTCACTCAAGTTTCTATTTTGTCTCACTCCTATAGATCCTTTTCTTTGCCTTACAGCTTGCATAAGCAATTTATAGCCATTCCAAAGTTGGGTGGAAATACAATACATGGGGTAAACACTGCAGTGAAAATTAAGGGTGCAACGGCAGAATAAGATGATTCACTACTGTTCAGAATCTCTGGATCACTTCTGCACAACAATGCCAAACTGTTTAATTACAGGTACACCACCTTAGGCTACCTCCTCGAGTAGCTACAGTGCTGTCTGCTTGAAACAGCTCCTAGCCCTAGCCCATGGTTGCAACACAGAACAGCAGAGAAGAATCCTCGCTCCCCCAGCCCACGTCTCTGAGCAGCCCATAGTTCATTCAGCCTTTTGCAAACATGCAGGTGTTATCTGGGTCTACTGCACCCCAAACTATCCCAAGCAGGAGAGAGGAACAAATACGTGATTGGGAAGGAGGAAGCTTGTTTGAAGATTAATTACACTGCAGTTCTTCCAATGAACATTCATTGTACTGCTTTCCCTAATTTGGATCTGTACACATAAACATAATTCATAAATGGACAATACATGCTTTCAAATTACTCTTCCCTGTTATGAATTTTGTTCTTATATAATATTTATCTTTCAAAGAGACTAAAGCTAGCTATCCACTATGGCTTCAAAAATCCCTTTGAGGACTAATATTTAATTTCTTTTTATAGTTCTCTTACATTCAGATTTTTGGTACTGCAGGTTTCTTCCCTAGATACACTAGGATTTGTACAGCTTTATATGGCTAAAGACTTGAAATACAGAAATCGGTTATCATGCAATACGACCAGAAGATAAAAATAAGCATTTTATGATCATATTTCAGGGAAAGGCACTTCAACAGAGGTTATGAGAAACTTAGCATGCATTTTTTGTTCATGCTAATTGAGCCTTTATTTCTGTTTCTTTAAATCCCAGAAATCCCTTTCTTGTTATTTTACTTTCCTTAGATGTGTCTCTGAAAAAAACCCAACCCAAAACTATTTTATTTTGAAAAACTGTTTGTTAATAACTGGCATTATCAGAATTGTTCATATCCAGCTTCAGTCGCGATATCTAATTTTGACACGTCACATACTTAAATCATACAGAAAGTATGAGGACTTTACCATCTAATAAAAACATTTTAAATGTACTGGCATAAGAAAGATGTCTTTAGTAAAATACTGACAAAGTGAGTAATTTTGTATGTGTGGTTAGCCCATGAGAAAAGAGTTAACATCTTGATTATGAGCATATTACAAAAATGAGCACTTGAAGATCTATTTTGTTTCCATCAACTTGATGCCCACGATGAATGATGAAATGTGCTGTCAGCCTGAATACCAGTGCTTCTAAAAAGGTACATAACCTTATCCCACCAGCAAAGTCAGACAAAACCAAACTCGTGCAATTTTTTTTTTTTATATATATTTTGAATACCATCCACCAGTACACTCATACAAACTCATGTGATTTTGTTTGCAGTTTGGCTGCTGTCTGCACTGAGAATACACTTTGATTGCAAACTTTGTAAGTTCATCAGGAAGAGTGTAGCGTTAAGAAAATAGAATATATGGCATTAAAGACAAGGAGTCAGAATTTAACCTTGAAATTAGTCTACTAATCACAAAATTGCCCTCTCTGGACTTTTAAGAATTGTATATATGTTGTGTAAACCAACAAACTAACTGAACGCCAGCCCTCGCTCAGACACAGGAGTTATGCCAGTGGCGTAATGACACTATGTCAACTCTTGACTGTTATTGCCTCCAGGACTATTACTGCTAATTCAGGTTTTATCAGCCCAACACTGTTCAGTGTACCCTTGCAGCCAAACAAGCTACATATTTGTATTGGTAGGTATTTATAAGGATTAAAGGAGCAGAAGCAGTATTCCAGTTATTTTCCCTATGCCACACCTCAAATTCCTGAACATTTCCCTAAGAGGGCTCAGGATTTACATACAAGTGCCTACACTTTGGGTGACTGCTGCTCTGGAAATAGAGATTTCACAGATGTTCATTTTGCCTCCTATAAATATCTGCCAAAGCCTACTTGATTTTGTTTCCAACAAAATCAACAAGAAGTACAGTGAATGATAAAATTAGAATGCACTACTATTACTATGTGCTTTTCCTCTGTAGGTCCTGAAAATCCCAATCTTGTGAAAAGTGTAATTCCTATTAAAAACAAAACAAAACCACAAGCAAGCCTGATAAACGATGAGCCTTTTCACTGTCCACAAAATATAAATATACTTTACTAGCATATGCAAATATCAATTTAATAGGTAGCTACTGTATAAAACAGGTTACTGCTAATGTGCTTATTTGTTACATCCTTTTTCTGCTAGTAATGTTTTAGAATATTTCTCCTCAAATCAACTTGAAGTGGTATCTAAAAACGAAAAAATACTGGAAGCGCAAAGACAATTTGCAGACAGTCTGAAAGACATCGCTAATCATCTTGACTTTACAAATTTTGTTATCTGTGATGAAACCCTGAATTCTCAGTTGACCTAAGAGATCTCCCAAGGTAGAGAAATCAGTGGGTTGTCAACAAGCTTCTAGTTAGCTTCATACATAATGGGCTTCTAGCTTACTAGAAGATATTTCCCTTCCTTTAAACAAGTTTTTTCTTGACAGCAAAAATTACAAAGTCAGAGATACCCTATAATTCATATATCTAATGTGGATTGAATCATTAATGGCAAACTTCAAGTGCTTCAGAGAAAAGGTTGTTGTCCTTTTTTACATTTACTCTGCCTTATGCAAAGGCATTGAAGTTACATACATGTAAGGAAGAATACTATAATAATAACAACATGATATGTAACACTATTATAATACTACCAATAATAATAGGGTGGCTCTAAAATGACGTGTGACTCTCTGAAAGATGTTCCATTTTGCAATGTTATATGGCTATCTCAGAAATTAAACTACATTGCTATAATAGACTTCTGTGAATATAACTACAAGGACTAACTCCAGCAGAGTATCAACTGACTGCAATCTGCTATAAATACCCCTCATGAAGAGATATTTACCTAAAAATCACATTTGCCTTCACAGGCATAGAAGAAAAATAATATTTCAATATAAAAGACTGAGTATGATCTCTGGGAACATCTGACAACTCACTTGGCATTTGCAGATTGAAAGGGTTTTTTTAAACAAGATATAACAACATTTTATCTAGTTTCACAAAAACATGCTAAGAATTTAGAGCTGGACTTCAGCAAAAAATAGATTTTTATTAAGTGGCTAAAAGATCCAGATGGGATGGGTTTTGCCCTTTCTAAATAGCAGTGCCATTTAAATATTCATAATCCAGTTCTAGATTTATTTTTCAAGTTTTGTCCCTTCTTCCCATATGACATTGGATATTTGGATCCAATACTTTGCACCAAATCTTCTGCTTCAGGTTCATAAAAGCAAATTGTAACCCCTTCCACAGAGTTACGGAAGTTGGAGAGCACACTATAAATCTAATACAAAAAGGCTGCAGCAGGGACACAAAACTTCTCTTCTGATCTGCTATTTTAAATAAAATCGGCATTATCCAGGGCATGAAAAATGCCAAACTACAAAATCAACTACAATTAATGGTTTTCTTACTGCTCCAGCGGCTCTAACGCTTTACATAAAGAATGCATAGTAAGAATCTCTTAGTCCTAGCTACCTTTTAAACAGACTTTTCAAGGATTTTAAGAAACAGTTTATATATTAGGATCATTATGGGTAATAAAACAACAATCTTGGAAGTACCAACCATTTCAACTGAAAGAAATTATCTTAGGAAGATTTGCAACAGTAGATACTTTAAAAAACATATAGAGATTTTCACTATACCTAGGAAAGAAAAAGTATTTGACTCTGCCTTGGTGTTTCTCATGCTCATTGTCCAGGTCTGAACAGTTAAATTGACTGGGAGGAAATAATGTACTTCATCTTTTAAGAGATATATAAAAAAAAAAAAAGATTTTCCAGATGTTAAACTGTTTCTTTATAAAACATTCTTCTTTGTATTAATAATGAAAATGTTATTATGCTATTTCCGAAGTAAAGTAGAACGAAGGTGGGATAATAGAGAACCATATACACAGCAACTACAATGTCTAGTCCTTTCTTCTTTTGAATTATTAGTTTTACATGCTTCATTCATAAAAGCAAACCCAAACAGCTAAATGAAAAGCATGTCAATGTACGTAACAATAATTAAAATTTATGATAATATAAGCCACACAGAAATCAATTATATAAAAACATAAAATGTTACAGAAGAAGGCTTCTGAATTGTATTTAATAAGGACCATTTCTGAAATTAAATAGCTTTCTAAGTACAATGTGCATGGGGCAAATGTATTTAAAAGAAGGCATCACACAAAGTCTGAACAGTGAACAGAGCCTTTGAAATCAATTTGAGATGTTGCTTCAATACCAAAAGATCTCTTGGGGGAAAAAAATGTTGGACCGTTATGAAAAAATTACCGAAGTTAAACTGTTGGAAGAAGGCTAAAAGGAAGAGTCAAGTACCTAAAGGTTGAGCAGAGAAGAAAAAAAAACTCTTAACATTTAGAAAAGGTTGGAGAAGCTAGTAATCTGCAAAAGTAGATTATGGAGAAGCTAGTAATCTGCAAAAGTAGATTATGAAGTTTTTTGGGGGAAAAATCTTTGACTAGTGTACACGGTCATAACTTCACTAACTTCAACTGCATTTTGATAGTATATATTAGTCAAGAATCTGCTCACAAAGTTCTGTGAAGGCCAAGTCCAATGGGTTTCAAATTGCTGTTAGAAATTACAGCGTGTCTTCAGACTGCTTACAGTAAGATTGCTTATTGAAAGCATCCTTCAAGGTGAGGCGGCTGAGCCTGGAAAGATAAAATTGGTTGAGAACATATGCCATACAACATTTCCAGAGACTGCAAACCTTCTTCTGGCAGTTTAACTGCACAGCACAACTAGTGTTCTATCTGAATTCTAACATGGCCTAAAAATGCTAAGAAATACCTTTCATTTTCATCTGAATGTCACACTGCTTGCTGGGTTCTTTAATCATCTAATTAAAGAGAGTTCCTAATGCTTTTGATTTTCTAATTCACTTTGAACAAATGTAGTAATTGCTGAGGAAAACACACTCAATCTCTGTGTATAGTATATGAGAAAAACTTGCACCAGTGCTCAAAGGAGTGAAGCAACTAATTTGAGCTTCAAGACAGTATCACTGTATTGATTCAATAAGGAAAAAATATTTGTGAAATTTTAAATATGATATTAAAATGGAAACTTTTAGCGATATTTGGATAATTTTTGGAAATGCTTAACGCTACAAAAATAAGAAATCAGTGTTATGGTTGTACAACTTATGTATTACATTTACAGTTATAATAATAAACTGTTAAGGCTGTGTTTTCAACAAAAATAACTCCAATCAGACAGATTTGGAAAGAAAATAATGAAGTTCTATAACCAAGTAATTATAAAGGTTTCTATTAAAGATGTTGACATTTCATAACTAAGCAGCTGTTTTTCCAAATGCAGTGGCAACTTCACTTTGTAGCAGGGTCAGTCAGATCCCCTTACGATTTACCCATCCTTCTTTTGTTAAACAACATACTACTGGCAACACAGACTCCCAGTCAATGCGCTTGTCTTAAAAAGAATACATGACCTGGGATTCTCAGGACCTTGTTCATTCCCAAATCTGTCAAATAGATAAAAATACAGGTTTACCTTCTTCTCACCTGGTCTGTTCTTTCCACCCATCTAGCCACTGTATTAGTTTTCTGCTCACCTAATCATAGCCCCACCTATGAATCATGCCCTTGACAGCCTACTGACATGTGTACTGTACCTTGTATACCACAGTGGCTCTGTCACCTAACATTACTAACAGCATCCATCTCATCATCTTATTTTGTACAATGAGATGTACTCTGTGAATGTAATATTCAGCTCTAACCACTCTGAAATAAATTATCAGCATAGTGCATTTCACACGTGACTCCCATTATATCCCACAGATATAGTATAAGCTGCTCCCTAGCAACCACAGCAAAAATGTACCCCTTTAAGTATTTTTCCCAGCTAAAGAAACCAACTTGCTATTTTATGAACTTCATATATAAAACAATCTTGGCTACTGTCAGCTCAAATTATTCTGACTAATGGTCCTTAAGATGCATTTTTAGCCCTTTGCTTAGTTTGGGTTCTGATACTGAAGCTTCTCTCTTGCAAACCTCCTACCTCAATAATTTTAGCACCAAGGAAAAAAAAATTTCCAAACCAAGAAATATCTTCCCAATAAAAGCTAACCATTTATACAAGAATTATAACCATGTCATGAGCTAGAAATCCATTTAATATGAGAAATGAAACTCCTAGCATGCTCGCAAGAGTAGAGACACTGGATTTATTTTGCGGAACACCAGAAAGGGTCTTTTGGTTGGACTTCATTCACATACTGAATAGGACTATAAGCCTTTTAAATAGGCTATTGCTTCCTATGTTACCCCAAATCTATTTAAATGAACTTAATTAATATCTGCGGAAACCCAGAAATTACTACTCCTTATTTAAAAATACTAGCCTCATCCTTAAATCACACCTAGTGAATAAGATGTGGCTGTTGTGAGACTGGTATTCATTTAACACACCGTAAAATATTTTAAAGGAAATAACTGAGTAATAACAGCTGATTAATACTTCACACATGAATAGAACCTTCCACCAAACAGCATCAAAATTTAGGAATTTTTCCCCTCCGCCATGGGAAAGGGTAAAGTCGAGCCTTCAAATCTGATGTATCCAGGCTGAGGAGGTTAGCACATTCAGGCAATGGCTAGTTTGGTATTGTTGTGCTGCTGTATAGGGCCCTACTAGTGAACCAAAACCATTACCAAAAAAATTGTGAGAGAATCGCTGAAAAGGGGAAGACTGGAGCATACAATGCATTTTGATACCTTCTGGTAACAGTGTGTTTGAATCCGGACTATTCATTTGGCTTCTCAGCAAAAAATGTCAAGCTAACTTTAGGCATCTTTGTACTATGGGTCTATCTCTACAGTTGATTAGATTAGGTTCCATGTTTAGATTATCTTTATTACTTAACATGGTGGTAGTCACTGCAGACAAGGATAGCCAGAGTATAACACAGTGCTGATCTTACATTATGCAAAGTATATTTCCTAGTGATTCAATCTGTCATGGACACTATTGCACAAGTTATCCATGAATGTGAAACATGGGCTGTGATCAAGCCAAAAAGTAACTGTTTGGTATGGAGGGCGATGGTTAAAACATAGATATGGGGAGGCCTGGCAGATTGATTATATCCTGCTCCCACAAACTCGGCATGGCAAATGCTACATGCCCACAATGGTGAAAGCAATCACCAGATGGCTGGAAATAAAAGCCGTGCCCCATGCCACTGCCCGGAACAGCATCCTGGGCCTCGAAAGTCTTGTGGTGGCATGGTACCCCAGAAAGAATTGAGTCAGATAATGGGACTCATTTCCGAAATAACCTCATAGACACTTGAGCATTGAGTGGGTATATCACATCCCCTGTCAGGCACCAGCCTCTGGAAAATTGAGCCGTACAGTGTACTGTACAGTGTATAGTGATGTGTAAGGTGAATTTCTGACTTTTCCAAAACGATAGAGAATTTTCCCAAACTAACTTCTGTCATCTTTATTAGATTACAGCTCCATTCTCTCTAATTCTTTTTTCTGAACAGCAAATATTTTAACGAACATTAGAGAAACTTTTGTTCCAAATTACATTCATTAATGCATTATCTCTCTTGCTGTCTTTACATAATACCGGTATACAAGAAAGCAGTGCACACTGAAGAAATCTTAATTAAGATTTTACAGGCAGTTCTGCTACAAGAACTATTGTTTTCTGCTTCAGCATAAAAATTACAAGATCCTTAAAAGTCACATGACTGACTCTGGATTTAGTGAAGAGGTAGACAACTCAATTTAGGTGTTACACTATTCTTACACAATTATATTTTCTCAACTGAGTCAATTAACATATAAGGTGCTTCATGCTATTGTGATTATATTGCTTCTATTACAGGAGACATTTGGGTATCTTTGTTCTGCACACAGAGAGAGCAGAGTTCAGTTCAGTGTAGTTGTGTTCATTTAGAGTAGTTTACTGTGTATTTTGTCCACATCAAAAATAAAAGCACTGCTACTGTCACACTTGTTGGCAATTTAAAATCAACCCTGAAAAACCTTTAACTGAAGGCAGTAGCTAAGCAAAAAATAAAGCATGTGTATAAATTCGGTCACTCGGCATTGATACTAAATTATAAAAGACAAATAAAAATACTAGCACAGAGGAGATTAAGTTGCTGCTACTTGTGCTGTGTTTGTTTTGTGGATAAAGAGATGAGCTCAAGTTTTACAGATGTCAACACCTGTCACCACTACCAAATTCAACTGAAAAACCCCTACTGCACTTTCAAAAACACCCATTATGCAACATTATTTTCTAAAAGGCATATAGCCCTCATACTTCCAAAATTGCTAATCATGCCTAACCAGTTCTCCTGTACCCTGTCTATCATGCTGTTAAACATATGTGCTTCAGTTGCAAATGGTCTAAAAATAAGTACACGCATGCAGATTTATCGATTCAAAAGAGAAATCCTATAAAGGCTTAAGAATTTAGGATTTACATCAGCTTCCACTGGCATGCAGCCTTGTGGATGGTCAAAAAGATAGCAATTCCAGAATGGAAAACAGCACCTGTTAGCTAGCCACAGTCAGCAGCAATTCAAACAGCAAACAGCAAAAGCAGAGCAAACTTACCCTTTCCCTTTGGGAAATTCTAGCTATCTCTGCAACTGTTACAGAGTTCTAGAGGGAATGAAATTTGTCCTTTCAGTAGAACAGGAAAAGACAATAAATAACACCTCTGTTGACTGATACTTCTCTGACAAAAAGCACTGCACGTGTTGCATGTGGCTACACCTTAAGCATCTTTCTTGATACCCTTCTGTGAAACTGACCCCAATAAGAAGTGCAAATGACATTCACATACAAGTTTATGTCAAGTTTTGACATGACCCTAGAACAGGGTCCTGAAGACCATCTGACTTTGTGAAGCAGAAATGCATCTTCTAAGAAGTCATATGTCACTGCCACCAGAAGGCAAATGCTATATAGAAAAGGGCATATTTAATAAAATGCCACTGAAATGAATCCTAGCTAGAACACTGCTAAATGACATTCCAATTCCTGAACCAAAGTAATCATCTTCAGTGTGACTGGGTAACTACCTGGCACCAAAAAATGGCATTTCCATTAAAGCCATGTATTCATCACTTTGGTGAACACTGGAGTTCAAACTGCATTTCCACGACAGTTCAATATGGTGTAGCTGGTATGGTATTATGAATTTAAGCTTGATGCAAAGTTTTAATAGTAGCAGTACAGTCTTTAGTTCAGCAAGATTCTCATTTCATGAACAAACATCCTGCTGACTTTTCTATGAGCTTCATGTACTTTAGGTCTGCAAGGTCAGGTCTCCTGTATATATCTTAATGACCTAATCAAAAGAACAATTTTCATACCAATAAACAAGGTGTAATATAGCAAGAAGAGAGGCAAAGCTGTTTCCCTGTTAAGCTAAAAACAGGCACAAAAATTTCTAGGTAACACCTGTCAATACAGTTCAGTATTTCCTCATAACGAGATATAACTGGGTTATACTTACTCCCCAAATGATGAGAGAGTTGTATATCTGAAGGGAACAAAGCACCATATGCATATGGTATGTCTTCCTATGTATGAAAATCCACTTGGATCAGAAGAGAAAAAACTGAAAAATAGTTTTTCATAGTTTACACTCAGAGAAAAACAAAAAATAATATACAGTCTTCCTAGGAGTGCTCAAACCATCCTTGTAAAACAGAGCATACAATTTTTTTTATTTGACTTTTCCTTTTCCAAAACGCAAATCTGTTTACATTTTGTTAAATTAAAAATAATAAAATAAATTTAAAAAAGAAAGAAAAGCAGCCTGGGAAAGAAAGAAGGTTTAACTGGTTCAAAAAGCCAAGTGCAGTACACAAGTTGCTGTGCAAAAGAGAAAATAAAAATATTTGAAGATTTAAATATAAAGATACCAGTAAGTGTCACGGTTTTACCCCTTATACAAAGCCAGAAAAATTTTAACACAGGTTGAGAAAAACATTATTCATCTTATCTTTGTCATCATTTCTCTCTTACTTTCTTGAATATCAAATTGTACTATGTCTTGAATATACATTCAAAACTCCCATTAATACCAATTAAAGTTAAATATCTGAAATGCTACATGGACAAGAGACTATTGTTTTGCTTGGAAGGCACCATTTTCAGAAAAAAAACCCCAACCAACTGAATGAGCTGAACAACAAAGTTCCATTTCCTCTAAGAATTCAAAACTCCTTTGAAACCTTAAAATGCATGTCAACTTTAATATTAACTATGCTGCCAACTTAAATTTCTAGCCCAAACTCATACAGTTTTCACTGTTTTCTCTCTCTCACTCTTTCCAGAACAAATACAGGACAAAAACTGAGCAAGGTGCTCCTGACAGTAAACAAATACTATGAAAGCAAAGTCCTCCTAAACCCTGATAAAACAACCACTATGAAATAGTACAGATACTACCCTGATGAACCCACAGGCTGCAGTTTTTGGGGAAAAGGAGACTATAAATCTTCACAACACTGTGTTCAAGAGAAAGCTGTTAAATGCACTGAAGGTGTATTAACTACCTAAATCCTTAAAGGTGGATTCACTGAAATTCAGGGAAGTCCTGGCTTTTCACGCTCATGGAAGAAGGAAAAGGACTCAAAGTTCACTGAAATTGACTGAGGACTTACAAGATCACTTTCTAGTTAGTCCAGTGGGCGTTGGATAAAGATTTTAATGTGAAACTCACTTGGCAATCAACTATTTTTACTTTTCTTTAATATGTTATTTCTATCTACATACTTGTATATTGGCCTGTCTTTTATGCATTTGTTAACATTGAATATGGTCATTTCATTCTTATGGTTCTGTTTACTGTAACTGTTCTTTGCATAAAAATTATTTATGTAGAATAATAATACTGTTTGAAGAATAACTCCAGAGAGCTATAGCTAAGGTTCTTCTCTAGAGGTGCGCAAGGTTATTATAATATTTCATAACCACAAAACCATACATCTTCAGATAGATGCAGTATTAGCTTGTAATATTCCTTGCTACCATGGTACCAACTTCTCCTTGTAAAGCAATTTAATCACTTCCGTATTGGTTATACGTGAAATACTAGCGCTATGCTTCATAGGAAACACCTCCTGAATTTTCATTACAATATATTGTTTTATTACTTATACAGTTAGAAAATCTATTTGTCTTTAAGCATGTCACTGCATCTCATCAAAAAATGTCTAGCCTAACTAAGTTTTACTAGTGGAAAAAAAAAAAAGTGTTTTTCCAGTTTGGAGTCCTCAATTCAACCAGTCTGGGGTTCACTACAGATTTTCTAAACCCCACATGTCATCTCCATGATACTTTAATTATCTTTTGTAATACCACCTATCAGAACTGTTCAAAGACTATAAATCTTTGTCTTCCAAGACAGAGAAGAACAATCACATAAATTTTAATATCCTGTGAGATAACGTGGTACTGTAACTACATTCTTATCCATCTAATACAGCTATATTCTGACCTAGCTACGATATAGCAAAAGAAACTAAGACTACAACAATTTGTATTGTTTTACATAGGAAAGCCATGGTCACCTTCAAAAGCTTGACATGATTTTATTTTTCACCAATGAAAATATACGAAAGTCAAACAAATTATTTTATTTTTCTCCATGGAAATAGTCCATCGGATGACAAACTAGAGCCACCTTTATTAATACTATGCTCTTCTTTGCAAATCAGGCAAAAATGTCATCCAGTGAGTTACAAAATCCTGGCACATAAGAATAACATGTACAAAACTGAAGTAATTACAGAATTCACAGGCAGTACCCAAGACAACATAACAGATTAACAATTTAGGCATGCATAAATAAATATGTATGTACTGCATATTTAGAAGGCTTTTGCATTGAGAAAAGATGAAACTAAAGTTCTGAGCAGCATTTTTATCATCACTGTGGAAATGCTAGGCCAGGCCCTCAGGTGCATGAAGTTTCCACTCTGCAAGAGAAGCAGGCTGTCACAAAGCCAATTAACAGCTACTTGATTCTGTAGTGTCCTCAGCACCAACACTGATTTGGCTTAGGCCACCTGGCTAAGGCTCCTTGGGGATCTAACTGTAGTACCCTTGAGCTTCACCCATCCAAGCATTTACAAGTGCCACCAGGTACATATACACTGGTATGTCCATGTATCTGTGAGTACTTTCAGACCCAGCAGATCTCATCCGGCTCTCCCAGCTGCTCTCTAGCGGTTGGGACTAATTCGTTACAGCATGCAAGTGGCCAGAATGTAACTTGGAAACTGATCCACCACATCCAGCCAAGACTGCTACTCTTGATCATCTCTGGCCTAAGCAGATCTGCTCTGGCATTCAGAGCAACAGGGAATCCAGGAGCCAAAACTGACAGCATGTCTCTGCTGCACTGTGTAGAAACTTCTTAACTTGTTCTACAGGTAACTTAGTCTCAAAGACATAAAGAAACAAGTACTACTAAAAGCATTTGTAATGTAACATACTAAAACTGATTTCTGGGATTAATCACTGTACTTTTTATTCAGAGGACATTTCAACATACAGGATTGTAGACACTTCTTTATACCTGCACACACATGCTTTTTTTTATTATAAAATTAATTACAGCTTTTAAAAAGTAAAAACATGTAATATTTATCATACAGCTGCCTGAGGCCACATTGTTAAAACTGTGATTAAAAGTTACTTTCAAACAACTACATGTTGTACCCAAGCGTAACCTTGCTTATAGGTCATATTGGCCAAGCACATAAAAACTGACAGTTTGAAAGATGAGCAAAACATGTTTTAAAAACGTTTGAGTAGATCTATAAAAGTTGGCAAAACCATGCTGAATTCTTATTGGTATTTTGCTAGGAAGAACTGCATTAACAATAATTCTGAACAGTACACACTCTAAGTTAGTTCCAAAAAAGCAGGTAACCTATAGTCAGAGTCAAAACCACCTGAGCTCAAAAGGTCTTACACAGTCTGAGTTTTCATTTCACTGACACCTGTACAAAGTGCATAGGACTTGCTCAGATGTCATAATTGACCTGTTTGGTTCATGTCAGAAGTCTCACTACAGGGCAATCACCTCAAATAAGATCTAATAGTGAAATGAAAGCATGCAGTAACTTGGCTGAGTGACCACCCAGAAAATCACAGAATCATAGAATAGTTTGGGTTGAAAGGGACTTTCAAGATCATCTAGTTCCAACCCCCTGCCATGGGCAGGGACACCTTGCACTAGACCAGGTTGCTCAAAGCCCCGTCCAACCTGGCCTGGAACACTGCCAGGGAGGGGGCAGCCACAGCTTCTCTGGGCAACCTGTTCCAGAGTCTCACCACACTCACAGTAAAGAATTTCTTCCTTATATCTCATCTAAACCTACTCTCTTTCAGCTTAAAACCATTATCCCTCATCCTATCCTTACATTCCCTGATGAAGAGTCCCTCCCCATCTTTCCTGTAGTCCCCTTTAAGTACTGGAAGGTCACTACAAGGTCTCCCTGAAGCCTTCTCTTCTCCAGGCTGAACAACCCCAACTCTCTCAGCCTGTCCTCACAGGGGAGGTGCTCCAGCCCCTGATCATCTTTGTGGCCTCCTCTGGACCCACTCGAGCAGGTCCATGTCCTTCTTATGTTGGGGCCCCCAGAGCTGGACACAGTGCTCCAGGTGGGGTCTCACAAGAGTGGAGTAGAGGGTGACAATCCCCTCCCTCGACCTGCTGGTCATGCTTCTCTTGATGCAGCCCAGGATACAGTTGGCTTTCTGGGCTGCAAATGCATATTGCTGGCTCATAGTCAGTTTTCTCTCCACTATTACTCTCCACAGGGCTACTCTCAAACCACTCATCGCCCAGCCTGTATTTGTGCTTGAGATTGCCTTGACCTATGTGCAGGACCTTGCACTTGGCCTTGTTGAACTTCATGAGGTTTGCATGGACCCACCTCTCAAGCCTGTCAAGGTCCATCTGAATGGCATCCCTTCCTTCCACAGCTTGGTGTCATTGGGAAACTTGCTGAGGGTGCACTCAATCCCACTGTCCATGTCACCAGCAAAGATGTTAAACAGCGCTGGCCCCAACACCCACCCCTGAGGAACGCCACTCGTCACTGCTCTCCACTTGGACATTGAGCCGTTGACCACAACTGTTTGATTGCAACAATCCAGCCCGTTCCTTATCCACCGAGTGGTCCATCCATCAAATCCATGTCTCTCCAATTTAGAGACAAGAATGTCATGCGGGACAGTGTCAAATGCTTTGCACAAGTCCAGGTAGATGACATCAGTAGCTCTTCCCTTATTCACCAGTGCTGTAACCGCACTGTAGAAGGCCACCAAATTTGTCAGGGCATTTGAAGCCATGTTGGCTGTCACCAATCACCTCCTTATTTTCCATGTGCCCTAGCATGGTTTCTAGGAGGATCTGCTCCATGATCTTGCTGGGCAGAGAGGTGAGACTGACTGGCCTGTAGTTCCCCAGGTCCTCTTTATTTCTCTTTTTAACAATGAGGGTTATGTTTCCCCTTTTCCAGTCAGTGAGAACTTCACTGGACTGCCACAACTTCTCAAATATGATGGATACTGGCTTAGTCACTTTATCCACCAGTTCTCTCAGGACGCATGGATGCATCTCATTGGTTCTCATGGACTTGTGCACCTTCAGGTTCCTTAGGTGGTCTTGAACCTGATCTTCTCCTACAGTGGGTGGTTCTTCCTTCTCCCAGTCCCCACCTCAATGAAGACTGAGTCAAAAAAGTCACTGCATACCTCAGCCTTATCCATATCCCAGGTGACCAAGTGTCCCTTTTCCTTCCAGAGAGTGCCCACACTTTCCCTAGTCTTGCTTTTATCATCTACATACCCGTAAAAGCTTTTTTGTTGCCCTTGACATCCCTAGCCAGATCTAATTCTGTCAGGGCTTTGGCCTTCCTAACCTGATGTCTGGCTACCCAGAGTTTCTCTGTACTCCTCCCTGGCTACCTGTCCTTGCTTCCACCCTCTGTAGACTTCCTTTTTATGTTTGATCTTGTCCAGGAGCTCCTTGTTCATCCATGCAGGCCTCCTGGCAGTCTTACCTGACGACTTCTTTGTCAGGATGCATAGCTCTTAAGCTTGGAGGTGGTGATTCTTGAATATCAACCAGATTTCTTGGGCCTCTCTTCCCTCCAGGACTTTATCCCATGTTACTCTGCCAAGCAGATCCCTGAAGAGGCCAAAGCCTGCTCTCCTGAAGTGCAGGGTAGTGAGCTTGCTGCACACCCTCCTTGCAGCCTTAAGGATCTTGAACTCCACTGTTTCACAGTCGCTGCAACCAAGGCTGCCCTTGAGCTTCACACTCCTCACCAGCCCCTCCTTGTTGGTGAGAACAAGGTCCAGCATAGCACCTCTCCTTGTTGGCTCCGCTATCACTTGGAGAAGGAAGTTATCATCAATGCATTCCAGGAATCTCAGGGATTGCTTAAGCCCTGCAGTGTTGTTCCTCCAACAGATATCAGGGTGGTTGATGTCCCCCATGAAGACCACAGCTTGTGAACATGAGGCTGCTCCTATCTCTCTAGAGAGGACCTCATCCACTTGGTCTTCCTGGTCAGGTGGCCTGTAGCAGACCCCCAGTATAACATCTCCTGTCCATGCCTTCCCTTTAATCCTTACCCATAAGCTCCCACTTGGCTCCTCATCCATCCCCAGGCAGAATTCCATGCACTCCAGTTGGTCACTGACATAAAGGGCACCCCCACTCCTCATCTCCCTTATCAGTCTTTCTTAAAGGCCCTGTATATCCTTCCATTCCAACACTCCAGTGATAGAAGCCATCCCACCATGTCTCCGTGATACCAATAAGATCATAGCCCTGCAGGTGTGTGCACAGGACATCTATATATAAATATAAGAATATGTGTCCCCCATATAAATAGGGACATATTTTATAAAAGACACATTAGCACTTGTATGTTGCTTACTTTTATTGGGTCATAAAGAAATCTTCCCTTCTCAGAGTTTTCAAATTATGAAGGAGATGATTTCCAGGTGACCTCAGCTGTGACACATTAACCAGTATATGGCATCCCCAGACTCTGTGGTTAATATAGTAATATATAGTTTAAAATGATATAAAGTGGATATTGTCTGGCCCAGGCTCAAACTCCTATGCCTCGGCACCTACCTCTAAGTGGACCTGTGATCCCCTGATAGCCAGCCAGAACGATCTACAATAACCCAGCCAACAACAGTCAGATGCCTCAGTCAAAAGTCAGTGATGAAATGCAGCAATAGGCAGAGGCTCAGGGAAGTTTTCCACCCCCAGGTGGGGTGACTGTTCCAAGACATCCTTGCAGGGCAAACAAAACCTAGCAGAAGCCTACCGTGACAGTCTTCCTGTTATGAGATCCACCGCTTCTGCTGTGTCATCCAATTCATTCACACATTTTTGCTATGACTTGATGCATAGTCTTATACCTAGTACAGTGTAATATCTTTAGAGGAAAACCTATTACTTAGGACTCAGTTATCTCCTGTGCAATTTTTATTGAGCCATTTTGCAGTGTGTCATTTTGTTTTACTTTCTAAAAGAATTAATGAATTTTGTTTCAGAAAACTGGAACGACAAAATGTCTGAAAGTGGACAGCTCATGCTATGGCACGACTTCCCTCTCCAAAAACCTGCAGGTGAGCTTTTTGCTTTTACCAGAAAATTCTCTTGCCACCCACTTTTGTCATGACCATTCCTGAGATTACAGCACTAATTGTGTCAGATGACAAAGAGCAATTTTACAAAGTGAGGTGCAGTACCAAATTCACTTTGCAGAAGACTTCAGGTGATATCAATATAAAACCTTAAAGAATTACTGTTCCTTCTCTACAAATAAAAAACAATTCACAGCAAACATTTTAGTTTGGAGCTTTTCAACAGAGTTGTCTGTTTATGTTTAGAATTTGCACCAGTAACAAACAATAGTATTTCATTTCCCTTTTAAGTGAGGATATTACTGAATAAACAGTATAGAACTTCTGTAAGTTATTTCTTAGTTTAACTAGTTTTTTGATGCCTCTATATATGCTTCTTTTGTTCATACCCACACCTATAAAGACTTTGTATTTTCTCCAGAGAAATATTCAGAGTAAGATACCTATAATGTGGTATTTCAGTATCTCCTCCTCACTTGTAACTAGGACATAATGTGTTGAATTCTACTCCCATTGAGTTCTAATTCTATAAACTAGACAGAAGATATGGATAAAACAATTTTGTCGCAGTAGCAGTATATTTTCCATGTGAAATGTTTAATATGCTCCAACTTGCAACATCAGTAGCAGATGCTCAAATTCTTTTCCAGACTTTATATTATAGTCTATTTCAACCCAATTTAGCAATGGGAATGTTTGACTTTGTACAGTAATCTGAAATCTGCACATGAAACTTTCCAGCAAGTAGGCCAGTCTCTTCAGAGTTTGCAGAACATTTTTACACCTGAGCTGCAACATAAAAAAATTTGTGTAATAGGTATTACAGAGCAGTAGTAATGTGCTCTTTAACAAACAGGTAAGATAGAGGTGAATCCCAAGCAAGTTTACATAAACTTGAGACATCAGACTCAACCTGACCTCGTTGCCACTAACTTGGTGAGAAACTTTCATTTCAAGCTTAATTCATGTGATGAAAACCTGTAGTATGATCAGCTATGCTCATACGTTTGAATCTTTCAGCCAACTTTTAGCAGTGGTATGTTATTTCCTAGCTTATTTTAAGCAAATACAGTAGTGAACTACATATAGCAGAATTTGTGTTATGATTACATTTGAGATAAGATGCATTTTCTGAGGCCTATTAATAAACACCTAGTGTACTCAAAAGCTTGGCAAAAAAAAAGGCTAGTGGGTTTACTACAAAGTCTGAAATCCAAGCAAAATGTATTATTTTTCTACATGGAAAGATCTTTCAAATTCTGAAGGCTTTAACTTTTACAAAATAATTTTTTACAGTACAATGCCATGAATGTACTAATGCCACTCTTACTAACTGCCTAACAGACCAAATGATTTTTTGAGATTTAAAGTGTCATCTTAGAAAATGTACATAGAAGAAATTAACTGGTTTAGAATATTTTGTGGGTGCCCACAGCAGCATGGATTCCTTTACATGAACCATCCTACCTACATGAAACTATTTTTCTAGGAAAGAATATATTAAAATTTGACTGATGATTCTGAAGTATCTTATAAAAATGTTAAGATGACTGATTGCATACATCTTAACACAAGAAGATATTGTCATAATTAAACAATGGAAGACAAGTTCCACTTTTTACAATGATAGTCTGTTTAAGGCAGATAAGCAGTGCAAGTGGCACTGCTCTATCATTATGCTTCTAAATGTACAGCACAGATTCATCAATTACTACTACCATGGCCTGTAGAAAGACTATACAGCCTATACACTAACACTGGTCACGTCCATCCATGACATCTTTGCAGGCTACCATGAACTCACTGTTCCCCATTAAACTAATCTTGAGCTGCATCAGCTAACAGAAAGCTGACTATGGCTTCACAGCTACTGTACACAAGGACTTGTTTGTCATAGTAGCATTAGGCGGGTTTCAAGCAGATCACGCAAAAGGGATACACCAAAACTTTTTCCCATGGCAAACAACTGCCTTGGCTTGGTTGCTACAGATTTTGGCAAACAGCACTCATGAAATAGATCAGGAAGCTGACTTTAAATGACCCATTACTAAATTCAAATAGCAGAAATGTTATATTTGTTACATACTTGAACACATGCTAATTTGAAAAAGCTGTTTTGGTGAACTGTCTTATGGTACAAAACAAAATGAAAGAAGAATCCTATTGCTGCAAGTAACTACAGTTGGTATCACAGTCTTTAAGACAGATTTACACAGGAGATGACCTCATCAATGGATAGTAGAACAGCTGGGGCCTTCCTTAAAGAATTGCATTTTACATTCTTTGAAGCTAAATATTTAAATTAACAAAGCAAAAGGGTGACTGCTAAAATGGTCCTGTACTTCTGCCAAGTACTTTAACAACAGTAAATCAAGGAACAGAACAGCACTTCAGGCTGGGGTTTGACAAGCACATAAGGCAATTTAACTGCTGCCTGTCAACCATCCTGCTCTCCTCTTGAATTTACCTTCATAGTTCTATGTCGTCCCTTGCATCAGCCTCCATAGGGTCCATTGTGAAGCAGATTCAAGCTGGCAGAAAGTGGTTTTCTGTTCTGTTTTTGTTTTTTAAACCAGTGGCCAGGGGGGAGGAGTTGTCTTCTGCCAGACTAATGTGCTGAAGTGGTTCTGCAAAGGGTTAGGAAGGATGGAGTTATTGCGTTTGTGAGAAGGGAAGACAGGATCATACAGACACACTGCTGGAGTCATGCTGCTGTGAAACCACATTTATTACTAAATAACACCAAGTAATAATGCAGCACACTAATAATACATTTCTAATGTTTCTTTAAACCTCACTCTTAATGCTGTTTGCAGTGCAGCAGCTCTTCTAAGTTACATGCTCTGAATATCAAATGACCAGCCTGTTTTTGAACAAGGAACACGAAGAAATCCTTTCTACATGGTGGGCTTCCAACCTAACCTCTAATAAAACTGGGAGGGAGGAAGGGAAAAGCTTTGCTTATTATTTTCATGTTACTATGAAATGTAGTTCACAAATGGAAAGTGATTAATTAGATGGTACTGGAGTTAAGACTGTTGTGTAGTCAATCTGTAGAGGGGCTAGGAAAGCATTAAAGTTATTTGAGTAAACATCACTTTGCACACTGATATTTTTAAAAGCTGCTTTGGTTTTAATTAAGCATAATTTTAAAAGCAATCAATGCAGCTCAAATACCATGTACCATCATTCTTATTTTCCCATTCACTGCAGTTGGATTAAGTGCTATGAATGTAATCTTTCAGAGTTTTCTTTCTTTTTTTATCTGTTCCGGGTTTGTGGACACAGCCTTAACCTGTTCTTCTTCTGAGTTCATGTTTACTGAGGTTCAAAGTAAAAAAAAAACAACAACAAAAAGCAAAGCCTGTGTTACCTACAAGATATTTTTAAGATCTATGAACCTGTTGACTGATTTGCCACAACACTTTTAACTCTCTCAAACATCAGACATACACACAAAAGAACTCTTAAGGAATTATACTGTTGGCAAAATTAGGACAAAGACAAGAAGTTGCCTTCCAGCACAGAACTAATGCCATGCTGATGGCAAAGAACTCCAGAAGCACCTTGCAAAACTCAGAGTGGACAAAGAGTTGACAAATGAGCTTCAGTCTAGATACATGTAAGCTAATTCATCTAGTGAAATATAATCTAAATCACCATGCCGAGAAACGAGGAAGAGAAATCTAGGAGTGATTATTGACAGATTCCCTGGAATTAACAGTTTTATGTTCAACAGCAACCAAAAAACCTAGCAAAACATTGGGCATCATGAGGAAAGGCATTGAGAACAAGATAGAGCACATTTATACAAACTTACTCCACCCACATCTCAAGTAGCGTGTGAAGTTCTGGTCTCTGCATCTCAAGGACAGACTCTAGTCAGACCAAGGGCAAACAAAACATCAAAAGGATGAAGTGCCTGCCTTAGAAAAAAGAGACTAAAGAGTCTTTTCAGTTGGAGAGAAGGCTGAAGCAAGATATGATCAATTGAACCATGAAGGTGGTAAGTAAACTAATGTAAAACTTCTGCTAGCTAAATCCTCCAGTAATAGAACTAAGGGACATTTAACAAAGCTAGTAAGACATCAGTTTACCAAAGATTAAAGTGCTTCTTTACAAAGCTAGCAGTAAGCTTCTGAAACGTGCCACCACAGGAGATTGTGAAGGTAGTGAGCATCAGCAAGTTTGAAAAAAGAGAGGTTCTTGGTTGGCAGGTCCACAAACAGGCTCTAAAAACCCTGAGCAGATATATACCTACCATCCCTAACATGAAAACTAAGTATGCTGGGAGAATACAAGGGAACAGATACATAAGGTGCCTAGATTTGTGTGCAGCCCCTAAATAGCATCCCTTAACATCACTGTTGGAGACTGAAACCTGAGTATGAAAGCCCACTGATCTGACCCAACAGAGCTTTTCTGATATTCTTAACTTCAATGCCTCTAATGTCTTCTGTTAAGCTCTGAAAAAAACAGAAAAAAAGGTTACACCCCTGCTTCTTAACCACTGTGAAAGATACAGATCAGATCTGAATAACAGCAGACCTTCAGTATAAAGTCTAACATATAATAGCCTATGTTAAGCAATAAATTAGTACTATATCTTTAAACAAAAATAAGGGTCAGACCCAGGAGGAAATATATGAATTACTCCAGCCAGTATGACCCCCTGCAAAGCCACAGATGTTGTTCCACAGCAGGATCAGCTATTTCAGTGAAAATGTAGCCACCTGCTGAGGGACAAAAGAAACAAACATCACCCCCTCAAAGAGCAGAGCTGCAGAACAGCTCAAAGGGAAGCAAGGTTAGGCATGCAAGTCATCCACATTTATACTACAGCAAGTCTCAAAAGATAGTAAGAGTTAAAGTTTACTGGTACTCAGATGGCAGTCTTTAAAAAGTGAGTGCAAAAGCCAGTATCTGTAGGGTATTTTCTGCCCTCCTTTCTATGGAAAGTATTTATACATGAAATATGCATATTATAACTGAAATATTTTGAGGCTACTGATAATACAGAACACCTTCTGCAAAGGGAGAAGGTATGCTGGCAACACTCCACAGAAATTAATAAATATAGCTGAACAGAATTCTCACATGGTTTCAGTTGTATAGCGTATTCTTCATTCACTTCACTCTTAACCATTAGTTCCCTCTCCAGTATTTGGTAACTTCTTGTTATTCAGAAGAAAAGAATGTATACTTATGTATTTCATAAATATGGATAGTGATACATTATGTTATAAATTATACACTTATATATACGTTATACACTTAAATTAATAATACAGTACAGTTTTGATGAGTAACTATTGCAGATATTTAGATTACTCCCAATAGTTTGGGAGGTTAAATTGAGAGCCAGAAAAATCAGAATGCAGGAAGGTTAAAGAAGAGTGTCCACCCCCTACTACACCTGCAAAATACCTAGCAATTTTACATTTTAGGTAGTGATACAAGAAGGAGGATGTGGTCGTAAATTACATTTGTAATTCTTTATCACACCTTGATTTATCTCTGTATTAATGCTACCCACAAGCAGGGCCAAGGCTCAGAGAGACTCTTGTGCATCCTTTCTTTCTCCTGGATGGACTCTAGAGAGCTGATCTCAGCCACCAACACATCTGCAGTCTGCACAGCTCTGCTGAAATTTACGCCTGCCTGCCTATCAAAGAACAACTTGCCCATCTTCACCTCTCTCCCTCTGTTACTCTGTTGAAGAGCTGTGTCCTCAGCATCAGGAGCTGAATTCCCATGTCCTGTTTAAGAGCATCTTTTGTTAAGTTCCTTGGAAAACATTCACTGGAGACACAGGAGCTGAAGAACAGCAATCTTGGTCATTCACATATGCCTATGGCAGCATTAGGCAGCAGCAGATACTATCACTGCGTGGAAACATCTGAAGCCTGTGAGTAAGTGACAAAGGGAACACTTGAATGCAGAGACATTTTATACTTCTGTTTATCTGGAATTCTGCAGAGCTTCCATACATCAGCATTTACAGTCGCTGTGTTTGCTGGAGACAGTGCTAACAGCTACGAGTCAGTATTTTAACTGCAGTTCAAAAACAGCATTAGCTTTTCCAAAAAGATCAGCGTACTGTTTGCATGATCTAATACAACGAGGAGATCCATCATTCATTCATCTTTTCTACGATCTTCTGCAAGTCTTCAGCAGTTCAACTAAATGTACATATGTACTTCTTTCTAAAAAAGCATGCCACTTGTTTTCTCTAGCTGTATCAAAACAAATAATTTTACTACTACTCGTGGCAAATTACATCAATAATATTTTAGTATCCATCTTTAAGCAACTAAACTGGCAGCAGGTTGGAGAATGTGACAGGACTGACTGCTTCAGTTCCAGATTTCCTATTATATTGCATACAGCAATACTTCCCTGTAAAAATTACTACTACAAAAGCAGCTTAGAAAAATCCAAGATTTTTTTTGTTTTTTAATGAGTGTCCTTAGTTGGGAGGCATACAGATGGACTCATTTTCTTTTCTACAGAAAAAAACTATGAAAAGCAAGCTAACAATCGCCAAAACTTCTGTGTTCTCCTCTAGCTTTAACCAGGTATAAACATTATATAATGATAATAATTATGATTATTAGTAAGTCTATAGCTGATAAATATTTTTTAACAAGTAAATAGTTAATACATCTATATTCACTTTAGTGGTGGGATGCTCCCTGCTCCAAAAAACTTCATTATTTATTAACAGACAAAGAGAGAAATCAACACTGAATCGAGCACACTTCTGAAGATATACAATTGAAATATTTTGATCATTTAGAAAAAGGTTTCCTAAGAACTCTGAGGAAAAAAAGTAGTTAAGACAAAGATAAGCTGTGTAGCGAACACACTGCATACATTCTCCTGTATGTCTGCCTTCCTGAGAACAATCCCAGTGAAACGAGTACCACAAATGATACAGTTTACCCACTCATAAACTAGATTTTTAGATTAAAATTTGGTGTCACTCACAAGGGGGAGGGGGGGGGGAAGCTTAGTGTTTTCAGCCTATAATCTTCGCAAAAATTCCACTGGTCTGTGCCACAAAACCACCACAAAAATTCAGGGGTTTCTTTCCTAAGAAACCACATAAGAAAAACACAGGTGAGGTATGAGGCAGTCTGGCACAACTGGGTGCATCTCAGACATTGCATCATAGCTACATGCAGTCTATTTGGATCAGGATTGCTCTCTAAATTAACCTAAAATACTCTGAAGACACTGATTCAAGTTAACTATATGAGGTTTCTGAAAAACTGGCTTGCCAATATGACATTTGCTGGATCTATCTGGATCTATCCAGAATCTGTAATGTATAAGAAACTCAAATTTCAGTAGCAATATATGTTCTGTCAAAACCGTTATTTAGTGGGTAAGTATGCAGGGAGGGAACAACATTAACCTGTATCAGTTATATGTTCCGCACTTCAGATCTTCTCCACTTACTAGTGCCTTCCCCTCAGCTGTGAAACTGGGCTTCAGCTCTCCAAAACAGAGCACGTATCTGTAACGGTGCTTACACTGGTTATTCATCTTTGCCATCTATCCCATAACTCTAAAAAATTCTGAAAGCATGTTATGCATCACGTGATCAAATGTGTCCTTATAACTGAATTAATGGATCAGAATACTCCGTATCAAGAAAGAGAGAACCAAATCTACTAGCACTTCTAGAAAGTAGGGAAGGAAGCTTACAGCCACAAAAGAAGGAAAAACCAAATCAAACACTTTTTGTGTTTTCTGCAGACAGTGTTTCTTAATGTTTAAAATGCCCAACCCATCACACACAAAATAATCAAGAGAAAACAGAAACTATTTTCTCTTCAACTGTGAAGTGTGGATGCTATCTTGCTTCCTACTGAATCAGTGTCAAGACTCCTCTTGATTTCTGTGATTGAAGGAGCAGGTCCATCACCACAAAGTCTGGCAGCATCCTGATTCCTTAAAATGTTATATAATCACGATTCCAAATGTTTACCTTAACGTCTATAAAGAGCACCTAAACGCTGGGGTTTTTTAATCAACAAGATTTGACAAGACTTCAAAGCCTTCCAATATTATCTTCTATCACTAAAAGTACAGCAGGTTGAATAATGATGAAGTGTGCATGGATAAAGGGGATTTAATCTTTGGAATTCCTCCGTCTCAACAGCCGGTGGTCACATATCAACCGTCACCGTTACACTTACTTTAAAACAACTTTTTTTTTGAACAGTTTTAGCTTTGAGACACAGTCAGCGGTCACAACAAGACCACCACCTTCGTTAGCTTCCCCCGCGTGTGAATCACCCAGCTGAGCGTCCAGGACCACGGTCGAGTACAACCCTCCTCGAGGGGAAGTTCAAGCCCCCGCCGAGCCGCTCAGCCCCAGCGCCGCCGGCGGACGAACCGACCGACGGACCGACCGGGCCCGGGGCCGCGCGCACGCCCGCGCTGGCGGCTGCCGCTCCCCACGAGCGCGCGAGATCCCCGCGCGAGCCGGGCCGCGGGGCAGTCCCGCCTGCCGCCCCCCTCAGCTCCCCCCCGCGGCAAGCGGGACACGCAGCACCCCGCCGGATGGGTGCGGGGACACGGCGCCGTCCCCCCTTCCCAGCGACCACCCCCACCTCCCCGGCAGCCCCTCACCGGCAGCGCCGGGGCCACCGGCGACGCCGTTCGGCGGCGCCCCCGCGCTCCGGCCGCCCCCGCCCCCAGCCCTCCCGAGGCAACGGAGGAGCGGAGGGGACAGCGCGGCAGCCCCTCCGCCAGACCCGACTGGCGGGCTAGTGTCGCCCCCCGCCGTGGCACCGCCGGCCGCCGCCAAGCGGGCGGCGGCACTGAAGTTCCCGCTGCGCCGCCGGTCCCGCCCGGGGACCGGGACGGTGCACGGCCAGGACCACCGCTCCGACGGGCACGGCAAGGGGCGGCGGAGGACCGCGCCCGCCCGCGACCCCGGCCCGTCGCGGCCCACCGCCGCCCAGCGCTGCCGCCCGCCCCAGGCACCCTGCCCGCCCGCCGCTCCGCCCGTGCCGGTACCGCTGCCCGGCGCTGCCACCGGCCCCTTCAGCACGAGGCGTATCGGACGCGCACGGAGGCTGGCATCCGCCCTCCCCGCGGCCGGACCTTACCGGCCGCGCTCGCCGCCCTCGCCCGCCTGGGCGCACGCCGCTCCGTGCCGGGCTCCCGCTGCCATACGCCGCCCCGCAGCCGGCATCACTGCTCCGCCCGCAGCCGCACCAGCCGCCGCGGCGCCCGGCAGCAGCGCCCGCCTCAGGAGAGCGCAGCCCGGGTACCGGCGGGGCTCGCCCTCTCCGACTGACAACGTCTAGTAGCCAATCGCCGCCCGCTCAGCACTGAGGAGGCGGGAAGGTGTGACGGAAAGGGGCCAATGGGAGCTCGCCGCTGCGGCAGCACTGTTTCCGGGAGGGGGGGCCGCGGCGGGCAGCGGGGGTCGCCGCGGGTGTGAGGCGTTGGGGCGCGCCAACAGGGCCGGCGGCGGGGCCGTGCGGATCGGCGGGCCGGGCCCGAGCGGGCTGGGGCAGGGCCTCGGCCTCTCCGGGGCTCGCTCTGGCCCCGGCGGTGGCTGCCGGCAACGGTAACGTGTGCGGCGGGGCCGGTCTCGCCCTTCCCCAGCCGCTCCGGAAAACGGGAGCGGGGCTGAGGGCCGGCCTTTCAGGTGGGAAGAGCGTGTCGCCCTTCCCTCGCGTGTGCAGGAACATCGGAACTTCACACCGAGGCGCTTTGTTTAAAAAAAAAAAAAATTACGAAAGGGGGAGAGGATGTATCTTTTCCGGCAGAATCCCGCGGGGCTGAAACCGCGTCCGCCGGCAACATCCCCGCGGCGGCCGGCTGCCGCCGACCTTGGCGTCGCCGCGGCGGACAGGGGACCGCGTCCTTAACAGCTGCCGCGCCGCGCTGCGGTGTGGGTGTGCCGCGCCGCCCCGCGTGGACCCTCCGGTGCCCTCTGCCGCCACGGGTGGCACTGCGCTGCGAGGCGTGTAGCGAGTTTACAAGGCCTCAGAACTGAGGCTTGGCCCCCGACTGTGCCTGACCTGCCTGCACCCGGGTTTCACTTAGTTCAGCTATAGCAGAAATTTCGCCGGTGGCCCAGGTGTCTCTGGCTAACTGTTGTTTATGGGGCACAACCCTAGTTTTGCATCCCTGTTATTCTACGTGGAATGAGGTCTTCTGCACCCTAACCACAGTGATGTAGTGTAGAGGTGTGCAGGCCTGGCAGGGTAGCAAAGGCCCTGCAGAAGTGAAGACCTGGGATGCACCACAGAGGAGTCCTGGCATAAGGTGATAAGGGAAGGGGCACAGACTTGGTACTGGAGACCTTACGGCTGTAAGTGGCTTACCCGTGATCAGTTAAAGAAATGCAGCCCTGGAGCTGAACAAAACTGGGTTTGGGGTAGCAAAGAAATAGTATCTAAATTATCTAAAAGGTAACAGTAAATTCAGGTGTAGAATTGGAGCTGCAGACCAGTGAAGAAAGAGAAAGGTAGAAACATATGTTAACAAAGATAAAAATTACCTCAAGTGGATCCTCGAGGAGGAAGAAAATAAACATGAGCATCATGCGGGTACCCTCATCTTTGCTGAGTTCAGAACTGCTACTACTGTTAAACAACCTGAAAGTCATGCCCTTTCCTTTCATAGCAACAGTTTAATGCCAGTTTTATTCTGGTGAGACTGATCCACTACAACGTCAGATTTCTTTTCCTCCCACTCTTCAACAGTTTACCTTTTTTTTGGTGGCAATGATACATATGAGTTTACTGTGTCGCTGTGAACACTGAATACAGCCACTTTTGTTTGGAAGGAAATAAGAAATGTTTTAAATGCTAATAAATTTAGACACTGTGCAATAGCTCAGTCAGAGATGTCTTTCTTCTAGCAAATTGGTTTTATTAGTTCAGGAGCCACTTCAAGCCTTGAGAAAGTACAGTGTTGTTAGTATTTTATACTTCTCAGAAAGTATGAGATTTTTTACTCTTTGTTAAAGCAGGTGGTTTTTTAACATTTGATGTCAGCCATATCTTTATCTTGGAAAAAAACAAACAACAAATATACTTTATTTACTGTTGACAGTTTTATAGATGTTGCAGAACTAACTAAAGCATTGCACAGTTATAACTCTATAACTCTGGCAAAGAAGGAGGAAATATGAGAAATAATCCTTATAAGTGAAGCTCTTTCATAGTAACTAGAACATAAATGTCATTATTTTTAATATTTTAAACTTTAGCTAAAAATGTAAACATAAATTCAGATATCCTGTCTGAACATTATTTTCATGTTAAAAGAGTAGCCTTTAAGGTTCAACAGCAGCTTTTTGCAAGCGTATACACAACTCGGCTAGTGAGGTAACTAATCATTACTTGCCAGGATAAACCAGCAGTTTAGCTAAAAACGAAAAAAACCAAGTAATATATCTTAAGACAATTCTTCAAAAGTGCTGAAGATCTCTAAACAAAATTGTTGCAAATAGAAAGACAGCATACCACATAACAGCTAAATATCCTGTTGATGAGACAAAACTTCTCAGGGGGAGACTTGTTACAGGCATAGAACCACCAAATAATTGGTGGAGTAATTGCGGAAAACGTGGGAAAGAGAAAGCAGCACACCTGAAATATGGGCCTGTTCATTAAAGTGCTTTACAGTATGCGTAACATTTTCTAAAATTTAGCAGGGCTCTTAGTACTTTGGTAAACTGGGGGGTTTTTTTGTATCCCAGTAAAATTGCATAGATTGGTTTAGCCCACAAAACTGTAATTTAGCCTTCACTCTCATAAAGCAGAAGAGTTTGACAGTTCTTTCTGGAAAACAATATAGTATTTTTGGAAAGTACTAACAGGAGCTGAACTACTCTTATTCACAGCAGAAACAGTATAAGAAATATAATCCCCATATAGCTCTGTCAGCAGGAGTCCATTCTGTCCTGGATCAACAGGCTTCTAGGGTTGACAGCAGAAGTCAGGAATCACACCTACTAAATCATGGTTTTAGCTGTTAAGACTGCCAGCAAGGTGTGAACTGTGGTCTAAGTGCTGGTATTGGGGACCTTGGCAGGCAGTAGGAACTATGCTGAAATTCAACTCCGAAAAAAGAAATGCAGTTGCTGTATATCCTTTGGTCTTTAACCTCAGGTTTTAGGAGAGGTTCTGCTTTCTACTAACAATGTGCATGCTTTGAAAAATTACTCCATCTCCATCCAGAAAGTCTTTGTGGCCCCAGGTGGTTCCCCAATTAAAGAAAGTGGTTTGCACTCCCAATTATGTTTTCACCTGTTCTGTTCATGACTTCATGCAGGCATTTTACTTTTTTCATCTCTGCTATCTTTTTATACATAAGAAATGTATTGGTTTTGGAGAGAATCACCTCACAGGGAGTTGATATTTTGCTAATGTAGGTAGCAGTAAGTGGCGTCTTAGTGTTATGTTTTGATATTAACTGTGCATCCAGCTGGAGACTGATTATACTAAACATCAAATCTTCAGATTTTTTATGCTTCATCTAGTCTTTTCTCCACTGATTCATCTGCCTTCTTCGTCTCTTGATGCCCTGCCCCCATTTTTTTCAGATGAAGGCTCTACCTGTAGACATACATAAATTACATCTACCTGCTACTGTTCTCTGATATGAGTCACATTTTTGATTACTAGGAAATAACTGTATGGGCAGTAAATAGGTGAGTCTATCCCAGACCAACTTCCTAAGAGGAATAACTACAGTATGGGTTTGATGTCCAGGAGGAGTACCAGAAAACAAAATCATCTCCAGGCTGACAAAACCTCCAAATTATGAAATACTGTGGATATTCCCTGCTGTGGTGGGTTGACCTTGGCCAGCAGCCAGATGCCCACCCAGGTGTTCTCTCCCCTACCTCCTCAACAGGACAGGGGCAGAAGATAATTTGGACAAGCTTGAGGGTTGAGATAAAGGCAATTTAATAAGAAAAGCAAAGCCCACGTGCATAAGCAAACTGAAAGAGGGAATTGTTTCACTATTTCCCATCAGCAGGCATCCAGCCACTTCCTGGGAAGCAGGATGTCAGTACATGCCGTGATTGCTTTGGAAGACAAACTTTGTAACCATGAATGTCCCCTCCACCCCTCCTTTTCCCCAGCTTTTATTGCTGAGCAGGACCTCGTATGGCATGGAATATCCCTTTGGTCAGTTGGGGTCAACTGTCCCTGCTGTGTATTGGCAGTTAGTGTTAGAAGGCAAACAAAGTATTAATTGAGCCCTTCTGTGAGGCATAGGGTATCAGCAGATGTTTTACATCAAACTGTAAAATAAGCTTTTAGAGATAAACGTTATTTCACTCCTCCCTTTTGGTAGGGTTTGAATATTTAACTGATGCATAGATGAAGCGCTGCCTTTACAGATCTGTGGGAGGAATATTTGATTCTTTTTAAATGCATTACAGTTTGCTACTGTTATTTAACCTTGTTTGGTAACCCATTTGTTAATATTATGTAGATGTATGTTGTGAGATGCAAATCCCAGTTATGTGCTAGGTGCTATGTAGACAAGTAAGGAAACAAAGTTCTTGCCCCAAAGAGTTTGCTCACATGATCTCTTCTGGAAGTGCATTGTGATCCGATTTCACACTGCATAAAGAAGTTTTTCCTTTTGTTATTTTATCTACCATCTATTATGTCAGCCTGAGAGAGCTGATCTCCCCATAAACAAAGCAAAGCAACTTCCCTTGTGTTCTGGGTGAGTCCTTCAAGATGTTTGTTTATCTGAAGCAATCAGTTGCAAGTAGCAGTTTCCATTTATATAGTGTCCTTCATAGCAATGTCACTATGAACATAATGAATATACTTAGAAATATTTAAAGACTCCATAAATACATATTTCTTTGCGACTGCCTTGAACAGTGATGTAAAATAGGCCTTTTGTGTTGAGGAAGGGATGAGCGGTGGAGCATTTTTTCAGATCCAAGCAATTCTGTTTTGCATGAGTGACCAGGACATTGAAAGAACATTTCTTTTTTTTTTTTTTTTTTTGTCCACTGGTCCAACCAATTTAGGTATTTTTATCTTTGTTTTTAATATAGTAGATATTTTATTGTTCCCCACCCCATATTTAATTTTGTGGTGGATCATCTGTTTTGACAAACATTTGCACTATTACCTAAGAAATTATTAAAAAATTAATCCAGCTCTCAACTGGGTTAACCAAGAGAGAAGAGCCTTCACATCACAGTCAGTGGCTGAATCCAGCTGGCAAAAATCAGTGTGGTTCGGTTTAATCATGATTAATGTTTTCACTTATTTTATAATTTTGCATGCAATTTTCTTTTTCAGGTTCTTGCAGGATGATTTGGCAATTGCTATTCAGAAATCAGAGAGCTAGGTTCTGTGTCATCTGATGAAGATGTCATCTGATTTGCTAACTAGCAAGGAGATGTGACCAGCAGATGAGTGTGACTTGACATTAAATTCCATTTTCTTAAAGGACACATCTCCCAGAATTCAGGATTCACGTCCCTTGGTACTAGCACTGCAAAGGTTGGAATTGTCATCATTGGTACTATTTTATGATTAACACACTGGCCTGGTTCTGTCACCCTTATTTTCATTGAAGAGCATCTTAAGAAAAATTACTGTTTCTGTTTGTGGCATCCATGTAGATAAGAATGTCTGCCTAGAAAGGGGCTTGAGGACACTGCTGCCGAAATTTATTCAAAGTAAAGACAGAAGAAGGCTGTGTCCTTTTGCTTATCATCTGGAAGAAAAAGTTGTCCATAGTTGCAGCCCCAAAGAGCTTGTAATGCAAGCAGAGGAACGATAAAAGAAAAAATGAAGTATATAGTTAGAAAGAATGAAGGGAAAAAGTGAAGCCACCAGATTATGAAGCAATTTAGTGGTACTGAGGTTGCTAGTTCTATATATACACTGCTGGTGTTACAGTAATTTGCTGATTGCTTGTGGTTCTACTTATGTATACATGAGTATCTATCTATTTATATACATACAGACATATTACATTAAAAGAACATTAAGTTTGAAAGTGAGAATGCCTGAACTCAAAAGCTGTCTGATAGTCTTTAATTTTGTGATTGCATGGTGTTTTTCTTAGGACTCTTACCTTATTTAGAGCATAGAATGGATGAATCCTGCTACTTGCACAATTATTTAATACTTTGATTTATTGAATTATTAAAAATATGACTTCAGGCCTTATTGATTACAATCTCCTGTGTATCTTCTAGCTGCTGCAGCAATTCAGAAAGAAGTCCTAAAAACATTCTGCTGGCTATATATCACCAGGACATGATCTGGACCATAAAAAAAATAATGTGAGATGTTGGAATTGAAATCTATATTGTAAATATAGTCAAAATAGAACCATATAAAAATTGAGGCACTAGATTGATTTAAGTTTATTCAAAGATATTTTAGCATGGGCAAAATTCTATACCCTTACCAAATGTTTTTCCTGGAAATGGAGGAAGCCTTTTTGGTAAAGTTTTAAAAAGAAATCAGTCTGTCTGTCATTTCCTATGTGCAGAAAGCTTCAACCCAAATAGATAACATCAAACAAAATTATAAGCAATTGAAACCAGAAAATTTTAAATAGCAAGTGTGCAAGACTATTACTAGAATAGTATTACCTTTTCCTACAATTAAGACATGTCTTTCACAGGAAAGGTGGGAAGGGACACTTTATCAGAGAATGTAGGGATGGTACAAGGGGCAGATTTAGATGAGGTATAAGGAAGAAATTCTTTACTGTGAGGGTGGTGAGGTGTGGGAGTGTCAGCTCTGTGCAGCTGTGGGAGATTCAATATGTTAAGAGTTAAATCATGTGTTACTGGTAAATGATTAAGAGGCAAGTCGGCATTGGCCTGTCAGCCCTTCACAGCTGTGGGACATTCAATACTTAAGAGCCAAATAGACATTGGCTGGTCAGCTCAGCCAGAGAGCTCTGTTTGGGGAGCTCAGCAAAGGTGGAGAGCTCTGCTTGAGAGAACTCTGCTTGGTGAGCCAGGCAGGAGCTCTGTCCTGTGCTTGCTTGGAGAAGCGCCAGCTCTACTCTACTCTGCACGAGCCTGAAGAAGCAGCAAGGTTTGGAGGAGAAACAGGCCTTCGAAGAGAGATACCAGGCTGTGCTAGTGTGGTGAAGAAAATGGCAGCACCGAGACTGCGTGCGTGGTACGCAACTGTTTGTGGGATAAGAGTGTTGATGACTGTCTAGCTGTTGATTTGCTTATCATGAAGTAAGAGCTAAGGTAGTGAGAGCGTAAGTATGTACCATTTTAATAATAAAGGATTTTCCTTCTGCACTTCAATGGAGAGTCCATGCCTCAGTTGAGGCACTGGAACAGGTTGCCCAGAGAAGCTGTGGCTGCCCCCTCCCTGGCAGTGTTCAAGACCAGGTTGGACGGGGCTTTGAGCAACCTGGTCTAGTGGAAGGTGTCCCTGCCCAGGGCAGGGGGTTGGAACTAGATGATCTTGAAGGTCCCTTCCAACCCAAACCATTCTATGATTTTATGATTCTATGATACATGACAGTGTGGGATAGAATAAAGCATAGATTTTAGCATCACAGCTTAGCAGGATAATATTACTTGAGTAGGAACGTGTCATTTACAGAAGTCACCCCAGACAGGTATTGGTGTCTTTTCTGCTCCACCAAAGCACTTAATGTGTTTTAAAGAAGAATAATTATAGAAATCTCTAGAATTTTATATCATTCCAAGACCGGAATTATTCCTAATATTAGGAATTATTATTAGGAGGAATTATTCCAATATGACAAAACTTAGAAGTCCAGCAGTCCATAAAGCATGACATTTTGGTGCTGGCCTTAACGGTTTTCAGAACTTTTAAGTGGATCCAGATTTTGAACTTCCGGAACTTAACCATTGTAATTACATTTGGCACATATGTATGTATGTCCTCAGTAAATATATTAAAGGAACACTGAAGGGTGTTTAAGGTTGTCCATTTGACCTTATTTCATGACCCTGTGAATTATTATTAATTTTTTAAAATTATGGTCACATAATAATCAGTAATACAGTATATATTAGTAAATACAGTAATACATGTACATAGAAGTGGAACAAACTTGGTAACAGTACAGGAGGTGCAGAGTTTCATCTGCTAGCCACCTTTTCTATGTAGCCAAGTCTTCATTTGAAAAAAAGCGTTGCTAGGAAGTTCTCACTGAATGTTAATTTGAAACTACTAAACAGGATTGTGGTAATTCCACTCTGGCACTGAGTGCAGGTTTCTTCCATTCACATGCAGGTTGTTTATCAGTTCAGAAGGCCTTTTCTAGACAGGACATTATAAGCACAATACTCTTAGTGTCAACAAAGAAACTCCCCATGGTTAATTCGATTTTCTGCCTTTCTGGTTTTGAGTTTCTAGATAGAACAAGTTCCAGATTGACACCTGTTAGTGTCTTAACAGGTGCAATGTGAGCACCTGAACTTCAGCTGCAAACAAATGCATACAAGGATCTGTGTTACAGAATGTCTCTTTGTCAAGATACAGTGATAGTTTGATGACATCGAACATCCCCAGTGAAACAGCAGTTCCTTAGTATTTTACAAGAAGTTTAGTGGACGATGTGAAGTTAGCACAGGAAATTTTCCCTAAGACAAAACCAAATTGAGGTTAGTCTTTACAGTGGTTACAATAGAAATTTAAAAAATTGTTTGGATTAGGGTGGCTGTATGAACTTAAGGAATTTTTTTTTGATTCATACATTATTTATCTTGGGTATTTGGGAGATGGTGTTGATGAAGTCCTTCATTTGGATAAACTTGGTGCAGAACTTAAGAGTGACCATATAAAGAAATGTATGTATCTGTTTTGGGGCTGGCAGAGGACTGGCAAATACAGATTGTCTTCA
This sequence comes from Strix uralensis, assembly GCF_047716275.1. Classification (NCBI taxonomy): domain Eukaryota; kingdom Metazoa; phylum Chordata; class Aves; order Strigiformes; family Strigidae; genus Strix; species Strix uralensis. The sequence continues at coordinate 24,341,769 of NC_133977.1, forward strand.
TGGCTTCTTTCAACTCCTTCCACAACATTTGACCATAATAATTTACTTTATGTTTCTGTGCTCTGGCTATTTCCATTTGATAATGCTGTTTATTGCTATGTCATCTCTGTCTCTCAGAGGTGATGATGAATTTTGTAGCTGGTTAAAGAAAATGGTTTGTTTTCTGGAGTGCTGCAGTAGTGTTGAAAGTCATCACAGAACATAAATGTTTGGAGACCTAATCCCAGCCTCACTGAATTTGTTGGAAGCTATTTGGAAGAATTTATAAAGCTGAGTTTTCTCACACAGACTTTCACAAATAAGGTAAATTATCCCTATTCATTTTTTTCCTCATTTTCCTGTCTTGCTGTCTATAGTGCACATATACTTTCTTTAACAACAAAAAAAGCCCCATACTGGAGTACTCCGCAGTATTTTAGTTTATAACATTAGCATTTTCAAGTATAGTTTGCCATATATTATTAGCCAGCTTTTCATATCATGATGCCTCCAGGAACATATAAAGGTATTCTTGGTTGTTGTCATAATACTGTGTTTTGAAGAAAACGATTTAGGCTTCACATTCTGGCCCAAGAAGCTGAGTCCGTACTGTTTCTGTTTTATGGCATGTTGTCAGCATGGATAGCTGCCAGAGCCTGTTAAAGCAACTTTTCATTACCTTCTTTCCAGGCACATAAAAACCACTGCCCACCCTGGCAAAATAGTTTCCTCTGTCAAAGCCACCAAGACTCAATCTGTAGCCTTCGATACAAGACTACTGTCCTGGCAAATTAGAATAGCAGCTTATAGGACACAATAAAGAGATTCTAAACAGTATATGACACTCTGTATGTGCTATTTCCACTCTAATATTGCTTTATGAAAAGCTGTACAAAGTCTCTTAAGATTGAAACTGCAAAATTACTTTTTGTGTCCAGCTACACATGCTGAATTCATAGTTTCTATTTCTTCCCTTTTATCTAATATCCTGTAGAGCTCTTGACTGTGATCAGAGAGAAACTGGAAGCATATTCTAAGTGGTAAGAGATTATTTCTTTTAGATTATTCTTTTTTGTAATAATATGTGCACCAATATTACAGTTAAGATGACATAATCTAATTTACCGAACAGTATACTGAAGTACTCTACTTTTCCATCCCCTCATGGTACAGCTATACCTCCATTCACCCCTAAGTTTTTAACTATTTCACCTTTTGTACTGAGAAGTCATCTTCCTTTTTTGTTGAGAAGTCACTTTCTTTATCATGAAATGAAGTATTTGGTCTTTTTTTTTTTTTTCTACAGTAAGGGTGACTAGAAAAAAGCCTTCTTTTCAGTTTGGAATATGCTGTTTCTGTGGGGAAGGAATGGCTTTTTCATAAATACCTGTTGTGATAGAATATTACTCCTTATCAGCATCTGTCACGTGTATTATTACATCAGTTTAAAAGTAATTTTAAACGGATACTGATAGTGATGGTTACAGTGTCGAGAGCCAAAAGGGTTTGAAATTAGCTGTCATCATGTGGATGTCCCTTTGAGGTTTTTCTAGGAGGTTTTTTTTATATAACCAGATTATGAGATTTTGAAAATCACCTGCTCCAAATGTGTAGTATATTTTTCATGTCTGTTTTTAATAAAATTGTACTCAGTTAATGAAAAACACATTCATAATACATGTGAAGACTTTATTCTCTCTTACTCTTCCCTGCACCTTACCCTAAGAGAGAGGAGGTGAGGAAGGTATAAAAAATAGTTCCATGGAGAGGTAAGACTGAATTTTTCACCTCTTTTCCTGAAGCAGTACACAGCTGCCTTATTTTTTGTTTAAGGACTATACTGAAAATTCAGATCTTTCATGGTTAAATTGTCATTGCATGCTTTAGAAAGCCCAAAAGTAAGGTCAGTCTGATTATGTTCGTAAGCCCATTTTTACACATTTCCTCTCTTTAAAACATTTAAAAATGCTTTTCATGTCAAAATCATCAAATGTAACCCATATACAAGGTGAAATGCTGCTTGTGAAAGTCAGTAAAGTTCACCCAAAGGATTTAACTTAGATGCCTCTTAATGGATGAAAGCATGAAAAGAGACAAAGGTTTTAATCTGTCTCTTTTTTTACTTCATGTTTTCCTGTTTTTGTGAGTATACCCAGGGTACTTAATGTTTTTGCAATTATACCTAACAATTGGAGGTGTACTTGACTGAAGTGACCCAAATCTTATATTAGTAATTCTGACGATTATCCTGCACTTTGAAAGTAAGGCCTGAACTATAATTATTTAGGGGAGGGATATTGCAAGAAATGCTCTGTTAGAATAAGGCAGATCCTTAGCATGGTTTTGATGTCCATGCTGAGCACTATGTCTTCTAAGATACTAGTGTAGGTATGCCTATTAATATGTATGAAGGATATAAATGTTTAACGGAAGACAGACAAGGTAAGTACACTTTTTGCAGTAATCAAGCATTTGCTTTCAGCAAGTCCTTTACCTAGCAGGAGTCCACTTCAGCAGTATAGTAAAAGTGTTATTTAGGTGCCTCTATAGTTTTGAGGATGCCCCTGACTCTACAAAGACTCCAAAGGGATCAGCTGATATGCTGCATCTATAAAAACAATTTAAGTAGCTCTAAGTAAGTCTTCGTGCCAATTATGTTAATAAAGCTGCAAAGGGACTGCAAATTTAGAAGTCCTCTAAAGTCCAGTGCTGGCCCAGCAGTTCAGAAGCTCCTTAACAAGACATTAAATCAGGCTCTTTAATCTCTCTAATTGGTTCTTTTGAGTATACAAGAATACATGAACCATGCTGTGTTCTAAAAGCAGTAGGACGTCTTCACTGGCCAGTAATACCTAGTGAAAATAGACTTCTGAGACTGGACATCTCCTGTACTAAATAATGATGTGGAGAAGTTTCATTTCACTGCTGCTTCTCAGTATGGTTTTGCTGTTGAACAGTGCTTGGCTGCAGCTGTGCTGGAAATAGATCAGCTCTGCCCTCCATGACTGTGAGGTCCTGTTTCTAGGCATTGCTAAATATCCTGCCCATGAGCTAAGGGGTTAAACCTAGGAGTAGCCAGAGGAAGTTATCCTGCTGAGAGAAGGGAAGTTTTGGTACTGATGACCCATTATTTAAACTTGGGTGCTAAAACTTAGAAATCCTAGAGGTTAACTTAAAGATATTTGAACTTAGAATAACAATTTTCTCTCACAAAAGTACAGCTCTAATGGACGTTAGTTCTTTTAAAACCATAAAGACCTGCTCCTTGGCTGCAGTAAATAAACCCGTATGGTTTCACCAAAATGCATGAGGCTATTTGGCAGCTACGAAGTTACTATTCATTTAGCATTTAATTTAAAGAAAATCTGTAAGGTTGCTACTTTCTAGCTAAAGCTTTTATCCCAATCCTACTTTCAGCTGCTATATGAGTGTGGATTTTGTAGTGGTAATGTATGTATACGTTAGGGTGACTCAAGCATACACCATCTCCCATCTCTTTTGCCTTCTGTGGAAAAGGGGCTAAGACAGACACTCATCTCAGTGAGTTCCAGCCTTATCGTGTCTCTGATTACTCCTGCTCTAAGCTTTTGGCTGAAGTTCTGAAGAACTCCTCTACTTCAATTTTTTTCAGATAATTTACATTCTTTTACAATTTTTTATTACCCGTGGCTATTAGTTTTATAGAACAGGTTTACAGGGTGTCATCCTTATGATTTGTATAAGAACTCCAAGACAGTATGATGGGAGACCTGGCTTGTGTTTCAAAGAAATAATTATGCAATATCCTTTAATTTTTCCTTAACATTCATCCTCACAACTGGAGAAAGAAAAAAGGCCACCCACTGAGAGAAGAGAGTGCAAAGCTAATGAGTCCACTAGAGGAAGGCTCTAAACAGAATCCTGATCATGGAATATCCAAGGAGATTTGCCCCATATGGCAGGTCATTTATGTATGTTGACTTTACATATTATTCCCTCTGGGAATAAAAACTTTCCTGTAGTCCTGCTTTTTTCTATTTCATCAAAGCCTTTATTTCAGTCATCTCTAGCTGGCCAAAAGGAACATGCTTTTTCTGTGACTCATTTTTGGTGGTGTTTTTATTTTGTTTAGGGGAAGCCAAAAGGTCTGTATTTTGTAAGGATATTTTCACAGGCATTAATTTTTTGGTGTAAATGAGTTTTTATTATCATAACTGATAACTGTCACTCCTCTAAATTGTAGGATACAAGTTTGAATTCATCAGAATATGCAGGAGAATGAAAATTGGCATTGGAAGCATGCTTCAGGTACAAATGTTACAACCATATTAGCTTTTCACTTGAATTATTAACTTGCATACGATCAGACCTATGTACGTGCACATAAACAAACACCCACCATTTCACCCTCAAGATCATTCCTCTTGCCTAACTAATACAGTCAAAACTGATCTTATACCTAATAAGAAATTTTGGGGAATGGGGGAGATCTAAAAGTTTAGTCCGTGCAGAGCTCGAAGTATTTTAGACAAATGCCATTTATATTCTTCAGGCTTGCATTTTCTGAGATTGTTTTTTGTTGTCTTAGCAGGAATTTTGTTGATGTTATTTTTAGTTGTTATCTATTCAAAAAAGCAAACAAAGTCATTTAGATCTATTTATTAATCTCTTGGGTTTTTAAAAATAATTTATCATGGTTACAAACGGATGGGGGAGGGGAAGGAATAAGAGAGAGGTCTTGTCAAAATAATTTTTAAATGTTCACAATGGCCTATAGGCTAATGCTTTTTAACAAAGTTATCAAATACAGTGGTATCTGAGTGCCTTGTGTGAAGGCTAATTATTCTTCTGAGAACATTCATTTTAAGGGGTCTTTTCCATATTTCTGCATTTCATGAGAATACTTTGGAGGAGTGAAGCATGATGCATAAAGAGGAGGCTTCACTTGTGGAACAAACACTATGTATAGCTTTTCTCGTGTGTGTATATGTTATAGTTGTTTCTGTGTAGGTATAGAAGAGTCATATGTGGATACCCCACATTGCTTTGGGCAATGGGTTGTAGTGCAGCAGATATTTTGTTCTAGAACTCTGCACAATAATTTCTTAAATGTTTTAACATCAACCTGTCTTTCCTGTAAATTACTCCAAACACCTGTCTCTGTCAGATACTTCAGAAATTATTTTGAAAACTTTATTTTGATTATCCTTTCCTTTGATGCTGGCAAACACTTTGGTTTAAAGTAATTATCACATGAAGAATTTCACAAACCATTTAATAAAAATAGTATGTATAAATTAATATTAAAAAAATTTCACAAAATACTTGTTTTGTAAACTGCTTTTTTATTATGCATTGCCAACAGTTAAATAATATGTTGCTGTTTCATGCAAGCTGGAATAGTGTTAAGAGAGCAAATGTTAATCCATAAATGTGTTAAGGAAAAAAGTGCTAAATCTGAATAAGTTTGTACAGGTTGAAATATGAAACTGGAGAGCTGCTTCAGTTAAAATGACTTTGAATTAGTTACTGAAACAACCACTAGTTTTAATTGCCCAGTGTTCCTGAACCTTGTTCCAGCTCTCCCTAGGATGTTTCTTTTTATCATGTGTTAAAATTGACACACTTCTTTTTCTGTCATACAGTATAATGACTTAGTAGCAGCTCTAGGAATATAGTAAAACAGTACTATTCACCAACTAGTTGTGATTACTACTCAGTAATGGGTCCATTTCAAACCAAGTACTGCATAATATTAAGAAAAAAAAACAACCCCAAAAAAACCCAACCAAACCCCAAATCTTCTAGTATGAGCGAATACAACAAATGTACATAATATGTCATGGAGTAATAGCTCAGTTACAATAATAACAATACATAAGGAAAAAAACTATGGAAATATATTTTCTTTTGTGCACACCAGGTGCTTCACATCTTAATTTGTTACAAATGATAAACAGTAAAATTGAATTATTATGTTTCTGCAGGACAGTCATATAGTGAAATATTTCTTGCAATGATCAGGAACATAGAGAGACAAATTGTTTTAATTACAGACTGAAAAAAAATCTATTTTATGCATCTTTATTGCCTTAAATATAAACTAAGTAAATAAAGTCCAAGTAATTGACAGTATATAATACAAATTTTCATATGTAACCTGTGGATATTAAATTTGTCAAGAAGGACTAAAATAACTGGCCTGAAGAAATACCCATTTATGACATGCTTTATAATGAGTGACAGACGTATTTGATCACTTAGCTGTTTTATTCATTTTCATCATAGTATCTATGTCTTTTAATTTGTTCTTCTACAGTGAGCTGTTTGTACTTGACTTTCTCGCCTTGGAATGATGGAACAGCTGTATATCTTGAGCTCAGTAAATGTAAGTTTGTGTTTAGGTCATTCTTTGACACTTTGATTATTTCACTTTCTTGACAGGTATTAATATCATTCAGTTCTGTATCGTAATTCCTGTGTTCTTTTGAATATGGGTTGCAGGAATTTTTAGTTATGTCTACAGAGTCTATTAGACCACAGACTAAAACCAGGTTGTCTTTTCTAAGAAAAGGTGTTTTCAGACTGTCAGATAAAATACTATTCAAGTTTTTGTCATATTTTGTTGTTTCTTCAATGCATACCAACTCAGTATCAACAGGGAATGTTGCATTAGTTGCCCCCTTTAAAACTAATGTGCTATTAGTACAGGACTTCTGACAAGTGGCATCTTTATTAAATTGAGCAAGACTACTGGAGGTAACAGCACTTTCATCTTTTGAGTTCTGTTCATCCTGTGAAACAGTTACAGTATTGCTAGAATAGCTCTCATGAGATTCATACATCTCAAATACTTCTTCATTTCCCGACCGATTTTCCAACTTTGCAAAGGCATGCTGTGATACAGTGCAAATTGCATGGCTTAATGCTGTCATTGGGTTAGACATAGCTGAGAGAGTTGTTTCCTGCCTACAAATGTTTAGATGTGAAAAAGTGGCATAATTGTTATTGTTATTGTTATTCAAGCTGATTTTTTTGTGGTTCTTTTGTACTGTTACATCATCAATGTTAGTAACCTGTACAACTTCTGAATCATCATTTTCATTAATTTTTTTCTCTTGCTTCTTCCCAGCACTATGCAAAATCACATTATCACCTTCATTAATATCCTTTCCACTTTCCTCCCTATTATGTGATACTCCTGTTTTATTCAGCTTATCTTGCACGTTCCCAGCTTCCTCATCTTTTCCCTTATTGCCTGTTTCATTTTTCTTTGCTTTACAGATATTTGCATCTTCTTTTTCAGACAGAGAGCTAAAGGATGAGTGTTGATTTTGTGCATTTGCAGTGTTGTTTTTATTTTGCTCTCTCACAGGATTTTTTTCCTGAGGATCGTTTTTATTGCACAGAGGTTTATTTGTATGTGAACTAGAACCTTCTTGAGCCAAACCTTCTGGGGGCCACTTCGGCTTATTTATGTTAGCCACTTCTTCAATAGAAAATGTTTTCTTAAGTGTTGCATCATGTGTTGAAGGAGGCCATGTCATCTTTAATTTACCTCTTTCTGTGGATTTTTTCAAATTATTATCCAAAATATCAGGACGAGTACCTTCAGAACCTGAGTACAAGTCTTGATCTATTTCTGTAATTGGTTTAGGATCAACAGGTTTACTATTAATGGGATTTGTTTCTTCAGCATGAATATTGCCAGCTGAGATACGTCGATCTTTAGAATTCCATAATTCTTTATGCTGCTTGTGTCCAAAACCTTCATCATAATTTCCTTTTGATTTGAAAAGCTGCTTAAAATGGGGTTTACAATATATTTTTCCATGGAGAGATGCATAATTTCCCAAGCTGCCGAATGGAAGAAGATTTGTTTTATACTTTCATATATCATAAATCTACTGTGAATTTTACACTTTACTTGGTATTTCAGGTACCCCTACATGGCAGTATATATAAAGAAAGGAAGAGCAAAAAGAGAACAAATCCAATGTATTGGCCAATTTTGACCACACACACAAAAAAAAGTAGCTAAACCCTTTAATTGCAAATTCCCATACAATTTCAAAGTCAAAGTGAAGGAGAAGAGCCATGATTTGTGATTTAAGAAAGAACATAAAATTATTCAGTTGTTGCACAGCATAAGCTTCAAATAGGAATGTTCCACAGCACTTCAGGGTTGTTGGGACCTTTTTCTTCATCATATTAAAGACTGAATCCTCTATTTTTCTACAAAATAGGTGGAAAAAATACAGTGCCAATTTTCTTTAGCCTTTGTGAGAATTATAGAAATTTGTGTTTAATTATATTTGGATTCTGCTCTTAAATGAAGTAAAGGAAATGTGTGTAACCTCAAAGGTGTTAAAATCAGAACTGTTGGCCTTTGCAGTCTGATAGAGCAATAAATACTGCATTTCATATAAAGGTTACAAGAGTGGTTTCCTAATGCAGAGAACCATCATCACTAATTTTATGAAGAAAAGTGATAGGAAATTTGGTTTGTGTTCAGATGTCTTAAATTCCACCCAAGTTTCTGTGTCTGCTGCTTCTGGTTCATGAGCTCACCTGAAGGTCTGAAACAGTCAGTAGGAAGTAATATGCAGAAGAATTTGGAAGATACGGGGGTGAAGCTGTTCTTAAGAGAATTTAAAGGACTCGTTCCATGTCACAGCACAGATGTCAGTAGCAGAGAAGAAAAGGGGAACCCAGGGTACCTCCCCGTTAACCCGACATCCTACAGGCTGAATAATTTCACTATCTGTATTTATATTCAAATGCAGAATTCTGTGAGTGAACATGCAGTTACTTCTTACCTTAATTGACTGCCACAGTGATGACATCGGAAACATGATTTATGAAAATTCTGCTTGTCGGCAACTAGGCATTCCATTGGGTAAACTCTCTGTTGACAGAGTCTGCACGTTTCATTTTCCTGAATCTGCAGTTTCTAAAACCACATATTAGAAAGTTACAAGTTAAAGTAAGCCACATATTATGATTGATTTTTAACTGTATCAGTCCATATGTTTTGCTAAAACTGTAGTTTTCTTTAGCCATTAACTGGTATCTCAGCTGTCAATTTTAGGGCTTCATTTTTGTTCAACTAACAGTCATACTTTGAAAGTGAAAAACTACTCACCTTTCCCTTTTCAGAAATCTATGCATTTGAAAGGACTATTCATTTTGCTACACCAGGTACAATATTTCCCATTTACTTGTAATAACTATTTCTTTTGTGAAATGAGATAGGATAATAAAAGGTTTCTAGTATAAGTGGAATTGAGTATAATGTATGTATAATCTTTCAATCTACAGTGTGATTTAGAGATCAATAAACAGGGGTAGATGTTTGAAATTCTGATAAAGTTTTGCTTAATAATGCCAAAAGCACATCAGGGAGTTCCACTTCTGTGGTAACCTGCAGAATGTACGCTTGATATGGTCCAAATATGCTATGGACACAATTATTTGTGGTTTTTTAAATTTTTCATTTCATTTTCATGAACTGATACTTCAGTTAATTTTTAAGACTGAGTTAGCTACAATTACATTACTAACTATATCAAGTCCTTTATTTTATGAAGTATAATTAATTATAAAGGGAACTAGTTCTCTGTAAAGTATGAATAGAAGGTTTAGTTCATACCAGTAAAGGGCAGAAGGAAATAATGGACAATCTGTTGGGCTTGGAATAATGCATGATGCTCTTCTGTCTTGATTTCTGAATTGAACTATGGCTATGAAAACCATACTAGCAGACAAACACAAATAGGGTGGATCAAATAATTGCTTGTATAAATATATCTCCATTGACAATAGTAATGCCCCTTGACATCAGCAGAAAATTTGGCCCCTTTCAGCGCTGTGTCTGTTATGGTTTGCCTGCTGGTATTGGTTTTTTTAGCAATTCACAGATCAAGACAGAAAGTGATGTAGATTTTATAACTACAGCATTAGTTGTCACATATCTCTACTGCCTCTAATGAGAGCTGTGAAAAATGCTGAAAATTAAATATCTTCAAAATCATGTAGAACTTCAAAAAGAATAAACCACCAGTAAAAAATAACAAAAAAAAAATCCCCCAAAGAACTGTTGCTGGTGAAATAGAAAGCCTCAAGTGTAGCCTCAACTTAGTCTCCAAACAGCCTGACAAAGTGAGGCTGGGCAGGTGTGGAGTGCCTCCTGCCTCACTAGGCATGGACTGCTCAGCTGGTGGTGTGACCCAAACACACGGACTCAGCTTAGAATTCTCAGGTATGCAAGTATTCTGAACGTAAAGAGGAAGGAGAGGAAAGGCACAAGCTTTGTGATACAGAAAGAGATAAGGTAATTGGGAGGAGAAAAAATGGTGACGTGTCTCCTGGAAAACTGTCTCACTGGATGGTTATGCTCCATTTAGTTGGACAGTTGATAGTGTTGTGCCTCAGAAGGCAACAGTCAAGAGAAAGGAAAAACAAAGAGGAACTTTAAGGGAATTTTATCCCAAAGCAACTTCCAGGACTGAATAGTGGAGCCAACATTCATCTTCATGAAAATGAATCATGTATTGAGTGTCAGTGGCAAGGTTTTGGTAGCTGGGCGACTGCAGGGGCAGCCTCTGTGAGGAGAGGTGGGGAAAGCCCTGTGCTGGATGCAGCAAGTTCTAGCTGGCTCGAGTAGGCCCACCCCAGCTGCAGCTGAGCCCCTCAGCCACACTGGTGCCTCTGGGAAAGCTTATTCAGGAAGGGGCAAAATGCTGCACATGCAGCAAGACTGAGGGAAAAAAGTGTGAGAAACAACCCTGCAAACACCAAGGTGAGAGAACAAGGAGAGGAGGAGGTGCCGCAGCAGATTCCCCTGCAGTCTGTTGAGGAGAGCAGGGGAGCAGGTATTTCCCTGCAGCCCGTGGAGAGCCCGTGCTGGAGCAGGGGAGAAGTAGTAGGAGGAAGGAGCATCAGAGAGGAGCCGGTGTGGACTGACCCCAGCCCCGCTTTCCTTAGCCCTTCTGTGTTGCTGGGGTTGGGGGGAGGAAGTAGAAGAGTCAGGAGTGAAGGAATAAAGTTGAGCATGGCAAAAAGGGGGCAGAAGGGGAGATCTTTTAGTGTTTGTCTGTGTTTCTCACCATCTAAATATATTTTAATTAGTAATAAATTAAACTAATTTTCCCCAAGTCAAGTCTATTTTGCCTGTGAAAGTAATTGGTGATGTCCCTGTTTTTATTTTGTCCCATGAGCTTTTTCATCGTATTTTCTCTCCCTGTCTTGTTGATGAGGGGGAATGAGTGAGAGTGGGAGTCAGGCAGGTCAACCCACCACATGTGAGCAGTCCTACAAAATCAGCAGGGAAAAGACTGGTCTAGTAGTTGAGATCATCAGTATTTACCAGATAGAAGAGATTCCAAATGAAATCCAGAGGCTTGACAATATAGAGAATTCAGTAGTTCTATTGGTACTGGGTATTTCTACACACTTTTAACATGCTTAAGTATACTGAGTCTGTCTAGGATGCTGTTAATTTTCTTCATAGCAGCTCATGGTGCTACATTTTGGATTTGTGGCTAAAGTGTTGATAACACACCAGTGTTCTAGCTATTTATGAACAATGCTTGCAGTGTCAAGGCCTTTTCTTCCTCCCACTCTGATCCCCCTCCTCACCCCAGGCAAGCAGGTTGGCGATGCGCAAGGTTGAGAGAGGACACAACCAAGGCAGCTGACCCCAACTGACCAGAGGGATATTCCATACCGTATGACATTGTGTTCAGCAATAAAAGCTGAGAGAAAGGAGGAGGAAGAGGGGACTTTCAGAGCTATGGCATGTCTTTCTAAGTAACTGTTGTGCATGTTAAAGCCTTGCTTTCCAGGAAGTGGCTAAACATCTGCCTGCCAATGGGAAGCAGTGAATCAGTTCCTTATTTTGCTTTGCTTGCCCCCCCAGCTTTGCTTCAGCTATTAAACTGTTTCTACCTCCACCCACAGGTTGTCTTGCTTTTTGCTCTTCTGATTCTTTCCCCTCTGTGGGGAAGTGAGCAAGCGAACAAGCGACTGGGTGTGGACTTAGCTGCCAGCCGGGGCCAACTCACCACATTAATTATTTTGCTGGACCACCACCAGACTGTGCCTCATGTTACAGGATCACAAGCTACTCATGTTTAATTCTGATCCTAGCATGAACAGAGGTAGCATCCTTCTCAGTGCACAGAGTTGGTAAACTCAAAGCAGAGCTTTCTGTTTAGGAGTTAGGCAGGTACAGGAGCATGTAGCCTTGTTCTGCCATTTTCAGTGTTGTTCAAGCATCAGCATTCTGTTTGTGTGTTTCAAATGGCTAAAGCTATGGTAACATCTCATTTTCCTACAGGATCCCATCTATATTCAGTGCCCAAAATAGATGCACAAAAGGAGAACATTGATGTTCATCATGCAATAGCATATGTGATATTTTCTAAGTTTCAGATGCATAACTTTGCAATCTAAACACTATTTTAATATACTTTTTAAGTAACATATGCACCATGAGGAAGAAGTCATGTTTTATTTTCAATGTTTACTTCATATTCATATATAAATATTCATATATATGTTCACATACTTCATATATTTTAAAAGTTTACATCAATCTGAAATAACAGGCTCAGCTTTTTGAGGGACACTCCTTAGTGATGTGAAACCTGGACTCTGACATCAGGTAAATGGGTTTGCTGCCTTAATTCAGACTAGGGCTGTATCAGCTGGTAAAATCACCCAGCAGGAAGTACCAGAAAAAATTTTTAAATTGCATATTAATTTGTAAACTGTTTCAGTAATTTTACTCAAACAGGAATCCCACCAAAACATAGTTCACTTTGTCTTAAGTCACATCTTGTGCTTTAGTAAACTAAAACCAGATGTGCACAAAACATGACCATTATTTTATCTCTACAGTTATTTTATACCGGCAACATTTTACCTCAGTTAAGAGGATGTTGCATTAATTTTAAGCATGAGAAGTCAGGTGCATTCTGTGCACATTTTCTATCATGTTAATATTTCTCAAATACAACAGTAATGCTATTTTAATGTCTATTTTTAGTATCTTTTTAATTTTTATTTTGCTCTATATTATTCTTCAGAATAGCTCTTGTCACATTAATCCTCATAATGGTGGAAGATGTAGTAGCTAGAGGCTTTCACAACAGTTCCTGCGTCTTCAGCTTCTCAGCCTTCTGGTCTTCATAGACAACTGTTTGAATTCCTATCCTGTACTTTTATACTACTCGCATATTATTGCCATCAAATTTGGAATTGGAAAGTATGCTTTGCTTGGTGCTACAGGGGCTGCTGCATCTTGTGCGGGACCTTGATCTTGCTTGTTTGATTTCTGTGATGATGTTTTAGCTGGACTTAATTCCTCTGAATCCTCTGTGTGCCAAGGCTGTGTTTCAACTAACTGTTTTGCCTTGTGCACAGCACTAGTCATGCTTTCCTCCACTGAGAGTCCATGTACCATTTTAATTTCCACCAGGTTTCAAATGTTCGGTGTACTACTCGGAAATGTCTCTTTTCAGTGTCTTCTCTGTGGACAGCTTCGCTCTCCAGTCTTTGACCAAAGTTGTCTCTGGTAGCAGACAGCGACTGAGGTTCAAAATATTTTATGCTTCTCTTCGCATTTCCTTTAAACTCTTTCAGCTCAGAGTTCAGCTGCAACAAATTAAGGACATCCACTGGGTTGATCTGCCCAAGTTTATCCAGGTTCTGTGCTTCCAGCATGTGCCTCAGAGTCTTTACAGCACCACTAGAAACTTCTTGGATGTGAGTTTCATCTGATGTTTGTTCCTCATCGTGACAATTTTTATTCATAGAGTCCAGTGTCTGCATTTCAAACATCCACGTGACAGCGTGAACATCTCATCTAACTAATGCAGGAGCCTTGACCATAGTTCCTGCAGAGCCTGGAGCGTGTGCACGCAGTGCATCAGGAGGCTGGTTCTGAAACATGCAGGCTATGCATTTAACATTTCCACCTGCGATGGTTTCCTAGTCTGCAATGCTTCTAGCTTTGTCTGGGTCTGGAGGGTCATCTTTAATTGGAACGAAAGGCTAGTTCTCAAAGACCCCTCTTACAGAGAGGACCTCTCCTCTCCAGATTTCACGCCACTCTAAGCATTGTTTTTCTAGTCCTGTGAACATTGGAATGATGAAGGCAAAGCCATATCTAGCCTGCTGCACATCTGACATCATATTCCATGTTTCACATTCACCAGATAAAATATTAGAAGTTTCATTCAGGTAATGTTTCTCTAAGCATTTTCTTAATTGTGGGTGGAGGCATTTGTATATATGTCTTAGTTCACATAAATTGCTTTGCTTCGGGTACAGATCTGTGGAGACAGTGGGTTTTGCTGGAGAGCTGGATGATTTAGTGGACTGGGAAATTGCTGTCATTTCCAATGGAGCTTTTGCATAAGTAGTGGAAAACTTTTCTGTGCTTCCATATTTATGGGATCTGGAGCAAATCATTGCAGAAGTAGCTGTTCTGTCCTGTTTTTTTCTTTGGTGTAGAAGTTTCCTGTAGTCTGCTTGCTGAAGTAGTAGCAGCAGAAGATGAACTAACTGTGGAAAGCAATGTAATTTCCTGGTACGTATTTTTCATCTTTAGGGAACAAAAGTAGTTGGGTTTTTTTTTAAGAATAGTACCATATAAAACAATTTTTCTGTTCTTCACATAAGCTAGTTCTACAAGGACCCAAGGAATAGGATTATAATAAGATCTGGAAAGACACAATCCATCAGCTCTTGCTCAGAATGCATAAAACCAATCTTTTGAACTAAGAGCTGTGCTATTTGCACCATAGAATGTATGTGAAAAGAAATGTGGAATTCATACAAAATGCAAAATGATGATTGAGCAGTCTTGGAGTTTTTGCTGCAACAAATGCAAACTTTGCATTATAAGCATAATGTAAAGTTACGCTGTGGCTTATGCTCATTTTCATTTCTTCTGAAAGTGACAATTACTGTGCTTCTGAGAATGTGTGGTGACAGAAATTATACATAGTTACAGATTCAAACCAAGGAAAGAGGAGACTGTATTCAGCCTCAGAGGACAGGAATGCAAAAGTTTTTATAAAGTTTGTCACATAGTCTAAGTACTTGTTGAGCCTTCTAACGTACTTCATATTATGTTATGTGCACTTAATTCCTAAAATCCATATATTCCCACCACTTTCATAGGTTACCTTTTTAATCACAATTAGCTAAAATAAAAATTCAGACTGCATGATGGACCAATGTCAACTTCACCACTTCTAATTTGCATAAAGATCCCTCTTACTAAAAGCACAGACCTTTAGTTCTTTTGCAGGTGTTGCAGTCACTCTGTCAGAGGAAACAGCCTTCTCCTGAGCTGTCCTTTCAATCTGCTCTTTTAAAATCTGTGTTACAGTCTTTGGGAGCTCTTCATTTTGAGCTGCATTGATTGCTGCAATGGGAAGAAGAATAAAAAAGATAATTTTTCCTCCACCCTGCGTATCATGAAATTGACTTTGTTAGTGAATTATAAAACATTGTTACATTATAAAAACTGTATTTAGCCTTGCAGAAGTCTAGACAGTCACTTGATCATGAACAGAAATTCATAGAGAGAATGACTGAATAGTTGTTGAGGAATATGTTATCAACTACTGTTTTGCCACACCTGAGTGGTGTGGAAGGGCTAAGGGTTGGCTGGGGTCTGTAGGAGAATATAACGTGTGAATTCTAATACCACCACCAGCACCATCAGTGGTTTAACACTGTGGTCATATTCTGCAGGGCTGTTCAGTTCATCTATAAATTGAATCTTTATGATCCATGATTTTGTATATACATGGACAAGTGTTTGCCTGTGTATATACATGGACAAGTGTTTGCCTGTGTTTTCAGACAATTCTTCAAGTCCCCAGTTATTTCAAGCAACTGAGCATGTATGTAAAACCACCTCCTTGTGCAAAAGCCATCTCTCTGTACCAAATTCTAAACTTGTTTCTTAAATCCCATTGAAGTCAATGAATGTGCTTTCCTGGGAGTTCGGAGCAATGTGCATTTTCATGTTTGTATGCTAAGAGCGGTACATCTGTGTAAGTAAAGACATTTGCCATTGCTCATTTGTGAGCCTTTATTCTCATGCCACTTCTTACCTGTTTCATCAGTGTGCTGAGTGAATGTAGAAGCCATTTTTATCTCATGAGTAACTTGCTCACGATGAGAAACCTGTGCACAAAACCTTCACTTTACTACAGGATTTAGTGCGATATGTAAGAATTTTCCATACTTCTGAAAACATATTTAAAATGCTACATCAAAGAAAAATATGAACGGAAACCTAATTAATTACCATGTTAAAACAACAACAAATTAAAAACACTTAATAAAACACCTTTAAAAAATTATTATGCACTGCCTAATGAGGGAGGCTATCAGCAGAACATCTAGATCTTACTGTACCAAGTGGTAGAAGAGGAAGAAGCAAAGCAGATATGTATCAGCATCAGTATAATTGTCCAGTGACAGGATTATTAATTGATCTAATTACCTCTTGTGTCTGAGAGGCTTCCATTTGACTTTCTTTGGAGGGCATTTCATTGCACTTAGCTTCCCTGGTGCTGCTTGATACTGTGTGCCGCCGGCTACTTGACATTTCCTAAAGACAAATAAAAATAATCATACATTAACAGCTAATAGTAAATTGGATTTCTCTTTTTTTTTTTTTTTCTGCCTATGAAGGACTTTCACAAATAAATTCTAATGTAAATGGTGTAACTAGAATAGACATTTTACAGAACAGTACCATTGTTATTATGATTGATATCTGTTGCCATAGAAATTGAAACAGGCTTTTTTATAACACAGAAGATGTCAAGTTGTTTCTGTTACCACAGCCAGACTTTGACCAGCAGATATGGAAAGCTGCATGAATACGTACAATGTATAATTAGACTGGAAGGGTGGACAGAGTTGACTAGGAATACTGGTTCTGGCTTTATATGCTGTGCCATCGACTTGTTACCTATCAGTGGGCGTGAGGCTAATGCAACTTTGTAAAATGAACTATAATAATATGTCTGTGTAAGAGATGCTGACTTCCTGCATATGCTTTACACAGCTCTTCTGATGCAAAAATCATGCTGAATTGCAGTTGTGAAAAATATGACCCATAGGCTAACTAGAAGATCCTATAAAATATACAGGCTAGCATTGTACCTAAAGTCTGACAACTGCAGTGTAATAAACCGAGCATATCATTTAGAGTTTAAACCACTGTCTGAGATGTCTGTGTAGACTGATTTCTGAGGTTATCTATGTTTAGTTTGACTCCAGATTCTGGCAGTGATTTGTTTTCTTATTTAAAGCCTGTTACAGAACCTGTGTTACATCACATTCCCTGTGTCCATGGCATACTTTGAGATTTAGTGATTAGAAGAAAAAAATCCAAATGACCAATATTATTAAGATAGCAGTTCTTTGCTTCCTCTCTCATGCACACTAGCATGCACACAGAGACATCTAACAAATAATTGCACTCATGTCAAATTAAATTTTCTTCTTCCTTTGCAAGAAGGGAGCTTGCCTATTGTTTCTACTGATAATAAGCTTTCAGATGAAAGGAGCTTCTGGTCCCTCCAGAAAGAGCTTCCCAAGCGTTCAATGTAATGTGAATGGAGGCAACAGTGTTTCTGAGAATGCTGCTATATCTCTGGTGCAACAGAGAGCTGTAAACTTACTGCATCTCAAATCCTGGCACCTTCCTGAAATCCAGCTAATTGTGGGGCAAGAAATTAGCTCTCTCCCTTAGTCATCCCATGACAAAGCATATCTTTATGGGATTTATTCCTTCAAACTAAGGAATACACCTTCAAACTAAGGAATGCTTACACTGCTTGCATATCCACTAACATTCCTACTGAATCAATACAGGGGAGCATCCACTGCCTGGCCCATAAATTCTGCCATACATAGGAAGCAAGGGCTCTTAGGTTCTATGGCAGAGAAACAACATGCATCACCTTCGTGGGCTTTAGGAATTCTCTTCCACCTCTGTGCTGCCAAATCATCTGTTTCAACTATAATATGAATTAAAATCATATGAACAAAAGATAGAATAAATTTTCTGATTACTGGCCCAGTAAGTGATTTAATGTGTTACCAGTATCAAAATTAATCCTACCTACCTCAAAGTTTGAACTGTAAAGATGAGGTGAGGCCTGAGGAGAGCAAGTCAGAGCATGGTTTACACTCACAAGTTCTGTATGTGTAACAGTTGTGAGGGAGACACAGAGCTAACCCCATACCAAGTTGAAAAGAGGCAGTTCAAAGCAAACGAAGTGTAAATTTTTCCACCTATTCTCTGTTTAATGATTATGTGTAGGTGTATGTATAATATGCCTTTTCATTTTATATGGATATACTTTTCAATATATTTATGCATATATATGCTTTTTTCATTTAAGATATGCTTTTCTGTTCAAATGTGCATGTTTTAGATATGTAAGTCAAGCTCTCATTACTGCAGAAACTCATTCATGAGACACAAAATATGTTCATGATAGTCATTATGTGTCCTTTGAATGGTATGGGGTATTAAAATCGAATATAATTAGGCTTAATGTAGTCAGGAAGCAAATCTAATCTGAATGTCACTACTGCTTTATTGCTGTAACTTTGGTACAGCTTATGAAGTAGTTGCCATATTGCAAAAGATTATAATTGTTTAATGCGACAGCTATGGCTGTCTAAAATGCAGCCTAAACATTATGGGCCAGATTTTGACAATATAATTACATGGCCTTGCTCTGGGCACGCAGGGAGGAAGAGGGACTTGGAGGTTTTCATATTTTGTGTGTCTGTCAAGATAGCTAATTGAAATTCCAGTGACAGAGGGTAAAATGCTGCTTGTTTATTATTCCAAACAAGTGGAGAGCAGGAAGACCCATGATTTCATCCCTCCTCTGTAACAACCAACTGTTGGATATAGAATGGGATATCCTGTAGATAGGGTTAGTTTAGTCTACCCCATTAGAGTCTGTGGCATGTTTTGTAGACCCCATAGATTTTGGAGAATACTCTGTTGAATTATTTGACGGTCTGTATGGATTAAGGTTGCTCTTATCTTATTAAGCAGGATAGGTCTTGCCTCCAACGCAGGACTGTGGCTGAAGATCATGATCTAGATTTAATACTGTTTAAGAGTTATGCTTGTGGGAACTTGATCCCTCTATTTGTTTCTGTGGAATACACAATTCCTGCTATACTGTGTGTTAGTAAATCAAGGAAGGTTGTTTAATCAACCAGATCTCACATCACGGTGTCAGGAGGAAACAGCTCCCCTCCAGCTGTGCAGGGGAGGACAGACAAAGAACCCAAAGTCATTTTTGGTGGCAGGAGTGAAAAGACAACTATCACAGCTGCTTTTCCCATGTCCCAAGGATCACCTTTCAATTACTTTTTGTTTATTCAATGCCATATCATGAGCAAGCTTCAGAAAACACTGTCAGCTGGATGATTGTTAGCATACTGCTAGCTCATGAACAGTTTCTTACAGTCATTTTATTTTTAATTCAGACTTCCATCACCCTCCATTCTTGTCCGTTGGTTTCAAGTCACCTTTTATGGGGGCCGCTGGATTTCCCATGCGTATCTGTATGGTACATAATACAGAGGGCTATAGTGTCCTGTTGTGGTCTGAATAAAAAGTCATTCTAACCTAAAACAATACTATTAAAAAAATAAAGCTGTAAATCTGAGAATAAGTCTGTATATGTTTTGTTAGAGGAGTGCATTTTTATGTGGGCATTCAGATTCTGTTACTGAAGAGAACTGTAATTGCTACACGTGTTTTATATGTTAGTGGCCCATACATCAATTTTAGTGCCTCTGTGCTGAAATAATTTAGATAGAATTCTTATTGCAAAATATGCCAAGATTTGAATTTTCAGTAACTGTTCTGTGTATTTTAGACCAAGGTTTGCTTTTTTGTGTTGACATTTTTGCAGTTTCCTTCTGTTCTGACAACAGACAAAACATAATTTCCCTTTGAACAATAAAATTGCTTTGAGGCTCAGAATATGTATGCTATATGTGTACATAATACATGTAAACAACTCTATCTGTGTGTGTATTTATTGTTCAAGGGGATCAAATGGCCCAAAAGCTTGTCCAAGCAAAAGAAAGCCTTTTACTTGCTCACATTTGAAGCATGTTGCTTTTAGTTGAACTGTACATTATGGTCATCATATAAGCTCTGTGTGAAGTTAGCTAATACAATATCGTTTATGTATTGGCAGATTTAAAACTTACTGTTCTAAATGATCATCAGTGTATACGAACTTGGAGTTCCCTTTAGGCAGCAGTGGAAGTACATGATGAGTTTCAGTTACAAAATTAGTAACAGTAGAATCACTGACTGATGATTTACTTGGTGTGGATCTTCATTTCTTCCTCAAAGCTATGCTTTTTTACCTATTTAAGTTCTTATTGAGGTATCATCTGCTCATCAGTAGTGTGAGAGTCTTGAAGAAATTTCTTATAAGAACTTCACTTACCTGCACTTCATCTCTATGATTTGTCAGCCTGGCTTAGTTGTATGTATATACTTAGGGTGTTTTGGGCACCATGTGGAATATTTTCATAAAAAGCTAAAGTTTTCACCATTCACTAACATTGTCCTGTTATTCAGTCTTATCGTGTGCAATCACTAGAAAATTGGCAATTGCTACACTGTCAGTCTTAGAAAATTTGTCTGGAATGACCCTCAGTGAAGGAGGTATAGCTATACCTGTGTCATTCCTGACACATGATACTATAGGGTTGAGTGAATATCAGATACTTTCAATATATTCCACTCATCCTTCCTATGTAGGAGGTTCAGCTCACTTGCCAGAAATGGCTTGTTTCTGACACTGGCTAGTGGGACTTTAAGTATCTAGCTAGCTGAGCTGGTGTGGCAAATCATTCCAGGCTGACATTTGCAGAACAGTAACACTGAAGCTCATGACCTCTTCTCAGCTTGATGGCTGATGATAAAAGGTGCTCATGATGCCTGTGGTCAATTAAAGACCAGGTCTCTAAACAAACTGGTTGAGTTTGTGAGCACATGGCAATTCTATAATCAGTTTTCATTGCTGCTCACCATTCTGGACAAGAGTTTAGTGCATGCTACTGGTAATATGGCACCTTTCACAAGGAACCAATCTCCCTTACATTGAAGAGAGCTATGAGTAATGACTGCTGCCTGAGAAAAACAGAAAGGTAAATAGTTATTATTTGCATATTTGATATCAATATTTTGAATGAAAAGCCATGCACTCCTTATGCAACAATTGAATATGTAGTAAAATGTTCAGCTATTTAGATTACTGTTTAAAAAATGAATTGCTTCCGTATTTTACCTTGGATTAATAGTTTGAATTTATCCAGATCTGGAGATCTGTCTTGAAACTAAATGAATTCTCTGTTTTGCCCCAGGATTGATTCAGTGACCTTGAATAATCTTTCAGCTACCTAAATGTATAATCCCATTTTCCATGAGAGTGCAGTTATGTTACATAGAAATGGGATTTTATGGTCTTGCAGTAAGTTATTTAACCTAAATTTAAAGATTGTTCCATATAGTCTGAGTGATTTTATTTCCTGTGAACGTGACTATTTCTGCTGAAGATTTGAGAGAGCCTCCTCAACTAGCCGCAGAGGACAAATACATGGATAAGTATTCTTAGAGGTCACATCTTTGTTGAAGAAATGGAACCATTGTAGTGGCTTTGTGGAGAGCTAGACGTCACTGTTAGGCCAGGGAAAATGCACCTTCATATCATAGAAATGAAGTTACTTGGTTCTGGATAAGAGAAAAAGTCACATAATTTCTGTACACGGTTCTGCATTTCTTCATCTAGATAAATGGCAGCTAAGTTGGACCACATCATCAGAAAAGTATGTGCATAACACTTCCTATTACCAGGGATTATGCTCTAGTATGATTATTTCCAAATATGGGATTTTTCTGTTTAGTTAAGAATGCTTTAATACATCTGCAGCAAACTGTGTCTTCTCCCCTACACACTGCAGTTTTGCTTGTTGTCTGTGCAAATTGTTGATATTGGTATTAATGTGTAAGAAATAAGAGATGACTGGTAGATATGATGTTATTTATTTAACATGAAAATGAACCTATGGCAGAATGTTGATGTGGCCTATTCTACAAAGTTGGAGAGCAATATTGCTTAAAAATCTCTCCAAGAAGTGCAGGATGGTAAAGCAATTTACTGTGCCATTACTGTTTTTCAGAGTGCACAGGACAGATTGTGCAATGTGTTTTATTATAGAGGATTTCACATAGTCCAAAATCATTATCTCCTACAACAATTTTTCATGGTATATGCTAATAAAGTAATAAAATGTAAAGACTTTTTATCTAAAATAACACTTAGCTGATGCTTTGTTCTACTTTTATGTAGCATCTGAGTTCTTCTGTGCAATTTTTGATCTGTTTAGGGGAGTTTATTAGATTCAAGTCAATGGAAGCAGGAAATCCCTTTTGAAAGAGATGGTTTAACATCATGTCAAGTGCAGTAAATGCAAAACATCACCATGATACTTGATAATGAATTACAGTCTTACAGACAAGGTTCAGCATAAAATACTGATATGGTAGTAATATGCTTTACTCATCTATTTGCTGGAAGTCTAGTATTGCCCATATTGAGTGTTCATCTGCATAAAAAAATATATGATTCCTGTAGTATATCTCAAAGAGAAAATTCTGTGAGTATGAACATTAGGGAAATGTTGTCTTAGTCATAACGAAAATTCTTCAGTAAAGCAAACAGTCATACTTTTTCCTCAAGCTATCTAGCAGGGCATACCTCTTTTGTTAGTACTAAAAATGCTATTGTTACCTGTACAGATTTGTGCCGATGCTGGTACTGAGCAAAGGTCTTTCGTGAAGAGGTCATCTTCACTTTCTCAAATTGTTTCCTCACTGCTGCCAGGCCACCAGGCACAGTACAGAACTTGGTTTTCTCTGAAGTCTAGAGTGATAAAATAAGGCCAGTTGTTTTCCATTTGCACTAAGAACATACTTCTGTGAGTTGATTCTTTTAAAAGTCATTAATAACACTATGCTATAATGCTTATAAATTTCACATGAAAAATCTGGAAATATTTGGTTATGTCTGTAGCCTCTTATAGGCAACCTCCACTGACGTAATCTGTAAACCCTACTTATTTTGACAGTACACATGAATTAACATTAGCATTCACAATAGATACAGTAATAATACAGTTGTTTTTCAGATGTTGTCATCAAAATACAAAACATATACATACTGTTAACATTAACTGTTGAATCTCGTTGGCCCATTTTAGAACTTTAACTTGTCAACCAAAAATTAGGACCTGCAAATTATGAAGTTATTTTGGAATTTTGCAATCTAGGACTTATTTAACACTAGCTGATAAATGTTCCTGTGTGAAATAGATCCTGCTGATGTAACTGCATATTCATCTCTGCCTAAAGTAGTGTCTGAGGACTCAGTGATGTCCTCTGTAGTTTTGGGGATCAGTCATGTAATACTCTGTCTTTGCAGGAATGACTCACAGAATTGTAAATGCTGTTTTTGGCAAGTTCACAGACCACTGCACAAGAGCCATACATTGTGATCTGGAGAACTAAGGCCAATGTATATTTCAAAAATATGCATGTTTGGCCTGAATCTTTAGCACCAAAAGGAGTAGGTTCCATCTACTTGATTGTCAGTAGCAATCATTTTCCAGAACAATTCTTCTCTGCTCTTCCCTCTTCTACTTGTCTGTTTTGAGTTCTGTTGCATTCAGAGTTGCCACCTGGCCCTCTCTGTATTGTTTCAATAGGCATTGTTGAAAAACATGCAGAGAGCATCAGGCAGGCCTTTGTGAGATGATCTTTCTTCACTAACAGTGCCAAAGATCACAAGAGTGCCCTTACCCTCAGGCTCCCTGTTCTAGTTCTGTCCCATATGTGTCACCTCTTAGATGTACTAGAATGAAGGTTTCAGCATTTGAGCTTATTAATCAGCATGCAGAAAATAAACCACCACTAATTAGAAATACCCTTGTAATGAAGGTTACTAAGTAAACTTAGGTTTAGTGCTTACACCTGATGAGTAAGTAAGCAGATCATAAAAAACATTTTTTTTTTTCCCTGTGATGAAGGCAGCACAATTCTCTATGAACATGGATGTGTGAATGTGAAAAGTAATTATTTTAGTGAATGAACATTTCAGGCACACCTTGCCAGCCATCTGGAGATATTTAGAGGGGGTAAGTGCAGTTACGGGTCCTTTAAGGAAATGTATTAATTCCCCTTAATAGAACCAGATACACGGTTCCTTTTTCAGGTAACCATTCTTTTCAGCAAGAAATTGCAAGGAGTTCCAGAGTGTAAATCAAGTAGTTCCTATGTGCTCAACACAGTTAGGTAGGGTCAGGCTTCAAGCAGTTATTTTCCTTTTGAGAGAGAGTACTAACTTCAGCAATGTTTCCAGTTGCAAAAGTAGGGAGTTGGAACCTTCTCAGCCAGGTGAACTGCAGGAATCTGCTCCAAATACACACAAGCAATGAGGAAATAAGGAAGTCAACCAGTGGGAATTTGGTGGTTGGAAAACACCAAAGTGTTCCACACTCACCACGGCAAGTTTGGCTGGTGACTGTTTTCACTATGTGGCTTCTGGGCTATGCAAGCACCCAGAAGGTCCCTTCGGCTGCTGCAGACTGCTTCTCCCAAGTCCAAAGTGGAGGTAAGACTGGGAATCCTCCTACAGCTCTTCCTGCATATGGACAAAGATGCTGGCTGGTGAGAACTGATTTGTAGTCCTTCTTTTGCCAGATGCGCTTTCTGATTACTCTGGCCTAGTTTACAGTTAGAAAAAGGTGTTCTTCCCATGTGCTGAAAGTTTAGCGTAAACGAAGACCATTGTCATTCTAACATTGTAGCAAACCAGCATAATGCCTTCATTTCATGATAGAAGGGAGTTGAGCCACAACTTCTAGGTAGGATTTAAAGATATGGTAAAAATACACTTTTTACCCCTTAGTATTTCTGCAGAACTGAGGCAGATTTTCCTGGCTGAGATCTGAAGACCTGATACTCAGATACTCCTGACTGATAATTAAATGTGTGATAAAGTGGTCTTGCTCTATTTTAATAGATTACAAGTTCTTTTAGCCAAATACTTTATGTACTACTTGGTATTAATATTAAACTTTGCTGTAAAATACCTAATCCCTATTGATAGACATGTAGAGAGATGAGTAAATCAAAACTAAATTTTTTTCCTAAATATTTTTCATATAATGCCCATTTCTTAATAATTTTATTATAAAACAATACTTTCGAAAGTCTCACAGAGCTTCTATTTTAAAATGCGGCAATTTCAAATTCTTTGAACAGCAAAAAAACTTCATGTGCTTCTGAATATGATTTTATTATTTGATAATATTTTTAATAATGTGGAAACCACTGGGTTTTGTCATTATGAACTGAAAGAATAACTGTGTTGGTAATCTGTCTCAAGCCTGTGGTCCTAATAAATGCAGTTCATGCAACAGTGGAATAAAAAGAGCAGTCCTTCCAATGAATTAAAGGGAATTGTCCAAATGACCAAAGGGATATAGCATGAAAAATCTCATTCAGTAGAGACAGAGACTGATGTATCAGTATGTTTGCTAAGTAGATTTAGTAACTTAGGTTTCAAATTTTGATCCCCATAGTGGTCCATCAGTCAGCTTGTATAAATAAGTAGAATATGTCACTATGCAAAGCAAACACAGAGCTAAGAAGTTAAGGAACCACTGATGTCTTACATGAACAAAGGAGTTGATACTCTCTCTGTTGGACACAGCAGCCTTGTACATTGCCATTCTTTCTTTCAAGGAGACAGTCTCCTGGAAATCCAGCAGTGTGTTATCAGTCCTGGGAGAGGTCTCTTTAAGTAGTCCTCTTACAAGTTTGCGAGAACCCACTGTAAGACAAACAGACATCATATTTTCTAAGAAGGAAACAGGTACCTTTTTTCCAGATCTTGGAAGAAAAACAGTAGTAGAAAGAAGCGGTATTATCAACTTCTTAGCAACTGTATCTTATTTTCATTTTAGAACTTACTGAGTTTGGAAAAATTTAATTCAATGAAGGCTTTGGAGCTGGGGGAAATTCCTTGGGGAAATAACAAAAAACTTTTTTTAAAAAAACCCCATACAATTTTAACAGCAAGCATAGCATATTTTTCTTGATGGTGTTACATTTGCATTATTTTTTACTGTAAAAAGTCATTTTTAAGTACTACAAATAACCTATTATAATTAGATATATTATGTTTTAATTAGCTTTATACACTACAGTATTCATTTCCTTAACAGAGAGTCTGTTCTGAGTTAATTGTAGATTTCAGTTGATTACTGACATTGCATTAGAGTATGTTTTAGTTGGTTTAGTACTACTAAAACCTCATTGAAAATTGTCTAATTTATTAACTGCATTTTAACCTTATTTCAGGGTGTGAAGGTTATAGGCTTATCTATAAGCATCTGCAATTCAGCCATAGTGAATGTGGAGACAACAGTTCAGAGCACTGAAAGAACAGCACTGAGTTACTAGCACTAGGAATTTTTTTGTTGCTGCTTTCTACATTCATATAACTATATTAGAAAAATTCCATATACCCAGAAAATTGCCTTAACTTTAGTGTAAAGATATTTTTCCTTCTTGTTTCATACAAAGGGAAAAAAAGTATGTTGTGAGCACCTCTCTTGTCTGTGATCAGAGGCAGAAGAGATCTCATATAATCCCACAGGCTGGAAGTTCCTCTTGTCCTGCCAGGGTTTTTCAACAGTGCATGGAGATTTGGGTTGAATGACACTGGATCTCTATACGCGGGACACTCCCTTCCTTTTTGGGAGGGGAGAGAATTTTAAGACTTCAAGAGGATATATTTTTAGTAAATCCACCAGAATCTAATTTTTTAATCCTTGTGCTTGTGCTGCAGATATCAGAGCACCCTGATCTTCCCTAAATCCATCTATATTTCTCCTTGTCCTTGCATAATAGGACAGAATAAATTTGTTGCAACCTGCATTGCTTTTTTTTTAAACAATTGTATTTTCTGAAATTACAGAAACAGGCTGTAGCTGAACCGAATTATCTCAAAAAAACCCTTCAAAACCCACCCTGCCCCCCGCCTCCAGCATCATATGCCTTGGAATTTCTTAAAGTTGAGGAAATTACTGACTTAAAAAAGGAGAGAAGGGGGCAGGAAGAGACAGTGTAGATATGTCCTTCTGTTCTATGTATTTAATTCAAGCCAGTAGCTACCTAAACTAAAATCTTAAAATCCATTTCCAAACAGGTAAGGAAGGTCAAAGAGGAAGCTGCGGATGTGTGCTTTCTGCAAGCCATTGGCAGTTTACTTGTGTTCTTACATATTCTGGCACTGCCGACACTGTCTTCCTCATTCTGCATGTGCTTTGTCACTTCAGTGAAGCACAGGGCTGGTTTTTTTTCACATTAACATATTTATGTTTACTGTGTACAATTCTTTTATACTTTTTCATCTTGCTGATGATTTGCACACTTATTAAATTAACCAAATCAACTCAGTTACCATAATTTTGCTAAGAAATGAGTAACTTCTCTTTGTACGGTGTTGGCTAACTCATAATGTGCATATAAAACACCAAGGGCATACTAGAGTGCATTTACCTTTTCTACCATTCAGTGCAAACCAACACCATTTACAGAACTGGTCTTCTCTTTAGAAAGAAAAAAAATCTTCAAAATCCTCTCCTAAGAAATTTTTGTTGTTGATTTTTAAGACAAATTTCCCAGTCTCCTGAAATACACTACCCAGTGGAGACCAGCTCCACTGAATCCCTTCCTGGAGGAAGTAGAGGGGCACAACTGATTTTGGTTTATCCCCAAGTGTACAGGGTGGAACTTGGTGGCTGTTTTTAGGGCCTGAGGCCTGCACAGCATTTGTCAGAGTCAACTCCTTGCTCTGGAAGCCTAACTGTAATACATATTGTTATACATATATGCATTACAAAACGTGTGCCCAGTCAGTCACATTTCTTCTTACCTAAATTGGTTCACTTTTGGTTATTGTATTGTTTTACCAAGGCAGTGAATGAGAACACAAAAGATACAGATAAAAAAATTCCCACTTTTCTTTTGACGTACCCACGCTTTCCCTTTAACATTATGAAATGCAGCAACAAAAGAGACTTTCCAAAAAACTATCTGTTCACCTGGTACGGAACAGAGTGCCAGGGAAGGGGTATCCTGCCAAACAGGGTAAAATTCAAAGGCACATCTGGCTTTCTGCCTGTTCACTGTGAAACTCTTTAGCTGGCATAGGTGTTAAGGTCCAGATATAGCAAGCAAATATAACAAGCAACATTAATCTTCAGTAAAAATCATAGATGCAGACATGCATAGAAGAGAGGTCTTATTGTAAACATACTCAATTTCTTAGTATTTTTACATGACTCTACTCATAACTTACATGAGGATAATTTTTATTACGCTTATCCCATGCAGTACATTTGTATATTGCATGTAATCATGATAACTAAAAGAATTGCTACAGTTCAAGAAAGAATAAGTAGCAGTAAGAATAAACAAAAGTCAGCTGGAAGGAAAAAAAAGTTTTAGAGAAAGTAGAAATCAGAAGAGAGAGAAGATTGCTGTTCTTCAAGTAAGAAGTCTGCACATTAAATGAAATCTAGCCAAAACAATGAAAAGATTGAAAGTATGCTTTGGCAACACAGAGGGATAATCCACTGTAGCCAAACAGTGTCAGTTTTGATATTTATAAGTCATTGCTTTAATTCTCAAGAATGTTTAGGAGTTTAAAAACTTTCTTGGTATTGTTCTGATAGAACAAGGGATTCTTGGATTCTACTTAATGTGAATAGTTTCATTAAGCACAATGGGAATACTCATGTGCTTAAAGTTAGACATGTGATTTAATTCCTTGCTGATTCAGGGCCAATGAATTTAATGGACTGTTTTAAAAAACATTTTAATAGATAGATATTATTAGCCACCTGGGGAGTGAAGGTAATAGAAACTATTCTCTTGTTAGCTTTTAAAACAGGAAATGCCCTCTCTTCAGACGCTAGCTGTTTTATAACATAATGTGAAACTCTTCGTGGTGGTATAAGCGATTATATGATCTAAGCTTTTGCTCATTCATTTTGCTCTAAGCTTTTGCTCATTCAGGAGAACTTAAAGGTGTAGTATCTTCTGATTCTTTCAGGGATAAATGTGTGTCTGTGATGAAATAGTTGTAAGAAGAGCCTTATGTTTACCAAGGTGAGGTATGCCAACATAAAGCTGTTTGCCTTTATCATATGGGACTCATACAATAGTATCTATTTCAGATAATTTAATTATTTTATTAATGATCAGTTACATCAATTCTATAAAGTAAACGGAGCTTGACAAATCTTCTGTGCATAGTAGGACTGGTGAATTCTGGCTTTCTGCTGTTTTTTCCAATTATATGACTACATTAGCTATCCCTTATGGGCTTCTCCAGGTTTTCACAATAGGTTGAACTGCAGTATGAGCATTGCCTTCATTGTTTTCCAGTGGAGCCAATAGAAGTTGTTGGTACTCAGTCATACAGCTTGCTGTAAATGCTGCTCAATATCTCTTCTAGGAAAATAAAATTTTGCCATAATTGAAACATTTAGCAAAATGTTCCATAGCACTTTAGTGGTTTGAGGGTATTGTTCTTGCTGAAAAATTGAAGCAAGTTGACTTATATTGTCACTGGTTATAGAAAACTCAGATCTCATGGTGATGGGAGAAATAATCTATGGATCAGCATTATCATATATTTTTCAGGACCTGAATATTTATTCAAGTGCAGAGTTGCAGATTTCAGTGCTTAACTTCAGTTATTAGAAGTTTAAGAGTTTTCACCAGTGCTTTCAAACACTCAAATTAGTCTATAGGGAATTTACTTCTCATAAGACTGTCTGAATGCAAAATGGGGTATTATGGCTCTCGCAGGAGCACAGAAAAACATTATCCCCTATGGGTCTGTCACATTTTTAGGAAAAGCTTAATTTGTAAGAGGCATAAATTGTTGGCTGTGCATTTTTACATAGTTCATATTCTTTGTTATTCCCGGTGGACCAAAAAATGATTCTGAAATGTACGGAGGATTTCGTTCTCTTGTTAGAGAGGAAAAAGAAAAACTTTGAACTAGGAGGGTCTAAAAGGACAAGGGAAAAAAAAAGGTCCTTACAACCGTATTATAAAAAAGATACCTGAAAAACTTCAGAAGATGTAGAGAAGAGCCACAAAAAAATATTCCAACATGGAGAACTCCAGCTGTATCTAGTTGATGGAAGAGAAGGTTATGGGATGATATGGTCATAATGTATAATCATCCTTCCAAGAAGAAATTAGCAGGTGTTAAAGACCTCTTTAATTTGGTAGGAAAAAGAGGGAAAAAGATAACCAATGGCTGAAAGCTAAACCTGATAAAAGATTGGGTATTTAGTTTGAACAATGAGCATAATAGCATCATTAGCTAGAAAAGATGTTGTGCACTGAAATTTCCTTTTGTCTTTGACCTGCTAGAGTCTGGAATTACTAAACATGCAGGCTAAACATTTTCTGATCAAAAAAAGAGTGGAGTCAGTAATTGGTTGATACTGTGTAAAAGGCTTATTAATTTTATCAGCAGAGCGGACAAGTCTTTCTGTGCTATTTATTTGGGTAATCTGTTGTTTTACATAAAGTCAGGTCCTACACACTCAAAAGTCAATAGGTGATCTCTCAGAAAATTGTATCATCCATGTTCTTTCTCTGTTAAACCAAAACAAAGATACATACACTCTTTGATACCATCAAGCAGTGGTCTCCAAAGTGAGACATGTTCACCCCAGGGGTTGTGCAAGACAGTCCACTGGGGTGCAGAAGAAAATATTTTTTGTAAATAAACAGTTTTTAAAGGGATTTTTAAAAATTTATTTCATCCATCGTCCTTCTTTAATATCTATTGGTGTGTATGTTGCCCAATGTACATAATGTACTAGTAGAGTAGTACATGTATCCAATTTGTAAATAAATACATACACAGACATTGGGAGTGCATGCTCAAAAATGTTTTAATGATAGGGCTGCACCATCAAAAAGGTTTGGAGACCACTGCTTTAGAGTAAAACAAGACATCAGATCAAGGTGGTAATGCTAACCTTCAGAGCTGTTGCTGTGGCCATTTTCCGATGACATCTTTTCAAAGATTGCTCTCCCTCTTTTCACACTAGACTCCTTCAGAGAAATGACAGAATGGCTCCCAGGCTGACGCTTCGATATTGATGAAAGTGAACTTCTCTCACTTTCTGTTTCCTATTAGAAGACATCAAGAGGATGTGTGTTAAAAGCTACTGGTAGGAAACAGATGTGAGTTTTGGGAGGATGAGATCATATGAAGAGGCAGCAGATTAGAAGGGGGTGCTATTTTGGGGGATGCATTCTCCAGAATGCCATAGAGTAAGTTTCTGTAGCACTGCAGGCTGCGGATTCATGTGTGCTGTCCAATTTATCATTCAACAGAGGGTGATTCTTAGAAGTTTTCTTTTGCCATTTCTTGCAGTGGTTTCTTCCACAAGAGAAGAGTGGTGGTGGTGGTAAGGATCACAGTAAAAGACACCAATTTCTTATTTAAACACTATTTGTACACAGAAAAGTTGATCGAGGAAATTTTATTTATTTCATTTATTGTATGTAAAGATACATAAAAACAACAAATGATGGCTTGGAGACCAGATGTACATGGGCATTTGTATTTCAGAAATTTGATTTTTCAATTCTGCTGTGACCTATCAACTGAATTTAGCTTATCACTGTAGTGGGTCAATGTTCCATACAGATAGTTTACGCAAGAGCATTAGTATCTCATCATCACACTGTGGCCTCAGCCCTTCAAGGCAAAATAAGTAAATTATTGCTAAGCAAGACTTTAATGTGTTGAAGACAGTGTTTTGGGGTGCTTCTCCTTTCTTCCATGCAATATGCTACTTGGTATGGAGTTGGACACAAAGGCTGTAAAATCTCAACTACAGCTGTTCTGTTAGGTAAATAACTGAAACAGCTGGAGTAGCAAAAATATGCTTTTTTTGCAAGGGAATAACATGAAAGGTCCACTGCATGTCCACTGCCGCTGTCCCTATAAAAGAGGTGGCAATATCCAAAGAGAGTTGTTCTGGTGACTGTATAAATCTCTCCAGTAAGATTTTGCAGAATGTATTTGCTAGAGCTATTAATTACTTAAATGGCATACATTCTTAAAATGTACTGCCTTCATTAGACTACTTCTTTTTTATTGTTTGCAGACAGCTTTATTATTTTATACCAATTTAATGCTACTCTTGTATACGATCTCACTGAAGTAACTCCTAACTGCTTTTAGATTTAGATATTATGCATGGTGTGTAAGAAGCAGTGAAATTTGACCCCTGAAGTGATTATCATAGACTGGAGAGTATTTTCCAGTAACTATTTAAAAAAATAAAAATAAAATATTTTTTAATGCAATGCAATTTAATGAATCCTCAAATAGAGCTCTTACAAAGAAAATAATATAAATTGTAAAAGCCATTTTCACAGTAACATATAATCAATTAATACATTCACCTTGAATTCTGTGAAACTAATAGTGAACAAGCATTGGAAATATACTTTTAAAATGAGTGTATCATTATCAATCAAGGACAATTGTGCTTCACCCATCTTTAATAAATTTCCACTTTCCTCATATCTGCTGATAGCTTTTATCTTAAATATGTGTCGCACTTCATTTCTTGACATGTAGTCATTCTTTGCAAGACTATTGCTTCCAGTACATGTACAATAGGTTATGTGTTATGGGAACTCATAATTTTATAACAATCTGTCTACTTCTGTGAGTTACGGTAGCTTTTGCTTGAGATCAGTTGAAAGATTTTTGCATGATGTGTCAGCATTGAAACACATGACTGATTAGACCATAGACACTAAAGATGTTTTATTACCATGAGTATTGTAAACCCCTTTTTTCACAAAAAATGCCTATGGTATCACCAATCGTCAGTTATCTTGTCACATCAGTCTCTCCCCCTGCCCCTTCCCCAAAAGAGCACTGCTGCTACTGCTTATATGGAATTGAACTTGAAAGGTAATCTTGAATGCAGTGGCTAATTTTAGCAGTTAGGCCAGGAGGTACAGTCAACACACTGGAAAACCTAAATGTGGCTAGATTTAAAGGTGGCATAGGGGATCTTAACCAATACTGTGGGGTTTGTTGCCTTTTATTTATCAGGTTTACAGGAGATAATTGGTTTAAAAGTAATTTGAATTATTCTCTAATTGCTTTTAACAGTTAGCAGCATATTTTCCTTGGCTATTATGGAAAGTATTTTTTGAGGGTAATAGCAAGAGATAGATTTGTGGAGTGGAGGTAGCTGTCTTTCTGCTCCATAACACTTCCTTCTACCCTTCCTCACTAGTCCAAACTAGTTTCAGGTTGTACATCCCACTCAGAAATGACACAGTGGCACAGTGCCAGTAAGATAAACCTTTGACCAGGCTGGGTTACAATGCAGGCATGACAGTGCAGGTGGGCAGTTGCAGCACAGGTAGGGTAAAGAGCTTGGCCAGAACATACGTATGCTGAGAGGAATGAGATACTTATGTGCCAAGGGTATCCGGAGGCAGCAGGTGGCTGAAATGAATAGTGTATTTTGTGTGGGAAGGGCTATGGCTTCAAACTGCTATTCATTTTGTACCCTCTTTCAGAGATGGTTATCAGTTACAATTACAGTCCAGTATTAGTTATGATATTTTGGTTTAAAACAGCTGAAGAGCTGACCATTATGTCTGAAAGCTGGTATGGACAATCTGTGATGCAGAAATGGCTATGCAGAGGAGAAATGAAGGACGGGGGAGGGAGAGGAGAAATTAAAAAAATGGAGCTGTGCATGTTTGTTAGATCAGCCTG
Source organism: Strix uralensis (assembly GCF_047716275.1). Taxonomy (NCBI): domain Eukaryota; kingdom Metazoa; phylum Chordata; class Aves; order Strigiformes; family Strigidae; genus Strix; species Strix uralensis. The sequence continues at coordinate 24,375,743 of NC_133977.1, forward strand.
AACATGTCTGTCTCCTACTTCTCCAGTTCTGCTATCAGCCAGTAGCTGGCATAAATGAGAACAGCCTCGGGATCATATTGCCACAGCATTGTGTGTACTGTCAGTAGTCAACACCTGACAATCACCTTAATGATGTTCTAACTTCTGCAGTGTTAGAACAAAATAGAAAACTCAAAATATACTGTTTTCAACTACCATTGGCATCTTTGAGAACAAACTCATCTAGGGTTTTCTTTATTCCTATTATATTTTTCTGTAGTTACCAGTAACAGCTAAAAAACTTCAGAATTTACTGGTTCTTATTCTTTTCTTGCAAGCTAGGGACCAATATAAATTTGATTTGCATTTTTCTTAACTCTATTAATTTTATTAACTTGTAGCATATTTCTGTAATGTTTTTTCAAATTTTCATCTCTGCATTAACAATTCCATTATGTATAAAATTTACATAAGTTAGTATTTCAAACATTTATTTTAATAGGAATTTAAAAAAAATTTAATGTATCTTTTCTGACCATTTTAAATCTCAATTACAGGAATATTGGTCCTACTTCATGTAGATTTTCATGTAAATTCTTTTATGGACAGATTTCTGAGATGTTGGCCACTATGGCAGAAGGTATTTTCATTCACCTTATTTTCCTGTGTTCAAAAAAGCATATGTGTCAAAATTGGCAATCTGGGATAATACTTACAAATTGCTTAGACATAAATATTACCATTTTTCTTTAACATTTGATTTTTCCACCTGCAAACTTGTCTAAATCTCAGGTTTTGTTTTGTAGTAAGCATTATTCCCATTTTTCAAGACTGCAGTGGGTTTTTTATTTGGTATTTTTGTAATTTGGAGATTTCAGTAAACAGGGTGAATTACCAATTCTAGGAATACTCTCTTCAGTTTTATGCCATGGTATTAATTTGTCATCCTAGTCCCGTGAAGCATTTTGTTATAGGTGACTGAATGTAATTTACTGTAGCTTCATATTAAGTAGTTTGACACTGGTGTTTATTGTTCCAAATCTCTTTGTTAATTTGTCTTTTGATTTCTGTGCACTGCTGCCTGTAATAATGTACCCAGAAAAGAATAACTATATTTTCTTCTATAATTACACAGACATTTTGGGGGTCTGCTAATATATTTGTCCATAAAATATACTTACACTGTAGTGGATCAATAACTTTAAATACATTGATTCTCTTTTAGTTGTTTCTAATTAAATTATTTTCATAGCTAGTTTTAGCTTTTACCACACTGTTTCACAGTAATCCATATTCTTTAAATCCCTGATATGTTGAATCCTTATATAGGTGAATGGTCCATTTAATGGTCTCTGTGAAGATGGTACTGTTCTGATATATAGTGATGATGGTCTGGGACAGAGGAACTGTGTGCTCAGCACTGTGCAGAACTTTTTGCTCTGAACAAACCAGTTCTATAACCACATGCATTCTCTTCTGTCCCTCCCTTTTACTAGCACAGTGCCCCCCACATGACAGTCTCCACCTGCCCTAGCCCCATTTTGCAAACAGTATCCTTATCTTAGTGGGGCCTCTGAAGGATGATTTTCTTGCACTATTGCTCCAGCTGAAGTGCTAGAGCACAGATTTATTCTCAGAAAATGATTATTTCCTACTGTGAAAAAGTTATTGGAAGGTATTACAATTACCATAAATTCCTTTTAATCGGGATAAATTGAATTTGCATACTGTTTTATTGGGGCATCTACCCAGATAACCTAGTGAATGGCAAAGACATCTGCTTAATGATAGAATTAACATAAATGCCACTTATTGAAAAAGCACAGAGGTAGTGCCAAGAGGTGCTTAATTAGAGGCTAATATATGCAACTCTTGCAAAAGTTGCCAAATGAAAACTAAAAGAAAAATAATTATTTATTTTTCTCTGATTAATGCATGGTTCAAATCATGTCAAGCTTTTGTAACTATATGTGTGTTCTTGGTGGGAGCAGTTATTCGGTTGGGACATAGACTGTTGTGTGGAGCACCCTGTTTAACAGAATTTATTCCATTTTTTGTTGGACATAATTTGTTGAAATCTGTCTATATTTAAGTAACTCTCTATCATGTAATTACTTCAGTTTTACGTACTGCCTCTGATGTTATATTCTATTTTTGAATGGGCTGCTCAGTAAAAGGTGACACAAGAAGCTATTTTTATGTTCTGATCTCATACTCTAGACATGATGAAAAGAATAAAGCACTGGAGTGCCAAATTTCAAGGAATATACAGTCATTACATTTAGAAATGCCAACGATAAAGATTCCAATTTCAGTGGCCTACTGAGTGACTATGCTTCATTTAGATAGTGGATTTTCCACTTGCTATCCAGTCCTGCACTAATCTAAAAGTCAGTAAGCCAGAACACATAAAGTTTTAAATAGAGGAAAACTATTTACCAAATTACTACTACCTTTTCTGCATACATTGAACTACCTTGGGTTGGAAGAGGAATTTGCAATCAGTATATTAAATAGATTGCCAAAAGCTGCTATTAATGTTCAAAGAATTTAATATTTTTTAAAAGGACATCTTTAAGTGTGTTCAAAAAATGCACTCATCCCCATCCCATTATGTCTTAAGTACTTCTGTTACACGTGCTACCTAAAGGAAAGCTAGTTACCACCTAACTTCATTTTATTTATGGTCTCCACTAAAAGAATGTGTGTGTAAGAAATACAAAAAGGGGTAGAAGGAATAGGCCCAAAGAGAAGGGGTAAAAGCATAAGTTGAAAGGAAAATAATAAATTCATAAATGGATGTTGAGGTAGGAAACGAGTGGAGCAGTAGGATAAGTGTTTAGAAATTAAATATTTGCTTTAAAAATAGTCACATAAAATCTTGACTCATCAATGCATTTTATTGTGATTGTAACTTTAAATATTTGAGGGTTGCTATTCAAATAATTGTTCTCAATAGCAACTCAAGTTATACTTCACATCTAAGCACTTTGCTGGACTGGATCCTAACATTTACTATTGCCTACAAAAAGCTGGCATCTCAAATTCCAATTCAAAACAAGAGACTGCTTCACTGGAGAGTACACAGGAATGATTTGAGGTTAATTCTAGTGCTGAATGAGCTGATAATATCTCCCATGAATCACTCAGTCTCAGTGAAATATAAAAAAATAAAAGATAAAGCAACATAGTCCTGGCCTGCCTCTAAAAAGCCTTTGGAAATGCCAGCATGAGACAAGTCTGTTTCTGATATATTTCTCATTTGTAATTAAAAATATGATGGAAATCCGTTCTGGTGCAATTTAGAAGCAGGGAGTGCATGGAATCATGTCTACCATCTGCTGGAATGCTGATGGCATTATTAAGATTGATGACAAACCCCCTAAAGTGACTATTACAGAGGAGTGCTAATAACACCTGCTGCATAAACTCCATGAAGCCAGTAAGTAAACTGTTGAGACAAAGCCACGATTCTCAGTTGATTCTCTGCAATGCACCACTTCACTAAGACAGAATTTCTCAAGAGGCTTTAAAAAAACCCCTATGGCTGCCTGGAAGCTGCTCATTCATTTTGTCCCCAGACCAGCTCCAGAGATGCTTATCCTTTTCAGCTGTTACAGACAGTTTTAAAATAAGACAGTATTTTCATTTGGAGGAAGGGTACAAAATAACTCTGTGCACACACGGAACAGAGACCCTGAAAAGAGCTTGTTGTGAACCCGGGGAAAAAGATCTATTTGCAGAATTGCCATCTGTTCTGGCTTTGGCTGGGATAGAGTTAATTTTCTTCATAGTAGCTAGTATGGGGCTATGTTTTGAATTTGTGCTGGAAACGGTGTTGATAATTCAGGGATGTTTTCCCTACTGCTGAGCAGTGTTTACATAGAGTCAAGACCTTTTCTGCTCCTCATATTGACCCACCAGCGAGTAGGCTGGGGGTGCACAAAAAGTTGGGAGAAGACGCAGCCAGGACAGCTGCCCCAGCTATCCAAAGGGATATCCCATACCATATGATGTCATGCTCAGCATGTAAAGCTGGGGGAAGAAGAAAGAAGGGGGGAACATTTGGAGTGATGGTGCTTGTCTTCCCAAGTAACCATTACGCATGATGGAGCCCTCCTTTCCTGGAGATGGCTGAACACCTGCCTGCCAGTGGGAAGTGGTGAATGAATTCCTTGTTTTGCTGTGCTTGCGCAGCGCTTTTGCTTTAACTCTTAAACTGTCTTTGTCTCAACAAGTTTTCTCACTTTTACCCTTCTGATTCTCTCCTCCATCCCACTGGGGGTGAATGAGCGAGCAGCTGTGTGGTGCTTAGTTGCAGACTGGGGTTAAACCACAACACCATCTCAGAATGGGGCTCTACACTAGAAAAAACATTGAGGGGGTAAATTCTGCCTTGAAATGCCTATAGATTTCACTCTTAATTACCAAAACTCCCACTGATTTGCCATTTATCAGCATAGCAAAATTGATACAGTGTCCCTGGACTTACTACTTAAAAAGCAATGGCCTAATTCTTTGAGCTAAAAAGGGAAATTCTTTTAATTGTTAACAGCGTTTGGCATACATTATTTGAGCTGTTCAGACTCTATCCCACAGAAGGAATATCAGTTATATGCAGCTCATGGTTATTATGCTGATTTGAAATGTTATAGCAGTTTCCACAGTATGATAATGAATATTTGTGCTGAATCAGCAACTGGACAGTGGATTAAATGGACAACTATATGACATACAGTAGCTACAGAAACTTCCCTTACTAAACCAATACTGTGCAATGATCCATCATCTCTACTGGCATTTTTGGAGGACAAAATAGTTGTGTGTTTTAGAAGCACATAAGGAAACTGAGGCCATGGTTAAGTAATTTGACAGTGATCAAACATGTTTTAACGAGCTTTTTTCAAGCATGTGATACTACAGTGATTGAGTAACAGCATTCAAAGTAGGCCAGCTACAATATCTGTAAAAAAATAAATCAAGATAAAATTTATGAAAACTGTAAAGTAAAAAACTTGGTAGAAATAAATCTTACTACAGCTTTTTAAAGCAAATTGAAATTGAAAATCATATACATCTCAAACAGAAATTATACTAAGTTGGTACTAGAAGTCTATATAAATCACTGGCAATACATTACCATCAAAACATGCAGAATAAGAAGTCCAGATCTGAGACAGCTGTGTTTAATATGGATTAGAAAGAACAGCAAGAAAAGACCGGAGAGGGTACAGGCAGCATAACTTTGTAACCAGCATTAACAGGCTACAATTTTCAGGCTTGATTCAAATCATGGAAACTGTTTTCTAAACTAATGTGATTAGTAACCAAGAATGATGTCAGAGTTCTTTTTCCAAAATCATGAGCTGGGGCAGCATAAAATTCAATCTCACCACATAGGAGGCACAAATTAATGAAACAGCAAAAATTAAACACAGTAGTTTTCCTCTTCTATCTCTTCTTGCTTTTTCACTTTTTTATTTACATACATATACCAAACATTTCAATCAAACATGATAACTTGTCCTTTTTATTTAAATAATAATTCTAAAGTAATTGGAAAAAAGTTTTACCACATTTAAAAAAACCCCGCACTTTTTTGTAAATAATCCTACTCTGTTTTAGCACAATAAAGTTTTATTTAAAGCTTCCAAAATAAACTTAGTAACCCCTTTTCATTGCAGTTGTGAAAGGAACAGTGCTGTATACTAAATTCCCGTGTCAGCTCTAAGTTTATACTTTTGTTCTTTATTATCTTTTTTTTTTTTTCTTACAATGCATATTTAGGGAATGTAATTTTATAACTCTCTGTGTTTTCACCCTTATAGTGGAAATTTAAGTACCGTTATTTTATCAGTGCTACTGTTAATTGCAGGTATGGGACTGGAAAAAAACAAAGTTATTTATTTGGGGTTTCATGAGAGCATGTGTGGGCTTGAGTTTTTTGTTTGTTTGTTTCTTGTAAATTCACTGACAATATGTGTTTTTCTTTGCACACTCTCTTGCTGAAATTTACTTAGGTTCAGAGGCGTATCAGTTTAGACCTCTTAATGTTCTTAAAATATCTCAGTGTGTGCCTCTGCCTATAAGCAAAACAAAATAATTATTTTGAAAGCGATGTTTTCTAACACGATCATTTTGTGTCTGGTATTGCTGCAGAGATTTACATTCTTTCTGTTGTTATTTTCCACAGTCATTTGCTACTTCATGTTTTTTGTAATTATTTTAAATAGCTGGAGATTATTAGAAGTATGTTGTGGTGTGCAACAAAACAAAAATAACAAAGCAGAAACAAAAGCACTAGCAGAGTGGGGAAACAAGTGACTTACAAAATGACTAATATTTCTAGTTCTTAGTAGGCACTCTACCTTAGCTGCACATTCTCACATACACCCATCTTCTCCCTCGACCCTCCACTTTGCTTCCTTCCAAAATTTTGCCGGGCTTCTAAGATCTGATAATTTTCCAGTAATACCGAGCATGCTAGTTCCCAGAGTCCACTGATACCATTTGTAGAAGCAGGACAGAGGCAGCATTTTCCTTCAGTTGTTTGAGCAACTGAGGCAGATCCCTCTGTTGTAGTCAAGAGCAAAAAGAAAAATGCACAGGCTTAGTCTTACAAAACACAATCTCTCCCTTAGTAAGAGGTCCAACCAACCAGGTGAGACATTTAGTCTTAAATGTGTTTATTTCCATTAAACAAATACTAATTTTAAAAACTTAAACACATGGTGTACTCGCTGATACTGCTTCCAAGACTGCAGTAAGAAATATGTGTTCAAGTCCCCATAACTTTTCATTTATTCAGTAATAATACAGGGCACTTCAAGTGAACCTTCTAAGTTGTTTGCTCTGCACGCCACCAGAGAGATACATGCTGGGAACTTTGGGTGAAGTCTACAGCACTCCTGAATTTAAAATTCCGTATAAATTTTTTCTCACTGAGCTAAATTAAGATTTACCCCACTGGTTTTTCTGTTTGTTTGTTTGTTTTTTTAACACAATCCTTATATGGGCTCAACTAATTATCTTAAGCAAAGGCTTTTTTTGTCTAATATTCATTGCATATTTTTAAATTACTTTTTCCCCACAGTATTACTATCTATAAAAGCTAGTGAGATTATGTATTATCAACATTCCACATTTTTAAGAAATAGCATTTTCTTTGGTCGGGTACTGAACTGATGTTTGAAAATGAGAGAAAATGAAACAGATATTCTACAATGGAAGATTAAAAATGAGTGTATAAAGAGGGTATTATGTAAGAGATGTAGCTACAGAGAATTCAAGATGAGCTATAAATTATGGTAAATGATGAGACAGTAGGCATAACTAGGGAGATTCTCAAAACTAGTATTGCTAGACCATTTTCATACCCATAGTCAGCAATGATATTTATTATCTGTGACACAATCTCCTATAAACAGCTTCAGAGAGAGACAGTGCATAGGTTGAACATGCCTGGGTATACCCAGTTCACGAACTGTCTAATCCTGAGTAACATCTACTATTCAAATGTTATTATTCAAGTCTTGCAGTTGAATCAAACATACCATCACACCATGACACAAGAAACAAGGTTAAAGTATGGCAATGGTATTTTCTTTTAATTTTTCTTTGCCATTTGCTAAATGGCTAGAGATTGCTCAGCTTTAAGATAACAGGCCATGTTGCTTTAAATATAGGCAGCAAACATCTAAAAAAGGATGCCATCTTTACAGAACTTTTTTTGAAAGATACAACAGAGCAGAAAGAAGACCTGACAAAAGAGACAAGATGCAGAGCTAAAGCAGCACAAACAGAAGCACACATGAGAGATCTTGTTTGTGAAAAGGATCCCTGAAGGATCTATTAAGACAGCTGATGTAGTAAAGTGTATTTAGCAGGTCATTTGTACCTTCTGTACTATAATGGCCCATGTTGGCATCTACCCACCTACTGGTACTACCTGTGCCTTGGGCATACAAAGATGGAAAATATTCTATGCTGTGCTTCTCTTCGAAAACCCAGAAATTGTTCTGCTTTCATGAAAATTCAGAACAATAGCATGAAATTCCTGGGTATGGTTATTTTGGACCCATTTACTTCAACCTCAAGACAACAACTTCAGAAAACATGGTGAGTCCATTTCTCTTTCTACTGGATACTGTCAGAGTATAACAGAATTGTTAACACTTTGTTCTCACAAACTTTATACAGGTTGGAGAAAAGATAACAGGAATAGACATACTGGAGATTTTATTTTACATAGTTAATAGCCTATTGAAATAGCCAGTAATTGTGAGTATGTTTTGGTGCAGGTGCTTATTTGTTTGTTCACTTGAAATAGTTCATATGACATACTACACATTGTACTCTGCAACAGCAAGTAACGTCTCTTTCATTCCAGTTTAATTTATGAATCTGCTCTCCCCTGCATACCAACATCTGTGGATTTCTCAGACTTTATGTCACAAGCTTATTTCCTTCCTAATCAACTTAACCCAGATGTTATGTTTCCTTCCAAGTGCTGTTTCCCAAGGCATGCTAGTAATGGATGTATTTACTTCCCATCTTTCCACATCACTTTCATGTTTCAAGAACTGATTAAGATACCACAGGCTGGTAAATTGTTCCAAATACCAGCAGACAGAATGACAGTGAAAATGTTTTAAGATTTGTTACTTTCTGCCACAAGTGACAAATACTTAAGAAGCAGTTACTTATCTTAAGAAGTATTGTCTATAAAATATTGCAAACTAAAATTAAACTAAATGTGGAGATGAAGTTAAAGAACATGTTATAAATGAAACATACTTTTCCAAATGTCATTTTCTGGCCACTGACCGTGGAAAGGAGCTGTGCCTTTCCAAGTGCTTTATGGTCAGTTTCCCACAGAGGTTATCAAGCTCTCATGCCGCTGGCTAATAGGTTGGAAACCATACAACAAAAATAGACTTGGGTAAGGTGAGGTATTTACTGGCTTATGTGTCTGGAAAGAGGTAATTTTTTGGATGACCCAGAAAGCACAGTCCTTCACCCTCAGGATCAAACTGTACAAAACTCAGTGGACATCACATACAATGGGATATGGTGTAGTTGGAAACTGTCAGTGCTAGGTTAACGGTTGGACTAGATGATCTTCAAGGTCCTTTCCAACCTAGATGATTCTGTGATTCTGTGAACATCTCTCTAAGTTAAAAGGTTTTAACTTTATTGATTTCCGCAGATTTTAAAATGTTAAAGATTTACTACAACACTCAATTTCTGGGTCATTTTTAAGAGATCATATCTTTAAAGAACAACCCTTTTATGACTTTTTGTGTGTGTGTGCCTTTTCTAAGAAGCCCCAAGGGTCATTTTCCTGATTTCTCCATTTTCTTGGTGTGTTTGCTTCATAGCACAGTCAGATTACAGATAGCATCTGCATATGGAAGGCAGAGCTTCTCTGCTTTTCTCTGCCTTCTGGAGACTAGAGCCAAAGACTAGTTGGTCTGCTATAGTCCTCAACTTACAGAAGGTCATTTCTCCTAAATCAGGCCCTAAAAAATATTAAAAATATCAAATCTCCTGTCTGTTCAGAATAAAATTAACAGCTTAAAAAAAATGAAGTTAGTCAGGTTCTTTCAAAATCTAATTTCTTCTTGTAACCACCACAGTTTACACTGCACTGTGAAAAGTAAAAAACAAACAAACAAAAACCCACACTCCCATAAATCCTACCAAAAAACAAGGAGGGAGAACAAAATGAGGCAACATTGTATTTCTTTCCGTACACCCTAGTGTTGTTTCATTGGTGCCATTTTCAGTGCTGCTTATAGAAACATACATAGACATGTCTATTCTACTACTACAAATAGTCGTATTAGGGTATTAGCACTTTGAAAGAAACACCCAACCTGATGCTCTTAGTTCTTTCAGTTTTCCTGAAGTGAATGAGATTCTCCTCTGTTTATTCCATTTCCAGATTACAGGCTCAGCAGGTTAGCACAAAATACAGTCACAGTTCTCTTTAACTTCACTGGTCTTTACTGAAAGAACTAAAGGCAAAACAATGTCATATGTGCAGTGATACAGGTGCAAGTCCTGAAAATATCTCAAAAACTGTCAGAATCCCTGTTTTACTAAAAAGGTTTTTTTGGCTATGCACCTCTTCTCGCTCTCCAGACTTTTTTAAACTGCTGTGTAAATATGCAACTTTGTAGGCATATCTGTTTGTCCTGGTTTCAGCTGGGATAGAGCTATTTTTTTTTTTTCTCCCCCTTTTTAGTAGCTAGAATAGTGCTGTGTTTTGGATTCAGTATGGGATTTGATATGAGAAGAATGTTGATAATACACTGATGTTTTTAGTTGTTGCTAAGAGATCAAGGACTTTTCAACTTCCCATGTCCTGCCCTTGTGCAGGTGAACAAGAAGCTGGGAGGGTGCAGAGCCAAAGCAATGGACCAAAATTGGCCAATTAAATCTTCCACATCATGTAATGTCATGCTTAGTGCATAGATGAGGATTGATAACTCTCGCTTCTGGGATTGTGGTTTCAGGGTTCTCTCTTCTCTGGGATCGCTAGCTGGGAATGGGCTGGGCATTGGTCAGTGAGTGGTGAGCAATCACACTGTGCATTACTTGTTTGTATTTTCTATTATTACTATTATTATTATCATTATTATTTTAATTTTATTTCAATTACTAAATTGTTTTTATCTCAACCTACAAGTCTCCTTACTCTTACCCCTCCAAATCTCTCCCCGATTCCCCAGAGTGGGGAAGGGTGAGTGAGTGGGCTGCATGGTGCCTAGCTGCCAGCCAGGTTTAAACCACAACACTGATACCATGGGATGATGAAGTATGACTGTATTCAACAGCATAAAAAGAAAATTTGGACCTAATCTTGTAGAGAAAAATGTGCTTTGTGTTTTTTTTAAATGTTTCTCTGTTCCAGAAAGAGCTCTCAGATTTTTAGACTGCCTTCCTAGTAAAGTCAGTTATCCTAGGAAGTAGCATTTGATGCACTGTCAAAATCATTTTTTCTATTAGCTAACTGTACTCCACAAAAGACTCAACTCATCATAACAGATGAAAAGTGCCTCTTTAAATTAAAACTAGAACAGCCAAAAAACCAGGCAAGAAGTCTTTCTAAGAGCGAAGCAGAAAGAATGTAGAGAATAGAGCCAGACAATAATCAGAGAAAAATGAGACCCACACCTGAAATCATTGCATTTTGTTGAGGACAAGGGATTCTAAAAATAAGCCACCCTCATCTGCAGCACATGATGCATGATGAATCTTTGTAGATTCTGAATAAGCAGTAAGCAACAAGAACATTGCAAAGCAAAAAACATTTCTATTAAATCTCAGCACAAAGGAGACGGCCTTCACAAAGTTTAGTTGAGGGCATAGGACTATAGTCCATCCCATCCTGTTCCTTATGAAAATACAGCCTGCTCAACAGTATTTTATATGTAAATGAGATTAAACCCAAATTTAATTTCTTACAAGAGACTGGTGACACACAAATTTCAATTTTCCAACTGATCTGTCCTACTTTTTTTCTAGCAAGCTTTCTTGTTGCCGTAGCTCAAACAGTAACATCTCACACTGAGGAAAAGTGGATGATTCTACCCTTTTAAGGTGAAATCCTATTACAGAGTGTTTACTCTGCTGTACACACCTCCAAATAAAGCCCAAAAGATGGTAAAGCTGAATTGAAGGCAAAAGAATAAAAGAGCTCTTGAAGGTCTGTTAAGGGAATAAACTAGAACTTGTTAATTGGAAAACTATGTCTAAGCATAGTTACTTAATAATTAGTCAACTAGTGAAACTAGTGGCACAGGCTGCTAGAGAAACTAGTTAACAGGTGCATGGTGGAGGGGAAGGTCTGAAATGTGGGGTTGTCACAAGTGTGAATCATTTGTGCTGATTTCAAATCCAGTTTTGTGTAACACCTTGAGGAGGGGAGGTGCATTCTCCAGAAAATAGTTACTTCTAGGTGTATATACAATGAAAGTATAACAGTGTAATTAACACAGAGGAAATAGTTCAGAACTGAAGAACTGATACACTAGGATGGAGTGTGAATCACTGCCAATTCACCGATTAAACAGGAAGGACCAGCAATACTTTATAGAAGACCTTTATATATGTATGTGTGTGTATACATATATATGCTATACTGCAATAGTTCATGGGACTGTTTGTGAACAAATCTGCTTTGGAAAGCTCCATTCCCACCATCAGAACAGCTGCTTTCCCAGGCATAAAAGACTGTAGAGATCAGTGAGAACTCTGTCAACATGTCCAGTTTCTAGAAAGGCAATCTTTTAATACATCTTCCAAACTGTGAAAAGCTACTCCAGTTCAGAGGTGAGTTAAATAAGAATAATAAATAAGAATCAAAGTGGGAGGAGGATTGTTTCTTCAGATAATTTGTAATGTACCTGTAAAAAGCTGATATATTTACTGAGAAAGTAAAAGTATGGAAGAAAAGTTTTCCTTTGAGGAAGAAAAAAGAATGTGAATATTTACCAAAACATGTTCTTCGTGATCTACAATTCAAGTCCCATTAGAAAAAAGTTAATGAAAACGAAGCAGAGGAATGCATTGTGTCTCGAAAAGAATGAGCTAAGAAAATGATGAAGCCAAAATCCAGAAGGCTGACCATATAGCACTCCCTTCAATAACAAGCTTTTCAGCAAGGGTAATAATTTGGCCATCCCATGCACTCCTCACTATTTGCTTTCATTCATCCCTTACAAAAATATAAATGATGCAAGTGCTAACAGGGTACAAAACTGACCTAGAGTTTTTGTGGGGTTTTTCCATTCTTTTCTGCATTACATGGCTTTGCTAAATTAATATAAATGTTTCTGAGAGTGTTAAGGGAAAAAAGATGCTCCTTGTTTAAACAATGTTAATGAAGGTCTAACCTTTTGCATTAAACATCTGTTCCCTTCATTTACTTTCTGGCAGCAGTTCATATGTTTTCTGTAAAGGACACAGTTTAATGAACATATAGCAGATTATTTAAATGAATGGTTTTAATGAGTTCTTTGAATAGGTTTCTCTAAAAAGTAAGTATGGAATTACTTTCTCAGTTGGGATACTTTAACATCTTTTAAGACAAAGCATACGTAATCACTTTTCTGTGAACACAGGCCTTAGTTGCTTTAACATTCCAATGTCTCTGAGTGCTAATAAACTAAAGTAGTGGTTTCATGGGAGTGATAAGTCAGTGGAGTAAATCAATGTTTTAATATATTATTACTTCCTAAGAAACAGCTTTTTCCTATAGGAAATGGGAAAACACTTTTCATTTTATCAGAATGGGACATCAGTTTATTTCTAAATAATGGAAAGACATGGACAGGCCTGATACTATAGGCTTTCATTAAAAGGCTCCAGCAACAGACTTAATTATTAACTTATTAATACTCCCAAGAAGGAAATACATCTAAGTTCCACTTGGATAAACTCAGGCAAAAGTAATTTGACTTTACCAAGTGCTTTAGCTTCAAAATTATTAAACTTAGTCCCTGACTGTATTTACTCTTTTTTGTATTCTCTTACTGCAATATGAAGTGTTAATTCCATTCAAATAATTAGGATTGGGTATAGTTCATCATGTAGCCACCAGGAAGAAAAGTATGCCAAAAGTCTAAATACATTTGCAGCTGCCTATAATAATGTCTTTCACTTTTGAACTAGCAGAGGGTTCTTTATATTATCCATCTAATTGTTTAGAAGTCACTTCATGGTTTAGCATTATTTAATTGCCCTGATTTTTCTCTATTGATTTTCTACATATACAAATAACAGCACTGCAATGGAAATGCAACCTGAATGAGAGGTTTTAGAATTTTTAATCAGCAGTATTTTGCCTTCTTAGAATAAAATCTGGTTTTCATATGGAATAATGTAATAAGATGGGACCTGGTCTTGAAAGCCTGATTAGTCAGACTTTAAGCAGGGTTACAACAGTTGTCAGTCTTTTTCTAAGCATAAGGCTAATAAACATGTTCATTTATGCATAACGTAACTGTAATATAGTTAGCTGGCACTAAGCCTTAAAAGACATTTTGTTTAAATTTTAAAAATTCCACTGTGATTTCTATGGCTTTGACTTAGTTTTACATATAGCCATTTCTAACTGTTCTAACCTTCTCTATCTGGGTGGAACCACTACAAAAATGCAAGGAAAATGCATCAGCTCATTCTCCGTCCTTCAATCCTCCTGCCCATGGAAATGTACTATAGCTGAAAGAGATTGAATCTTAAGCAATCAGTTTGCTAAAACCTTTGCACAGCCTTGCATTATATTGTGATATAAGTATCTGGTATCACTGATTATTTGATAGAACTATAGTCAAAATGTATCTTTCAAAGGCATACTAAATTGCTATTGTTTTTCATGACAAGTATCTTATCTCATGGTGTAATATTTAACTATTAAAATACTTAACATTCATTATTATTAATAAATGCCTTTGTCATCTCTAACATCTAGGGTCCTTATTATTAACCAGATACATACAGATCAAATGCTTAATATGCACCTTTAAATACCTTCAGTACATGAATTTAAAATATGATACAAAGTCCAGGCTTTACATATGCAAAACCTGAGATTGCTGTGGATCATATTTATCTCAGACGATTTTTTTTTTTTTTTCATGCTTATTCATTGTTACCAGTGGAGGAATCAGTAATTTCTACATAGTTTTTGTGCCATTAGACATAGATGTTGATGTCACTGTTAGCACCAGCACCAGTCTGGCTCCAACTTTCCATATTACTGAAATAATCTATCCTTTCACAGAACTCCTGTGCCTATGAAGTTCACACATTTTTTTTAAATCTTGCCAGTCCTGCTTTTGGTCTGTGTTGCCAAGATTTGTAAGTGCGTGACCTGAGTTTAAGTATTCATACTTCTTCAGCATCAGAAACCCTTGGTATGAATGCCTACATTTTTTTGTAGACTCACTTTCAATTTTTTCTTTTTAAGTAAATATGTTTAAGTAATGTTTACATTGTGAAAGTCTTCTATGATGCGGGTTCCATTTTTCTACATTTTATATTGATTATATCTTGGAAACCTCAAGATGTTTTACAATGCTGGGGAAATAAATCCTCAAAGGCAATATAAATCTTACTTCCTAAGACAGCTACCTGAACAGAATAACAGAATTCAAGCTTTTCAACTTGAATTCTGAAAAAAGTGGCTGTTTCTCGTGCTTTTCCACCCATTGTCACTTCCCAGTTTATAAGCACCATATGCTTTTCAATGTTCTTTGCAAGATACTGATCTTAACAGTTGCAATTCCTGCATGAGTTTCAATGGCTTAGCAAGAGGGCATGCCCTCTAGAGAGTACACCTCTTTTTTCACTTCTGGCTGGCCAGAGAAAAAAAAAAATTTAACTAGAGCACTACTCAAATACATTTCAGCACTCTTGGCAAACAAATTATAAAGAAGAAGAAAGTAACACCTCCTTGACTCTTTTTTTCCCCACCTCCCACTCTTTATAAGCCTTTGCTTCCCTTTGGTATCAGAAATGATAGTTTTTCACTTGGAGGAACACCTAGGAAAAAGACATATACTTTGAAATAATTTTTATAAAGTATATCAGTGAAATAATAATACTAATGGTCAGATTCTAAGCTGCATGTGAATTCAAAGCATTTGCAGGTGGAGCAGTAGCAAATTTTGCAAAGAAACCCTAACAAAGTACCATTTAATTGGTGTAACAATTCTCAGATTGGGAGTAAAGAGTTCTTTTACTTTCTTGGTAATTATTGTTTAAATAAAGGTCTGCAATCCTGTCAAGTGAAGAATGCTGTTTAAGTCCAAAAAATTATTTTCTCACTCAATAAGGAGCTCTTTGTATCAATAAGATTAAAAATGAACCAAGAATGATCATGTCTACAATACTGTAGTACTTCATAGGAAAATAAAGTTTATTTTGCTATTATTAAAAAATAACTAAGTTAGATCAACCAAAAAGGTCTCCACCTTAAAATCATTTGAGTATGCCACTTAGCAGTAGTCTATGACTATTTTATATGGTCTTTAAAGTGCTCAATAAGCCCATAAAGTTTTAACCTTTATTTTATTGGTACCTGCTACTTTTTGTGTTATGTGTCTAAAGCCAATGAAAAGATTTTCATGAATCACATGAATTTTTATTTTACTATTCACATAAAAAAGCTTTCTGATATCTTTTAATAGCAGGATTTTGTGTATGAATTATATCACAGTCAGCATACATTATTCTGAACTCTGGTTTCTGGACCAGAAAACCATGTTTAAATCACTCTGGGCATTAAAATTAAATAGTAAATGACTGACTACATGTTCTGGCAGGGTTATCCTGCAGCAGTCAGAAGGTTAGAAGGTAACTAACTGTTAGAAGAACACTGAGTTGTGACATCAAGTTTTAGTATATCTTTGATTGAGAAGTGGGGTAAAAATTATTCAAAGGGTATTTTTTATTTATTTACATAGGTTTTTTTAACCTGGTAACTGAACAAGTGAGGAATTATGATGAGGAAGGTATAAAATATTCCATCAGCAACCAAAACCTGTAGGAACATTTTAGTTTTCATACAGAAGAAGTAAAGCATGGTAAAAGACATTTAGTCATAAAAACTAGTGAAGTTGCCCTAATTAAGATTACAAATAACCTTTTCAGTATGCTATACTTCTCTGAAGCATTTTTTAAACTTCAAAAAAGCCTAGCTTCTCCCCAGATAGTTCAAAGAAATTACAGACATTTCTCAGACAAAAATCTGATGACAAATAAAGGTAGAAATTTGTCCAGGCCTGTCACGTTATGCCAGTGAAAGCCAATGGGTGAAGTGACATCAGGTTTCTCAGCTGAAAGGGAGACAGTGATATTCTACAAATAAGAAGCAATTGCTTCAGAATGTTTTAGAACATTTGTAAATAGTTTAATTTGGGAACTCTTCTGTCAGGTCATAATATCTTGTTTGTCTCCCCCCCTAAAAAGATTGGCCAAACACAATTACACACTAACTTACCTGACAGGTTGGCAGATGGCACCAGTCAGAAACTATTAAAATGACCCAGACCAATAACATTATAGAATAAAGAAAGCTATGGAACACTTAGTATTAACATACTGATACAAATTGTCTCCAGGACATCCACAGGAGCTGTGGCTGGCACTGCACATCCCCGGTGGGGCACAAGAGAAGGGCAGCGTGAGGCTGGGGAAATCGCCCTGGGGCCCATCTCCATTCCCTCGAGGCATCTTCCCAGCCCAGGCACTTACCTTCTTGCCACCCAGGGCCTCAAAGTGGCTCCGCAGCTCCTCCACAGTGATGGGGAAGTGCTCAATCTGCTGAGGGCCACCTAGAGTCTCCTTGAACACATCTGCCTTCCTGCTGTCTGCCGGCACCTTCTCCATGGTGCTGCTGCAGCTGATCTTATCCGGCACCAGGGACCCGGGGGCTGGTGAATACTGGAGTGTCAGGCCAGGTCTTGTAGCATTGGTGGACTCCCATTTCTGCTTGAGGAGCTCCACGGAGCCCTTCTGCAGGGGCAAGTCTGCCAGCTCCAGCGTGCCCTGTCAATGCAACAGGAACCTGGGGTCAGAGACAGGTAGCACTGTGCCAGCAGAGGCCACTGCGGGGTGGCTCGAGAGCCCTGGTGGGTCATGGGACAGGCTGGGGCACAGGCTGGCATCTGGGACAGAAACCACTTCCCAGTGGAAAGTGCGATCCAGTAAGACCAGATCCAGTAAGAATCAGTGACAGGATTCAGTGTGTTCATACAGCAAGAATATGTTAATTAAAAAGTGAATTAAGGGTGCTGTTCAGATATTTTATTATTAAACTTGCCAGCAGAATTGCTGTCTATCATGAATGGAAAAGCAGCAAGCACACAATTAGGGAGAATTTCAAACAAAGTGGGGCTAATGAATGAGTGCCTGGTAATCAGTGTGTGCTGCACTGAAAGGTGTTGTGACAGGTGACTGCTAGTTTCTTTTAGATTTGATACAGCTGTCAGTATTGTAGAGTGAGACACAGCATTTTAATGCAGCCAGGAGACAGAAGGGCTACTGCATTAGCTGTGAAAGTGCTTGGATAGTCTGGAAACACATCCCAATACAGTGATCCTGATTGTGCCATAACTCTTCTGGCAGGTAAATTAGTAAGTGTTGATATCAAGTCTTCCTGATCAGCTGACTGTGTTTTCGCAAAGGCTTATTCCATCTTTCTTACAGTACATTTGGGAAGGAAAATTGCCATTCTATCATTTTGCACCAGTTGCTGAAATCTGTTATCCATTTCCTGAAATCAGCTCCTAAAAGGTTTGATTTTGAGGTCTTCTGCCCTGTAGCAAATACTCAAATGTAATTTTTCATCTCTCATTCAAAATGAGTTTGAGTAGAAAGAACATGCATTTAAAACAGTAAAGAGAAAGAAATGTTAACAGGAACTGAGACCCAACTACTAGCTAAGATCTCAATTCATTAGCCCCTCCCTTCTTAGCAAGAGAGTTTGTTATGGTTTAACTGTCCTTTAACATGCTTACACTTGATTGAGCTTAAATCTGCATTGCCGGGAGTTGGGCGTGGTGGGTTTTTTTGAGTCAATTTTTAACTAGATTTAGCATGGTCTATAATATTTTGCTTAAGAGGAAAAAAACACAGGAGGCACAATAAGTATTTGATGCACTCCACAACACCCTTCCTTCCCCTACCACATGTACCTGTTGTTCTAAGCTGTCTGGTTCCATCAAATATCCTAAATGGGTCTGACTTTTAACCCAAAATGAAGAACAGCTGTTAAATTCACCAGTCACAAGAATCTTCAGCCTAACTCATAGCTGTATGTTAGAAACGTTCCTGATTTACACTGCATCTGAGGATTGACTTTAGACTGTGAAGTGTGTTTTTCCTAATTCAGGTAAGTGTGCTTATGCAATATCCATATTCTCCTATATTTTGCTTCATTGCTAGTGGGTCCTTCTGTTGGTTTCAGTGGTTTTCAGAGTAGGTATTATGCTGTCATTCAAAAATAGTCTGGAGTTCACCTCCTTTTCCCTTGCAGCTCTCAAAATAGATTTAAGAATGGTAGCTTCTTTTACCCTCATCTAGTGTGGAACTTATGGCTGCTAGTTGACAGGTAAAACAAACACATTTGCTTTGTTCACATGTGTGAATTGGCTTGTTTGAAGTGAAATTGTGCGGAGATTCAATGGTTCATAAAGTTGGTCATTTGCTGCACACAAACACGCCTGCCCTGAAAAAGGTATTTCATTGTAGCATCTGCATCAGGAATCAATTTGAATGTAGGCCTAAATCTGACTTTAAGCCACTTCCTAAAGATATATTTTGATGGAAGTCTCTCTCTAAAACATGGGGAGAAAAAAAACAACAAACAAAATCACTAGAAAACCCAAACCAGAATCTGGTGTGTCCTAGAGGTAATTTGATGTTTTCACATTTTATTACTGTTGTCTCTGAAACTGATCTCTGATCCTCTGATTTCCTTTCCTACCTGTTCATGGTAGTTTAAATCACTGTAGAATACTAACGGGAATTTATTTCAACTAAAATATTTGATGAATACTGAATATCTAAAATTGTCAGTTATTTTAATTGTTTCCTGAGCTTTGTAGAGCCTTAGCCTTTATGAAAATGTAGGAAGAAAATAGAGGAAGTAAGAAAAGTGCAGATTTATACTTTGATCTAAATCACTATTATCATTTCATACTGTCTCTGCTGACTGTACTTTTTAACTTTTACTGGCCATCTCTAAAATTATCTTTTTTAAGTGAAGGGGAGAACAGATATTATGGCTTTTATTAAGTATCTTTTCTTTTTCCACTATTTTTAGCTCTCAGCTGTCTGGCTATATTTGTCCTCTGGCCTATTCACTTCTCCCCCCAGCTTATCGTGATTTATTTTCTCATAGCGACAATAAACTTATTGCACTATCCAATTTGCTAAAATTGCGGGCAAATTCACATCTGCGGGTCTGTGACTGTTCTCTTCCCAAGAGCTGCAGAATAGGAGCCTGCCCATGTGTGGGACTTGTGGCAAGGCAGAACTTAATCTGTTATGCTTATGTTTTCAGTTCCATTGCACCAAACCCCTGCTCATAATGGTCAAACAACAGCCCATGAAAATGAACAATATATTTAAAAACAAAAATTATCAATGTGATAGGATAAAGGTTTCAGCCAGGTTGAAACTGCAGGGAGCATTGCCCTCTCATTTTCCATGGTTTGGGAGACTCTGTGGCCAAAAGTGATGTGTTGGAGATAGGAAGATTGCAGTTTCAAATTAAGTTAGCTAGTGAGCAGTCATTCTAGCAGAAATTGATGGTGGAATTTTTTGTGAAGAAACTACCTAAAATGCTATATATCCTTCAAAAGTGGGTCTTTGTGAATGCTACCTATAAACCTTTTACATGAATGTGTTTGTTTTATGATGCCAGTGATAGTACAGCATTCAAACACTGCAATCAAACTGTAGGTTTTGTTTTTTTTGTGTTTCTTCTCTGGGATCTTTTGGATTTCTTTCCCAGTGATTTTGTAAGAGGCCTATGGTAATTCTTCATTGCATGTAATAAATCTGATAAATGTACACTTTTCCTGAGCAAAAAGCTATAGGAAGGCCTGTAGATTTTGTAGACTCATGAATTGCAGATATCCAGTAAATTTCAGGGGTTTTTTTAAACCTGAAGTTGTTGATAAATCTGTCTTCACAGTAGGATCATTGAAATGGTATTTTTTCTCTTGCACTGTAAATAAGATAACCCCTTTTCTACTGTTCACAGACTATTTATTCAATTGGTAGGTGGATATATTCATGCAAGTAATTAAAAGAGCTGTTGAGAAAAACTACATCAGTTCTGCTGTGTATTCCTTTGCCAAAATGTCTACCTGCATTTTCATCATATTCTCGCTATCTTAAATGTTTCTTACATGTAATTTTTTCACTAGCAAACAAGTAAATAGAAACTGTAAAAATACTAAACTGATAGTTTATTTGTAGAACTATTTGTGAATAACGTTGCTTTGTTCATTTAGCTGTATCCCTGTGGGATGATATAATCATGCATATTATACTGGTGAGTCCTTTCCTGACAGTAGAAAACAGTCTGTTGTCAAACTGCTGCCAGTTGCCATTGCAGATTGAGCTGGATTTCCTTCTCAATTAAAAAAAAACCAAAACCAAAGCCAACAACAACAACAAAAAAAAGCCAACCAAAAATCTTTTGAGGACAGGATTTGAGAAGTCCTTTCCATGATCTACCATGCTACTTCATCCAGCTCTTGCTTGTGACAGCTCCCCTTCTATCCCACTCTGGACATCTGGTTTCAGTTAATCTGCACTGTCAGGGATCCCTGGCATGAGGATCCACAGGCCATCTTGGTATAAATTATGAGAGAAGAACCAACATGTTGCAAATGAAGACTGTATATCATTCAACCTAATGCATTTTCCAAACCATTAAGGAACAACCCCCAGGATCCAGAGGAGGCTACAGAACAAAAAGCAGCTGACCCCTTAGTTTATGGCAATGCTGGGAAGGGAGGCAGGGGGATTGAGGAGAGTACTATTAGCTGCCTAAATTCTCCTCTAAATCTAGTCAATAATAGAATAAAATTTTTCAGTTGGAAGGGATCTACAACAATCATCTAGTCCAACTGCAGTATTCACTGGCCGCTTTACTGAATGATCTCTTCTATCATAAGGACTCTTTAAATGTGCACATGATAGCTAGGTGCACACTTCTGAAACTGTTGCTTGAAAAGCTTGCAGTTTTTTCTGCAGGTAAGCAGAGCCTCAAGTATCTGTAACGTTTCTTCATTTACATTTCAGACACTTAACAAAAGCAGCTCAGACAAGTTTATGAAAAAAGCTAAAATAGTTCTTGATTACTACAAAATGTAAAGCACTTCCAAATTCCTAGTCGTATTTTCAGACAATAGATTAATTTGGGCTGTCAGTTAACATGCCAGCCTTTATCAAGATACAAATATGTATAGCTAAATAATAAAACTTTAAGAAATGTTGTTTCAACTCTAAATTAT
Organism: Strix uralensis; assembly: GCF_047716275.1. Taxonomy (NCBI): domain Eukaryota; kingdom Metazoa; phylum Chordata; class Aves; order Strigiformes; family Strigidae; genus Strix; species Strix uralensis. The sequence goes on from NC_133977.1 coordinate 24,397,765, forward strand.
GGCAGACCCCTATTATAGCAAATGTAACAAGGTTCCAGTATTTTGAGGTAAATCACACTGGGACAACAATTCTCATATCTTACTAGCAAAATCAACAGGTTTTCTCATCGAATAGTTCTCAAAATAAGAGAGGACTAGAAAGTGCATTATTCATATTCATGGGACTTGAATAAAGACATGCTTATTTTTTTCCTTTCATCCTCTCATTCTCATTTATTACATGAGCAGTATCAGGCCCCACACTAGACAGCCTATTTAAAAAAAAAAAGCATTAAGTTTCATATTTGTACTGAGCTTATCTTACCGCTGTGTTCTTCTCAGTCAAGTTTTCTGGTTGTGACTCTGCTGCACTCATTGTGTGCCTGTTTAAAGAAAGACAAATTTAAATGTTCTCTAATTCATTGGTCTCATTTGACTAACGAACATGAAGCTTGATAGACGCACGTCTGATAGTAGTTACAAGACACCAAATCTCTTACGTGCTTGCCTTGCCAATGTATTATTTAGTGAGGCATGAAGGTAAAGTATGCTTTCCGCCATACCTCTGGCTGTGCTGTGTGTGCTCACCTTACACTGCTTAGCGGTGACAAAGGCTGAAGGCAACAGCTTTTGTTTCAGTGCTTTTTGGCAGGAAACAAAGCACCTTCCAGTGAAAAATAGTTGGTTCTTAAGTACTTAGGAAAGGTTTGGAGGAAAAAGTACAATTGATAAGTCATAAATCAAATGGCTAAGGAAGTACTATGTACATTCAGTATCATTCAGACCACATAATGATACCAAATTCCAATGCATCCAGTTTTCTAAATAGTAAAAATAATTGCTTTCCAAGGGTTTCATTGTGGACCAAAAGTACATATTATAAATCACAGAGGAAAAAAAAGGTAGAAGGATTTTCAAAGATCTTCCTGCCCCCCTTCATTCTGTTTTCGTCTGCTGTTACAGGGCTGTTATTTTTTCTTTTTTCTCCCCCAGCCCCAAATCTGTAATCAGATTGTTTAGATTAATCTCTAGAAGCTTTTGACCTTTCTCTAGCTGTCTTTCCTATCAAGGGAATTACCACAGCATGGGCACTAGCATTTCAATCTATACTGCTTATTGGCTAGAATATATTGATTCAAAGAAGGAAATACATATAAAATTTTAGGTCTTAAAACTTGAGTGCAGGTAACTTGGCAATTGAGGAAGATACTCCTGCTCAGTTTAAAGAAAACCTCAAACCTTAGAATCTGATGCATGAGCCAAGCATCTTACAAAGGCAATGATGATATCTCTTTCCTTTTAATAGAGAATGGTAACTGTATGACAAATGCTGAGAAGCATCACTTTCCACTAATGGCAAGCTGTGCATTTCCATTCCTTGTTACATGTTTGTGGAAGGTCAGACACAGATACTTACAGGCATATAGCTTCCACTTAAAAAGTCCTCTTTCAGCTAATCATAAGTGCTAGGGAAATTGGATGGTTATGACACACCAGCATTTCTATTATAAACCCTAAATAAATTAAAATGTACTTCTAGTATTTAGCCCTTTATTCAATCCTGACTGTTGCTTCAAAATCCCTTTAAGCAGCACTCAGCACTTCTGACACCAGATATTTGAACAACGAGAATGATAATAAAAATATCCAAACATAGGCAGCACCTGTTTTTCATTGTTACTCTCAGCTACTTAGCTAACTTCAGGTTCTCTCTTATACCCAACTAGGCAGACGTGTTCAAACAGCTCTGGCATGCCACACTTAGTTTTCTTTGATTTACACTTGGTTTTCTTTCTCTCTTTCTGTAGTATAATGGAGACTTTTCTGACTTTCAGGCTAAATTTCCTTGTCCAATAGAAAGGACTCTTCAGCTAAGTACAGGGTACACTAAGGGTACCCTCTTGCATCCACTCTTGTGCCACATGTTTTGTAACTCATAAAAATGACATGAGATCTTACTTTAAAAACTGCAGGCCATGAAATGTACAAAATAACAAAATCATTTAAAATAAGTACAAAATACTGTTTTTCCCCCCTACCTTTGAAATAGTAACAAAGCTTATACTGGAATAAAATTTACTATGCTGTAAGTGGACTATACATGACCCATGCTTCAGTCTAGTGTTTAATGGAAGGTGGTTAAATCCATGTGCAGAATGCCCTCTCTGCTGCCCTTGACAAGTTATTTCTATGACAAGTTATATTTCTATGTAGTTGATACACAGGATTGCCAAATCACCATGCAGGGGTTTTTTTCCACTCTCAAGTTTGATCATGGCTAAATGACTACAAACAGAGAATTATCTCCTTTGTTTCATGGTGTGTTTTAAACTGAAGGTTCGGAAAGCTCATGGAGAATATTGTTGAGCATGAAATCCCTATCCAGAGGCTCATCCATCTCTTTTCTACACCTCCATAATTCTCACCAGCTCCCCCAGATCTGTCCTTGTGAACTAGTCTAATGCTCATATATACTTGTAAAGTGTTTCTTATAACTGAACAGTCTAACTGCTCTAACTATAGAGGAATTTATTGCATTTAGCTTTTGCTTTAGAAAATCTGTTTAATCTCTTCTAAACATTCTTTTTTTATTAGAACTATGTTTTAAAATGAGAATTTACTTGATCACTATCTGCTTATCATCGTTGCTGATAACTCTTACTTAAAGCACAGTCATTGTGAGGCTTTTTGATGTACACTACAGTCCTCTGGAAGAGGCTTTTTTAAGTTAACCTATTATTTGTAAATGGGAAATTTGGAGAGAAATCCTATGTAGACTTCTTTGCTGCTATAGATAGAAAACTGGGGATAGAATTCAGAAGTTTGTAATTATAATGACATAACTGGAATTAATAAAGAAACTTGGTGCTCATGGATATGTTAAAAGGTGATCCAGAGATGCACATTACCTGTCTACGTTAGGGTACCATCTGTTCTGTATTTGTATACAGCTGGCAGCTAATAAATGTCCTTGGGAATACATTGCAGGGGCAGGGTGCAGAAAAGACGGTTTTAATGTTGAGTTTTAACCAAAGACCTGTTGCTTGATTTTAAATAATTATTACTGAGTTAGATGATGTATTTCAGGACAGGATTCTGCTTTTTTCTGCACAGATAGAGCCAGTGAAATGGAAGTAAGGATTTTATAACCTTGTCACTTTAGCCAGTGTTCTGGGAGCTCTGAATTGAAGGCACATGTAACTGTTACGGCTCCATCTTGGCAGGAATATATGAGTCAGCACAGAAAGCAGTATCGTTTTGTGAACGTGTGAACAGAGGGAGCCTTGGCAACACATGTTAAATGTCTGGGTGAGTGAAATTCCCAGGATCATGGCATGATTCATTCAAATTGGATAACTCTTTAATTGGTCAGTTGTCTTCAAATGGAAAAATTGCAGCTGGCTAGCTTATTGGTAAGAATGTGTTATGAGTATGTTAACAATCGCTCCATTATTATAATTCACCTAAAATAACCCTTATGTGATTTCAAGGGACAGTGGCATCCATTAAAAACACAGCTGATGACAGTGGATGGTCACTCCTCTAACTCTAGAGAGCAAAGATCACTGCTTAATCACTCACCCTCCATTAGAGAGACAAATATTTAGGATACCTTAATCTTGCTCTTTACGTCTCTCAAGAATGACTGGTGAAATGCCATATGACATTCTTTTCAGCATGATGGATTTTTGCATTATACTGCTGTGTCTAAGCCAGCAAGGAGCTTCATACTGAGGGATCATGAAACAGAATATTTTGGTTATGTCTACCATCTTCCTGAGACTATCACGAGAAGGACTTCTGGCCAAGTTTTCCACATGAAAGACAGTATTATTAAAGTATATTGTTTAAATTATTTCTGGTCTTCTAATAGGTAGTGTTTGCTATATACCTTCATATAGGAAAACAAAGGTTTCAGTGGAGCAGTTTTGTTATCGTGAATATATGAATATTTCTTATTATCACAACACATTATTATTATGAACATAGGAATATTTCCTGGAAGTATAGGCATCTTGCATTTGTTTTCCCTGTAGTTCAGTACTTCCTTTCTGGGCAATATTAAATTTACCTTTCTTTCTTTTACTCTGATGTGGTACAAAGGGTCATTCTTTGCTTGTACTATTGTAAATATTACTTTCTTGCTTTGTGGCCTGTGTGCATACAGGCAGGAAAAAGCATTTGAGAGGGCAACAGCATGTGGGAGCTTCAGTGTGTTATAGAGTCCTGCACGCTGGAATCAGTCAAGACAGCTGGCATATGTAGCCTTGGATGTCTGTTTTGACAGTATTAAACAATCTGAAAATAATTGGGTGATTTCAAATTTGATACTATGTATGAAACAGAGGTGACAAAGGTCCCACTTCGTTGAGGGAAGCAGAGATCAAACCTAGTGTGTGGACAGGCCCTGGGCTGACCTAAGAAACTCACAAAAGCTGAGTACAAAGACTAACACAGGCTAGTCCAAGGTGCATAGGATAACAGCTGAACAATAGAAAAATGAACTGAATGAAGTATTAGTATCAAGAGAGACCTTAAAGACAAAGTCAAGGAAGAAGACAAGTGCTGAAAGGCTGAAGAAGTACCTTGAGATACTCAGTGCAGAGACAAAAGTTATATAACCTGACCAGTATAGAGAGTACACATGGCAAAAGGTACTTAAAGCATTAAGCAAAAAATTAGTGATACAGAAGGCATATCCATTGTTGACCATGCTTGTATTGCAAGTGAGATATTTATAATTTAATGTTGACTGATGTAAAAGGTACATCATCTGATCCACTTTTGCTGCCACTACAATTAAACATAGGGAAATAGCTTCTGGCTTATGATGAGAAGGTAAAATCTTGGTATGGATCACTTCAGAATGGTATCTTCTGAAATAAGATATACAAGATTATTAATTTTTCCTTTCTTTTACACCTAATTAATCTTTTTGTCTCTTCACTAGGGAATTAAGGTGAGAATGAGAAGGCTTGAGAGTGTCCAGAGCAGTGGTTGGAGTCTTCCTTTGCTCTCTCCTAAGTACAGAAATTTCCCACTGGGAACTATGTGGAAAAATAATATTTTTTGTTTTAAAAAAAGGATGAGGTAGAGTGGGTTTTTGGAGGGGTGTGTGTGTTCTTTTTTCTTTTGCTTTTGTTCCTTCACAAACAGTAGGAGCACTGGAGTACGAAGTCTTATGTCCAAGAGGCACAAATAGGTTCTGTGACATTATTTCAGTGTGTAAGCAACAGGTCTTACAGAACCCACTAAAATAGGGAAGTAAATAAAATGTGAGAAACACACATGCCTGAGACATACATGCCTGAACCTGTGCTGTTATAAGTGCTTACTGTGGGACCTCATAGAACTGGATATTGCTGTAAATGACTGCGTGTCTCTGTTTACAAGTGCAAAAGGTTAAGGAAGAAGACAAATGGAAGTGAGTTAAAGATAGAAATTCTCTTCTCTGATTGACACATTCTTGCTTATGTACCTCAAAGATTCATCAGTTCATACACTGGAGGATCTAACAAATAATGAATCTATATAAAAATGGACCTGAGATGACATTTATACTGAAAAATACTTCTGCCAAAGTTGGATTCTTCTGGTTGCACTGTAATTTTCCAGACATCTTCAATATCTACTTTTGAGGTTTCATATAATATTCTTGCACTTTCTGTGCATTGTGATCAGTATTCAGAATTCAGAATGGTTGAGCCTTGATTTACAGGTTCTAGATGATTAATTGGGGAGCAGGCATCTTAATAAGAAAGCATAATAAAAAAATTGTTACAGTTTTGAAAATATTGATACTACACTAAGTAGAATGAATAAAAATCCTATATCTGACACATGAGGACAGTCTGATACTAGTACACAACTATAACTGATAGTACAGAAAGATGTAATTTCACTACTGTGAAGAATAGTAAGGCAAAAAACCCCCTCAAACCCGCCCTCCACACAAAGAGACTTGAGCAAAATACCTCTTCGTTCTTTTAGAGGAGAAAAATAGCTGTGGGAGTGGGACCTTTGGGAATAGTTGTAGGGTCTGGATAATATTTTAAAAAATTTTTCAAATTTAAAAACAAGATCAAATGAAAGAATGCTCTGAAGTTAAAAGGGACAGTTGCATGCTCTAACCTCCTGAACTCTGAACGTTCCTCGCACATCCACGTATTCTCTCGAGTGCAGTGATTCTTTTGGGTCTGCAGAGAATTGAGGAGATATCAACTGTTGAGATGTTTTTCTTTTCCTTCTTTTATTCCAGTCAAATGCACATCAACTTACACAGTTTTCAGATAAAGTAAATTATGTATTCTCTTTTTTTAAACCTTTGAAATAATTAGTATTTTCAACATAAAACTGCAGAGCAAGCTGTTACTTTGTACTAGTACTAAAAGGCCTTCTGAAGGAGAAGCTGCTGAGAAAGTTCAGATAACTCTCATCTGCTCTTCTAGATGTGTCAGAAAACTACAGCCCTTTTCCAAAATAATAAGCTTAACAAAGATAAGCCTTACCATAGAGACTAGAGGCAAGAATTAGGATACTTTAGTCAAGGGACAGGTTTGTAGCATCAGGATTGACAAACACTGACTTGGAAAAACAGCTGTTATTTAAAAGGTATTAAAAGTATTCAGGATTGCTGACAGTTTTTAGGTTTTAAAATAGCCTGTAACAGCTTTGGTCTACCGCTTTACTTCTTTTTCAGTCTTACAAATGCAGTTTCTGTGGTCTACTTGAAACAGCACTGCAGGCTGCCTTTACCAGGGTGTTCTGCAAGGAACCTCTCTGTCCTTTGTCTCCACTGGATTTGCAAGAGCACTATGAAAAGGAGATGGCAGCATTTAGTACCTCATATAAACAAATCTCTTCCTCTTCATCAAGAACTGAGTTTGACTGCTTGCTTCTGTCATCTTCTTGTCTTTGGGCTACACTCTTCGCCCTGAAAGTGGGAGAGATTTCGTTACTAATAGCAGCAGAAATAAATTGTTTTTCTCCTGGAAAGAGATGGTGCTAATACCATCTAAAACTCTGAAGAGAGAACAAAGCATTTCTTGATGCTTTCTCAGATGCACTGCTGAGTAAGCAGGAAAAAAAAAAGGAGACATCATCTTTCCAGATAGTTTTTCTGAAGCACCTGAAGTCAAAATTAAGCTAGATCAAAACACAGTATTATTTTTCAGATTGTTATATTTGCACTCAGATGCATCCATATTGTACTGTTCAGTTTCCAACTATGTGCATGGAGTCAGTAGGTTGTAGGAAATTACTGAATCTTGTGAGAGAAACTTGGCAAGAAGTTTTCAGGGAGTGATTATGACAAGTTTTACAGGTCAGAGTATCAGGCACACGTAAAGGGGCTTTTAGAAGGAAAAGTTGAAGGAAGGAGGACATTTCAAATACCATTATCAATGAAGATAACAATACCAGTAATTTTTAACCTGGAGGAGTTCTACTAAAGAGTGAACATGACATGACAAAACTGAAGAGAAAAAGCCATAGCTAAATCAACTCTGAAGGACCCTTGTTCAATAGGACTTTATAGCCCTACTGTGATCAGCTGCTGGAAACAGAGTTAAAATCCTGACATTTAGAATCAATGAAAAGCATACATCAAGCAATGATGAGTAAAACACACACAAATCATTAATTCTGTTTTTGTTGCTGGTGTGTTTTATTTAGCATTCTCTCTCTCTTCCCATAAAATTTCCACTTTTATGGATGAGATGTAGGTAAGTGGTAAAGAGTGGCACTGGGACATAAAATGTAACTTGCATTTTTATTTATACCTCTCTCTTAATCTGTGTTGTGCCCAGAAACATAAGCTTACAAATCCAACAATAAAAAGAAGAAATTAAATATTTTCAGCATTCTTTGAACAGGTTGTGGAGCCCTTTAAGTGCACTGTTTTCATTTCTTGTCCCTGCAGAGAAGGGCATTAGACCTTATAGTAAGGACAGAATGGTTGAAGAGATTGTCCTTTTTATTGGCCTGCTCTGGTTGTTAAATGTGACCATGAGAACTGTAAAATCAATTAAATCTTTTATATCTATCTGAAGCAAACTTATTTCATTTTAATTAGATGTTGCGTAGTCATATTGCTCAAACCGCAGTTTAGGAATGTACATCTAAAATCTCAGGTTGACTCAGTACGAATGCTTGTTAAGGTGATCTTTTATATGGAATTACATGCTTTTTATTGACAATGTCATTTAAAAGCAGGTTGACTGTGTGCAACTTGAAGTACTAACATGAATAAGGAATTTTAACAAGTGTTGGATTTTTTTGTTTATTTTGTTTTTGCCTGGAGACTACTCTTGTGAGACTTGAACTGACTTATCCACATTCTTGTGACTAAATTCTTGTGGGCTATAACTTGTCTTTGCTTTGTTTCTATCCCTGACTCTTTATGCCAAATGAAATTACAAATATCCATGTGATGCCTTAGTGGTTCTTGCAACAAGGTAACTGTCTTTTATCTAGAACCAGAGCAACCCCACCACCCTACCACTTAAGAGGAATGTTTCCTTGGGAACAAAGGCATCTAGTTTAATTTGCTTCATTTCTGAGGCTGCCTGACTGGAAGAGACAAGGTTTGTGGTGTGCACCTGCTAGATAGTGGTGGGGAGATTATTATTTGCACTTTCTTCTAGGTCTTCATTAAACTTGCTGTGGGAAGAGATTTGAAGATTGAAATGCTACTGCAGTTTTACCTTCCTGCCTCAATAAGGCATTTATCCTCCTTTCACCTTCCTCACTGAATAGTTTCATCATAAGGCACAGTATATTTGTTATGCTGCCATTGCTCTAATGGAGGACCTGTTTACCGGTATGTGCAATGATGTAAGATATTGTTTCTGAATTAGTTTCATTTATAACTTAAGTAGCTGCCTATACTCCTCACTCAGTTGGACCTTATGTGTTCTTATTGCCAAGAAAGGCAATCATAAATTTTGTATGCTATTTTTTTAATACAGCAGGACAAAGGCTTCTTACCTCTTCACTTAAAACACATTCTTTTGTGATTACTAATCAAAATGATGGCCAGATGCCTTTTGTTAGCTCACCAAAGAAATATTCATCCTGTATAACCACAAGATAAGTAAGGTGCTAGGAATGAACAAAGAGCATGTGCTTTGTAAGCCCTTACAGAAAAGGACAGTGGTAACAAGAGATGGTAGATCTAGGGCATGACATATGTCTAGGGCCTGCATTAGAATACATGAGTGTTCTCTGGTCTGCTTAGACAGAATTAACATTTCTTTGTGACTTGGGGTGGAGGGAATAGTGGGCCTATCATTTCAGCAGCACTTTGGTTTTATGCTCATTTAACCTGGTCATGAAATAATATCCATACTCTCATTGATTTTCTGTAAGACTTCCCACTTCACAGTTACGTATCCAATTTAAATCTTAATTTTTTCAGCTGTATTTTCTTTCTTCTTGTAATACAGTTTCTAAATACATTATCCTTGCTTAAATCTGTCCAGTACATGGTGGCTGTCGGTTATATATCTTCTCATTCACCCTTTAGCAAGACTGCAAGCTGCTAGGTATTTTAAATTCTTCTCAGAAATTAGTTCCTTTCCAAGTATTTAATGATTTTTCCTGTTCTTTTTGGAGATCTCTCCAATATGCTGGTGTCCTTTTTTGGAGGGAGTGGGGGTGGAGAGGAGAGAGAGAGAAGAAAAAAAAGCTTACATTTCTCTTGATACTTTGTCTCCACTTCTGAATAGAAAAATTGTCTGATGCGTGACTCAGTGCAGTGACTATATAGGCTTGAGTTAAAATTGCTTGGATGAGTGAACTCGTTTTTGCATGCAGAGGTTCACAATCTGCTTATTGGCATTTTTACTGCCAGTCCATGGTATTTTTGCTTGCAATTCCCGCTCTGCATTTGGTTTCATGGAGGAAAAATATTTTACACTAAAGTGATAAGTTTTCTGCAGTATGTTAATAATCACAGTGGAGCCAGTGGTCCTGCCAGGATTCAGAATTCTTTTAAAATTTGAGGACTGTTGTTTAGAGCGCATTAGGACATAATTTCAGACATTGGCATTACTTTTAGTATTCAAAAGAAACCTTAAAAATAATCCAAGAAGCGTTTAATATAAGGATCGGGATTTTTAGTGTGTATCTGATTAATTTATCTCAGAGCTTCAATTCTGGCCCTTCTTTGCCTTCCCAAACGCTACAGACCAATAGCAGTATCATTCTGGGGCAGCTGTACTTGGAGTGTGCCTCCTAAACCTTGTCAACTGTGGTAGGCTGTCCCTGCCACAGTGACTATTTCATTTATTTATTGCTACAGTCCCTATTTTATTTATTGGAAAAATAAAATGTTGTTGGGATTCACACAAACCTATTACAGAATACTTACAAATTATTTCCTTGGTTTCTCTAATGAAGTTTAAGTTCAGAATGCTTTTCCAACAAGGGCACTAATAGGGAAAATACTAATAAGGAAAGACTAATAATTCTGTCAGTATGTCCTTCCTTTAAACTCAAGGCATTGTGTTGCCCAGCCAACTCATTCATGGGCTGGGATCTGTAGCTACCTGAGGATTGTGTCAGCGAGAATACACCAGAATATTTCTCTTAAGAATGTTTAAAAAAACAGTCTGCTTATATAACAGGATAAAGCTTTTAAGAGAATAAGATCTAAGGCATTAATATGCAATATTTTCAGATGAATTTGGTAATTTTATTATGTACTCCTATCCTGTATTTGTGTGACCAACATTTGCCCTATTAGGGGCATAATCCAAACTGGCAATCAAGAAGGTGCAGATTTTTAAATGAAAAAACTCTATCAGCGTACCCAGAGTATATTAGATCTGGAAGGCCCTTCCCCTACATACACATGGGTCCACCATTTTATGGCAGGGGACCACCATTTTGCTCTTCATCATAACCCATGTCTTTTCTGGTGACTGGCTGGCAAGACTGGACGCCCCTACCCACACCAGCAGCAGCATGCCAGGAGAGGAAGCCCCAGTCCCAGCATACAGGGAGATTAACATTTTTGACAGTGTTGTTCCCCATATGACTTTGAGCCATGTAAAAGGCTTTTTCTATAAAGATTGTTTGTTTTTTAATGTATATTATCCAGCCAGACTGGGATGGAGACTGATTTGGTATTGTCTAAGGGTTTTGGTATAAATGACATATTCTGCCTTTAAGAACTAAACCATGAAGGCCCTGGGAACAGAGCACCTCACCCCCACCCATGTGTACAGGCCCCAGTGCCTGTAATGCTACTAATGCTACCAGTGCTACTAATGACTCCCAAAACATCCACATCTGCAAAGCTGTTGGGAAGCTGGGATTGTTGTCGGCCCAGAACTTCTCTGCTTTTAAATGCAGAGAGTTTGAGTGGTTTAAAATTAGTTCAGTGAAACTGTAATCAAATCCATTTATATCTATCTAAATAAGTACTTTGCCAGACTTCACAGCAGTTGAGCCACTTACAGTGTGTGTGCTCAAATCCTCTAGGAGCAACTGATGTCATCTACCTGGACTTGTGCAAAGCATTTGTTGCTGTCCTGCACAACATCCTTATCTCTAAAGTGGTGAGACAGGGATTTAATGGATGGACCACTTGGTGGATAAGGAACGGGCTGGATGGTTGCTCTCAGAGTTGTGGTCAACAGCTCAATGTCCAAATGGAGAGACTGACAAGTGGTGTTCCTCAGGGGTCAGAACTGGAAGTGGCGCTGTTTAACATCTTTGTTGGCAGTATGGACAGTGGGATTGAGTGCACCCCCAGCAAGTTTGCTGATGACACCAAGCTGTGCAGTGTGGTCAACACACTGGAGGGAAGGGAGATGCCATCCAGAGGGGCCTTGACAGGCTTGAGAGGTGGGCCCGTGCAAACCTCCCGAAGTTCAACAAGGCCAAGTGTAAGGTCCTGCACATGGGTCGAGGCAATCCCATGCACAGATACAGGCTGGGCGATGAGCGGATGAGAACAGCCCTGCGGAGAAGGACTTGGGGGCATCACTGGATGGAAAATTTACTGTGAGCCAGAAATGTGTACTTACAGCCCAGAAAGCCAACTGCATCAAGAGAAGTGTGGCCAGCAGGTCGAGGGAGGGGATTCTCCCCCTCTACTCCGCCCTCGTGAGATCCCACCTGCAGTGCTGTGTCCAGCTCTGGGACCCCCAACATAAGAAGGACATGGACCTGCTCAAGCAGGTCCAGAAGAGGGACATGAAGATGATCAGAGGGATGGAGAACCTCCCTTACGAGGACAGGCTGAGAGAGTTGGGGTTGTTCAGCCTGGAGAAGAGAAGGCTCTGGGGAGACCTTATAGCGACCTTCCAGTACTTAAAGGGAGCTACAGGAAAGATGGGGAGGGACCCTTTATCAGGGAGTGTAGGGATAGGACGAGGGGTAACAGTTTTAAACTGAAAAAGGGAATGTTTAGATGAGATATAAGGAAGAAATTCTTTACTGTGAGGGTGGTGAGGCACTGGAACAAGTTCCCCAGAGAAGCTGTGGCTGCCCCCTCCCTGGCAGTGTTCCAGGCCAGGTTGGACGGGGCTTTGAGCAACCTGGTCTAGTGGAAGGTGTCCCTGTCCATTGCAAGGGCTTGGAACTAGATGATCTTGAAGGTCCCTTCCGACCCAAACCATTCTATGATTGTATGATTATAAGTTCTCTGCCCTGGAGATTGTTTCTAGTGTTTGTAAAGAGCCTGATGCAAAAGTACTTGCTGTAAGTCTCCTTGGAGTTTCTGGGATTTGCTGTTTTTTTTAAAAAAAAAAAAATCATAAAATTACACTGATGAAATGTGAAATCTGGGGACCAGTCTTTTTACAAACATTGTTATTCATCTTATTATTCATAATGTAAACATGCCATTAGCATGTGACTGGTAAAAAAAAATTCTGGTTAGTTTTGTATAAGAGATGCACAAACAGAAAAAAATTGCATTCAATATCTGTTGTCCATTTTATCAATGGATAGGTATTGCCCATTTTTTTCATATTTGTCACATTAGGAAAACTCTGACATAAAGAAAGAAACTGAAAACTGTTTATATGTAGAGTCTTTTCAAGAAAAAAAGAATTCTTAATTTGAGTTCCTGTATTTAGATAATTTAGCAGGAGAGAAGTACAGCATAGCATAAATTCATAATTTGACTTTAATATGCCTTAGGGAAAAAGACACTGGGGAAAAGAGGTTTTTTTAAGTTAAAAAATAGGAATTACAAGATTCTTTGTGCCACAACATTTTTTAATAATGCTGCTGTTGTTGACATTAGTAACTGCCTTACACTGATAAGAAATAGAATATTTTACTGGTCTGGTTGAGTTGTGCATATCATACATTATGCTCTGTGCATAAGCCCCACTACTTGTGTGCTCATTGTGTGCTGGATTTGTCAACATCCTTGGCAGCAGGTTTATGATAAACACATGAGGTGTAACAGGTGCTTTTTAAAGTAAACCTTTATAAAATTATTTTTCTAAATTACAGTGCTTTCATTTTTGTGAAATCTCTCCTTTTTCAGAGACTCCAGGAATTTCTCTGAAAGAGCCCCCAGAGTTGTTAAAAGTGAGAGACATCCTTCAGGCAACAATATTGTAGTACAGATTTCTGACAGTGTCCTTGAGCTCTACCATCAGCAGATCACTTGAGACGTCAACAGCGTGTATGTTTTCTGTGTGAGACCCCAAAATGTCAGGACTTTGAGGCACCTTGAATACTTGAAATTTAACCCCATTAATAAAATGTTGATGCAGTGATGTATGCTACAGAAGTATTGCTATAATCTACCTATCTACAGCTCTGTGCTGCTGTTCTCTTCACTTGCTAATCCTTCAATGGTGAGATGCAGCCTTCTTGCACATTCATGTTTCAGCCAGATTAAAATTTTTAAAATATTCATGAAAGAGATCCAGAAATTTTGCTGACACTCTTTTTAGAAGAACTAAATGCTCTGGAGCACATACTGAATTGGACGTGACTGCTATGGTAGAAAAAAAAGCCACCTGGAGACTTCTTTTTTTCTGGGCTCCATGACAAATTTTACGTCCATCTGCACTTTAGTCTCACAAGAACATAAATATCAAACTATTTTAACTTGCACCCAGCTGGAAAATATATACTTTATGAGAAGAATGACATTATTTAACAGTACTGTATTCACAGGTTATAGATCTCATGTGGATAATAAACTTGAACCCTACACCATATCCAGTATTACATTATTGAAAAATTTGTCTTTTAGAAAAGTTTTTAGATTGTGTCCTTGCTTTATGAAGAACTCAAGAAAAAAAAGAAAAAAAAAAAAAAGGAGAAAGTTCACCTCACATATGCATGTAGGTAATACTCAAAAGCCATCTGGATTTAGAAATTATGGGGTTGTTTGTATTGAAATATTAATTATCTAATTATCCACATAGAGCCTGTTATAATTTCAGGCCAGTGAGAGGAAAACATTCTATCTTCTGGTCAGCATTAATCATTGAGTCATTAGCTCTGGGGTTGTCTTGGCATCAACAAGGAAAGTGTTTCTTTGTAATACAAAAAGCAATGCCAAACCATCTTGTCTGGCAAAACTATATTAGTTGGAGAAAAATAAGTAGTTTAGGAAAATATAGTTTAACAGGTCAGGGGAAAAAAAAAAAAAAAAGTTGAAAGGGACAATAGGAACTGTTCAAATATGGAGAGTAGGGACCAAGAAGAGAAAGTCAATGAGTTAAGAGACAGACAGCTGTCAGTGCTGTCAGATTCTATGATTTCTCTCATATGCTAGCTTTCTTGCGAACAGCAAAGAATGGTAGGACTAAAGTATATGCCTGTCCAGAAAATGGAATGCATTTTCAGTAGAGAGATAAAATATCCCTTCATTGTTGTTGTCCCTCCCACTTCCCTCCAAAGCAAAACAAACACTAAATTACAGAAATGCCTCTAGAAAAATTTTGCTGTCAGCATTCTAGGAGTCACGACTTCTGCAGTTTCTGCTTCTCTTGCTGCAATTCAGACTTTTTACCTATGATACTCATTGCCTAGGAAAGATTATGTGTGGCAATCTCATTAGTTCTTGTATAGTCTTGTCTCCTTCCAGATGTTCCTATCTACCTACATTTTCAACGTAACATCCTCCTGTCCAGCTGTAGTTGCATTTTACCTTTGCTGATATCAAGCTGCACGGTTCTTCTCCAGACTCTGCTTCTATAATAATGGCTCTTCTGAGTTTACTTTGAGCATATTTTAACTGTCCTTTAAAAAAATAAATCAAGCCTGCAGCAAAAGCTCACTCTCTCACACTATTTTGTCTCTTCAAACATAGGATATTTTCCTTCATTCTGGTCTAAAGAAGATAATAATTAAAGGAGTCTGAACTCTTTATTCATGCAATGGTAAGGACTTAGAATGCCTTTGAAAGCCAGGAAGTTCAAAATGTATCTTAGGATAGAATTGTTATATATGTAAAGGTAGAGTTGTATCACACAGAAAAGGTAATGTCATGTCAAGGTCATTAGAGTGTATATTTGAGAAATAAGTATTTCTGATTTATTTCATATAACTCTGCAGTCTTAATGTATCATTAATACAGATTTTCACATTTAAGCTCTCCAGTTTTTAATAAATTGAATAGGAAAGGGCTAAAAGATGCCATTAAGTTTCATGAAGGGCTTAGGGCAGCCTTAAATGCGTGTATGGAATTAAGTATAGAAGGAACTCATTTTGTCTATCCTTATTAAGTATTTCTAATGGATTTGTCAGTCCAGTATGAGTCAGTGTGATTAGGTAGCATTAATAATGTCTTAAAGGGTCTTTTTTCTTTTTCTGCTATTCTTTGATTTCAGACCATCTGTACAGTAAATGCTGCTTGTGTAGGTATTTCAAATAGTGTCTCTTTTACATCTTTTATTCTTTCTTAATTGTCCTTCATGTCAGAAAATAAAAATTCTGATAACCTGATTTTGTTTACGATATCCCTATTTAATTTAACCCTCTTGTAAGGGTTCCAGGATGTGATCTTGGACTTTACTTTGGCTTCTCAATCCACATAATTTTTTTCTGGATAATATCTACATAGATTTTGAAACAAGACCCTGAAAATCCTGGCTCTTACAAATTTAGGATTTTTATTAAAAAGACAGCATGTTGAGGCTGACTCCAGCGATAGGAAACCAGAATCACATGAAAGTGATAGCCCAAATCTTCCTATGCTTGATATGTGGATATTCATCTGTTGTAGGAACTGCAATTTCCCTGCAATGTTAGCATTGCTCTCAGTGCCATAGCAGTGTTCTGCTTTGTGCATGGTAGCAGCATGTGTTAGAGTGGCCAGTCTCTTCTCTAAGGTAAAGAAGTTCTGTCTTTTGGTCAGCAGAAGGGGAAATACATTTCTTGTTGTTTCATAAGCAGATAACAGTAGGATTACAGTTAGATCATCTAGGGTAGATTCAGAACAGTTTTAGTTTCCTGGCAAGGAACAGTCCTGCCTAATCACTACAGCCTTGCTGGGTGATTGAGACTGTGTCTGACCTTGACCATCATGTCTGGCTCTAACACAAACTTCTCACTGGTGAAGTTGCTCGTGACAACCTTACTACTGTGCTCGTCCCCAGCTCACTTTCCCTTGCAGAGCAGCTGCTCCTCAATGCTCCCTGACATGCTCTGTGCATGTCTTTCACTCTTTCTCCTTCACTTCTCTAATTGATGGCATTTTTCTCATATGCCTTCTTAACTCATTCACTTTCTCTTATACTTACCAGAGAAGGATATTAAGCTCCTTCAAAGGAGAAGGGAGTCTGTTGGTGGAAAAGTAGTACCTGAAACAGCTACTTGCCACATGAAGAGGATACAGCAGTGTATGTTTCAGCTTAAAAGAACAGACGTGGGGTGTATTTCCTAATGATTTCTTCTGCCTGCTTTCTTTCTGTGTGTGCATGTTCTTGTTAAGCATCTTATCTAAATAGAACTATGGTGTATGGCAGACACTTCATGGTTTTTTGTCATGTGGCAGAGGTATATCTGCAACAGAACAGAGCACACTTACAAGTGGATCTTTACCTGAAAGATCAGTTTTTCGGGGAAGCAATTTAGATAAGGGCTGATTCTTCACATACACTTGGAAAACACTGAAGTCCCAGTTCTTATTGTTGTAGTTATGAAGTACACCAGTGTTACCCAACTGAAGAGTGCAGAACCAGAGAAGCCTAATTCAAGCTTTGCTTTTGAAGGTGTATTAGTAATAGTTTTACGCAAGTAATTTATGAACAATTATTCAGAAATTAAATCAATATCTAAGTAAGTCTTTCTGAAATTAGCATCTGTTTAAATGGTGTGATTACCTTGCAGATAATGGGGGGCATCAACACACTGTCTACATAGGAATAATTGTTGCTATATTTATTTTTCCATGTGCAGTTATTAAACTCAGAAAGCATTGGACTCTTTGCCTCTTAGCCTGTGCTGACAGTGAAGATGTTCTAAACATCCGTGAGGTCATTCTCTTAAAGCTAGCTTAGCTACCAGCACAGTGAGTGTAGGCTGCATGAAGTGCTTTGCTGCCACAAGCAGATCACGTATTCTAATGTTGTGTGCTTTAGAAGAAAGGTGGCTTCAATTCTTCCTCTGTAGAATAGGAATAACGTTAATACCCAATCATGAGTTGAAAGTGGCACTGTGAGGATTAACTAGTTAATGTTTCTTCAATACTCTGGTGTTTGTGCATGTTATTGGCTGATAGGTGTGATTCCAAGCTATGACTAACAGCAAAGCACAGTTGTTATTCCCACATTGCCATTAGGGATGAATATATTATTTTAACATGTCCTCCACCCACAGAAATTTTTCAGTCTCTTTTAATTTACATGGAGACTGGCATTTTGCTAACAGCTTTTCAGGAAAATTGAGAGCATTGAGGCAAAAGAAGCTTGGTGCAAAAGAATCATATTACATTGCCAGCCATGCAGCATCAAAATTGCAAGTTAGAAAACAATCTAACTGTTAAGGAGTTAAAAAGGAAATTAAGCATCTATTTGAAGGATGCAGTATAGATCATAATTCTTATACATAACTGCCAGTCTCCAAACCAAGCAGTGTTCCAGCAGAAAGAAGGTGAATCATGTTCAGCATGTAGGGACAAAAACTGAGAAAAGATGTAAAGGTTATTAAAGCTAGCTAAAGAAAGTATTCTCCAAGCTTGTTTGGTATGAGTAAGCTTAAAGCTCAAACATGGTGATTTAGGGCACCACCTAATCTATTTTCCTTATTAATATTTGTCCTTTGAATGAAGATAACTTGAAAATTCACAGTAATTAAGACCTTCTGTATTAATTCCAGTACCAAGTTCTCATATTCTCAGAAAGCAAAAGGCTTGGAAAATCTTGGAAACTGCAACAGGAAAAGAGATTGAATGAGCAAAAAGTAGAATACATGATGGGGCAAGACTGAGAAAAAAAATGAACATTTGAGCTTTGCAGTTTCATTTTATTCCAACCTACTATAGTTTAGAGCAGTCTTAGAGATATTCTAAAGACTTCCAACTGGCCTCTAAATAGCTGCCTGCCAACAGAGAAGAGAAAAAGCCCGGCAGTGCCCTTTGTGCTTCCTGTACTGGGGCTGGGAGCTGGAGTTAAAAGTGCCAGCTTTGTGTCTGCAGAGGGGCTCTGTACCAGTTCTGAAGTCATAAGGAAGTTCTCAACTGCAGGAATTGAGTTGATTTCTGGTCTCCATGTAGCCAGAGCAACACATGGAGATCCAGACAAACTGAAGGGACTGAGCTCTTCATTCTTATATATTTGATGGATTTTGAGCTATCTTGTTTGGAAGTAAATCCAAGCATGTACAGAAAGGAACTGGTTCAACACGACTTTATTGCCAGAGCTCCAGCAGTTTGCTTAATAGTGTGTAATATTTTTATGAGTTACTGACAAATTCATTGGTGGGGTTGTCGGGCTAACCATATGGTTGCCTGTAGAGGAATGTACCAGTTTATTGGTTGGACCAAATTTTTGATTGATTAAGACATTATCAGTTATCTGAGCTTCAAGTTTAGTTATCTCAGAAACTGCTCTTTACTAGAGCAGCCTCCAGGCTTGCAGTGACAAAGACCTGAATTTAACTAAAGTTCAGGAATTTACCTTAAAAGTGTCAAGTGAACAGCTGTATTAGATCACTGTGGAGATTTCACTCATCTCCCTGGTGAATATGCCAAGTGGGATGATGTTGCCGTGTACTCCAGAGATATTAGAGACTTGGCTTCATGTTTAATGTGTTTATCATCCTTCTGTGGTAGTACATAAGAGGACATAATTTATGCAGTGTGTCAAAACATAGCGGATTTATTTTGACTGTCTGAAGTGATGTCTCTGTAGTTCCTCCAACTTAGCAGCATTACTGTTCTGATTATCAACTTAGATTCCTAGTAGGAAAAGAGGATCAAAGACTTTTATACCACAGCTTTTCTTCTTGGTCCTTACCCATTCTGACACTCAGGCTATAAGCAAAAACGGGAATGATGAAGACCCTGCACTTGTTCTGGGGCTGCAAGGAATTGCCTTTTCCCCTTCCTCTTCTCTCCTCTCTAGTGTGTTTTGAAGACATCTGAGGGCTGGTGCAGGCTGTATTATTTTTCCCTATCCTTTTGGACCCCAAGAGAGAAACAGGACCATCTGCATGGTGGTTACCAAGAAACATTTTTACATGATTTGAGACCCCTGTGCTATCTGATATAAATTGCCTTAGTGAACCTGTTGTCCAGCCATCTGGGCAAGGCTTTATATTTAACTATTTCATGAGCAGCAACAGCTTTTCCATCAGTTATGGTGTTCTGTAAACTCAGTGCCAATTGCCTTCATGTTGTGTTAGAAAATATGCACGTGGCATTGTATTCTACTGTATATAAGGATGTTTGAGCTCCAGTGTTGATTTAATATAGGCAGGTACTACTTCAATATCAAAAGGATCACAATGAAAATTAAAGGTATTTTTACAAGATATGGTGGAAATCTTGGACAGCTGAGGTATACTTAAGATTAAAGGTGGTTTGAGTTGGCTATAGTAGAACTACTGTAAGAATCTACTAAAGTAGAAAATACTATTTATATGAGCGAACGATTGCCTGGTTTTGGCAATGCAAAAACATCAGTAAGATGTATATTGTGAAGTTAGAGACTATGTCACTTGCGAAGTGTCACTTGGCACTCTTGCAAAAACTTGGAGATCTGCTGATTTATTAATATATTGTCTGCTGCTGTTTATATGATCAGTCACCTGCTCTCCTTGAATGTCTAACAGCCCTCTGGGAATTAATGCTATATATTTACTCATGCTAATCAAAAGTTTGTATACAAACTATTTCTGCTGTCAAGGGAGCTATAACAAACAAGAAACACTGAACATGATGACCTGTCTGTGAATCAGCTTCTGTATGCCATCTCTCTTTCTGCTTGTTTCTCTTGTTTTTCTCCCTCTGTAACTAATCTTCACAAAACAATTCTTCAATTAAATATTATTTTAAAGCTGAAACAGGAAATAAATGTTCAGTCTGAAAGCAAGGACAAGAAGCACCCTTCTCTAATCCCTCATCCAAAATTTTGACACTTTTCTGGTTAGGATAATTTTTATAGGCACACAACAGACTGCAGTTATTTTGCGTATGGAGAATTCATTGTTAATTCCCTGCTTCATGGTGCTAATTATTAAAGCCCAAGTAGTGCTTTTTAACATGCTGTTTGTCAGCCAATTACTGCTCAGAAACTGAAGTGTCTTGAATAATTAGCTTAATTCTTTGATTCTTGGGTCAAGACAATTAAAATATTTTTAAAATTAAAAATAAAAGTATATGTAGCTCTATCTCTCAAGAGGTGTCCCAATAAAGTAAATTTTTCAATTTTTCTATCCTTATAGGATGATAAAGAGAGCAATCCATTGTACGTAAAAATGTCAATCTACCAGCTAAATAAGAGAATGTATATTTTATCCACATGGTGATTTTGAATGAGAGATGGCATTAAAGGGAAGATTAAAATACTTCTAGAAGTGCAGAACATTTTTATTTTCTGGTATATAAAATTGTCGATTTTCTATTTGTAAAAAAACCCCAACCAACAACCAAAAAACCAAACTGAAACAACCCCCTAAGAACCCGAACCCCCCAAACTGTAAACTACTAGAAATATGAACAGAAATATTTTCTTTTTTTAAATAGCTCTAAGACAGTTGTGTCCCAAGAGAGATAAACTTGCACATGACACTGGAAAATCTTGTGGTCTGAGCTGAAAACTGTGAAGGAGAGGGTCAGTGGAGACCTATAGCAAAATGCCACTTCTTGTACATGAACTATTGCCCTGGGCCAAGAAGTCTTACCAGAAAACTCTTCTTCCTCTTCTGTAGAAAAAAGGGAAGATGGAAGCTCAGTCTGACCTCTGCAAGAACAAGGTATATGTTTTAACAAGATGCATCTGGCAAAACAAAGTGATAAGGGTTTAATTCTATGCATGTATCTGGGTGTATGAGAAGAACTCTCACAATTATTCATGTAAATAAAATGAACATTTGATATGCATGTACACGTATGTTTGTATATGCATGTGTACCTGTATGTTTCATGTATAAAAGCCAATCTTTTTAGGCAGTTGGAAAAACCAAAGCATAATAGGTTGTGTGATGTATCTATAGGAAATATATGGGTAAATTCATGGAGGAGGAAGTAAAAGTTTAGATCTATTCCACTTATCTGCTTAAAATTCACCAAGATATGAAGTTATTATTTGGCAAATTTCAAAAAGAGTGACTACAAGCAGGGTAGCTGATAATTTGGGTAGCTGATAAATTATAAGAGATTTGTTACAGTTGTGCTGATCTTTAGGCTGATTTCCTGCTTCTGTGTGAAACTATGAGGAGGGTAATAAAGGTATTTAGGTAGGTAGAGGAGATATAGATGGATAATGGGATTAAGGAGCAATGAAGGCACCATGACCCACCCACTCTCACTGAGGTTTTACAGCAGGAATTATACACTAGGGGCACATCGCATTGGAACTCACCTGTAAAGAACAAAGACTGAGTCTAGAATGCAGTTTCTAAAACTGTTGTTGAAACATTTTAATGTGTAAGATACCCATACTCTTTCATATTCATTAATAATAGAATTTGGGGCACAGTGTGAAAGTACCATGCATAAAAATATGAAGGAAAGGGGATTGTTAGCTTTTCTATTTACATCTTCTATAAAAATAAAATGTGCAAGATGCTGGCATATCCATTCAACCTAAAATTGGTTCTTTTTTGTAGGTGCTTTCCTTCTCTTACTACTAAAATATAAGTTCATCTCATCTTCTATATTATATCAACAATTTAAATATTTCTTGCAGTTACTGAAAAGAAACGTGTTCAATTTGTCTTATACTGTTGATGTGCGATGTGATTAATGGTGATCCCGAGAGCAGCATTATGAGGTTTGATTTAAGTTTAAATATACTTGCTTTTTTTTTGTTCTGTTTTTGAATCACAAGTATGTCCAAGAGGTTTGATTTTAAGCCTCTGAAGGGAAAGAAGGGAAGAGAAGGAAAGAAGGAAGAAAAGGAGGGAAGGAATGGCCTTTGGAACCACTTAAGTTTTTTAGCCATGAAATTTGACTTTAGAGACAGAAGGCCAATTATAGGAACTTGTCATTGTAGCACTATTTGGGATAAATATTTACTTTCTTCTACAGAAGTTATCAGTTTATAGTCTGAAATATTTTTTTCCTGTCATATGTGGCTATATTCAAGCAACCAGTGTTTGTGTAGCTTAACAGTTTGGCAAACTCCAGTGAAAACAGAAGTGCTTTAAAGCGCCACATGGAACAATGCATTGGATGACATGTTATTGAGCTCAGTGACTTCAGCTTTGGTAAGATTTGATAAGATGGCAACTCATGTCATATATAGTTTATTTTGTACCTCAGGTGGCTGAACTGTCTTGTCTCATTAATGGTACCTTAACTGGTTTACAAAACCAATGCCATTACAAACAACCTACCTATAATTTTACAAGCATTGTGTTTTATTTGTCTTTCAAGACAAATACATGTCCCAATTGTTAAATCAAATAAGGACCTGTTGAGTGACTCATACCAAATATAAAATGCTTGAATTTGAATCTTAACATATTTCTAAAAAATTTCCTTTTGAAATATATTGCAGATTAGGTGAATGTTCTATTAATCTCTGTTAATCAGCATACATTTTAATATGTAGTTTTGCTAATGTATTATGTTTGTAAATATAAACTATTCCATTTGAGCCAAAGTTTATTTTAGATTATATATCCAAATTTTCTTTCTGAAGCAAGACACACTTTGGGTTTCTGGTTTCCTTTCTTTTCAAAGGCATGGTGCTTAAAGGTATACGATCGTTAGATATAATATCCATCAATTCAGAAACAAACCTCAAGGATTCCAGATGGTCAGCACGCTCCCTGACACCAGAAAAGATGAAGAAATATAGTTCATGTGGTATCTTTAATCACTAAGCTTAAAAAGAAGAGAGGAGTTTTCCTAGATTTTTCCACTGAACAAGCAAAGCTCAGCAATTTTGCAAATCATTATAAAGCAATTAAATATATGGAAATTTAGAATGCACACTTTGATTTGAAATGCAAGATAGTAAAATTACATCACTTGCATGAAGAGACCTAAATAACTTATATCATCATAAACAGGTGTTGGAGATGTTGATGGAATGATGCCTTCAGAAAAACTAGTAACCAGATAATGAAGGATATCTTCACTTTCTGCCTTCCCTGAGTTATACCATAAACATCCAGGAAGATGTTTCAAATCCAGAAAAATGTGGTTTGAAAACGAACTTACTTTTTTTTTTTTTTTTTTTTTTTTTTTTTAAATGAGATGATATATTAGAATACAAGTTACTTTACACCCTCACTGTGTGCCTGGTCTGAAATGGGGAATGCAGGGTAACAAATTTGCCACCTCCACATGTAGCTTGCAGCCACGTACAAGCACAAATCTTGAGCTCCCTGAAGCACTTTTACAACGTGTAGTGTCAGGCCATCTCCATATGCCTCTTCGGTCTTCTTGTGCTGAAAAGACAAAAATTATTTTGAAAATTATTCTGAAAATCTTTTGAGAACAAGACCGAAGAGGCATACGGAAATGGCCTTATGTTACATGTTGGGGAGGACTATGTGCAATGGATTTCTAGAGGTGTGGCAGCATTGATACATTTTTGATGACAGCTCGGTGTGAATGGGGAAATAGGAAGTGAAATAATACTTCATGTTACCTTATAAGGCAGGGGTAACAGTTATGGGGAACAGGTGCAGAAGACTACTGTCTTCTGTCTGATAAGCTGTCCATCACTATGCTGTCCTGTTTATTTCTGAATGAACTTGAGAATATACTACCATGACTAAGTCTTCAGTGTTGCTAAAGACTGCAGAGGGATAAAAAAATCATGGTTTAGTTAATTCACTAGACCAGGTTGTCCATGGTTGGGGAAATAGTGAAGCTATTAGAGGCTGAAAAACTTCTTTCCTGATATATGTAGCTCTCTTAGAGTGAGACAGATTAGTTGATTCATTTTGGCTCCTAGTAGTTTGTTTTCTTTGAAAAGGGCCATTGTATGGGTTATCAAAGAGTAAGGCCATGTGTTCTTTAATGGGTCAGACGTGCTTGTGATCTCCAAAATTTCTGCTTTGTTGATCAGATTGAACTCTTCTGAACACAAAAGCACAAGGATATTGCTCCAACATTCAAGGCAGCTCATCTGGCTTCTGTGAGGCTCACTTGCAGATCTAAAGGGCTCACTGCACTTACCTTCTAGTGCAGTACCAACACTGGCACAACTGAGGCTAGAGAAGTTAGTGTGTATGTTCTGAAATAGTGATTATTTTTTCTAGTGCTTCTATTTTTGCCTACTATGCACTGTAGATATTCTTACACAAACAATTTTAGTCACTCTCACAGTCTGTAACTATTCAAACTACTGGTTTTGTTCATAATTTGGTGCTGTCTTAATGGCACTAGCTTTTGTCTGCTGTAGCTGAATGCAAGGATTCATTAAGAATTTGATTTTTTTTTTTCTGGTTTATTATGATCAAAACCAGTATAGTAGTAGCCATAATTTTTTTAATACTAAAATAGTCAAATAGTTAAATTACTGTGAAAATATTAATTTTTAAAAAATGTTAATTATGCAGAACTAGGTTCAGTGTAACATGGATCACGTCTGTTGTTTCTCTCGTATTTTAAGATCAATTCTTAAAGCCTTATGGTCCCTTTAATTAGACAATACTTTTTTTTCTATTCAGTGTTTGGCATTGGCTCAGTGATAAACCTATCACTTATGTGAGTAGAGTGGTGTTTATAAATGTAGGTAGTAACAGCCAAGTTACTACCTACATTTATAAACATCACTCTACTACAACACAGTCCTACCAGGTGTGTTGTATATAAGGAGTTCCTTAGCCACATCTATGGAATATTTAAAATCTTAGTCCCCTACATGAAGGTTCAATTAAAAAAACAACTAACAAAATTTACTGGTTTTCCCTCTTCATCTTGTATGTTTTGAATTGTTGCTGGGCATTACACAAAACAAGAGTTCTGTCTAAAGCGCCAGCCTAAAATTTGACATCGGCTAGAGATTGCCTTCAGATTCCAGTGTTAAATTTTAATCCATATATTATGACATACAACTCAGAAAATTATTTCAAACTGTAGTTAAGCAGTTGAATAAATCCTTAGTCAAATAGGTTTAGTTCTTGCTGAGATTTTTTTTTTTTTTAAATATCTTTAAAGACTGTTTTTTTTTTCTTTCTCTCCAGTCTTCCTTAGTCATCTTTTGTCCACTGTTGAAAAACAAACTTGACTGACCTTTCCTTTGATCCAGGACAGTTCTAGGATTTGTCAGTATTCTGGATCTCTCCTGCTCTCTTACTTCAGTAAATGGTAGGGTTTTTTGAGGCTTCTTTCAGTATTGTTTTACTCATTGGATGTTGGGAATACATGTAACGCATGTTGTGCATGAAGTGAGACGGGGTTCAATGATCACCTTGTCCAACATCTGTAATACCCATTTTCTGTTTCAAGGGCTGAACTTAAAACATTTCTGGCTTGGCCTGATGGTCCTCACATGTTACAAGTAAATAGTGTATAACTGGCCTTTGAAAGTATGGTTATTTTTGTATTTATTCCATCCAGTCAGTATTTTTGGTTCAGTAACGCTGCAGTCAACCTTTTATCAGTAAATAAACATAGAAGAGTGTCTCATTTGTGAAACAAAACCTGTAGCTTCCTTTTTGTCAGTTATCACCAATTAGGGAGTCTACTGAATTCAGTATAGGGGTATCATTAGCTTTGACAGATATGAAATCAGAACTTGATGTGTTACCTTATTTCTATTTATTGGTCAAGAATAAATTTGGACAAAAAAATCAGAAAAGGGTTTCTGAATGGTGTGGAATAGGCTAAGAGGGTGATGACTTCAATGTCTTGCATCAGGACAGAGCTTGCTAAAATGATGAAAGAGATTTGATCTAGGAGAGAAGGACTCATAAAGCTGAAAATTAAAACACATACCTAGATCTCACAATAATTAATAGTAAATATAATAATGTGATGTGTATGTTGTAGAGTTCTCTCCCTTGTACTTGATTTTAAATATGTATCTAATTCACTTATAGAATTACTTTGATATTGAAAAAGCAATCACATGATTATTTTATTATGTCTTGCCACAGTAGAGTGCTGAACACCGTGCAGTATCAAGTTCATACTGAGGCATGTGCAGCCTAGTGTTTTTTTGAAGCATTTGACCAATGCTTGGATGTTAGTAATTACGGCAATGTAAGGGCAGCGACGCAGACTACCTGAGAGAAACTTGGAATTGCACATACTAAATACTTTCAAAATGTTTGAAAAAACGCATAGTGAATGGAAGGAAATGACCACTTAGCAAGTTAAAACCAAGTGAGTTGACAAATTTAAAAGGCAGAAAAAAGTCATCAACTTTTAACAAGAATCAGAAAGTAGAAACCCTGCACTGTAACAAAAGAGATAGGTATAAATATTTAAAGAGAACCATTACAAAGAAATGAAACATTGTTTACATTATGAAGCAGAAGTAGTTCTGTGATTAACACAGTTTACAGCACATACCTTTATAAAAGAAGTACTGCACTGACATACTCATTGAAGCAATAGTTGTTACATAATGAAATGATATAAAATGATACTAAAAAAAGGTTTACATTAAAAATACACAAAATTCAGTTACAATTTATTTTAGATCATATACAACATATATTCTTATGGAAAAACCTTTTAGTTGTTTGATCTGCATAGCAACTGTAAAATGGAAAGCATCAAAAGATTGTAGAGTTTTCTCATCTAATGAATCTAGAAATCAGAGAGTCCTTCAATAAATTTTCAAGGGACCATGAGCTTCTGACAAGAAGACAAGAAGAGAGAGTTATTGTTTGTAATTGCTGCTTCAGTTGAATCTCTAGGAATAATTTTTACCTTCTTGAGATATATTTTTGTATGCCAATGTTCAGAAAACTTGGTATATCAGAATATATGTATTGTACCCAAAGATGCACATACTATATTGGAAATAGTCTACCCTGCAATTTCTCTCGTTGAACAAATTCCTGCTCTTTTCTATCTAAATAATATAGTATTGGAAGCTGACTTTCATTTCAATGTAATTTTTATTCATAAGAAAGAAGGTGTTCAAAGTTCTTTTTCTTTCAGTGAAAGAATCATCTTTCCTTTTAAAGTTCTTCATTTTCTTCCTTTTTTCAGAGAGAGTTGAGATATAAAAATAGAAATATATTTAATGGTGCAAAGTGCCTAGAGGCTTACAGCCTGCAATTTAATGTTTTATTCATAGTTTTCCTCAATAATTATAGTTATTTATTGATCTTCATACAATTCTTTTCAATATTGCTTTGAATTTAAAATTAATGACATGAATTTTTTTTTTCTGGAGTTTCAAGATCAGTTTTCCAGTCATAGAACCAGATATCCATAAGCAATTCACACTGAGCATTTTTTTGCAAAGTGCTCAGCTGTATGAATTATTTAATACTTTCCTTCTTCTGTTTCTGTTTTCAAAGACTGTTTCCTTTCTGTAGACACAGTAACGCCCTTGATTTGCTTTTCATACATATTTAGTCTAACTTAGATACTGGTTTTGTGAGCTAACTTAAGTTGAATGATGAACAAAATAATTGTGAAGGTTATAAAGCAGATTCTCCCTTTGCAACTTAACCTGCTCCATGATACTTAATTTCCACTGGATTTTCCATTGGACAAACCAAATAGTGTCTGCACCAGAACAATGAATCAGTGTCTTTTCATGTTTACATGGCACTGTGTCTGTGCATCTCCTAAGTGCTCTTATGCCCCACTTCCCTTTCCAGCAGAACTCTCAAGACATTTTAGTAAACTGAATTCTTCCTTGGATCTACAGAAATGTAACTGTCTCATTTTTGTCTATTTCTGATAAGAGACTGTAACATACAAATCTGATCACTACAGCTAATTGCTTAATATACATCAATTTATATCATCTTGATCTCTGTATACTTTTCCTAATACAATTTATTTCCTTTTTTTGTCTTGCAGACTGAAATCAGTCTCATCTGCAGATGAGGTGCATTTCTGCAGGTGTATTTCTGTATAGTTTTTCTTACATATTTGTAATATTTCTTCTGCTTATATTGATTTTTTAAAAGTGTTTCCCTGCTGTTTATCTTCTCTTTAAATATTCTATTAATTTATTCAGTCTGCCCAATTTTAAATATTTCTAGAAGTTAATGTACCATTTGGGCCATGCAGTTATTTGGGAATTCCCATTTACAGCTGGGAAGTAATATACTTTCTACTAGACCCTCTAGTTAGCGGTACACTTCTCTGATCTTCAGTTACCCTTCAGCAGTACCTGAATTTTACCATGGGAGCTTGTTAGTACATGTCTGTTCTTCAGTGAAGACATAGTCAAACAACCTTATCAGGCAAGGTTAAATATTCTCTTTTGCTTAAGTATAACACATATTTTATTCTGTAAGCATACCAGTTAATCAATTGCACTTAATACATATTTAATTGTGCATCTTTAGGTTTGGTGAACAGTCATAAACTGTCATGTTTAGTTCAGCAGGAGTGCTGGGTTCAGCAACTTGCTCCAATATGTTGAAGGGCGTCACAATTTCAATATTAATATAGTCTTTAAGTGCATATGGTTGTAAATGCAACACCACTAATAAAATAGTCACTCAGATTCACTGTTACTGATTCTGCAGTACATCTCATCTCTTATGTTTAAATTGGAGTGATAACGCGCTCTCATATTTATTGAAAAGAAAAAAAAACATTTTAAAACAAAATTGAAGAATTTGTTGCAGAACTTTGTTCTAGTTGCTGATAAGCAACACTGAAGTCACCTGTTGCATCTTTTAGAAAATTCAGCTACTTAAAAACAATGAACTGAATTGTTGAGAGACACCAAATAAGGTGTACAACCTGCATAAGAAATGCATTTTCCTTGTCAGATATAAATCCATATTTGATTGCAATACAACTACGTTAGTTCCAGAACACAGTTACTTTGATGGTGAAAGCAAAGTGATTTTCGAAAAGAATGCTTTCAAAAAAGACTGTGTTTTCATTCAAGACTGGCCAATCTCAACACCATGTCCATGAGATTTGCGGCTGTTTCTGCCCTTATCTAGCCTTACTAATGTCTGCAGATACACTCATTTTGCAGTCACTTGCCATTCATCCTATCTCTGTTTGTCTATTTAGCAATCTATTTCATCTGGTCGGAATTGTAGACAAGCAGATCTGCTGGGGAGGCTGGCTTACCTGCACTTTCTCTAGTATCTACCATATGCTAGGTAGCCTACTACCAAGAATCCTAACTAAAGTTGTGAGGTGTAATTGTAAGGTATTCAATGTAACTGTCAGAAATCATATTTTACAGCTATTAGTTGTTAAAATATAACTTTCATTTTAACTGAATATGTTGGAATAACAATATAAAAGGAAAGTATGAAGTACTGAATAATGATACTAAAAATCCATATAATTTTTTTTGTCATAGTAGCAATGTTCTTGGGGTTATGTTGGGTGATACCCTTTCAAGAACACCAAAACTAAGAATGCATTTCTTTGTCATGGGCAAGACTCCATAAATATAATGAAAGAATGTCCAGATTAATCTCCTCCTAGAGCCATAACTGAGTGAGGATTCAGGGAAGGGACTTCTGGATGATGATATCATTCACACCACAGAAAGACTGGGATGCAAAGAATTTATTTCACTCTATTTTAAGAGTATTATATTTGGCCAGGGTGGGGGAATTGGGAGATTAACTCTCCCTTTCCATGTTTTTAAATGTTTGAATACTTTGTTAGCAGATAGCCTTGATTGACTTTTGCAGGCGAGTTTTGTGTTTGAAATTCTAGCTGATTTTTATGGCATTTGAGCATCTTCACTGAACTATTCTTAGAATTGAAGATTTTAAGGAGAAATCATGATGATCATTTTCCATGATGTCTTGTATAACACTTACTTACTACATGAGCACCATTAAACCATAGTAAAAAAATCTGTGCAATTACTTAGAACAGTTCTGTTTATCTTCACACTGACATGAAATTGGCTTATTTCCATCCTGTGAACTTTTTTGTTCCCTTAATGTATGAATTGTTAACAACTATACAGAGAACTTGTCAGACAGGTGCTTTAGCACAATTTACCTGAAAGACCTAAATCATCTGGACCGTATTATTTGGTGGTGAACTGCAATGGCGGAAGGAATTGTTAAGGATAAGGAGAATTAGGTACAATATTGTATGTGACATCTTACATTAAATAAAGATGGGATTATTATTTATTATACGGTTGTTTGTTCTTTTGTTCTCTCCCTCCCTTCCTCTCCACCCCTCTTTTCTGAATGTGATAATAATGAAGTTTCTCCTTTTTGAGATGTTGAGGGTGCTAAAGCTGAGGTGGGTCAGGAAATTTAGTTTACCTGCAGATTATGATTTCAGTGAGTTGAGTGTGACTTTTTTCACTGTTATATTTATGGAGTTATTTTAGCTCTGTGCTATGTACACAGTTCTTATATCTCTGCCATTTCTGAATGGAGAAAATTAAGACAGAAGAATAACGTGTCATTCTGTCTCATGCAGTGAAGTGTATCCTGAATTTTGGGGTTTCAATTAAATAGTTGGGTGTTAATCCTGTTTTTACATACCCAGTTCCTGGTTCATATCTGGAAGTCAGAAAGGGATGTTAAAGGTCTTCCCCGACAGGAAAACACATTAGTTAATCAGATGAGCCTTCTACATAGAAATACTTTGTCTGTACAAAATCAGTTATGATATCTAAGGCTAAACTGAGCCATATAATATGTATACAGTATGGAAAGTAATCTAATCAATGATCTATTCTTTCCATGAGAAAATGATCAGGGAACATATCAACACATGGCTTCTTCCTGGATTAGATGCTCAGTCATGGAATGCATTTCAAAATACCTTTGACAATTGAGTAATAGTGAACATATGGTAAAAAGATAAAATAATCGTAACAAGAGTAAATACTGAGAATATAGATTGGCAGATAATTTGAAAATGTAAATACTATGGCACTGAAACAAAACCAGAAAATATATCAGCAAGACAACTTCAGTAGATGTAAAATACAATTTGCTCCATTTTCCCTAGAGAACCATAAAAATATACTTGAAATATGTGAGATGTTTTATTAAAATGCAGCATCTCCCTCTTAAATTAAATTTTGGTATAGGAAAAATGTCATTGTGAGCTTTATATGTGAAATTTTACTCTTAACTCATTCCTAACAGCAGAGCTATAAAGCATTCTAGTAATAGATTCTTCATCTTAGTAGTACAGCTTTCAAAATGGATGAAACTCACAATACTGCCTGATTTTGTAATTAATGCAAGGTCTTTATGTTGTCTTTTGCACATTTACTTCCAGAAAATGAAGACATTATGTAAAATAAGATGGTGTGCAAAGACTTTATAAGGGATGTATATTTACATGATACAGCAGTATAAATTTCTGCTCCTACTCTAGATTCTTTCTGATGAAGTCCCAAGTGCTAAGACAGATGTGTGATGGCTATTTACTCTTATATGTTGTATTTGTACCATGACTATGTTGAGTATGTGTGTGATGTTTCATTGCTGCCTGTTTTATAGGGGAGAGACAGAGTGGTAACTATAAAATGTAAGATAGCATCCAGTTATCTCTCCACTCAGGAGAGAAACTTTCCCTGCCCACGTGAAACTACAGTTGCCAAGGCAGCTTTTGCTTGTATTCCTGGCAAAATCCCTAAGTTCTGACTTTCACAGTGGAAGTACATTCTGATAACCAGAGAAACTGCTCTAACTTTCTGGTTCTGCTCAGATTCCTAAAGTATAGTATTTTTTTACTCCCCACCCCCCCACCCCCCGATTGTATGTCACTCACAGCTTGCGAAGGTCAACATTTTGAATGTTTTGGGATGAATTCAGAGTTTCTATCTCAGCTAGAAAATAAAATGTTTACCAATGGCTCATTTCTTGGCTTTTTCTCTTGGAAGCTGCTATTAGTGAAAACATTGTGTAGCTGCAGTGTCCCTGTACTTCTGTGAAATATATTGAACACTCTAAAAAGCATGAAAATAACGGGCCCCTAAGGATGTGTGTGGAAAGAAGCCTATCTAAAGGTCTGTACTGCACACTGATGATTTTTTTTTGTATTAAAAATAATTTTAAGAATTAGTTGTTTTTCACTAGATATCATAAATTATCATTCAAATTATTGGTTTCAAAAGCAAAGGAGTTGCAAGGGTGTAGCATTTTATGTAGAATATTTGCAACTGTTCATAATGTGGTAACAAGATAATGTTGTTCAGACTGTAATCTTTATGTTCCTAGAAGCACGGATAGCAATTTGACATTATACTTCCTTAGGGCTTCCCTATACTCTTTGACCTTCAAGCTTTTGTCCTTTCTGCTTGTGGCAGTACACACATGTGAATGGAACTGATGTATTGATTACAACAGCAGTCAACCTGTGTTTTTGGGTTGTTCTACCAGTAGTAAATAATGTAATTTAAAAGAATCTATTCCCATTGTTAGGGATTAATTGCTAAAAATTACTCATGGTAAAGCATCATTAGGATATGTTAAATACACATACCATAAGTGGTTGCTGAAGTGGGTTTTTTTCAGCCACAGCTGCAATAGCATCAGGTCAGGTGTGCATTTCCTTTCTTCACCTTAGTGGGAAGCTTTGAAGCCAAAGTACCATGTACAAGGGACTGTAATATTCATAGAAACAGGAATGGAATAATAGACTCCGACTTTGCTGAGCACTAGAATTTGAATTAGACACTTTGGTGGAAGAGCTTAGATGACTCTTGTGACCCTTCTACTGATGCTTTGACAAGTCTGATATCATACTCAACCTCATCCTTACCCTGTGCTGCATCTCTCTTAAACTCAATTTTGCATTTATCCTAAGGCTACAGAAAGGAAAAATCAGAAAATCCATGTGTTTTGTCTTGTAATAAGAAAACTATTTTGATACATTTTGCATGATACAAGCTGTCAATTAGTTATCAAGCAGTGAGTACACATTCACTTAGCTGAAATCTCTATAGATTTGGAATTAATAGAGAAAACTGTAATAGTAAAGAAAGTAAAAAACCTAGCAACTTCTTTACTTAGCATTTAATTCTGTTAGAATTACAAAACATTAGTATTCCTTTTAAACTTCTGCTACTATTAGGAATTAATGAATTCTATGAATTTTTTTGCAGATTATCCTGTGCGTAATAAAAGTTAAGGATTTTATAAATTATTTTGTTAAAGAATTTTATATATCTAATAAGAATTATTTACTACACAGCAAAGGAGGAATTATTTGCGAGGCTTGTAGTATTTGAGTATACAGATCTGAGATGACTGATGCTGGCAAGAGCGTGCTCAAGTCATCCTTTGAACTTGGCAAAAAGGGATTCAGTGTCAGACACTGAATTCTCAACATCCTTATCTTCATGGATACTGTAATACAGAGAACACAATGAATACTGTTTGTAATTATCTGGAGAGACAGACACGGATGGAATAATGATACTTATTTTTTATTGGATGGTAGGAAATAGCCTTTGAGCAAACTGTTTGGAGTCCTCAAGCCTCTCCACATTGTTTTCTTCCCAAGCAACTGGCCCAGGGAGGTATAATACAGAAAAGCATTTCCCTTCCTATAAAAAACCCAAAACCTAAACAATCAGCATGTGTAAAATACACTCCAGTAGATATAAGGGACATGTTGATTGAAATACAACTGCTGCCGAAGGGTTAATTAGTCCTTTGTGGCATTTGCAGGGCACTTCTTGTGAAGAGATTACTACACATACTATACAAATCCTATGATATATAATCCAACTTAATTTTCTACCATGCGTCAGTGCAAGTCTGGCATTTGATTTCATTCACAGCTATATTTGACAATTCATTCAACATACATTATTACATAGGTAGCTGTAAGCAGAGTTAAAGTTAGGACAGGATTGCCATTTTTAGAGCAAATAAGAATTATTTAAGGGTTTTATGACAGGATATAGTATATTTAGAGAACAACAGTTTATTTAGGAAGAACCAAGTGATTGCTAGATCTCAGTTTTAATTGCAGCTGAGGAGTGTTAGAACAAGGTGCATAAAACTGATGCTGTCACCCTTTCACTTTCAACTTCCTGGGTTTGGGCTGTGTCGTCTTCCATGTCACAGCATAAATTTGAGTCATTGTAAGGCAGCTAAATTACATGATTTCTGGCCTGTGCTAAAGATTCAAGATCACTGTAGAGACTGATCAGGACCCCCCTAAGTTGTTGAGCAATTAGTTGGCACTGACTTATGCAGACTGCAGTTACCAAGGATTATAATTGTAATGGTGATCTTTTCATGTTAGACAGCACAAATCTTCTGCCTCTAATGGAACATAACATCTGTAATATACATGTAAATATGTCACATTTTTGTTTTGCCTTTGTTTTTTGTTCTTCTTTGTTTTCTTCAATAATATAGCTATTTGATGAAGCTTATTGTTGGGAGTCAGTGTGGACTTCTTAGAGGATTTAGTAATAATTTTTAACAGTACTTATATGTTTTCCATAAATTAGTAAATAGTAAACCCACGAAACAACAATCTCAGTGAAGGGTTATTTATTAGAAAATACTGTTTTCACTACATTTTGACTCCAAAGCAGAAAAAGAAATAAATTTTTGAAATCATAAGACATTTTTAACTGAATGACCATAATGTATAGAATAAACCTCTATCTATACTTTGGGCTTGGTTTATTAAATTGCAGCATAACTTTACATAGAAATAAAGAGGTCTCATTTATTTCACTGACAGGTAACATAACTACTTGTGATAATCTGTGTCAGAACAATTACGAAAAATTAAGTGTCAGAACAATTACGAAAAATTAAGTGGGTTCAACTGGAAAGCTACCTAGTGACACACAGATAAAGTGCCTGGTTAG
Organism: Strix uralensis; assembly: GCF_047716275.1. Taxonomy (NCBI): domain Eukaryota; kingdom Metazoa; phylum Chordata; class Aves; order Strigiformes; family Strigidae; genus Strix; species Strix uralensis. The sequence goes on from NC_133977.1 coordinate 24,433,290, forward strand.
TGCTAGTTAAAATAGCAGTTTAACAGTTGTGGCTGTTATAGATGCATCTTTTTTAATCTTCATGCAAATGTAAGCAGTGATATACATAGGCTTTAGAAGGTTGAACTTAATAGTAGGGCTAGATCCTCATATATGGGAAGGACAAATGTTACACTCCCATGGAGGATGTTAATATACCATGCAGAAATAGTTCAGCAAGTCTATTTGCCTTTTAAGTTCAGTAGATTGTGGGGATTCGGAAGGAGTCCCTGAGAGAAAATGGGAAAATGGACGTGTGAGCGTTCCTGCATATGAGCAAGACTGGTAAAGCCTCAGCGTCGGCAAGGAAATAACCCGGAAAGAATGAGGAAGAACCCAGGAAGTTAAACAACTTCAGGGTGTGGGTTTGGGCGGAGAAGGAAGTTTGTACAATGTCCATGTGGCAGCTTCCATCCAATCAGAAGAAAGCTTAAGGCGCGTGTGCAAAGCTAACTGTCCAATCAGAAAGAATTATACCATGTGATTATATCATGTGATTCTCAGCTGCATTATAAAAGGCTTGCTCCACCATAATAAAATTGGCATTGCTTAATCACAGTGTGATCATCCGCACGTCTGTATCTCCCGCTGTAGATAGTAATAAAAAACTTTCTGTGGGTTTTTGCTAAAAACTATTTTTTCAGGGAAACTTGAATAGACAATATACACTGGTACAGTTGCAGTTGAGTATAATAGAAGTTGCTAAGGGCAGGTGACCTTAGGAATACAGGCATGGCTTAAGGCTCTTATTTGAAACCTACTGATTTTGAGGCAGCACATTAATTGTTATGATGACTACAGCTTGCATGACAATCCAATCTAACCACTCTGTTACTATTTCTCAAAAGAACTGAGCTAGCCAATTTAAAAGCTCAGCTGTAAGTATTCTCTGCTAGCTTTTCTGCTTTCTGTGAAAATGTGAGGGTGGATTACTCTTCTGCATAAAACCTAACTTATGATGGATGTAGTCTTCTGACCACATGCTCTCTGGTCTTCCTGGTCTGGTAAGCTTGACTAGAAGCTGATCTGCATTGTAGCTAATCAAGATGCTCTGCTTCACTTCTCTTTTGTCAGTGTACAAAAGCTCACGTCAGGAAAGCTTCCAGAGGTAATCAATCCAGAAAAATAGATCAGCAAAAGGAAAACATGGTGAATAAATATTTCATTGCATGGTGTAAGCCTGTTGTTTTAAATAGCAAAACAAACAGTCTATTTTCTTTATGTACTTTAATTATTAATTTATTTTGTATACAGACAACATGTATGTGTTTATATGCAAGTATCATCCCAACATTTGCAATGATTTGTGCAGTATTTGGGAGCATACACTTTCTTTGACCCCCACACACCCCCTGCCTGATGTTTAGCATAAATGTTTCTATGGCCTGTGGGAGATTATTGTGTGGGTCTGCAACTAAGTAGAATGTGTATTTCCCAAGAATTTAAAAGCAAAGTGTCACAGAGTGAGTGACCTCACAGCAGTATAATCTGCACATAACAGTAGCAACTATGTGAAAGTAAAAATGGAATCAAAGTGATTATTAATGCCTGTGGAATAGTGGATTGTGGTTATCAGCTACCTGTTCAGTGCAAGGCGAATCAAATCCAACTGTATAAAGACAGAAGTTCTGAGTTGAGACTGTCCTTTTTTTCTTTTTTTTTTTTTTTTTCCCCTAGAGGAAAATATGAGGTAGATGCACACGCTATCTCCTTTTCCACATTTTTATCAGATGTGTTGAACATTTTTACAATGTTCATATGAGCAAGCCACTAGGCATAAATAAATTTGCAGTGAACTGCAGGCTTTCTTCTCATGAATCTGGAGTAAGAATAATTAAAATTGTTAGCCCTGTACCCACACAATGTGGAGTTAGATCCCTGCGGGCAGTATTTGTGACTGCATAGCTGCACAATTATATATACTGTGATCATATACTGTGAGAGTTTTGTCTTGTCCTACCCACCGAGGAGAACTGGAACCATGAATGCTTTCAACATTTACAACAATATTTTAAATTATACACATTAGATTTTAGTGTAAATATTCTGGTGGTTTTAAAATATTTTGCTGTTTTCTAAAGGCATTTTTTGTTTTGTATATTGTATCTTTATTTTAAACTAATATTTTTACCTTTTGCATAAACTTATAATGAAATAATGAGATTAACTTTTTTCATAGAGTTGTATCTTTGAGTAATTATTTGCTTTCACTTCCATTCAGTGATCATGATTTTAAGATTTCTTCCCATGTTATTTTCCAACCTTCTTGTAAGTTATTTTAGACTATTACTGAATGAAAAAGAGGTATTTCTAATTTTGGTTTTGGGAAAGAGATTCAATCATTTGAGCTTTCTGTCTCAATGCTCATTTTGTATCTCTTTTGATCATTTTATATTATAGCTACAGTAATTCCTGACAGGCTAGGAGTATGTACAAACTCGTTTGAATTGCACAATTGACTTCAACTGTACAACTGTACTGTTTTAAAAATACATAAATTAGAGATTGACAGTTTTTATTCTGGAGGTATATTTCCATTAATGTTACTTTGTTGCTAACAGAACCCTTGCAGAAACTCCTATGGAATACCCATTCAAGTGTGAAAGCTGCAGTTCCTTTCTAAACATGAAAAGTCATTAAATTCAGTTGTGTATTTGGAAAGTCTATTTGTATCTAGAAATCATCAGAAAAAACGTTTTAATTGAAAGGGGAGGATGATAGATAGAAAACCATCTCCATTCTACATTCTAGAAAAAGATGAGATGGCTCTCCCATCCATGCCAGCTGACCCCAAAAAATTTTTACATGGTAAAAAAAAAAAAAAAAAAATTTTTGGTACAAAAATGTACCAAAAACTAAACCCTACATGATCTTTTAAGCAGCTCAAAACCTTAATTGATGCTTATATTTTGGCAAGAGGTAGAAGTAATCTTCTCTGCTGAAAATTACAAAGACAAATTTTATCTACTGAAATTCAACATTATTGTGCTTATATTTTCTGTGGCTTTGAAAGACTCAGCTTTTGCTTTGTAGTGTTCCAGTCCAGGTGTTTCTATGTTTGTTTTAGGATTCCTGATCAAAGGATAGTATTAACCTTGGGTCAGGACAAAGCTGGTATACGAAGTATGTTGTCTGTATAAGTGTAATATTTGTGCTTGAAGGTGAAGGGTTCTACCTTCTCCAAATGTCTGTGATAAAAAATACAGGATTTTCTTGTTGCCTACCAGTGTAAGTTGGGATAGATATTCTTGTCATGTATTACAAGTATGTCCTCCAGGCCACTTCAGAAACATTTTCTTGTTTGCTGAGTGGGTGGAAATAGGATTTTATGGTCATTTGAGGAGCTCTCCAGTTACTTTAATTTTCATGTAACTTAGTCACCCAAGAAGTGATAAAACCCATTCTGTTCAGTAACACCGTGTTTCTGGCTTTGTCTGTTTTCATTTTACTAAATCTTGTTGTAATGTGAGTTGTAACGTATATCCAGTGATTCTAAGAAAGCATTTTCCTCCTTTTACAGCATAAGAAGTTTTAGATGCCACATATGACTTGATTCCTTACAGAAAGTTCTACTTTGGCAGAAGGTATCAGAGCAGATAGTTTCGGCATGGTTTGAATTTCAGCAAGGGCAAATTCTCTGCAGATAAAACAGTCTAAATACATAGTGTTCATTTATATTATTCCAAACTCACAATATTTTACTACAGTTCAGTTTTAACACGTCTCATGGGATTTGACTATTGAGAATACCAAGGACCAACCTGATGAATTAATTTCTGAAATTTCCCCCACATCAAAAAAATCCAGCAATTTCACTGACTTCCACAAACATGATAGCTTTTTGCAAGCTATATTCCTAAAATATACATGCATCTTAAGTATGCATTCCATCAAAATATCAAATTCCTTCGCATTTGAAACATGTTATATTGTCTTTGCCATTTTACCATCCAGTTTCAATGAACTTCCTTCAAATATGTCTGACTGCCTTTCCAGAGTCAGAACTATCTCTGAAATTCTTCAAACCATCTTCTACTACGTTCTCTTATTTTGCCTTGGCTCATGAATAATATATGATACCATAAATTCAATTTTTAGCTACTACCTCTACAGCTTGCTTCTGAGGAGCATCATATTTTTATGTGCAAACTATTTTTTGAGCCAGCAACTGACTATTCAGGGATAGTTTCTACTCCCACCAACTGTCCTGTTGCATTGTGCAAGAATTTGTAACAAATAGTGTTATGTTAGCAGCATGCCTAAAAATAATTGAAAGATATCCAGCAGTGGAAATCTTTATCCCCCACCCCCTTTTTAATATCTCCCTAAGATTTTGTTGCAGTAGTATATGCATGTGTGTTGAAAAGCCTGGAAATAGAATGCACTCTTTTATACCATTACCCCTAACAGGAAACTACTTCTTCTCCCCTATTGGCATTCACAGTGTAGCATGTTGTTGATGGTAGACACTCATGAGGGCTTTGGTAGTTTGGTGAGCTTGCAATGTTGTAAATAGTACTGGATGCTTATGAGCATTCAGTGAGTGTTTTAGCACTCACACCTGTACTCCATTGCCATAACTCATGAAACAATTAGATTTAGTCAGAGGGAAATCAGATTGTGATCTGAAGAGCACTTGAAGGCCAAGGATTCTGTCTGTGAAGCTGTTGGAAAACCAGCCTGGCTAATGCTTTGCACCTGGGGATTCTTTCATGACCTCTGCAAGGACAATGGCGAGACTTTTCATGTGTAATTAATTGGAAGCCAGAGATTTTTAGTGAACAGAGTATCTTACACTTAGCCTTCATGAGGTGGAACTGAGAGCTTAAAGATTTCATATCCCCTATTCCTTTACCCATGACTATCTGTTACTTTCCAAACAGTTTTATGCTGTGCCTGAGGATTTACATCTAAGTTGATGTGGACCTTGTGTGTTATTTCAGGGCTACAAGGACACCCTGTTTTGCACCATTCTTGGAAAGCACCCAGTACATCAACATGCACAGTGTATTTGTCCAATGAAGTTACCCATCCTATGTCTATTATATCAATAGCTGTAGTTTCTATCCTCTGCTGTTCTCATCCTCCTCCCTTTTACTTCCAGGTGTAGGCCAGTGCATTAGCTACGTAGAAAGTCTTTGATTAAAGCAGGTAAGATATCCTGCACAAGCTATCACACTTGTCCTGAAGATAAACTTATATATTATTCCCACTAGAAAAAAAGAGTCTCTGGAAATTACTCCCTCTTCTGGACTTTAAGTTCTAGAGCTAGACAGACTTTAGGTTAGAGTATAACTCCTGTCTACTCTGTCACTTAGATTGATTTTAAATCATTTAACCAGGAAGGATTAAGGAAGGTGAAAGAGTCTTATTGTCAGTGGATTTTCCAAATGGTGTAAGATGATCATCGGCTTCAGTGATTTGCACTATTTAGAATCTTTATGTGAGTAAATAATAAAATGAAAATATTTATGAATTCCCAATTATTTATAGAGAAGAAACTGCATTCTGTTTTCTCTTAGAATACATATAGCCTTAGCCCGACAAATGATTCTGATCTTATGATTCTGTCTGATCCAGTTAGAATCTCTTCAGAGAAAATGAATACATTTATCCTCTAGCAATACTGAGGAAAAAAAAGGATGAAGAAACCTCAACCAGAAATTGATATCCATAGGTAAATGATGGGATTTATTCTGGTAACCAAAGGGCATATATCTATTCAAAATTCTCTACTTAGTGACCATGGGAGGTGCAGGGGAAGGAAATCTTCATAAGACCTATGGACGGTTAACTGCCCTAAAGCACAGCAACTCAAATTCTGTCAGTTACTGAAACTGAAGTGCTGCCAGGAATGAGGAGGTGTTGACTTCATGTTTTGATTCAGTTGCTGAGGTGTGATGATCAATTTGAGTCTTAGATAAAGTATTGTCTGAACAAGGACTTTACGCTATTTATCATTTGTGTACAGGCCACATTTGAGATCAGGTCTCCAATTCAAAGTCAAGAGGATATAATTGCCTAGTGTAGTTAAGTGTTTTCAAAACCTTAGTAAACACCTCTCTGAATCTTCAGATATCTAAATACCTTTGCAACATTGACTAAAGAAGCGCATGTGTCTCTAGGTAAGTTGAGGGCAGAGCTAGGAACAGATCAAAGATCATTCAAGGCCCAGACCAGTGCATCAGCACAAGTCATCCTTCCTCCTGAAATTTCTCTCAACTGTGCCACAATTCTGTGCTCAATTTATTCATTTTTAAACACAGGTACTCTCTACCTTAGAGTAAAATTAAGATTCAATATCTTAATATTTATTGACCACATTGAAATCTTCTTTAAAAAACACTATATTGCCCTGAGTATGCCCTTAAACTTAGTTGAAACCAACATGTTTTTATGATTTGGCATGGTTACTCCCATTTTCTCCAGTGAGAGAACAGTTTCATACACAGCAGGTCTACAGTATTACTCAAACAGCTATGCAGTTCGCTGACAACATTTGTAAACAAAAAAGTACAGGAGAAAGCATTTCTTCAGACAAGACAGTCTGGTGACACCAGTAATAATTTTCAACAAATGCACATTCTAAGGCAGAGTAGACTTCCACAGAGGACATCCAAGCTTTAAAAAAAACCCAAACTGATTACATCCTATTTTTACAAGTGGTTCAAAGTGTTTCACCTCCTATTTTCATGCTTTCAGGGCTAATTAGAATGCTCCTGATAGTCATTTCAGTATTTTAAATCTCCTCAAAAAAATCTAAGTACATGAAAGAGCATGGTTTATATCACTATGTTTTTCTCAGGAAAAGCCATTTGTTTAGAGAATAATCAGGTATCATAATCAGGTACTGACTGTGGGCAATCCATAGTAAGTGTAACTGAAACTGCAAAATGCATTGCAGAGTCATTCATTGTGATAATAGCAATCTAAAAGCTAGATATAAAATGAAAAACTTCTGTTGCCAGGGTCAGGTGATAGTCCAGATTCTATTTTTTATTAATTAGTCAGTCTGAATGTCTAAAGCAAGAATAAAGACATTGTTTCCCTGCAGAATTAAAAATTCCAGCTTAAACTCTCCAGGACAACGTTTCAATCCTGTTGCTCCAGAGATAGGGGAAGTTTTATAGCTGGGACCTCTCTGGTTCTCAAGAGAAAATATGGTAATCCCACAGTATCGGAATGACCTTCTTAACAAGTTTTAATAAATGCCTTAATTAGACTCATGAAATTATTGAAGGAATCATGTAAAGTTCTTCACAACAGGACATTAAAAGATACATGAAATTGGGGGAAAATTCTCATTTAAAAAAAGACAAACATTGCAAAGGCATCAAATATGGTCAATTTGAGTAGTTTTGTAATGCAAACCACAGCTTAATAAACATGAATCATCCAACCAATTAGGTATCATGGCTTTATTTGATGTAACATGCATTTGTATAATAGATATTTTAATATATTTTATTAAGTCTATATAAGTTATATTAAGTTATATATTTGGAAGTCTGAAGGAGCAGTACTGTAAAATGTTACATATGTACATTTGGGGAGAACTTATTTTTTCTTTAATGGATTAAATTGTGGAGGATTTCCAGCATTAAAATAAACTGTGATTGTTAATCTCAGATGGAATTAGATCAAGACTGCATTTGTCATAAATGGTCAGACATTCCCTACTCTCAAGTTCCTGGATGCTTCTGTGACACAGGAGGTTATTGCCTGATGATTGCAGAGTTTGAGGCTAGTGGGACTAGGTGTAGGGTTTTTTTCAACCTGGACAAAACCTGCTTTTTTTCCCAGATCCTTACCTGATTAAGAGGGTGGTTTTATCACATAAGATTTTGTGGTTAGGTGGAATCAGGAAGTTTACTTGTGGACAATGTGAACATCTGATCCTTTTTTTTCATTCTAAATGCTCTCTTAAATTTCTTTTGTAGTATGGCTGAACAATAATATTGATTTGCTTTCTCCCCCTTTCTGTTTTCAGATACATTCAAAACCTGACAGGAAAGTTGGGTATTTTTAGAGCCACATTTACATGTTTGGGGGTTTGTTTTAATCGAAAGTAGGATGTTTGGGAATTTCAGTGCACTCTAAGGAATTGCAGAAGCACAGACTGGGTAGTATTGAATTAAAGTGTCAGCTCTATTGTCTTCTGATCAATCAGATCCATTAAAGAATCCAGAGAGAATGACAAAAAAAGAAAAGTCAAGTCATCTAGAGAGCAACACTGTAAATGCAGCAGTCATGATGCTTTGAGTACAAAGCCTGTGAGTAGAGCTGCAGAAAAAGAAATGGAGGCAAACACAGCCCATAAAGAAGTAAAATATCCAGAAAGTGTATTTTTCTATTGACTGTGCCATATGCCATATTAATGAGCAATAAATTATTTTTTCCAGGAATACTAATTATGACATTAAATAAAAGGTAATGCTGAATGGTTTGGTAGATGTGAAACAAATCTAGTGAGACAAAGGATAGCAATGAAGGGGGATATATTACATTGCAGTTTTAGTAGCCTGTCACTGATGGGATATAGTAAGGCCATAGCATGTATTTGCTGGTGGATGCTTCATCTTTTTCTTTTTTAGAGAAGAGAATATAGCTGGATGACTTCTGACTGTACTTGTCAGTACTTAACTGTAAACCTCTTCTAAGTATCAGTAACAAAACTCTCTGCCCTTGACCTTTCTGTACATTTTTCATTTAATCTTTTTGCAGGAGAAAGGGGTGGGAGGAAGTGACAGGAGAGAACAGAAATGGAAAGGAAGGATAACAAAAAAGGAGGTGGTATATTTCACAGATATTAATTGAGAAACCAGTTTTTTCCTGTTTCTGCTACTAAATTGAAGCATGACTTTGGGCAAGAGAGCTAATGTTTTGGGCTCCAATATGCTGGAGTCTGTATCTTGAGGATCATTTGTCTCTAGGTACAAGAAGTACAGAAGGGATGTAAATATGTTAAAATTCTCATTTCTAAGTGGTTTAAACTAGAGTCTCTCTAATGGCTGCCCTTGTAGATTGAAATGAACCTCTTTTGCGTTATGATCCAGCAAGGTCCTGAATTGCATTGCTGTCTTCAAGCAAGAGTTGGGTTCAATGGTACCATGTTCAAAATTTAGACGTATGCCCAAATGAATGGCTGAATGACAGCCTCACTAATGGTAGTAGCCCAGACACACATTTTTTCAGTATTAGCAAATATTAGACACCTAACATATTACTATTAAGGTAAATGACAAATTACGTTTGACTCCCATAATCTCTAATGTCCAAAGTAGTATATGAGTTAATTTTGAAGAGTTTAAGAGCTTCAAAATTTAGTAAATCAGATTTTTAATAGTTAATTTTTTAGAATTAAAGCATTTGGTTCCACCTTGCATGTAAAAAAAATAAACCCCAAACCCCAATACTATGTAAACACACTTTATGATTCATATTTGCAACAATAGCAGCAAGGAGAAAAAGATTATGATGATGAAAGACACAATAAGATACGTTGGATAAGATTTTAAAAGCTTTGCCAGTGAGGAAGAACTGAAAATTCTGCACTTGATACGTAATGATATAATATTGGCTCAAGTGTTGGAATTACTTTTGCAATATATTTGTGATATTGTTACTAGAAAAAGATGGCTGTTCTTCCCAGGATCTACATTACCATGGTAGCTTCCTCTGTTATGCATATGACTTCTGAATTTTAAGAGATCCGAATTTGGCAGAGGATGATTAAGCAGATGTAGTCTGCAAACACTCTGCTTGTGACTTCTACAGGAGGTCACAGCAAAAGAGAATATCTGATCAATCACCCTGTCCCCAGCCAGCCACAGGAAATCATTGCTTCTGGTATGCCTGGGCTTGACAGATGTCTGTCTGATCATTGTGTATTACTCTTCAAACCTCTTTGAAATTTTCAAGATACAGACATAAGAAGCAACACAAAATGTCTGACAAAGTGACACTGTTTTGTAAGATACAGAATAACTGAGAAAATGACATGAGACAAGAGCCTTCAATATGCTGCTTTTTCTTGAAGGTTTGACTTTTCCACATATTAATACTTCAACCTGTTACTCACAAACCAACAGAATGAGGCACTGCTTGATGTTGGCTGCACAGGACAAACTCGGAAAGCAAAGCACAGCAGCAAAGATCCATACCTGACTTTACAGGACACGATTCTCATTTTTAAGGAACTGGCTCTGTAGCCTACCTACCTCTAGACAAATGATCGCAATGGATCAGCTGCTGGTTTTAGATACCTCTTTCCATCCTCTAATAAATTGTGTGGCTGCTGTTCAGAACCTTTATGCAACTGAATGTAATTTTCTAAGTCTAGGTAGAAGACTGGTCTTGATATGCAAAATGGTTCTGACTTTTGTAATAACAGTAACTATGGTGTCAGAGTGACTATATTACGCAACAGGCTTCATGGCCTTAAAGCCCTTGGATTTGCTGTTTTGCCACTTGGCATCCCAAGACCCCTTTATAATGGTAGGTACTAAGCTCCATTTTGCACGCTAGAAAACTCAATACACAGGAGGCCTAAGAAAATGTCTTAGTATTGTCCCTTGACAGTGGAAAAGCTAAAATACTTTTTTCCTACATTAAACAGTTTACAGTTTAAACCCAAAATACAAACACCTGTTGATGACTGTGAAGGAAATACTATAACTCAAAGCTTAAATTTCTGTAACTTGAAAGATAATGCTCTAAGTTATTGGGCCCACCAGAAGCTAGGAAGCTGGTTATTTGTGTGTTTACTCTTCTCCTTGCTCCCTATGGCATTTATTTATCAAATTCACAGAATCACAGAATCATCTAGGTTGGAAAAGACCTTGAAGATCATCTAGTACAACCATTAACCTAACACTGAGAGTTCCCAGCTACACCATATCCCTAAGTGCTATGTCGAACCTACTCTTAAACACCTCCAGGAATGGGGACTCCACCACCTCCCTGGGCAGCCCATTCCAACGCCTAAAAAGACACTCCACCCTGTCTTCACTACACTTGCACTCAAAGCAATCATAACAGTCCCTAACATACAGCACCACCCAATCCATAAAGGAGAAATTTGATTCAGAATATATTTCTTTTAAAGACCAAGGAACAACTGCGAGTTCACATGTACTTTTAGTAGTCTTTCTGTCATGTTGGCCAGTGGGCTTAAAATGGATGGGACAGGAAGAAATCACTGTATTTTTTTCTTTACAGTCTCCAGTGTGAATCTTTTGCTTGGTAAAGCAGAAGAGTAGTTTTAATCCAAATAGCAAGGCCTATATTAAAAAATTATATTACTCTTGCTGTTAGTAGGCCTAATGTGTATGGATAATTTTTCTTCTTAATGTGTATTTTTAGAGTCATTTGATCCCTCCTTTCCCACTCTCCCCTTTTAGATACCACTGGTAACAGATTATGGCTAGAATAAGAATTTAAATGAAATCTTGTTTGCCTTCACTGAAAGTCCTACAGATTTTTTCACTTTCTTTCCTTCTCACCCCTTTTATACTTATACTGAATGCTGGTTTGTAAAGAACCTTCCCAGCATGCTTGATCCATTCTGTGTAATGATTGAATTTATCAGGTAGGATATAATTTTAGGTAAAAGAGTCCTGAGCAATGTTTACTTTGTGAGATCCCTAAAGGTTTGGGTAAAGAATAGAGCCTGAACTGTTCAAACAGAGGTATCAAAGCAAACAGTGACAACACAGACCCAGCACACTTTGCACAATTTGAACTTAGATAAATACTGAAACAACAACAAAAGGAAGCCAAGGCATGAAAGACTACTGGCTTTCCTGGCTGAGTAGAAAACCTTCCCAATAGAGGGAAAATATCATTGATGCAGTAATCTATCTGACAAAAAACAATTATGTCAAATCTGAACTTCCAGTGACCCCTTTATTAAAAAGGTGTTTGATGCCTTTGTTTAAAATTGTATACTCCACAGAATCTATGTAGCTATAGCTGTACATCTCTTAATCTGGGAAAAAAGCTTATGCACTACAGTAACAGTAACATGGCAAATGTATAAACTTTATTTCCAGATGTTCAGACATCTAAGTATTTTTCCAAATCACTTTCAAACACCTGCATAATAGAATTAAATTAGTAAAATAGAGGAGAAAGAGTCATTTAAATTCAGAGATTGAGGTTATAATTTAATGGAAAAAATCCACTTGAAAGAGGAGTGCTATTCCCTGGCTCTATTAGAGAACAATTACTGAGAGAGGACACCTTGTGGCAGTCAGTGGTTGAGTAAGTGCACATGCCTGTAAAAAGAGTTTATGTAGCTGCTGCTTTTTAATAAAAGTAGTAAGTACGGTGCTCTTCTCTGAAAAGATCAGATTACAGTTTGGTAAAGTCAATTTGTAATTAAAATATAAATTTTCAATAGACAACTTGCCACTGTTTTCGATCTGGGCTTGTTTTTCTAAAATTAAACTTTCTTAACAGCATTTTGTTTTTAACATAACTTTCATAAAATTTAAAGAACTCAAAAAGAATGTTTTTGATATTGTTTATCTTTTTCAGTAAACATTATATCTTCTTATCCAAATATCCTTTGTTTATATTTTCTGTGCTATTTTTTCTCAGTTCAACACGGAAGTACCTATGTTCAAGGTAATCAACATTTAAATCTTGTTTTGAGAGTCCTTCAGAGTGACCCTCTGGTAAGATAATGGCTAATTCAGACTGGGAAGCTACTGTTTTCCTAACAGGTTTTCAAGCTGAGCATTTAATATCATAAGATATTGAGGTACATGAAGTTCTCCTTAAGGTGCTCCTTCTCCCAGGCATGCAGTATTTCAGGCCTATACATGCAGTACTGAATCTTGAGTAGCCTAGGATTCATGTCTGATTTTGTAGATGGGTCTGGGGCCATTAAAACTTCATTTTAATGTCAGTCTGTATTCTGAATCGAGACAAATTTAAGCAGAAGTTCTCAAAAGGATGACAGAAGGTTCTCTTATGATCAGTTTTACTCATATTTTGAGTAAAAAAAAAATTACTGACATAATTTGTGATGCAGATACAAGGAAAGTCCTATTAGCTTCAGTTGCAAAAGAAATGCTGAAGGGTGAGAATCTTCATGTGAATACAGAAATACAGGAAAAGAATACTCTTGGGAATCTTGAGGATTTTCACAAACAATGTACAGCAGAAAAAAAAAGTTGAGGAGTTCATATTGTGAATGTGTTCTTCTGAGAATTGGATCATGGCAGGAATGTTTGCTGGGAGGCTCTGAATCTGTCTTACTCATCAGCTTATGAAAAATGATGGTATTTAATAGGCCCAACTGGTTTTTAAAGATATGTAAGGCCAGAAAATCAATTTGCAAATCATAAGTAATGCTAAGTACCACCAGCCTGGTGTTTTGTTGGAACTTCATTTTTTTTATACCTATGTTAACATCAGGGATGATAATCTCAAATTCACAGTTTTGATTCAGAACTAGATTTCCTCAAGTTACATATGAAACCCAGAAAGAGCACTTATCTTCTTCCCAGGTTGTTTGACTGTGGGAAATTAATCCAAACAGATTAGTGTTACACTCCCATTGCAGTGAACGTAGTTAATGAATGTGACAATAAGCTGAAGCACATCTAAACAAACTGAAATGAAATTATTATTACAAAATGATAGTGTATATCACCAATTTTTAAATGGAATGTCATCAAATATTAATTTATCATAAAATGCAGGGGGAGTTTCCTTGGAGCACGGTCAAAGATTAAGGTTTTCTGTTTTATTATTCACTCTCACAAGAAGAGTGTCAAAATTCAATCACCCTTTTGTTTTATTGATAGCCAGAATTCCATTAGACCTGGTCAGGGTGGAGGGAAGAAGAAACATGCCAGCTTTTTATCTCTGTGTTCATACTTCTTGCAAGTAAAAGCATAAAATGGGATTCTGCAAACCTCCTTGGATATCTTCTCTAAGACAGCTGTCAGGGTTCTAGTATGCTTTTTTACAATTTTCGCTGCTAATCTACTCTATGTGATAGTTACAGTTCAAAATTATTGTTTATATATTTTGCTATTCTAGGTCAACTGCATGGGTACATGTACACATTTCCACCCATGATTTGATGTGGTTCTCTCCCGATAAATCCAGCATTTCGCTGGGAAGAATAGTCGTTCAAATCCTGATATAATCAGGCTGTTCAAATCTTTTTTGCAGCTCTGATACCTTTCTTCTGATGGCAGCACTGAACCAACCATTACTGGTGTAGTAGGGACAGAAATAGATACATTAGGTAATGCTGCTAAGGTTCAGTGTAGTTGAACAGCAGGGATTTATTGTTGCTCTGATGCTATTAAGCACTTGTTTTACAGTATAGTATAATTTAGGATTTGTCAGTCTCTTCTCTATGGCATCAAAGTTTTATCTAATTGCTTGTGTTTGATTTTTCCTTAGATGGTTAAAACACAACCTAATGCAGCTTTACAGTTTGGACATTATTACCAGTGTAATACCTTATATAGTTGAATTAATATTATCTTCTTATCATTCTATATCTCCTTCTACTCAAGACACTGATATATTGAGTCTCACAAAACATCTTTATAATAAGTTTGCATGTAAATACCAGTTTTATGTACAGGAAAATGAAGTCATGGAGCTCATTTTAAGCATAAATCCTGTCTCGGTGTCTTAGAGGTTGTATTTTTTTTCTTTTTTCTTTTTGTTTTTCATGTTTGTCAATCTTTTTTGTAATTAGGCATTTTAGTTATTAGGACACACTGCCACATTAAGTGGATCACTCTGAAACCCAGTACGGTTAATGGAGGCAAATACAAGTGTAAGGATCCAATAGCGCAGAAACATCTGAAAGTCAAAGGACTTTAGTGGATATAGAATATCAGGTAGTAATATTGAATCAAGTTGGGGTTGGTATTTATTTTCATGATTTGTGTATTTGGTGCCCATGTTGTCATAGAGTGAACAATACAACCATGCCGACGTGGAAGAAGGGAATACTGCCAGAGAAAGCAGCTCTGTCCATACAGCCCTGCTGCTGGCTCTGCAACACTGACACTGCACAGTGGGCCAAAGGAAAGAACATGCTGAAAAGCCTTTTCTGTCCCCTTTATATCTCTTACCCCTTTTAGTATTACTTAGTATTATAATTACTTTTACTTAAGTATTAGACTTCCATATTTACTAGATGTGGAAAAGTGATTGAACCATTATTTATTTAAGAACTCAAAACTGGTTTTGATCTGTGATCTCCAGTAGAGTGTTTAAAGAATTTTCAGGCTTAGAAAAAAATTAAACTTCTAATCTTCAGGTCATGACACAACCAAATATTCAAAATGCATTTTTATGTTTAAATATATGAATACATTATTACTGAAACTTGTATATACATTTATTTGTGTATGTATCTAAAGTATTACAAGAGAAGTATCAACTGTTGCTTTCACATGATTTTGACAGATATTTGAAATCTAGATTTCTTTATTCATAGCAAGAACACTTAATTATGTTTAAGAAACAACAGCTGTTTGCAGCTTACCTAAAAGAATATGAATAGCTAAAAATACATATTTCTAATCTCTCATATCATCTGAGTACTCAAATGAATAATAAAGAACAATGTGAAATCAAAGGATAGTGGATGAAATTATGGAACTTCTTAAGTCAATGGGAATTACGTTATTGACTTCAATGAGGCCCATATTTTACCTGATATATTGAAGTTCCAACGCTTACAAAAATGCGATAGGTAGGTCATTAATCATAACCATGTGGAGTTATGTACAAAGCTGTACATTAAATTCTGATACAAAAAGTTACTGTTTTCTCTGCACCCAGGGGAGGATGTTGGTGATAGTACTCTCACAAAAATGAAATTCAAATGGGCCATCTTGTTCAAGATGGAAAATATATGCTGATTGCAGCAAGAAGTACTTGGTTTTTTTCTTTTTTGAGAGAAATATAGTTATGAAGCACAGCCTAAGCCTGAGCCTAAAAACATTCCCTGATGGCTTTATGTTTTCTTCAGATGTCCTACAGCTCTTCTATCAACAGCCATTACTTCAAGGTTAAGACACATGCAACACTAGATATAGAATTAATATGGATGATTTGAAACAGAAGCATTATTTTAAATTACCACTGTTCACAAATATATTGAATCTTTAAAATTGAAAGTGTGCACTTTATCAAAAGAACTATGAAATGCCCTTAGTAATTTTCAAGCATTTCCTGCCGATAGCCAAAATATTGCAAGTGTATATTAAATAACTTCTGAATCATTGGGTTCATTCTTCATCTTCCTTTGCAAATTTTTGAGGTACAAACTAGATGATTTTCAGTTTCAAGAAAGTACTTAAAAATGCTTTATGGGATGCTGACAGTAATTACAGTATTTCTGTAACTACCAAACTATAAAGCTAGGGGAATAATAATTAACAAAATAAATCCATGGGAAATTAAGAAAGTTTGTATCTTACTATTTTTTCTAACTGAATTTTTAATACACTATTTTTCAAATGAGTGGTCTATAATTGCTTTTACTATTAAACAGATTCTTAGATAGTATGATAATCAGAATGACATAATTATCCAGGATGATAGACTGAATTTTTAAAGATGAGGATGGCTTTGTTTCCAAACATAAAATAAAAGAAAATCTCAGATATGGCTATACTTTGCAGGCTAAAAAGTTATATTCTGGAGAAAATATTTCTCTTATTAAACTGGCATGGGTTAAGTATACTGGGAATTTAAAAGGAAGTTCTTCTCCACCCAGTTGTAACTATTTACAGCATTCTAAATTTTTTATAACATTCATATATAATAATTTCACTCACTGAAAAAATATGAACTGTGAATTGTATTTCTTCTTGAAAATGTTAGGTCACTTTTGAAGTGTTGCCAAAAACACAAGGACACTATGTCATCTTATTCTAACAAGGGAGCCAGAAATCCAGTCTAGCTATATAAAACTCTTTAAGAGGGTATAAAGTAAAATACAACCAAATACTATAGGTGATTACTCAGTCAGGAAAAATACATTTGGCTATTAGTCTGTCTTCAGGTTCATCTACAGTCTTCATCACTCAGCCTCTTCACTTAGACACATCATAAAAATAGCTTTCAGGCCAAAGCACTGAAAAAGCTGACACAGCCAGAAGAATGAAAGTTGCTGAGTGATTCTACCATTTTAAAACAATATTATGTATAATTCCCAACATCAAAGGAAGGAAAGTAGTCTTCTTCATTCTATCCGACTTCCTTAGGGCAGCAATATGTGCTATAACTACCCAAATCATTTAGTCCTTTGCTTTAATTTTAAATTTATCTTTGTCCTGTAGTTTACATACTAGTTTTTCTGCTACAAACAAAATGGTTGCACAGGTATTATACCATCATGCTTTCATTCAGAAGTATAGATGTAAGACTTATACTACTGTCTCAAATACAAAATGCTTTGGTCATGAACCCATAGAGGAAGATGCCTACAGTTAAGAGAATTTCAGAAGGTGGCAGCAGTGTTTCAGTATGGCCAGACAGATAAAAAAATGCCATCAAGTAGGAATAGTAAGAAGCAAATAAGGTATATTAAAGTACCCAAAAGAACCTGTGAGACAAACGTTCTTTTCTATATATGTACGTTGCTTCTCTCCAAAAATGTTACTCCTTTAAAAAAATGCATGTTATCATGATGGCGGCCACAGGGACAAAAATCAGGCAGAAAGCACCATTTTAGTTTTTGTGCAGGTGACCCAGTCTCTCCAGGATGTGTTTCTGCTGCAGTCCAGTTCAACTCCTCTTTGCCATGCTGCTCAGACAGCCTGTGTATCCTGCCACTGCATGACTGCCACCGCAGCCATGCTCATCAATCAAACTCAAGGAAAAGGCCTGTGAGATTTGAAAGTCTGCTGGCTTATGTGCACAGCCAGCTTCAGGGATTTGGTACAGTTCTTAGGTAATGTTATCCTCCTCTGACACATCAGCACAATTACTTTAAAATAAATTTTATTATTTAAACATTTTCATGGATGACCATAAGAAGTTAAGCAAAGATATTGCAGTGTTATCATTCTGAACCATGGCATTGCCCTCCTAAGAGAATTAGGGTGGTTCATGTAACAGAGCATGTAGAGGCTGCTTCAGTCTTCAAGTCATGCAGGAATTAAAGCATGATAAAAATTCACCATGAAAAATTTGCTTTTGTATTTTTTCACTAATATGCTTCAAAATAGTCTCTTGTGAAATGTTCTTTCTATGCTGTTGCTTCCTTGATTGTTCCTTTTTGGATTGCTCTCTTAAATACAAAATAGGCATCTGCAAGATATGCAATTGAAATGAGGACATGAATGAGGATTAATTTAAAGGAGGATTATGAGGGGGATTCTAAATCTAACTATATAAATAAGGACTACAAATGTTAGCCAGTGCATTCATTACTCTGACTGGCAGAAATAATTCAGCAGCCAGCTGAGAAATTACATTGAAATTGTTTTCTTATACTATGCACTTTATTAGATGTATGCTAAAGAATTCCAGCTCCCTCCAAAGTGTCACCTTGACCAATTCCATATTCACTTACTGCAAAGGAAAACAAAGTCCCTCCCCCACTGCTATGCTGGTGCAACTGGCCTGAAGAAAGGATATTTCGGAAGTGAATGTACAAGCTTTGTTGTAGAAAACCTGGCCATATTTCTATCCCTTATTTACACAGATATGCTGATAGAAATAGGACAATCTATGAATAATTTTAATGACTAATCCAAGTGAGGCTCTAATAGCTTTGGATTTCATTCTGTTCTGTCACATTACTTCACCTCTGTGTATGTCCATGACATCTCCTCTGCAATTCTGAAGATATAGACAGCTTCCCTACCTCTCTATCTTCCCTGCTTTATCTTCCTGAAGTCAAGCCATTAGTAAAAGGCTAGAATTCACAAAGATGCAATTACTACTACTGTAGAAATGAACACAGATTACATCAATCTCTATAACAGGTTGTGAGTATATGCTGCTATGAGGCAAATGCCTATGCCTTTAAGGTAACACCGGAGGAGACTCAGCTGAATTCCTACTGTCTAAACCCATTTCACTGCGCATTTGAATTGCCCATCCTGCAGTTCAGAGTTTATGTCTATTTAAAAGATGAGGATAGTCACATTGATTTCAGAGGTGTATTTGAATAGAACTGGCCACCCATGTCCAATTTGGGAATCAGGGTAGCCACAAAGACTGGTTTCTTCCAAGCATGCTCCTGTCAGTAGGAGAGGGCAGCCTGAGAAAGACTACACTGCCATTTATGAAGAGCTTTCAGAACCCCATGCTCAGCTGGAAAAGCTTTGAAAAGCAAACTAGCTGTGCTACATGTCTGTGGGAAGCAGAAGGCAACAGCAGCTACCTTTGAAAAACCTGACTTAGAAAGGGCAAATTGAATAGCAGAACTTGGAAGCAAAGTACTTGATGAAATGTCTTTTGACTCCTATAATATAAATGATGAGCTAAAAAAAAAGCTTAAAAATATAACCAACCCATCAACAAATGAGATACCAGCTACTGATATTGCTACCTGTTTTGCCTGCATTCTGGCAAACAGATTGACAAAGCATTTAGTTAGCATTAAATTCAACTGGATAGTTTAAATGACACCATGATGATTAATTAGCTCAGGACTCATTCCAGACCTTATGCAAGTGTGAAACAGTTGCACAAAGTCTAAGGATGAAGATTCCCAAAGCAATAAAGGTAATTTAATCCTGACATCCAAAAACATGGAGCAGGTCTATTCCCAAAAACAATCTCCTAATCTCTTAATTGTTACACAGCTGTGGCAACAGGTCATATAGCCTTTCTCTTTTCTTCCATGCCCAGTAAGCCAGAATATATTTACAGTGATGGCTTAAGTCAGGTCATCGGGCTGAAAACAGAACTGATGGAAGATGAAACAGAAAATAGTATTTCTAGTTGTCTTTCCTTCTGTGAACATTCTTCTCAGAAGAGGAATCTCAGGCTGTTTCATTTTGCACTCCATGTGTGAAAATAGGACTTATCTGAAAAATTATCATATATTTATGTGAATACTTACATACCTATTGCTATGTAAACCATGGTCAATATATGAAAGAGCTGTACAACATCAAAAGGACATTTACAGTAGTTTTTTTGAATACTGGAAATAATGGAGCTTAACTTAATGCCTTTGAATGAGATGCAAACTTTAACTAAATATTTGTAATAGTTCTATGCCATCTGGATGCTCTGGTGTCTAATAACTCTTGTACCCAGGCTCTAGTCTCTCTCTCACTGAGGGTTCTAATAACATCCAGCCCTTCTGCACACCTTTTAGTTGCCTGAAACTTTTAGACTTTAATAGCTAACAGGTTTACTTTTATGAAATCTGGCTGAGATTTGTCAGAAAAAATCAGTGGGAGGAGGGCAGGGAAGCAAAAACTCTAGTGAATAGTTATTTCTTAATGTCCTTAAGAAATAAGCCTGAAGACAAAGGTTCCCATATTTCCATAGCCTATCCCTCACATATGATGACTGACTCATGAACTCCCTTCTTTGCTGAAACTTTGTTCTTGGTGTCTTTCAAAACTTTTCACATTTTCATCTGCTGGTGACCACAGGAATCTTTTCTTACTGTCTGGCTTGCTTGCTCAGCAAGCACTGAATTCTGTCTAATCCATAAAGCTGTGTCCAAGACTTAGGAAACTCAAGTTTGAGAATTCCTTCCCCCCTCCCAATCCCATTTCTTCCCCAGTAGGGCAAGCACTACTCTTTGAGAAGGATGCTTTTGGGGGAGCCTGTGACTATTTTGTTTTTATTCAGATTTTTTTACTTTAAAGGTTGAAGGTTTAAAAGGTTTTCTTTTTTTCTTTTTTAAATAATGCTATGCATTTAAAATAATATGCATCTTAATTTTTTTACCTTGTGCTCTCTGGGTGACACAGACTTTATGCAGTACAACCTTCTTGCATCAATACACTCTAACATGGAGGCTGATACCCTATGTCTTATGTTGCTGGAGGCCCCACTGATCTTGCTAACAGCTGCAGGAGAAAGGAACTGATGCTTTGAAGACTGCTATGAAGAGAAAGTATCTGATCTACTTTGTGGTCTTTCAAGATGTAGCAAAGTTGAGCAAAATCCTCATGCTCCTTGTCCTACTGAAGACAAGGACTCCCTCGAAGAAGGGAAATGGAATTCATTTTTCCAGCTATTCCCAGACTAAATTGGAGAAGTGACTGAGTGCTGGGTTAGATGGTGACAAAAAAGGGGACTACAGTATGAAAAC
Organism: Strix uralensis; assembly: GCF_047716275.1. Classification (NCBI taxonomy): domain Eukaryota; kingdom Metazoa; phylum Chordata; class Aves; order Strigiformes; family Strigidae; genus Strix; species Strix uralensis. The sequence goes on from NC_133977.1 coordinate 24,454,591, forward strand.
TCCTTGATAACTAATGATTTTAGAGGAATCATTTTAGAGGAACTTCTGTATACATGATCACTGAAGCAAACATTACATTGCTCAGCAGTTTACAGGATGCTTTCCAATACTAGACAGAAACTTGAGTCTGTGAAACTCAGTCATTTCACACCACAGTAATCTGGGCATATGAAGGAAACTTTCTGTGCAAAATAAACAACACTTGCACAAACAACTGAATTTTATCCTTTTCTTCTACCTTCCTGCATGGATTTTCTGTGGCTGGACATAGGTAGTAAGAGAGAGAGGAGAACCCAGCAATGCTCTCCCCTACTTCTCCAGTCAGGTGATAGTCTTTTGGCAACACAGGGTAACTATTTCCACTTCAATCTGTAGATTTTTAGAACTATAGCCCCCTCCTTACCCTTCCTATACCTTACAGCTTCTGCTGGGAAATCCTTGCTGCAGACATCCTTCCTGTCTAGTTATACCAGCATGAACTTTCTTCATAAGCAGGCCATGAAGTGAGGAATCTTCCGGTTAAGTGGCGATGTATTTCTTCAAGTAATGGGGACAATGACCTAAGTTTGGCCATTTTCATTTTTTACTATTCATCTGCTTTACACTAGGAACCTTGCATGTATTCAAGTAATTTCTAAACAATGTGGGTTCTGCTGTCAGAATGAAAGCTTTTTTTTTTTTTTTCTGTCATTTTAAAGTATTGTTTCTGCTCATACAGGAGTTATCAATAGTTTCTGCAGCAAGTTCTTGCCAAAATTCTACTGGAGACCGACAGACTCATGCGATGTTCCTAAACATGCCTGCACACGTCCTGCTTGTTTGGAAAGCCACCAGCATGAATATAATTCCTGTTTTAGATGTGTGATGTGCTGAAGTTACTGAAAATCTTGCATGTGCATGAGCATCAACACTTGAAAGTTTTAAAATAAAACCCTTTAAATGTATGAATTCAAACTGAAACCATATGTTAGTATACATTTGTAACTTTTTTGTAAGACTCTATGCAGGCACATATCCCACTTAAAAAAAAAAAAAAACCCAAACCAACAAATATATCTTTGTACTTATATATCTAGGCTGTTATGGGCAGCGTTTTTGTTTTATGTCAGGTTTATCTTTCATTCTTGCAATCGGTTCTCCAGTTACCTAGATCCTTATTCTCAAAAGGTACCAGTAAAGACAGTGAACAGCTCTTTTTATTTGTTTTTTGTTTTTTTTTTACCTGTAAGTAGCTCATGAAGCCATGGTGAGACACCCTGTCAAACTTGTATGGAATTTCTGTGAGCCCCTGGGATCCTGGTTCAGAAGGTCAGTGTTGAAATTCTACTTCATTTCACAAATGTATGGCCGTATGCTGCCATCTGTCTGCTCTGCAGCTGGGAGTCAATAGTGCGCCATTAGTTTTATGTACCAAATTGCAGCTGTGTTGTGTGTTTCTGAAAAGCTGTTAAGACGTCTGCTGTACTACCTACCTCATTTCAAAGCAGTTTCTCCTGGTCTGCTTTGATTCTTTATGGGAAAGCAGATTCCCCAAAACAATGCCATTCTTATCTTTATAGAATGTAAGAAGATCCAAATTAGTGTTGTCTGTGATATCTGTCATTCTCACAACTATTATTGTGACAAGGTACCACCATATTCCAACATACTGTATGAGATCCCAAAATGCTAATTCAAGCCAAAGCCTGTGATGGACTTTTTCTTACCTCATTTTTCATAAAAGCCACTGGGACTGAATTGGGACTGACTAGCATCCTACCAATTCTGTATATTAAAGACTATTACACCTCATTATTGTGACAAATATTGAAGGGGGGAAAGAAATGGCACAATATTAATTTATCCTTTTCTCATAATATGATGAGACGGGCCCTATAATTTTTATAAATTTATTCTTTTTTCCTTGCAGATAGTAATATTTCAGTCTTCCCAAGGTGCCATTTTGTCCATTTGAAGTTATGGTGCATGACCAAGTACATGATGAATACAAAGTACTTTGTATATCTCACATCACATCCATTTGACCATGCCATCAATAAGAAACAATTTGACAATTTCAAATTAGAAAAATTGATAATATGACAAATTTTGAAATTTGTTGATTTCAAACTTGAAATTGTCAATATTTTCTTTAATATTTATTATCTATAATTGTACTGTATTGTAGTGAGTTCAAGTCTTAAAAAAATAAGAAATAAGGATAAGTATTTTGTAGGCAAGTATACTAGTTTTTGTGCAGATTCCATATTAGAGATTTTCGTTTATATTCCAAACTCTTTAATCTGAAATAGATGTTATTCAAAAACTGAACATTTACAAAGCTGCTCCAGAAATTTGATTTCTACATGCCCATTTATTGTCCTTATATCCAAACCCTAGACAAACCATTCTGATTAAAAGCAAAGATATTTTTTGTTGCAATAATCAGAAAGAGTAACAGTTACATTTTTTTGAAATAGGAAAGCAATTTGACAAATTGTACATATATTTTCCATGTAGTCAGCCATTTCATGACAGTAAAACAAATCAAGAGAATATATGTTTTATAAAATGCTGTTTCATTATTACTTAAACTATAATTTTCCCAGAGAAACAAAATTGTGCAGTTTACCCATATGCAAAAACACTTGTAAAACAGAGTGATTAATGGATGGTTATCATCTATATCAGAGAAATGGGGAATGAATTCTGTATCCTTATGTTCCTGTGAGGAATATGAAGGTAATAAAACCAGCATTTGTTCTGAGTTGTTTTCAAGAATATGTGCTGTTAATAGTATTGCTAAACTTAAACAGACTTTTTCGTTAGCTGGCTGTGAGTTTAGCCCTGACCTCAAAGCAGAGGACTGGTCTTCCTAGTTTCTTCCTTCTCTTGCAGGATTCCCTTGTCAGGTTATTTCACTACATGTCAAGTGACATGACAGAAGTGGCCCTGCTATGTAAGGCATAATGGAAGAATTATTGTGGGAGAAAGGAAGGTAAAAGCTACTTTAGCAGCCTTCCTCCACAAGACATTTGACCATAATCACCAGGTAGTGCAATCTGAAGTCAGGAGTTGGCTTTAAAAAAACCCCAACAAACCAGGAACAAGACGGGAGGATCATAAATGACATCTAGAATTTCCAGGGTGAAGTTCAAAACAGTAGAAATGCTGAGAAGTTTGTGCTGAAATTTTTCATAATTCTGTTCTTTATGCTCTAAGCACACTAAAGAGTTTTTAACTTTGATTTTTTTCATGAGAAGTATCAACCAACAGGAACGCTTTTCAGTGAAGACTGGTTTTGCTTCGAAATAGCTCTGCTTTCTGCAAATAACACAATGAATTTGTCAAACCACCTTGCCCATTACTGTTTTAGAAGAATGTCACATCATAAGCAGGGTAAAATCCAGTGGTTTTGTTGTTGTTGCTTAATTTGATTTTTTTTCTTTCCAAGTAGATCACGTTCCTTAAATTTCCAACATAGGCATTATGAAAAATTCACAACAGAGACCTGGAAACCCTGGGGAAAATGTTATCCAAAAGAGATTTTAAATGTATAATTTTTTAATAATTTCTCTACAAACCATATTTATAGAGGTACCCACCCTGTAACTGTCCCAGTATGTATGTTTCATGAAAATCATGTGAAAGATACTTCTTCCCTAGTTAGAGTTAGACTCAGAATGCAGTACCTCTAGCAATAATGGCTTAAGCAGTTGCTTGAGTGCCTTCAGTGCTTAAACAGCTGCACAGTCAATTTAACTCTGTTTAAAAGTATCCATCATCAGTTAATCCATTTTGGTTAAATGGACAGTGGATGTTATGCAGCCTGAATTGCTGGGGGGGAAAATCTCATAATCAAAATGTGATGCCAAATAATATGGCTCGTAAGAAACTGGTTAATCTTATCTTCTGAGGCCGTTGTTACAAAACTGATTATTATATTCTGTTTATGGGAGCCACTGAAAGTGAATTAATTTGCACTATTTTCTGCAGATATTGGGGTTTTTTCCTCTGTTCCAGATCTTATTTGGTAAATCTGTAGGTTTGCATTCTGTCTGCTCAGTAGATTCTGCATGAATCACTACTTAAAGTTACTGCAAAAAGTAAAGAACTTTTCCAACACAGAAGCCTGAACCAGAACTTTTAGTGCTTGGAGGATGCCTATTGCCGTGATATTAAGAGTGAAGACTCCTGCATCCTTAGCCTTGTCTTAATCTTTTGTTCTCCATTTCTAGGCTGCCTTCTTCACAGCAGGTGTCCTAGCACTCTTGCATGTGATGTGGTTGTAGTTGTAGATGCAGTGTTCTGCAGATTAGGGATCACAGCCATACTAATTGCTCTATAATGCCTTTTTTCCAGGATCAGAAACTGGGCTAGCAGATTTTCATGGGTGCCAGAAATCAAATTAGTGGAAGGGGCTCCAAAGATGGGATGAAATGAAATGAAATGAAATGAAATGAAATGAAATGAAATGAAATTAGACAGCCTAAATTTCCTACCCATGGGAAGCTTCAAAATTTCAGGGCTTTCCCTTTGATTCAGAATGAAAACTTTCCCAGCAGAATGAAATTTGAAAAGTCTGACCAGATCTATTTTGAATGTTTCTTCAAGTGAGCTCTCCAAAAGACTCCCAATTACATGGATTTTTTTGATTTCTCTTCTCTTCTATTTCCTACAAAAAGATTTCTTATGTATTACTCTTTTGTTTTCCATCCAGTCTTCCTCCTGATTTGTCCCACCATACTGTTTGCCTTCTGCCAAAGTACTACAGCTTGTTCTTTCTTTCATGATGTAATCAAATTTTCATACTCCATTGAAAGCATGATAAGTCAGTGATATTGTTTAGTTTTATGTTCTTATAGATGTGTATAGTTCTCTGCAAAAATAATACAATTTCACTGATCAGAGGAATTTATCATCTACTACCAGTAAGGGAACTCTCTGATTTCTTTGTGACAGAAGTCCACAAAACAGATCAAAGATTATTACTGTTCTGTTCAGAATGCTTGAATCCAACTTTCTGCACAAGAAAACAAACAAAAAAAGGATCTGCTTTCAGCTAACTGTATCTCAGCAATCATAATCTTTTGATATTGATCTAGATGCTCCAGCAACAGAACAATTCCCTTTGAAGCTCTAGTTGTCCTTATATTCATAATGCAAATGCTCCATTTTAAATGTTTGGTTTCAGCCTCTGAAATAAAAGCTAGACTAGAAAGCCCTTGCTGAAAAGAAAATTCCTACTGGAGAATGACTCCTAAGAAATAGTGTCTCATTAAGTTTCCTCAAGACTTTCACCTTGCAATTACTAGCAGAAATCTCAAAACAGCTTGCAACTCTCCTACACCTAGGCCTTTAAAAGCATAATCCTTTTATGAAACAGACTTGGTTGCTCTTAGTTCCTTTAATGTGGAACTCTCTTTGTCTTATGGCCTGTGAGTCTGCTCTCCATCTACCTCTCAGAGGTATATTCCTCTCTGAAAGCGTAAGACCAGGTTAATAGTAAATTAGTGTACTTGTCAGGATTTCCAGTTGCTGAAAATCCCTAAAAGCAAAGAGGGATTTTGTACAGATGAAAGCTTAGATCTGTTATATGAAGGTGAATACTCTGTCTTGATAATACTGAATGGGCTGGAATAATTAGTGCAACAAACAAAAATATCACAGTTGTACTTTAACCTTGTTAGAACCAGAATGGCTGTGCCATCAACATGTGAATCTAATGGTGTAATAAGGATAATTAGTCTTGTCAATATATAATATAGTATACCTGACAGGCACATAAGGGAAGATAAGGTTCATTTGGCAGATGCTATTGGTCAGGAAAGCCTCACAGGCACTATTTAGCCGATCACCCTGCCATACGGCTTCCTGTCCTACTGCCTGAATTGAGTGGAACAAAGTGAGAATTTTGAATCTTCCATGCTGGAAAGAGGAAAGTCATAAGCCAAGGGAGGGGCTACCTCTTCACTGTCTTCATTCTCTCACCTTCTTCCAAATCCAAATTTTATAGCAGTCCTTTCAGCTCACCTGTCAAGTTCCTGTTATTTTTATCTGTCTTGCCTATGTAGATAAGGCATGTCATCTATCTTTGCTGCTTGAAAACAGGATGCTACTCATCTCTGGGTAAGTAGGTCAAATCTGGCTTTTTATGATTATTGACATTCTCCTTATGGTCCTGCTGTTTTACTCTTGTCAGCTGTAATGCATATGTGGAAGCACTCAAGGTAACATTAAAGATAGATGGGATAATCACTGCAACCTGCTGCTGCATTGAGAAATGTAGTGCCACTACTTTTGCAATGTAGGTCAGCTTCCAGTGGACACGAGAAGCGCCATCACCATTTATATCTTTGATCTCTGGTTAGAATGAGTGACTATTGAGACTGAACTATATGCCTCCCCAAGGTCCCCCCTTATCCCTTATCCTGGAGATAAGGAAAGCTTGCTTTGCTGTAAATCAAGAGTTTTCTATCTCCAGGAAAATCAATTCAGTGCCTTCCATGACTACTAAAAGCTCCATGGAGATAAAAGTAAATCAAGTAGATTATCAATTGCTGTCTGTTGGCATCATGGGTAACTTCAGTGTTTTGCATGTTCTTCTGAATTCTTTCTTCCTGAGTGAAACAAAACACCTGTGTAACAAATAATTTGTTTCATATTTATAGTACTAGTAGCGGTAAATTTGTTAGTCTATTAGTATTTATGTCCTGCTAATGTAAATACTGTATTACTTATGTGGCTGTCTACCAGGTGTTAAAAGTAATATTTTTTCATAAAGGTGTAAGAAGGAAAATGATGGAACTAAAATACACAGAAGGGAATAAAATATATTATGTCAGCTACTACTGATTCTCCAGTCTCAGCTGTCAATTGCTTCTGGCCTTATTCTTGCATCATACATATGTTTTCATAGCTTAAATACTCCTTAAAAACTCAAAGTTCCCTAAAACTTACTTATTTTTGATGCTAGAAGGACAGCCCTAGCTTGTATATTATGTATGCATATGGTGAAGAGGAAAAACTTGTCAACCAGTCTAGAAAAGGTGGTAGTCTCAGAATTAAGGGAACAGATATACACACATAAATATTAGTGCCAGTTTTCTCTACCAAATAGACTTGGAGTTGAACGGTTCCAATTTTTCACTTCTATTGGATTTGGGCCATTTAAAATAATTGATATGCATCTCGGTCTAATGAGAGCAGAATGTGAAAAAGAAATCAGGCCAAGTAAAGTCTGAGGCAGAAAAAAGTAGTCAACAGTACTCTGCTTAAAAAAAAAAAAAAAAGGTGAGAAAATGTAAAACAGGCATCTAAAGAAACTGTTGCTCAGCTCAACACAGCAGAGGTATGAAGTTCCTTTAGTTTGACAGATCTCCTGCCAGTAAATTGCAGGTATTGGAATTAATAATCCTTAAATAAGATATTAGGTTGAATGAAAACAGTTTTCCTTTGGAAATCGGTAATTTTATTCCTAAAACTCAGCAGAGACAACCTGCATCTTCTGAAAATAAATTCAAAATAACCTGTGACACTAAAAATTATGATTAGAAATTAATTTACAATTCAAGGTCAAGTTATCCAACCTTACCTTCATTCTCACTGAAAAACAATTTTCAATACATTTATAATTCTATTTACATAGGATGTTTAAAGTCTCTTCTCTTGTGGATTATGTCTGTGATTTAAGGCATGGAAATGATTGTCATTTTTTTTCATTTTTATTCTTCTTAAATCAGTGATGTTTTTCTTTGAACTACTGCTATTCAACAAAAGTGGTTCAGGGAGTGATTCAGAGAGGTTCCCCTTGGTATTTCACAGGAATGGCTGAAGTCTCTTAAAAGTCTAACTTTTAAGTTACACTACATAAATCAGGGGTAATAATGTACTCTTCGGTGCAGCTACCTCTGTAACTAAAATTACAATCTGAGTATACAGGGAGATAGACAAGACAATGGCTACAGATCAGACTCCATTTTAAGGAAAGAAACAGAACTGCAGTGGACAAGAGAGCAAAGCATATGTAACTATAGATGTGCAAAATCAGAAAAGAAAGTGTATGTTTGTACATAATACTGGATATGACCTAATATACAGTGTTTTTACTGGTACACAATGTGTTTACTGGTTTGGTAACAAAGGAATGGTACAACTTGTCTTGCCTTCAGTGTCGTGTACAGGAAACACTTGTAAATACTTTTCATCAATCGGTAGAAATTTGTGACAATTTCCCGTGCCAGAACAGGGCATGTCTTATGCCCTTGGTATGGATGTTGGAGACATTTCTACCTAGCTTCCTGCCCTTCCTTCTGAAAGAGTAGCCAACAGATGTCCTTCCTCTAATGGTTTTCATCCTCTAAAAACAGATGAGAGGGGAGAGATTTTTTTACCAGTGTAGTGAGCCAAAACACTGCATCAGAGTTCTACACCTGTGACATAGAAGACAGCTCCCAAACAAGGAGTAGGTCTCCTCAGAGGAGGACAACTTCAGACTCAAGGAGTAATCCTAAGATTATATCCTGAGGAAAGTGGAAGTAAAACATGTCTGGCTAGAAGGAACAGCACTAGTCAGAAGGGAGCTGTAGCTGATCTTCTCCTATTAGCAATTCATGTTATCTTGGCGCTAAGCCTGTGTCTGTCTCATTATTCCAGGGATTCTGCCCATTTGCATTACTGTACTCAGGAGACGATAACAACAAATGATGTCTGATCTTAAAGATGCTAAATTTGGAGACAGGGAAAGTTAGTCCCTGGTTACGTGTAGTCAAAGCTAACTACGAAAGAAAGCCAGACAATGCAAAAGAGTTTTCAAGCACATGACGAAACTTTTGGTCTGGAACAGACTGAAATGTCTGTTTAGAAGGTCCGTTCAAACTGCCTCTGCTAAGGCCACACCTGAGTGGGAAAAAAGGTACTTAGACAAACTAAAGGTCCGTGGGGAAAAAAGTACTAACCAAAACTCCCTGCCTCCTTCATATATACAAATCTGTTGCTGGAAACTAACAGTGCTCAACCTTTCTGGAAAAAGTATTTCAGCTTCTGCCAGTATTCTGGGAAGACTGTGTGCTGCAGCCTGTCCCTTACAGCTGTGCTCATGGCAGAAGCCTAGTCCTGTTGGTCTGAACAGGTTTGCTGTGTCGAATTTGCCCAGCAAATCTGGTACTTCCTAGGGAGACCTACCTAACCGGCAGAACAAACAGACAAGAAATGCACAGCAGCATACCGTGCGTAACTGCCATCTTTTCTGTGGGGTGCACAGTTCTTGCTCATGCTGAGCATGCACAGTGCTGCAGCAGGCACGGTGCTTTCTGAAATGCTGGGGAGCAAACTGATCTAAATGCCAGCAACCCACGTAGCTGCCAGAGCACTCTCTGTGCCCCAGAACCATCCCAACAAGGGCAGCTGCACAAGAGTGTCACCGGCTCCATGAAATACTCTAACAGGTCAGTATTTGAAAATTATTATTAAAAATATTTCTTTAGGAGTTAAGGGAAGGCAAATCTCTTTCCAAGGGTGAAAAACCAGTGTATAGATAGCTTAAGGCCTGATGGTGAAGTTGTTCTGGTGATTATTTTCCTTCTGCATAAATATGATGGCCACCAGTATTTTTTTTTCTGACAACTGCACAAACTGAAATTTACTGGCCCCTATTTGGGTTATGTTGCCACTCCCCTGATAGTACTCTGCATAAACATCTGGTCAGTGACTCATGAAAGATGTACTCTAGAATCCTCTTCATCTTGTTGAACATCTTAGATACGACCATCTTACTGCTGCATTAAGTTCCCCATTCCAAACATAACCATATTTCACACATATTTTGCCTTTTGAAAAGTGTGTGATGTCTTCAGAACTAGTAAATTGAGAAATTGAAGTGGATCCAGCAAAGGAGTTTTTTAAAACAAATTCTTTAAAAGATAACCTCTATTTTTTGGTATATAGTGCAATTTAATGGTGGGTTTATATTTAAATAATGAACATCTTTGTTAAAGATTCAGTAGTCCTATCTTTTTAACCAAAGTACATTTTCTGTATGGCAGTGTTCCTCAATCTTCTTTCCACCATTATTGCAAGTAAAAATGTTACGGGGATGATGAGTGATGATGCAATTTATTTAAGTTCCAATACGTTGACAGAAAGGCTGTAGAGGTATGTGTGAAATAGAGGACAAAGGTTTTCTGGAACTCCTCTAACCATTAAAACAATCTGTATAGCTCATTCATCCAAAGCAAAATTTCGGCATTACTTTTCAAAAGCATCTGTTAACATAGCTGTGCGTGAGCACAAATTAGATCCCAACCACTATATTTAGATATTCCTCTGAATCAATGTATGATTAACAGCCATTGTTTTATTAACTCAGTTTTTAAAACAACGGAACAATATGTAAAAAAGATAACACAACTTGTACTTTTTTTCAAGACCATGTATGAGATTTTAATATAAGATTATATAACTAAGTTATATTAAAGTGGTGAACAGTATTGTAGAAGCTGGTAATGTGGAGTGGATGATGCCAGGTATTGCAGAAAGAGGGTCAAGTCTCCTGCAGAGAGTAGCTGAATGCTACCCTGGGGACCTCGGTTTTCCAGTCTGCCGCTGGCACAAATTTCTAGTGCGATGCCTGGCAAATTGCTGACTCCCATTTTCAGAGAACAACTTGCTTTGCTTTTTTTTTTTTCGATTTCTGAGGGAATGAAATGAGACCTACAGTCTGCTTTGAAAAAATGCAGAGCAGTTACAGCTACAAATTTTCAGTAGCCATATACAAAGTGTGCAAAGCTGCTGCTTAAAAAAGCTGCTGAGTTGATCTTCGGACACAAAGTCTGCCCTGACTAAATTTCGATTTCCTGTTCCAAACCATGGTTTTCCAGAAAACAGACTTAGCCAGGCTGCTTTAACATTTAAAAACACCAACAGTCTTCCTCCTGGCTAAGACGCCGTCAAAAGCAGTATCTTAAAAATGCTTTTGAAACACGTATCCTACTACCAGTCCAATCCACTGTACCCAAACTCTACCTCAAGTATCCTGGTAACAAAAGAGAAAAGTAGAATATATACAAGTCAACAGAGGAAGTTAGAACCAGCACAAAGCTCTTGTAAATGAAATTTTGTTGTCAGAAGTAGGGGAGCAGATGAGTGAAAATGCTACAATTTCTTGTCAGAGCAGTATTTTTTTGCTACAGACACACACATATTTTAAGTACATTTCCGACACTTCCAAATGGCATTCCTTTCTTTTGGACACCCTAGCAAATCGATAGACATCTTCATGGCAATTTAAAGATGACAATTTATGAATTAAATAATTTCATCCACTGTTTACAGACTTTTTATCATGTAAATGTTATCACTGACATTATCACAGACATATCAGTAGTAATTGACCTAGACACAGCAGCTAACACTCTCGTCAACATTGGCTCCCTATCAACAAAATTAGAAAACCTGACTTTACTCTGGAAAGAGAAGATAAAACAAAGGGAGTGGTGGAACGTGCTTCTTGCTTGAGGATGTATTAGTTAGACTTCAATGCTCCTGCTAGCAAGTCTGTCTTGGGTAAATAAACCTATTTTACTAGAAAATGCTAAAAAAGCTTTATAATTCTGCTGACCTAATTACATTATTTTAACTTTTAGACTATGATGAAATTTCAACAAAGTTGTTTTAGAAAAACATCAACAGAGAGTTAATGCATGCCTTAAGTTAGACTTGCCTTATCAGCACTAAAATGACAATGAAGATAATTTAATAGATTTGTCTCTCACTAAACTCTCCATAGGGTTTTCTCCCCTCCTAAAGCTTTTAGAAAGGCCTTTTTACTCTTTTTATATTTTCTGTATAAAATTCAGCTGTTAGATAAGGGTGCCCTCTTATGGAGTCTGTGGGCACAAAGTCTTGTTAAAGTTTTCAAGATGGTTTTTATGGGCTTAGTAGACATGGTTTTCTTTACAAATCAACATAGTGGCCAGTCAATAAACTACAGTAGGTGGACAAGTAATAACACATGTAATTTAGAAAGTAGAGACTTTATTTGAAATAAGCACTTTGTTTCTTCATGATATGCTCCTATGAAAATCTTTTTCTTCAGGGCAGTTTTGCCTTTGACTTCAACAGCTGAATTTCTCTTTCAATCACATAAAGAAATTGTGCAAGTACAATTAAAACTGGAGGAGAGAAAAATTAATCAACCTGGGGGGAAAAAAGACTTAAGAAATGTGAATAGCTGCAGAAAGGCTTGATTTAAATAAATAAATTTTCAAAAGCACCTAATCTCTGCCCACATTCATTTTCAAGATTAATTTAATAATGATTATTTAGAATTTAAGTCAGAATACAGGTACACATTTCATATATGTAGAGTAGGTCAAACTTTATTGGTATTACTGGTTTTGTGTTGGAAACTGAAATTAATTGTTTCTGACTGTTGACAGGCATTGAGGAGGTTGCTGATACTGGTTTACTGCAGAGACACCAGTGAAGCAGCTCCTGAGACAGCAATATTTCATGACTGACAGAAACAAGAATTGCTGGAGAAGAAAACAGGAGAATTTTAATTTCATGTATATCCAATCCTTGAGAGGAAACAGTCACATTAATACAAGCATTGTGACTTTAACATGGCCCAATGCCAAGCTGGAAATATGAGGCAAGAGGCTAGACTTTCTGAAGCCAATTATCGACCGTCTCCTCACTAATCATGTCCATGAATGAAAAGTTAGCACAGTAATGCATTATACAGTATAATATTATTTGCCAGGAAGCGTGGGCAGAGGGTAAGTCTGTTCTGTTCTTCAGGATGATCTGTTTAAGTAGGAAAGTAGATAAGGAACCAAAGGGCTAAATGGGTCAAAAATTCTTTCTGAGCTTTTGAAGAAAAGATGCTGGTAACAAACCGTAGCAATTTCCATTCCATTAATACTTCCATTTGGCTCACTTATATCAAGACAGGTACTAGAAATTTTTCTTCCAACATGTTTATATTCAGCACACTTGTATCCATGCTTTGCTTCTCTCACCGGAAGTAAGCGGCACTTTGCCATACGTACAGGATTAATGAGATTATAAATAGGACCATCACTGTATTTCTTCAGGTGGCAATGCAGCTCTTAAGAAATGTGCTGATTACGAAGCTATATCCAGTTTGAACACTGAGTGGTGCTATGATATTAACTATTGCAATTCACTAGCTCTCCCTTGGAAACAGGTTGTACCATCCGATAAACCCCATCACTTTTCACTTATTAATTAGCAATTACACTTATGATCCTATTACTTGTATTAAGTAGTAATAATTGCTTTATTATTATTATGGGCATGACTAAGACTTTAAAAACAGAGACCAAATTAAGTAAATTAGCCGTAGTCTGTACTCATTGTCTGTGTGACCAGCACTGAGTAATCACAGCCTAGTAATGAATCCAGATCCCACTGCAGTAAATGTTGTTATGTAAACAGAAGAAAAATGCCACAGCTGTGTGGGGATGCTTTTGAATGACTTATGTCAATTTAATGTAACAAGTTACTTATTTAATTTAGCATTCTGTGTCATAGGAAATCTATCAGTTGTATAATGCACAGTAATTTTTAAAAGCACTGCCATTGTTAGCCAACTATATAATCATCATTACCTGGAATATTGCACGCCCATCTTGTCCCTAAGACAAACATGACTATTCTAGTAACACTGGATACTGAAATATTACAGATTTCAACAAGGCATTCAGAAAGCAGATGTACATCAGCACCAAAATGTCAAAATGATAAGGAAAAGAAAAAAATTGGAAACAGCTTAAAAGAACATAGTAAAAAGGGGAAAAAAACTTTATTTGGGTTGTCAGAAGAAAAAATAAAAAGTTCTCCCTCCTCATGTGATCTCTTCCAGTTTCAACTTTAAATGCATGCAGAAATCTAAAGGGTTTAATTTTCAGTCACCAAAGTCAGGTAACACTGTCTCCTGTGCTAAATTACAGCTTCTTAGAATATATGTTGTTTGGAGTAACCAGACTTAAGCTATCAAATACTGTTACTACACCGCAGGGAATAAGTGCCTCTTTTAATTTTTTAAAATTTATTTAAAATGAAAAGAGAACCAGACACAATCAAGCAGCTGGTTTCCGGCAGTCACAGAGGACAGCCTGGGTAGCGTTTTATGCAGGCTCCATGTGGCTGGGGGCTGGTGCCAAACCTGACCCAACTTGGGGAAACGACCAAGTGTGCTACAGAAATATGTGACCCTGCTACCTGTGCAAAAATTATAGAAGTGAAGAGGAAAATGTCCTCTTGGCACCAATTCCTCCCTGCTGTGGTATCCTGGTGCTGCATCAGGAAAAGTGACAGATTTGGGGCAAGCAAATGTGAGCACAGAAGACATCACATGGGAGCATTTTCAAATTTATGCTTGTGAATTTTATTAATGTATTTTTTCATAGTTCTAAAGAAGGTGTGAGAGGTGATTTATTTCTAAAGATGAAGAAAACAATTGCTATTACTTAGATTAGTATTCTGTTGTGACAGGTATATGCTGAGTTTTCATACTGACATCAAAACTATCCTATGTTGTCCTTCCCTGCTCTGAAGCAGCAGGGAATTCAAGGTATTTCCAGTGATTTTTTTCATGGTCTTATGCTATGACCACAGACAAAAACTACAGATGTGGCTAATTTATACAGCCTTCTAGATCCACTGAGGTTCTAAGAACATCAGCGTGGGGAATCGGTGCAGACAATGTGCCCAGGCCACAGCAGGAGGCCTTCGGAAATATGAAGCCCTGATGGTGAAAGCACTGTGCAGCCTAGGTGGGCTGGCATTTTAACAGGGGCTAAGCATTTTAACTCACGCTTAGCTGTGGTTTTGATTGCAGCTAGCTCTCCATAATGCTTTTAGATACACACTGTAAGAAATGAGGCTCTACAGCTCTAATGCTTAGTGCTCTTCAGGTGCCTGTTTTCCCTTAAAATCCGTTCAGAACCATTGTCTGTTGTGCACACCCAGAAGCATGGAGAACATTTTTATTGTCTAAGTACGACCCAACAACTCTGAGGCGCTTGCTTTAGCAAACTACCACATAAAACCCCCTTCCCGCACTGAGCTGCGGAGTAGCTTATTTTTCATTGCATGCTTTCCAAGAGACCTTCAAAAGGTATTACAATTAGCCATCAGTAGAAAAAACGCGCCTCTATTTTTTTAAAAGCGCATTAGGCAAACCTCTAATGTCACGGCCTTGGACTGCGGCCCAGGGACACCAAGGAACGGCTCCCACCCAGAAACCCCTTTAGCATCCCACGGGAGCGAAGGGCAGCAAGAGGCAGCGGCCGCGCACGACCCGCGCGCCGCCGCCACCTGCGGGCAGAGCCGCGCCCCTCGCCCCCCGGGCCCCGCCGCCTGCGCCCCCCGGCGTCGCCACCCGCCCCGCGGCGGTCGGGCCCCCTCTCCGGCTCGCCGAGGGGCTGCCCGGCGTAGCCGGCGGCAGCGGGATGGCTGCCCGGAGGAACCGCGCTGTCCCGCCGGAGAGTTTCGAGGTGGCCGCCTGCCGGCAGCGGCAGCCCCAACGGCGCCGCCGGGCCACCGCCGCTCCCGCGGGGACCCCTGCGCGCTCCCGCCGCTCCGCCCTGACGGCCGGGCAGCCCCCGCCCCGCGGCTCCCCCCCGCCCGGGGGCTGCGCCACGGCCCGGCCGCGCCCTCCAGCCCCGCCCGGCCCGCGGCCTCCGCGAGGGGGCGCTGCGGTGGCGGGCACGGCCGCTCCGTTCTCGGGGCCGGGCGAGGCTGGCGGGGGGCGGTGGCTGCGGCGGGGCGGGGCGGGGCGGGGCGGGGGAGCCGGGGAGCCGAGCCGAGCCGAGCCGAGCGGAGGAGACGGTCCCAGCGGCTGGGAGGCGGCGGCCGCCCTACAGCGCGGAGCCAACCCCTACCTGTGGCATGGGCGAAGTGAGTATTTTCCGTCCTGGGTTTTGCCTGTGGGGTTTGCCCGGACTTTGCTCTTAGCTGCCGCTGGCGAGCCCCGCTGCCCCCTCCTCGCCTGGCCTCGCCCAGGAGCACGGCTGGAGCGCTGGGTAGCAGTAGGTAGGGTGTGCGGCGGATCCCCTTGTCTTTCTGGTGCTTCTCTCGTCCCCATCACCGCGGCATCTGGCTTTTGCTTTTTTTTTCTTTTTTTTTTTTTTGCTTTTCTTCTTTTTTTTTCTTTTTTTTTTTCTTTTTTTTTTTAATTTTATTAACTGGCATTAGCATTTGGGGAGCTGGTTTATCAGCAAGTCTCAGGTTCTCGTAGTCTCCAGCTTGTTAAATTCTCTCCCATACACCCATAAAGGAAAGAAAATTGCGCTCACACCGAGCTACATCTGAGGTCCCACTTGGTATCTCTGAGGCAACAAAGAAAACATATTCTTCTTCATTTGCCGTGAAAGAGAGTTGGCAGCCGTGGAGGTGGAGCAGGGTGAGATCTAGATGGAGGATTCTCCTCTGTGCCATCATGTCCCCTTGGTTGCTAAGCAGTGGTGACCACATCTGTAGAAAGATGGAAGAAGCACGCAGAGGAGAGAGAGCAACAGGAAAAGCTCAGAAGAACGTCATGTTCTCATCTCGGGCAGCCTTACCTGCTGGGTATTTGTGTAGAAAATAGAAACCCAACACATTAATTGTTCTTATGCACCTTGTTATCTTAACTCTAAACTTCTCGCATCCCATCTTGTACTCCAGGTAGAGCAAAGTTACTTTGTTTTCCCAAATTGGTTTATCATGACTTATGCAAAGAGTAGTTATTTAGAAAAGTGCACTTTGTGCTCTCCGTGTGAGTGGTACTGCTTCAACCTGAAAAAATTTTGGAAAACGAATGATGGGAGCAACCCTTATACAAAAGTACATGGTTGCTTTATGAAAAGTCATGCAGTGGGAAGTTTTTCATCAAGAAAATTAATTTCAGTACACTTTCATCCTACTTATGTAAATTCAGATTTTGCCATTTAACTTGAAGATTCCAATGTATATAATGGTTCATTACCAAAATATCTCATTGTTTCTGAAATATATTAAAAAGACTTCTAGTTTCAGTGGGATGAAAGAAACAAAATTAAGTAGTGGAAGGGAAAATTTGATTTTTTTTTTTTTTTCCCCCCCAGTTGAACTTGTTTTAGAGCAAATATATGTGTGGGAGTTAGCAACAAAAAAAACCCCCAAGACCTTAGTATTTTGTAAGATGAGTTGCTGTAATGACGTGTTTACCATTTGATGCATAGCACGACAGCACTATTAAGGTGTGAATTCTCATGTGGAATGAAAGGCAGTTCTGACACTGCCATTTTCATGTCAATAGTGTGTGTGTGGAGAAACATCTTCTAGCTTCTAAGTGGACCAAAAATCTTTTTATTAGAATCCAACCAGTTGCTGCATCGTTGTTGTTGTTTGCCAAATGCAGCTTGTTGCAGGCAAATGGGAAGAATCCATCCTGTATGTTGGCTCTGATCTCTCTCTGTGAGAAACACAGCGGCTCCTTGGCCGGCCCTGATGAAAAAGGGTGTGTCGGGGTGGGAAGGCAGAGCTCTGCTGTATGCATCACACTCAGGTTCGGGGCAGTCGGAGGTGTGCACAGGGTGCTGCAAGATTTGCCGAGGGCCAGGTTTGCCATTAGCCAGTCCAAGGGTTTTAATGTTATCTTCACCCACACTCCATCCCTTCACCTGTCTGTGTTAGGGATTCAGGAGGATAGTTTCATCTAGGCTCTTGGTTTTTGCTTCTTTCTTACATGTTTTTAAAAACGCTGTGTTTTTTAAATGGTCTTCTAAAGGTGTGTTTAGCTAAAGTTTATACCAAATACCTAGGCTTTTAAGTAGATTTTGTTAATCTAAGGTTTTATTACCAGCAGTACAATATTGATATGGACAGTTTTTACTTTCAATATTTTATTTTAAAATTTGTTTCTCTTGTTTGAGGCAGAGATGAAGCTTTGAGGTAATGCTTGTAAATACTTTGGTTTTTCTTCATATAAGCAAAGCTAAATTATTGTTAATACATACTTACTACTAACAAGCAGTGATAGCATGTAAAAGACATTCTACCTTATTACAGGCCAAGGAAACATACTATCCCTGGATCCAATCCTTTAAGCACATATGTTCACATTTAATTTTTTTGTAGGGACACTAAGTTGGATGCCTTCTACAGTGTGTCCTTTGGGACTGCATATATGCATACAATCCAGAACATATATAGAGAAAACTGGTATAATTTAATCTTCAGAAGGATTTTTCCCTCCTGTTGAAATAAATTGTAAACTCAGCTCAGGACAAGGATGTATTTATCAATAATAATTACAGATGTCATGCTCCTTAGAGAGAGTTGAGTCATTCTCAATTTGAGTGGTGGTGCTGGCTGAAGCACATTGGTCTGTTATCAGGGGAGATTTCCCATCAATTGTCCTGTTCCTCTTGTTAAGGTTTTTGTCACCATCAGCTAGTTGATTTCCAGATAGGAGATTAAACTCTTTCTCACATTTCTAAACACAAGTTTGCATTTTTCCCCTGCAATGTAATAAGTTCACTATAGTTTTCTTAAAGTCTTGGAAGAAATCCACTGTAGAAATTCAGTAGCAGAGCAGAATTTTAGAAGAAGAATTAAACTGTCTTGCATGCAGTTGTTGCATACTAGAAAAAAACCCAACACAACAGAAATTTAAATATATTTTCATGTGTGAGCAGGTGAGTTTAATACAGTTATTTCCACAGAAGTTCTGTCAAGTTCTCTGTCAAGCTTGGATTCTTTGAAAGTCACACCATGAAATTTTCTTGTCTGGAATTCAGTAAGTTAAGTAAGGCAAAACAACAGTGCTCCAGCAAGCCTCTTTGAGAATATGCACTTTTGTGATATATTTGTGGCAGATATTAAATGCGAAACCCCCTTGTATCTACACATTTAGTTGATCCTCTTGGGTTATTTATTCTGTTGACAAGATTATTGACATATAGATCTAGTTTATTTTTCTTTTAGCCTGAAATGGTATCTGTCTCAGATGATGCATTTGCAGAATCATTATCCAATGTTTTCCTGAACTTTTGAATGTAAAATTCTTGTTTAAAATTGCCATATTTTAGACAGAGTGGCCTGAGTAGCCAGGAGACATAGTGTCCCTCTGTGCCCTTGCAGCCTTACCTGCTCCTGCACACAGGCTGGAGCACATATTCTCTAGCGGCTGTTCCTTCCATCTAGGGGCCAGCAGTGCTGGGGTGCCGTAGGGAGTGGTACTATGCCCAGCGTGCTTGCCAGGGTGTAGAGATCTGATGCTATTTATGCTGCACCCAGTGCAACAGCAGGCAGGTTATCTCTAGTTTTGGTCTGTCTTGTGGGTACTCCTGAGAGACCGCCAAGTCTTGCTGCCTGAGTTCCTGGAAAAAGCTAGGCAAGCTCTTTGCATTTGACTCACTGTTTGGCTTTGTATCTGGACAACTATGATTTACTGTACAGATTATCCTGGTAGGAAAATGAGTAGATAATACAGTGAGAAGATATTATGGAGGAATAATAACCAAATAGTAAACACAATCTTGAAACCCACTTTGATCTCATTTTAAGGTGCATATGACTTTACAGTACTTTTATAGATACTGATTTACCTTGCTACAATATCATTGACAAGGGGGTTTTTTGTGCCTTGAGTATGCAAGTTGAAATCCTACTGTGTTCATTAATACATCTCCAGATTTCCTGAATGTATAAGGTATGTCTTGGACTATTTACAACATCCCTGAGAATGTTGTATTCTCATAATGTCCAGATATTTTTACTGTGTATAAATAACTTTAGATCAGTGGATGAGCTATTACAGATTGTATAAAGGCTGCATCCTCCTCTTCCTACTGCATTTGCTGTCTGTTCTTTCCATTAGTAATTCTTGACCATTTCACACCTCGTGTTTCTTACCATAGCCAACCTTGTGTCTCCACCATTTCCTTCTGACTTACTCTCAGGCTGCTGCCTCCACCCACTGTGATGATTGCCCTCTCATGCTGGCAGTTTAACCACAAGTGTAGAGGAAATATTTGATATTTGATCAGATAGCAGCCAGGAAGGAGCTGTTTGTTTCTAGTACCCAAATGCTTAATGAATGTGTGTATACTTCTTGGCCATCTGGTTTGATCAACTCGTCTGCAAATACTTTATAATAGTGAGAAGTGTGCCTTATGAGTCGCTGGCCAGCCAGCGAGGAAATGTTTGGTTTGAAAGTCTGCCACCTGGTAGGGACTTGTGCTTCTTTGCCCTAAATTCATCAGTGGCTTCTCTGGTACCTGCTGTCTGGGAGCTGCACATTTCCTCAGCATTGAGACTGTGGTTGACCAGTAAGTGGTGTGTTTTTTCTGTGCTTGCTCAGCTCTCGTATCTCCATCCTGATTCTATCTGGGAACTCTTCTCTTACAGCAAGGTTTATATTCAAGCAGAAAACCTCAAAGGAACTGAAATAAATTCAATAATTTGAAGGTATGCAGTACCTTCAGAGTTTTTAATATGTATACCCAGATTAATTGGTATAGTCAGAAGCAGAGGAAAGCAGTTACAGTATATTGAGTAGCTACAATGTATTTAAAAAGGCTTTGCAGCATTTTGTTGAAGAAACTTATGATTTGCTACAAGTTTTGCTGGATTTATTTCTGTAGTGCATAGGGTGGTTCAAAATTATTTATTTTTTTTTCCTAACTAGATACTTGGTGGGGGAAGGGGAGGGTCATTATTCAGGAGCTGAAATTACTGGATAGAGTAATTCTAGTGGTGGTTGTCATTGAATACATACAAGCCAACTGAGACGAGAGGAAGGAGAGAGTGGGGCTCTAAAAACAGTCCAGTGAGGTGATAGCTATTGAAGAAAATAAGTGTGGAGGCACTGCTTAGCTAAACATGTCTATAGAAAGAGCAGTGGGGGTGAAGGAACTTCATATTTGGAGTCATCTCACATTAAGGTTGCCATGAAGGTGACTACCTTCCTTACCTCATCAAAACCTGAAATATCTTTATTTAAAATAGAGACCTCAAGTTCAGCACAGTCAGAGGGATCTCGTCCAGGAACAGAGCCACTTACTGGGTAGGTGACAGTGGTTTTCATGGTGTAATCTATTTTTTCTTCTCTCCTACCTTAGTAAAAATACAATTCCTTTTTTGCTACAGTACTTATTTGGGGACTTGGACTCCAGCTTTTTGTGGTGGTGATGGGTTGTGTTGAACCTCTGTTAATCTCACAATCTATGTTGGTGGATATAAGATAGTGTATCTTGCTTGACCTCTGCCTGCACTCAGTCCTGTCACTGATGGATTCAAAATTCTTGATCAACACAGCCTGTATTTCTTCTGTAACCTGCGCATCAGATTTCAAAGAGCATAACTACATGACATAGTGGCCATTGTGTTAGATAATTTTGAGCTCTATATTTTGTGCCACATTTATTAAGAAAAATGTTAATTAACTTACATTTAGATTCAATAATAGATCCTAATTCTCAGAATCTTATTTTTCTGTTTGAAGGCTGACTGATGTATTCTTACATCATCATATTTTCCCATGTTAGATACATCCCATGTAATGATGTATTTTTACATCATTATAATTTCCTATGTTAAAAAGAGATCTCAAGTTATTAACTTCATTAATAACATGACCCTCAGTTTTAGGTGAGAAAAGATATTTCCGAATTAGAGTGATGCCTTGGAGGACTTCTAAAGAATATATAAGTAAGTAAAACCAATGAGAATTGTTACTTTTTTTTTACCTTTATAATCTTAAAGACTTAAATCTATTGTATGTCCTTCAAGTGATGTATCAATTTTCAGTTCTTTTTTGTAAGACGAAGACTGTCATAGAGAAGACGTGCCTTAAAGCTTTCATGGTGTAGATACTTGTGGTTAATATTTAATGATGATTCAGAGATGATATTTAATGATATTTTGTAGCAGTTTCTGTGGCTTAGAAAAGATTATTTTGTTAATTAGATTTAATAAATTGAATGAAAGAAGAGTCCATTTGTCTGGAGCACCAAATAGCCATGATGACATATTTTTTCTTTCTTTCCTTAACTCTCCTTCCGTCTCCTGATCCCTAGAGGCATATTTTATTTTCATCTTGCTGCCTCTTTGTCCTTTCACTGAATTCAAGCAGAGTTCTTTCCTTCCATGTAGTGATGATGTATGACTTCATGGATGATGAAAAGGAATAAAATAATGACTTCCAGAGGCTTTGCTGCACTAAGTAAACAGAGATTGGGTTTGTGATGATTTACACTTATGAGCAAAAGTATCTGCATTTATTTCCTTTTTGAATAATCACAGTGGTTTTCTATTTAGGGATAAGACACATACTGCTGTCATGAAACATGTGCACCAATATATCTGAGATAATAATTTGGAGAAGTCCAGAAGCTTGAAATGGACTTTGGCGAGGCACTACAAAACTAAGAGTGTCTCTTGTTTGCTGCTGTAGAAAGCTGATTCAGTTCTCCACAAAGTCTTCAGACACTTGCTTTCTGAGAAGTTTTATCTATTGTGAAAAGAGAGTACAGAAATTATTGTAGCCTTGTGCTTTTTCACCTTCTTGTTTTGTGGATTCTAAAGATTTCCCAGAGCCTTTCAGAAGCACTGTTTTTTGAGACTGTTGTAAATTATGCACTTTCTGCTGCATAGCACTTTACTTACTTTTTATTAATTTCTTTGAGTTGGACACAGGGCCAAATGGACCAGCAACCCACAAGATTCAAACAATTACATACTAATTTAAAGGCATGTGAAGGGTGAGAGAGTGTTTCTATTAATCTAAAAAAAAAAATTATTTGACAACTCTAAAATGACAAATCATAGGGATTACTTTAAAATTAAATAGTACTGCATGGATCTGCTGAACAATTATAATTTTGCTGAGGTGCATAGATACAGAAGTAGAGTGTTCTGCACTGAAACCAAAGTCACTCTAGTCTAGAAATGAATCTCAAATCTCAAGTTCTTACATTGTAAAGTGTTTTTCAAGGTTTGTGTTTTGGGGCTGTGAGTTTTTTGTGGTTTGTTTTTTTTGGTGGGTTTGTGTTTGTTTTTATTTTACAGCCACCATACTATACCATACCATTAGCTTTCACTGTAAGAAAAAAGTAAATAAGTAAATTTCTAGTTCTTGGGGAAGTGATGACTGTTGGTTTTTGTTTTTTAGAGAAATGGTTGACAATGTGGCAATAAAACAGAAGGCAAATAGCATCAAGCATTTATAAGCCTCAGAACAGCAGCTCCCATTCTTTTAAGAAAATGCCATCATTTCTAGGGCCAAACACAGGCATATTGTATGTTTGAGAGCAGTACTAATATATTTTTATTTTTCTCAAGCTTTTATGTTGTTAAAACATTTATGTTAAAATGTTAGAAGCAGGACAACAGTGTCTGACAAGGACACTAGTTGCTGCTCCATTTGTATTTGTTGTTAACAAGGTTTCTTGTCCAGCTCAAATGGAAATAATAAATAAGGATGATCTTTCAGTTTTTCTGTTTAGACTCTGTCCCTGATCAGTCAGGCTGAGGACAATGTTCCTCTCATCTTTGGATGAATGTGTCAAATGACAGTAGCTTGGTACTTTGTAAGTAATTTATGAAATGTAAATGTGCGTGAATTTGAAGATATACACAATTTTTTCTTTCTTAAGCTCATTCATAGAAGTGTTTTTTGTCTAAGCTATAAAATACACAGATAAAAAAAAAAGACATACTTCCACCTTGTCTGGAGTTCTAAGAGATGCAAGGAAGTGAGGGGGAAGGAATGCAGGCACAGACTAATAGGCTATTCCACTCTCCTGATGAATACCTGATTAAATTATTTATTCCTCCTGTATGACTGGAAAGAAAGGAACATTGAAGGTTTTGAAGCTGAGTGTCATTCCACAGTGCTGATAAGGTACAGTGACTCTGGTGGTCTGGTCTGAACCAGCTTCTTTCTTTTTGCCTGAAAAAGGAAGTGGTGGTGAATTAAGTAAAAAAAAAGGAAATTATTTTTTTAAACCAACTGCTGCATTTTATATAGGTGCTTTTTTAAGAAATGTTTTCTGTGAATGTCTTGCAATTCTGTTTTAATTATATTGTGGTTGTGCAATATTATTGCTGCTTTCTGCAGCAAGGTAGCACTTTGGGGCAAAGACTCCCTTGTTTCTCGGGAGCTATGTACTACTACATGTATATTATGTGCCTACATCAAGGAACAATAGATTAGTTCATGTACTAAATTACATTTTGGTGTGTTTTTTGTTTGGTTTGGGGTTTTTTTGTTGTTTGTTTTTCACATGGCTGTCTAAAAAGATGTCTTTAATCCAATGGAAAAGCAGAGAAATATGGGGTTGAGTTTTGGCACTTCTTATTCTGAATTTGACACCATTTGATTTTCTTCTGCACACAGAAGTTATAAATGTGCATATGAGTTAAACGGTGGTAGTCAATACAGGAAGCTTTAGCCAATAATACAGTATTTGATGTCAAAATGCATGATGGAAAATGCTATTTTTGAAATCTTCACAATGAGTTTGAAAAAGCTGTTTATAATACAAATATTTAATTTTAAGAATATTTTCACATGAAGAAAACATATTATGGGTATTTCTAATAGTTTTCTTTAAATTTCATGTTTTAATCCGCCCAAGAGCTTTTGTTTATACGCAGTTTGCCATCTGCTCTCTCAGCTTTGATGCAGGGGTTGGGAAGGAGATATGGCCTCTCGAGCCCTTCTCGTTGCTTCAGATGTTGCAAAAAAAGAAAAAAAGGCCCTCAAATTTCTTGTTTTACTCCACATTTACTACAGAGCTTATAGCAAGACTCTTTCATTCAATTGCATATTTACTTTAGGGTGATTCCAGATCCTCCCTTAAAATGACAAAATTGCATGAAGAATGAATTTGATCCAGTATTATGGAATGCTACCCGTTATTTTACCAGTAATCCTTTACCTGGAATATAATTCCTCTAAATGACTATTTTTTAAAAGGCACATTGTGATATAGCCACCTTTGCCAGTTGCAAATCTGAGTTGGAAGAATTGGGGGTATGTCCATCCCCTATATGCTTATGACTACTATGAGTTACTGTAGGTATATTTTCAAAGATCCGCCTGTAGGTTGTCCATATTCATCTGGTGCTTTGTGCTGCAAAGTAAATGATTAGCAGGTGTTACTTCCAGAAGTATTCCTAATGGTTGTAGATTTGATAATGAACAAACACTGATAACTATCAGGAAAATCAATTTAGGTATTTCCTGTGCTAATGATGCTATATTAGTAAAAGTGGGACTCTAGGAAGTGCTTTCATGTGTGTGAGGTGGGGCCTGTAATGATCAAAAGGGTATTTACCTCTGTATTGGAGACAGGGACATCTTTCAGGCAGGGACAGGCAGACAGGCCTGTCATCATAGATGGGCAGGAACATCTTTCACGGGATCATATTGCCAAAGCCCTGTCCAACCTGACTTGTTGAACCATGCCAAGTGCCCAGGTGGGTTTGTTCAGAAGGGTTGTGAATTGTGGGGGAAATTGGTGATTCCAAGCCAGTAGATGGTTCTGTGACTTCTGAATGGGTATTATCAGCAGATGTATTTCCATGGTTTTTTTCTTCTACCAAGTGGCACGCCCTGATAATATAGCATGAACTTGGTAGATTTTTTTTTTGTAGTCATGCAGCTGATTCAATGATTGCAAACATTTTTAATATTTCAGAATTTATCAATATAATATAAATATAATATACAATATATATACAATATAAATAAATATATTTCAGCTAGGTCAATAACACTATCAACTCTGTCTCATTAGTCATTGAATTTTTGAGCATGTTTGGAAAAATATGTATATCTATCATACTACTATGAGGTGAAAAAAAGAATTTTCTTTTGAATTCTTTGTATGTTATCAATGACCAGAAGAGTGGATTGCACCAAACACATTTGTCTACAGATTATCATGAAATAGCTCATACAAGTTGATCCTTTTCTCACTGATCTTCAAGAATCTTTTATACTTAATTGCTGAAAGTTCTTTCTCATTGAGAGAATCCTTGAAACTGGGCTCTGAATCAGGTAGATTGTTTGCAGAACATATTTCCCTGGATTGATTCTTATATTATCAATAATAATGCTTCCTTAATTACTATCAATATTTCAATGCTTTTCAACAATCCAATGTGGTATAGTGTTTTTCTGCTGCCTCTTATTCATATATCAGCTGGCAATTGATTTCAACCAGTGTAATCTTGATTTTGAAACTCTAAGTTTAAATGTGGAGAGCAAAACATTTTCAGTGGAAAGAAAATAATTATGAAATTAGATTACTATTTCAGATTTGGATTTCTTTTTTCATTCAGCAGATTTTGTTTTCTTTTAGAGGATACTGTCATATCTGTTTATTTGTTCATCATTTCCCCTGCAGGTGCAAGGGTAGCATTAACTTTGGGGTTCTGTTTTAGAATAACTTAATCTAATCCAGTTAATTTTTTGTTGTCCATAACTGTTGTTTATACAATCTAGAACAGCAGTAATTTTTCAGAAACGAGTAAATGAACAAAGTAAATGAAAACGAGAGATGTGTTTCTGGCTATCCTTTAGAGACTTCTGTGGTGTGGGTTTTGTATGGTTTTGTGCAAGTTGAGAAAGGTTTCCTGTTGTATTCTTGCCAACTGGGTGTACTGTCAGATAAATTTTAATGCAGACCTGTCTCACAATATAGAGCCAAGTAAAATAGAAAACCAAGAAAAAAAAGGGATGAGGGAGGACAAATACTTCAAAAAATATAAAGACTTTTGGATTCAAGCCCCAGAGAAAATGAGTGCCAAAGCTGTCTTGAAGCTCCATTGTTCTGGTTTATGATCACATGAGTGTCTGAAAGTGACTTAGAGAATTAACATTGTTTACAGAAAAGACTCAGTGGTCATAGGGAAAAATTTTCTTTTTAAAAGAATTACATCCCTGAACAAAACGGAGCAAAACAGATGGAGTTTAACAAAAGCAGGGCTCATTTGATTGTGAAGGAGACCTGTGGTTATCATCCTAGTCTCACCATAACATTTTCTAAGACTTAAATCCAAGCAATCTGTTTTTCAAGTTTCTTTCACAATCTTTTTACCCTTTGTCTTTTACTTGTGATAGAAAGCAATTCTGTAGCGAAATAGGTCTGACTTTTAGTATAGGAAAACCAAAGGGAATGCTTCCTATCTTTTTACTTCAGCCACTGGCATAATAGTGAAAATAGCTTGGTTAACATTTGGGTACAATGACGATGCTGGTGCCTGCTTTTCTTTTTTTGTGATAAATTTGGCATGAGGAAAAAGGCCATCACTGTTTCCTCTCGCTCCATTACATCCCCTCTAACTGCTATGCTGTTTGTAATGTTACCATGTTCTGCATGTTCCTACATTGCTGTTTAGATAACAGGTGTATATTTCCTATATATATTTTCTGCTTTAGCTGGAGGAGTTTCTTTGAATCTCTAACACATTTTGATTTGTCTATGCCTTCCTGACACTGTTGCTTGATGGGCATTCCTATGGATATTCTGTAGCTACAGTGTCAAAGTGAAGGCACAATCTTACATTAGTGTTCATATTTATAAAAAGTAAGGGATTTAGTAAACTCACAGAAATGTATGTAAATGTAATTGTGAAATGTTATTGTGCTATATTAATTGAATTGGTCAGGACATAATATGCGGATGACAAGACTCATTTCCTTATATTAACTATATTTTTGTTTGTAGATCAGATTGCTTTTTGACAGTAAAGCTGAAGTTGAATGTAACTGTGATTTTTTTTTTTAATACATATATCATCAATAATAGTAAAATACCGTAGAAAAAGGAAATAATCTAAATCTGAGTTTAATCAACAGTTCCATCTTGATTTTAAATTTTAGTAGTGAAAGGCTGCGTTCAGTAGGTTTTGATTCAAAATACTGATTTAAATTCAAACTAAAAAAATAATGTTGCAATATAAACAAATGGTTATTCCATATATTCCATTTTGTCTTATATTTTAGGCTTTTAAAAAAAGTTACTTGGCTTATAGACCTGCTAATTAAGAGTTGGTAATTAGTTTCCAGACTTGATCTGCTGCAAATTCTTGCCTCTTGTGTGTCAATTCATATTCCTATACATCTGTGAATATCTGTTTTCCTGTTCAACTATGGAAGCGTTTTCATTTTCTGTTTCAAAAATGGTGTGATTTATTAATTATTAAATTATAACTGAGGCCAGGTTGCAGTTTCTCAAGAAAAAGCTAGCTATCACTTTTAACTTGGAATGAACTACCTAAATAGATCACCCAGGACTAAAGGTCAGATAATGTTCTTTTCAGATCTTGTCAAAATCCAGGAACTTCAAAGCCTAGGTCATGTTAAGGCTTAAATTTGAATTCAGATAGTTTAACTGTGGCCAAGACAAGATCTTTTTACTAACAGATTATCAAACACTTCTGTGTTTTTTTCTAATATTCTTACTATTTGGCAGTTTTCATATGAACTGCTTTACAAGCTTAGGAAATTAATAATACTTGTATTTTCCTATTTCATAAATACATATACTCATGCATGTTTATTCAGGGATGCAGTTTATATAAACAAACTTTATTTTGAATTTATATTCAGTTTAGTGGATGAGGGGAAAGAAAAAGGATAACTGGGATTGCCAAATAAGAGAGGTTTTCTTTCATTCCAGTCCTTTCTAATACCCCATGTTGTCAAGGTTCTGCAGGTTTTGATGGCAATTGCTGTTCTGTTCCCATAACTCAGTTACCTCCCCGCAGGACACCGGTAGAACCATCATCTTTGATAGAGATCTGTCCAGCTCCTGTGTTCTGGCTTTACTTAGGGGACACAGCTATTCTTTAGGGCACTCCTCTGGGAAGAACTGAATATGCAACTTAAAGTATGCTAGTATTTTCTTGCTGTTGATTTATTAAAAAATGGTATTAAAAACTGCATCTGTTCATTTTTGGGTTTTTTTTAGTGTGGATTCAAATATTTAGAAAATAAAGCTTTCTGTGTACAGATTGGATGCAGTATAAACAGTGGCATTAGCGTTGCTCCAAAATCTCTCATTACTGTGAACAGAACTTTTAGCTGGAAGTAAGTGAGCAAGGTTTTGTTGTGAGAATTCAGTTTCTGATACATGTCTGCTTTCGTCTTTATCTCCTGTGACTTACCATCATGGTGTCACGTATTGTAGCATATTTTCTCGTTTCGTCTCATGCTCTCATGTTCACTGGGAAGCAGATAGTGAACTTTGCCAATGTGGTTGACAGCCTCAAAATCTCTTGTAGCAACACAGGACTGCATTTCAGGCTGTTGAACTGAAAGGAATAATTGGTATTGAACAGTCATCTCAATTTCACAGGCTTATTCTGGTTCTGTGGCTTTTTAATGGATGTCATGAGTAAACAGGTTTTTTTCTGATACATATAAAAATTCAATAATATACTGGAGGTGCTAAATCCTTTCTGAACCTGCTGTGTGAACCTTTTCAAGAACATCCTGCCATACATCTCTGCAATGATGTATGCTGATGCAATTTTCCATTTTCAGGGTGTTTGCACAAAGACACAGAATGGATTTGGGAATTTTGCCTCCATATCACTATAACCCGAGCCAGGTTTTACTGATTGCACCCAGCCTGTATCCATTTGCAGAGCAGCAGCTGAGCCTCACTAGGAAATTAGGCACAAAAAATTGACTCAGATTACACTAATGAGCCCATTAAGTGAGGTATAGAGAGCCTGTCTGGCCAGAATGAGGAACTGAAAGAGGTCTTACTGTACTCTTTGCTTTGTCTTTTACATTCTGTAGTCAGTTTTCATCTTCTGTATATTTACTTGGGGGGGAGGTAGTTGCTTTCTTCTCCCCCTTGTCCTGTCCTGTATCTTATTTGCAAGAAGAAAAAAAAAAATCATATTCTTTTCCAACATCTGAGGGAGAAAACCTGACACAATTGGTGTTTGCAGACTATAAAGCACTAACAAAGCACACCTGCTTTCTAAAATTTTTCAAAAGATTTGTCTGTGCAGTTATGCTCTCTGACCATTTTACAGAACTTGTCATTTACTATGTGAAAAATCAACAACAAAATTACTAATTTTTAAAATAGTCATTAGAATCACCTAATAAAAATCTTGTCACATTTATTATGTCATAACAATGTTATTCATAACAGCAAATAAAGATTGCTTCAGAATTTTAGCAGTTTTAATGGAAAAATGTATTTTGTGTTATAGACATCTGCTTTGCTGCTATGACCTAAAGGAAACAATAATGTTTTGAGCTTTCTGATAGATAAAAAACAGGATATGTGTACATTTATTTTTTACTGTTTCAGATCCAGTGAAACACAGGTTTGGGTTCTGCAGTATGATATTAACTTGTATCTTGTTAGTTTTTGTTACATTTTCTCTGCCATTTTTTTTTAATTATTATTAAAGAGGACTTTCCTAATTTCAAAAAAAAGTCTTCTGTTTTTTAAACCTTGATTTGGGGTAGCTTAAAGAACTCATTCTCTTTCAGTTCCTAATTAATTTTTGTTGTTCAGGAGGGAAGTTTTCAGCTGCAGTTTTTTGGGAGCTGTGCTGGTTTGACATCATTTATTGCTGTTGCTTTGCAGTTGTGTTAGCGATGGCCCAATACTTAAGCAGAGAAACAGAAAGGAGAATTTGATTACAGACCAGCAAAAAACCTGCAGCAAGTATTTCCAAGCTGTACCTGGTAGAACACAAACCAGGAAGCTGGAGGAGCAGGTGGTGCTGAGGACTAACAGAGAGCTGGTAAAAGAAGCCTGGGCTTGCATGAGGAGCAGGGTGGAATATGGTGGGTGAAGGATTTACTAAGGGACCTTGGGAGATTCTGGAGAGTCCCCGTGGCAGGACATGGGGAAGCAACCTGGAACAGACCCCTTGAACTTACTGAATTCTTACTGCAGGTGATATAAGGTAGGTAACCTTAGCCTTGTTTTGAGCTGGCTGACTTCCAAAGGTGCCTCCCAAACTATTTTTTTTTCTTTGATTTTGGTAATCTTATTTTACATAACTGATTATAAATATAATACTAAAAATCTTATCAGAAATTGACTTTTTTTCTCTAGCTGTAGTTGAAATAAACTATATCTTCTACTTCAAACATGGTATACGTGTTCCCTGTGTGGGAATACCCAAATCCAATGTTTTCTTTTAACTTTCACAAAATTGGTCATAATTCACAATAATACATTCTGCATTAATGAAAGTTTCTTTGATGTAAAGACTGTGTTGGTACAGTCAGAGGGATCCCAATGCATTGACTTTAATCTGATAGAGGTAAGACATTCAAGATAATTTTATTTTTAAATCAATTTTATAGCAAAGTTACTGGAATGATGATAACAAAACTGAACCATGTAACAGTCTAAAGTCTAAAAAAATTATAGCAAGTGCTACATCTGCATGAGTTGGAATAAATCACTTGGAGATGTTTCTGCAATATCTGAGTATCATGTACAAACTTTGAGTAATTTACATCAGGCATTCTGATGTATGTGGCTCAACAGATGACTTTGATTCCATGCTTATAAGAGCCAAACTAATGAAAAACCCCATGTATGTGGATGTGTGCAGTTTCTTTGCTGTGCACAGTGCTTATATACTTTGTAATATTGCGTGCATGTGATTTATTTATTACTGTATTAATAATTCATTAATACTAAATTATGAGGTCTGAACAAATTGTGGAACAGTTCTGGTTTGCTGCTGAGGCAGTGTCTCTGGATAGTAAATGAACTTTGAGAGGATGTGTTTTAATGGCTTAGCAATGGATTCACTGTGAAAATTCCAGCACCTAGCTATGAAAAGGCAAAAGAAACTTCCTCTCAGCTCTAAATCTTTTAACTTGCAGTGAAAACATCTTTAAAGGAAGGATTATATATTTATTTTTGAGAGAGAGAACTGAAATTGAAATTGTTGTTGGGTTGTCTAATTTTTCTATCAAAAGCTGGGTATAAGTTATTTCTCTAGTAAATGTTTTGTGTCTTTTGTAGCTATGACTGATTCCAAGAATTATCCCATTTCCTAAAAAGTGATAAATTTCGCAAAATCCAGTGAGTTGCCTTCAAAAAACCAGAGGCTTATCTTGTTGTATCCTAGTAACTACTGACAGCAGTTCCATCCGTCATGGGGGTTCCCCCAGGCACCAGTGCAGAGGATCAGCTATATGTCTTCGAGAATTCTTTCTCAAATAGCACCCTCAATAAGCAATTTATCTGAGACATTTTGCTTCTATTCCAACTCTTCCTGTGTAATGTCTTGCTATCTAATGATTGGTAAGAACAACCAATCAGTAAATCTAGATTGTCTTCTGGGTTTATGGACAGAGCTCTGTAGATATTAGTATGATGATAATACATTGCCAACAATGTGAGGAACATGTGTCTCTTCTAAGCAAAGCCAAGAAAAGCCATATTGTTGTTTTAGTCAGCTCTGTGGACCCCAATAAATTTGTGATGATTAATGGAAAAATATATTTGATCATAAAAGGACATGGCCATTAGCAGTACCACTGTATGACAAAGGAAAACAAAATACTTAGTCAACAAAATAGGTTATTGAAAACTCATACTATGTTTGATGTAATGGTCTTGCCAGGCTTTAGTTAGACTAGTGTATCATATGGATTAACTTGAAACGTCCTTTTGTTTGAGGAGTGAATGCAGGTCGTTGAGATAGGCTCACCTCCTTTCATTTGTTGCAACATTTGCTGAAATGGTGTGCAGTATAACCTACCTCCTCCTCCTAAATTTACTTAATGTTGAGTTCTCTCTCAGGGGAGACTCATTTAGAACTTCAAATAATTTAAAATTTCAGGTAGATTATATATTTGTTTAGAAAGGTAATGAATTGCTTGCTTGTCTTATATGGATATGAAGTTCCAACTGCTGGAGACAAGAAATTCTGTGTTTGTCTCTGAAGGAAGGCAGAATATCGGTAATTTAAAGTGACCTGTTTCAGGGGAAATAATATCCTTAAGTAGGAAGTCAATAAACCTCTTGTGCAATAATAATTGTTTGGATGCAGAGATCGTTAGATTCGTTATTTCAGATACTGCTGCTTTTTGCTATGAGACCAGGAAATTCTCACCTGGAGAAATGTATGGAAATTTCCATATACAAGAAGAAATGCATGGCACACTCCTTTTGTTTAAGCTATTTAAAATAATCTGATTGCCACTTTTTGTAGATACACTTCCCCAGAATTAAAGCTCTCAATGGAGATATTTCAGAACTTCTTTGGTTTGATTGACTAGTTGTCTTTGGTTGCAGTAGAACACTGGCCTTCTCTGTGTGACTTTGTTAAAGGTGGTAATTTACTCTGAGATTGATGCCTAGACATCTCTGGTGCTCAACTTTTTTCAGACAGCTTTTGGGAAGAGCCTCTGACTTATTCATTAGTGTTTCAGTCTTAAACAGAATGTTTTTAGTCCATCACCTTTATTCACAGCCCTGAGTTTTGGGAGATTTAATTGAAACTTTCTCCTATAACGTAGTGTTGGACATAGGAGTAGCTGTGGTTTTGTGGTTTTTTTTCCCTTTGGTATTCATTTTACAAAACATAAGTGAAGAAGATCCCTGACAACACTTTGTGATTACACACAAGCTTAAAATTTTCTTGGATTTTGAACTCAACATTAATATATTTACCATAGAGAAGTGTCATGGCTGTGGTTTTGCAATGAGGCTTCTCGCAACCAGAATGTAGATGTTAGGCCAAATGTTAGGTATCTTGTCTCCATGTCCATTTTATTTTGCAGGAAGTTTGCATTTTATGCATGGAAAAATGCCTCTGCTTTTCACTTAACATGTCCTTCTCCAAGCATGTCACTTAATATGTTAAAATATATTATTCTGGTTTCATATGCAACTGTAATACAGTGCAAATTCACTTCTTGTGAAAGTTATTATTCTCCCATTAATTCAGAAGAGAAATGTTGCTTATTGACTCCAAGTTTATGATTTCCAAATGCAGTTTCTTTGTAAATGTTTGCTCTTGATAACAAAGACTGTTTGGGAGACCTTAACCACTTTAAACATAATTGAGGTTTTTTTTAATGTCCTTCATATGTTAATGGAAGTTGAGAGTGGCTTTGGATAAAAGTAATTTAACATTAGTCATGTAACATAATGGTGTATACAATTATGCTGCTTCTGCTGTTCAAGAAAGCAGAGTGGCTGAGCGCCTTCCAATAAATGGTCCGTTACGCAAGAAGGACCTGCATAATCAGCTTTAGATATTACGTTAAAAGTTTTGGTTCTCATATATATGCTAAAGCAAATAAGAATTCTTGATTTAAGAACTTGGACCAAATTCTGGGTCTTAAGTTTGTTGTGACGTAGTATTTGACAGGTAATAAATGAACTTGTGAACTTGACATAAATGTTTTTCCAATTTCTAATAGTGCAATTTCTGGATTTCTTTGTACATGTATGTGAATATTAAGCTCTTATTCTGTGCATCAGAATCCTTCTAAGGACAGCGCAACTTTGTCAGGATCTTATTTGAAAAAAAAAAAAAAAAAACCAACCCAAAAAACTTATTTATGACTTTCCGCTTCACACAAAAAAAGATTATTCCTGAAAAAACATTCTTTTCAAGCAAAAAGTTTTGGGTTCTTTTTACTCATTTTAAAAATTGCACTCTCCAAGAAAATCTGAAATGAGCACATGTGCGGGTCATAATGCCATGACTACAGTCTGTAAGAATTTTGTAGATGTCTGGATTTATGTAGCAAAACATATTAAAGCAAGACTTCTGCCTATTGTGCAATTCTTTTCTTCACAATTTCATTTCAAGGATGTGTGCTTTTCTTTTTCAGCTGGCATTCATTCAGTGAAGGTGAAATTTGAGCCAGAGAACTTCTGAAAATTTAATCTAGAATTACTGTAGTACTTTCTTCTTTTCTGAAAGTGTTATTTATTGACTTCTTGGAATCACTGCAGCAAATATGTAATGTAAGAGAAATTTAACTCTGAAAAGTAATTTGCAATGTTGTCATTGCCATTCTTGTTTTTCTTGTACGTTTGAGTTCTTATTCTGTAAATGAAGCCAGACTAAGTAGTTCTGAAAAATCTTTTTTTTTATTGTTTTTTCTTTTTTAAAACACTTTTATTCCTTCCTTTAAATTTGAGTGCTTAAGGAAACAGACATCTTCCTGGAGATCTGTTTTCAATTTCCTTTTAAACATCCCCCTAAACCTGCCTTTTCTAAAACTTTATTTTCTCTGTTGTACAAGAATAAAAGTTCTTTTTCACTGTGTTTTCGCTAACTTCTCTTGGTGCATGAACTTACAGGATTTAAATCATACAAGATCAAGTCCATATAATTTCTGGATAAAATACATTTTGGATTATTTGGGGGATCTGACAGTTACATTGTAAAGAGTTCATATAGCTAAAGTCAACTCAAGTGGTGTACTCAGTTTTGTAACTGAACACAATTATTGGGTAATAAGTACTCGGTGTGAAGAAAATAAATTTATCCTGTATGATGGCTGCCCTTCCTTCATACTCTCAGCTAATGAACACAAGGAAACTAAACACTGCAAGTACCATGATTAATTGTAAATACATATAGAGAGTACTGTTTCGTAGCTTAATATCTGAGCAGCTACAGTATGTTATTATGTGGTATCCATGGATATATATAATTTTTCTATTTATCTTTTAAGCATTGAAGCAAGGAGTTAGATGCATACTCATTTAAATCCACTGGTAGAAATAGTATTTGAAAGTTTTGATGGTTGTCTTTGCTATGAATTTATACAGAAAAATTATCCAAACTTACACAGGTCATAATGTAATTAACTTGATGTCATCATCTTTAGTGTCATAAAAGAGAAGTGTTTTGGATCAAGGGTTACCTAGCACACATTATCAGTGCTTTGTGTTGGAAACTACATAAAGTCTTATTTTGCCGTAAACTGATTTAATGATACATAAATACAGCAGCAAATTGAAGGAGGAATCTGGAGAACTGAGGAGAAAAAAACCTCCACACATTGTTAATGAAACTGTGCAAGACCTAACATCAGGATTTACAAAAGCAAAACTGTCCCACAAAGTAACACAAGCACAAAAAATGTAAAAATAAGTTTAAGTGACTGGCATAATTTATTTGACTCAAAGAAAAGGTTCACTGAACTCGTATTGCCAGATGAAAATTTTTACTGTAAATACATGAAAGTAGAAAGCACCAGTGGCTGACGGGCTACTGAAGTGAAAGACTAGTCTTAGTGTAGGAGCATATCTGATATAAACTTGTGTTTAGATTGTAAAAGGAGTTAACAGTTTGAGGAAGCTTTAAATTAGGATTATTATCCAGGGATTTGGCTACATGATTTATTCAGACCTAACTAGAAGCAGGGTCTTGAAATTTTAAGTATTTCTGTGGTCTGCAAAAATGTCATAGTAGTCACTTATGTGAATGACAGAAATATCATACTTGCTAGAGTAAAGATATGTGCATGTCACATTTCTGACAACGTAAATCACGTTTTTCACTGGTTTTCATTGTGTTGTCAACCATAAAAAACTTTCACAGTTTTGTATTTGCTATGTGTTGGCTCCATTCCAGATTTTCTGTTTGATACATCAGTGATTGGATTGGGTGGTTGTGAGGACTGAATTTCCTGGATCTGCACTTGGTGAATATATTTTCAGACATAAAGGGAAAAGGCAGATCTGCTTGCCTAAGTGATTGCAGATTCTAAAAATGGGCTTATATTAGAGAAATTTTATTTTTTAAGATTAGCTGTAGCGTGGTCTACCTCTTAAACATTTTTCTTTCCTGCAATATTAATATTTTTCAGATATCTTTGAGTATTACTGTAAATTCATACATTGAAATCAGAGGTTATTGAATTGAAAATAGGTGGTTTGGAATAACTTCAGAAAATATACAGGTCATGTAAGGTGGGTTGCATATAAGAAGTTGAATCCCTAGAACTGAAAGAAATTCAGTCTGTCTTTCATAGGTGTTTGTTTTAGTCTTTAAAATGATTTCCTGGACAAGCTGTAGAGAAAGAAACAAATTATAAATGAAGGATGTGGCAAAATATTTTGTTTAAAATGAGTTGTCCCACTTAGTGCTGTTGTATTGACACAGTCTCTTGCCAAGAAGTATCAGGGGTGAAATATACCATAGGTCTAATTAATTCGGTCTCAGAGCAATTAATAATTCAGAAATGTTTTAGTGCTTATTGATGTTTAGCATTATAAGTGGACAAATCGTGTATGTACTTTTAGCATCTACACAGGAAATTATTTGAGAGGAGAAGGAAGAATACTAGATTTTTAATTGCTGATTAGAGCAGATGATTTCTAGATTTTTCTAAGAACTTTTCTGGATTTGTATTATAGCCAGCTTCTTGTTTTGCAAACTATCAGAGTAGTAATATTGAAGTAGCAGGGATAAAACCAGCTTATTTTCTGTAGAAAATGTAATGGTCTGAAGGCTGCATCATCGAATAATGACAATATAGTAGTTAATAATGTAAATCTTAATTTAAATAGTAAAATTCAATATCCCTGAAAAAAGCCATATTCTTTTATATACACATGTGCACAAAAAAGACCATAGCAAAGAAAATATTTGTAGGTTTGCTTATGATTCATCAAATTTGATCATTTGCCTAATTGAATTTCACTGTACATCTTCACCTGACTGTCATGGTAGTAGCTTCTTATTTTTAATTAATATTCATACATGTGAGACTTACATGTTCATTGACACTTAGTAATTTCACCTGGCTTCTTTAGTATGCTGAAAACTTTATTCAAGTTATTCATATAGCACTAAGAAATGAACCATAATACAGAGAGCATTGAAAATAATACTGTAAAAATGAATCATTATGTTATGGAACATAGAGTAGTAACAGCAGATGTATTGTTTCTAACTCTGAAAAATATGAAGATAAGTATACTATGTCTGTATGGGAAACGCATTTCCTCCGTACTGAGGGGCTGTTGCTCTATGGTCTGGGTCTAAGCTTGCACATTGTTTTTGTAAATGTTAAAATAAACGTTTTGTAGATTCCTATAGAAAATATAAACAATGTATGGCTTTTCCTTTTTAGCCCAGTGAACTCAAGCTCAAAACCTCAAACTTCTACCTGTAAAATAATATAAGACTAGATTTAATACAACTTGGTGGAGAATGTATTGGAGCAGCAATCTGTTTACACATCGAATGTATAAAGAGATACACTGTTTCTAAAATGACATAAATATGACCCTGATGCTTTTCTTCATATAGATATTAAAAATATATTTTAAAAGATAATTTAAAAATTATTCTTGGTCATTCAACCATATTCCATAAGACTATATTAATCTTTACATTAGTATCATGTTCTTATAGGTTCATTCCTGTACCCAGGAATTTCCTCCTAATGTTGTGCAACTAGATAGTCAGTGGTATGCAGCAGTTGCCTATAATCTTTCATTTATAACTTGCTTTTTCTGTCCTGCTTGATGGAGAGAGTCCATTCAGGCTTACATGCACAATATAGCCATGTTGGATGAGAAGCCTATTTCTTAATAGTAAGCTGAGAAAAACAGCAGGGGTTTATGTGGTTTTTGTTTGTTTTGTTTTGTTTTTTTACTGTTAGTGGATTATCTTTTTTTTGGAGGGGGATTGGGTGGAAGCTTTCAGAAGAACCTTTGTGGGGTTTTCAGGAGGAAAGGGTGTCAGTTTTAGTGTCTTGAGGATTCACTTTCTTTTTTGTTTTCTGTTTTGTTTTGTTATTACCTCTAGTTTGTAATACAGAAGCCATCAAGATTGCAGAAAAGAGAGAGAGAACATTAAGTCATTAAACCAATCCATTCATCTTTCTTGGGTAAACTGATTTCCATGATATAAGTAGCATCAGTTTGCTCCACAATGTTACAGAGTTTATATACGTGCAGTACTTTAAAAAAAGTAATGACAAGAAAATATTGTCACTGAACTGTAACTCAAGATGTATTTAATAGGTGTGGGGTTTTTTCCAAGCATGGGTTGTGATTGGATAGAAGAGATTCCTGTGATGTATTGGAAAAGAACCTTTTGCTATTTTATGTTAACACCGAGAGATGTGCTGCAGTCATTGGCTATAGTGTCTCTAGAGAGAAATACTGGAGTTCATCTCAGCCCTAAGGGTACCTCTCAAGCCTTGCTGAATAAACTAGTGGAATATGAACGTGCAAGCGGAAAGATTGGTTTTCATTCTGATAACATCTGTGACAACTCAGGAAAAACTGCCATAAGGCCATAGTGGTATTTGGTAAAATGAACAGTTATGAACTTTTAGCTTTACATATTATCGACTTCTAAAGTGTAAATTTAGCCTAAATGCATAGACTGACATAAGTTAGTGACATTTTTCAAGTACTTGTTTGATAACAAGTAGTTTCTGCAGGCATCTTATTCATCACCTTCTGAGACTATGTTCATAATGTTGACTAGAAAACTATTTATAAAGTTTTGTAAAGTCTTTCTCCAAGAAATGAGCACATCCTCCAGAAGACTAACTGAATATTATGGTATATATTTGTCTTATTCTCTAAGAGTGTCTCTCCTTTCTTTTTGTTGACATGTTTGTTTCTGCCTGTTTTGTTTCTGAAGATAGTCATCTAACCACAAAGTTGTGTAAGTAGGTCTTAGACTGCCAAGTATGCCCCTACTAGTTCGTAGGCATGGTGGACTGGTCAGTGGTGTGTAGCTGTGCTGAAAAACCTGTATTGTATTTAGCTCATAAAGAGCAGCATGCCTGTAACAGGGCAGCACTGTGTGTACAGCTCCTGTTTTTTTTGATTTTTAAGGTAGAAGTTGTTCTAATGGCTGTAGATCTTGCTCTCTTGTCTCTTCAGACTCTAGAGTTTGTGCAACCATATAACCATTTTAGATTATAATTGAGTGTGTGTGATTACATATACTGTATATATATAAACTAGTTTGCATCATTCAATACAGAGAAGGCAAATTTTATTTAAGTGCGGTCTTCAGAATCTGTTACAACACGTACACTATTGGTTAATATACCATATAGAAATTTTTTTTGGGGGGGAAACCTACTAACCTAAACCTACTAAACTTAATACTGCTACTACCTTGGTGTAGGAAAAAGCCCCTGCTAGTAAGAACTTTCCTTGACTTAAAAACCAATTTAAATAGACATGGCTGCTCGCACTAAGGAAATACTTGTGAATTTTCAGCTTACAAAAAAAGAAGCAGATAATAACACCCTCCCCCCCCCCCCCCCCCCATTTTATTTCTGAAAAACAGTGTTGTAAGCTAAATATGGGACCTAAGGGTACCAAATAATACCTGCATTACTTACTTTAGCTCTTAGGTAAAAATGCAGCTTATGGAAAAGGATCCTGGTGTCCTTCCTTGTAAGACAGATCTCTGTCTTCCTTTTTGCTGGTACCTGACTGCTGGGTATTTAGTCACAGATGTCATTCAGCTTCTGAAGGAAAAGTACCTCTTGAGACACAGCTGGTTTTCAGTCCAGTCGTGACTGGGCAGATCTTCAGGGTCACTGGTGCTATGGATTTGAGAAGGTTTTGCTGGAGAAGGCTAAACAACGATCAAACCTTTCAGTTGAGAATGGTGAATCTCTTTAAGATGTCACAGATGAAATTATTCATTTTTTAATAAATAAGGGAAGATTTGGCATTCTTGGGCTTTCTGTTCCAGAGAAAAAAACATTTCTGTGTTTTCCTAAAATGCTCTGTGGCTGACATGAAAAATGTCTGATTGCTATAGCTATTTAGTAGGAAATTTCTCATCTCTTTACTAGCCTG
The DNA here is from genome assembly GCF_047716275.1 of Strix uralensis. Taxonomy (NCBI): domain Eukaryota; kingdom Metazoa; phylum Chordata; class Aves; order Strigiformes; family Strigidae; genus Strix; species Strix uralensis. Next base: position 24,495,396 of record NC_133977.1, read on the forward strand.
TGCAAAGACCCTTTTTTGTGTCTTTTATTGTGGTAAAGTGTATTTGCTAAGGACTCAAAAGATCTTGTAGCACAGCTGAAAAAGCAGGGAATTAAAGTCTGTGCATACCCTTGACTGGCTGATTTTGAGGAAGAGAGGGCTTGTGTGACGTTAGGTTGCATGTCCATGAGAATTTATTTTCTGCTGGATAATTGTTAAAAAATAGAAAGTTTCCTCAAGTAATGTTAAGTTGACCTAAAAGTTACCTAAAAGTTGACATAGAAGAGGCGGATTTCTGGGATTCATGGTGTCATGTGTTAACTGACTTCAGAGCTGTTACACTTTGTGAAAAAGTATGTCATCAATTTTTTTCCTTCCCAGCACACCCCTACTATATTGAGCTCACACTGTGATCAGAAAAGAAGTTATGTCTAGCCAATTCTCACCTCCTGGGTAGCACAAGCTCAGACTGTGACATTTTTGGTGACAGAAGCCTATAGCAAATGGAGCAACTCATCTAAATCTGCTTCAACTTTTTTCCTCTTGGGAATGAGGCCTCACAGCACCTTGACCAGTGTTCACAATATTTCTGTACTGGGTATCTGGCCATGGCGGGGCTGCATGGGTGGCCTCTGTGAGTACAGGCTGGGGCTGCCCCATGCTGGACACAGCCAATTCCAGCTGGCTCCAACCGACCCACCACAGCTGAGTCCAGCAGCCAAGATGGTGGCGCCTGTGGGAAGACACATCCAAAAAAGGGCAAAACGCCACATGTCAGTGTGAGTCAAAAAAGTGTGAGAAACAGCCCTGTAAACACCAAGGTCAGTGAAGAAGGAGGGGCAGGAGGGCTCCAGGTGCTGTAGCAGAGATGCCCCAGAAGCCTGGGACAGGCCATGGTGAAGCAGGTATTTCCCTGCAGCCCATGGAGGAGCATGCCGGAGCAGATATCCACACTGCAGCCTGTGGAGGACACCATGCCAGAGCTGTGGCATGTGGAGAGCCCACATCGGAGCAGTCTTATACTGAGCCCTGCAGCCTGTGGGAAGGACCCATGCTGGAGCAGGGGAAGAATAGGAGGAAGGAGTAGCAGAGAGGACCTGCAGTGGTCTGACCCCAGCCCCCATCCTTCCAGGGCCATGTGGGGAGGGAGGAGGTATAGGAGTTGAGAATGAAGGAGTGAAGTTGAGCCTGGAAAAAGAGACAAGCAGAGGGAAAGTGCTTTTAGGTTTTGTCTTTGTTTCTCACCATCCAAATCTATTTTAATTGGTAATAAAATATTTTTCCCCAAGTCGAGTCAGTTTTGCCCATGACAGTAATTGGTAAGTGTCTGTCTTTATCTCAACGCATGTGCTTTTTCACTTCATTCTCCCCCGTCCCACTTTCTTTTGAGGAGTGGGAGTGAGAGAGCAGCTGGCTGGGACTCTGGAAGCCAGCCAAGGTCAATCCACTACAAGGTTGTGTTGACAAGGGCTGCAACACTCACCAGTGTCAACAAGCAGGACTGGATTCCATTCTGTCTCTGTTCATAAAATTGGCTTATTCTGAAGATATTGTGCCCATGAGTGTTAACTGTGCTCTCATTGTGGAAAATAGAAACCTTAAAAGAAGTGATCTATTATTGTTTGTTGTAATTTAATCAATTTATTATTTTTACATCATTTGAAAGTATATCTGGCCTCAGAGAGAGTACTGTAACTTTGGAGAGAGTATGTTGTGTTTTTTATATAAATCTAACTCTTCATCCATCATAACTTCTTTAATTATGGGGCATAGCACCACCAAAATTACAATTAAAAATCAGGAAGATGCAAGTCAGGAAACCCAAAAAGGGAAAGACTAAACTTCAGCCCAGTTGCTTTCTTCTTGTGCATATGGCTTTAAATGTAGAATGTAGTACCTGTCTAATAGTATAATATAAACATTAGTTTAGCAAGCATAGTATAAGCCACCAGATGGAGTAGTGTTGCCATCAGAAATTAAAAGAGTAATAGAAAAGGTATGGTTTTTCTTTCTACTTTTGTAACATAACTTGCAAGATTTTTTAAGGTACTGTGCCAACTTGGTGTATAAATCCATATGTTAGAAGCTGTAACCATTGGCTGTAGTACATAGCTGTGTTAAAACATTTCTTACTTTTTCACAATAAGGTGTGTTTTAACTTAATGTTTAGACTAGGGTGAGAATGTTTTTCTTGTTGTGAGGTTTGTATTAACCTGAGTTGACAAACTGCATGCAAATTTGATTTTTCTGTTCCCATTTCGTTTTTTTCCTTACCTCATAACTTGTATCTGTTTGCTATGTCGTTACTGGTAGCTAATTTTCTATTACGATTCTGACAATTAATTAAAATACTTCTTGCTACGGTGCTTTAGAATTAAAAGAGAGGCAGATGATGACTATGCCAAAAGCTTTTAGTTGTGGATTTTTGTTGCTGTTGCCCTCTATTTTCTGTTTCTTTTTTTCATGTTTTCCTAGGATCTTCTTGCACAAGAGCCTAAAAGCATTTAAAGTTTGCAGAATGAAAAGATGGCACAGGCAATGCTGGTACCACCAGGATCTGACAGCTTCTTCTATTTCACCGAAGAATCTCTTGCAGCTATTGAAAAACGTATTGCTGATGAAACCTCTCATTGTGACAAAGATGAGCATAAAGATGATGGTGCTCATGAAGAAAATCACCCAAAGCCAAGAAATGACTTGGAGGCAGGAAAGACACTGCCATTTATTTATGGTGATATTCCTCCAGGAATGGTGTCTGAGCCCCTGGAGGACCTGGATCCATATTATATCAATAAAAAAGTAAGTATTTTATATTAAGAGTCTAATTAGAACATTCCTGATGAACTATGCTCTGATGTGGAGGTAGTCAGAAGCGCTGGCTGAAAGTACTATATGGTATGTGATACCATGTTAATTATTTTGAATACACTATAAATATGACTAACTCTTTTGCTGAAGCTGCCTTTTTTTTTTTTTAAAGAGCTTTTCTTTTAATGTCTAAGGCTTCCTTATAATGATATTTTGAGTTAGTGGATTTTGCATTAGATGTCCTTTCTTCACCAAATCTGATTGAATGCTGAGCCTCTCTGTTCCTGGGGTTTCTAGGAAACATAGTACCTGAGATCTAGTTCAGTAGGGTGGTCTTTGGACAAAGTGCTCATTCAGTCATCTGCCAAAATGATTGACCTTGAAAAATTATTTCCTTGAAATCTAATAGAAATACTTGTTTTATAAAAAGTTAAATGTTAAACTCTATTTGACTAGGGAGGGACATAAGTAAAAAAAAAAAAAAAAAATTATCACATATTGCCAGCTTCATGCGATGTGATTTCTGTGGATTGGTAACAGCTTGTCTCACTTACAGATGTGAGCTCATTGTACTAGTTTGCTTCAGAACCATTGCAACTATTCTGAGTGTCATGGGGAAGATTTGATTTTTCTTGCCACTTAGATTTTTCCTGATTATTTTAATAATCAGGATGATTTTAATACCAGTTCTCCAGCAAGTAATCACTCCCTGCATTGCCCCATGAGGAACATGAAGACAGTACACTGGTAGGACAATTTGAGGTCTCATGCCCTCAATAATAGTATGTTACAGAGCAAGGAAGTTCTTGAAAGTCTGTGCATCATTCCTCTTAGAATCACTTTACATCTACATGAATACAAAGTTTTCCTAGAAATTTTATATAAACGGTGTGGTTTTGTTTAATGTAAAAGAGGATTTGTGGCTCAATATCAGTTCAGCAAAACAGTATAAAAATAAATTCATGTGAATAGCCCCACATTAACTTCTCACATGGGACTGAGTGTAAAGACTAAAACTCTGTAGTAGACCTGAGGACAAAATCTAAATTTATATATACATGCTGTAATGTGACTTGGTTTCTTTTATAGATATAATGTTAACAAAAGGAGAAAGGATCAAGGGTGATGACTTTGGCAAGTACAGATGAAGGAAAAATATTCTTCTGTAGGCATAAGTGGAATGATGTTCAGAATGAAAGCAAAATTGAGTTTACATTAAGAAGGCAGTAGAAAATAAGCAGCGAGAGGTTATTTTATTGTGTGTAATCAATAAAATGCTTGTTGAATTAAAAACAGGTTTTTGAAATGAAATACTGGATAATCAACAGGTTAGTATCTTGCATGTAAGTAAGTGACCAAAGAGCTATATTATCTCAGTAAGAAGCAACTAACTTAAAGCAGTGTTTTTGCTAGTACAGAACATTGAAGACTAATAATCAGATGTAGGTTTTTTAGTTATTTTAGTTCTTGTTGTTTCAACTTCATGAAGGCTACTGTCAAATGATCTATTTCTTTGACAATAGAATATCATTAGAAAACCTACTTATTTCCGGATATTAGCCTTTTGGGAGAATAATCATAAGATGTAGATTGAATTAAGATTTCATTAGGTGATATTTTCATTGTGTCTCCTAGTCAAAATCAAAAATGGTTGCATAAATGGTACTAGTGATGACTGCACAGGCAATAAAGGCAGTAAAGCCTTTAAAACCCAAGGATGGCTCACCTCAAGCAGTTTTAAAGTTCTGAAATGGTTAAATAGTTGCTCGTAAGTGTCCAGAAATTGTTAGTTAAATGCTTTGTTTTGCATTGCCATCTGAAGTGCAAGTAATATAGCTGGATTAATTTTAAATGTTAAAAATGACAAATTTTTAATTATATCCTGGAAAATGCTGAAATGAAGATTTTGTTTAAGGGCACAGAGACAAAGAATGTATGGCGTTCGGTTTTCTTTGCTCATGTGAAAAGTTAGAATCTGATATTTGCTTGTATAATTCTACTGAAAATAAATTGGGCTACTTATGTCTGTGTAAGTGCAGCCTCTTATCCTCTTATTTATGGTAAGATTGCCAACATGTATCCTTAATTTCCTATCTCCTATTCCCCCCCTCTTTTTTTTTTTTTTTTTTTGTTTTAAAGACATTTATAGTATTGAATAAAGGGAAGACAATCTTCAGGTTCAGTGCCACACCTGCCTTGTACCTTTTATCTCCTTTCAATATTATTAGAAGAATAGCTATTAAGATTTTGGTTCATTCATATCCTTTTCAAGTGGTTTGTTAAAAATTATTGCTGGTCTTTTTTAATATGTAATAACACTGGGTTTTTTGGTTTGGTGTTTAAATGTCTTCCTACCCTTAATTCTTTCTCTCAAAATGCATTGGAGCTAAGATTTGTCACTTTAACCCTCTGATGAAATTCAGAAGAGATGCACAGCAGATATGCCTAGATTAGAGTTAGTGGTATAGTCATCATTATTGTGAAACATCTTTGCATTATTTATGACAATGCTAGTGATAGTAAACTGATTTGTGTCATATATGTTGTCAGTGTTCTATAGTCTGGTCAATTCCTCATGTTTTGTCTGATGCAAATTCAGCATTAAAAAAGAGTATGTTCCTTAACTACAGTCAACATTGTTCAGCATGCTCATTATGCTCACTATTTTGACAAACTGTGTATTTATGACGTGGACTAACCTTCCAGAGTGGACAAAGAATGTAGAGTAAGTATACTTAAATTAGCTAGTAATTTTTTAAGTGATTTAAAAACAAAAAGCTAAATTAAGAGCTAGACCATGTAGTTTTACTTACCCTTGTGTGTAATGCCAGTATTCTCCTGTTTCTAGCCTGGAGCTTAGTCCTAGCTGCAACTCACAGCAGCACAGACCTGCAAGCTCTAGGAAGGAAAGGCTGTGATATTGTTAACCTTTTTCTCTGAACAAGACTCTGATTAATACAGTTCAGAATGTTTGTGCAAGTAATGTTTTTATGCATTCTTCCTCTTGAGCTGTTCCTTTAGCATTTTTATTTTAAAAAAGAAAAAAGGACGAAAATAGCCATTCAACCTGAAACTACTGCTTTGTAGTGTGGAAGATGCTTTCTTAAGTCTACCTGGTCAGCCATCAAGTAACTTTATCACTTACTCATGGATTTTATCTCTGACATGGCAACTTTGCTGAAATTTTTATTTGAGCAAAAGTATTTTCTTCATGTTAGTCATGATTATTATTATTTGTGCTGAACTTTCAAAATCTTATATGCCAGAAACTGCAAAAATATGTTCAGGTAAAATGAATAAATCTAGTTATCTTGCAGAAGAATGGTGGGAAAACAGTCTTGGTTTATGTGAGTTTGTAACTGCTCTTACAGTATATGTACTCCTCACTGGTTTTGAGTGATTTTCCTTTATGCCTGTGATGTTGTATTACTGAATGACAATCTTTTAACTTTTGCTTGGATGTTTTCTCACAGGTATACTTTCACTGGAATTTATACTTTTGAATTTCTGGTAAAAATCCTTGCAAGAGGCTTCTGCATAAATGATTTTACTTGCCTTCGTGACCCCTGGAACTGGCTTGATTTTGTTGTCATTTCCTTTGCGTAAGTATATAATTTCTTTTAAGTAAAATATCAGTTAGAATTTTTTTGAACCTGTAACAATTTGTTTGGGTTATTTTAGCTCATTTAAAATTAATTGTAGTTGAATTGTGTTTCAAATTTTTCCGTTTTAATATTTTACACTAATGTAGCACACAGCAGAATTAGTGGACTATTCCACAGTATGAAAGAGAAGTTACCACTGAACAATCAATTTTAAATAGTATTTGAAGAAGAAAATCAGGGAGATCCATTTCATTATTAATTTGCATTTAATGAAAATACGTTAAGGGTGTGTTTCTTAGGGAAAACTTAGTTGAAACAGGAAAATATGAATGCAAGTCTTTCATTTAAAGTTGCCCCTTCCAAAAAGTATAGTCTGGAATACAGTTCCAGGTAAGTAGTATACACTCTACCTTAATTCTGAATAACTGTGATTTAATCCTACAGGTATATAACAGAATTTGTAAACCTAGGCAATGTTTCAGCTCTTCGAACTTTCAGAGTATTGAGAGCTTTGAAAACTATTTCTGTAATTCCAGGTAAGAAGTAGCTGTGTAAAATGGTAGGCGCTCTACATCACCTCTGTTTAATTTTGTGTGTGCTGTCATTGTGTTTGTGTGTGGAATCCCTTACTACAGATATGTGACAGAGTTTGTGGACCTGGGCAATGTCTCAGCGTTGAGAACATTCAGAGTTCTCCGAGCTTTGAAAACAATATCAGTCATTCCAGGTGAGAGCTAGGTTAAACACTGAGGCTGACTGAAATTCCACAGAAGCTGAACTCATATTTTTAACAGAATCATCCAGGTTTTAATCTTAACTTCAATTTGATTCCCTTTTTTAATTGTCTAAAACACTCAGCCTCAGAGTTTAATACATTCTTGCATGAGAAATTGAATTCCATAGCCTGTGTATATTTCCATTTCATGATGTCAAATTTTCTCTCCCATGTTAAGGATCAAGATTAATTCTTTTTATTTTTCTCTTACTAATGTGAATGATACTGTTTATTGAAGACATTTGGGATTGAAAATTTCAATCTGTTGTAAAAGTTGAATCCCTGACAAAGGAATAAGATAATGAAGAATAGCATGGGTATTGCATGATGTATTTATTACCTTAAGATGCCTATCTTCACCAAACCCCACCTCCACTTGAATAGGATGCAACAGAATGCAATCATTAAAATTTCTATTACAATGCAGTTGTGTTCTGGTTTTGTTTGCAGTTACGGAACCAATATATTGTGTATTGGAATAGAATACTGGCAAAGGTTTGGAGCAAGAGGCATCAAGAAGAAAATAAAATTAACTATTTTCTTCACATGTAGTTTACATGTATAGAGAGCATGAATAAAAAGTTACTTCATTTGAAGAGCAGGTGCTATGGAATGTGTACCATTCATTCCCATTCATATTTTCAAATTAATTTGTCAGGAATGATGAGACTTATTGGTACCTTTTACTTTGGAAAACATTTTGAAACTGTTTTTGTGAAGCTGTGCATGATATTTAATATTGTGTTGGAGTAGTTCACATTGCATTTTAGCTTAGGTAAATATTTAATGTATAATAAAAATCTTTCTGTTTGCAGGCTTGAAGACTATTGTTGGAGCCTTAATTCAGTCTGTGAAGAAGCTCTCAGATGTAATGATTTTGACTGTGTTTTGCCTGAGTGTATTTGCACTAATAGGACTGCAGCTGTTCATGGGCAACTTGAAGAATAAATGCTTGTTATGGCCATCAGAAAATTCAACGTCTTTTAAAAAATACCTAGCTCCGTACTTTAATGGTACAGTGTTTGATTGGACGGCATACATTGAGAATGAAAGTAAGAAATACTGTTGTAACTTGCTAAAATTTTTGTGTATGAACACACCTACACAAGATTACTGTTTCATACTGTAGGTTAAAGATAAGAATCAATTAAATAGGGTGACCAAAGAGTAGGGATTTTTATGTATTGGATCTCAGACTCATGCTGACATGTTTGTTTTTTCTATTAACTGCACTTAGAAACGTATTTATAGGTTTAGGTTGGTTTTAGAATTACAGAATCATGCAGGTTGGACAGGATGTCCACAATTGTCCAGGACAACTGCTGCTCAGCTGCAGGTCCGGTTAGAGCAAACTGCTCAATACCATGTCCAGTCCAGTTTTTAATATTTCCAAGGATTGAGATTCTACAGCCTCTCTGGTCAGCCTGTTCCACTGTTTGACCAGTCTCACAGTAACTTTTTTTAATACCAGTTCAGAATTTCCCATGCACAAATTTTGCTAGTTGCCTTTTATCCTTCCAGTGTGTACCTCTAAAAAGAGTCAGGCTTCATCTTCATGACAGTCTTTCATGTTATACTTGTAGGTAGCATGAAGATCCTTCCACACACGCTTTAGCCTTCTCAAGGCTGGATAAAACCAATTCTCGTAGCCTCTCCCTGTATCTTTAGGTTATAAATAAAACAGAGAAGCACTAGATAAATGTCAGAGATTTCCTAACTAAGATGTACTTTTATTATTAGGTAGAGGTAAGAAATCAATTGCTCTCTGTGAAATGAAGAACTCAATAAGCAAGTAGAGATTCTGGTATGGAAGGAGATGGTATCCATCTGTATGACCTATTGTTGTTGCTAAGGGGGCTGACAAAGACATCTTTATCCACATATTTTGCAACAGTCTTAATCTCTATAGACGAAAGTGATAACATTCAGGCTGATTTAGAAACAGATTTGTGATAGCACCAGTAAAGCTGTAATACGCAATGAATCATGAGATGTAGTATAACAGCTTTTAGTTGCCAAAAATTTAATTCATTTTTATGTGTGGGTTTGTGCTGGAAGTGGATTCACAGGATATTGCTCAGTAATTAATTGTAAAAGTAGTGTATTTAAGTAAAATAAAATTGGTAAAATAATGGATACTAGCTTTCCTCCTCACTGACCTAAAAGAAAATACAGTTGTTGTAGGCTGAGTTTTGATAAGTCATATTTTCTTCCTTAAAAATGAACATTAAAGTTCTCTGGTGTTTTCTGTATTTTCAGATTTTCTTTCTATACTTCCGAATTATTAAAGTTCTGGAAATTCTGTGACTGTAGTTACATTTTCTATGCAATCTATCATTTTAGCTAGTTTATTTACCTAAGAAGGGTTGTGAAAATGGAGTGGTGATAGTGCTTTGTGGGCAATTTTGGCTGATAGTTTATATGCTGTAGAATACTTGTGAATTCTCTCTTCAAATACAGTATATAGATTTTCTATTTCCATTTCCCACTAAGTAGCAATCTAGAACTAAAATCTTCCAGAATGTCAGTTGCTTCCTATGCTACAACTGTTGATATTGCTGGTAGGCTCTACAGAGTGCTGATGCAGGCAAGGCAGTTCCATCCAGTTGTGTTTGTATTCCTCCTTTCTTGTATAACCTGTTCTTAATCATTTGTATGTGTCAGATGCATTATAATTTTACTAAGCTCAGTTGTAGATCCTACTAATATTTTTTTTCAGCATATCATATGCTGGTCAGCCGTGACCGAGTGTGATACCCTCTAGTGACTTTTCTTAATGTCTGTGCATTTTCATTTATTAAGGAACAAGGCCAGATTCACTGTTATAAAATACATGCACAGATCTTGTATCCACATGTCAAAGCACTGGCACCTGGTATTTAGATCAGTATCTGAACATTCAGAGTTTTGGCTGGTTCTAAAGTTATTATGGAAGTAATAGGATTATAGTTTTTCTAACACTGTATAAGTACTGTTCTTGAATGGTAGGATTCTGGCATCACTAGTTTTGATTTAAGTTTTCAGTTTAGAATCCTCCTATCTTCACAGATTCTTCATCCCATGGGCTGTTTCTATTTAAATACTACACTAGTTTTTTACCCTGTGAAAAACCAAAGCCTTCTGTCAGCTTGAAAGGTACATTGAGGATGACAGAAGATTAGTTTAACTGAGATAAAAGTTTTCTCCAGGTCTCTGTCTCTTTTCCAGATGTCAGTGCCTGGCTATCCTCACAGTGAAAAGTTTCTCCTTATATACAGTCAGAACCTCTTATTTCAAATTATGCCCATTGTCTGTCATTGTGCTGCACACCAGTGAGAAGAACCTGGCTCTGTCCCCTTGATAACTTCCTTGTAGTTGCTGGATGCTTTCTATCAACTCCCCCCACAACCTTCCCTTCTCCAGGCTGAAGAAGGCCAGGTCCCTCAGCTCTCCTCACAGGCTGAATGTTCCAGGCCCCTCATGGCCTTGGTGACCCTCTGCTGAACTTGCTCGACTTTATCAATGTCTTTCTTGCACTGGGGAGGGGGGGGCAAACCTGGACACAATATTCTAGGTAGAGTCTCATGGGCACTGAGCCAAGGGGGATAGGCTCTTCCCTCACTCTGCTAGCTGTGCCTCTGTTCATGCAGCCCAGGAGGCTGTTCCCCTTCTTGGCTGCCAGGGCACGCTTCAGCTTGCTGTCTGTCTGCCAAGAGCCCTGGGCCTTTTCTGCAGAGCTGCTCCCCAGTCATTCAGCTCCCAGCCTGTATCACTGCACGGGGCTCTTCCTTCCCAGGTACACAGCTCTGCGTTTGTCTGTGATGAAATTTATGTGTCTCCTGTCAGCCCATTCCTCCAGCCTGCCTACATCTCTCTGAATGGGGTCTGCTCTCACTCATATTAACTTCTTCCCCAATTTGTTATCATCTTTCTATTTGTATCTTTTTATTTGTTCTTTTTTTTTTTTTTAAGGACAGCACAGTTGTTAAAGGAATACATTTTTTTATTAATGATTATCTCTGAAGGCTACCACCTTATAATTAAAAAAAAAATTCTGTGAAGTTGTTTATTGTCATTGGAGCATCCATCTTCTTTTTAAATGTTACCTTCATCTTTTCAGTCACAGGATGTGCTAGTAATGTTGCTCTGACTTCAAAACTGTTAGCCAGCTATTGTAAATAGTTTCATTTGAAATAAGATATGTTTTAATTGTCTGATTACAGTCTACCTACTGAATAAGAGAAGGAGTTTTAAGCTTTGTGCTTTCTTTCTGTCATTTATTGAACATCAGATTTTGGAAGGATATTCAGAGTTTGCTATGAATCAAGAAGAGAATATGCAACTTATATTGTTCTAACCATTGTTCTAGGATTTTATTTTTACATTGAGTTTTTATTTATCCTTTAATTTTGCAACTTTACTTACCAGTATGGCTGTGCCAGTATTTGAACCCATTATTGGGAAAACATGAATGGGAGATTATGAACATTCAAACCATGATAACTTGAACATGGGTTCATACTCACAAACCCCCCCCCCCAAACCTCCTTCCATTTATAATCATGTCACTTCCTATTTTTTCTTTAGGTCATTTCTATCGCATAGGAGAAAAGGATTATCTGCTTTGTGGCAATAGCTCAGATGCAGGGTAAGGTACACTGAAAATTACATACTACCTGTCTAAACAAAATGTAAAAAAAGCCACTCTAAACTTAAGAAGTTAATTTAGCTACCTAAATTCACAATAATATGTGGTCATGGTTCATAGTAAGTAAACACTTGAATGAGTAAAACTGTTAAATAAAAAAACACTGTGAATTTATTTTTAAAACTTATGTAACTAGGAAATTCCATTTCAGCAGGTAGATACTGCATTATCAATGACTTAAGAATATACTTCTTTATCATGGGTTTCATGTGGTTTCTCATCTCTAAAATAGGCATGGGGCACTGGGACTTACGACCAACTTTTGGGAAGACATCTTCAGGATTCTTCTGTCTGTGGACTGCGTGCATAACACTGTCTTGCTCTCTTTTTGTGACATTACTTTGTAATAAAATCACATAATTCTATATTCTAATGATGTATCAGTCCATCCCTTGGCTTTGGTTGCTTATGTCTTTAAAACAGATATACTTAAATCTTTTTTTGTAAACATTTTGTGCATATATGTAAGTAACTACCAGATAATTTTATGTGTGTGTAAATACACATCAAATATACATGCACACATATGAAATCTTTATAGTGTTTTTCTATAGAGGTTTTGGAGGCAAGAACCTCTTCTACCCTTCAAGAACTGAAACAGTGTGCCTACAGTTGATATCAAGATTGGATCACCTACTCTCAAAACTGATATGTACAGTTTCAGGAGATAAAAGTACCACTATGATGGTTATTTGCTGTTGAGGAATTGGTAGAATTTGTTAATTTAACTTCAATAATTCACAAACCCGAAGAAACCAAGAAATCTGGTATGCCAACCCTGCTGACAGAAAAAATTCAGCATAAAATATATATACTGACTTTTTTTTTTTTTTTGGCATGGAAATATGCACCTTAGGGAATGTTTGTGTTAAGTAAATATATTGTTTCCATTGAAGAGGTATCTGCAGAGCTAATACCAAACTGTTGGGAAAAAGGTTTATTTTGTGTATAATGGTGAAAGAAGGTAGGAAAAAAGATTTTTGTTTACTTGCTTGCTCTTTTCTGGCTTTTTTTAAAGAACACTCTTTTGATTTCCTCACTAATTTTTAAAATGTTGTAAACTGCAAATAGCAGCCCCCTTCACAGATTAGATCTAATTAGCCTTCATTAGAAGCTCGAGATACAATAATTTAAAAACAATGTTAGTGTTATATGATTTTTTTATATGCATTGCTTTACTTTTTTTTTTGTTTTTTTCCTCCCAGTAAATGTCCAGAAGAGTTCATCTGTGTGAAAGCTGGTAGAAACCCCAACTATGGCTATACTAGCTTTGACACATTCAGTTGGGCTTTCTTGTCACTGTTTCGACTGATGACACAGGACTACTGGGAAAATCTGTATCAGCTGGTGAGTGTATAGAAAAAATTGTGGTTAGTGTCTTACTGTCCCCCAATCAAACATGGAAAGGCCATTCATATTTGTATTACATACCGTTGTTATTGTTAGCAATTGAAAATGAACAATATTTATGAAACGGAACAAATTCAGTTGCAGAATTAAGCAGACATGGGCACTTCCTACAGAATCTCACATGATTTCTGAAGAGGCACATGAGGTTTATTCGATCGTTTATTTGATTTTTACAGTGTATATTTCATTTTGTGCCTCACGATAAGATCTTCTTTTCAGAAATTTTAATATTTAGTTTAAATTGTAAAAATACTCTTTGACAGCAAAATCTGAATCTTCATTTTTGTACTTTGAATACTATTTTTGATAACTAGGAATGCATGTCTTGATATAAATTTTCTAACCATAGCTTTTCATTATAAGGTGTGTGAAAATTTGTTAATTATAATAAATATTGTCTTTGAATTATTTAATAAATTGTGCCATCTTTAATTCTTTTGGTTATTTTACGGGGAAAGCATGCTAATACATGGTAAGCATACTAAGCATCCAACCTGTGATATGCAATTTACATTAATTACTCTGATCCCACATCCTTTTCAAGATTATTAGGCATTAAAAGAGGTTTGTCTCAAAGCAGCATGATCCTTAAACAAGTTTTTCACATACGTGAATGCTCCATTTATTTTGATTACTTTGTAATTCAGAAAGCTTATATGATCTTATTACAGAAGGAAGAACAACTCTATTGAGTTTTGCACTTTTCAAATTCAGTAAATGCTTATGAATGCAGAACTGATGCATGTCTTCACCAGATGGATCATTTCTCTTTTTCTCCTGTAGACACTACGAGCTGTTGGCAAAACATACATGATATTTTTTGTTCTGGTCATTTTTCTGGGTTCCTTCTATTTGATTAACTTGATTTTGGCTGTGGTTGCCATGGCCTATGAAGAACAAAATCAAGCAACTATGGTTGAAGCAGAACAGAGGGAGGCAGACTTGCAGCAGATGCTTGAACAGCTGAGGAAGCAGCAAGAAGAAGCTCAGGTATTTTCTAACAAGAGTTTGAGCTTTAGTGTATTCCTTTGCATGCTATTCATTCAAAACAAAACCAATAATTGAATTTAGACTGCTTTCTCTATGGCTATTGCGTTTTTAAATGTCTAAAGCAGTAATAAATTTCTGAACTGAGAACAAAAAGTACTCCCCAAGTCAGAATAATAGTTTTGAAATAAATATTTCTTATCTAGGGGTAATATCCTGTAACCTGTCCTGATGATTTTTCAAATTCTCAGCTTAGAAATAATTACAATACTTGTGAAATACTTGTCAAGCCTTGAGTAAAGTTTAAAATATTTTTATTCATAAATTTCTGACTAATTTTTACTACTTGTATAACCACCAGTGAATCAAAGACTGGAAGCAGTACCCCAGAGTTTTCTCTGCAAAGCAGCTTAAGGAAGCTGTTACTTACAATAACGGTTAAAATTATTTTACTAAATTAATACAGACTGAAGTATGACTCTGTTTAGCTCTTTTGTTTGCAGTTGCATTCACTATAAATAATAAATGTATTAACTTTCAAGTATTTTCTAATGAACTTTGTGGCAGAATGCTGTACACAATGCAGACTGACTCCATGATATGTATGCAAAGTAGAACTCCATTTGAACAGCAACTTTTGTAACTGACCTTTTACTGTAACTCATATTACAGAATTACATTTGAAGTTTTGCACAAATCCATGTAGGCTTTTGTCACTCATCTAGAAGTAATTTGATATAAATCTTAAGAACAAGGACTATAGGTTTCTTTAAAAAATGGTGTGATTTGTAAAGCATCACATTAAATAATTGCTGTGGCAGGCAATAGCAGCAGCTGCAGCAGAGATGACCGAGTACAGTGGTGAAAGTGGGACTGGTGGACGCTCAGATAGTTCTTCAGAAGCATCCAAGCTTAGCTCAAAAAGTGCCAAAGAAAGGAGAAATAGAAGGAAGAAAAGAAGGCAGAGGGAGCTCTCTGGAGAAGAGGAGGACATGAAGGATGAAAAGATTCCAAAATCTGAATCAGATGGAAGTATCAAAAGGAAAGGTTTCCGTTTTTCTTTCGATGGGAGCAGACTTGCTTATGGGAAGCCATTCATATCACCCCACCAGGTACTGTGAATAGTGCAGTTGTAATTTTGTGGGTTTGTGAGATAACTGTAATATCCAGCAAACTTCACTACATCTTTGCAAAGTAATACAACCAAGGAAAAATAATATTGCATTGTTTTTAAATACCAACTTACTGTTGGTATTATTTTCTAGATTGTACCTAAACAAGTGTTTTGAGGATCCAGTGGGTCTTAACATGCACAGCAGCATTGCATTTTCCTAGTTAATTTGAAATAGGAATCCCTTTTTACATCATAAAAGGAAAATTTAAGTGTATTGTATCAGTGTAGAAGACTAAGGGTATTGATATCTTTTAACATAATGCATGATCTATGTGGATCATTAGAATTTCTAGAAGTCTTGATTTTTCTCTTTAATACAGAGATGAAAAATACTGTGGCCTTATGCATGTTCATTTTTTTTCTCTCCAATAATTTCTTTAGGTATACCGTAAATTGACCCATTCAGATGACTTTAATCTCTAGTGCATATGTCTGAAATCTACCTAAGGCAGTGTATTAAAAATAACACTGGCAGATTCCTGGGGAATATAAATTACTATTTTTTAAATATATAGACATGCATTTTGTATATTTAAAATCTTCAGCTGGCCATTTTGTTTGTTTCCTTTGCAGTCTTTACTGAGCGTTCGTGGCTCCCTGTTTTCTCCCAGACGTAGCAGCAGAACAAGTCTTTTCAGTTTTAGAGAATACGGAAGAGAGATAGGATCTGAAAATGACTTTGCTGATGATGAGCACAGCACGTTTGAGGATAATGGGAGCAGAAGAGGCTCTCTCTTTTTGCCACGCAGACATGGTGAACGGCGCAGTAGTAACATTAGTCAGGCCAGTAGATCATCAAGAAGGCTGTTTCCAGTGAACGGGAAGATGCACAGCACTGTGGATTGCAATGGGGTGGTTTCCTTAGTGGATGGACCACCAGGTCTGTTGTCACCTACTGGACAGCTTCTGCCAGAGGTGATAATAGATAAACCAACAACTGATGACAATGTAAGAAAGTTTTAAATTACCCCAGGTTTCATGACCCTTCTTTATTGCACCTGGCCATGTTTTAATGGAATGAAATGCTTTGAAAATGGTTAAGAAGTTCTGAATGCTTTTGCATATCTTACTGTAATGAAATGGGTTTATGGTGATTTCACTCAAAAATGAGAGGCTGAAGCATGAAAATGAAAGAGAACAAAGTAGCAGATTTTTATATACCTGCAGAGCAAGGATATGCATGCACCTGCATAGTGAATCAAATTAGTAATGTGCCATTGCTAAATCTGTTTTAGAATCCAAAATAGGGTGCTCAACTTTCTAAACATTCTGCATATTATTATGTTAGTTTGAATTTTTATCTTTCCTTACGCTTTTAGCCTCCCTTCAAATGTATTTCCTAATTCTCTATCAGTAACCTGCTGGTTCTACTTTTTTCCCCATCCATATATTTGGTATTGTGCAAATGTAGCATAGCCTTTAAGATTATGTTGACATTTTAGAAGTTCTGAAGGCCTTCTTTTTCTCCTGGGTCTCTGAGATGATCTGAGTTTCTCACTGCCTAGGATCAGGGTATAATTAAAAAAAAAAAAAAGTACATGCAGATTCATCCATTTCTTCCTCTGGACAGTTTTCCCTTTTCCCTCAGTCTGCTTTAGGAATGGAACAGAGAGATCTGTTGCATTTTTTTTTTTCCTAGAAACCTTCTTTTACTGAAACAAAAATTTTTACTTGGGTCACAGCATCTGAAAGTACATCAGCCAGATTCCTACAGTTATCAGCCAAAATCCTTACAGTTATAATCTTTTTGCCGTTTATTATACTTTAATTTTCATGCAATTATTTAATTTACTGAAAAAAATCTAGCCATGCTCATGCATTCAAAACTTCTTTATTATTGAGGTCTGGTCAATTATATGACTATAACACAGCTTTCAATGTTTTTAATAAAATACTTTAAAAAAAATTATTCATTTTTCGGGTCAATTAAGTTGGACTTTTGTTTCTTTAGTTGAAATTCATAAAATAAATCAGAGATGATGGCTATGAAAGGTAAAATATATCCTTTAAATTAGTTTTGAATGGGTATGGAGATCAAGACCGATCTTTTTAGAGAATTTAGAGAATTATTGTTATTGCAGAAAACTTCCTAGTATAAATCACTTACTATAAGTATTTTGTGGTTGAACTAGTTTAAAAGTGAAATATTGGTAGAGAAATCATGGAACTGGGAACTGGGAATTTTTCCAATTCTAGTGCTGCAGCCAAGTTTCCTCGGCTATGTCTAATGTGGAGTTAATAGTAGTTAACTAAAATGCAGTGGTAATCTGGGAACTTAATATCAAAATCTTGTTTTAGTATTTTATAAGTATTAACAGTATTCAGAAGTACAACATGAAAATAGTAGTTAAAAAAAAAAATACTAGGCTTATGTTATGTATAATGGGAAAAAATCTGATGTAACGGCACTTAAATACAAAACTTCACGTATCATGAATTCATTGAAACTGAAGTCTTTCTGATACCTGTTTTGCAGTATTTATAGAGTTGAATTTAATTTATGCCCCTCTTTTTTTATAGAGCACTACTACAGAAATAGAAATAAAAAAGAGGCGTACAAGTTCTTACCAAATACCAGTGGAGTTGCTGGAGGATCCCAGCTTAAGGCAAAGAGCCATGAGTATAGCTGGCATTATCACGAATACAATGGAAGGTATGTTATAACTGCAGGTGCATGAACTTTCTTGACATAGTCTTAGACTTGCTTGAAGGTATTATATCACAGTGCAAATACAGAAGGCAAAAAATATGTAGCCATTGCAAATACATAAACTGAATAATAGAACAAAAGTGCATATGTACAGTGAAAAAAGAAACTAAGGAATCTGATAAGCAGGCTAAACTAAGAAACATGTTCTAATTAAAATAGATAATATGTATGTGTTTTATAGTAGTTATTCATGTTTAGCAATACGATTACTGGAAGAAATGCCTTGTGATAGATTTTTCACTAACTATACTGTAAAAATGTTACAGAAAATTAAAGGCAAGGCCTTATTTAATAAGGAGAAAGAAATTATTAGTAAAATTATTTGGAACAGTGAAATTGTTGAATAAGCTTGACTAGTTTTCAGAAACATATTTATGGTGAAATTAATCTTATTTTTCCCAAAAATAAATATTTAGAAATTTGAGAGGACTGTGAAGTTGGAAGTTCTACTGAGAAAACTATCCCTAAGTGCAAGCATAAATAGTGGGGTTTTTTTAAACAGGATTGTATGATATTAAAAATAGACAACTTTTTCAATTATTACCTCAAAACTGTTTTTTCTTCTAGTCTTCTAAAACCTTTTCAGTCAGCAACAATAATTTCAGTCCATGGAAATCTGAGGAGGTTCCTCCAAAGATCTTTAATGATTCGGATAAATATTAAAACCTGAAAAAGCAGATAAACAAAAATTTATCTCTCTTTCTCCAAAAGTTGTTCACTATACGTTTCTTTTTTTCCCAGAACTTGAAGAATCCAGACAAAAATGTCCACCTTGCTGGTATAAGTTTGCCCACACTTTCTTAATTTGGAATTGTTGGGAGCCCTGGTTAAAAGTAAAGAATGTAGTTGAATTTATTGTAATGGATCCATTTGTTGATCTGGCTATCACTGTTTGCATAATTTTAAACACACTGTTTATGGCCATGGAACATTATCCAATGACTGATGAATTCAATAATGTACTTAAAATAGGTAATCAGGTAAGTCCATCAAACTATATAATTTGATACAGTTGGAACCTGGTTTCTCTTTGAAATAGAATTACTTTTATTATTTTTATTATCATCCCATAAAATAACTCTTAAAGCTTAATTGTACTAAAAATAGTCTAAAAATAGTATTTGAGATATATTGTATGTAAGAATTTGATTTCTATGTAAAAACTTATGCAAATGGGTTTTTCAACAACCAGTTTGAATGACACAAAACCAAAAGAAATCTCACTTGTTTTTGTTTAGTATTACAAAAACAGTAGGAGCCAAATTAGATCCTTTCTACTGTAAGTATCATTGACAACACAAGAGTTGGGTGTTATTTTGGATTATTATTTGCACTGTTATTTTTGTATTTCCATGAAGAATGTTGCTTTGATTGGTCCATACCAGTTTGGAAGGCAAAGAATGTGTGACTTCCTCCAAGAGTGTCTGTTGATACAATTTGGTTTTGTTCCCTAGTGGACACAGTCTGTAGGCTGGGTTTGGGGTGGTTGTTTGGATTGTTTTATAATGGCAATAATATAGATAATGTTATCTGCTATACTTCTTAACCTGTGCTTATTGTAAGTAGTAATTCTGGTGATTATAATGTAGCAAAATAATAAAACAACTTGGTAATTAGAATATATTAAATTCTAGTAAGTGTTGGGAATATATTCAGGTTTAAGTCCAGAGTTATTAATGTGTCAACATTTAAATTGTATGCTGTGTTTTTTTTAGCCAATACAGACATCGTTCAATGTTTTAATCTTAACCTGGAGTCAGAGATTATTTACATGGAAGATAATCGTGTCATGGTGCTCTTTAAAATAGATTCAGGATGTATTTGAGGAGAAAGACAGGGAAGATGAATAGGTTAGGATCAATAGCTGTTGCAGAGGGTTGTCTTGTGATCATGCCTGTGTGCTTTACCCAGGAAACACAACCATTTTTAACTTTCATATGTTATGAAGTAGATTAATATTAATTAATTTTGAGCTGTGTGAGTAGAAGTGTTCCTTCATGCTGATAAGAATTTGTGTTTCCTCCCAGTCAGCTAAAATGCCACTATAAACCAGGTGTAGTTTCAGCAGTTGATTTCTTGCTGTTTGAACTGTGTAGCACTATCTTTTAAGGTTTTTCAGATGCTCCTGATTTTTTTAAGTTCATTCATCTTTCTTGTAAAAGATAATAATTTATGCAGTTCTGTAGATGCAGGTCTACATAGATCTGGGCATATATCTTCATAGAGCTGGACATAGATCTACAGTAAATACAATTAATTTATTCCAGAGGTGTTAGCCTTCTTCAGAAGGCTTCAGAGGCAGAAAGGAGTTTTACTTCAAACATGTGCCTTGGCATAATTGGCCTTTCTTTTTGGCAGCTAGAGAGAGAAGATATGCTTATTGTATCTGTGAGTTCTCATGAAGACCTCATTTAATAGCACATCCATCTTTTTCCACACACCTTTGTTAAAGCAGCTTCCATCTGTGGCAAGATCAATTGTTACCTTGCTGAGGAAAGTTTTAGACGGATGGCAGATATGAGAGGCAATCAGGAGGCCCATTAGGAATAGTTGTATTCTTCACTAGTCACTAAATGTATCTTGGATTTAACTAAAGTTAAGAGTTACACTACAGCTCATTCTGATGTTGCCACTTACCTTCTCTGTGAGGTTCAGCTTGTGATAATTTTCCTTACTGACATCCTGCTGTAAGAGGGTTGTTCCTTCTTACATAAGTTGTTATCTGCTAGTTCAACTTATTCATACTCATCTATAAAGTAACAATAAACATTCTTCTTTCAGGTTTTTACTGGAATTTTTGCAGCAGAAATGGTTCTTAAGATAATTGCCATGCATCCTTTTTATTATTTCCAAGTTGGCTGGAATATTTTCGATAGTTTTATAGTTACCCTTAGTTTGGTGGAGCTTTTTCTGTCAAATGTGGATGGATTATCCGTTCTCCGATCATTCAGATTGGTAAATAAATTAGTGATAATAATATATCTGCATTAATTAGTGCATTATGTTTGTATTTTAACTGTACTCATGTAATAAGACACTTTTTAGTAATATGTATATTTTTTGCTAAATGTCATAGGATATCTCTGCAAGTATGTTTTACAAAATTATTTATGTTATCACTGAATACTATGTACCATTTTATGGTTCAGAAGCAACTAAGTATTTTTTCAAGGGGAAGAATAATAGTTTTATTGTAAGTGTTTTAACATGGATGGGTAAAGCACAGTGAAGAGTACAGTCTATTTAGTGCATACTGAGAGAGATAAATATTTGTAGTCTTCTGTCTACTTCCATACCTAGAAATTGCAAGAGGACTAGAAGTGATGTTTAAAATGTAGGAATTATAAAATTAATATTTTTTTAATTTTAAAAAAGATTGATTTCCCCCCAAACAAAAAAGGAGTGCTTTATTTTATTAGAAAAATATTTTTATTTTATAAATGAGAGATTAACTACGAGACATTTCTCCCCTATAATCTCTTTCCATTTTGCATTTCCATTTTGCTTTTATCTGAAAACAGTATTTAATACCTTTTTTATTTTGGGTGGGTTATGGGTAAGAAAGAATGAATTATACTTTTTCCCCTTCATAAGTTGAAATGTTGGACTTATAGCTTGTGTTTGGCTTTTACTTCCTGACTGTGGGTCTGTCTGATTCTTTTTAAATTTGTTGGAGGCAATATTCTTTTGGAAGACCCCATTCTTTGAGGATTTCAGAATCCTTTATTTTCCTTCAGTAGAATCCTATTGAGCTTTATTTTTTAAAAAATTCTTTTTTGCACATAATGGTTGAGATATTTGCCATGTTCAGAATTCACTACCTGAACAAATTCAACCAGCAGTTTCTTTAATGTAGAAAAGAATACAGATATGCTACACAAAAATGAGCAAAGTCTAACGTGTATTAAGCTTTAAAAGTGTGGATTTTATGAAACTCCTGTTTCTGTGTAAGTTACGGTTGTTGGAATTATGTTGAAGTTTCTTCTTTTTGTTACTGCTGAGAGTCACTGGTTCATAATCTGTTTATTTCTGTAGCATTTTTGTAAGTACTGCAAATAATGTATTTTTTTTGTTTGTTTTTCAGTTGCGAGTTTTCAAATTGGCAAAATCTTGGCCAACACTAAATATGCTGATAAAAATTATTGGCAACTCAGTGGGGGCTCTGGGGAATCTGACCCTGGTGCTGGCCATCATTGTGTTCATTTTCGCTGTGGTTGGAATGCAGCTCTTTGGGAAGAGCTACAAGGAATGTGTCTGCAAGATCTCTAGCAACTGCGAACTTCCACGCTGGCACATGAATGATTTTTTCCACTCTTTCTTGATTGTGTTTCGAGTGCTGTGTGGAGAATGGATAGAAACGATGTGGGACTGCATGGAAGTTGCAGGCCAACCAATGTGCCTTACTGTCTTCATGATGGTCATGGTGATTGGAAACCTAGTGGTATGTAGCCAAAAGAATTTGAGAATTCATTTAGAGAAAGAATGGTAACAGAACCAGTAATGAAGATTTTAAGCCCTATTAAATGTGTTATTTAAATATGCTTTTTATGGTTTTGAATTTGCTACAAGTATGGGTTCTGAAATAGAGTTTCCTGTTTGTTAGATTATTGATCCTATATAGAATCTTCAGCTTGGAGGATGGGCCCCCTCAGGGGTCTGGAGTGAAATTCAGAGGATATGGGTGACAGAGAGAAGCATTGTGTGTTAGGGTTTTTGTGGAATACTCCTTGTTACAGAGTGAGAGAGAGAGAGAGAGAAGGGCAAAGGCACCCCAAGTGTTACGCTCCCAGGATGGTAGTTTGCTGTTTGCAGAAGAGAACATACCGGGGCCTTTTCTATCTAACTGATTGAGGCATCGCTTCCAATCATACATAGCCAGGTTGTTGGTTTTTTTTATTTTTCCTGTTCTCTCCTGTCTAAAAGACCACTTTAACATTCTTAGACTCTGAAATTTAAGCCATTTTGAGCCCTGCTTGCTGGACAGCCAACTTTTTACACAAATGGGGTAAGGAAACTTGAATTGGAAGGCAACAGTTCTGCAGAAAAAACAGGTTCAAATACTTCACGTTTTCCTTCACCTCTTCACCTTTTTGCTTCTTGTTTTTTAAGTGCTTTTTACAGACACTTTTAAAGTGGTCTGTATTATATCTTCTCTTTGAGAGGAAAGCATCAGATCTCTACCAGTTTTTACATTACCATGTATAAATTTGTCTTTTAAAATATGTTTTATATTTATTAACTCACCAGTATTTGAGGCCTTCATTGCTCTGCCTTTTGTGCTGTTTTTCTCGTTGCCTACTGAGTCTTCCTCTATTATTTTACATCTTTTCTTTAGGCAACTGTCAGTAGCAAAAGAGATTTTAAATTAGCCATACTGGAGGCATTCTTTAGGAATAAAATTTCTAACAGGAATAAGCTAATTATCTTTAAACCAATAATGCATTGCTAATGGTAGCACAGCCACTTGCTCCAGGATTTTCTACAAATCTGTTGTCTTATAAAGAAGACAACTGTGAAATTGGTTGACCAAACAAAACATCCTCCTTAAAGTTTTCTAAACCAGAGGATAGAACTTTGTGGAATGAAGAATCCATCTCTGTGAATTTTTCCACAGTATATACTGTATTATGATTTTATATGATAGCTCTAGTAGAATTCTGTACATGAGTAGACAATCTCTGGTGTATGTTCAGGCCTCTGTTATCCAGTTGTCTTTTTGTGTTCCCAACACATAGTTTTTACCCTGTTGTCTTCAAAGCTGTATGGAACAGCTGATCTGAAGGCTTTAAGAGCTGGTACTCTGCTTCTTTGGCTATCTTAGTACCATCTGAGCTTCTGGTAAACTCTGGGCTTGTATAACTGGTATTTGTTCTATGTTTTGTCTTGCCATGGGAAGAGGATGACTTGGGAGTTAGGAGACAGGGTGTGCTTTACAGTTTTAAGTCGCATGCAGTAAAATATTTGTCTGAGTTTGGACCGGTGTTTAAGCAAGCTGTTTTCTGCACAGATCAGCTATGTCTTCTGTTGCAGAGTGCTTCCCTGTGCCAGAGAAGTAAACACTTTGGATCTGTTCAGTCAGTACCAAAGAATCATTAATTTCTGACCTTCTACAATCATGAGCATAAAAAGAATTTACAAGTGTCTTCGTAGTCATACAGCAATGCAAAACCGCCTGCACTGGAGTATAGGACAGGTGTTGTGCTTAAATTGCATTTACATTTTACTTACTGTGTAATTTCCAGAATCATATACAGCAAAGGAAAACATGTGAAGCCTAAGTTCATAATGGGTGATAGAAGAAGCGTGTGAATGAAAAATTAAGTGAGAAAATTCAGCTGTATTGTCTTTTTTTTTTTTCCTCTTTTTTAGGTATTGAACCTTTTTCTGGCCTTGCTGCTGAGTTCATTTAGTTCAGACAGCCTTTCTCCTACAGAGGATGATAATGAAATGAACAACTTACAGATTGCTGTTGCAAGAATTCAGAAGGGAATAGGTTATGTGAAGAAAAAAGCAGGTGAATGTGTCCAAAAGTGTTGTAAAGGGAAACCAGCTGTTGTAAATCAAAAAACAGCAACTGATCAGTTGAATGATGAGAGAGACCGTTGCATTTCCAACTGTACCGTCGCTGAAATAAGGATAGATACGAATTATCACAAAAATGAGAATGGAATGGCCACTGTTATAGGTGGCAGTGATTACACATCATTCATAAACAACCCAAGCCTTACTGTTACAGTACCAATAGCTGTTGGAGAATCTGATTTTGAACATCTAAATACAGAAGAGTTTAGCAGTGACTCCGATTTGGAGGAAAGCAAGGAGGTAAAATTTAAATGTATTATATTATGTATTATATTATTATGTATTGTATTATATTATTTATATTATATATTGTGAATGAATTATACTGATTGTATTCTTTCATAGTATGGCTCTTCCTCCTTAGAAAACAAATGATTTGAGATTGTTGGACTGTACTGAGAGTGAATAAACTGAAGTGGAAAAGTGGGGCTACAAAGAGTAGGAAATCCAGGCAGGACTGTATATACAAACCCATTTATAAAAGGGTTTTGAAAAACAAGCTTTTCTAAATTTTTAGTGGGATAGACAAACTAGCATATATGTACAGAATAAGCAGAGATGAAAGACTTTTTTTTAATATAATCATAGTTCCATGAAGTGAGGATGAAAATAAACTGCTATTTTAAAAGATTAGAGGAGATATTAATAAGAATATTAACACCCTTTTCATTTGATTTTTAAAGCTCACTGAGTTCTACAGAAATCAGCATCATTTGTACTGCATAATCTAACAGAGGTGCTAACTCAGGCTAATGAGAGCAATAACAACAGTTTTTGAGTTCTGAAGTAAACGTGATAGGGGAAAGCCAAGGGAACAATGTCAGTAGTATAAGGTGAATAGGACAGGTAAAAATGATGAGAAAAAATAGCATTACTGAAAGAAAAGATACTGGTTTCTTGCTTGTTGGTGGGAGTCTTGAACCAGTCACTTCAAAGACAGCTGCCTGACCTTAAACTGGGTCAGCTTTAGGAAAGTAGTCATTTGTCAGCAGCTGCAGACTGAGGGGGAAAGCAAAATCATGGATTTCAGCAGGATCCTGAGAGACTCTGAAAATTCAGATTGCTATGCAGTGGCTCCAATACAGACTGTGCCTGGTATCAACTCCCTTGGCACCTGAGGACACAAGGGTATTATGGAGTGTCACTCTTATGCAGACAACTCCAGTCTGGGTTGGTTTGTCTGGATTGTTTTGTTTTCTTTTGGGGTTTTTTTATTTGTTTGATTGTGGGCTTTTATGCTTTTGGTTGTTTTGAACTGGCAATGAATTTGCCCATATTGTTTCCAAATTTTAGAAAATAAGTTTGTTCTAGCAAAGTGTAGTTAAATTAAACTTAAATTTGAAAGGTGTAATAAGGTGACTCTTTAGCTGTTTCTTTTATCACCTAGAGTGCAGTGTTCAATAGTATTACACTCATTTTTTACTTCAGCAGCTCATTTCCTGACACTTGATTTGCTTCATGGTTTTTTTGGAGGTTCTGTTGCTCCGTATGTTATGTTGACCTCTCACTTGAGAAGACAATATTCATAATTGTTTTAAAGTATTAACTGTGCTTTGTAAGGAAGCTATAATGTTTACTGAACAGCTGCTAAATCTTTTACGTATTATTAGTCTGAATAAAGGATACTGGCCTTCTTAGTGTGTTTTAATACAACTTGGATTCATGGAAGTAGTATCTGATGAACCTAGGTAGTTTACTCTTGCTCTGATAACTGTGTTAAATCTAGCCCTTACCTGGAAATTATCCAGCAATTTAAGACACCTCATTCTTCACTATTTTATATTTAAGAATTGGTTAACAAAATTATGCATTCTCACCTCTGATATTCAAGATTAAACATAAGCCTTTGCTTTTTATAAGATACTATTATCTAATATTAATTTTAACCCACTCAAATTTGGTAAAGTGGCTAAGGCTTGGCATAGTTGAAAGACAGTCATAGGAGATATGTAAATTAACAACAAAAAAACATTTCATATACGCTAGTTCATAGTCAGTAAAGAAATTGTCTTTCATTTTGTAGATTATTTCATTTCTGTCTTTCAGACTTTCCCGTTAAATGGGAACAGTTTATGTTGGAGTTGTTGGATAGCTATACATTATTTGATGAGCCTTTGAGAAGTCATTGGTGAGAAGTGAGATTAGATTTATACCACAACACTAATAAAAGATAGATGTGAGGTACTTGGGAGGTGACAGGTTCATTGCTAGGCATGGGTTTTCGTTTTTACATTGCTGTATAACTGTTACAATCCATAATGCACCCTAAAATAGCTGAAACTTTTTTTAAAGTCATGAAGTTAAAATGCTGGGAAAAATTGTTTACCCCAAAATTTTCATGTTTGACCTGGTATGATTGATTTTTGTTTTGTTTTGTTTTGCCCATGACTTCTTTCTGAAAGTGTATCCTAGATAACATATTTAGATTCTAGTGAAGACCGTGAATAACCCTGAAAATTAAATGCAAGGAAAAATATATTTCTGTTATTTTAATAGTCTAACTACTACCATTTAGAGGATGCTTAAAGCTGTAATATACATAGTGTGGGTGTATCTGTCTTTTCAGTTTGGAGGTTTTGGGGAGGGAGGGGGAGGGAGGGGTTTGGGTTTTTTCGGGGTTTTGTGGGTTCTTTTTAAGTTCAGGCCCAAGTCCGATATACATCTGTGAGCTTCAATATCCTGCTAGTTTTAACTCTTTCAGTATGTCTTTGTATATGGTTAAAGCTCTAATCAACAGCTATAAATGTTATGTTTTGCAAATGTGTGACATACCTAGAAAACACATCTTTAATAAGTCGGAATCCATACTTCTGCTGTTTCCAGAACTCAACCAACCTAAAGGGTACCGTGTTTTAACTTCATTACGTACCATTCTTACCTCTCACAGGAGTAAAATCAAGCTGGATCAGTCAAGAATGCAGATCTGGTGCTTTGTAACCAGGCAGAGCAACGTGTCAGCATGTTTACACAGGTTACCTAAACAAATCATACATATATGATCACTTTTGAGATTGATTGGCCTGCATGCTACTCAGCTACAATATATTTTTCCCCATCCATTGCAATATAGTGGAAACATGCAAAGCCGCTCTGTAAGCTGAGTCCCATGACTCAAGTCACAGCATGGTGGAGGGCAACCCCAACATGTTTCTTTCTCCTTGTTACATCTTTGGTATTTTCTGTGCTACTTCTGTGGCATAACCTGCATGCTTTGTAGGTTTTTATTATTGTTAACTGAATTATTAAGTATCGAGACTGTTCAAGTTTACAGAAGGTTAACAGCCTATGATTTTATGAAAATGGAAAGGTAATCTTCACTTGACTTTTTCTGTTCATCTGTTGAACCATATTTTTAGCTGTCTTGTAATTATAAACATTTTCTGCTCATGTTCATTTGAACAATGCCTTTGTGATATTACATATATGCAGTTACTTGTATGCTAAAATGTTTATATGTCTTGATATAAATTGTTTCATGTTTGCTCACAATGTTTTTATAATTTACATTCCAGCTTTCTCATATAAGAGAAGCTAAAATATAGGATGAAAGATACACTCCTGCGAACAATCAAACATAACCTTTTTGTATACATATGCATAGTCCTTCTGAATATGGATGTAATAACTTAGTTATATTCTACTCATGAAGTTTGTGTATGTCTGCAAGATTGGAAGTTAGGGAATCAGTTATATCAGTTTTGCTCTTCATCGTCACTAATTGTTTCTTTATGAACTTAATCCAGTTGCTTTATTTTTAGAAAGACAGATGTAAAACATAATTTCAAGCAAAAATTCTATATAGGATTCTATGTAAGTGTCTAAATAAATCTGTGTGTTTTAGAATGATATAAATAAGGAAGTGTAACCAAGAAAGAAATATAAAAATTAGGAAAATGCAGGATAAAGCTAAAGTTAAGACAATTGTTAAAAAGACAAAATAGGAACTAGTACCCTCCTGAATGTCTAAACTCCAGAACTGTAAAACAAACCTTAATTTTACCAAACTATGTGTTTCTTATTCCTGATGATCTTGTCTGAATAGTTGGGCAGTTCTGCTCCTTGCCATTTAGGGGTCACTGAGGTATTCCTTTTCCAAATACAAATTCTGTTCACGTGGTTTTGTTGTGGAATCCTGCATTATCTTTCATGTTTTCTTTTGCACTGTATTATATATTGGAAATATTTCAGGTCTCACTTTTGTGCCCAGGGGACCTGTAAGCTATTTAGAAAGATGGAATGGAAAAGTATCTTTCTAAGGGTTTTTAAAAAACATTTTAGAAAAGGTACTTAGGGGAGAGTAGAATGTGGTAGTATCCCATCCTCCTGGGTGCTAAGTATGGGGGGATGGTGCTGATTTGATGGATACTGTTTATGTGATGCTGCTCCTTCTTTGGACTTCTGCTGTCATGAATCTGGACAGGTGTAAAATAGCATGCAAAATATTAAACCAGGGCCTTGTAATCATTTGAAAACTTGAATGTTTTTCATTTGGATGTCACGTTGTTTTACTGTAAACTTCCTTACATTAAAAAAAGGTGATGCTTTTTTTAAAATTTAAGATATGCATGCCATATTTTTTTTTCTAAGAGTAGGAGAGGTAGGTTTTGGTTTTAGTTTGGTGAAAAAAACCTAAGTATTTTCTATGGACAATACTTTTGGTCTCTTTAAAGGGTAAATTGCAAGCTTTATTTATAGACATACTTTTATTCTTTCAGGAAAAGATAAAAAGATCTCAATAAAAGTGACTTTACCAGCTGTGCTTAAGCTGAAGAGTACCATACTCAGTGATAAGTCAAGCTGATGTAGTAAAGATGATTACAAAAAATGTGCTTTGTGTCCTTTTTGTTGTTTAATTAACAGTTTGGACTAAATGGAAAAATGAGATTGTTTTTATTGAAGAAGTATTTCCTGCTGAAAATAGATCTGATTGAGCAGGAAAATATTCAACTAATAGAATATAAGTGGTTTAACACAGGTGCACTGAGGTTTTCTGTTGCATTTCTACGTAGTCGTAGTAATATTTTCAGATCCTCTTTTCTAAGAGGTTCCTGAACATACTTTCCAAAGCACTGTTGTCAACAACTGTCTTCCACATTTTACTGCAGTTCTTCATCTCCTTCTCCAGTGCAAAAAGTCTCAGTCTACTTAAATTATTAAAAAAAAAAAAAAGAGAGAGAGAGATCCTTAGTAAATGAGAAGATGAGAATAAGCAGCACAGTATTCCTTTGGGTTTGTTTTGGTTTCTGGTTTTGGTGTGTTTTTAAATTACACAAGACAGTGTTTCTCTTTTCTTCCTCCTATTAACAGCTGTATTGCTGGTATGTTCTTTGCTTTGGAGGTTGGGAAACATATCAGATTTTCCTTTACTATTTGTATATCAAAATGTGAATGACTTATAAGTTGAATGCACAGTAGGTTACACCATGTGAATAAAAAGTGGCCTACTTATTATTAGTCCTTATTACAGAATTTTCTTTAAAGTCATTATCTGCAATTTTGTGTACGTTCATTTATTATTTTTAAGATGATGCTTACTAAAGATTGACTTTACGAATTACCTCAAGCAATCACAAGTGACTTCAGTGGGACAATCTGTAGTAGTAACATTATTCTTGAACGTGTTTGTGCCATCATACCTTGACTCCTTCAGAAAAAAAAAAAGATCATAAGCTCCAAATTTTGACCTTATAACCTTACAGTAGATATTTGTATTGAAAAGTTAATGTATTCAAAATCTGAATAGCTTTTTACTGCCAACAGTGAAAAAGAAAAAAAGGTATTATATTGAGGGAATAACAAAATGTTTTAGCTGCTGATTTGCAAACATCAAGGCAGCTAATAAATTTTTGAGTATGTGAGTTGAGCCATTCAA
The DNA here is from genome assembly GCF_047716275.1 of Strix uralensis. Lineage (NCBI taxonomy): Eukaryota > Metazoa > Chordata > Aves > Strigiformes > Strigidae > Strix > Strix uralensis. The sequence continues at coordinate 24,525,985 of NC_133977.1, forward strand.
TCCAGTGTTTAGTGTATATAAAATGAGGCCTTCTTACCTTAGTTTGGTAATATTTGAACAGCAACTAAGTGCCCTGGAAGGTGAAGGATGAACATTTCTGTCTTTCCTAAGAGTCCTCTGCCTGGAGTGATTCACAAAATCAGTTAGATCTTTGTGAACATTGTACGTAGCAAAGAAACTAACTGAATTTTTAATCAGAACAGGAAGCTCTTGCATATTGCTTTTTACTGTCTGTTTTTTGGTTGTTCAATACCTTCATCTTAGTGAAAAATATGAGCACCCCACATAAAAAAGAGAACCAATGTTTAATTAAATCTGTAACTCTTCGAGCACAGGATTATATCCTACACTGTCCTTAGAAGAAAGAGGGAACCAGGCTACCTGTCCTTTATATCAAAATAGTTCATTGAGCTTCTTAATTTGATTTCTAAAGTCAAGAAAATTGCCTTTCTTAACTTAAAATAAAAAACTTCTCTAATCTCTGATTCTTCTACCATGTATTAAATGACATATATAGTTTTGCATTCTAAACATATTGATTCTTTCCACTTCCTTTTCCATTTATGGTTGTTCATCTTTTAATGTTGTTAATTCATAAAAATCTGTATTCTTTCAGTTGAATTCATATCATCCACTCAAACGGTGTTCTAAGTAGCTTATAGTTCAAATGACCCAGGGTACTTCATGTTGTTTTTAATTTTTATTAGCAATATGACACAAAACTTCCTTACTCTTAAAAAAATATATATTTTTAAAATTAGTAATTTGATTTATAATTCAGTTCATTATTTCAGTTTACCCACCACTGCTGCAACATTTTGCAATATGTATGCTATGTCATGGAATGATGAAAGCAGCATAATATTAAAAAGATGGAGGTATATATTGCTATCCTCAGGTTCAATAGAATTACTGATAGGAAAAGGTGTTTGCTGTGAACATTGATATTTTAAAATTAATGCTACTAAAATGAAAAGAGGTGTTTACATTAAATATGAGTAATTTGGGGGTTCTATTCCAGATAATCAGTTTCTTGAAGTAACAGCAAAGTAGGCAATGTTACTGAATCTTTTTTAATAAAAGTTAATGCAGAACGCTGGGCTACTTTTTCTTATTAAATTGTCTCTGTCTTCTTTCACAAACATAGCAAAAAAAAAAAAAATTGTTTAATACCTAAAATAATTTTGTCCTTTCACATTTTGCAGTTGAGGTATAAATATAGTTTGGATAGTGCCTGTAACTTGTCTGCTTTAATATCTTAAACGTCTCTTAATCATGCAAGTCTAGCTAAATTAGTGAAAATGGTGTTAATTCTACAAAACTGATGCTCTTTTACAACGTGTGCTTACATCATTCCCTAAGGACCATTTAGTTGTGTGAATTCATTACTGATGTTATATACTTCTTGATAATAACATTGTAAAATGTCAGAGAATGCTGTGACCAAAACTACTTTGACTTAGTTTGGTACTCTCATACTCAGATTAAGTGTACAGGACACCGCATCTTCCTTTAAAATCTCCAGATTATGGATCTTTCCAATACGCATGCAGATTACAAAATAAAAAATAAATTAAGGCTTATTCTTTTATTAAGTCATTTTTTTCATGCTAATGTGATTTATGTAATTTTAATTATTAAAACAAAAACATCCTTTGTTTCTGGGTGTTAACTGTACGGGTGTGTGTACCAAAGTAATGGGTAGTTTCAGAATGCACAATGTAATACATATGTGCATTGGCAATAAAGAATGCAATTTAATGCCAGTTGAAATGTATTTATCATACTTTTTCCTTTTTGAAACTTATCAGTATATATGAAAAAACATAAAAGAGGTTCATATGTTAGTGATAATTATGGGTTAAGATAGGGCAGGCTTAATTTGTTTTATGAATGCATTGAGGGTGATGTTCAAATTCACATCTGAAAAAAGGTTTCATGTTAATCATGATTTTACTTTAACATTTTCCAGTCTAGATCATAAGAATGATATTAAAATGAAAAATAACTAAATTATCTGCTGTGAAAGGTAACCAAATTATATTATAAATTGTCATATATGCCAGAAGTGGTTAGCTTGCATCATACTGATGTTTAAGATGCCAGTGAAAAAGAACTGATAATTAATTTCCATTATTTTTATATTATGAATTAAAATCAGGCCTTAAAAATCTGCTACATTTTCTCACTTGGACAGCTTACACTGACAGTTCACAATCTGAAGTTTTTTGCTGTCAGGATTTACTGTTTTCTGGTTGAAGAGACTACTCTAATGAAAGTAGCTGCCAACATACATCATCTTAAAGCATACAGTAGAAATGGTACTGGTTTAAAATGTAGCAAGAGAAATTGTAGTATGAAAATAACAGTAGAAACCAAAATAAATAAAATATGTATCAGAAATCTACTTGGTAGTAGTTAACTTTGATGAATGATAACGCTGTACTATTTTTAGACCAGAAATTCTGAAATTCCATGAAAGATTACATGATATGCCTTGCAATCTTCAGATAGAAAGCAGATGGTTTATGCACATTTCAACAGCATTGACTGCTATATGTGGATGTTTGTGTGTATTTCTGGTGACAAATACTGTTGTTATTACTTGCGCACAGTGTTGCATGCTTAAAGTTAATTACAATTCTAAAAATGTAAATAGTAGTAAAGTATAACTGTTACTGAATTTTATTTTCAGAAGCTAAATTTTTCTAGCTCATCTGAAGGAAGTACAGTTAATTTAGCTCTTTTTGGAGAAGAAAAAGCTGAAACTGAACCAGAAAAAGCATCAGAGCTCCAGGCATGCTTTACAGAAGGTATGTCTTACAGAAGGTATGGAAATAAAATTTGGGGTTAGCAATTACATTTTGGTTGTTTGCAACAAGCATTAGCAGTTCAAAGAAGCTATTTGCTACAGCAGTCTTGTATCCTAGTTTGTCAAGTCTTATAATATGATTAATTTTGCCGGTTGTAGATAGTTGGACTGAAGTCCATGGAGCCATTTGTGTGATGCAAAGTTAAATATGTGTGTATGTGATAATTTATAATATTTTTTAAATAAACACTAGGCACAATTCTACAAACTTGATTCTCAGCAATGACATCCTCATTAGTGAAATCTGCAAGACCAAACCCTCACCACTGAGAAATTTAAACCAGGATCATGTGATTACACATGGTCCCTTCATAATGCTAGAAAGCAATCCGGATGGATGATTCAGATCTTGGAAAATTTTACTTAAACAATAGAGATATTATATTGACATTACACCATTAATGAGGGAAGGGAGTGTGTAAATATAATGTGGGATGCAACAGGTGAATAAGATCTTATGTTTTTATTCAAGTAAAGAAGTCTTGCATGTCTGTCGAAGTTTTGATTTATTTTAGTTCTGTGTAGCTGTCTTTTAGGGGACTACTGAAATTTACTGTATAGGAATGTATTTCCCATTTTTGTGATAGTACAGATTTCACTTTCCTTTTAAATCAGGATTCAAATAATTCAAAACAAAATATGTTCCAGGATTAACTCTCCTATCCATGCTTTTTGATTTACTGTTATGAAGACACCTTTGACTTAGGCTAGGACTCTTGTGCTTTGAAATATTATTTCACTGATCTTTAAAAAACCAAAATTGTTTTGGAATGTTGGACTGTATTGAATATATCAAGCTCTTGATTAAAAAAACCCCTACACTTCTGAAATAATTTCACATTATATTACAGTTCTTCCTTATCCTTATATTATGTGATATCTGTCAATCCTAGGGCATAAGATTAATTTTTCCATAATGTAGAAATTTTGAGTAGTTGAAGGTAAGGTAAATCATGCTCCTCACATTGGTAGCTGTTTTATCTGAGCTGATGAAATACAGTGTAACTTACTTGTAACATATGAACTTAACAACACTCCCAGGAAAACTAGAATACTGCCTTTGGGACCCATTAAAATCATTTAAACCTGGTTATGTTTCTATGTAATTAATCATTTTTAAAGAAACGAGGAGACTGCTATTAGCCAAGCAGATACTGATGTTCATTGAAAACTGCCTTGAGGCCCTATGATAAGGTACGGACCTCTCTAAGGTGAGGCAGGATTCTGTGGACGGTTGCCACAAATCTGTACCACATGCAAAAGCTCTCACAATCTCCAGTTAAATCAGTTGTTTCTGTCATGAAAGAGGTATACTTAGCCCTTGAAGCAGAGGTCATTCCTCAGTATAATAAAATAAAGAGCGTTTATGTCTGTGTGATTTATCTGAACCTTAGCTGAGAGTCAAAACTGCTTTTAAAAGAAGCTGCTGTTCTCTTGAACTAGTTCATGTGAAAGTTGCTATGTGTTTATGCTCTTTGTTTCTACTCCCTGACAATTCACATGTTCTTTGATTATCTGTATATAAGTGAAAAATAATTGTTAAAAATCTGTTTATAAATGAAAACTAGCTCACTCAGATGACTTTTTTTTTTTATTCTAGTCTATTTATAGTAGTCTATGACTATTTTTTATTACTTGATGTAGCATCAGGGTAGTAGAAAAATTGTGTACATGAGAGTCTTCCTACATCCAGAGTATCAAATCGAGAAGGTAAGGATGCTCTAAGTGGCATGCAGTAATTTGAAGCGTAAATTGAAGTAATTTGCACCTCATGAAACAGGAGCTACTTAAGAGTGATTATGCTTTTTCAGGATAATGAACATTCTACCCTATAACAACTTGTCATTGTATTATTAGGCTGTATACAAAAGTTTAAATGCTGTAAAGGCAGTATGGAAAGCACAAAAGGAAGAATCTGGTGGAACCTTCGAAAAACCTGCTACAAGATAGTAGAACACAACTGGTTTGAAACATTCATTGTCTTCATGATTCTTCTCAGTAGTGGTGCTCTGGTAAGTAAAGCTTGCACCCATAGAAACAGTACCCATAAAAAATGTTTTATCAGAGATAGTATTATAACACATGTATGTTCATTAAGAAAATAAGTTGTCTTGAAAAAGTGCTTGGAACCAAATTCCCAGAAAATTTTGGGTAGTGCATATAAAATCATTAAAATTCTGCTGTCAAATAACACTCTGCAAATGAATTTTTGGTGAATACAAGTTGATATGGGTGTGTGAGGGTGCTTATGAAAAGGATTAAACTAAAAATCTTGTTTAAGAAATTAGAAAAATCATACAAAATGAATTGTATGCAATAACTGAAACAATTATTCTACTTTAAAATTGTCCCCAGAAGCAGTAGAGATACTGAATTTATCATGTTCTCAGTTAATTTTTTGCTGTAGTTTTAGTTTCAGTATTTCTAGACTGTTACATAGGAATCCTTGAATTCCTTTATACTATTCTTCGTGACATTTAGTCCTTCAGACAGATACTAAATATATGGTTCTTTTTGGTTGTTGATTGACATAGGATTTGGTATATGCTGTCATTATCTCTGCTCCTGCACCTGAAGTACCATGTCCGTTCCTTCTCTGACCTTGCTGTTTGCAGGGTAGTTTCTCTCACTGTTTTAATTCAGTCCTCATACTGCCATGTGGTGTTTTGCCCTTTCTTAAGTATGTTTTCATGGAGGCACCACCAGCTTCACTGATGGGCTCAGCTGCTTCCTGGAGTGCGTCCATTGTGGAGCTGGCACAGGGCAGCCCCTGGTCTCTTCTCACAGTGGCCACCCCTGCAGCCTCCTGCTACGAAAACCTTGCCACCAACACCCAATATTGGAATTCAGCAATGATCAGCAGCAACATAATATTTGGTCGCTGTAGCTCATTATTCTCTATTGTTGGTTGAATTTTTTTAATCGGGAGACTGTCTTCTGAATGAGCCTGACTAGGCTTTTTATGTTGATAAATTGTAATTCTCTGTTGACTATTATTGAAGTTTCTGAAAACCTTTTTGGCAACTTCAGTCATTATATTGTAGTTCCATTGTCAGGCAATGATAAAATCTAAAACTCTGAAAGAATGCGATTGCAATCTCTGCTCATGCTGGCTTTTCAAGGTAAAACATCTCAAGTTGAAAGTGATTTTACTTTGCCATTTTTAATTCAGTTCTTTTGACTTAATTTGTAGTTTGCAAAGACCTATGAATATCTGACATATATATAACCCATTCTTCACAGGCTTTTGAAGATATATATATTGAACAGCGCAAAACTGTAAAAATCATACTGGAATATGCTGATAAAATCTTCACTTACGTCTTTATTCTGGAAATGGTGCTAAAATGGGTTGCCTATGGTTTTCAAACTTATTTCACTAATGCTTGGTGCTGGCTGGACTTCCTGATTGTTGATGTAGGTACTATACTTTCTAAGTAGCCTATTTCTGTTGTTTAGGCAGGTCCTTTTATGTAACTCCAATCTGATACATATATATATATATAGTGAAGAATATAAATTGGGTTTAAAATAAGAAAAAAATTACATACAGGTGAATAAGATTGCCTTGTAATTATTCAGTGAGTAACTAAATCTGCCTTTATATTTATGCTATTGTTGACTCCCTGTGTTCTGTCTATGTTTTACTGTGCTGGGTCCCAACCAGTGAGTGAGGACTACCAGCTGATTGGACTTCAGTCTTCTGGATTTGATGACAGAGAACAAGGAGGCAGCAGACACAGAAAGGAAAGGGAAGTTTACGTGAGCACATGGGGTTGGGGCAGGACAGTTGATCCTGGGCTTAATGAGTCACTGGCAAAGAACTGCAAGAGGGAATAGTATCAGAAAATCAAGACAGAAAAAGAAGAGGGGTAGGGGCAAGGAGGCAGCAATTGGAGTAAAGAGAAGGACTGAGGAAAATGAAAGGTGATGGCCTATGGATCAATATAAAAAGGTGGGAATCATTCATTTGCAATCCTCATTTTGATTGTTGTGGTGCTCATTGTGTACTATGCAAGTCTAATTTCAGTGCAACTCTTCCACTTTTCATTGACACATGACTTTCTAAAGATACTTTTTTGAAAGCTGAAATTGTTTTGGTTTTGTTTGGCTCTGTCTCCAATCATAGAGAATGCCTCTTGCAGCCTCTCTGAATTCTTGTAACAAAAAAAAAAAAGCCAAGTTTTAGATGACAGAAGTAACATTTTTCAACAAGTATGATAAAAAGTAGTGTTGAAATTGCACTCCAAAGAATTAATTAAATTAGTGACATTGCGTGGTATGTTCTTATAAAGGACTTCTTTCTCTGTGTAGACATTTGAGTGGAAATTCAACAAATGGACAGAGAAGGAATCTATTAATTAGGATGGAAATTTTGTCCCCTACCAAGAGAGTTGAAACTTAAGTAATGTTCTTTTTTAAATACATTTTTTGGAGGGAAAGACACAAGTGGTGTTTGTTATCCATTGTTCTCATTTAACTGTGCTTCTCTTTTTAGCATCAGTTATGGGGCGGGGGTGCAGAATCCCCATTCTGATCAAATGGGCTAACTCAGTGACATGAGATGACACATGGTTTCTCTGGGAATGCAGTTTTCTGCTTTCTTCTTTCATGTCCTCTCCATTCCTTCTGTTGTGAACACCCAATATATATTTCTACAAATTATAAAGTCAACATGTATTCCCAGAACAGATGTATTGATCTCTAAGAACCTTAGTAAGTATAAGAGGTTCTCCCCTTTCCTTAAGATTAAATTCTGCAAAACAAGATACCCTTAATAAGGCAAAGGAAAGAAAAGTTGGCTGTCTTTGAGTGAGGCTGAATATATATATATATATTTTTTTTATATTTACTTTCTTTATGGATGTCATAGACTTCAGGGTTTTTTTTTTTTTAAACTGTACTCAAATGTTAAATGAAAAAGTATGACAATTTTATGATTAATGGGAATCAGCAGCAATCATCCAGGTGGGTTTTGTCTTCTTTGCATAAAATTGTTGATGCCATGCTTTAGTCTCATTTCCTGTTAGGATTCCAAGACAGTATGTTTCCAGAACTCTTTGTGATACTTAAATTTGCATTTCTATTTGTCCATTAGAGTTGTGATTTGTGACAGGTGCGTAAATAAACAGATAACCATTAAGACATATTCAGAATTAATATCTTTGTATGAGCCTGTATTGTGAAACGTTGATCTTGAATGATATTTAAGATAAATTCTTCTTAGTAAAACATACCATATCTCCATATGGATAGGTATGGGCTATTCCTTCTTTCAGTGATTTCAATGCTTTCATGTAGCCATCTTCATTTCTTGCTTGGAATTGCCTACATCTTATGACCCTATAGCAGCAGATCATAGAATAATTTAGGTTGGAAGGTACCTTTGGAGGTTTTCTGGTGTAGCTCCTTGCCTTGAAAGCAGGGCCAGTTTAGAAATTAGCTCTAACCTTAAGGTTAATTAGGCTGCTCAGGATGATACCCAGTTTTGAATGGAGATTCTGCCATCTTAATTGGCAATCTGTTTCCAGTGTGTGACCACCTGTATTGTAAACCTGCTCCTCACCCCACCCTATCCCCCTGAAAAAGTCAGTGGTGGTCTGCTTAGATTTTTCTGACTTTATTGACAAATTTACTTGTTACTGTTTTCAGCTACTAGCAAGCAACTTTAACTCTCTCTTACTGCTGGCATTTTACCTGTTGGTTTAGGTAACAGGCAGTGCATTGCCCTCAACTGTTTGAATCTATTTTTACTTTATCTTCCTGTCTTATGCCTTTATGCAGCTAAACATTGAACAAATTTGCCATACCAGTACCAGTCTAATTAAATGTTTCACAGTGAGGCAACATGTTACAGGATCTTTCTAGGCAAACTATTCTGTACCTGGTGGTCTAAACTGTCCAGCTGTCCCCTCTTTGGGAAAGAATTTATAGCACACAAACAGAAATTCTTGCCCATTGTGGTGTTCGTAGTGTTTCCAGAAAAGGATAATTAGCCCCAAAACAAGTACAAATGCCAGTTTTCCTCAGCCTTCCATGTGCAAGTTCAAAGGGTATAATGAAAAAGAACAAACATGGGTTTGTGTAGTATTTGACAGCCTGCTTGAACTACCCTTGGAGGAAAGAAATCTGCATGAGACTTCCTCGTGTAAATGCAACAGGAGACAACCATCTGGTGTGGAAGACTCAGTGAGGAAAGAAGTCATTGACTCTCACCAGAAAACAGCAGGACAATCAGCTTTTGAGCTGTTAATTGTACTGAAGTCTTCAAAAATTATTGTGAATTAGACCCTGTCTTCTGCAAGAGTAATAATATTAAAAGAGGAAATTAATCTCAAGGCATATTAATTGTCCAAAACACAAGCAGTTTAACAAATCCAAAGTAAGATGTTTCCACCTTACGTTAACAATGTGCTTTTCTGCAAATGCCCCATTTTGTAGTTACAAGAACAGAAAGTTGAAATGAAGCTGAGGATGGATTCTGTCTCACATGTATCGTCACAGTGTGATTTTTACATTTCCCTTTCTTTTTGTTACAATACACCTTTTGAATTTACTGTATTGGTGAAAGTATATAATATTACTTTCTAATTTTACATCACAGAAATGTTACAGTTAGCACTTTTGTATGTGGAAGACAGTTCAGAGCTGGTATCAGGAGTTGTTCAAACCATGATCATACATAAGGAAAAGGAGGAAATTATTTAAATAAATAAATAAATGCTTGTATGCACATGCATACACATCCACAGATGGTACCAGAAAACTTAAGCTTTAATTGCCATCAGCACCACGTGATGAGATGAACTATCCTCCTTCTCCTTTCTCCCCTCCCCGAAAAAAAGAAAGCAGATATGTTAAACTGTATTTTAGTTTCCAAAGAAAGATAAAATTACAGCATCATTAAGTAGAGATGTGCTAATTTTGCAGGAAGAGGATTTCTTGCAACACAAATAAGCAAATATAATTTCATTATCTAAGAAAATATGGTTATCTGACAGGAATACTTGAAACAGATTTTTCTGTATCTTCTCTCAAATTAGAGAGAATTAGAAAAGTAAGGCGTAATGATCTTAAGGTCTTGATGGATTCATACAGATTAGTGCTTTCTATGCTAAATGTTCGTCTAGGATTTGAATTTAAAGAAGGCACAGTCTTCTGAAACTTGAGTATTATAGTTGAGTTTGTATATGAAATCAGATTGGTGGCATAAACAAAGGTCATTCCGCTCAGTGAATGTGTTCTTTTTCTGGATCTTCTAGTTTTCTTTTTTCCTATCTTAAATGAAATTTTCTTCTCTTGAACTACGTGGCCTAATTATAATTACTTCAGCAACTGAATTATCTAAAGTTTTAGATGGGTTATTTCACAAATACAGGTATATAGTCATCCATGATAAAGCATTGTAGTGATCATTGACTTGTATGTCATATATTGCACAGATGCTAAGTTCCCTAAGTTAATTTTATCTAGTTTGTGTGATTTACAAAAAATATTGCATCTTGATTTTTTAAAATCACCCTTGATTTTATTAAAACACTGCATGTGTTGTTTAAAAGGCATAAAAATTTAGCCATTTTCTCCTTGTTTGTGTATTCTATAATGTGCCATTGCTTAACCCCTTTCAATACTCTAAGGCAGATAACTCTAAAACACATCTGCCAGCTCCTTGATCATTCTTGGACTTAGAATTTTTAACTTCAGTTTTGAACTTCAAAAACCAGAAACTGTGCTCTCTGCCACATGGAGGTGAACATAGATTTTCTTCTGGTATTTGATATTATGATTTTTAAATATCCAGATTGTAGTAGTCTGAAGAGGCAACAAGCCATAGCTCACAAATTAATTCTGTCATAATTCCACTTCCCAGGAAAGTGCTGTCTACTGTGTTCTATGCATTTAAGTGCATTGCTTTTAGGTAATTGTATTGACATTGGTATTTCTTTGTGTCTGTCATACGGTTAGGAGTCACACATGTCAGAGTCCTGTCTGACTGAGTATATTCCACTTCCAAGCCTGTCATCATCTGCAGGCAATATGAATTACTAGTTATTAATGCATCTGCTGTTATGTGAATTATTCTAAGTGCAAATTAACAGAAGCAAATGCTTCTGGCTCACATTCTGTCATGACTGTAATAACGCATCTGTAGTAGGGCCCTGTTTAGTACTGTAACATGTCATGTAGAATGGGATTAGGTTTTCGGTAGATTTCAGGCTTTGTTTGTTTATTGGGAAGATGAGCTTTTATTCAAATTCTTTTTATCCAAATTGCCCTTCATTTTGCACAGGTATGATGTGCATTCTTCTAATTAGCACTGTGATGAAAATTCCAGAGATTAAAGTCTCTTTTTGTTTAAACTGTTCTGAAATTTACACATAATGTTAATTTTAAAAATTTTTTGTTCTTTTTTATTTGTTCTTGCTAGAAGTTTAGGGTCCTTATGAACTTTTTTCTGATTTACAGATCAAAGTTTTCTTCCTCAAGGCATTACATTGTATTGTGAGGCCACTAAAAAAAAAAGAATTCTTTTGTTTTTTCTTTCCTCTAGGTCTCCTTGGTTAGCTTAGTAGCTTATGCCCTTGGTTTCTCTGAACTCAGTGCAATTAAATCCCTCCGAACGTTAAGAGCTTTGAGACCTCTAAGAGCTTTATCACGCTTTGAAGGCATGAGGGTAAGAAAAAAAAGAAACAGTGTGTAAAACAAATTCATAAAAATATGCCTAATTATAAAATCATGGACCAACACTGAACTGCATGTCTGTTTTCAAGGCCAACAGTCGCATGTTTGATTGTATTACATGTGTTATTCCTTTTCTATTTGCATTACTTCAGTGTATTTAAATACTTTACATTAAATCTTTTGCTATATTTGAAAAAAAGTAATCTTTTTAGTGCTTTACATATTGTTTTTAAAAGGTTTTTTTCTGTGTTTATTTACTAGGTGGTTGTGAATGCTCTTACTGGAGCAATCCCATCCATTATGAATGTACTTCTGGTTTGTCTTACATTCTGGCTAATTTTCAGCATCATGGGAGTAAATTTGTTTGCTGGCAAGTTCTATCACTGTGTTAACACCACAACTGGTGAGAAGTTTCTACCAGAGAAAGTCAGTAATGTAACTATGTGTAAAACTCTTATGAACACTGCTGTGGAAGTTCAGTGGAAAAATGTGAAAGTAAACTTTGATAATGTTGGAGCTGGTTATCTTTCTCTGCTTCAAGTAGTAAGTTATAAATTTTGATAAATTAATTTTCCAGCTTTAAGTTTTGTAGCATAACATTTAATTCCATAATTTTCAGTGTTATTTTACAATATATGAATGGATGTGGGATTTGATTTTATAATTGTCGTCTGTGAAGCTACTTAATATTGCTTATGGTAAAAATCTGATACATTTTATGGCCATTTGGAAGAGGAGTAATATCTAGTATCTACCAGATGGATATAAAGTTCTTTGGCACCCAATCACTAGTACATTTCCAAGTACTACAGAAATACAGTATCTAGTAAAAAAAAAAAAAAAAAAAAAAAAAAAAGGCAGCTTGGATTAATTTTCTTTTATTTGCTTGATTTGTAATGGCATGCTGATTTAGATTTTTGCCATAGTACTCAGATACATTCAGGGGCTCATCTGATCTTCAAACGAGAAGAGAGCCAAGTATTGATTTAGAAAAAGTTTTTAAATTCACTTTTTCCTTTCTCTTCTTTCCCTTTTTATTATTCTTACTAGTCCCACTCCAGTCATTATAAATTATTGTCAAGTGGGTTTTTTGAAGATAGTGTTTGGCTTGTTTTTAAATTCTAGATGAGCAGTTGCAGAATTTACTAGTGCTAGATTTCAAAGCACAAGACTTTTTCAGAGGCAGCATCTGTAATTTGGAGCCAATAGGGCAGAAACATACATTCCTAATCAGGTTCGCTTTACAAACTACTTCTGGGAAAAATATTTGTGCTCATAAGCACTTGGTAATTAATCTGTGTTTTAAAACTCTCCAACTGGTAGTATTTAACAATATTGTGCTAGCAGGCACTGACTGCTCCAGGGAGTGACAGTAGCTATTGCTAAATAGCACTAGTTGATTGCATAAATTAAGTGTAAAGGACAGCAGTGCTTTTAGCTTTTGCAACATATCTTGCATAGAATGGTTCAGCTACATAATGTTTGTAGTAAACACACCATTCATACCTTGTTTTTACTTAATATCACAGCTTACAGGAGTAAGTTTGATGGAAGGCCCACTAGATGGATAAGGAATCGGCTGGATGGCTGTGTCCAAAGACTTACAGTCAGTGGCTTAATGTCCAAGTGGAAACCAGTAAAAAGTGGTGTGTCTCAAGGGTCTGCTCTGGGACCAATACTATTTAATAGTCTAATCACTGACATAGGTAGTGGGATTGAGTGCACCCTCAGCAGTTTGCGGATGACACCAAGCTGAGCTGTGCAGTTGATATGTTTAGAGGACTGGGATGCCATTGTGAGGGACCCTGACAGGCTTGAGGAGTGGGCCCTTGTGAACCTCATGAAGTTCAACAAGGCCATGTGCAAGGTCCTGCACCTGGATCAAGGCAATCCCCAGTATCAGTACAGACTGGAGGATGAATGTATTGAGAGCAGCCCTGCAGAGAAGGACCTGGCATACTGGTGGACAGAAAAGTGGACATGAGCCAGCAATGTGCGCTCACAGCCCAGAAAGCAAATCATATCCTGGGCAGCATCAAAAGTGTGGCAAATGGATTGAGGGAGGTGATTCTTCTCATCCACTCCACTCTCATGAGGGCCTACCAGTAGAAGAAAGACATGGACCTCTTAGAGTGGGACAAGAAAAAGATCAGAGGGCTGGAACATGTCTACTATGAAGAAAGAGCGAGAGAGTTGGAGTTGTTCAGCCTGAAGAAGAGGAGGCTCCAGGGTGACCTTATTGAAGCCTTTCAATATGTAATGGGGGCTTATAGATGGAGAGAAAATTTTCCCAAAGTCTGTAGTGACAGGACAAGGGGCAACAGTTTTAAACCGAAAGAGGGTAGATTTAGATTGGATATAAGGAATTTTTTTTTTTTTTTTTCAATGATAGGATGGTGAGACACTGGAAAAGATTGCCCAGAGAAGTTGTGGGTGCCCCATCATTGGTTGTGTGATATAGTGAAAAATGTCTTTGCCCATGGCAGAGGAGTTGTACTAGATGATCTCTAAAGGTCCCTTCCAAGCCAAACCACTCTATGATTCTATTGTTTGCTTAAGATTTCTTGGTACTACTTATCTTCTGGAGTTTCTTCTAGGACTATTTGCATATTCTGTCTGAAAAATGCCAACCCATGATGGCTGATTTTTGGAGTCGTCCTCCATTTTTTTTGGTAGTCAGAAAGTTGGAACTGAGAGCCTTCTTAAAAATTGCAGTCTTTCTGTTATGCTCAGATATTGATTGCAACTTGTCCCACATAGAGGTTATATGAATTTTCATGAAGTTTAGAATTTATTCAGTGCTCAAGTATTAGGGAGAAGTATTTCACAGTAAATTACTTCCTGTGAATACTCCACTCGTGTCTTACCAGGCTTTTAATAATCGTCTTTATTATTGTGGGTGCAAATACATTGCAGAAGACAGTGTTTTATTGAGAAAGTTTACAGAATTGAAGCTTTGATATAAAATATTAACAAACTTTGTTTTTAGGCAACATTTAAAGGATGGATGGACATCATGTACGCTGCGGTTGATTCTAGAGAAGTGAGTCCAATATAAAATTTACTGAGTGAAATCAGATCCAAAATTGATGTAATCCTTCTTGAATGGCTGTTGAAATGAAGTAAAATACAAAGAATAAAAATGTAAAACCTTGATAAATTTTCTATATACATCTATGGTCTATAAAGTAGTTAAGTGCATATACTTCTAATAGGTAAAAAAATTACAGCAGTATATTAGTATTACTAATGTAATAAGTCATCTGTAAATAACAAAACTAATGAAATCTGGTTTCCTATTAATTTATGTCACTGAGGTTGTAGAGATTAGGAAACAAGTTTTTCCTGTGTCTCCAAAAATAGCTCAAATAATCAAGTGACATCACCTGCAAAAACTAATCCAGAGGTGCAGACTCTGGTGATCTCAAAAAATAACATGGCTGAATTTTGCTTGTTTTTCTGTTAATGTTGGTCTTTGTTTACATCTCTCTTCTATCCAGCTCATGATTTGCATGAAGACCATAGGAACTGCATTGCTTTTGAGATTTGCACGTTTTTGTCAAATTTAGTAGGTACTGCATCAAATGTCATTAGAGAAGAACTGGCAGACAGAAAGGGGAGGAATGGCAGGTCTGTGTGTGCAATTAAAGACACCTGTATTAAATAGATCAATTTGAAGTTCAAAGATAAGGCAAGTGTAGGGTATGCTCCAAAACAGCTGTTTTCCCCTGCTTGTCAAGGAGTTGCTAACCAGCTGGATGCAACTTCTGTTCCTGCTTGGCATTATGTAATTTGTCTTAACTGTATTTGTGATGTATTGCTGTTTTTCTGTGTTAGACAGGGAAACAGCCCAAGTATGAGGACAACCTGTACATGTATATTTACTTTGTTGCCTTTATCATCTTTGGATCGTTTTTCACCCTAAACTTATTTATTGGTGTCATCATAGATAACTTCAACCAACAAAAAAAGAAGATAAGTATCACGTTTCATTTTCACAACACTTCATTGTTATTGAGCATTCAGCAAATGCATACAAGGATAAATATGAGTGTCTAAAATTTATCATAGGAGAAAAAAAGAAATCGGCTATTAAGGTTTCGTTTCATTCTATTCAAAATAATTAAATGTCTTTGCTTTTTAAGGCATTTGAAGTAATTTAAACTTACACTGAGTGTCTGAGTATTCTTCATATTCCTGTACTGCTCAAAGATAATGTTGTACATCAGAAATTTAAGTACTGTTTTCCACTTACCCTTACAGGGCTGTGACAAAGTTATGTGAAAATGCAGATGACTTAATTCAAGCAAATAGTAGATGACAGGGAAGAAGAGAATATGCAAAACTACAAATATCAAAGTTGATAAACATAATCAGTACTGTGAGGGCCTTCTCAGTTATGAAGAGACTAACACAGAAAAGCTGAATTCTGGAACTACTGTTCTGTATTGTAAGATTAGAGATGGTTGGGAAACTGTCTCGAGTTAGTAGTGAATTTACAAGAGAAAAAAAAAATTGTTGACGTTTGAAAATGTGTAGTCTTTCTTTTCAACTGAAATTGTTTCTATTATTCAGATGAACACAGGATTCTATCAAGAGCTCCAGGAGCATTTAAATAGATTAAAATGCAGGCTATGATGGCAAATTGAATTCTACTTGCTATTTAAACTATAAATTCTGTCTGAGGTCTACAATAGTCTTATTTTTCTGTACACATTTAGAGAAGAATCATGATGGAATGTTGATTTTAAAAAAAAAAAAAAAAAAAAAAAAAGCTCAGTAATACCAAAGCAGTACATAATTTCTTCATGTGATTCTTCTTCTGTGATTCTAGATGGTTTGTCAAGTTTGATTCATTGTACTGAAAAAAGATATGGCTAGACTTACTGCAGTGGAAACTTCCATTAAATCTTTCCACTTGAGATTGGACTATGCAACTTCGTATGTTGCTTCTTCAGATCCTTTGAGTCTCTTATCTGCAGACTCACATAATAGAAAGGTTGAGTTTGTGGTTCCAAACCTGATGACATCATCCTGCAAGATGTTTGCACCTCCATTAGATAAACATCAGGGGCTTCCAGTACTTAAGAGGAAGGTAGTTCAGCTTCTTATCATTGGAGAGGAAGACTACGGTTACATACATGCTATTGGCATTTTTAGCAGTCTGTATGTGACAAAGTGACCTTAGTAATGAGGTGATTATAAATTCACTTGGCAGACACTGTCTACTGTAGTCATTATGACTCAGAAGGCAGAGAAGTGTTCCTGCTAAAGGGCTTTTTCTGGCTGTGTGGTATACACCTCTTTGTAGCTGTTATAACTGTCACCAAGAAAGAAAAAATACTGCCAATATCACAAAGGACAACAATTAGGCTGAGTAAAGTTTTATCTATATGCTATTCTTCAGTTTCATGTAGCAAATTAGCAAACATTAGTTGCCCGTCTTTTGAATTTATAGATGCACCCATGCTCATAAAATTGTGCAGATCACATAGTGCATGGCTACCCAGCAGTATTTTTCTGGTCTTTGTTCTGCCTTCACATCACTGAGATCTCTCCATTTTGGGCAATATTGTTGGGATATGAATGGGAAAGACCTCATGTTCCAATATATTGTCTCTGTGTAGTTAAACTGTGTGCATGTCTTTGGTCCCTGTGTGCATCCTACGTCATTACATTAGTTCCTATGAGGAAAAAAAAGTTCCAATAGCTGACAGATTCTTAACTGTTACAGTCCTCAAAGGCATGTAGGATGTATCTCATCTTGAGACTGCTATTCTTCCTATGGACAGCACACTGAGACAAAGACAACTTGTTCACTCTTGATAGCCATTACATCAGTGAGACAGCAGAAGAAATCCCATGTTCAATGCCAGTTCCTTTGTAGCATGGGTTTTTTATTTCCCACTGGGTAAAATCTCCTGACAGAGTCACATCACATTTCCACCATAACCAGCAAATTAATTTCTTGGTTTTCTCCCAAACCTCTTACTCTGGAAGAACTGAATTTCAATTGGATATTTGGCTTATAGGAGACCTGCTAAACAGGATCTCTTTTGACTTCTAAATCTTCATGTCTATATGTAGCCACAGCTGAAAAACTCAAACACAACTTCATCCAGATTCATCATTACTTTCTCAATAAGATTGACACTGCATTTGACAAAGTCACAGTATCACCTGGGAGACTGAAATTCATTTCCAAATGTCACTGCTTTGGCATCATGCATGCCTGGAATGTACTTACAAACCAATGCATGAGAGGAAAAAAAGAACTTACTTGTCAACATAAATTGTATTTCTGACAAGTGTTTCCACATGTGGAATATCCATAACACACCAGTCTAGATATCTTCTTACTCAAACTGTTGTCCTCTTATTCAGGCAAGAAACCCCAGAATAAGCCCATGCTTCTGGTGATCTCTGAATGATGTAGGGAAATGATCAAGCCTCATATACACTGTCAAAGTATTATTGTGACAAAAGAACATCTGAACTGAGATACCTGTACTCAAATGATAAAGCATGCATCCTGAAAAGTAGAATCAGTAATTTCTTCTTCCTCATATGGTTTCCTTGAAGGCATATCAGCTCTCAGTGAATCTTTCTACCTTTGAAGCTTTTTTATTTCTGGTTGATTGATTTACAGTGTGGAGTTCATGATCTTAGATTTATAAGTATCTATGGAATGTATGTTTTTACAAGGTTTTCTGGTACATATTTAATTGAATTAATCAGGTATGGGGTTTTTTTAATAACAAATAAATAGAAGTTTTGGGGTTTTTCCTCTGTTCCTTAATTTGTTTTATTTTTCCATCAAGACTTGTCAGATATTTTAACAATTTTTGATATAATTACTATATTTTTGTTTTGATAACAATCTATGAATATATCCTTCATAAAAAAAACATGTTCTGCAATGCTGCAAATTAATGGATTTAAAGGTTTGGCTGTAATCAGTTCTATTTTTATTATTTTACCTTGGAGGTCAAGACATTTTCATGACAGAAGAACAAAAGAAATACTACAATGCAATGAAGAAGCTGGGGTCCAAGAAACCACAAAAACCTATACCTAGACCAGCAGTAAGAATGCGTGCTATTCTTTTATCATCTACGCTTGGGAAAAAATTGCAGCAGTACATTACCAAAAATTTCTTCCTTAACTCTGAAATGGTTTAGGTCTCATTCAAGTTAGCCCTTCATTCTGAATTGAAACTTGTATATATTTCTGTTCTTCAAGAAAAATGTCTCATATTTGTCATGCCTGATGAAGTAGAGAATCAAAGAATCTGAAGAAATAGAATCTGTTGGGTTTTGAGGGGAAAACTTAATGACAGTGCTTTTCTTATATTTTTCAGCCTTTTGCTTGGTTGTATATTTTGGGGGAGGGAGAAGGAAATGGGAGGGAGGAAAATGATGTTCATTACGTACAACATACTATGTCCTTTTCTTTTTTTCTCCCCTCAGAACAAATTGCAAGGTCTGGTGTTTGATATTGTAACAAAGCAAGGATTTGACATCACCATTATGGTTCTCATCTGTCTTAATATGGTCACCATGATGATAGAAACAGATGACCAGAGTGAACTGATGCAAAATATTTTATACTGGATTAATTTGGTCTTTGTTGTCCTTTTCACTGGAGAATGTGTCTTCAAACTGTTCTCGCTCCGTTATTATTACTTCACCATTGGTTGGAATATTTTTGATTTTGTGGTTGTTATTCTTTCAATAGTAGGTAAGAAATTCTTATATTCAAAATGAACTATAGTAAGATCGGTACTAAATGCTTTATCTCTGTCAAATTTTGCAGATTAGAGGAAATAATTTTAATTCCTTCTGATTATTTAGGAAATGAAAAGCATATTTTAGAGTAGTAACTTAATAATTCTTTATCAATTTTAATACTCTTTTTTTCCTAAGAGTGCTGGCAAAAAAGCTAGAATTACTTAGAGCAGATAAAATTTATCTCCAATTATAATTTCTGCTAATTGCACAGGTACAGTTGTTCTTTATTCATAATTTGTTGTGGAATATGTAATCTGTGATAAAATGTTACCCTTTTAATTTTATGTTTCACAGGTATGTTTCTAGCTAAGGTGATTGAAAAGTACTTTGTATCCCCCACTTTGTTCAGAGTTGTACGACTTGCCAGAATCGGTCGAATCCTGCGTCTCATTAAAGGCGCTAAGGGAATCCGCACTCTGCTTTTTGCTTTGATGATGTCTCTCCCTGCTTTGTTCAACATTGGCCTGCTGCTGTTCCTGGTCATGTTTATCTATGCGATATTTGGCATGTCCAACTTTGCCTATGTTAAGAGGGAAGCTGGTATAGATGACATGTTCAACTTTGAAACGTTTGGCAACAGCATGATCTGCCTATTCCAGATTACCACATCTGCTGGCTGGGATGGTTTGTTAGACCCAATTCTTAACAGTGGGCCGCCAGACTGTGACCCTAACAAACCTCATCCAGGGAGCTCTGTGAAAGGCGACTGCGGCAACCCTTCTGTTGGGATTTTCTTCTTTGTCAGCTACATTATCATATCGTTTCTGGTAGTGGTGAACATGTACATTGCTGTGATTTTGGAGAACTTCAGTGTTGCTACTGAAGAGAGCGCTGAACCCTTGAGTGAGGATGACTTTGAGATGTTCTATGAGGTTTGGGAAAAATATGATCCCGATGCAACACAATTCATAGAATATAGCAAATTGTCTGATTTTGCAGCTTCTCTGGATCCTCCTCTTAATATGCCAAAACCAAACACAATTCAACTTATTGCAATGGATCTGCCCATGGTAAGCGGTGACAGAATTCACTGCCTTGACATCTTGTTTGCTTTCACAAAGCGCGTTTTGGGAGAAAGTGATGAGATGGATGCCCTCAGAATACAGATGGAAGATCGGTTCATGGCAGCCAATCCTTCTAAAGTCTCCTATGAACCAATTACAACCACATTAAAAAGAAAACAGGAGGAAGTATCTGCTCTCATTATTCAGCGTGCTTATAGACGTTATCTTTTAAGACAGTCAGTAAAGAAACTTTCGTTTATGTATCGGAAGGATGGGGTCGATCTGCTTATCAAAAAAGATATGATTATTGGTAAGTTAAGTGAAAACTCGCCTCCAGAGAAAACGGATATGTCTTCATCCACTGCTTCTCCTCCTTCTTATGATAGTGTAACAAAACCAGAAAAAGAAAAATATGAAGATGACAAATCAGAAAAAGAAGACAAGGGGAAAGACAGAAAACCAAATAAAAAGTAAAAGACAAAGAGGTTGTTCATGACAAATGTTCACAAGCCTGAGAAGATGACATTTTTATCAATAGCACTCTTACTGGAGGATTATGCCAAAATTACAAGTTTACAAACTTGTAATTACAAATTTACATATTTACCCACTGTTGCAGTCAGTGCCTGTACCAGGATGATGACCCTTCACTAGCAAACTCTCAGTCTGTAACAGGGGAAAAAACCTTCCAGAAGAACAGTTTTTATTATCAGCTGGCACCAAATAGAGAGTAGACACAAAATTTCTACTTGGACTGTAGGAACCCTTAATGGAGTGCAAAATGACCAGTCCTAATAAATCTGTATTTTTGTGGAATAAGTGTATCTACTGTGTACATTTCATCTATGTATGTTCTATGTGTGTCAATTTTTCTCATGATATCATTTGCTTTAATTCAAATACTGCTATTTGTAATTCGGCTGTGCTGAGAAAAAAACTAAATACTCTTGCAGAAAAACACAAATGTCAGGAATATGAAATTATGTCATCATAATGTGAATATAATTCTCTTCAAGTCACTTCTAAACAGAAAACCAAGATTCCAGATTACCAAACCTCAGAATCTAGATCAAATCAACAATAAATTATAAAAAAGAAAAAGTATAGATAGAGAATTTATCAGAAAACAAAGCAAAGGGATAATTTTCACAGAAAAGAGGTTGGTAGTTTAGTCTCTTGGTTTTAATATACTTATGTTTAATATTTTTATTAATTATTAATTTATTATGCAGTCCATTTCAGATACAGTGATTTAAATAAATGATGCTACACACACAACTCCTTTTCACAGAAAAGCTACAAATGCCAAGTTGTGCCTACAGGGAATTATTGAAATTAAGAAAATCTTTTTTTTAACTGTAGACCCTTAATTTCATGAGTAGCTTCCATACTTCATTCCAAAAATCTGTTTCTATACTTCTCATTTCACATGAATATATCCCACTTAGGATAATAATCAAAGCTATGTGTATAAATTGATAGCAAAGTACCTTTTGGGACAAATACCACCTTAATATATACTTCAGACTTTAAGAAATTTAAGTCTTAAGACTTAAATATAAGAGTAGCTGCTTATACTTTGGGAAGATGGGTCATGCTAGAGACACAAAACACATATATCAGAGTTGGTTTTGACCCCCTGTGGCACTTTAGTCAGGTTTCCACTGTACGTAATGCAATCTTCTATAGAAGACTGAGATGACCAAAAGGATATATTTAAATCAGCTTTGTCCTGCATTGTGGATTAGATGACTTTTTTATCATCAAGGCTGGCACTATATATGTAAGTAAAATATCATCTATTATTTAATCAATTGTTTTACGCAGTGGTACCTGTTTGAACAAAGAGACAATGGCCTAAGTACTATATTTATTGCATCACATATGTACCCTAGTAAATGTAGTTTATAACATTTCAATAGATAATATGATATATTCTGCAATACTCCACATAATTGGGTAGCTTTAACTGATGCATGCTTGCTGCTATTATCCTACAGCTTTTAAAGTCTAAGATTGGGAAGACATGTGAGTGGTAAAAAGAAAAAAACTGTTCAATGAGACCGTCATTCCTTATACCAGTAAGCAATAGTCTGCTGCTATTATAGATTTTATTTTGTTTGAGTTTTGTAATCAGCAAATATGCAGTAAATAACCAGACTACACAGGACAAATATATTGCTTAAAATGTGGGTCTAGAAAAAAACTTTTATAATATATATCTATTGATCTATTCTTGTTATTTTGAAAATAGTTTTCTTTTATAACATTTTATACTTACAAAAACTACATGTATCTTCATCTTGTTATTGCTGTCTACCTGTGACACTTTACTGCTGGGGAACCTAAGATACAATGTGAATTAGTAATTGCAAGTTTCTGCTAATTATATTAAACATTTTAATAAGGAATAATTTTAAAAGAAATGGACAGTACAGTTCTTTTTCTGATCAGTAGGTAGGTCTCTGTATGTGAAACAAGACAGAAGAGTTTCTTTTGAAATTATAATCCTGTCTGTCAATTTTCAGGGTAATCTTAGTCATAGAAACATTGCTTTTCCCCAGTGTTAGTCTCACACTGTCTGCCTTTCTTGTTGATTCATACTGCAGTAGAAATGCTTTAAATATGATTTATTATTCAGAGTCTTTCTTCATGAGAATGAGTAGTGAACCTGTGCAATGGGCAGTGGAATACCTTGCATTTCTTATAAAATAACTAGAATATAGATGGGCTCCTGCTTTTATAGAAACTATTGGCTCATAGTGTACTGATGAACTGCATGCAGGAAGTTGTTTCACTAAAAATAACTACATTGCTAACAATCCAAAAGAATAAAGATAACCTTTTTATGTACTCGTTCCAGTCTTGGTGTTTTTATTGTATGAAGTTTATACAGATTAACAAGTAATGGTTGGTAAAATTAAGGGGGATCCCCTTTAGCAATGAGGCAGTGTGTTTTAGACATCTAGATCACATGTTGCTTTATGACTTAGATCAATATCAACTTGTCATTATCTAGATGAAAGAAATGATTATGTTGTCCTGCCCAGATAAGTTTTTCTACAATTTAGAAAATAATCCCATATGTGGGGTTTTGTCAGACATTTGTGAGTTGCCCAGGAAGAGCTCCAGTAGTGTCTTCTGGTGGCCAAGTCCAATGAAGGGTGTCTCCACATTCTTGCTGAGCAGCAGATCCAGCAGACACTGCTCACCCTGGGGTGGCTGGTCTAGGACCTCTCACCAAAATAGCCCCACAGAGGGGATAACAGAGTCACTTTAATCCCATTCCCTGTCAGGAAATCCATGCTTGCCAGGAGAAGGGAAAAAGACCTGTTAGAGGTGTTAATAGCCACCTCACAGCTGCCTTCAGGCAACTGGTGCCTTTACAGAGCCTAACAGGCATGGTCCCTGGCAAGAGGTTACTACATACAGGGGGCAGGGTATGGGGAAGGGTGTGTGCAGGTTGACCTCTGCCTGGAGTAATTAATGCATTTTTTTTCCATTCTCATTTCTGGTGTGAAGAGTAGCTCCTTATACTTGGGCCAATATAGCTAACAGGAAGGACAATGTGTATGGTTTTACTAACTGTATCTGATTTGAATTAAAACCCTTTTTTAAAAAAAAAAAAAAATCCGGAATAGTTATTGTTTTTCATATCTTAGCTGCTAACAGTAATTACTCAAATTAATAATGTAAATGCTTTAACAAATCTTGGTCATACTCTTGAATTGCTGTTTAAAGAACAAAATTGTTTTAAGTCAGTGCTGGAGAGGTAGGTAGTTAAAAATTCCACGTGGAATAAGCGTGAAATGTGTATGTAATAATTTTTCTACAAACTTGGTAGTGTGAGGTCATTTATAAAATAATTTTATCCTGTAAAAATTCTATCATTAAAGTTATGTTTATTGAAACCATAATCCAACTGAAGTCACTCTCCATTTTTGTTGAATCAAATTCTAAACTTTTTGGTCCTTTGCAAAAGGAGTAATATATTTGCAGATTTTAAGTGTATCTTTTTGAATAAACTTGTATCCTTTTATATTTCTTTGAAATTATTCCAGTACACCTGGAAGTTACTTGCCTTTATGGAAGACACAGTTGACTCTCTTACCCACCCAGGAATGTAAGTGTATTTTATTTCATGAAGGTACCATCAACACCTCCCCGCGCCCCCCCCCCCCCCCCCCCCCCCCCCCCCCAACAAACAGACACTAAATTAGGACATAAAAGGGGAAAAGTTCTGTTTTTCTAAAATCTTGACCTTGCTCAACTCCGTAACAAAACTATTTCACTTCAAAGACTTCTCCTGCATCCAGCATGCAAAATTACTTGTAAAAATATAAAAGGGAAAAATGGCAAGGGGTAGAGATAGGATATTGCTCATTTGCTTTTTTTGTAAAGAGGCCTGAAATATATTCAGGGTGGTGTTTTATTATTTTTAAGCAGAAATGTATGTTGCTGAGTAACATAAATAAATCAGATTCAGTAAAAAAGCATCTCTCCTCTAGCTGTTAGCAGCATAGTTATAAAAAAAACTGTGAAGCCTGACTGCAGGCAGTAGAGGGCACAAACACCTGCCCAGTGATCACGGTACCTCACCGGGTGTCTTCAGCCACAGAAAGCATCAAGAAATACAAATTGCAGTCACCTGCGCAGGGGATAGCTTATAGCTTTCCAGAGAATGTATGGATTTTATACTTGTTTTGTTCTAGTGAACTAATGAAGCTACAACATGATAATGGGCTTGTCATGTAAAGATAGCTTTCTTGGTAACGTTTTTTTGGCTGGACCAGGAGTTTTATGATTTAAGTTCTGTACCCTGCAGGCCACATGGCCCTATATCAAGAGCTGACGCCACATTGGTTAAGAACTGCCACACTTATCTGAGCTTACGAAAATATAGCTGAAGGGTGTTGATGCACTGGGGAATTCCGCAGATAGCTTTAGCCTTAGTTTTATTAATAGGCATTATTCATTTAATTCCAGGGTGCACATATGAAACAGCCCCAACCTTCTAAAAGAATCACATATGAAAGTATCTGTCTCATTTTTGTAGCAGTCATAAATAACATGAATTTTTATTAAAAATGCAATGGGTTTTTTTGGATGTAGAAAATTCTTATGATACTCATTCTATAGTATATACTCAGAAAGGCTTATCTAGCTTTGTAATGCATTAGGAGAAATAATCTGAAAAATCTGCAGTGTAGGAATATTTAATGGCTCACAAACCTCTGCATTAGCAACATCATTTTCAGTGGGGGATGGTATCTTTTGTTCTCTGAGTAGAGCAAGGTTTTGTCTGTGTGATACAGCATGCAGCCTTTGTAACTTAGCATATTTTATTTTTCCTTGATGATTAGTGGGAGCTGTTGCACAGCGAAACAGACACATCCTAGTGCTTGCCTAAAAAAAAAAAAAAAAAATACTGCAGTGTAACCCAAGCAAAGTAAACTGCGGCACATTTCCCTCCAGAGAGGGAAAATTGCATGCACACATGATCTCTGCTGCAAGAAAAGCTTTTGATGAAAATAAGAAATGACACTTCATAAACAATTTATAACAACCAAAACCAGCAGTGCCAGTCATGCTCTGCACTTGCATTTTCTATTGTCTTAAAAGCATGTTACTTTCTCTAACAGCAGTCTTGATAATAATCTTTGTAGAATCTGACAGCTGATTAAAAAACCCCACAATATGTTTTTCAGGAAATGTATACCTGAAACAGAATGAAATAAACTGTTTTCATTTTCAAAGTAGCAAGTATATGTAACACTCATGTTCAAAAATGTTCAGAGAATTACATGCTGTATTGCTACTTGCAGTATTGCTTTATAAAAATGTTATGCTTGCAGATACCATAGCAACCAGTGTCATGTGGTACTTTTTGATTGCCAAATTATACAGTAGCTTTATGCCCATATTCTGCAGCAATACTTGCATTAATATCTGTATATAATGTTTAGTAAAAAGTGCATCTGCATCCGCCACATAA
Organism: Strix uralensis; assembly: GCF_047716275.1. Classification (NCBI taxonomy): domain Eukaryota; kingdom Metazoa; phylum Chordata; class Aves; order Strigiformes; family Strigidae; genus Strix; species Strix uralensis. The sequence goes on from NC_133977.1 coordinate 24,552,328, forward strand.
GGCAAACTGGTTTATGCCAGTGATGAACATGTTCATGGTCTCGGGCAGGCAAAAAATTAAAATGCTCTCTCCAATAACAGGCATTGCGAATCCCTGTAACCTTTCTCTTGTCTTTACTTGATGGCCTTGATGGCTGTCAAATGTGATATAGAGAGATTCATGTAGCATTGCTGCAAATACTAATATATTTATTTATATAGATGAAAAGCAGCTGCTCGTGCTCTCTAACTGTGTAAGGTTGGAAACTGGATGTGATTTATGTGGTGGTGAATAGGTGGGAAGATAAATGCAGCCTCCTAATAGCCTATCTCCAGAGCTGTGTGTACATCCAAGAAAAACTATTTTGGGAGTGATGCTCAAGAGCATTGTGAACTCACCTGCTTTACTGCTCTTGCTTTCTCATTTATTTGAAAAGCATTTACTTGAAATTTCATTTATTTGCCATGTTGCAACAATCTTTTAGAATTCTGTTACTTTTGTATGAAAATTAAAAGAACAAGGAAGTGAAGAATGTTTGTGTTGAAAGGATAGTAACCAATGGCAGATACGAAGAAAACATAATAAAATGTTAACATGACTTTTCTACTTGTATTTTAGGATCAAAGCCTTTGTTTCACAGTTGAATTCTACCCTGTATAAGGAGAGCTTCAAACACAGGAAATTTCAAAAGGTATATAGAAGAACTGATGACAGGAAATTACAGTGCAGATATTACTAAAAGGTTATTAATATAAAATCTTTTGCAGAAGTTAATTGGAAGTTGATGCATTCTAAGAGATTGTACCAAAGAACATGGCAGTGAGAAAAATCTGCAGCAGAGTATGATTAGAAATGGTTGTCTTGGCACAAGTGAATCTGTTTTGCTTCTGTGATGAGAGAGAAAACTTCATACTAAAACCTAGGATCAAGAAATACTTTACACCTCTGTTAATATCCAAAATGTTTCTATGTGTATGTACCCTATTTATTCATGTCTATTATTATCATCTAAACTTCTTAAATCATTTTAGAGTGTAAAAATCTCCTCAATTTTCTTAAGAAAAAGGGGAAAAGGCATAATAAGAGGACATGCAGCCTCAACTTTTCTGTATTGCCTAGTCACCTCCATCTTCTGTATGTACCTACTGTATGTACCTACTCACACTCCACCTCCTCTTTACCTATTCCACTATCAATTCCTTTCCATGACATGAAGATTTTACATGACAATTCAGACTGAAGTCGTCTAAATGAACTCCTTTTAAAACAAGATGAAGTAAGATAAAATATTTTTGCCCGTCTGAAGGACAGGGAAATGTTGAGTTTGCAGGCCTTCTTAGCCTCGTCAATACAATACTGTCCAATAAACACTCTCTTGTGCAATTTCTTAGCTTTTAAAAGTTTCTAGGCTGTTAAGTCAAAGGAACTGAATCTGAAAGGTTTCCTCAGTATTCCCCCATATAGATGGTGGGAAAAAAAAATACATTCTTCAGAGCTGCATTTAGTCTGCAAGTTCTGACTCCATTTTCACCATTGTTCTTATGGAAGTATATTTGTGGAAGTTTAAAGGAAAAACAGGTAAGTGGTATCCATAGTATGCCATGTCAGCAGCAGAGGCCATATGTTTTTGATTATACCTAAAAAAGAAAAAAAAATCTCGGTATAGCCACTTCAAACATTAGGTCCAAATTGAAAAGTACTGAAAAAAATGAGTATTGTACAACAGCTTTCCATAGAATTTAAATCTAACCCATACCGACTTAACCGTTTTCCAGTTACAGAGTTCCTAAAAGAAAAATATGTCTACTTGTTTCTAGCTCTGTAGTCTAAATAAAATTACTCTTAGCCTTTATGGTAAAAGGGTTAATTCCTTATTGCTTTGTCTAAGGAAAAGTACAAGACATGCCTTCAAAATTAAAGTATTGGGGAAGGACGTTAATTTTTCTCAAGATGATTCTGCCAAAGGTGAATTGTGCAGGGAGAAGACTTTAAAAAATGAATTTAAGAGTATCTCATTAGATGTATATCCAAGACCCAAGTCTCTGAGATGTTATTTATATATAAAAGTGTAACAATAATAATAATATTGTATTGTATAACCTCTGCGGTTCAAGGCAAGGGAAGGAAGGACTGCATGTAGAGGAATGGACAAGAAGGATTTCAGAGTCAAATAATGGATATAAACGTCTCTCTAATTACAAAATTTTATCTCAAAAACCTTTTTGTGGCATTTTTTTTCTGCACCTAAGGTTAAACATAAGTCATTTGTTTAATATTATGTGTGATGGTTAATGTTTATAGAATATCAGTGTATTGCTTTTTCCGTTCATAGTTGGAATTGTTGGAAGACAACAATTGGCATATTGGAAAACCCAGCTATTGGAAATGGCATAATTTTATTGAAATAAGACAAGCATTAATAATATCTAGTGGATCTTTGTGTATGAAAAGAATGTAAATAAACCCTTCTAACTGCTATCAAATCCATTGGCAATTAGTCAAGAATAAATTAGCCTCCACCTGGACTACCAAGGTTAGATTGCCATGTTATTAGCATGATAACCCAGATTAATTAATAATAGTATGCCTCTTCTATGAGTAACTAATATAAATTTAAAAACAAATTTCATTGATAACTGCCAGATATTGGGATAATTTATTGGGTTTATCTTACCAACATTACTGTAAACCAAAAAAATACCACACCCCCCCTTTTAAAGTTTTTCTTGTATTAAGACTTCCTATTCTTGTATACAAAATGTAGATTTCATTAAAATCCATCGGTTTGCTGCATAAAATATAGCATCTAATAGCTTGATTTCAGTGTACTTTCTTGATTTATTGTCAATCCCCTGCCAATATAAAAGGAGAGATGAAAGCAATTATTTCAAGTACATGAGACCCATCTTTCCAAGGCAGTATTTTAGAGCTGCTTTTTACTAAAATAAATAAACAGTTAAGGTATACAAAAGCTGTACTGTGCTTTTTCTAGTATCTACAGTTGTCACTTATTCTTTCAACTGATGATTGGGACTCTTTCAAAAGATTTCTTAGATAAGGGATTTCTTTTGGTTTCTTTTTTTAGCAATGGCTCTTCTCAAAATGTTTACTAGTAACATTTCAGGGTATAGAACTATGCACCATTTACTGGAAAGAGGTGTTTATTGCTTTTAGATATTGTTCTAATTTTGCTAATACTTGTTTTCATAGTTTCTTTAATATTAAATTATGTCGGCTTGCACCTACAGTTGATTTTGACACCGTGCTGTCTGTAATGGTAAAGGCTAAGACAATTTGTGTCTTGTCATCACATTAGTTAGATACCTGATTATGTATGGAGCCTGGCTCTACTGTCTTGCTTAGTTTCCTGACCTTTACTTTTTATTGTTGACAGGTTTCATATGTGCCGGAAATGTCTGAGTGTTTAAAAAAGATTCCTCTAAAGCCTGGGAAGCCAGGTCTAAGGTTTGATTAGTTAGGGAACTCAAAAACAGCAACTATATTGAGATATTTTTGAGGACCTGATGTCTGTATATTCATAGCAAATCTAGAGAAAGAATTTGTGAAAACTTTTTTTTTTCCTAAAAAGAATAAAAGTAAAAACTGGAAAAATGTTAAAATACAATCTGTTGACTTCTTATTTCTCTCCCTTATGTCAGAGTAGTAGAATTTTTCAGAAGACAACCACCTGATTAAAGCCCAGGAGAAATGGAGAGCCTTAAACACAAGCGAATATTAAAACTTCTCATGAGGCTCAGGTATACTCATATAACAAAGTTTAAAAGTTAAGAATTCATAAATTCATTAAGGCAATGCTTTCTCTATAAAGGCAAGGGCAGCAGATGTAGATAGGTGGTGTAAGGTTCAAAAGACTAGTAAAGGAAATATTTTGAAGTATTTTAACTCCCAAAACTAAAAACCAAAAGTACTCATCAGGGTCCTGTGTAACAATTTAATCAGAAATGTGTCATTCTCAGTATGAACTTTCCCATAGAATTTTGCTCTAAGTTTCTATTTACATGTGTAGGTGAGATGCATTTGAAACGCATGTCCCTTTGGTTGAACAAGGAATTCAAACAAGGTATAGCATGTTTTGTTCAAATTCTCAATGAGTAGTCTGTTTTTGGAGAAAGTGGGAGTTGGTATACCATAGTGTGCTGCATCTCAAATCCTATTTCAGATGCCCAAATTCTTTCTTAGTCTCCGAGTTTTAGTTAGGATATAAAGTCCTGTGAAAAGATATATTAGAAGGCCAACTGTAATTGAACCAAACAATTGAACCAAACGATTATTTAATGTAAGTTCTCCATCTTTCTCAATTCTGATACTACTCCTCTCCACAGGTAAAGTATTACTGAATTTTTTAGATGCATGTCTAAGAGTTGAAAAAAATTTTAACAGTTTCAAAATTCATGTGGCACCCATTTGATATGAAGGAATCAATACATTTGCCTTTAATGCCACCTCTAAGAGCCTACACCTGTTTCTCATAGGTTCTTTTCCCTTCTGATGTTAAGGCAGCTCTAGTAGAGTATAATGCAGTCTCCATCTCTTTTCATTCTCCTTCCTGCTCTATTCCCAGTGTGGAAGAGAGAAGAGTTGCCTTTCAAGTAGGAAGACCAGAAATCAATTTATTGCAGCAGATGGTTCAAACCATGGAGCTGAAGACTAATTGGATCAGCTGTAGCAGTTATTTCACATATGACAGCACCAGCAAATGGTGGTAGGTAACCTCATTAGCAAATAGACTTCAGCAGCAATTAGAATAAATGTTAAAGAATGAAGAAAGAAGACATTGTTATTTAGAAAAATAAATTAGAGACAAGTAAAAGTCTTTTAGGTTTTATAGGTAATTGTATTCTACATAAAACTATAGCTTTGTGTATGTACTCTTCGAAAAGCAGATGCACAGTACTCAGCCCTCCCTCATGGGTATAGAAGACAGTCTAGAAGTGATTTTAAAAAACTTTTCAACATGAAAAAAATACTACCTTAAAATATCCTGTTTAACTGTAAGCAGAAGTAGATAATAGTTCATACTTAGAGACTGATAACCAACGCCCTGTTTGTACTTATTCTTTTCATATAGATAAGTTGGTTCTGTCCTTTTAAAACATGTCCCATCTGATGAAAGTGATAAGGACTTTTGGAAAGTATCTGATTTATTCATAAACTTCTGAGGGTTTCGTTAGGTTTGACTGCATTTTCCTAACAGTTTCATGAGTATAGTTAAATGTCAGGGCAATTTCAGCTACTAACTTTTCTAACACTTTAAAAGTTTTCTCATGGTGCTTAACAACTTTTCTAAAATCTTGCTAATCTATACAGCACTAACATATTTTTGAAAAAGAAAGGAAGTAGAATCTGGCAGATCCTAATCTAAATTTCTAGTCTTTCTGAGCACAGCTTAGATACCAGTCTGGAAAACCTTCTCTGGAGATCACCAGCTGCTGGCCATTCCAGTGGTGAGAAACCTTGAGGCACCTTTAATGCCAAAAAGCTACCAAATGGATTACCAATCTAATCTAAGGTTTAGCTGATTCCCTGGATGAGAGATTGTCTAGTCTATTGCTTTCTGATTCTTCCCAGCCTGTTCATTGCAGATGCACTGGATAAATCATGGTAGTTACCAAGCAGGTAGAATATTCTGGTTTTCAGCACACCACAAAGAAGAGCACAGCATCTTAATCCTTCAGTATGTCTGTTTGTGAAAGCACAACAGTCATCATCCACTCTGCATGCTGTGGTGAAAGCCTTGAGAGCAGAACTGGCAAACTCTGTTGTGGATGAGGCAGGGTTTCTCCATCACAGTTTTCTGGTGTTTACTGTTTACCAGGGTGTGAGGTGAGAGAAATAGGGGAAGAAATGGAAAGGAAGAGGAGAAGCAACTCACTTCAGAAAGCTCACAAGGAGGTGGCAGAGTAAGGATCAACACAAAGGAAAGGAACAAAATTAAGCTGGGCAGTAACTTCTGTTCCAGACTGTCAAAAACTGAATTAGCTGAATATGACTAGTATTATAGGCAATCCACTGTTTAATTTAGCATTAAGAAAAATGATGTAATAAAATCGTGAGTCCACTGAAAATATGAACATTTTTCAACCTGATTTCAGTGAGGGGATTCTTTAGGTTAAGACGTATTGAGCAATTGCACAGCTTTCTTTGTATTTATAAAACATGCGTTCTCAAGAGTTTCTGGCTGCATCTGATCAGTTTATGTATTAAGGAATTACTGCAAATTTGTCTAATTGCTGTCAATTACACTGACATGTCATGATTAATTATTGCTATTGCAGTAGAAACTCCAGAATTGTTCTGGCCTTTCAAAGCAGGTTAAAAATATGAGGACATTTATGTTCCAATATAACTGAAGAATATTGCAAGTGCCTGAGAAATCTGCTAGGATACACTGTCAGTTTAGCAGTTCCTTTACAACACAGTTGTGAAATGCGTTCTGAGAAAGCCTTGTCAAAGTGTTTTTGAAAATAATTTATTACAGTGCTGTTAGGTTCAAATCTTTTATTGCTGTTAGGGTCAAATCTTACCAAATAAGTGAATTTTCCTGAAGTTGACTGATGTAGGAAGAAAATGTCATTCTTTGCATATTATCAATGCAAAATTATTCTCTTATTTTATCTTACATCAAATTGTTTTCCAGTATTCCGGTTTCCTTCCTTGAAATGTAATGCACTAATCTTGAATCTTGATTGAGTGTGAATATAGTATGAGTAATACTGACAGCCATAACTTTTATAAAGCTGGTTATCCTACAGTCATAATTTCATGTAAGTGGGTATATTTTATGTATCTGTGGCTTTCTCTTTCCCTCCTTAAAATTCTTGAGAACTCTGGTGAGTAAGATCTGGTGCTGGTGACTCACTGTGGTTTTTGTTTCAGCAGCACTTCTGACAGCTGACATCTCTGAAAGTGTCTCATCCTTACTAATTGTCAAGTAGAAGGTCTGAATTAGGCCATAGTTTCACAAACATATTTAACTGCCATAAGCTGGCAATGTAAGTGAAAGAAGAAGCCCTGCTCTTCCCTTTCCCCTAGGTTAGCACAACCATTTGTGTTGCCCAAAAACAGACTAGATTGGAGAACTAAAAACTCAGTGAGAATAAAAAAAGTTTATCTTTCACCTAAATAATTTCCCATTCAAGTCACTATATAGCTGTACAAATGCTTGTGGTAGACAGAAGGCAGGTGGACAGCAGCAAGCAATGCCCTTTTGTACTAATTTGTTATTTGTGAAACACTGGCTTTGGATATCTCCTGGTGGTCCCTCAAGCTAAAGCCTTGATGTTTTCCTTCCCTCCTTGAAGAGAAATAAAATTACACAGTAAACAAGAAAGCACCTGTATTATGAGGATTAAAAATCAGGATTCAGACTCTGAGGTATCCTATGCTGAAATGGCAATGCAGGTCAAACCCAAAACTGTGTATGTTCAATTTATAATACTCTATACCCTTGACATAGTCTGTTCATAAAAACAAGAAATTTGTTAAATAAAATTGGTAGTTTTTCACTTTTGTAATATGGATGAAAATTCCATTTTTATCTCCACTGAATTTCACTTTGTGTATTAAATTCATTTTACAAATATAGGAATTTTTCATGTCAACAAAGATAATATTAATCAAAATTCTCAAAATGCTATTTGGTTTGAAATCAGTATATTATTAATTTATTTTGAGCTCTTATTTAAAATGGTACCCAGTTGCCAGTTAAATCCACTAGGAGAAACTCAGTGGGCTCCAGTAGGTGCTACCTCTTAAAGCAGTGAGAGGCTACTCATCAGCAGGGTTTTGCTAAGATGTTAAGCAGCAGGTCCCACTGAGTCCACAGCTCAGCAGAGCCCAGAAGTTAGGTATCACTAGTTAACCTGCCTCACCATCCTCTGATGATCCTGTGATTCCCAGGAATGCTGCATACTACTTAAAATCCATCCCCATCCTGTCTTTGCCTCTATGCAAACGCTTGCTGACTTGTAGACTAAAAATCAACTAATATGACGTGTTGTCATATTTTTCTGAATTATCTCTATCATAATTTCTAATTCTGAGCATAATAAACTGATGCTCATTAAAAAAAAAGAAGAAAAACCCAAACTGAAAACCAAAACCAACCCCCAAAAATCCAAACAAACAAAAAACCAAGTAGATATTTACGGAAACTCAGAAACTCAACACCATGGGTCAGAACTTTCATGCTTTATGACTAATAAACAACTTGTCTGTGGACACCTAATATTTCAAGTTTCAGTTTACTATTTAACTTTCTGTTCTGTTAAGATTATTTTAAAACACCATTGTCTGGTATTGTATTGCTATAAGCTATGTCAGCACTACAGATATGTCCCTTCATAGCAACTCTTATGTTCTTCTCTAAGTTTAATCACAACAATTAAAATATACTCAGGAGTAGCTTTTGCTTACATAGCTTTATTTTCCATGCCTTGTGCTGCACCCAGTTTTATAGCCTCAAAGGCATGATGCAAAATTTCTTAATTATGTCTTTCAATCATTTTACTTTCAGTATGGGAATTATTTTCTTCAAAGTTTTGTCTAGCCAGAAAACTGCTTTCTCGTTCTTTCAGCATCTTAGTCACAGTAATCCCTACATTTGTCACCTCCAGGCTACTGCGTGTGTAGCTACTGATTTATCAGCCAGTTATTTTGTCTATCTGTAAGAGAAATAAAGGGTGTGTAGCCAATAAACTTCACTTACATCTGAGTGATGATTTTTAAACCTGGATCCTTTATAGCCCTTCTTGGGAGTTACCTCTTCTTACCCAATCTTGCCACAAATAATTAGACAAAAGTATGACTACAATCCAGTTCATAAACCATATATAGTGCCAGCTCTTAAGATGTGCTCATTCTGGTTATTCCAGTTTCCAAAACCACTGGTTTTTCACAATGAATGTTTAGAGGGGCATAGAGGTAGAGAAAACCTGTTTTTGTAACAAGCTACTTCCATCATAGAAGAAGGGGACTCTCCAGTTCCCAGCAGAGGAATTTCATCTATTACTCAGTTGTAGTATATACAACTCTATTTTTGTCTGACATTAAAAGGTACCTTGACAGGGGGACAGTGAGAAGGCAGCAGGGTGGGTGGGTTAAGGCAGAGGCAGTGACCTAGCAAGGTAGGAGGAGAACGCATCATTGTGGGTCAGCTACAAAATGTTTGGTAGCAACTACCATAGACAACTGATGTGATAACTTTGGTGTGCGGTGGTTGTATAAAAAGCAGGGTCAGGGATAAGATGTCATCTATTAAGTGAATTTACTTTCACTTTCAAGTTGACTTTCATCTTTTGGTTGCATGTCCCTGTATTATTTATTTCATGAAGATCTGTGAATTTTTACTCATGTGAAGGAAAAAAAAAAAAAAAAAAAAAAGCATTAGCTTGGGTTTCTTTCTGGATTTTGAGCAAGAAATGATTAGTGAAGAATGCATAGAATCTGGAGATTAATATTATTTCGTCTTCAGGATTTGCATTACTTGGAAGTGCGTCATGCATGACTGTCTTTGCTATAGCCATGTTTTCCAAGGATCAGAAGAGATTTTTTTTAAAGGACTTTTTATTCAATTAAAGATAAGTCTTTGAATTCCAGGGATCTTTTCATGAAGCAAAATGTCTCCACTGCTTTTTTATAAAATAGGCTGTATACATGTTTGTTACCATGCAGTTGATTTTTTTTTTTTTTTAATTTTGTTTCTACACTAATTGTTCTTAAGGAATTTAGAGTTAAAATTAGGGATTTGTATTTTTTAATGACTTCTTAATGTCTGACAGGACAGATAATAATATTAAGACATGATGTCCCATGAGGTGTTTTTCTTTTTAGCATCTCGTCACCCCACCTCTAATGGCTTTTTATGACTTTTGGCTGCCTCAATCTACCAACTTGAGTCATGTCATCAGGAAGCAGATTGTACCTAAGCTAAATGCAAGGATTCCTAGATGGTGATTTTCCAAGTCAACCTGATAGTTATCTCACATTTGTGAGCAACTGTGAGAAATTCTCCCTCCCTCGAAATCCTTAGTGGTCGTTAAATTTAAGAAATTCAGCTTTTAGCAGCAATAAACCTTTTGTTAAAGAACCTGCATAAATTCACTTTGTATAACCATTGTTTCCAATATGAATATCTAAGCTATGCATATGAAAATAATTAACATAATTCATACATATATCATATGTCTCTTAAACTAAGAGAATAAAAGTATATTTTCTTAGCTTTAGAGGATTTAATCAAAGCAGCACTCCCCTACAAATGAATAGAATCATCCTCCCTCATCATCTGGTTCTCCGCCAAGATTCCTGAGTATGGCAAAAAAATTAGACTGAAGACTTTAAAATTAGATCTTACCTGTCTCTCCACAACTGCTAATAAAATGGAAAAAACAACTCACTTGGATGCCAGGCTCAGTAAATGTGTCAAGATTTTGGGGGCTAAAATGGAGAGAGGCTGGATTCATTCTGCAGCATGCTTGCTGAGCAGGGGGTTAAATTTCTGAAGCAGGCAACCAGCATGCTCTGCAGCAGTTTGCAGGTGTTGTTAGGACAGCAGCCTTTTGCAGTTTGTGCTCTCAGAAATTCACTGATTTTTCTGATGCTTTTTAAGAGGATATTGAGAAATTCAATAAACTCCTGGTTATTTAGAGGCTTAGAAGCATAAATTAACACTATGAAGTCCAGAGGTATGAACTGGCTAAAATGGTGTCTTCTTCACTAGACAGATTCAGGAAAGTGTCTATGTTGTTGTAACAAATAAAAAACCTGCTAGTATAGGAACACAGCTTGTTTTTTCTTTAGCTTTTGTGGGTTTTGTTCCAAGTGAGGAATGTAAACTGGTCAAATAATGAGCTTGGTTAACATTAAAAAAAAGCTAATATTCACTGTCACAATATTTTTGGGAGTAAAGGGGAGCACAACAAAAACAGAATAGTACCTAACAAAACCAGAATAGTGCCTGGGAATTTATTATTTCAAGGTGAATGGTACACATGTGCCTATTATGTACATTTTGATGATTTTTTTCAGGGCAAAATTAGAGGACTGATTACACGTACCATCAGATGACATGTTAGTGCATGGTAACTTGAGGAATAGCCAAGAATGGAGGCAAAAAAACTGCAGGCTGATGGCTGGTGTAATGGGTGAAGTCATTCACTACTGTTGTTGCTACATGATTATTGATCAAAGTCTGAAGTTATCAGCATGTAAGCAAAGCAGACAGACGTTGCTTTGAGACTTATTTTATTGATAATTAAAAACCAACATAACAAATCAACTGTAGAGGAGTTAATTTCTACCTGTCATATGGGGAGGGAGGCATGCAGGGTTCAGAGAGCTGAGTCAAAAGACTTCAGTGTCATAAAAAAGGGCTTGTTCTTTGGAAATTATAGCTATGGTGTGGGAGGGTAGCAAGCAGTGCAATGGCTTTTCCTAAAAGCCAGTGTCTAGACAAGCCAAGTGCCTTCAACATTTGGTGACATAGTTAGACCTAAATGCATTTGTGCCAGTTTGTGCCTGAACCCATCACACTCAGAGTACACAGACGTGTGGGAGTGGGTCTGCTGAAGTTTATTTCAGTCAGATTGATGTTATTCACCCTGTCTCAACACCAGCACCGTCTTAGGCTCAATGCAAAAACAGATGGGTGCCTTTACAGAATGCTACCCTACTACTCCCATTTTTTCCATTATTTGGTTAACGAGAAAGTGTTTTGATTTTGGTGGCTGTAATAGAGATAAGCCTAATTTGCTGCAGTTTTACTCATTAGAAAGCAACTTATGTGAAGGTGGACCTGTCGTTCTGTGGAATGATGTAGACACAGGGAAATAATTTCAGATGAAATTTTTATTTTCTTTTTTTTTTTTTTTAATTCTGTACAGCATGAAGAAGATCCTCCTGTCTCCCGACTCTGCCATCCAAAGCATTACTGGTAAGTAGAACACTGAATGAAATATTCTTCTACTTTGTTCAAGTTTTCTTTAACAAGTTTTTCAAAACAGTATTTTAAAAGGGAAATTCAAAGAGGATGATTAGATATTACGTAAGAATTTTACCTACCACCAGTTATACTATGCCTATGTTCCTCAGCATTTCAGAAAATGACAAAACATGCTAAATAAACTAAAAAATATAGGGCTAAAATGCAAACAAGTTACTTCTAACTCACTTATGGCACATAAACAGACAACTGGCAAATAGCAGTTCCTCTAACCCTACTTGCAATATTTCTGGTGTACCTAACAAAATTTTTATTTACTGGAGTAGTGTTATTCCAATTAAGAACAAAGGATGCTACTTCATTCTGGTAATTGATGCAACCTCCACTTCTAGCTTTAGAACATGAAACCATCAGTCTAAATCTCTCTAGGATTTTAGTGATTGTGAGCAGTTACCATTTGACAGTCATCCTGCAGCCTATGTGAAATGCATTAGTGATTTGTAGGGCAGTGTAAACAAGTCTGCATTGCTGCTCTGCCTGTTCTCTATATAAATAGACAGGAGAATTCTCCAGAGATGTCAGTCTGGCACCTCTCACAAACTTTGCATTTACTTACTATTTATTATTAATTGTTAAGTTCTTGCAGCACACTTGATATTGTAAAAAGTACAAAGATACAGTCCCTCCCTGGAGGAGCTTACTTTAGAAGATAAGCAGAACCAAGTAATTCTTTTCCTATACAACAAATACAGTTTTCTTTGTGTTTTGTTCAAACTCTCTAAAACTCAGATAATGTGGGCTTCAAGGCAAGTTACATAACATTTCTTTACTGACTTTCACATTACCCAGTTCAGAGTGAAAGAACTATCAGAGCATACTTGGCTATATGCAGTGTGACAGATTTCACTGTTCTGAACAATTGGTCCCAACTGCTCCTATCTGAGGCTTCAAACCATTTTTGAAAGCTATCAAATTTCATATTAATCTCCTCAGGGGGAGAAAGAACGAATCTCTGGATAGGAAGACAAGCCAGAGCTGACGCATACTGAATAGCAAGAGAGGCACAATATTACTTGGAAAAGCCTCTGACTAGTCTGCGTTCCCTTCTCCATAAAGCAGAAAGTTTTATGATTTTGCTGGGGGGGGGGGGGGGGGGAATAGGGAATTAATAGATTAAGCAAAGGTGGCATTCTCTTGGAGAAAGAAAATATATACACTACCCTGCATATTGTAAATAGAATGTGTTTGATTTTATTTGCATATGTTTTCCTCTCAGGTAAAAATTAGTACATGACACATTTGGATTTTTTGTGTTCACAGTTATATTTGCTCCATCCCATTCATTCCAGAACCCCAAGCATTGTCACCAGTTTTTGGAAGGCTTCATAACTAGTAACAAAGTGCTAAATGTTAAGATGTGGGTGGATGAGGAGGAATTTTATAACTAAAAGGAAAGGATAAACTGGAAGGAAAAAAACAGGTGACAGGAAGTGGGTGACCTGAAGCATGCAGAGAAAGAGAGAAATTAAAATATTCTGAAAAAAGTAGAGATAGAAGAAAAAATGTGATCCAATCATGACAAACACAAAGCATTTCTGCAATAGCTTCTGAATACTGTATGTTTTACTTGTAGTAGGTTGGTCTATGAGGAAGTCAGTTGTTTTAATTGGACAGCAGATTATAATGAGGAAAAAAAAAGGACATTGAAAGTGGTCAGTCTGGGGGCTCCTAACTGGAGGGCAGTTGAGGTACTAGGTCAGAACAAATGAGTTGGAAGACTTTGTCAGGACTATGGGAGTGCTGTCTGCAAAAAAGCGGGACTGCTTTCTAAGAGGGGTGGCAGGTGTTTGGAATAGCTCAGGTTCCTCCTGTTCCTCTTATAGGAACTTATTGCATCCTGAGATAATGAGTTTTAGCCAGATACTCCATGTATACTCTTCTAAATCTTTGCCCTGTTGGCACCTTATTCCTTCTGCTAAATCAGAGCTTCCGAGTAACCATCCACTCATCAAATTCCCAAATAGAAGTCCCACAGATGCCAGGCTCAGCCGGAACTGAGTAAGCACATTTCAGAAAAATTAAGACACAGCCACTCAGTTCACTATGATTTCACTTTTCAGTTCAGGATACCAGATACTCCTCATTGACATTACAACTCTTTCTGTAACATTCAGACCCTTTTACAGGGAGGTATTTGGGTCTATGTATCAATAATCTATTCTAAATAATCTAAAAGCATCACAAATATCAACATATACTTTGTAGTAAGTGTGGTCCAAAGGGATCTTGACAAATTCATATTTGTTTTAAGGAATAGGCCAGGAGGAATACCAAGCTGATCCAAGTATAGCTTCTTTAAAATGTGGCTAATGGGAGGTGATCAACTGAAGAAAAGAGACAGCTGAACTCTGAAAGCGCATTAGAATAGGTCACAGAAGAAAATAAGAGGTCTAGGATCGATATTTCAGACACTTATCAGCAAATTTTAGCAAAACTAGCTTAGATACTGAATACTAAAGACAATTTCAATGTAATGATGGAAACATAGGTAATTGAAAATATTCTCCATGTTTGAAGCTCTGGACTGTGTAGTCAATTTTAAAATTAAGCATTCTGGATACCATCTGAGCATCATAAATGGAAAGTGAGGGTAATAAATCTTACTTTAGTTGTAACCATTAAGACAAAGCACTGAAAGGCAATCAACAGCTACAGAATGCTGAGGGGGGAAAAAAAAAAAAAAAGTTTTGAATTCTTTAAAAGGTGGCAATTTGTAAAATGAGGCCTAGGCTTCATTCCAACACACAGATACGTTTTTTAAATTCCACTGATATTTATACATCAAAATGGTTAGGGAAAAAAACCTTGGGCATGATGTTCATCAACCCAATTACTTTATATTTGCTGACTGAGATTTTGAATAACAATAGGCTAAGATCTTCTGAAACTTTCTTTGTTTTGATTTTCAGATTACTGGAATATATAATGCTTCAGTCATCTTCAAAATAGAAATATAGATACCAGGCACATTTGAAAGATGAAGAGGTTATTATGGTAAATAACACAGCATGCATATATGCTTTCCTCTAGAGACTCTCCTATGCAGAAGCACACACATATGCCTTTATTGCAGCTGCACAAAATTTCCTTGTTTCTGATCAGTTCTTATTTCTCATGATCAAAAGTGTTCCCGTTCCTAACATATTTCCTATGCTGTGCTAGCTGGATATGGCTTAGATTTTATCTCCAAATCATTTGGGTACAGGCAAAGAAACAGCAAGAGGTAAGGTTGTAGAAGTGCTACCTCATTTTTTGTGTTCCTGTACTACAGCATCTGCAGGGAAATCAGGCTTCATAATCCTGAACTGTAACATGTAAACACAGAGCAACAGAGAAATACCTATATAGATGTGAGTACTTGTCACATGAAGGGAAACAAAAGTTTTTGCAAAAGCTGATTATTTGATAATGCCTTCTAAAAAAGGAATAATTAACTCAATTTGGAATGTCTGCTCTCAAACACAGTAGGTGCCCAGCTGTACTGGTTAAAAGAATTGTTAATGTAAGCAAGTAAGCATATTTCATTCACTTTCATTACTGAAAATCATTGTGCTCTTTTCTGCCAAATTGTAGAAAAAAATAATAATATAAAAATCATGCTTGTAATGGCTTCAGACTTCAGACTGCAAATGCAAGCCAGAAAGCTAAATGCAGCAGTAACCATAGGCAGCTTCACACAGGTGCACACTAGGAATACCTCAAGGAGCATTTAATACTTCAATAGAAAACCTTAAAAACACAGATAAAAACCAAACCACACACACCCATACAGAAAAAGTCATACATAGTTTTATGTAATGGTGGTTTTTAATAATAAACTCAGGAATTTTAATTTACCAAAATGAATACAACTCTAAGATTTAAATGTTCATTTTTTCTACTATATTATATATTGCATTTTATTCAGCTATTTATTCTGTTTTTTAAAAAAAATGATTTATTTGGGGAATATAATTTTTCCCCACTGGTGTTACAATAGCCCTGATAATGTTTTAGACTAAACATTTTATTATCTTTCTAAAGATCATTTTTTGTTTTCTTTAACAAATTTAATAATTTGTTCTGGATTTTGGTTGAAAATTATCTAAACCATCTTTGGTAATTATTTTTCTACTTATTATTACAAGCTTAAGATCCTTTGGGAGATTGTCACATTATATATCTATAATTATTTCAACTGAACTCCCTTCTGTTTCTGTTCAATAAAAAATTAAGATCAACAGCTCTTGGCACAGAGTAGCTATGCAGAGATCCTTGTCTCTGCAGGCAAGAAATCCCAACCTATATAAACAATGAACTCTCAGTGCCACAAAAACCTGCATTAAGTTGTCTATTATTCATCATTCACCCAGAGATTGTGTGAATCCTCTTCCTCTAATAGTTATATATTTATATAAGATAGACTGCAAAGATTTTAGGGAATAGGAAGCAGCTATTCCTGGGAGCATGAAGGAATCTTGGAAATGTTCCATAAGCTTAATGTATTCTAATGCCTATTCCTAGCCAAAGAAACTGGTTATTCTAAGACTTCAGGCTCCTGTTGAATATAAAGTATGCAAAGCAAGGCAGATAGGCATTTGAATCAAGGTAAACCTTACTGATGCATTTTAAATCGTTAGAGGAACTGTGCTTTGTAGTGTGATGTCATCTAGGAAAGAAGATCACCTTTTGTACTTCTCTGAGTAGTTTTACAAGGTAGTTCTGGGTAGTTTTGTGGCATGCCCTGGTTGTCTGTTGAACTTGAGGAAATTTTTTTTAAAAATGCTGTTCTTCTGCAACTTCTGGGATGCACCAAAAAAAGCTTCAATTATAATTCAGTTGCACTGATAAACTTCACCTACTGCTTATGGTGGCAATGTCCAAAACATTTAATTTTCAAGCACTTGTAATACATCCAGAACAACACCTTTGCATATTTTTCCCCAAAGTTAGATCAGAAAATAACTCTTCTGCTCAAAATGTATTTGTAATGAAAATTTTAAAAATGTGAAACATTAACACAATAGGAACACAACTACAACTGGAAGAGATCATTTAACTCCAAATTATTGAGTCATGTCTTAGCCATGTTATGACTTGCACAGGCCTGCTGTTGCTCCTTATTTCCTGTGTCAAATCTCAGTTAAAAGATTGCTAAAAGTAGAGAAAATACTTTGCTACTATTGTCGTCTTAAGAAACGGCCACATTTCACTTAAGGCAGTTATACCATTCCTAATGGGGTGGTGTGCAGTGAGCACAGGCAGTGATGTGACTCCCAAAAGTTTGTCTCTATAAAAATATATGCTCAAATTATATTAAAAAAAGATTTGAGAGCCTCGAAGTATTTTGTGAGAATTTTCAGTATGGTCCCAAGGTAAACATGTGAATACACACTCAGTATTCACAGCACTAACAGTAGTCCTTGTGAGTGTTAACGGTAGATTGCATTTTACTTAAATAGCAGAGGAAAGAATGATAAGCAACACATCATTAGCACAAATGAGAAGAAAAGGAGGAGTGCATAATTTTATCTTTGGTATTCTGAATGCTGTTGGTTGACATCAGGCAGGGACTCCATTTTATTGAAATAAATGAGATAGATCAGTGAAGGCTTGACGAACAATAGCAATATTACTTATTGTTAGCACAACTAACAGCAAGGCTCAGAATATGTGACATTCAGAACACTGGAGGACTGCCAATCTTACTCCAAATTTATAAACACTAGAAATGACATTATGAAGAACTATTGATTAGTTACATGGATGTCAATTCCAAGTAAAATAACAAAGATTTTTGGACTTGAGCAACAAGAATTTAGAGGCTAAAGTGGTAATTATGGTAATCAGCACAAAGATAAATCTTGTCAAATTATTCTTTTTTTTTTTTTGACAAAATCATAGATCTATTTAAAAAGGCAAATGTAGAAGCATAGTTGTGGAGGTTTTTTTAAGACACTAACTATCATGCATTCATTAAACGCTTTATTTGGAAGTAATAGACAATATATTATGTGGGCTACTACCTGAGTTGATAGATTTTAAATTATGACTAATGGGGAGATGTAACTGAGTGGTATTATTTCTAGGAAGGACCCTCTATGATTAAGTTCTTTATTTGGTGTAATTAACATTTTTGTCAGTTATGCAAACAAGGGTTTTGGTAGTAGAGTTTGCAGATGACATGAAAAGAGAAGGTTTACAAGGTTGCTATTTTAGGACAGGCTGGGTAGTCTGGTTTAAAAATTCAAGTTGAAATCACTATATTTTAATATAGTCAAATTCAAGGTACAGTTGACATTTCAGAATATAGGATAAGAAAGTTCATTTTCAAATGAAATAAGAATGAAAGATTTAAAAGCCAAAACCACCTAAAAGTGAGTGGTCTGGGAAAGAAGGATGATGTGATCTTGTACTGACTGGAATGGGGAGCAGTGAGTAGAAGCAGGGACATGAGTGTAGTATGAATCGGGACATGTTGCACTGATGCAGTTTCTTTAGGATATTATGCCTTTTGGTCAAGAAAGAGTTTTGAAGCTCTAATAAAAGACTGTGGGAGAGCTACAAAAGTGTTTTGAGGTACTGTCAATGAAATTTAAACCAGACTTAAAGAACTCAGTTTATGAACTTGCTGAAGAGAAAATTAAGAAACATACATGACTGCTGGAGAAGATATTACACTGGGACTCCCCAGCATGTCTGACAATGGAATAATATTACCTAACAACCAGCACTTGACAGTAGATGAGTTCACCTTGTAAAACGTAATTTATTGTAGATAAGTGTTGGAACAGCTAATACAAATGGTGGTGGACATGGAACTCATCTAGGCCTTTAATTCAGAATCAGAGCAAATAAAATTTAACGTTTTCACTTCCATCTTGGAATTTTTTAACTTAGCAATTCCTTTTTTTCCCTTCATCTTAAAAGAGCATTTTCCTATGACTAATAGGAATAGTTCTGCTTTAAGATTATTATAATCAAATTATGTCCATGAAACAACTTCTCCCTGATGCATGAATTAGTCAGCTCTATTCTGTTTATTCTTTGTTCTCTGAATTGCTTTGAGGCAGTACAAATTAATCACTGGGGATTAGTTAGTTTTTGGAATATACCTGTAGTCTGAAGGACTAGTGGGAATGAGCCAGCTGTATCATCTTCATGAATTCAGTTTTAAAGTGGTCATTGAGCTTGGGGCTACAGTTCAGATCAGCAGAGAAAGGCTTTCAAGGGCTCTGCCCTTCCTGTCTTCCACAGTGCAGGACATCTTGATACATTTCACCTAGCAGTCACTTGCCCTTAGAAGCATTTGCAGTATATTTTTCTCTTCATTCTGTGTTCTTTGTCACCCAATTATTTAATTTCCTCCTGATTTCAGTCAAATAAATCATGGTTTCATTAGAGGTATAACAGCTAAATCTGGTGGAATGAAGCATTCTAGCCTGTGAGGCCTGAAGTTCTATAAAACACTGTGTTGCTTACATTGTCCAACATTTTTTGCTTAAAATCACTTCACTATCTGAAAGTATTTGCAACTGAGTAGTCATTAGGGATTAGCATTCATTTCTATATTGCTATTGAAAATGCTTAAGATTAGTCCTCAGCAATGGCAGATTCCATACTGTTCCAATTCTAGACTGACATGACCACTCTAGCAGTCTGAGTAACAATTATATATATATATTTATAGTTATATATATATAAACATTATCAGAGTAAACCTGCTTAGTCTTAAGGTTAGGGGATCAGCAATTATATTAGTTTCCTCACAGAAGTCTAATGTTAAAAAGGGAAAAATAAAAAATTACTTGATCCTGCTCTCTTAGTCTTGAAGGAGGGGCTATGGAAAGTTCAGTGGGAAACTCACTTTTTTCAGGAAGATGGTGAATCAAAATAGAAATCCTGGAGGAATGTTCAAGACTGCAGAGATGTGGTTAAAGGCAGAAAGTCCTATTACTGTTTCTATTTGAGTACCACAGGAATCCTCAGGCATCTTGTGAGAGCGAGCTCAATCTCTTTCCCAAATGACTCTATTTAGACCTGGAGCTTTCAGGTGGCTTCAGCCAGTTGTACTTAGGCGAGAGAATGGATAGATTTGCATTGCTTGATTTCCTTTGCAAGTCTACCTTTAGACACAAGGAGACCAAAATCTGCATTTTGCAATGCAATGATTCAAAGTTGACATAAATTGAGATACTGATTCTGGGAGGAACATGGTCTCTGACAGGAGTGTGATAGGCATCCAATACTGCACTGTAAATGATTGAAGAACAAGGAATAGAGACATGTCTTTCTCAAGGTCACATTGCCATAGCTTCCAATAGAAATGAAAAACTGTTGAAGAAGTAAATATGCTGAAGTAAAGAACTTTGCTTCATTAAAGTGCCATAAAGAGTAGAATTTGCTGAATTTATCTGAGATGACCTGGAAAAAATAGGAAGAGAAAAGTATTTTCCCTCATTGACTTAGTGATTTGAGTAGAGCTATAGCTGAATCTTGAAGAATGACCCACTAGGAGTGATTGAGGAAAGGGGAACTTCTGCAATAGATTTTTGTGAGATCTCATTGTTTTACACTGTGGAATCAGTCCAAAAGAGATTAACATAAAGAGCTAATACCTTTAGAAGACAAAGTATTTTACACACTGCTTTGGTCAGTTTATGGTTAATTTTTTTTTACTCTGCCTGACAGCAAGGCACAGTGGCTTACAAGGACATTCACTTTGCTTTCTCACATAAGGGAATGAAAAAGAGACAGCTCTGCCAAAATATGAGCAAGACAAGCAAAAAAAAATGTATCTTAAAAAATAACACAGTTTTATGTCTCTTTGTCCTGAAAGCTTCAAAATACTATCGTTGATTAAACAGTTATTGTGATAATTGTTTTTAGGTGAGAGTTTACTTAAATGAAAGAACAATTAATAGTGGCCAAATAACTACTTATTCTGACAGGTGAAACAAATGTTTTTTATAAAAGGCATTCTAGGAGTTACTGAATTTTCTGTAGATGAAATAGTGTTCATATCTGAAGACTCATATCTTCTAAGGTCAACATTAGACATGGGAGCACTTGAACTGTAAGTGAAATGTGTATGCAAACCTAAGTATATAAAGACTGTTGGCAAGGATATATCTTGCTATATAAATAAATAATACACTGCATGTCAGTCAGCGAAGGAGTGAAATGGAGAACCTCAGAACCTGGGAGCTGCAGAATATAACTGACAGCACCCTGAATCCTCCTGCTCTGCAAGGGACTACCCTCAACTTACAAAGAAGATTTGAAAGATCTGGCATGTTGGACCACTGTGTGTCTCAGCACTGAATGCCAGTTCCATGATTAGGTCAAAGGTATTGGCCTGAAAGACTTGTCTCATTCTTACTAGTATTTATCTTTGGGTTGGTGGAGGAGAACTGAAGACAGAAACATGCTCTGACCTAGACACCTGTTCATCATCCACATTTAACTCTCTGGATAGTGTGAAGGCAGAAGACAAAGGCAGGGACTGGGAGAAGGAAGAACTGCCCACTGTAGGGGAAGATCAAGCTCGAGACCACCTAAGGAACCTGAAGGTGCACAAGTCCATGAGACCAAATGAAATGCATCCATGGGTCCTGAGGGAACTGGCAGATGAAGTGACTAAGACGGTATCCATCATATTTGAGAAGTTGTGGCAATCCAGGGAAGTTCCCACTGACTGGAAAAAGGGAAATATAACCTCCATTTTTAAAAAGGAAGACTTGGAGAACTACAGGCCAGTCAGTCTCACCTCTCTGCCCAATAAGATCATGGAGCAGATCCTCCTGGAAACTTGCTAGGGCACATGTTAAAAAAGGAGGTGATTGATGACAGCCAATCACTAAGGGCCTTCACTAGGGGAAAATCATGCCCTGACAAGTTTGGTGGCCTTCTACAGTGCGGTTACAGCACTGGTGGATAAGGGAAGAGCTACTGATGTCATCTACCTGGACTTGTGCAAAGCATTTGACACCGTCCCGCATGACATCCTTGCCTCTAAATTGGAGAGACATGGATTTGATGGATGTACCACTCGGTGGGTAAGGAACAGGCTGGATGGTTGCACTCAAACAGTTGTGGTCAACGGCTTGATGAACAAGTGGAGAGCAGTGACGAGTGGCGTTCCTCAAGGGTCAGTGTTGGGAGCAGCACTATTTAACATCTTTGTTGTCAACAGGGACAGTGGGATTGAGTGCACCCTCAGCAAGTTTTCTGATGACACCAAGCTGTGTGGTGCAGTTGACATGCTGGAGGGAAGGGAGAGGTCCAGAGGGACCTGGACAGGCTGGAATTGGGCCTGTGCAAACCTCCTGAAGTTCAGCAAGGCCAAGTGCAAGGACCTGCACACGGGTCAAGGCAATCCCAAGCACAGATACAGGCTGGGCGATGAGTGGATTGAGAACAGCCCTGAGGAGGACTTGGCAGGTATTAATGGATGGAAAACTGACTATGAGCCAGCAACGTGCACTTGCAGCCCAAAGCTAGCTGTATCCTGGGCTGCAACAAGAGAATTGTGGCCAGCAGGTCGAGGGAGGGGATTCTCCACCTCTATGCCTTCGTGAGAGCCCACCTGGAGCACTTTGTCCAGCTCTGAGGCTCCCAACATAAGAAGGACATGGACCTGCTTGAGTGGGTCCAGAGGAGGGCAACGAAGATGATCGGGGGGCTGGAGCACCTTCCCTAAGAGGACAGGCTGAGAGAGTTGGGATTGTTCAGCCTGGAGAAGAGAAGGGTCCGGGGAGACTTTATAGCGGCCTTCCAGTACTTAAAGGGGGCTACAGGAAAGATGGGGAAGGACTGTTTATCAGGGATTGTAGTCATAGGACAAGAGGTAATGGTTTTAAACTGACAGAGGGTATATTTAGATGAGATATAAGGAAGAAATTCTTTACTGTGAGGGTGGGGAGGGACTGGAACAGGTTGCCCAGAGAAGCTGTGCCTGCCCCCTCCCTGGAAGTGTTTGAGGCCAGGTTGGACGGGGCTTTGAGCAACCTGGTCTAGTGGAAGGTGTCCCTGCCCATGGTAAGGGGTTGGAACTAGACGATCTTTAAGGTCCCTTCCAACCCAAACCAAAAAAAAAAAAAAGCAAGCTGTACAGTCTTTTTGCCTTTGAGTGCTTGTAGTGCACAAGTCCAAAGATTGGATGTGGAATACATAGCCTGAAAAGCTTTGATTACTGCTCAGGAAGTCCTCTATGGAAAACAGCTACAGATGCTACAGACATGAAAAGTTGCCAGAGACAGTCTTCTTTTTTAGGCAATTGTGAACTCTTATGTTCTACACTATACCCAAGTGACTGGAAACCTCTTGGGAAGAAAAGCAAGAGACCAAAGAAAATCTGTGTTATTTCCTGGAAGCATCCAAATGATGGAAATAAGAGGAACAGAATCCAGGAGCTGGAACATTTTCTTTGGGGGGAACAAAATAGATCTTTTGAAAGCATTTAACAGGTCATCCACACCTTTGTTACCCTGCAGTTATTAAGCATATTTCTAAAATTTCTGGCAAAGCAAAATACAAGGAGTGTCACTTTTCTATGAAGAACCAAATCTGATTTTTTTTTTTTTTAAGAAGTATAGACATTTCAAAGAATTGAAAAGAGATTAAAACCTAGTGAAGGCTAAATATAGTTTGTTTGGCAGGTCCACTTCCCATGTTAACAGAAGAAAGACAAAAATAAGCTACTTGGATTCAGAGTGAAATTGAAGTGATGAATTTGTGCCTTTTAGCTAAAAGTCAGTACTGATTGTATTTTCATGTGTTGCTAGAGGGGATGACCAGTCTTGTGAACTTGTTCATCACAGTAGGTGTTTCAAGATACTATCTTGAGCAGTTCTGTGGTGAATCACTATCACAAATGATGCCTGCTGTGGACTATTTAGGAGGGTTTGGGGAAAAAAGGAAAAAAAAAAACAAAAAACCCAAAAAGCATCTTATTGCTTTTAGTGCTAGTGGTACATTTATTATGCTGAACCATAAATCTGTTTGCCTGACATTGTTCTTAGGTATCAATAACTCATGGCTTGGAGTTCAAGATACTACTACAATTTCTAAAAATGTTTTAATGGATGACTTACAACTTAAACAACTTAGTCTCCAGAACTAAGTGTGCATTATTTCCAGCTCTTCAGCTCATAAGAACTAGTTTAGGGAGATACTAAAAAAAATTAAAATCTAAATTCAACATCCTGGAATAATTGACAGAAGAAAATTCAACAAAAAAGTCTGCCAGTACTGATTATTTTCAGCTGATAAAGATCACTCAAAATAAATAGACATATTTATCAAATGCTTAATTAACTGCTTTTTAATTTTAACTTCTTTCCTATTTTTCCTATTTAGCATTAATATGTAAAACAGCAGATTTTTATTTTTTTTTATGAGATAAGTACAAAAATAGTGGCTTGGAAAATCAGTTTATAGACACACTCAGAGGTATAATAAGCAGCCCTATAAATCTTACCAAAAAAACTGGGAAAAGAATTAACAAGGCTATTGTAGTTAGTTTTATTGAAGAGGAAAGGGTGTCAAAAAGAAGTCAAAGAACAGTCCATAAATATTAAGATTACTGTGACCTTGACCTACTCAATGTTCATAGTTTTATTGTAGAAAGTTTTTTCACTTATTTAGGATATAATTTTTCAGTTATTTCCTAGGATAATATATAATATTGGATGTCAGAAACTTCACGTGTGTACAAAATGACAAAATTAGTGATACCTATCTGAGGACTTTGCACAGAATTTGAGAATTCAGTGTTCACCTTTCATTGCTGGAATACTTGATCATTTGGAGGAAAATCAGGGACCTTCTTGTAAATATGTAGAATACTAAATATTGTAGAACGCTAAGGAAAGGAGACTTGAAAACATTGACACAGCTTACATCTAAAACATACAATTTAAGATGTTTGGAAACATTACTACTTTTTAAAATACTCTTTAATGCAGTTACAAGATTGGTAAGGTATCAACAATAAAATAATATTTAGAGTTGTACTTCTGCCTATTTGAATATTGGCATCAATCAGACACTCCAGAAAGTCTAGTCAACTAAAGAAAAAGTCTTCCTCTTTCACTGCTCTCCAGTGATCTTCATTGTGATATGACTGGGTCAAATAATAAAACATACATGTAGAGTAAACTTAGGTCTTGAGCTATTAGATAATACCCAAAGAAACAAATCAAAAGCTTTTGCTACCTGTTTCAAAAAGGAGATATGAGGTATGCTGTTATTGGTTTTGCTAACAGAAGTAACGCATACACAAAAATGACCAAAGTCTTCTGAGAGACTTGGGTAAAGGACTCATGTGGAACATCCCACCCCACCACCCTGCATTTATAAGAGTACGTGATATCAGATCTAAATACAGGGTTCCATTTGGTGTTGGGTTTTATTTTTTGAAGACTTTGAGCCACTGTTCGCACATTTTAGCATGAATCACTTATGAAAGTTGTTCAGGAACACAAGGGAGAAATTATTTTAAGAAAAGAAAGCAAGGTCAGAGAAAGATGGAAAAAAACAGAACCCCGCACCTCAAGATATTGTAGACATCTCTCCAGTCAGTGATACTGGAGCATTTTAATGTTTCATCAGATCCCAAATGGAATCTATCTTAGTATGAGCAAACCTCAAGTAATGATTTATTTATATGCAAGGCATCTTAAGAGCAAGGTGCCTAAAAAAAATCGTCCTGTTTACTCAAGGTTGTTGGCAGGAGTAATGTCTATGAGATACTGCTTCTTTCATTTCAGCATGGAATAGAAAGAACCTTGTGGACATAAACTCAGCCAGTAAGGATAATTTAGTGATAAGCATTGTTAACTTCTACTTCCAAATTTTCCATAAAAGAGAAATTCCAGAACTGGTTTCATAGGCTTACAGTCTTCTATAAAATATCATGAGCATTATCTTCATAAGTCAGGTATAGCAAAAGACTCTAGACTGTTTTGTACTCACATTAAACTCATTTATTTTTTCATCTCCATCCTTTTGTGAGGGGTAGTCTAGCCCATTCTTTTCCAATCAGGAGCTTTGTTCTACAGTCATTTACAAAGAATACAATATTTAAAAGAATTTTTTTTTAAAACTGCATTTATTTTATTTACTTTGACAGAAACCTTTCTAATTGCTGGGGCATCAGAATAATTGATTTGATAGTTGAGAGCGATGTAAACTTGACTTATTTTCTTACCACTGTCAAGCTTAGACTCTGCTACTCACATTATCAGTGCAGCTGGCTCAGAAACACTTTCACTAAGAGTCCTACATGTCAGCAGTTTCTGTATCAATTTGTGTTAAGATAGCCTTGACTTGCCAGCAGATCAGACCAAATTCATCTAGAGCAAAAATGCTTATAAGAACTACTGTAAACCAAAAAGTTTTGTGGCTCAATGGAAGAACAAGTTGGCTAATTCCCGAGAGAAGTAAAGAGTTTCTACACTCCAGACAAAAACTATGGCTTGTAAGCATATTCTGAATGACAATAACTTAAAGTTTACAAATTATTACTTTATATTTATTTATCCTCGTGAAAAGAGTATGAGACAGTCATGTTCTGCAATTGGACATACAGTTTATAGGCAATATCATAGAAAAGAAGCCTGGAAGAGTTTTAAAGGAATATCTAGTTCACCATTTTGCCCAAAGATGGAGACAACTGTATCAGACAGGTTTGCCTGAACTGTAACATCAAGCAAACTGCATATTGCTTTTGCAGTGCTGACAGTCAAGTTTGCTATTCTGTTCATTTAGGTAGCATTTTCTACTCAATTTCTGTGTATTGGTTTGGTTTACCTATAATTTACCTATAAACTTTATTTAGTTTTCTACCTGATGCTGTCAACTTTTTGTTATCTATAGGCACATTATCCTGGTGATGTATTAACTCTGCAATGACTGTGTAGGCACCTAAGCTGGCTTTAGATGAGTAGTTTGGCTGCTTTGATGTTTTGAGTGCCGTGATCAACAGAATTGCCAACTTTTGCACCTTAATTAAACTATCATTGTATGATCTCATAGCCTAATACAGGTCATGATATTTTCAACTCTTGATTAACCAGGGTCCAGCATGCAAATAGTTTTCTTGTAAGCCAGTACTCTTATTTAACACTTGAAACACCAAAAGTAGAGGTTGGTATGTATAAATTATATAAAGTTTTAATAGGGACTCCTCATTAACAGTCGACACCAATATGTGAAAGAATAAATGCACCAATATATTTTTAATATTATTTGCTGATGTGGTATAAATAAATTGCACTGATTGGATAAAAAGTTACTGATTTAAAATACAGCAATGTGTTTTTAAAAAATCATTCTCAAATGATATTTCCTTTGTATTTGTTTTGGTTTCCACATTATACTTTAGACCTACAGCTAGTATATCATGAGTTATTAGTGACTTACCTTTTCTACCAAATGTTTCTGATATTTTTTCTTTTTTTTTTTTTTTTTTTAATTCTTAAGAAAGCAAAAAGAAAATCATTCAACAAGGGTCTAGGAAAACAATTCAAAAACCAGTGACACTCAAGCATATTTTTTTAACCTGATCAAATTTGTTAGAAAAGTCATTGTATGCTTATTTATAAAAGAGATAGATATTGTAAAGAAAAATTGGATTGTTTTTATCCCTTTCACCTTCACCTTGATTTTCCCATTTGAGATCAGAGCTCAAATCATGTTTACTCTGCTAAGGGCATAACTAAGTATAATAGTACCCGTACCTATGCCGACTTCTGTAAAACCCAGCCAGTGTTCCACATTGATACTAAAACTTTCAGTGAGTTTAGTGACCTGTCTTTTCATTTTGCTGCAATGCTGTTGCTGAGTTCCTCTTTCCTCTTGTATTTAATGCAGTCCAGGATTTTAACTTGGCAAGTTTCAGAGCTGTATTGAAAATTAAGTGCATTATTTCACTCATTCACCCAAACCCATTTAATTTAAACAACAACCATCAAATATGACAGTACTTTCATAAAATAAAGCATAAATATTACTACATTATACTTTTTTTATCTCTCAGTTACTATATTCATTATCAAGTGATATTGATCGGTGACATTAGGAATTTGTGTCCAGTGGCAATTACTCTTGATCATGCCTAATCAAGCTGTCTCAAATATAACTAGAAAACTTAGAAAACTATGTCCCATCTTAGTGAAACCCTTGCTTTCTTTTTTAAGGAGAAACTGTATCACTCAAAATACGCTTTCAAGAATAATTTGTATAAGCATTATGAGTATTTAAGGCTCTTTACTTACTATTCAAATATTCAAATGAAATAAAATATCGAATACAGATTATATGCAGTGATTTTAGTTAATATAAAGCTGCTTTTTGTAAACAACAAGGTTGTGTAAGTTTCTGCTGGCTAAGCCTGGATACTTGTTTCTCCTCTTATGCCCTCCACAGAGGAAGTGCTGATATGACCCAAACAATAATAAACTAAGAAATATCCCAAAGCTTCTCTCAAAAAAATAGCAAAGAAATACAAGAAATGACTATAAACATCTTCACAACCAGGAATGTATCTTTCCCATCGTTTTCTTGAAAATACCAGAATCTCTGTAATACAAGAACTTTAACCTCTGTAACACCAGGTAAAACAGGTAACAAATGGTTATTTTTCCAGAAAGCAACTTGCATGCAGTAAGATTTATTTAAAGGAATAGCACTTCCCTTTGGAAATTAATCCCACTATTTTATCTTATACCATTGCTTTTCTTCTACTCACCACAATGAGTAATATATAGACAAATGTATGCAGCAGCAGTCTGTGTCTCTTCTTCCTTATTGTGCCTTGCTGTTGCTCTCCTATTAGCTGTAGCTGTGCAGTCGTCTAGACACAGTGTGACAGGAACTCGATTACCTTGATAGCAGGTACAGATGCAGCTTTAGCACTTGCTGTCTGCCTCACGTTTGTAACACCCTTGCTCCTTCCGGTCACTTGTTCCAGGGGAGGAATGACAGCAGCATTTCTGAGCTGTTCTTGTGTTTTCTCCCAGAACACTCAGGGAAAGCAGACTTCGTGATCTCCATGCTAACTACCAGCCTGCCGCTGCCAGTTCTCCCTACTTCTGCCAGTGATGACATTCAGCTCGCTCCTCCACACAGGATACAGCACTGATTCCTCATTATGTAAGGCAGTCTAGGTCAAGTGTAGGAGAGGCACTGCTGGCCTGAGCAAGCTAGTGGATTGCTCCCTCAGCTTCATGCTTCATGGGGTCTGGAAGCTGGATCCTGATCTTTGCTACATCTTCTCGGGTAAATGTTTTTGCATGATTTAAATGGTTACTGTGCTGTTTTTCTATGCAGATAGCTGTCAGCCATGCTGTGAATTGCAGAGAGAATTTGCTGGGTGAAACCGGCTCTGTCAGCATGATTGGATTAACAGAGTAGTAGTTCTTTTAGGCATCTTCAGCTTTAAGACACTTTACAAATAAATAAATCATAAATTGGGTTTGTTTAACAAACATCTTTTCTAACCTTATGGGGATTATTGTTAATTTGACTGATGAAGCAGTGAATGAAATCCATTTGCTAGAAGGTGGTGTGGGAAAGCATTATTGGATATAGCTATTAGCTCTGAGAGGTTTACTGCAGTTTCTGGCTGTTGCATTGGTTTAGCCTTGCAAATTACAAATATGCTTCTTTTATTAAACAAAACAAAACAAATGTATTTGATTTTCTGGCACTCTTTGGTTATTTGTTGAAGTAGCAATTAAATCCAGGATGCTATTTTCTATTTACTGCATGAATGCATGAATCTATATGCTTCTGAAATATGTAAGGTGAATACTGCAGATAGAAGTACATTTAGTGACTGCTCTGCAGAATGCCAGAACAGTACTTGTTAGCTAGATTTATATTAGAAGGTAGCTTTTTTTCAAGCATCATGTAGAATTCAAAGACTTTTTTTGTATTTACACCCTGATGAAAATCAGTCCGTAAAAAAACATAGAACAGATTTGTCCTCAAACTAATTATACATACTGAGTATTGTCAGGTGCTGGAACGTCTGAATGCAGCAGAAGAGGCCCTGGAAAGTAACAGCATAACACTGATACTGCAGTATCGTGTAGGGAATTTCAACAAGGCTAGCTTGCTTGCTAGGGACAATTACTACATAATAAATTTGAAAATATTTTTAATGCATTTGAGAAATTAATGAGAAAACTTGTGTTTATGTACAGTACCTTGGACAGCAACTTTTTTCTTTCCCGGTGCTGTGGAGTCTACCTCATGGGAGTTAGCAATTTGTAAAAATTAAATAATACGAATTTAAGATATATTAATGAATTCCAAAATCCCCCAAAAGGGGAATTTATAGTAAAAATACCTGAGAGACACTTTGGTCAGCATTGTATGAACAAGTTATATTTAACAGCTTACTACCAAGATTTCTTTTAATATATTAACTTAAAGGTAGTGATGTTTGTATTGAATTATGTTAATGAGTGTCAAAACAGATAATTAAAAATGAAAAATTATTGTCTATGGACAATATGGCATTTACTGAATTTTCATGTCTAATAGGTAATTGCTCACTCTGAGAATAAATACCAAGGTCCCTTTCTTAAATCAAAATAAACTTGACTATTAATATAAGATTGTGTATTAATATCATGTTAAAACTAATTTTGATAAGGAAAGTGGAAGTCCTTTAAATGTGTTTTTCTGCCCACCAGAAACTAGTGGATCTTTACACTGTTCTAGAAATAACGGATAGAATTTAATTTCAACACTTGTTTGTAAGTGAGGTGAATTGTTTTATCATTTTCTTACCATCTTTAAAAGCTCTCATTCTCTGGAAAAGAACTGTTAAGCAGTCAGTTGTCTCTTCATCATGGTCTTATCTTACCAGTTACTAAATTACTTTTTTTTCTTTTTAATGACAGTCATGTAGTTCTATGCTGTGATTTAGTAGAAATACCAGGCTGGTGCCTTCATTACATTGTGAAAGAAGTTAGCTTCAAGAAAATGTAACTCATTTTTGGTATCTTGAAAATACCTCTGTTGCAATGCAGAATATTGCATTGAGTAATATTTTATAGATATCATTTTTATACTTCAGAATACAGAAGTATGTCTTGCAAACCAACTCTTAAAATAATAGCATGGTATAGGAACTTAGAACAAAATTGCTAGGTACTACGCAATATTGTAATGATGTACTTCAGATTCTTTGTTTCTTGCTTCCTGAAGTGTTCTAAATTAGTTATGCTATTATATATGAGTACACTGTGTTCCCTCCCATTTCAAGTGTGGGTGCTTGAAGTATTTTCTTACAGGCATAAGGAGTATTAATAACCTATCTATTCAATTAGAAGAAAAAAAGAAGACTTATTGTCTTCAAATGTATGGTGGTTTTCTGGAAGTGTTATTTTTATTTTTTGTGTCATGGTTCATAGCAGGGCACACAGAGTACTTCTCAACATAACAAGCTGTTACAAAGTGTTAGAATATGGTGTTTCTTATGTGTGTTTATATATCCTATATTCTGGTATATCACTTTGGGTCTGAGAAATTTTATCCGAGCTTCAAGGTATGTTTCGAACCCACTACAATGCAGGATATGGACCATTAGTGGTCAGTGCCTCCTCCTGGTATTTTCCTGTGGTTTACTGGAATTGTCCAATCTATGCCTACATCAGTAGCTTGCTTTCAATATTCTGTGTATTCTCTCACATCACAATATGCAGCTTGAGTTTCTGACAAACTTTTCTCTTCACTTTTCCTCACAGTACTAGAGTTTTCTGTAGTGCAAGGGAGTTTCTGTGCTCTTTTCATAGCTGGAAATGTCACTAAAACTGAGGAGCATGGAAACAATATGAAAGTGTGTGAATTAAATTATTTTAGAATAATGTGTTTAGCACAAACAATGGGGAGACCAGTTTTTGTTATCCATAACATAAGCAAAATATAGGAGTATACATTAGACTATTAGTTTTTATAGACATTTATATCTCAGGTTTTGTCTGCCCATTTTGAGTACTTGAGATACATAGTGTGATGACAATCATATGCTAAATTAGTGCTAAATTGAAAAAGAAAGACTACAAACATCTGTGGTTTAGTTTATTTCATGTAACATCTAAATGTAAGACTGTAATAGTATAATTCACAAGTTTTCCCAGTAAGTTTCGTCTCACAAATGCAGATCTTTCACCGTCCAGAACTGCCAACTTTTATTTGCATCTAGTGTAGAAAGACATTCCAAAAGTGACAAAAATGTATTGCTGTAGAAATGGACTATATCTATTCTGAAGATACTTGTTTAGAAGCTGGCAGATGTGCTCTGTTCCTTGTGCAAAAAGTTACTCAATATTCAGAGGTTTTCCTCAGTTTTCATTGAAACTGGTTGGTTGCAATCTTCTGTTCTATGTTGCTACAGTTCATGTCATTCTACATGATGACGTTCTTCCATCATTAACTGCTTGTATAGCTCTTCTGTGACTGCAGTACAATTGATTCACGAGTTTAGAAAAAGTCCCCTGGAGGGAAGGGAGATGCCATCCAGAGGGACCTTGACAGGCTGGAGAGGTGGGCCCAGGCAAACCTCATGAAGTTCAACAAGGCCAAGTGCAAGGACCTGCACATGGGTCAAGGCAATTACAAACCCAAATACAGGCTGGATGATGAGTGGATTGAGAGCAGCCCTGCAGAGAAGGACTTGGGGGTATTAGTGGATAGAAAACTGACTACGAGCCAGCAATGTGCACTCGCAGCCCAAACCCAACCATATACTGGGCTGCATCAAGAGAAGTGTGGCCAGCAGGTCGAGGGAGGGGATTCTCTCCCTCTACTCCGCCCTTGTGAGACCCCACCCGGAGTTGTTCAGCGTAGAGAAGAGAAGGCTCTGGGCAGACCTTATAGCAGTCTTCCAGTACTTAAAGGGGGCTACAGGAAAGATGAGAAGGGACCCTTTATGAGGGAGTGTAGTGATAGGATGAGGGGTAACAGTTTTAAACTGAAAGAGGGTAGATTTAGATTAGATATAAGGAAGAAATTTAATGTGAGGGTGCTGAGACACTGGAACAGTCTGACACTGGACAGAACATGTCTCTGCCCATGGCAGGGGTGTTGAAACTAGATGATCTTTAAGGTCCC
Organism: Strix uralensis; assembly: GCF_047716275.1. NCBI lineage: Eukaryota > Metazoa > Chordata > Aves > Strigiformes > Strigidae > Strix > Strix uralensis. The sequence continues at coordinate 24,585,437 of NC_133977.1, forward strand.
AGTCCCTTCCAACCCAGCTCATTCTATGATTATCATGTTCACCTGCTTGTCCATGAAGGGTCTTGGATGGCTCATTACTTATATATTAGATGAATTACTCCGATACCTGTTTTCCACACCCACTGCAATTCACAGAACTCATTCCTAGAACACTAGAAAGAGATACGGTAAAGAATCAAGGGAGGTTTTCTAATGTTTTGATAAATAAAATGTACCTTAGACACTGTCACTAAATATATATATATATACACTGCTCTTAACACTCTATTCATTGTGTATGTAGACCACACTCTTCTTCATTGTTGCTTGCATGGTTTACTGCCGTGGCTGAACACCTAAGCTTCTAAGGCTGATTTTAAAGGTTTCTCTAGATTGTACAGAACTCTAATATTTGCAGCAAAAATACTGAAACAATAGTGACAAAAAGAACTACATTCTCTTTTTCTCTGGCTGAAGTTCATTATAGGTCCCTTTTCAGAAAGGGAACTGTGCTGCAGAGGATCACTAGAGAGGGATTCCAGGTGAATCCTTTCATGTGCTGAAGAAGACCAGAATCTCCCAGTACCTGGTGATCACTCGGGTGGGCAGTTTGTGGCACTTGAGCCAAAAGCTTACTGTGCTGTTCTCCAGTGCTCTTAAACATATGCACAGTATTCCTGAGGCAGAACCAAGAGTAGGACTGGTCAACATTTGTACAAGGGCGAGTGAACAACAAATCTCCATTGATGCAAATTTATCAGGTCTGCAGAACCTGAAATCTGCAAGATTGCAAGCTCAAGGATGCAGTGGAAGTTTGCCTGGCCACTCTGTCCTTGCTGTGCAAGGTATGGAGGTGCTCTCCTTCGGGCCTGTTGGATGGTGGCTTCAGCCCATGCCCATTAAGATGATTGCTTCTTGGGCACCTGCAGGAAGAAGTGGTCAAAACTTTGCGAAGTAAATGCAATGAGTATCCTAGACTTGCTTGGTTTTAAAAATTATTTTACTAGGTATTAGCAGTGTCCTATTTGTTTAGAGAAAGTAAAAAAGGCAAGTTGGATTTTGCGGGGGAAAGGGAAAGGAAACAATATTTTATTTACTGACTTTCCATTTATCTTAGAGTTGGAGCAACTGTGATTGAGAAATCTGTACCTTTTTTGTTTTCTGCAATTGTGGTGCAATGTATAAGTTGAAAACATCAAAAATATAAGAATTCACGGGATGTAGCTCTTTATCAGTTGGAAAAAAGTTGCTATTGTGTTGATAAAGACTTCTCTCTCAAATCCCATATCAGATGATGGTCTGGTTCAGGGAGCCACCAAAGGAGCTTATTAAGATAACCACAAACCCTATCAATTTTCCTGACACTGTAGGCTGGTGGAGCTGAACTTGAGCACCTGGTTATACCAGTGTGACCAGTGAAAGCTGAGTCATGAGAAATTCTGCTTAAAAAAAAGCTTTCTGTTAATGAAACTTGCAGATTTCCTAAATATTTAGGAAATCTCTTGCTGTGTTCTTTTAATCACTGTAATATTTACAGAGAAAATATTTTAAAATTTATGAGATTAGACTTCATTGTTAGAACAATTGTTCATAACATTCTGTATTGATAAATGCTTGAAAATTGGGTATTATACTGAGAGATTCCAAGTGCTTGTTGTGAAGGGCCAAGTATGTCAGGCCACCACTGGGAGGTAGAGATATTCAGCTTCACATAGCTTGGATTCAAGCAAAATTTAAGCAGTCAAAAACTCATGATGTAAAAATTAAAAAAGAACATATCAGAACACTACTGGGATTAACTCTAGGGGATCAAATTCATTATAGTTGCCTGGGGTCACTGACTCACAGGTTAACATGTTAAGTATCTGTTATAGATGACAACCTTATTTCAAACACGTATTAATTAGGTTTATTTTCTTTTGTCTTTACATGTCAAAATTGTATTACAGAATGGAAGAAATGCAGTATTATTTTTGGTCCTTCTTCCATGCACCTCTCATCTTCCTAATCACTATCCCCTTCCTTTCCTATCATAGTGCCTCCTGCCCCCTGGCATGGCTGAAACCAGGGTTTGCAAAAGTGTTTGCTGGTGGCCATCCCAGTTCCACTTATCTTTTTTTCTTTTTTTGTCAAGAAAACAAAATGAGAAACACATAATGCTGTCTGATTTAGCTCTAACTGAGGCTGATCCAGTGCAGCTGGAGTTTGTTGTATTAGCAGTTACTGTTACTTAGCAGTCTGAATTTTAAAAAGGAACATTTTTTGTCTAGGTTCTAGATTTGGCTGCGCAGCTGTCATTTGAATACACGGGAATGTATAGATCTGACGCGGCGGTCATGCACCAGGCTGTGTGATTGGCAATGCAGTCTGCAATAGTTGGACATGTCATATGACTCTGGTACAGGAACCCAGGAACCTTTTTTTCTTTTTGGTGATTGTGAACCCATGACTGAAGATGTTGAATCGACCCCCACTACACAGTGGGAAGGCGTAAAACAAGACAGAGGACAGGTACCATTTAGTTGTGGTGTGCCAGGGGCTGACCTGGAAAGGTTTCTGGTGTTCTCATAACAGACCACCATTACCCAAACTATTTCCTTCTCATGTTTCAGAGACAAGTAATTAAAAGAAAATAAAAATTAATGAAAATTTTTACTCATTTAACACTGGATAAAGAAATCTACTTCTCAACACAACCCCTGCCCTTTTTTCCTTGCTGAAGAAAAATGGGGCTGTAGATTTTCAGACTTGTTTAAGTCAGAAAATCTTTTAAAAAGCAATCTTTTACAGCCGGTTTATTTCTTTTGCCGGTAGATGGGGCTGTCCTTTAAGGTGATGGCTTGGCATCTTCCCCCCCCCCCCCCCCCCCCCCCCCCCCGCTTTTTTCTTTCTTTTTTCACCCTCCTCTCTGTCTGTCTTCATTGTCCTCCCATCCTCCTTCTTTTTTCCTTTTTTTTTCTTTTTTCTTTTCTTTTTCTTTTTTTTTTTTTTTTCTTCCCCCTGCTATTTGCTGATTTGTATTTTGTACACTCACAGAGTGAGCCTCAGAAGAGGAAGCCGAGAATGAAGCAGAGAGGATACTGCAGAGGTCGTTTGCTTTTTTTTTTTTTTCCCAATGAGAATGCAGTAATCTATAAATACTTGGTAATCTTTTGGAACTGGGAATCTGAACAAGTTTATTAGAGAGCATTTGCAGCATTTCTTCATCACTATCTCTTGGGTTTTTTATTTTTGGTTTCCTCATAATGCATTTGAAATTCATGTTTTATCAGGTAAGCCAGCAGGATGATAAATCCTAGACTTTAGTTCATCTTTGTGAGCTGTCCGCATGGGGTTCTCCCCCACCCCCCCTTCTTTTTTTCTTTTTTTTTTATAATTTCTGAATGTTTGCTTTGTAGTTATTGTTAAGCATATAATTAAGGAGAAAATCCAGTTTTGGTGTTTTTAAAAATGTTTCCAAAGCTGCAGTCTTTTTGGCAGCACAATGTTTTGTTACAAGATGAATTTCACTGGCCTTATACTTTTGGGTGTTTGCCAGTGTGTCGGGGGGGGTGTATTTAAATTATTATTCAAGATTTTTCCTCTGAACTGTTTAGAAGTTAACAGAGGTCATGTTGTTCCTTCACATGGAAAACATATTAAGGGTGAAAGCAAACGATGTCAAAATCCTAGCACTGTAGGAGTGTACAGTTTTCCTTCCCATAGAGAAGCTCTGCTTAAAGGCTAAATGCTTCACACAGATGTTTGAGGTTTACCAAAGGAAGAAAGGAGTCCCTCCTCTTTTTTCTCTCTATCTCCCTCTGCCCTTAGACTTTCTGATCAGGTACACTGCTAGAAGCTCTTACTTTCATTTACATACTGATAAGGACTGTTTGTTAAACTGCAGATATAACTCGGTTCATAATCTGAACCGTCTTGCTTTTTCAAACAGCACAAGAAATTTGCCAGGTGGACATCAAGCTCTTTCAGCATCTTTTCTAAAATGGATTTCTTCTCTGCTGCTTGTCTGAGGTATGTGCTTAAAAGACTCCCACTAAACTAATTTACCTGGGATTGGGCTGTCTGTTCAACCCATCCGCCCTTCATCCCCACTTTGAAAAAGTTGTTGCTCATTCTGCAGTATTTGAAAATGGATTGGTGTTTTTCTATCACTGTTGAAAGCCTGTTCAATTGTACTTATTCCAGAAATGCTTATTTTGTGGTTATGGTGTCAAACTCCTGAGATGTATTGGTTGATATTAGTGTTGCATTCTTGAAGTGCACCTACATTTCTATTGTGTTTGTCAGGCTTGACCTATGTGTTAATATAAAGTACAAAGGAAAAAAGACTGTGCTAAAAATGACTCTGAGAATCTAATGTGAAACAATAACAGGATGATTACTGCCAAGACCAACACCCTGTTAGTTTATTCTGTTGACCCTAGTTTGTGTGATCTTGAATATTTGCTGAAGTATTTAGACACAGGAAAGCATGTTAAAGACAGGCAGCCTTAAACTTATTGTCCCCAGTTTGCCAGGCATTCACAGAAAATTTTCATTATTTTAAAGAAAGTATCAATGATGAGAGGGGTGGAAAGTAAGAGCTTTAGCCTGCCACAAGGGATGTCCAGCTTTTATTGCATAAGGCACAGTATAATCAGTAAAATTCTAGGGAAATTCTAGGAAAACAACAGCAATTTGCATAGTATCTTGTACCAGAAATAAATAATTTTTAAAATCTGACTATAATGACTTACAGAAAAATTATATAGACAGTTTGAAATGATACTTTATACCAGGGGCGAGGGTAGTTTATTATTGATCACGGAAATCTACATTAAAATTGTCGTATTATCACCTAAACTTGCTTTGAAGTTTCAGAAGCTGTACATGTCAACAACTGAGATAGTTGGGAAGCTAAAATAAATGACAGGTTATTTCATTCTTAAAATGAAGGCAGTCTTGAACTAGAAAACCTTCAGAATGTCTATGAATATGACTCTTCTCTTCAATGTACTATCCCAATGCCAAGCACTTTAAAGGGCAGATGGCTGTTGACTTTTAAGGATGGCATCACTGCTACTACCCATATTACACTACATCCTTCCAACATGTGAATTCTACTGTAAGAGTTTTGTACATTAATGACAGAATCAGATATATTTAGAGGACAAAACCACAAAGCTTAGCATTGGATTTTGTCCCTTAAATGGTGTTTTACTGATACTTCTCTATTGGTTTTGGCTACCTTAAATTCAAGAACTGCTATTAAACAAATATGAAGGTTTCCCTGCTCTTGGTTATGAGAAATATTCTGGCAGTAATTGGGAGAGGTGGGTACTTCTTTGCAAACTTCTGAAAAGAGGCAGAAATCTTGCTCGAATTTGTGTGTGTGTGTGTATTTAGAACAGTGATACTCTTCTGGATGAATGTCTTTTCTTTCATTTTACTAATTTTCTGAACTCCAGTACCAACTCATCTCTGGGAAAACATATTTGGTCTTTGGGCTAAAGATCATGAAGAGATTTGTTGGTTCTCTTCCAATAACTGGAACATATTCTACCTTCTTTTTCTCCATTGAAAATAGCTGGTATATATAGGAGGCAGTGGGATTCCACAAGAGAGCTGTATTTGACCTGCAGACTTTCTGTTGATGCCAAAATGAAGACAAACTAAATGAAAAATTGAATGTATATTCACACTTGTAAACTGAGAAAAACAATGTTATGCCATCAGTAAGACATACTAGATAAAGGATACCATTAGGCTTTTTTTAGCATAATGCTTTAGAGCACTTGAGAGATCAAATTGCTCAAAGAGAAAAAAATCATAAAGCTGAAATATTCTAAAATGGAAAAAAAGGAACCTTTGTGTAAATTTTAACCATTAAAAGCTACAACTGATGTTTCTGACTGAACATAATGTTGTAGGGAGATGGGGAGTATCATGCAAGTTCTCCAAATGTTTTTCCCAAAGCTCAGTAGTTCTGGCACATGTTATTTTCATTTTCTACTTGTAGGTTTATTCTTTGTAGATTCCTATTCATGAAAACATAAAAAAGTTGGATGGAAATAACTGAAAGTTTGGTATGGGTGAAGTAATTAGTTAAATGATAAATGTAGAGTCAGAAATCATCACCCTTTCCATAGTGGGGTTAGTCCAATTTCTGTAAAATGTGCTGATCTCTTTTTATTCAATATTAGTAATATTTATTTAGAAAATCACTGTGATGTCTTACTGAATACATGAGTGTTCAGTGTTTTCAGGCTTTTTGTCTTTTGCTGACTATTGTATCATTAGTTCTGTCTCTTCCATTTCCACCAGTGTGTGTGGTTCCAGGCCCCCTTTCACACTCTTCTAATGTGCCATTTAGCTCTGACAAAAATAATTTTTTTGTGCAAAAATATTTTTTAAGTGCAAAAATATTTTGCACTTATAAAAATTCTGGGTGGCACCCTTCCCTGCCATATTAAATATCACTTGAAAAACCACATTTCTGATTCGGCCACCATGATATCTATTGCTTGCATTTATCAGCCCCAGATGCTCTCTCTTTCTTTTTGTGCTAGGAGATTCTCATTACATTTCTTTTTCTGAACGCAAATTTCCATTGCTTTCTGTCTCAGCAGTATCCAGTGCATCTCTGGCTCTATTTTAAAGTGTTTCCATCCTTCTTTTTATTAATTTCCTCTTTTTTTCACAAGTCTCTGAGATAAAAAGGACATAGATCCTCTATTTTTGGTCTCAGAAACATTCAGCTCAGTTTGTGCTTTCAGGCTTTATCCCATCTCTTGCCCTGTACCTTGGTTATTTATTTCAGTGCCTTGTAAACATGTAGCTCAATCTTTTTCATCTTTCTCCTACTCCTACAACAGATTCTCTGATTTGCTTCCAGAATTGGTTTTTTAAAATTACTTCATAATACAATTCAAAACACTGAAGAACATCCTCCTGGTAAAACAAAACACAACCAAACAAGAACTCAAATCCTGTCAAGGTCAGAAAGAAAAATTTAGCAATAGATGTAGAGGCTTGTGTGACTCAAATAGGCTTTATTTAATAGTGGTATTGGTCAAAGATGACAAAACTAAGCAGCAACTACAGTACTTTTTAACTGAGGTAATGTATCTGAAGGAAGCTTTCAAATGCTTGGTTATTTAAGTGCGTTTTAAGCCAATGACTTGACTGTGTTCCAGATGTATTTGTCTGCAATTCTTCCATCCTCTCATCCCTCCCTGGACTCCATTTTCTACGTACTCTTTAATGGCGTTTCCTTCAGAGTGAGATCTTTTATTTTCTTTAATGCTTTAAAGTGTCTAACTGTTTTGTTTCAAACTATTGTTGAATTTATTTGCCAAGGGGAAATAATGACTGAGATATTTCTGAGGCAGATGATAGGTGCTCCTCCTAGGAATGTCTCAGCAGGGCTCTTCCAGTAGCCCTGCAGGATTTCTGGAGTAGCTCTACAGATGATAACAGAAGAGGTTGGTGGATCATTAAAAGCTGATTACTGAAGATTAATTCTGTTCTTTACATCCATAGTGGGTGGGACAGGAAGACTGAAGAAATGGACTCATCCAGATGAGATACAGGGATAAATTTTCTAATAGAAAGGATAGTGAAGAACTGCAACAGAGTGTCAGAGGAATCTATGAAATTTGTCATGAAGGTCTGTAGGAAGTGGTTAGATGAAACATCTGTTGGGAAATAGGTATAGTGATCTTGCCTTGGGCAGGGAGATGAACTAGGTGGCTTCTGATCATTGTTTCCAACCCAATTTTTCTATGAGTCTACAAGAAGTAGATATCTGAGGTACAACAGACAAAGAAAAGTATATCATAAATTATACAGGGTCCAAAATAGACCTCCTAAAAACTATCTTCATTAGGCTTTTCTTAAAAGTATATAAGCATCCCCTGAAAATATTTATGCTACATATATATACTCTGCAACACTTCAAATATATCTAGAAAGAACCAAAAATATGTCCTAAAAAGTTATTTAATTTCTTAGTGTTTCTTTTAGATTAAATAGGCTTTACTGGTTAGCCATAGCGAGTATGTGAATAAAAGAGGTAGAGAAAGGATATTTGGCAAATCTGATCGATTTTTGCTTATTGTCAGGAGAATGCTATACATTTAATTTAAAAGATTTTTAAATTGATAGTAGAAAGAACTAGGACACTTCAAAATCTGATTAAATGAAGTGAGTGTTTCAGAGCCATTTCAATGTTTTTTATTTTATGTTAATATTCAGTATATTTCACAGCTGAGAAGCCCAATCTGATACATTTATTTTCTGAAATGGAAGTCTAAATAATACCAAATATATCACCTGAAATGTGCAGTGATGGATAGAGACAGAGAACTTTTCAGAGCTCCATACTGGTTACACTAACAATGTTTAATTTAAAAAAAAAGTTATAAAAATTTTTTACTTTTTTTTTCTTTAACATTAACTATGTGATCCAAATGCTATCTAGAAACCTCATATCTGAATATTTTTTGCCTTCAGCTCAACTTGTTTTCTCTTTATACACACACTGGGAAAGATAGACCAGAAAGGATGAGCCTTTACTGTGTTTTCAGGACTTCATGTTGTCTCAAAATAAAATTAATTACAAATCTACTAGTCTGAATTAATAAAATATTATATCTGAAACAAAAAATTGCACTCCAAGGAAAATGATCTATGTATTACAATAAATTTTTTCTTAGTCATTTTGGTTCCATTTATGCCAAGTTTGACTGGCATTGGGACACCCTGTGTCTGCAAAGGGTCTTGTCCTTAAAAACCTGGTGGCTTTATGCACCCTGTCAACAGGGTATGCCTTCTGATGTGAGCTAAATCTTGAGTCATGTCCCCAGACTCCTTGGGAAACTACTAGCTAAAACAAGTGAAAATTGTACTAGGGTCAACATTTTTAACAAGAGAGGTGATTGTGTCCCCAGATCCAGGAGTATTTCTTACCATTGATTAATGCATTGGCTTCTAAGCTACAGAGCAAACAAAAGAAATATCATTCCTACAAATCTATACAATGAAACATGTATATATTTACCTAGAAAGAGATAATAACATTTTATTGTGCAGATTTTTTTAGAGTATGGTTTTAGAATAAGATAAATAAATTCACAAACTGAAATAACATGTTGAGTAAATATAAAATATCTTAACTTCTGAATTAACAATTGTAAAGCAAACAACATGATACTGTCTTGAGTGTCCTTTCACAACAGTTTATAATTGGAGAAAAAAATTTGAAACATATAGCTTCTTTTTCTTCTATGAAGGTCAATGTTATAGAGGAAGACATCTTCAGATACAGTGTTTAACTTTAATACTAATTAAAAAATTTAAATTGTAGTGTAGAAGATTGTTAATTGATACTTACAAGAAATGCAAGACCAATTTAGAAAGTATCTTGCTAAATCAGATGCCAAACTGGACTTAATTCAAACCGTATCTTGTTTTATTTCTTTGTAATAATTCTGAATACTTACATGAAAACCCGTGTACATGAATCATTAAAAATACATTCCTATTTAACAGCAGACTAAATTGGTTTTGTTTAACAAATGATGGATAAGACATATATATATATAGGGTCTGAGAAATGAAGATATATCAAATATATTTAAAATCTGCTGCAAAATAGTGTACTTTACTCCATACCACTCTTTCTGGGACCGGGCAGCTTTGTAAAACTGTATTTCCTGAGACACCTAGGTGTGGAAAGCTTGCCAGATGTTATTTCAGGATGTTTCTGTCTGTTTTGCTGTCTGCTTTTTGATGGACAAATATAAAACTGCCTGTAACATTTTATAGAAGCAGAATTTACACTCACCTAGGCTAGAAATGTGTGAGAAAATTTTGCAAAATATCTTTATTTTAATACAAAAGCTGATCTGCAGAGGTGCCTTTCCACCTCAGCCAGTCTGTGAGTCTATGATTCTTTAATACAAAACCACATCCTAGGAGTGCAGGGTGGAGTGTGTCACTAGCCTATTATGCACTAAAATACAAAAAAATGAGACTATAAATAGAAATATTATAGAAATTGAAATTATAACATATATAAAAATATAAAATATTACTACTAATAGAAATATAAATAGAATATTTGGAAATGCTAATGTAGACATATTTTTGCATCACCAGGTATGAGAACTCTACTTGCTCTGAAGTGAAAACATTGTCATTTTTCGTGAGTGGGACATACAGTAGACAGAAGTTTACAGTTTTGTTGATATACATGTGAAATAAGATTAGAAAAAAAAAATCTTAATTACTTTGAGTACCTTTTAAGTAGAATTCCAGCTGAAGATTACTTTTATTCAAATAATATTTTTATGTAGCCTGGTAAAAGAAATTCTCATATCTTTTAGACAGCATGTCTGGTAGTTTTGACTCTAGGTTACATGTTACCTAGCTGCTGTGCAGGATGGCTGTGAGTCTGTCACCTGTGGGCATTGACCTCAGATTTGCCCTCTACTTCTCCTCAAGACAGGTTTCTATACATCTGTGAAGTGTAAGTTCAGACTAATCCTGAACCAGCACTAAATAATATTTAATCGGTCTGATGGGAGAAACAAAAATGCATAGTGCTCAAGAGTAGAGAATGATAAATTATGGGACATGCTAACAAGAGAAAGCAAAGTAGCAGATAGAGTACCTCCTCCCTTATGTCTGCATGCCTAATTCCTAGACAATAGCTAGCACAGAGTTTCTTGGGGAAAAAGAAAAAAGGAAACAGAAAAAAAAATCTGGGGAAATATGAATCAATTAATTTTTAAAAATGCAGGGGAGTAGTAAGCATTCAATTTTATTTTTGAAAGCTATTTCTCTGTTCCATACCAGATCTGTCTTCAGTACATTAAGTACTATTTAAATGTCTAATAGTAAGAACAGTGGTTTATTCAAAATTTTCCCTCCCTTTTTCTTTGACCTCTTTGCACATAATATTTCAATGGGTGTCTCAGCAGTGACATATATTTCTCAGGGTTATATGGTTTGTAGGATTCTGAAATGCAGGAAACTGGTCGGTTTTGGCAATAGGATTTTTTCCTCCTGTGATTAAAGTAAGAATGACCATGATATAAGGAAGAAATTTCATAAAATAGGTCTAAGCTTATGTATTTAAGTCTATATTTAGGTGCTTAGGCAAAAAATATAGTGTCTCAAAACAGAGTGACAAGAATTTCGTATTGACTTTTGTGTGAATTCCTGATTGGTTAGCACTTTGTAAAAGGATGTCTTATGCCTTTAGCTGTCTGTTCAGATAAATTCCAGATACAAAATATGAGCCATTTGCTCTATTTCACGTGAGAAAAGATTGTGAAGATGGCTAAATAATGGCTGTGGGTAGTGAAATTGTGATTAGCATTATTCTGAAGTCCACCCAGTAAGCAATTTTCACTTCTCTTTAGAGGTCTGCAGGTCTGTTTTTCTCTGTGTAATGCTTCTAATTCAGGTGGCTTTCCTGAAACGGTAATTATTAACTGCTTTGGGGACTGAAAGAAGGAAGATTTTTTTTTTGAGACGTTGATGTGTTATCTCAGTTAAAATACCATATTGCAGTGCTGTAAGGCATAGTTTTACTTCTGGAAGTTTCAGGAACTTTGTTCCTAAAAACCTTTCGTGTTCTGGCTTTGTCTGGCTCTAGTTCTGAAAGCATTTCTTCATATCACTCCTCTAAAGTACAGAATCTTGAACTTTAATACCTCTTAAATTCCAGATTCTTACCCACAAATTGTTCTGTTTTGTTTGTGTCCAATATTACCCGTTGCCTCGCACGCATATGGATGTTTTTGGATGCCTATAATAGGCAGGTGTTCATATATGGAATCTAGGACCCCAATTTGTATGTGCTATTCAGAGAAAGAGAATCACTGCTTCAGCTGGCATACAACCTAAGTATAGGAAAAATGCTCATATGGCACAGAGAGAAAGAAGACCTTTAAGGTTTTGGTTGCTGAGCAGTGTGACCACTGAAGTGTTTTGAAAGGTATCTTGAAAAAGGTTAAAAGGAGGATAATGAGGAAGTTTTGCAGATATTTGTGTCTCCTGACTGTGACTGTGAATCTTCTTCAAAAGCATGATGTTGATGTACACTGAAAAGTTGAACATCTAAAAAATGGAATTTGAGATAATGAAGAAAGGCTGCAAAGACCCTCTGAGAGGAAACAGTAATCTATATTCTGAGAATTTATACAGCAGGATAAAATAGCTTAAGTAACTAGTTAGAAAATCACCCTGAATACAGACAGGTTTTGTCTGATAAGGCCAAAGAAACTTTCTTGTTTCTTTGTAAGCGTGATAGAAGACAGTTCGACAGTACTAATCTTGTGGATGGCTAGAAGGACTGTTTCTTAGATATGCATGGTGAGGGGGAAAGTACAGTAAGATTTAGACATATTCTGGCTCCAAAACTTAGATTAAGACATTTGACACATGTAAGAGTCAGATTTATCATGACTACAAGTAGCACAGGCACCACCAACCTCAGCAGCCCTTAGGCTTTGTTGCTAGCCTTTCATGTGCCAAACTGCTGTGTTAAGCCCTCATAGACTGGAATGAATCACTCTACCTAGAAATTGAAAACACTTACACCAGCAATGACAGTGGAAGAAAGTCTGAAATAATTAAAAGTAGGGTCAGTCGAACTGTGTATAGGATAAATAGGATGTTTCTGAAGGGAGATTGGAGACCGAAATAGCTACAGCCATCCATTCTGCCTGCTTTCAGCAGGGCCCACATGGTTTCAACAGCTCTGATGCTATTCTGAAAGATAATCTTCAAAGGTTTGTAAACCCATTTACCTGCAGTGTGAACACATCTTGGCTGTCTGCTGTTCAGGGTACAAAACCAAAAGTAACTCAAGAAAGACCTCTTCCTAGAGGTCAAGTTTGCTGTTACAAACTTGGAAATTTACAAGCAAGGTGCCTCCCAAATCCAGAAGGACTTCCTTTAAAAGGCAACATGGACAGGTTCATATTGCCTGAGGAGCAGCTTGTGACAGAATGTGGTTTTGGCTGTACGCTGTCAAATATAGTACAGATATAGCCTGAGAAAAATAGGTAGTAAAATTAAACAGAATCTTAGAAGTTCATATTGCTGCTGATAAATATATGTGCTCATCTTTCAAAACAGACATTTTAAGACTTGGTACTGTAATATATCGTACATATTCACTGAGGTCCTTTCTTCTTAGGGGACATAGTGACTAAGGGGACAGGCTGTGTAAGGTATCTATTCACAGTGATGCTTTGGCCATCTGTTATGTATCAGATCGTTGTGTTCTCACTAAAAAAATGCCTCTTGCTCTACACTCACCTGTTCTTAACTGTCTTTTACAGTGGTAACAATTTTGATCTTGACCTTTTTTGGTTTTGGAATATTTTGGATACATTCACCTCTCCACACTTGCTGGATTGCTCCAAGCTTCTGTGGTCAACCTGTAGTTCACCCAAGACCTCCCTCATCACAGAGCCCAGCAGAAAGCCTAACTTCACAACCACATATCTGAAAACCCAGCCCTGATGCTATTGAGCCCAAAACACTCCCCATGTAAGCACTCAGCTTCCAGCAAGCCCAGCTGCCTGGAAAGGATGGAGCAGACATGGAGAGAGGGAGGACACTTGCATCTCACTGACTAGGACCTGTTTACTTAAGGACAATGTTAAGTTCAAGTGCTCCATGGGCTTGCCAGAAAGGTGAAAAGATTTCATGGAGGAAGAAAAATGTAAGCAAGAAAAGTAAGAAGAGAGGAAGGGAGAGCAAATATTTTGATGAAATTTTCATACTTTTTTTTTAGTTACTTTTCCCAGGCTAAATCTCTGGCCCCATCCTCAATCTTTCCTACTTTGAGAATTGCTGTTTTACAGCAATTATTTCCAGTGACATTATATGTTGTATGCCATTACATGTCATAATGTAAAAAGCATTTTACCATCCCACAACTTAAAGTATGAGAAATAATTTGGACTGTGACAAAAGAAGACCTCCATCACAATGAATTTATAAACACTCTACAAAATTTTTAATAAGTAATTATTGAATGATGGATGATATATGTATATTTACATTATTTGCAATAGTACTTTTATTAATTTATTAATACAAATATCTCACTCATATTTCTTTTTTATGCATTAGTTCTACAGCACTGAAATATCAAAATATGTTCAGAAAAAGAAATTACATCTTTACAGCACATAGGAAAGTCAGCTGGTAAAATCTCAGTATGTAAAAGAAAACTAAAGGGAAGTATTCCTCCAGGTTAATGTGCCTCTACTTTAAGATAAGACAAAAGAGTTTGAGTTGAAATTACATTTTTACCTAGCATAAATCAGAATTCTTCTTCAAGATGTAAATCAAATATATCAATTAGGTAATAAAACTTACCTGCATGAATGAAGTCAATAGCATGTTTTGAGAACAGCTTCAATAGGATCAAGAGTTTATCTGTTACATTACAAGCGTACACCCGGATGCAATTTTAAATCATAGAGAATACCAAGCATTTTAAGAGTAATAAATGTGGGAAACTGTATAAAGAGGCATAACAAACCAACTCCTACTCAAAATTGGAAAGCCCTGAAAATTCTTCAGTATACTTTTCATAGGCTTTTTCCTCAAAAATAAATTAAGATTCTTTAGATGTCATTTCCACTTACGAATATTAAGTCCCCAATTTGTCTTTGCCTCATAATCAACGTAACACGATCATTTCTAAGCTTCTTAATCGTGCATGTTTCCCTCAGACTTAAATGTCCTCGATTCCTTAGAGCCATGACCTACACCGTAGCATTGATCTCTCCTCTGACAACATTCATTGTTCACGTACTAAAGGCTTGCTTTTCATAACTGGATATTCTTATCTTTATGGAGTGCACTTATCTCCATTGTTGTGCCCTCTCTCAAGTGCACTGACAAACAGTTTTGAAAAATGAAGTTTCCTACTTCGGCTTCTCACTATAAGCTTGTTTATAGAAATGCATCTAGGTTGTATATACGTATACAATGATATATGTATAAATGTATATGACTCCTGCAGAAACATTATTCAGCTCTCAGAGCCTGGTAGGAAATGATACCCTGTCTTCAGATGCATTGATCAGACAAGAAGAGCAAGATGCTGAGGAATGCCCCTCTCCATTGTTTCTCAGGTGGGTGTACTGTAAATCAGTACCAGACTGCAGGAGTTTGAGTGGCTGAAAAATATAGTAAGTAAAGAGTTATGGGACAAAAATGACTAATCTTATCATTTGTCTTCAAACTATTTAAGATATTGTCGTGGACACACAATGCCAAAATACCAGAAGGCATTATAACTCACTACTATAAACTAAAAATTATTATTTAGAAAAAGCATTCCAAAACACTTTAACCTCTATTACAACACTAAAAATGACAATTTAAAACAGCAATAATCAGTTCCAGTCACAAATGGAAGAGTACTTTCAGTCATTAAAGTAACAAATGTGTGTTTTTGAATGAGAAGAATAGCTGAAAGTATTTTAATCACCAATCACAAATCATTTAAAATGGGTAAACTGTTATTTCCCCATCAGAAAAACTGAGGTTGAAAGAGATGTGGTTTGCCATTAGCCAGATCTGCCATTATTTGCTGTGGTCTTCACTATAGCATGTTGCTTCTCCTATTTGAGTTCTTATCTTACAGGTGGATCCACATGAACAGATTCACATGATACAGACCTCGTAATCTATCAGTTTCAATTTAAGATAGAATGCAAGATAGAAACCTTTAAAATTATTAAATATTTTATTACTTCATTAGCATCATTAACATAGTTTAACTGCACAGTTGATGTGCACTGAATGATATTTTCAGGAACTGCAGTTCTCAAGTCTCTTTCCTTTTTACATTTCTGTACCTATGTTTGAGAGTGGTTTCTTTGCAAAGTAATCACTACAATCATATTTTTAACCACATAGCTCAGTACTACATTTGATTAAGTGTTGCTTCTTTTTTAGTAGATGATCTGGTCTTCAGGAAACTGCCAGAAGTGGCTCAGAATTTGAATGACTGAGTGTGTTGCTGCAAAATTTGTTATCATTTATGCTATTTTTAAGTATATAGCTATATTTCAGAAATGTCTGATTAATGGTTTTCCATTTTTAAATATCAGATGGTATCCAGTGATAGTCCCTTAGTTCAGCTATTTTTTAACTTTGTTGTCACCTGCAATATACATTTTGTCTGTTTTCTCAGTGCACTTAATAGCATTAAGTTCATTAATTTTTAAATGTTCTAGACTGCTAAACATTTAAAGTCTCTGCATATAACTTATTCTTATTTATTTTAAAGAAACACATTTGTCTAATTTTTCTTCTTGACCAGCCACAGGATTAAAAAAGCCAGAAAAGTCCCAAATCCCAATACCACTAGATTTCATAGTCTATAATTTTATAACTTCTAGCGTTTGACTGGTTATTTATTATATTTTTACATTCCTACATTTTCAAAAATCAAATTAACATCCTGAACATTTATTGTAGGGTTAGAATATAAAATATTAAATGACTGGAAACTCACCAGCACCTCAAAAGAAAAAAAAGGTGAAATCTTTGCTTTTAAATAAAAGTCAGTGTGGCTAACAGTCTTCATTCAGTGGCTTTCAAACCACTGCTTCTGCAGAAATACTAATTCCCAGGCTCTGCTTTTCTTTGCAAATCTGAAGCTTTTTAGAATAAGGCATTGCTCAAGGGGTGTGGCAGAGGCAGCAGATGCTGTTGCTGCTGCTTTTGGTTAACCATTTAATAGCAAAAACTATTTCATTGCTTCTAGGAATTTTCAATAATTTTTTCCCCTTTAGGCAACTGAAAATACCATGAGTATCATGCAGAACCTTTTTAAATGTCAAAATAAGCTAAATACTGTAGGAAATAAATGAGAATAAAAAAGAGGCTGAAATAAATCTTGATAAATGAGTGGGGAATCTTTAATATGCAAAGCCCAGTTCAGCTGGATCTCTTAAATACATCTGTGATCATTCGGAATTATGCATTACAGTTTATTATTCTGAGATACATCCTTCTTTTTATGCCTAAACCCTTATAATTACCAATATTATGTTTTAATTCATGCTTTCTGGGCTAAGATGTTCCATGTCTGAACAAAATGTTCTTACAAGTTATGAAATATTTGTGTGAAACTAGGTGGATGCTAGTGCTCACCAAGACTATTGATCTCAATTCAGGTTTTTTCCAAATGTCTAGACATTTTCTGGCAGTGAACATAGGACCTTACCTCTGCCCGGCATCAGCTGTGTGGAATATGGCAAGGGCAGATATGGGTGGATGGGATGTGGATGCCTGTGACCCATCCACACAGGACGTCAATACACCTTTTAGTGTCATCTGGATTTAACTCATTTTTAGCAATTCTTTCTGTGGGCTTGCCAGCTGGGTCACCCCACAGCCAGCTTTCAGGCTGCTCCACAGGGTAACAGTGCAAGCAGAAAGCAAATCTGACCTTCAGCCTTAGTTTTAGCATCACTTCAGTAAAATGATTGATATTTAATCACAGGATTACAGTTGGCATGTTTGTAAATGGGAGCCGACCAAGAAAACTTATTCTGGTAAGTGGGATGACAAATAAACAGCAAATCAGTGGATGGATTTTGATGAGCTGATGGGAATGATCAGGTGGTCTCCTGATTGACGAGTTGGGAGTAGTAAAAGCAAAACATTCTCTTTGACCATTTTGAGAAAAGCTCTTTGACCATTGTGAGACAGCTTAAATGACTCAGACCAGACCTCAAAGGTGAAGCTAAGAGTTACTAGGAAATTCAGAGAAGTCATAATGGAGGAGTGTTTTGTTATTTTTATTTTTGGTTTTATCTCTTTTACTCTGTTCAGAGTAAAGCATAACTGTATCAAGGACTTCTGCAACATCTCTGTGTCACTTGCTTCAAATGCTGCTTTTCTGAATCACGTGATTCAGCTGCTGCTTTTCTAAGTGGTGAACTACAAACCAGTGTCAGAAGTATGAAGCTTTGGGATGAATCTGTTAAGACACGATGAGTGTGGGAATATGCACTGCTGCTGGGATTTTAGGAATGCTGCTGAACCATAGGTTGCATTTGTAGGAAAGGTAGGCTTTGCCTAGGAGATATGCCAGAGAGACCTAACAAGGCAATGTGTAACCTACAGGGAGGACATCACCTCAATTGCAAAAGAGAGAGATATAGAAACTAGTTCTAATGTGCTTGCTTGAGTACTAGCAGCAATAATTCGTGAATGTTAGTGCAAATCGCTTTATCTAATATTCAATAGAGTAAATTAACTGTGCAACTATACTACCTCTAGGGCACAAGGTGCCAGGGCTTGAGCACTTTCAGGTCTCAAGACTACTGTCATTTATAGCCATGTCTGGACACAAGACAGACATGGTAGCCTCATGAATGTCCACTTAAAGAGAACTTTCCAAAATGACATTGGACTAATATTGTTAATTCAAATTTTGTTGAAAATCATTTCAAAACTAATCAGGAAATAGGTGAGAGTTGTTTACTTGTTTATTTTTGACCAGGTCATGTGTTTTGGAAGAAGTTTCTTTACAGCAGTGATGTGACTTTTTTTATTCATTGTGAGATATTTTGAGAGCCATCAGTATATATAACATAGTTTTTGAAGTTAAATAAAGTTGTATCTGCAAGAACAGATACTAATTATGCTACTGTAAAGAGAAATTGTTAATCTCATAGTAATAAGCCATTTCTCACATACTGTTAGCAACTTATTAATGTTGGAAGCAGCCTACTAAGAAATAACAGAATCCTCTTACTGTTGGTAAAAATGGTTGTTCATTTGTGAGTTCAGAATCACAAAACTGCAAAGAGACATAAGGGGAGAACTGTAGATGTGTTGCCTTAGCAGGACCAGAAATGGCCAGTAAAAGAGAATACGTTGCCTTGCCCACATAAACAGCAATAAAAATGCCATGTGTTTACAGGCGTGTGTTACTTGACAGCATATAGCATACAAATTATTTTGACAAACCCTTGATTCACATGTAGCCCATGTGATTGTTACAGTTCATAAAACCTAAGTCAGGCTGACAGTTGCAGAAGGGGATGATGAACACAGGAGCTATACAGAAGTCATGCAGTGGCAACAGCACTTCCTAGGCTGCAGGGTTGGTTTGTGGTTTGAGCATCTTCCATTCCTTGAGCATTCCCTCCTTTCAAAGACAATTTGTGAGATGGATCCCTCACTTCGGGTGCTGCACTGCACTGACTTAGCATATAATAGCCTGCTTCTAAACGGAGCAGTAGAGGCTGGTACGGCCGCCTCCTGCACCATGCATGGGCATGTGCTGAAACATGCCTTGAGTGCACAGTGAGTGAAAGCAAAGGGATAAAGTATCAAAACTTCTTTCTAAGATTTAATTGGCGAAAGCTGAAACTCAACTCTTCTACCTTTCATATGGTGTCTGGATTTCCTGTGTAGTACAAAAATTATTTACAAGTTTCTACAGTTTTGGGGTTTTAGCACTTCATAGCAGTCCCATCATTTTGCTTCCAAACCAGCAAGTCTTTTGGTTTCCTTAATTACAGTTGATTTTTTTCCCATTATCTTGTGTGTTAATTATGTTCCTGTTGTCTCCACATCTGCTTCCTTGACCCAGGGGAGCCTCAAGAGTGAAATCAGTGCTTGCTGTTGTGTTTGCAAGAAAAATACACATGTAACTGTCAGAAAGTTCTGAAAATGTAAATACTTTTGTTATTATGTCTTTAAGGCTTCTGACCCTTCCACTGACCATATGAGATAGCAAGTACCAGAATGCTGTTAATGGGGTTAAGCAACCCACAAAGGTCATAACTTAGTAACTTTTTGAGCATGGAGATGTTTTTGAGTTTGTTAGCTCTGCAAATTTGACATCATTCCAGGGTGTGGGGCGATCTGTTTTCTATCAGCTTTTATTTAGTGTTTTCCCAGTGTGGCAATATGCCAAAATCAGAACTTAAATCTTGCCTCAAATTCAATTTTACCTTAATGTAAAATGAATCAATGGCATTAGATAATTTACACTTCATAGCCTACATTGCTTTGTTTATTTTTTTGACTGAAGAAAGGGTTGTTATGTTTGCTAAGGTAAATGGAAACAGATGTTTCAGACACTGCTTAAGAAAATTAAACCTGAATTAGTGGTGTAGATTGCCAATAGAAGGGGTCCCTGCTCTGATCAAATGAAAGAAAGCAGAAAGATTGCTACTCTGTACTGCAGTCATTTACTGCACAAGATGCACTGCAGGAACACAGTAAGCATGTATTTCATTCAGCTTGGTAGCAGTCCAGTAGTTCTAACCTATTAAATGTATTTGCTCAGATAGAGTAGTAATGCAGATGCATTGTGACTTGTCCCATTAAAATATTTTTTTCTTTCTATGGAACTGCATAACTAATTTTGTTTTTTCAGCTTTCTAAAATAGAAGTGACTTCGTTGCAGTTAATGGAATTAAACTAGCAAAGCAGTAAGCAGAAGCAAGCTATTTATTTTTAATCTAAAGCAAAGTCCAGTAGCTATATTTTGGTTTTAAAGATACATTAGTTAAATTTAAAAATGTGATGAGAATAGCAATCTCAACAATGCATACATATGTATAACTAACAGTGATGAATAATGTGCTGTGTCCACATCATGTGGTTTTCTGATTTCTTCTAATCAAGAAACAAGGATAGGACTGAGAATCTAGGTATTATGGGGGAGAAAAAGGCTGCAGCTACACAGAATTCTGCTCTGACTGCAGCAGACAACAGTTCCTAGTATGGATAGCTCACAGGGAGCATTCTTGTTTTCCCAGAATGGGGGTTTTGCTTGGTTAGTTATTTTGTTTGGGGAAGGCTGGCTTGTTCTAGTTTGTTTTATTTTTCAAAACTGAGACTTTCTTCCTGAATTCAACAAATTTATTGTGAGTGAAAACTAGAAATAAACTCTCTTTTCCTATAGGTATTCCTAAATTTTTTCTCCTCAGCTATGAATAAACCTGTGGCAATTTTCAACTGACTCTTCTCAAGTGAATTTATTAGATATAACAGAGAAATAGCTCTCGGAGCAGGGATCAGAAGCCACGATTGCCTTCCTAAATGAAAACTTACTATTAAAATGCCAAGTTCATATTTTCTTATAGGCTTTCTTTCTAACCCATTAATCTTGATTTCATTACTGCATAGTGATGGCAGAGCACTGCAAAGAGAGATCAGATGGTCTGTTGCCTGTGGTAGTGTAAGAGTTTTGCTGATTGATGGAAAATGTGGCTTTGAATTCCCTGGAGCTGATGAGGGAGTTTAGCACAGATACTCATGTAATGAGATGTTAGCTAAGCAATTATACAACAGCATGTTTATCATAGACATTAGCTATATTTCCTATCTTTGTCTGTTCTGCTTTCTGGCTGTTGGGCAGCCTAGACTGGGGCACTAAACTGCCTTCTTAAATCACACAGCTACCCATGGTTGTTTGCAACTCTGTGGCAAACTAAATAGTTATCGTCTCTGCTCATCACTCCCCTTTTGTGACTCTTTCCCTGTGCCAATAACCTTGCTGTGCATCAGATTGGGTAATGGAAATATCTAGCTGCAAAGCATAGACTTTCACTTGAGCTAGTATATACTATTTGATTGCTTCCAATATTTCAGATAATTCATTTATAGCTCAGTGGATATGTATGCACCCTATTCTGATGTCTGCAGTATTAATATACCTATCCTTTATTTAAAATTAATATGCATTAAGTAAATATATTTAGCCATGTCCAAGTAATCTAAGGCAAACAAGTCCTTGTGCCCAGATCTGCATTATCAATGCTGAGAGGGAAAAATAAGAAGATGGTGAAAAAAGATATGGGAGAATCCTATTATCAGTCTGGTAATATGCATGCTTCCCTTACAAAGCTGTCCATGAGAATTAAATTTAATTTTATATAAGAGCTACAGGGAGTCATAAAAGTTGCATAGTCCCAATATTCTAATCTGATTTCTGTCCTGCCACCTGTGTTGCTTTGGATATCCTACCTACCTTTGCTACCTGTAGCAGCCCTAAAATAGAGATAAACAGGCCCGATACAGACTTGGTTCTGTGAAGAAAGGAACAGAGGTTTTTCCTTAGCTAAGGCCTCACATACAAAACTGCCACAGTTGGCCATACCTTCTTTCCTCTCCTCCCACAAATCCACACTTTGAGGAAAGTAATTTATATTTATTATGTGTTCTGAAGTCAAGAATCATAATGAGTAGTTGATAATTAAAAAATAATCAGAAACTGTGCCAGTAAACAACGAGAAGTAATATAACATAGATATTTGGGTACTGTGAGTTTACATGTAGATTCACTGCTTTAATTTATAGTAGCTGTGGTCTGTTAGTTGGTGCCTTGAATTAGCCAGGTTGTTTCCTGGGCATATCATCGATAGCTTCACTAATACCTAGTTAGTCTCTTTATAAAAATGAAGTTACCAATGTTACATAATTGCATCTGGAGCACTGCAAAATATTAATGCTACTGTTTACCACTGTGATGGTTTTTCAAAACCGTAGTAAGATGCATGATTTTTAATAGAGCTGATTTGTTAGTTTGTGCCAAAGCAAAACCAGAATGTGTGTCACAGGGCAAGGGCAAAGTGAAGGACAAAGATTAAATTCTGCTTACTCTAGCAGAATTCTCTTGCCTGAGTTTTCCCTTAGCAATCAGTTTCACGGTGCTGGAAAGTACAAGGAAACAGCAATCTATACAGACATTTATGGGTGCCTTCCTGAAATTCAAAGGGAGATTAACCAGGCAGTGAAAACAGTCCAGTATCATTTGCTAATTTCTTAATATTTGATTTGGTTTACTGTCATTTTTATTTTCTATTAGTGGTGAGAGATGACTTATTTCTTACATCACCAAGTGTAACAAATCATATTTTGTGATGTATATAATGAAGAGTCCTGTGAGTCATTAATTCTTCAAGTCGTAATGCAAAAGAATGTGCAATGTATTTGTTGAAAAATTCATGTGCATTCCCTTTTGTACTCATCTTTCCACTTCATCTTGGACACAAATTCACATCCAGAAAACCAGAGTTGCACTATCTCAGATGGCATCATGTAGCAGTGTACAAATCTAGTCTCAATAACCTTTCACCAAATTGAGAAATTGGAGAATACAAAAAAAATATGGGGTGGGGGAGGCATAAGTATTAATTCACCACTACTTCCAATATATGCAAAGTTTTACCTATAGAAGAACATAAATTATTCTCCAGTTATTCTGTAGAGCATATTCTCTAGTTCATGACTATCACGTGTTTATCTGTGTGTGATATGACTAGGCCAACAGAAGAGCAAAAATACCATTCCGGTCTATTCACTGTATCTGTACGTTAGAAACGTTCACACTGCTCAGCACCTGCAGTGTTAACCATAGAAGAAACTGAACATCTATGTAGTGTGTTCTAGAGAACATGACACATGGTACATTGCTATCTGGTAAATCTGAGAAGCTATAGCTTTTTAAAGTTAATCATATTGTTATGCCAATTGAGTAAAATTAAATGCTGACTAATATTAAAAGTTATATTGCTGAAAATCTTGGCACCTGAAGGATGGAGAGGCAGGAAAAATACTTTTTTAGAGATCAGGTTTGATTTCAGCATTTGGATATAAAGGTGATCATAGAAGGCTTTATATAGGTGTTTATGTAGGTGAAAGTATAGAGCTGAACCAGACCTGTTGCACCACAAGCATTTTTGGAACTGGTCTGTTGCAATCAAATGCCTATCTAGCACATAGGGTCCAATGGAACTTCAATATCTCAACATTCAGTATACTCCGTGGCAAATAGAAGCTAAATTTTAATTCATGGGTGTTGTCACAGAAGATCAAACATCAAAGCGCGTTACAATCAAGAAATTAGCTCTCTAAAGTTTAGCTTTTTGCAGTACTGTAGTTCTACATGTATGCTAAGGCCCTCCTGACCAAGATCTCCAGAAACTCTTGTCACTATTTGTTATGAATGCATGAAGAACATGAAAGCTAATAGTAAACCAGATGCTTATCAGGTTAGGAAATAATCTTATTGTTCAAAGCTGTCTCTTTTTCAGAGAGTTACGTATCATCTAATTGACTTCTTTAAAGGCTAGTGTGCAACTGGTTTGGGATCATTGTTAGATAAGGCATCATCTCTCCATCTATTTGCCAACATGTCCCTTTATTTTGCCTAGAAAATCTATTTAGGTGAAATTTGAAGACCCTAGAAATTTGCAGAAACTCTGTGGATATTTGACAGTGAGTTACTCTCTAAGTATGTGTAGCTCTACATCTGCACAAGGTGTACAGTACATCACATCCATCAGGTGCAGAACTAATAGCATGTATATTGCCCAGATGGTCACTGTGTGCATGTAGTGTAGTTCTGGATGCTTCAGACTTAATATGCATGGGCAGGTCAACTGTCCATCGTGCAATTAGACAGATGCAGCTGAATAACTTCAGATTTACTCTGCATGTGATTTACATATGGTCCATGCACACAGTATATTGTGTGCTCTGGAATTATCTGGTTTACAACAATGTATACTACAAAGTATATATGAATATATTTTGCCTGGGAAATTTCAGAAGAAACACAATGATTCTATTCTCAAATGTTCCAAGTACCTTATTTTTTTAAATTTGAAATGTTTTGCCTACTGATACACTGCTCATAAGAAAGTCACTCAAACATCATTGGAGATGAAGAAACAAAAATCTCATTCACTACAGAAGGAGGGTAGGAAAGAACTTAGTAAGAAATCTATATTTTCTGTATTCTTACATTCTTTCCTCTGTTGAATTACCAGTGCTATGCTAAAGAAAAAGTCCATTTGGATCATGTAAGCAATTTGTAGTTATTCAATCAATATTTAATAAATCACTTGACAGAAATCAGAAGGATATCAGTTGATTAACTGGCCTCATATTAATTGTTATTCAACCCTTACACAGATAAGTAAGAATAAATTCATTTACTATAATAAAGAGATTACAAACCTTTCAGTTAACCTCTGTGATATGACAGATGAAATTGATTTGTGATTAAGACTAGTGAATTCTATATGTATTTAATATTGACTTTTGAATTTATAGCAGACTTCTATTTGCAATCTGAAGACTTATAATCATGGAAATGCATGAAGAAAAAGAAAATGTATCTGGAATATCATCCTCTAATCTGGTAAATAGAGGATAAAAAGTATTTAATCTTCATGAAGTCTCCCAAAACAGTTTGTTAAGTACAGCCTACTTAGATTTAGATACATCTAAATGTGTGTATCTAGCTAGCTCCATGTGCATCTGACAGACCTGAGAACATTCTAGGATTAATTATAGAAAAATGATGTAAAGTTCCTTTCTACAGGAAAAAAATACAGGTATTATTAGAAAAACCCACAGCATTTGCTGGTTTTAAACTCAGTATGTAAACATAGTAGCTGAATCAAATGTTTTTGCAACTTAACTAATGGCTATGAAGTAGCTTGCTTTTGTGCACCTGCAGACAAATCCTGCAGGCTTACCTCCTTTGTTCTGCATGCCAGCTGGGGACACGCAGCTGAACTAAAAGGTGATCCTGACAGAGCACCATAGGATTTCAGAGCCCATCTTTGCTGACTGCTCACTGGCTGTCCGTTTCCTTCCTCTTCAAAACATGAGATTGCCCTTGCTACTCTCCAGCACCTCCCTCCCACTGCGCCAGGACTCATTTGGCTTGCTGTGCCCTCGCTGGCCACCATGGCAGGGAACACTGAGTGCCATGTACACTGGGGTTTTTGGACAATGAAGGGAATTTTCAAAGGAAAAATGGCAAAGAGGAAAACCAACCTCCTGGGTCTCACAAGGAGGAGAAGAGGGAAAGGCAGACATGGCCGTGTAGCGTCATTTGCTGGTGCCCATGGGAATTATACCTGTGCTGAGAGAAGAAAAGAGAAGAGGCCTTTGTCCCTTCCTTTGCCAAATAAACTGAATAGAGAAGAGAGCCTGACTCTCTTTCTTGAGTCTCTGTATCTCCCTGAAAACCACAGAGCAAGTAGTATCCACCTGCAGCTGTGGCTCTCATTATATTTGAATAGTGGCATAGTATGAGATCTGTTTTCCAAATTAGAGTGCCACTTACAGGGATCAGTCTGGGGATCAGCAAGGTCAGTGGTGTGGCTAGTAATTTTTTCTCCTTCTTTCCCAATATCTTCAAGGTATGATTGAACATTGAGAAATAATGTCAGAGTGTACAAACTGTTCAGCAGTTAACAGGCTGAACAGTCAATTCCCAGAAGTAAACAGAACCTCAAAATGGGGAGCTGGGGGATGTCTGGAGAATGTTCTCTATGTGGAGGAAGAGAAGATTTTAAATCCTTGTTGGTTGTGGTACACTTTCTTATATCCTTTTTCCCCCTAATAGAGAGACAACAGGATGATTCCATTTCCTTTCAGCATTAGAAAGAAGGGAAAGCTTTAGAGAACTGTTTTTGGCATGAGTCTAGACTGTATGGGTGAATACTTTGTATTTTGGTAGGAGATTAGCTCCCTTTAATTTTTTTACAGTGAGAAATCTGCCACCTTGATTCTTTAGAAGTCATTCCTCTGATTGTGGGTCATAATGCTATACATCTGAGTGAAATAATGTTTTTTTATTTTTTCTGAGAAATCAAGAAAATCGGTGTTATAGAGCCCATAAGCAGTTTGACCCCTCTTTCTTATATTATCCACTATATTTCACTACTTAATCACTACATGTGATTAAGATGTTTGTGCTTACTCTGGAATTAATGATCTAGAGGGTTTGGGGTTTATTACTTAATATATTTTAGTGATCGTCTTTTTCATTTCGCAGGTATGTTTTTCTTCTTTCTCCCTTTATTTCTCATCTAATTTCTTATTCTCCTTATTGACTTTTCCTTAATAGAAAGTTTAACCCTATCTATATTTGTTTCCCTTCCTTCTACTTTCCCAATATTCTGTTATTCCACCTACTTTTTCATTTATCTTTGTTTTCATCTCTGCAGTTTTATACTGCTAATCTTCCAGTCTTCCTATCTTTTTCTTTTCACATTCTTCACTTTCTCCCCTCATTCTTTCTACATTCATTTATGGTCTCCTCTTGTTTCCATTTTTTGCTCTCTTTTCCTCATCTTTTTCAGCTTCTTTCCATAATTGCTGGGTTTGTTTGTCACCTTTTTTTCATTTGTTTTAACATTTCCCACCAACTATCTCCTGTAGTCTTACCTCTCTGTCATTCCATATCTCTAGCTTATTTCAACAAGTGCTGACTAGCACTAATCCTTAAGTCTCCCGAAAGGCTGACTGATCATTTCTCAAGGACCTCAGCAATGGGCAGAGACTGCAAATATCTCTTTATATTCAGGCATGAGGGATATATGTGTCAATTATGTGCCCAAATATGCATCTATATGTCTGATGTAATCAGAAAATTATTCAGCAGCATGAAAGATGACAGATCCATAATTTTAACAGAACTTCTTCCCCCTCCCCACTCCCATGTTTATTTTCTCAGTTGCAATATATAAATGAATATGTATATGAGAATACTTCCAGAATTATCCAGTTACAGCTACTGAATAAAGAACCAGATAGATAGTAACATTCAAATTGAAATAAAACCACGCATTTGTTCTTATTATCTAGAATAACTATGCCTACAAAAACTTACTTGGAACACCTACTTTACTACCTCATCATATGCAGTGTTGATTTTTATTTGTTTGATAGAAATTCTGACTCTACAGTGCTTGTTTTCTGATACTCTTGCTGAACTCAGTGGAAATTTCTGCATCAGCTCTGATGAACTGTGCTATTTATAGTTACCAATATAATACTGATTGATTCCAGAGGAGTGTGAGGTGATTTTAAGATAATTAGAGTTATGAGGAAAGAATGTATCTGATTGTTCTTAAGTATCATGGTTTTGCTTATTTGTAGTAAAAGACTTATTATAGTCCTAAAGTTGATAAATTATTGCAGTTTATATAACTAGCATAAGAACCACACAAGTGTTTCTTGCCAAATCACCAACTAAAGTGCTTATTTTATCTTTCTTTACACAATTTTCAGTATAGTGTATTTGAACATTCCAACATAGTATAAACAAAAGCATTTTAAAATAAACATTATCTTTTTCTTACTTGGTGATTTTAACAAGTTTGTTTCAATTTTATTTTCTGCTTTCTTTTAGTATTTTCCTATGCAGAAGAGTAAATGGTAATTAAAATGTGCAGGATGAGAAGATGGAGCAGTCAGTGCTTGTACCACCAGGACCAGACAGCTTCCAGTACTTCACTAGAGAGTCTCTTGCAGCTATTGAACAACGCATTGCTGCAGAAAAAGCTAAGAATTCTAAGCAAGACCGTAAAGACAATGATGATGAAAATGGGCCAAAGCCAAACAGTGATTTGGAGGCAGGAAAAACACTTCCATTTATATATGGCGACATACCTCCAGGAATGGTGTCTGAGCCCTTGGAAGACATGGACCCATATTACATCAATAAAAAAGTGAGTCTAATATCAATCCTGTTCATATGCCAGTGTTGGAGTGTTTTAGCATGTTCATTTCAATTTCATGGAAGGCGTCATATAGCTTGTTACGTCAGTCTGTTAATTTGCAACCATGTAGGAAAATGTCATTCTAATAATGTGGAAACACCTGAGCATTGCCAAAAGGACTTAGGTGTACCACAAGAGAAGCAAATGTTTGATGCCAGCAATACATATATGTTCTGCCTTTCAGAAAGTTAGTAAATAAATACGCAATATCTTCTAGTTATAAAAAATTGATGGAGATAATGTATGTTTTTAGAACACATTTACCCTTGTGTGCCCTTGGCACACTGGTCCTCCTGCTTTACATAAGGAGGAATTTTGCAGTAATATTATTTTTAGAATTAAACTAATAAAATTTGCAAGAAATGTAACATTATGACTTATTGTATAATATGGTTGTACAAAGGATGTAGTGAGGCATAAATAAATACGGTGAAAATCTAGGCTTCTATTCACTGCTCTCTCAGTCATTAGCAAAATGCCCACTGTCTATGGTACAGGACAGAATCTATCATCCTTAATGGTTACTAACTTTTCATCCTTTTCTTTTAATACATAAAAATTTATTCCTTTGATAAAATTGAATTTATCTCAAAGGAACATTTATATCAAAGCTGAAACATGGTATGTTGTCTTTGATTATAAGCAATATATAATACCTACACAAACATGTGTATACATAATAGATTATATACTTTGCAAACTTTAAAAAAGTAAATATATACTGAAACTGAGTACACCAACACACCAGACTTTCTCTAAGGTTCTTCAGATTTAAAACTGACAGCAGATCCAATGCAGATCACATTTGTTCCCAGAAATCTGCTTTGATAGCAAATTTTTAGGAAATTTATGGAATTAATAAACACATGGATAAGCAGAAAATATCATAAAGAGAGTGTAAAATTTATTTAAAATTTTCTGCTGTAATTGGCCTTGAACAGCCCTGGAATCCTTTCAGGATGATTCTGTTGCACAAACTCTATGCAGCAGAAAAGGTTCATGGTTTGTACTGATTGCTAGCTTGGGTGATACTTTAATTATTAGATATGGTGATTATGAAAACTCTATAAATACCAGGACAGAAGTTAGTTTGATTTTCACAAAATGCTGTGTTCTAAGTGTCTTAGCTCGCTAAATTTCACGTGATTTGTGAGTCCTATTTTGACAGGGGAGAAAATACCATGTGAAAACAATGTTTTTACCTTTATTATTTGATGCCTCTGAAAGCGCCTTTATCTGCCATTCACAGTGTATGAAGATTTATCTTTAAAACACAGTTCTACTTTCGCAAAGATAAAAGATGCATTTCTGTAAAAGCAGCCCTTGTAGAGTTCTGTACTAATTGTGTCTCTTTATGATACAAAATCACATATAATTATATCCTTACCTGCCCACAGCTCATCCTGAACCTTTATAGTCAAATCAGTCTGTCTCATGTATCAGTGTAAGCAGATACATGATAGGTATGACCTACAGGTACACTTCCAGAGCCCTTAGAAATGGAAGATCCTTTCAGTCCCTTCACAGATGGAGCTGAAAACTTACTACATCAGCCAGGTCTGATGATAGAGTGGCAAGAAATGGAGTGAAACCAGCTGAACATATTCATCCAAGTTTCTGTACTATTTGAAAGGAAGAATCTTTTTATTTGCACACTAAATAACTTTTATGGGCAAGTCACATACCCGCTGGGATTCTCTTTGTGCTGAAGTCCACACATCCTCTCTATGCACGTGCTTTAATCTTCTACAGGACAGAAATAGAAACAGCCCTGTCAGTCAAAAACAAGACAAAAATTTCTCACACACTACAATTCTCTCAATTTTCTTCCCTCAGTCAGAGGAAAATAGACTTTCCTAACAGAAATCCAACACCTATTTCAATTTTACATCAGTAACTTGACTTTAAAATATCTAATTCCTAGATTTTCTGATCTAGTTGTAAGTGAATTCTGGAAAGACCTTGATTAACTTACTTGTCTTTTGAGAGTATTGGTAGCCGTTGATGCTCCTGCAAGTCTCAGAAGAAATAGTTTGAGAAAAGCCTGAAGCAGAAGTGAACATCTCCAGGAAGACGTGAGGTACTAAATGCTCAATGCATTTACCTCTGTACCATTTAACATTTCAGCTTTCTCTTTGTCCCTCTCTGAATTCCACCTTGTAAAACCAAGAAGTCAATCAGCACACCCTTGCCCAGTGTCTGACAACTGCTGCGTGATAGCTAGAGACTTTATATTTCCGCTTGGGGAAGCATCTATCTGAAATGATATGGATCTAATGAAAAACACTAGAATGAAGGAAAATATTTATTTGCAAGAAAGGGTTAGGACAAGTGTATGAATTAGCAGATGCCACTGTTACTGCAGACCTCTATTAGGATCTCTATGTAAACTATACCTGATTTATTGACAGAAACTATATCAGTTTGGCTTCCAACCTTTCAAATAGGGAACAGAAATGGTTACCTGCAGCACAATCAAATTATACCATTGAACATTATCACAGGTTTATTCAGAAAACCTGTACAAGAATTTTAGAAATATCTTTTTTATTCCAGATTTGGGTCATGAGTGAAATCATCCATCATTTGCCTCATATGCAAGTATTGCATCCCAATTACTGAGGGGTTTTTTCCTATTTTTGTAGCAAGATTGAAGAAGTTCACTATATTTTTGCATGTATTGAATGTTGAAACAACATCTACAGTATTTTACATTTCATCCTTGGGACCTTTTTTCTAAGCAATAGGTTTGTTTGTGCATGCCATGATTTGATACAGTTTAATACAGAATAAGACAGGGGAAAAAAAAAAAAAGTGTTAAACTGGTGTGAGAGCCTTAATCTGTGGATAACGTAACCCTGAGATCAAAAGTTAAAAATGGGAAAATCTGTTAAGAGAAACAAAAACAGATAGATGTGCTAGTTTTATGGTTTTGTAACAGTGCTTCTATGCAAAACCTGCAACCAAAGAGGACATATTCATGTTCAATATTAATCTGAAGCTGAAAGGAAAAGGAAAAACTTGACAACTGCTGTTTGACAACAGAACAGCCCCTTACAGCAAATTTACACACCTGATAGTATTATTGTTTTACAGTATATCACAGCCTGAATCCAGCAACATAATTATTTTGTTATAATGTAATACAATACCTGGTTTTATTTTCTTATTATTTTATTATAACGAAATGCTGCTGACTGTGGTGGTCAACAAGTTGGTTTTTAGAACTGTGAAGTTTAGTATCTTTAAATGGTTGCAATGTTCTTTTTTTAAAATCCAAAACGGAGTAAAAATGAACTTGAACTTTACCCATTTTTTGCATTCCACTTTTGTGTAAGTGCAAATTAGTGTGTTCCCAGTATAATAGTGACTGCCTGTTCATGCTCAACCTGCCATCACAAAGGATCAAGGAGGTTCACATCACTGTCTATGGAGAAAGGATCATCTGGAACTCCCTAGGATCCTGACCTGCAGGAATGCATCAAGATCTGGTCCACTTGGTTTCATTCTTTAAGGGCTGTCTATTTTCTCTTGAACCTAGGCTGCTACATTAAAGAGGAGGGAAACAATAGGTGGAACTAAATGGGTCTTACCTCACTTTACTCCTGCTATAACATAGATGTAACATTTTTGATTGCCACTCCATGCTCTGCCTCTTGCCAGAAGGATATTGAATGATGTCTGTCAGAAAAGGTGCCTCCTTTTGCCCTGGTACTTGGTAATATCAGTTCCTAATTAAACTACTAGCTCCTGGGATTCCCATACTTGTCTTGGCTTGCAGAAACAAAAAGATTCTGTAAAATCGCTTTACTTAACTTCATTACATCAGAAAAGGTGAATACACTAGCTATTTTCGATATTTTTGATAGTTGTATGTGAAAGGATTTTTAACCAAAAAGTTCAAACAAAGCAAAAAATTAAGGTCTCGCTAGAAAACATAGTTTCAAAAGATAACCACAAAACCAAGAAATGCCAACTTCCAATATGCCGTTAATCTCTTGTTCTAGTTGCCCCTCAGGCTTTTCCCAAGAATCTAAGGACTTGTCTCCACAATATGTCACGTTTTGCCTTTCAGGAGGTCCTATGAGGTTTTAGTTGGTGTTTATTTAACTGTAGGAATTGGAAATGCAATGGAGTAGCAGTCAGCCTACTAAACGTAGCCCTCCAGAAACTATGTTTAAAGCTAACTGGGAGGAAGGAGAAGAGAAAGAAGGTTTGGGGAATTCTTTGTCCCAAGAGGTTCTTGGAGACCATATCCTTGTTCAGTGTGGACTCTTCGTCCCTCTTAGCTGCACCTTCTCAAAATACTCCTCC
The DNA here is from genome assembly GCF_047716275.1 of Strix uralensis. Lineage (NCBI taxonomy): Eukaryota > Metazoa > Chordata > Aves > Strigiformes > Strigidae > Strix > Strix uralensis. The sequence goes on from NC_133977.1 coordinate 24,618,313, forward strand.
TCCTCCTTTTCCCTCCTAAGAATGCATTTTCTGGGTTCATATCAAATATGGCAGAAGTTACAGAACTGGGATCCAGGTTACAGATTCAAAAGCAGCAAATCAGGGACTTCTCTTCAGGGATTTCTTTGAATTCATATTCAGACTTGACTACTTTGAGTGTGAGTAGTTTTCCTGCCTTTATAAAATGATTAAAGCACTTTATAAAACCTGAGTGCTGAAAAGTGTACATAATCCTTCATATACAAACATTAATCTTACAATTTGCTTAGAATTTATTTAGCTTTTCTCAGTGTATGCCTACTTTGTCCTGACAGCTTTGGGTACAATACTTCATGTTCATCCACACTGCCTACACATTGGCTTGCATCTGGGTTGAGACTGGAATGAGATATAGCAGGCTTATCAGGGAGGGAAGCTTCCACTGGGATTTGATATCAGCTGTTATCTGTGGTTTTTTTATGAAAATTCTTCTTCAGAGATAAGATACAATTTTGGTTAATGTTTAAGGCTAGAAGTCAGGGACCAAAAAAGTCATTCTGAAGGCTCCAGTCACAAAGATGCTTTGAGTGAAAAATTAAAACTAAGGCAGGGAATTTCTGTCTTGTTGGTTCTGCTTATGCAGGGCAGCAGAAAGTAGAACAGCTAAAATAGCAGCAGCTTCCAACTGAAACTGGAGCTGTGCCAGCATGCTGTTCTTTTCCATAAGGCACATTGGAAGAGAGATGTATGTTTAATATGCTTGTGTTCAAAGATTTTTTAAAAAATGTAGGTTGACTAAACATAGGTGGTGTAGTCTTAGATACAAAGTTAGTAGAGAGTGTGATTTTTAATGTATTTTATCAACTACCTCATAGTTACAAAAGCTGAGAGTGTGAGCTGGTGGCTTCTGAGTTGTGAGTCCTGGGGGCTGGGAACAGACCTGGAAGGGGAAACTCACCTTCCCCTTTGGGGTGTGAGGCTTTAAAACATTGTGCCGAAAAATCATTCATCTTCTTGGTTGCTTCAGTATTTAAAATGAAAGCTTCTTTTAAGGTCAGGTCATCTGCAGTTACGCTTTGAAGGTTGTTATTATCTGTAATCCATAACTGGAAGTCTAATTTGGAAACATTAGCTCAGGCTTTGTCCTACTGTCCTCAGTTTCATACACAGTTTCTCCATTTCTGTGCAGAAACAGGGAAATCAAATAGATATCATATACCATTCCTACAAATCTTGAATTTGTACTCAAGACAAGTCTCACTATTAATGTCTCTAATTAGTCTTAAGGGGTTTGGTCTGTATAGAAAGGAGTGTCGTGTATAGCTGTGATGGAGAGACAGCTCAGAAAAGAAGCCAGCAAGTGAGTTGGGAGTGGGACAGCTTTTCCTCAGGGCTTAATCCCTGCTTCTCCTCTGCCTTCAGTACTTGGTATCTGTCACCGACTGGTGGAAACCGTCATCTCCACGTCTCTCTCCACCTCCTCGGTACTCCTAGAGATTTGTATCTGTACTTCATGGTCCATACATACTAAGCTTCCCAAATCTAAGCAGATTGAAGGATCGTTCTTCTTGAACCTCCTTTGCATATTTTCTCTGTCTGCCAGCCTTCCCAGAAATAGCCTTGTAGTCCACTTTCTTACACTCTTAAAACAATGCTCAGTGTCACAGACACCAGAAGAGACCAACATGCCCACACTTCCACTGGCATACTAGTTTACAGCTCGCTTCATCAGCGTTAACGAAAACCAAGGAGGCTTTATCATAGCTTATTTATGAAATATACGACTCTGACAAAACAAAAACAAACAATTTTGGACATTTCTCTTGGACAAATTCTTCAGTACCTTTAATTCAGTTTGAATTTATGCTATAATCCTTGAGTCATCCCTTCCACTGCATGCAGATATCTTCTGAGGTACTGAGCCTTCCTTTCGCAGTGTTTTTCATTCTCTTCTGATTGATCTTGAAGTTGAAGAGCACCTTAGTGCCACAAAGAAACCTGAGAGTCGCCATTTCCCGTGCTGTAGTGTTAATGTTGTTGCAGCCATGATGGCCGACAGTGGAAGAAAAGTAATATTTGTATGGTTTGCTCTCATACCATTTATGTTTGGTTCATGGATTTATTTGAGAAAAATAGACAAGCTTTCAGCCTACAGTGTCTTCTACAATACTCTGAATTAAGGCTTTCATGCCTTTAAGTTTCTCCAAATTTGATAGGCTCTTTAGCTGTAAAAACTTAAATTTAACAAGTATGTATGTTCTGGGCAAGTTTCACAATTGCAAACCACAATTGTGCAGGGAGGTCATCTGGGATGTATCTCTTGGTCTTCTCCGGTAAGGTTTATTCAGATGCCCACAGTCTTCAGAGATCTACCTACTCATGGCTATACCTGTTACTGCTATTTCCCTCTCTCCTTAGCACAAAGACAAAGAAACAGACTGGAATAAAAAATATGAACAAATGGGTAGTCTATTAAATCAGTTTCTATAAGGATTTATCTTATTAACACATCATTAACATCCACAGGTAAGGTTTCACTGCTTATGGTATTTCAAACAGGAAGAGAGAGTTTTCTATGGGAAAACATAAATAAAATTATAATTTTAGTTAATAATTTCTGCACCTTGTCTTACAAGAAACACATCATGTAAATGCATCATATCACTATATTGAGTTTGTTTAATGGAGAAATAGTATAAAAACATTAATGAATTAATGTTTTATATTTAAAATTATATTTTCATATGTCAGGTACCTCAGGTAAGTACTGGAAATATGTTTTACTTTAAAAATTAGTCATGTTTTTTGTATATTAGCTAATCAAAAAGTTACAACTTTGGTGATTGGTCACTAGGAACAGTTTTTAAATGAGCATATACAGTGAATACACACTTATAAAATGTCTTTTCTTTCTCTTTTTCAGACCTTTATAGTATTGAATAAAGGGAAGGCAATCTTCCGATTCAGTGCCACCTCCGCCCTGTACATTTTAACTCCCTTCAATCCTCTTAGAAAAATAGCTATTAAAATTTTGGTACATTCATATCCTTTTTCAATGGTTGTTCAAAATGTTACGCACACAGAAATTAAGAAAACTCATAACTCTTTCTATTCCATTGTAAATGAAGGTTTTTGTAGGCTGTTAATTTTATTTTCATTTTACAGTGGAAGACTTATGGTAAGGTTTAAAAAATACTAGAAAATATGTATATAACATATAGATAATGTGTTTTAGTCAACCTGTTAAATTTCAATACTTCTGCTGTACAAATCTGCAGACAGATTTAAGAATCCATCTTGATCAGTTTTTCAGAAAAGTTTCTTCAGTTTTATTTTAACATTGAAATTTTTTGCATTCCAGATTCTTTTTGTGCTATGAAGCTTATTCATAAAAAAATATATCTTTTTTCTGTTTGTTTTTTTTTTTTTTAAATGCATTTTGTATTCACAAATTCCGTAAGAGCTCTGAGTTTTGCAAGCAGTTAGGCAGATATGCACCTGCTCAGGAATGGCTAGCTCAGGGATATGTTTATTTTGCATTTTAGGGGTCCTTCTGAGGCCATCCTCAAGACCAGCTTTATAGTCTTTTGCAGCAGCATGCCTGGAAGCCTGGTTCATGCATGCTGAATCTCACATTCCCAAACCTGCCCAGTCGCACCATAAGCCTCTGCCAAATTTCATACGTTGCCAGAATGCATAGGTAGCAGTCCTGCAGGCGGTTTGCAAAGCATCTGTATGTGCAGATGGTGGACAGATTGGGGGACAATAATTGATGGGATGGTGCACAAGGTAAAGTGTTAGACTGGTAGGTGGGATTTGTGCCTGATGTTCATAAAAGGTTAACAGGGATTTCTAGCGGGCGAGGTTTTCCTGTACTTTTCTTGCAAAACCCCGGGACTGGGAAAAGTAGTCACCAAATAAAAACTTCAGTATGACAGTAGGACTTTTAACATTGAACAGTTTGTCAAATGAAGAAGCCTTGCATTAGAGACTGCTGGCAGAATCTTCTAGGTCTTTGGAAAAAGGAAGAAACAAGGCTGCTGCTGACTCAGTAGACCTTTTCCTCTGACCTCCTTAGAAGTTAAAGCAGTGAAAGAAGGGGAGGAAGTCTGGAGAGGAGTCAGGGAGCATTTGGGGCTAGTAGCTAAGGGACCTGACAGAGACCTACAGACATAGTGGTGGTTATGGTGATGGTGAGAAAATGCAGCCAAATTCTGTCAGATTGAAGCTTCTAACAAACGCTCGTCCAGTCAAGTTACAGACTGATTTACAATACCTTCCAACCCTGCATCTGTGCTAGTTGTAGGTAATGTTTTTTACTGGTGTGCTGATAACTGATTTTGGTTTTGGTTTTAAGTTCCTCCTAATCGTGTTCAAAGAGTATCCAGCTGGTCTTGATAACAGTCAGAACAAAAGCAATTCTAATAAACAATATGCAAATCCAATGTTTTTCCTCATATCTATTAACTGATTGTGTGATCATGTAATTTATTGTAGGAGGAGATTTCCTTTCACTATGTGGATTAATTTCTTTTCCAGCCAGCTAACTATGGGATGGCTATTTTTATCTTAGAAATAGAAGTAGAGTTTTTTCATCTTAAGTATAAGAATAGACGCACAGGTTCTTAATTTATCTTTTTTTCTTTTTTTTTTAAATTCAGTATAGTACAAACACTGCAAGTATGAATGTGTTTAACTAAGAACGATGTAATATGTTCCATAATGCAGCTTAGATTTCTGTTGCCTATACAAGGTTAGCTACCTATAAGAAAAAGATTAGGGAGTGATGTAGTTTACCTTCTGACTTTTATCAATCAATAAGCTCTACTGCCCTCACATTTTGAGGTGGGTATTCGGCATTTTGCCCTTTGTAACAGAACCGTGCCTTTCACTTCCAGTGTGAAAAATATGTGTTGAGCACAATGAAATTGGCCTATTGGTTGGAAAACATTCATCTGTACATCCTCCAAATTCTCTAAACCTCTGTATGGGACACTCTGATCACACGTGCCCAGAGTGTGTCTCTTCCCAGTGCTTGGAGACTTTCCCTGCAATTGCTTTTCCTCACTGCCAGTATTGTTGTAATATCAGATACAGGAACTGGCAGCATCATGAATTTCTTTCTCTTATGCTCTGGTGACTCGCCTCCTGGTATTCTGCTTTTTTTTTTTTTTTTTTTTTTTCCCTTTTGCCTGTCTGACTTGGGTTAAGGTAGAGTGTAGAACTGAGGGGGAAACACAGGAGTAATGGGAGATGGCCAGACTTTGGCCATTAATCCAGGAAAGTATGAAAAAGTAAGAATAGGTGGATCATTGAGCAGACAAAAAAAAAGGAATGTGGCAGTGACTGGAGCTGCGGAGTACAAGGAGTGTTAGAAAGGAACAGGGGGATGATCTAGAGAAAATGTGGTACCTGCTAAATACCCCTGTGCTAGCCTTTGGCAGCTGAAATTACAGTGTTACTCAGTGTGGCCTGGCTGCCAGCAGGTATCTGTGAAACCAATTGGCAATGTTTGTTTTTCCCAGTCTTCATCTTCCACCAAGTCCACACAGGCAATACAAGACTTCAGCTGCTCCAGTAATCGATTAGCTTGAGGCTGTATAGTGCCTCCAACCCTACTGATTGCCTATATGGGAAGAGCATGAAAAAGACAGTACATTTCCATGAAGGAGTCATCATTTATCAGAACTGTTTACCTATGTGTATAGTTGAATTATTATAGAACATAAAATACTAAATTAAGGGAACGCTGCGGTTGTAAATCACTCAAAATGTGGGAGAAGGAGGAAGAGAAGCACAGACATTGTTTGAGATTCCCATAAGGGAAAGCATGGCCAGAACGTATATTTCAAAGTATGTTAGCCCTTCTTGATCATCCGCTCCCTTTGAGAGTGAACAGCACTTTGGCCATGCATCACACAGATGTGGTGACTTATGTACAGAATGAGCAATGTGCAAGGATCTACCTGTGACCTTTGCTATGATACCTAGCTGTAAACACATAATACACTGCACAGGGATAAAACCTCAGGTCTCCTAAGTGGACATTCCTCTCCGTTAACTGTTTTGTGAGACTACTGAAGCTGCAGCCGGGCATTTCCAATTTTTTCAGCTACCAAGATGGATTCTCTATTTAAAAGAATGTTAAGTCCAACTCTTTAGAGCTGTCTGTGGTCTGTGAGGACAAGCATTGCAAGGCATACTAATAATTTATTCTAAGCCACTAAACAGTGATTTTTACTGTATAGAGCTTGTATTACAACATGATCTTCAAAACTAATTAAGTCACTTACTGAAAGATATCACAATATTCACGGCTTGTCAGGCATTTAGGCAAAGGTCACTGACCTATCTATGGGAATCAGGCAGCTAAATTCTTCCCTGTGATTTGAATGTTTACTTGAAAAGATATGCTCAAATTTGAATTGTTCAGCATCTGCAAGTGATCTTAATGTTTGTACAAATTTTCTGCAAAGTTTAGGCTGAGATGTTACTTCTCCTATTCCTCCTTCACCTAGAGTGAAGGGTTGTTTGTTGTTGTTTTGTTTTTTTTTTTTGTCCATGGCATAAAATTATACCCCAAACAACAAAATGTTATCGAAAGAAAGAAAGAGAAAGAGAGAAAGAGAGAAAGAGAGAGAGAAAGAAAGAAAGAGAGAAAGAGAGAAAGAAAGAGAGAAAGAGAGAAAGAGAGAAAGAAAGAAAGAAAGAGAGAAAGAAAGAAAGAAAGAAAGAAAGAAAGAAAGAAAGAAAGAAAGAAAGAAAGAAAGAAAGAAAGAAAGAAAGAAAGAAAGAAATTAAAAATCCTGGGCTCTTATATACAAGTTTATCTGTAAATGGCTTTCTTCAGTTGAAGGTAGTTTCTTTGCTAGTTATGTTGATGCAACTATTTTTAAGGAACACATCATTTAGAGAGATGACTAGAGGAAAAATTAGAGTTGAGTTAACCATTTGGCATAAAGGTGTAGTGGTTCTTATTGTTTGCTGCCATCATGTGGCCGATTTCAGTCAGGTTTTGTTCTAGACTATTTCCAAAAGTCTGAATAATCGAGTTTACTTTATTGCCCTGAAAAGGCCACACTGTTTGCAGAACCAGTGAACTGTAAACCGAGAACATCGCACTGTAATGAAGCCCCAGTGGACTGTCCCACCTCCCTACCACACACCCCTTTGAGCTGTTACTCTGGGTTTCATAGTCCCAGAATTCCTAATTGTTCCTTGCTAGACCTCTAAATAAAAAAATTCATTCCACTCTTCACCAGTTTTCTATGCTTTTCAAGCAATTGACCACAAGGTACTATTGAACCATTTTCAAATTACAGCACTGGTAGAACAAGAGATGCTTCTTTTGCTGCTAATGTGTTTTGAGAGAGCCCAAGAATAATACTGGAAAATTATCCACCTTAATCTGTGAGCTCTCTTTGGATTTCTGCTTCACTGACTGAAGCATGTACTGCTAAACTAGTGATAGGGAAACATGGAATACAGTCCTTTCAGCAATTAAAAACAGTGTTCTGTGTTTTGTTTTGTGTTTTTGACAGACTGGCTGTGCTGGGTGCTGGGGTGGTGTGTGCTTTCTCTACAGCTCTGACTCATGGTAAATAGGGTAAACTTCTTTTACCTTGCATATGCCAGCTGTTGAGGTTAGTACCAAAACTGTAGAGGGAAAGACTAACACTTATTCAGCCATGTCAGGTATTTAGGTAAGACAGTATTCTTCTGCAAGTTCTTTCAGTTTTGGCTGTCACTCAGCTCACGTTGCCTCCCAGGCATGCGAGAACCCTCTCCATCGCCTTCCAGTACCAGCTGAAAACAAAACATGAGGACATCAACAAATCAACATCAGAACATCAACAAATCAAGGCTAATATTAAAGTTTAATGTGCTAAAGTGAAAAAACTACCAGGTTAAGCAAAATATATGTGCAATGTTTAAGAAAGTCTGAAAGATTTGTGTAAGTGGCAATATTTTACTGTACTTAAGATACATGGCTGATGTGATATTGTATGAATTACTGTTGTGTTTTCCTTAACTATATCTACATTATTCAGCATGCTTATCATGTGCACTATTTTGACCAACTGTGTATTTATGACCATGAGTAACCCTCCAGACTGGACAAAGAATGTAGAGTAAGTTGCATATGTTATTTAAAGATACCTCTGGTTGTGCCTCTAGGAGTCAGCATGCCAGTAACAGCAGTCATGTGTGCTGGCAGGAACTGTCATGAGACAATAATACTATTTCCTCTCTAAACTATGTAGAAATGTTGAATAATTATTTAACTCTCCTTCTAGTAGAACAATTGGGTAGAAAAAATGAAAGTTGTTTACAGATAGTATTCTACCGAGATTCCACTAGTTTTCTCTCATCTTGATGGTTTAGCATCTACACAGTGTTTTTACCCCTCCTTTACACCACTGCATTAATAGCAGAACTGTGGTCATCTGTTTGTAAACACCAGTTAAGGACAGCATATAAACAAAAATATTCCTAAAGTGAGAATTCAGTCTCTTTTTAAAGTTAATACTAGATGTTTTCAATGTTAGTCATTCAGACAGTATCCAGTAACTTATGCTCACAACTTTCTTGGCTAACAGTAACAGATCTAGTGTTGCATACTTTTAAACTGAGTGTCACCAATACATTTTTAATGCATGGCATTTATTTGATGGATTTATTTATTTTGATTTATGTACAAGATCAGGACTGCTGCACTTCAACAGCATGTCACAAATAATGCATGTAAATACACAAGTATATATTATGAATATAATGCATTTTAGAAGAAATTGCTTATTTACTGTATTTCTTTTCCAGTTTTGAAATAAAAAAACTCTTTCATTTGATCATCAGGTTTCTATCAGAATACCAATGTAAAATGTTGCTACTTATTTTGATTAAATTTTACTATATTTTCCAGGTATACGTTCACTGGAATTTACACCTTTGAGTCACTCATAAAAATCATTGCAAGGGGCTTTTGCTTAGAAGATTTTACTTTTCTTCGAGATCCATGGAACTGGCTTGATTTCACTGTCATTACCTTTGCGTAAGTTCTTGTTTTTTGCTTTTTCCTTGAAAGTGAAGGGCAAAAAGGGCATGAAATTAGTATCAATACATATCAATTTCATTAAATGAAAATTCTTGAATGGATTTACTTTTGTCTAAAACAATTTTCACATTCTAATATGTATATTTTTATGTAAAAATGAATACTGCAGAAGCCATTAGTACAGCTAGTATTAGAGAGGCTAATTTCATGTCCTGCATTTTTTTCTCTGAGCAGAAAAGGAGCATCCCTTTGACTTCCTTCTCCAAACTTACCAATCTAGTCTAGATAAATTTTAGGCTTTCAAAGTTAAATCACTGCGATTCACTTCAGAGACATTTAATTTAACTGAAGGCTCTGAAAGCATTTTAATGCAAGGCAAACTGCAGTGAAAGGTAAACCTCTGACTGTTGCTATTTAATTTTTTGCTAAAACGCCAAAGTGGTCTTGATGAAAGACCCAAGTAAGTAGCATAAACTTTGCCTAAATTCTGAATAACTGTGATTTAATCCTACAGGTATGTAACAGAATTTGTAAACCTAGGCAATGTTTCAGCTCTTCGAACTTTCAGAGTATTGAGAGCTTTGAAAACTATTTCTGTAATCCCAGGTAAGAAGTAACTGGTGTAAGGTGTTAGGCCCCTTGTACCTCCCAACTGTTCCTTTTTATCCTGTCATTGTGTTTGTGTGTGAACTCCCCTATTACAGATATGTGACAGAGTTTGTGGACCTGGGCAATGTCTCAGCGTTGAGAACATTCAGAGTTCTCCGAGCTTTGAAAACAATATCAGTCATTCCAGGTGAGAGCTAGGTTAAACACTGAGGCTGACTTTAATTCACTGAAATGGAATTAATATTTTTTAAACATAAGTCTTATTTCGTTCCACAAAAAAGCAAGAATCAGAAGATATTCTAATTCACTGAAATCTCTGATTCATTGCTTTTTAACATGAGCTCTTTCCTTTTGAAATCAGCCTTTGAGTTTAACAGATTCTTGCATGAGACATTGCAGTACACAGTGTGTGTGGTTTGCATCGTATGATGTCAAGCTTTCTTCTCCACATTCAACAATTATCAGTAACCCTGGTTTTCTTACCCATGTGTATCTTACCTACATGATGTTATGTGGTACTTGTTGTGAATATTTGTGTCTAAAAAGTAGAGCTGTTTGAAATGTTGATTTAGTAAGAAGATGAAGGAATAAGATAATAAAGAATAGCATGGGCATTGCATGGGGGATTTATTATCTTAAAATTCTACGATTTTCCAAACCATCTCCAGTTTTATAGCATTGAATTTTGATCCTATTTATTGTTGAACAGGCTATTTACTGCTGTCTTCTAAACCTAGTATGTTATAAAACTGATAGTAGCAAAGGTTTGGGGCAAGAGGTATTTACAAATAAAAAGAAAGAAGACTTCTATGTGAGATTCATGTACAGCATGAATAGAAAAAGTCACTTGTTTTAGCATTAAAACAAGTGTTTTGAAATATATGCAACTCATTCCATTCACAGTTTTATATGAACATAAATTTCAGCTATTTATTCATTTTTCACAAGTGAAAAAGCTCTTCACAAAAATGTTATTTCACAGACATTACAATCATTTATTTGGGCTTCTGCATGAAATCTATAACTTGACTGGGAGACTGTCATTTTTATGCTTTAAAAAAGTTTTGAATATCAGAATAAAATTCCTTTGCATTTGCAGGCTTGAAGACTATCGTGGGAGCCCTAATTCAGTCTGTGAAGAAGCTCTCGGACGTAATGATCCTGACTGTGTTTTGTCTGAGTGTATTTGCACTAATAGGGCTGCAGCTGTTCATGGGCAACTTGAGGAATAAATGCCTGCAGTGGCCTCCAGACAATTTTACTTTGGAAACAAATATTACTTCCCAGCTAAACAGTACCATAGGTGAAAATGGTACATTGGTTAATTCAACAGTGACTCCATTTGACTGGAAGGGGTACATTGAAGATGAAAGTAAGTATTGTCAGCATAATTCCTATTGAAGTGATGTGTGGCTGACCTAGTTCTTAGAAATAAGGAGGGGAAGGGATGATACATCTAGTTAAGACAGAGCAGGAGAAGTGTTTTCTCTCTCTCATAGATCTGTTCCAAAGGCCTGCATGGAAGAGGGAATAAGGAACAAGGGAACTTTTTCTCAGCTCACTCTGCCAAATCCACATCTCCCCTGAGACAGAAAGAGGTCCAAAGGAGTTATTAAAATTACTTAATAGTCTTAAACATTTTCCATTCTAATACTCCAAAGCAAGATCAGCAACAGACTTCTATCTCACTTCTGACAGATATCAGAGACATCTGACATTGTGACAACTCCAGTGATGGAGTCCTCAGTATTTTCACCACCTATCCATTCTTGTGCTTCACTGTGCTTATTATTATTAGAAAGGGGTTTTTTTAAGGTCTAACAAATTTTCCTGCTGCAACTTAAGCTCATTGTTCTTGTCAACTTCACCACAGGCATCAAAACTGAATTATTACCTGTCATTAATCACTGTCTCTGAGATATTTAGAGACTATTCTTATGTTGCCGTGCCCTGTTCTCTCCTTTTTCAGTCTTCTTTTTGTATGCTAAGCAATCCAGATCATTAACCTTTTTCTCCTACAATTTATTTTCTAGATCCTGACCTCTCACCTGGATCCTTTCTTGTTCATAAACAGCCTTCTTAAAGTGCAGTACCACATCTAGGCATTTCTTCTCCACATGAGGCAGACTAAATAGAGAAGAAGGATTATGTTTTAGCACAGTAGTTTATATTTCTATTTTATATATCCTAGGCTAAGACTTGACATTGTTTACAATTGTAACATCATTAAATCCTATCCAGCTTGTGGTCTATCTGCTCCTGAACCTTTTACAGACTTTCACCTCATTTTGTTTCCACTTTGTATTTGCACAGTTCATTGTTCCAGCCTGAACAGCACCCTGATTTTTTAGACCACCTCTCCAACTGTTCTGGATCTTCTAAATTGTAATTGTTTCCTCAAACTCATCACCATCCTTATCAGATCAGTATCATTTGCAAATTTGATAAATCTTCTTCCATCATCTAGATTACTTAAAACTTTGAATAGCAGCAGTCTCAGACAAACCTCTTCAGAAGTTGTTCTGATGTATCTTTGCATTTTGATCATTTCCCAAAGTATGATTTTCCAATCAGTTCTGCTGATACAAAGAAGTCTGGCAAACTGAGAACAGATAAAATAATGCATTTCACTACAGTTAAATGTGAGGTTACAAACCTAAGCTCTCTATCCTAAAAATCAATTCTACACAATCCAAGTTGAGACAGGTTGACATGCATAAAGACTGCAGCTGATGGCATACATCATCTCTAACAGTGAAAGTTACTTTTGGAAAAAAATAAGAACTAAAGGGGAGAGAGAAAAAGAAAAGGGAAAGGGAAAACTGACCACAGTGGCCAGCTGTGAAGAGAAGTGGTGGGGTCCCCAGGTGAGTCTCCTCCCCTTGGTATCCCCTTGGTATCCTTTCCAGTGCAGCACTGATCGCTCCATAATACTTTTCCTATAGCAACTGTAATGTTTTTCATTAGCATCTCCTCAAGCTCCCTATAGGTTTTTCCTGCTTGCAGTGCTATTAGCACTAACTGGAACACACTTTGATCAGGGCGGGTGCTACATGGCAGGTTGGTTTTTAAGCTCATACATGCATGATATTAGGTCACCTAATATAAACAAAAAGCTACCAGCAAGGAGTAGGAAAAAGGGGGAGAAAGAAGGGTGAATCTCACGCCAGAGACAACTGTTCCCCATGAGTATCTGCTGCAACAATAATATGTTTGCAGATGTAACGTCATGAGAATAAAAGCAACATGAAAACCAGCATGAGAACAAAGGAAAAATATTGCCACAGAGACTCTAGAAAACACTACCACAGCAGCTCACGTGAAAGGTTGCAGAGCTGCAACTGAGAGGCAGGATAAAGAAATGCAATTGGAAGGCCCTTTGCAATAGAGAGGCGAAGGCAGCTAAGGCACTGTGGAGTAGCCAAGACTGACAAATTAAGGCTAAACTCTGCAGCCAAAAAGCTAAAAAGTATCCTGTTCACATAAATAAATTATTGATCAGAAAGGCAGTATTACCTCTGTATTTAGCACTACTGCAGTTTCTACTGGAATACTATATAAAGTTCAATTTAGATAAATTGTTGAAAAATTGGAGGATGTTCAGGAAAGAGCAGAATGATTAAAGGGTTGGAAAATCTGCTTTATACCAAGATAGACCAGGAGCTCAACCTATTTAGCATATCAAAGAGAAGGTTTAAGGGGTGATTTGATCATAGTTGAGAAAAACCTCATGAGGAACAAAAATTTCATCATAGACATATCTTTGATCTAGCAGGCAAAGATATAAAAGGTTCAATAGCTGCAAGTCAAAGCCAGACAAATTTCAAATAGAAGATAGCTTCTAACTGTGATCACACAGCTGATGAATAACTATGATGGATTTCCATCTGAATTTCTTAAATCAAGATGCAGTCTTTTTGTGAAACTCACTTTACTGGAACATGTGAATTCATGGTGATCCCATGCCACAGGGTATAACAGTCTAAGCAAAATCTCCTAACGAAGACCTGACTTCAAGGTCAAATTTAATTTCCTGGCTTTTTAACAAAGAATCTGTAAACTCAAGCTCTGATTTAATTTGATTTAAAAAAGACCTGAAGACCCTTAAAAAACAAAGCTGAATTGAATTAGTTACAGAAAGTACTTTATTGAATGGTTATTTGAACCTTTGGTATATTTACAAAGGATTTCATATGTATTATGAAATTTATAATGAAATTATGAGTTTTATTATGCAGTTAATAAGCTTTTCCTTGTTTACCAGTAGTTTTAAAGAGAAAAATTATCTTCTCACAGCCTCCTGCTCTCTTCTTGCAGTTGGGCAGACAGGATACAGAAACGGTTCCTAAACCAGCTCTCACAGGGAAATAAGCAGGGACTTTCCTGGAGCTCAGAGCAGTGCAATGGCACTGTCTTTTGTAGGAATTATAAAAGTTTTTGTGTGAGTAGTTGTGTATACTATGCAAAAAAGGGCATGTAAGCCCTAATTTTGCCACTTAGCTTATTTTTGGAAATACTATTTAGAGAGACTTTATGTAAGCACTCCTGGCATTAATGAGTTAAGCACTCTTTTTTTTCCCTTTTTCTTTTTCTAAGATAGCAAATCTGATAAACTTAATGCTAGATAAGTTTAAGTTTATCTTGGCAAGCTTGCCATAAGCGTTTTTTGGGGGAAATAACATCTCACAATCTGTTTTGCAAAAAAAATAAGTTAATCTCAGTCAGTACCCTAGGTTTACCCAAACAACTGTAAATTCTCTTGAAGTACAGTGCTCACCTACCAGGGATTTTTTCCCATTTGCCAGTCAAATAAAGGGGAGGCAAACATATACCTTTGGTGCAGTGAGGGACTTTTCACATTACTTTGGTAAAATAAAATCCAGAGTTTTGCATCTAGTTAGGGACATGTGCTTGTACCACTCAGCTTGTGTTGTTATAAAAATTTTCCTATCATGATAATATTGTGAGCATTAGTTGTGGTTGTATTAGTGTACTCAGAGAAAGCCTGGGTGGCTGTTATTTCCTGTGGAGCTGGGAAGTACAGCATGCTTACAGGGCACATCTTGTCTGAACCACAGAACTTGAATACAGACCCTATTTTAGCCGTTCAGCTCAGCTGATGCAGTACTGATCATGACTGACTGCTCCATGTAAACTACATTAAGTCAGGTTTGCCTTCTTCCCAACCAGCTGTTATGTTCCAGCATGTTTTAATCGTGATTAGCTGACATAGTGCAGAGTAAGATTTGCTTCATAAGGGTCGGCTGTGGTCAGCATCATGTCAGATAACTTTTCTATTTACAGCTGTGTTTCAGCTTGGTGCAGTTCTGCAATGCATACCAGCCCAGAATGACAGCAGCTGCACATAGGGTTGTGCACTTTGCACAGTACAGAAGATTGTACCCTGTAAGACACAGGTGTATCATTAGACACTGAAATGGAGTCCTTCACAGAGTGTCAGAACAAGGTCTACATACAGATTAAAACCTAACTTTTCCAGATGGTGAATTTTGCTCACAGGATGGAGAGATGCAGCTGGCTGGGGTACCGTATTCCTCCTGCAGCAAATCAATGTGCTGAGCCAGTGGCTTGTGACACCTCCTCAGACTCAAAATTCATTAGCTTCTGTAGTAACCATGCTTGGGCAGCACAGCCAGCACAGCCACACTCAAATTTAATCTCAGCTGCACTGGTAGCATTTCAAATGAGATTTTAAGAGAATAACAGGCCAGTTTAATGGAAAATAAACCCAGTGCAGGGTTTAAATCTTCTCAGGAAGCAAAAAAGGTACCACCTTAACTCTGAAGCTGCTGTGCTTCTGAAGCATTGGAAGCTGGGGAAGTGCTCAGGGGAGTGCTCAGGACACTCCCATGTCCCTGCCCTGTCCTTACAGACATCCTGAGGCAACACTGTTGGTCTCTGTTGGAAATGGAATACTGGGCTGCATGGTCTAATCCTGTACAAACTGTATCCTTAAACCTGTGACCAAATGGGAGAACGTTACTACAGGAGGAAGCTCCTCCTGTGATAATTCTTCCAAAATCAAGATCTTAGCAACTGTAGGCATCTGCTTTAAGGGGAAAAAGAAAAGCATTTCTCAAGGTTATGGTAAAAGTGAATCTTAATAAGAACAATGTATTGCACATGACATCTTTATTTTGCTAAGAGTAGACAGGTCAATGCCTTTGTTGTTTAAACCATCTAAAATGTCCTTTAAATACAGGATTACTACACAGATTATGGGATGGTTGGCTACAGGGCAATTTGATGGAATTTACCCAATTTTTCTTTCCTAAGGATCAATAATTTCATCGTATATTCCTAAAATCCTACCTACACAAGTCAGTGACTGTTGCAGTAATTCTGTCTGACTTTAACTTAGATATATACCAGGGCCTTCATACCAATCAGTGGGCTAATTGCAGCATGTACGCACCTATAACAGTTAGAGCCATTGGCAGTTGGGTGGTTTTTTGCACAGTTCACATATTACTGTCACAAGTATTTGTAAGAACTGGAACCCTTGGCAATACTGATCAGAAAGTCTGAAATAAATTATCAGTATATTTTTTTCAGTTACAATTTAATTATTATAATAAATAACTGTACAATATAATTTCACAAAGTGTGATTTAGTTCAGTGATCAGACTGAAGGGAGAATTGTACGTTTCATCTACATCCAGCAGCATTTGACAGGATTTTTAGTAGAGCTTGGCATTTTAACAGTAAGTGCTGTGAGTGATAGCACTTACTACAATTCATAGTGTCATTTACTCTGAAGTTATGGTCCTGCTGAAAAAGTATACCACTTGTTTAAAATTACATCTGAAATCACCTTAACACTATTAGAGTGGGACTATTTATTTCACAGAGCTGTAAAAAAACTTTCATATTCAGAAATTGATAATTTTAAAAAAATTCTTTCCTAAACAGGTCATTTTTATTTTCTGGAAGGGCAAAACGATGCTCTGCTTTGTGGAAATAGTTCTGATGCTGGGTAAGACCAAATTTCATCATATTATTGCACCGTGTACAAATTAGATCCATGTTCTTTAGATGTGCAGTTGGACAGGGGCTATCTTTTGAGTGACTACTTTCTTTCACGTAAGAAATACTAGGATTTTACACTGGACTGAGGATTTGGGTTCCTGGTCAGAGCTTGGTGGATTGGTTAGATGAGCTTAGTCTTTTTATGCATGAATAAGTAATTTGGTATTAGTGTAGCTCCTGCCTGGATGAGAAGTAACAGACACAGCAGCTGGAAAACACATGTTATTTTGCAGTTCTAGTTGCATATATGAGTACTAACAGGCTGAGACAGTAGGAAACACTGTCATTGACATTAATGTTATGACATTAATAATTAAAGAAATTGTTTGGAATATTATGTTTTAGAAGCTTAGATTAAACTTTTGACACTAATTTTTATGTGCCTTTCCTGCTTAATTTTTCTAGTGTCTTTTAAAATAATTTTCTATTAAAAATCACAACTCCTATTATTTCTAGTCTGATGAACTAAAGAAAAACCCTCTTTTTAATCCTAATCTTCTCCTGGACATTCCAGGTGATAATATTAAAATAACACCCAGTTTGTCATTGTAGGCAGTGCCCAGAAGGATATACATGTGTGAAAGCTGGTAGAAACCCCAATTATGGCTACACAAGTTTTGACACCTTCAGCTGGGCTTTCTTGTCACTATTCCGCTTGATGACTCAAGACTTCTGGGAAAACCTTTATCAATTGGTGAGAATTTTTTAATGAAAAATAGACTAAATGTGTCTGTATCAATAATGCGAGAGGCCTAAAATAAATTTTCTTATTATTACTTCATTTTAACAATATAAAAACAAGATAACTTATTCTTGCTTATAAATGTATTCTTATTTCCAGACACTGCGTGCTGCTGGGAAAACATACATGATATTTTTTGTTCTGGTGATTTTTCTGGGTTCTTTCTACCTGATCAACTTGATCCTGGCTGTGGTTGCCATGGCCTACGAAGAACAGAATCAGGCAACCATGGAAGAAGCAGAGCAGAAAGAGGCAGAATTTCAACAGATGCTGGAACAACTGAAGAAACAACAAGAAGCAGCTCAGGTATAATTTATGGTGTAGTAATGCAGAAGTGTATGTAAGTAATTTTGCTAGAGATATTCACCCTCTGTTTTCTGAATTTGGAGTTATAAAACACCCTGTTGGGCTTTCAACAACAGAGCTAGCTCAGAGATTTTCTATTCTGCACTAAAGACATTGTACTGTGAACAATCCATACAAAATCCAGAAGGAATAGTCAAAACTAGGTATACATTATTCATTATGGTTTTCTTAATCTAGTGTTATTAATACAGTCTGTTAGACTTCTGCATTTAAAAGCTACTCATGAAAGCTGGAAGAAGGCTATGACCAACACATATCTTGAGTCAACTGAGTAATAAAAAATAGAAAAAAACGAGGGAGAGAATATCCTATGGAAAGTATTAAGATCAAGGGTGTCTGGACTAGAAATTCTGTAAAAGTAAATTTAAGAAAAACATTGTTTACTCAGTGACACAAATTAATTCTGCAACATGGCAGGCAGCAGCAGTGGCAGCAGCAGCAGTAACAGCATCTGTGGAGTCCAGGGAGCCCAGCGCTGGGGGAGAAGCAGGAGGAGTCTCAGAAAGTTCCTCAGAGGCGTCAAAATTGAGCTCAAAGAGTGCAAAAGAGAGAAGAAATAGAAGGAAAAAAAGAAAACAGAAAGAACAGTCTGGAGGAGAGGAAAAAGATGAAGATGAATTTCACAAGTCTGAATCAGAAGACAGCATCAGAAGGAAAGGTTTCCGATTATCTATTGAAGGCAATAGACTGACATATGAAAAGAAGTATTCGTCTCCACATCAGGTATTGCATATAGTTATTTTTAGTAGAAGCATACATTTAAAGCATCATAGGCTATTACAAAACTACTTTAGTCTTCCTGGTACTGTAATATGACCCTACACCTAAAGAAAGGAAACACTGAGATTTTCATTAAACTTTATTATTGTTCCTAGTGCTTGAGAGAAAGTGCTGTAGCTACTAGATTGTCTTGTAAAAAACCACAGAGAATTAAATGTAACCTCATATCTCTATTCTTGTAATAGGATTGTTTAAAAATCATATTAAAATATTCTCTGATTCTGTGGGGTTTTTTTGGAGTGATTATATATTATTTAGACTTATTAAAACACTACAGTATTTTTCCATTATGATAGCCTCATATTTTCCTCCTGCTTCAATGATGTTTGGAGATTGGTTCAATATGTGCAGGATGCTGCATACATGAAAGAATGTGCATGTATAGACTCCCTTTTTTTCTTGATGGGTATTGTGCAACTACTCTACTCAGCAACTCTAAGTGACATTAGGAGAAAGGAGTGCTCAAAATTGGTTTTGTCTTAAGAATCCATGAACAGTGGTATTTCTATCTGCAAAATATATATATAATTAAATATGTACAAAAATTTTACAGCAGCACTGTGAGATTATCTTCTGGGAAAAATGGTTACTCTCATTTAAGAGAAAAAAAAAAAAAAAACAACAACCCTATGCTATCCTAATAATAATGCTAAGTTTGAAGGCTTCAGCCAATAATCACAAATTTTGTTTGCCTGCAGTCTTTGCTGAGCATTCGCGGCTCCCTGTTTTCTCCAAGGCGCAACAGCAGAACAAGTCTTTTCAGCTTCAGAGGTAGAGCAAAGGATATAGGATCAGAAAATGACTTTGCTGATGATGAGCACAGCACTTTTGAAGACAATGATAGCAGAAGAGATTCTCTCTTTGTGCCGCGCAGGCACGGTGAACGGCGCAACAGTAACATTAGTCAGGCCAGTAGGTCATCCAGGATGTTGGCAGTGTTTCCAGTGAATGGGAAGATGCACAGCACTGTGGATTGCAATGGGGTGGTTTCCCTGGTTGGTGGACCATCTGTTCCTACATCGCCTGTTGGACAGCTTCTGCCAGAGGTGATAATAGATAAACCAGCTACTGATGACAATGTAAGAAAGTTTTAAATAGCTTAGGCATCGTGGCCTTTTCTTACTGCACCAGCCAGTGTTTTCTACAGAATGGAACCCTTGGCAATGCTTCCTGGTTGGTCAAGCTGTGAATGCTCCTGCATCTTGTAAAATCTCTAATAAATAAAACAGTTAAGATATGTTTGCAGCCTAAGCATTTACTTACAAATATTCTCATAACTAACAAATGCAATTCACAGTTTCCAAGTAATAAAATATTAATTTACTTACACATTTGTAAAAGCACTATGCTTTACTGTGCTATACTTTACTTTTGTTGATCTAAAGGGCCATCTGGCTATGGTCTGCAAAATCATAGTTGCTATACAATTGGAAATACAAAATATACAAAAATATTATCATATAACTGCAATCAGCAATATGGTGCTGCTATATACCACTTTATCAAAATTAACATTATTAATTAATTTTGATCACATTCTTCTTTATCAGCCCCATTGAAAATGTAAGAAAGTTGTCAATTCTTATTATAATTTATTTCTCATTCTTATATATTTTCCATCCATTGCTGGTGGAGTGCTGTAGTGTAGATAACAAATAGTTCATTGGAAGAGCACATATCAATACATACTTCCAAAAATACAAATGTCTGTGTGAACATATGTGCAGCACATATTGCTGCCATTCTCTTACCATATACAAGGTAAGAGAAGATGTCTCAACAAAAATTCTTGCTTAGTTCGAAGTTGTCTACTCACATTACTAAAAAAATACTAGCATGAGGAAGCATGAGGAAGTCAGACTTTTCTTACTTGCTACAGAATATTCCATCAGCAGTAGTAAGGAAAAAATTACAGTTTGCAAAAATTTTATACAATATTTTGAACTCATTCCTTTTCCATTTGTTTAAATCATTTTTCATAGCTTAAAGGAAGGAAATGCAAAAGTTAAGTAAATAAAATCTCTCAGTGTTGAACAGTAGGTAACTACTGCATCATACCTTTTAAAAATTATTTAAAAGATACTAAAAAGTGATAAAAGTCTGACATGATAAAAATTGAAGTGCACGAAGCACGTATCCAAGCTAAGACATTAATAACAGGGTTCTATACAGTATTTGCTTGTCTCATTTCTCCAACATGGTCTCATGTATTATTGTTCTCTGTATAGGGCACCACTACAGAAACAGAAATGAGGAAGAGAATATCAAGCTCTTTTCACGTTTCTATGGACTTCCTGGAAGATCCAGCTTTAAGGGAAAGAGCCATGAGTATTGCTAGCATTCTCACAAACACTGTGGAAGGTGTGTGCTGCACATAGCTTAATATTTAATACCTTTTTTTCCAATGGACTTCTGAAAATTTGAGTTGAAACTTAAAAACTGATTTATATTAGGTTTATTAACAGATACCATCCCACAAATGGGCACATACTTATCAGTAAACGTAAACCTCTTTACTCATTAAGGTTATTACATAAGCAAGCATTGAAGTTATTATGTAAGTAAGCATTTCTATCTCATTGTTTTGCCAGCACCTACCTCATGTCATCATCAGGACTACAGAATTATGTTTCATGGTCATAACTGAGGGGATGCTTATGCATAGAAATTAAAAATATATTATTGGACACAAAAAGGCCACTGAACATTTTCCAAATATATGCAACCATTTTTAAAATATATATGTATTTTTAGTGGTTATATTTATTCAGTTACTCTTTAAAGAAGTGCTGTTCTAGGTGATAAAAATAGGTTTTTATTTAACTAGGAATGAAAATTGTATTGAAAATTTTTACCTAAACACCACAAATTTCAAAATAAAAATATTTACATAATAGAACAGTAAGTGGGAGGAACAGGCTGAAGTGTAATCAAGGAACAATTAAATATATAATATAAAGCAATGCATAAATTGATACTGATCAGCATAGTGATTGGAATACAAAGAAGTTATGTTAGAGAGATAAGCTTTGAACAAAATAAATATATTTGATAGTAATTTTTAAAGACTTTCTTGAAAAACTCTGTAAAAAAGGGTCTATAGCAGGTTAATCAGTACCAGTACAGACTGACAAGTTGACTAGTACAATTCATACAGGATTGAGGAATGTTAGAGCAATCATATAGTTACTTGTATGAACATTTTTTTCCCACAGAACTCGAAGAATCAAGACAGAAATGCCCACCATGTTGGTATAAATTTGCAAATATTTTCTTGATCTGGGACTGCAGTCCGCATTGGTTAAAAGTAAAACATATTGTCAACTTAGTGGTAATGGACCCCTTTGTTGATCTGGCTATTACAATTTGCATTGTTTTAAATACACTCTTTATGGCTATGGAACATTACCCGATGACCAAAGAATTCAATAATGTACTTTCAGTTGGAAATCTGGTAAGTGTGTTGGGTTTTTATGATCATGATTCGGAAGGAAGTATGTCTGAAATAACAGAAAGGATTTTTAACAGCCTTTTTTTTTTTTCCCCCTTCAGAAAGTAGATTTATTGGACATTTACTGGCCTCCAGATAATGACTATCAGAACATTTTTGGAAATTTCACTGCCAACCCTGGCTCATGTAACTTAGGATACTTTCAAATCAATATATTGCAGTGTTCTGCAAAGCCAAATTAAAAATTTTAAAAATGGCACCAATGCTATATTAAGTAAAGTTCATCTTAAACAGAAGTTGATTTGTCTAACTACTAAACTAGGAAATGCATTACTTCCATGAAAAAGACACTATGCAAATAAAAGCAGTGTAACTTTTTCAATCAATACAAAATAAATCTTTAAATTATGAATGTATTGTTAATTTCTCTGTTTCCAGAGCACGGGTTTACAACCACTAAAAGAGCCATTTAAAAGCATTTCTAGAATTTTCTTCTGTAAAAGACTTTTTATCTGGATATGTGGATTGTTTTCTTTATATGCCTTATGTAAAACTATGAAAAATATCCTGCATTACTTTTTCCTTTTATAGTTTTTATAGTTTTTATATTTTTTATGATCAGATAATTAGTAAGATATCTTTTTCTTATGTTGTCAACTATATTTTCTCCCTTCTACATCAAAAAGATAAATTATTAAAGAATTCAGAAGTTAATTTTTTGTATCTCTGATGCTTTTGAACTGACAAGTTTGATCACATAGACGTATCTGCAGCTGCAGTCCTACTTTGTCCCTTATTTTAAGAATTGATTTCTTATAATGGGATTTTTAATTATCCTTGTTTTGTAATGAGGGAAAAATATCTCAGATCATGTAAATAACTACAGGATTTAGATGGAAAGATAAATGCATAGCTGGTTTTCATATATGCAAGGGAAACTCTCAATCTGAGTTTCCTAATAAAATGTAAAATCTTGTATTATAGCATTGTATAGGTTTGTTTTACAACCAAGAAAATGCCATATAAATCTTGGTGTACATCTGACTACAAAGGGAGTGCAAGAGAACCTGGCTATAAACACCACACCTTTCCAGTCTTAGGCTCCCTGACATAAACCCCTTCTGCAATATAGAGGCTCTCAAGGTTCGCCTGCTCCAGTAGTTCCACTTTAAAGCTCCTTGAGAACCTCACCATCCTGATCGTTAGGAACCTAAGTCAGTATTTCAAAGTGTATTCATTCAGTCCTACCTCTTCCTCAATGGTTCCAATCCTGTAGCTTAAAAAATAGTCACCTTTCCCTCTCTGGTGTTTATATCTAGAATGTATTTAAAGACTGTAATAAAATCTATCTTGAGTGTTGGTGTTCCTAGGCAGAAGTTGTCAAACTCTTCTTGTCCATCTCCTGATTTTCCCAGTTAGTTTATTCTCTTTAGTTGTCCCATTTTCTGTTCAGCTTGCTTGAAAATGGGTTATCAAAACCAAAAAAGAAAGCATTTAAGACCAGGGCTCAGGTAGCCTTTAATGGTGGCTTCAGTACATTCCTATCCGACAGGAAATTCTTCTAAAGCTTCTCTCAAAGCTACTCAGGGTCACTGCCTTGGTGGCTCCTAAATATGTTTCCTACTTCATTCAGCGTAGCATCCCATGATGAGAAACCATTACCAGCAATATCATGTTTAAAATGCATTCTTAAATGCTCTTTTATTCCCGACATCAAGATGATTGAGCCAATAAACTTCACTGAACTTACTGGCAACACCCAGATAGAAGTTCCTCAGCTTCAGCAAATTGTTGTATCTCAGTTGATCCCCATCTGCTATAAAAAATTGTATCTCTGTTAAACTGAATGGGATTATGGCAGGTTATACTAGCAAAGGAGCTACCTTTCTGGAGTCTTAGATTTGGCCTCATTCATGCTGCTGTATACTGTAGTTAGTATAACAAGAAAGATGTTATACCGTGTAATTTCTTGGAAAGTATTCTGGTTTATGTTGTGAAAATCAAATTTGGGATTTTGTTCATACAGTACATGAGAAAGCCCATATCCTGATAGAGTTGAAATTCTATTATAAATGTTATAAACCAGAAGTTTGTGTAATTTGTTTAGCATAAAATTTAATTAATTGAAAAAAATTGCTTGGTTTGTATGGCATTTGTTAAGGGAAGGTGGGCATAATAATTCACTACAGTACACAACTATTTTTGAGTATCAGTTTTGGATAAGACATTGCAGATATGTAGCTTGAATTAAGAACTTAGACAACAGCTAGATCTGTAATATTATATTTCACAATGAAATAACAAAATGCCTTTTGAATTCAGGTCTTCACTGGAATCTTCACAGCAGAAATGTTTCTCAAGATAATTGCAATGGATCCTTACTATTATTTCCAGGAAGGCTGGAATATTTTTGATGGTTTTATTGTAACCCTTAGCTTGGTTGAGCTTGGTCTTGCAAATGTGGAAGGACTCTCAGTTCTTCGATCATTCAGATTGGTAAATATACATCAATTGCACTGATTTTTCAATGGACCTTCATTAAAATATTTTTTTTTCTGTAAAAATTTGCTTGATATTTGCTTGATATTTTGTTTGATTTTGCTTGATATTTGCCACATACTAATGTCTCTTTCATTAGTACAAATCCTTATTACTTGTGATATCTTAGTGTTTTCAATGGAAATTGATAAAGATCCAGACAAATAGGTAGCAATGGGTGCCCTGGGCCTATTTCCCATGTGTTTATTGTATATACACACTTTAAACATCCTGCTATGCAGAAACAAATCGATTCACTAGATGTATTGTGCTCTGATTGGCATAACAGCAATGATCTGTTCTACAAAGACCAGTAGAAAAGTGGCCCAGATAATTTTAACAGATGAACACTAGATTTTAAATTCCATCTACTATGACTGGTAGCTTCTTTGGCCTTCGGTAAAAACTATGCTCTGAGGATATCAAGCTCTAACTTCACAAAATTTTGTTGACTGAACCTTCCATCTTCATGCTTTTAGACAAGAGGATACCCTCTGAACAGTCATACTCATGGCATATTTTGCAGTAATATCGTTCCACAAACTAACTTTAAAATATTTTTGTGTCTTTCTTGCTGGTTGTCCTAACAATATTTTTCTTTTTTTCTTCCAGTTACGAGTTTTCAAATTGGCAAAATCTTGGCCAACACTAAATATGCTGATAAAAATTATTGGTAACTCTGTGGGAGCTCTGGGTAACCTGACCCTGGTGCTGGCCATCATTGTGTTCATTTTCGCTGTGGTTGGGATGCAGCTGTTTGGGAAAAACTACAAGGAATGTGTCTGCAAAATTGCAAGTGACTGTGTGCTTCCACGTTGGCACATGCAAGATTTTTTTCACTCTTTTTTGATAGTATTTCGAGTGCTGTGTGGAGAATGGATAGAAACGATGTGGGACTGCATGGAAGTTGCTGGCCAAGCCATGTGCCTTACTGTCTTCATGATGGTCATGGTGATTGGAAACCTAGTGGTATGTAAACAAAGTGTTGGCAAATAATTATTTGGCAGTAGAGTGGGCTCAATCCTGAAGTGAACTAAGTGCTCTGGCTGTGCTTCAATAAAGCACTTAAGCAGGTGTTTCAAGCAATGCTTAAAGTTAAGCTTAAGAGCTTTCTTGGATTGAGAACAAAGTATTCTGCAATATCAAAATCCTAAGAATGTTAGAGTGAGCACTTAGTCACATTCTTAATTTGTCTTTTGGCTCTTTGTAAATATTTTGTGCTTCAAATAATTTTAGTTTATGGTTCTTTATAAACCATTTGCTGTGAATTTTTTTATTATTTATCCCATATGATTAGTCACCTAAATAATCTAATTTCTTCTGTGTGATGGGATAAATTAAACTTTTTAATGATGCTGAATAGCAAATCTGTTATCTTCATTTTTAGATTATAAGATTTGGCACCAAAATATTTATATACTGTGGGGATTTAAAGACACATTTACAGATATTAGTCAGTTGTGGGAATATATTTGAATAGTGAACAGGACCTAAGCAAAATTTTAAAAGTTTAGTTTTTTATGGAGAAGAGAAAAAGTTTTGAGGGTGCTTTTCTTTGGTTTTGGTGAATTATTGGAATTTCAGTCTTTGAAGTCACTAATATGACAATTTTTAATAAAATAAATTTTCTTTGTTCAGATAAAGTCTAGAATGTTTTTTGTCTTTCTGCAGGTACTGAACCTATTTTTGGCCTTGCTCTTGAGCTCATTTAGTGCAGACAACCTTGCCGTGACAGATGATGACAATGAAATGAATAATCTCCAAATTGCTGTAGCAAGAATGCAGAAGGGCATAGATTATGTAAAAAGAAAAGCACGTGAATTCATCCAAAAAGCTTTTGTTAAAAAACAAAAAGCTTTAGATGAAATCAAACCACTTGAAGATTTGAACAACAAAAACAGTTGTATTTCTAACCACACAACCGTGGAACTAAGCAAGGACCACGACTATATTAAAGATGTGAATGGAACAACTAGTGGCATAGGCACAGGTAGCAGTGTGGAAAAATATATAATAGACGAGAGTGATTACATGTCATTCATAAACAACCCAAGCCTCACTGTGACAGTGCCCATTGCTGTGGGTGAATCTGACTTTGAAAATTTAAACACAGAGGAATTTAGTAGTGAATCAGACCTGGAAGAAAGCAAAGAGGTATTTAGATATTTTGTGCATTTCTCTCTGATCTTTTGAGTTTGGGGTTTTTTTTTCAGCATAAGCCAGTGTATTTGGTTCTTGATCAATTGTTATGTTGACACTTCTTTGTACATAGGTATAAATGAGTGTATAAAGAAGGGTTTAATTCTTGATGAACAAAAGGGTGAGGAAGGGTTAAAAATTACATTCTCCAACAGGAAATAAGAGGCCAGGCAATGGGACACCAAACTAATCCATAAGAACTGTTTATGGTCCATATGGTAGTTGCAACAACTGGTAGAGCAGGGCAGTGCCTTAGCTATAGCCTTACTCCACCAGAAACTTTTGTTTGCCTCCTGTAACACGGTTCCCATGAGGAGCATTATACATCTTCTCTCTGCCACTCAAAAAAATCCACTTCTATGGGATTTTTGTATGAGCAGGTATAAACCACAAAACATAGAAATAGTTCATGTATTTCCTTTAGACACTGGAATTCTTTTAGATTTTAAAAATGTCAGCTCTTCTAGACCTAGTTTCCCATAAAAAGAAGTTTTAACCTTAGACACTTCCATATACTTCAAATTCACTTAGTTGTTAAAACTGAAAAACAGTATCAACAGATGAAAATATCTCATGTTGCTAAGGAAATGCCAAAGCAGGCTATAGATATAAAGCCTTGTTGATAACTGTATTTTTAAAAAACATATTAAGGTTATAACTGTTCCTTTACATGACTTTTTGTCTGTAGCTATTTTAACAAAATAATTTAAATTTATTTGATAACATAATTTGCAAACAACTACACCCTCAGTGACTTAGTCTGTTGACATTTTAGTCAAATCAGAAAATTATCTTTCCAGACACTTAACAAATTAAATTTTCTGACTTGAGGAACCTCAACCTTAAACTAGCTAGTTTCCATTCTGGTAGCAATCCATTTTCTTTCTGAGATAGCTCATCTTCTCTCCCCACTGTTGTATTGCTAAACAGTACTTTAGACACCTAATGTTACACTAGCTGAATTCTGTACTGCAGTCACTTCAGTGTGTGCAAGCCCTCTAGTGTTCTCAACAAAAACCCAGTGTTAAGCTAAGTGTAAACTTTGGATCCTCCCACAAGAAAGAACACCTATACAAAACACCCTCTCCCCATGACAACCTATTTCAGAGACAGTTTCCATTTCCCAATTAATATCTGAAGCATTAATATTTCTTTTCCTGTTAAATATTAGCCAAAATATATTATAATTTGGCTTTGACTCAAACTTCTGGACCGCTGCCAGAATAGAGGTTATAAGAATCTATCTGAATACATTATAAACTTGCCCCAGCAGAAAAAATTTCTAAATAAAACAACATTTAAACAAAGATCCATTGGAGAAAAATGACTGGTCACCTACTCTCCCCACAATTACCTTGATGCTGGCCAGTCCAGTCCAGTCTTCCAACCCAACATAGATCAGGCAGTCAGTCAAATGGAGTAACACAAGCTGGTTTATGACTGAATAGATTCAGTTTAGGAAAGCTTTCTGTAATGCGCTGCTACTTGTAGGACCAGGGTTAATTTTCTCCCACTGAGAAAGTACTATGACATTTCTGACTTCCTCCAGAAGCTTATGAAAGAGCAGCCCTGTTATGTAGTTTTCTGTGGAAAATGCATCCAGCTGTTTCGGATTTGAGTCCAACTCCTTATTCTATATTGACTGCTAGTATAATGGGAATGTAGACAAAAATTATAAACACCAGAACAGCAGAACCTTTGAATTAACTGTTTTTGATGAGAGCCTACTTAGAAAAGACTGTATGGATTCCCTGCTTCTCAGGCCATAGGGCACTAACAGGTGAGTTCCAGCTGGCTTTAGACCATACTGAGCTTTTCAGCACTATTCTTGGAGTTTTAAAGTACTGGCCAGGACCCTGTTGCTCTAAAAGTGGGGGATGTCGGGGGATGGGGGTGGGTGAGTGGGTGGTGGTGTTGTTTTGTTTTGTTTTCTTTTGTTTTTCAGCTGAGTACTCTTTTCTCCCTTAGCAAAGTAAAAAATAAATATTCTTAAAATTATTAATTACACTGTTAATTTCAAAGAGCTTAATTTTAGTGTTCAAAAAGTAGCTGACAATAATAATACAGAAAAATCTTCTTAGAAGAAAATAGAGAATAAAATGGAAAGTTTTTTTTCCAAAAATGAAAGAGCTTTGGAAAAATTTTGAAAAATATTTTCAGAATTATTCTGAAAAGTGGTAAATCATATTGCAAAGGATGATTTGTGAAAATTGGATTACTAGAAGTATACAATATTTCTGTAAAAATATCAGAGAAGCAACTCTAATGTAATTTGGAAAAAACCCTCTATAAATTGGTTCCTGTGACAAATAATGACAGAGCCTGAAACTGGATACATCAACCCATTATCCTGACAAAGCTGAAACATTGTTCTTCCAACCTCTGTAGTTATCACAAGATTAAATTAACTAAAACCTAGTTACTTAAAATACTAGCAGTTTTATTAAGCCCCATGCAACTCAATGAGTCCTGGAATTGTTACTGAAAAATGGACTGGCTACTGATTTAGTAAGAGTTTTGTTAGGGTTTGGGGAATTTTTGTCCTCAATATCAAAAAGTCTGCTCCAAGCAAACACTGATGAACCTATATTGCATTTATTCCAGTATTTTGATTACCTCTACATCCTTAAATATGTTTTCTTCACAATTTTTACCCAATCTTTAGCCATGATACCAAACAGCTAGATTGCAGCCAGGGCCCAGCAGCATGTTACAACAGTTTTAGAATTTTTAGGATGAAGATTAACTTAAATGCATTCATTTTTTTAAAATTTGGTTTCCACCTTCCACTTCTCTCTCTTTATGACCATCATGTTATTTAAAATTTGATTAGGTTATAAAACACAATCTGATGTTTTATGGGCCATCCTTAAGCTACCTCAGCCTTATTGTATGCAGCTTCTGCTTCATTCTGAGCTAGACTTTCAGCAATTTTAATCTGGACTTGCTGTCCTCTAAAGTACAGCCTTCTCTGCTGATCAGTGCTTTTTTCCCTCATTCCTCTGAGCTCCTGCCTCATTTATATAGTTATATTTAGGCTCTTACTTGCTTTTCAGTAGATGTTACAGATTCCTGCATATATATTTAGCCTTCATTATTTCTATGTAGGTCAAGAGATCATTGCCACTTATGGCTAGTTGTGGAAAAAAATCTTTGCAGGCTTAGCATCATCATTCATATTTTTCAGTTTAAAGCATGATTTTGTTTAAAGCCTTATATATCGCTGATACATCTTCTATTTAATGGATCCATACAATGCAGAAGGAAAACCAAAGACTGTACAAATTTCACACGTTTATCAGCAATTTACTTATGTTGAATACTATAACATTCAAAACTATGGCAGAATTATTTACTTATTCTGAAAACTACTAGTATTTGCCTTAAAAATATTTACTGTGTATTTGTGATGCTTTTTCTTTGCCTTTACAGAAGCTGAATTTGTCTAGTTCGTCCGAAGGTAGCACAGTTGATATCGGACTTCCTGCAGAAGAGCAACCAGAAGCTGAACCTGAAGAAGCCCAGGAGCCAGAAGCCTGCTTCACAGAAGGTGTTTGAAACAAAAATACTAATAATGCTTGTTAATTAAATGTGGAATAATTATCTATTTAAACTAAGTATTAATATTTATGTATTGAATTACTCTTCTGTTAATATTTAAACTATTATTATTAGCAATAGTACTTTTAGACCATAATTTACCATATGAATACTCATACCACAATTAGACTATATATCAGATAAAGAATTAAGAAAACATTTTATCAGAAAATTATAATTATTTTTAAAATAATAAAAATATATTACTGAAAGTTTTATTTTAGTATGCACTACTGTACTTTCTGAGTTTAGTTATAGTCTCTTTGATAATAAAGTAACACACTATTTTTATACTACTCTTCATAGATATCTACCAAAGTGCTTTATAAAGTATACATTACTGAAACAGCTGTTGAGTGGTAAATAAAAACTGCACCTGGATGGTCTTGTGCAAAATGCTAAACGGACCTTCTACAAATTGGCAAAAAGAGAAGGAAGAGCCTTTCTGTGCCACCTGGGGCAAGAACACTCTCAACTGGTGGACTCATTCATCTTTCATGCTTCCTTCTATTGGCCCTTTTACACAACTCAATAAAACAAGAATCTGGTCATAAACTTTATTTGCAAAGGCATTTCCTTGTGATAAACCTTATGGATGTATGCATGTGAAGGAAGTAGGGAAAGGAATAGGTTTAAAACAGTATAAAAGTAAGGATACAAATGCCATTTTTTGGTATCTGTAAGCAAAAGTTAGATTTAGAATTTGGAAAATAAATGCTACCGTCACTGCTGGGGTTGGATTATTTCTGGACATGACAACAGTCACTTCTTTAGAAATTTACACTGAACTATAAGAAGTAGTTCTGTAATAGACTTGGATTTGGCAAATAAAATACCATTATTGATTACTAGTATTTTTCTACCTAAATGAAAGAAGAAACAAAACCAAGTCAGCAGCTAAATCATAAAAGCTTAAATAAATTAAGGGCACAAGTTAGAGAAGTTATCTGGTACTGAAAAGCTCAGAACTCAGATAGGAGGCTTACATTTTTTCATACAGTAAATGCAACATTGCCTGAATTTAGTATCCCAAACAAAAGAAAGTACAGTTTCATAACACTTAAAAAAATGGTTGTCTAGGTAAAAATGTATTGAGTTATTACTAAATAGCACAGCTTCTGGAAAGGTAGCATTGTATCATATACAGAATGCATAACCAAAATTAATGCAGTTCAACAAAATATATTTTTCTTTTTTTTCCCCTCAATGTATACACTGTTTTAAAGGCTGTGTACGAAGGTTCAAGTGCTGTCAAGTAAGTATAGAAGAAGGGAGAGGAAAGCAGTGGTGGAACCTTAGAAAAACCTGCTTCAAGATTGTTGAACACAACTGGTTTGAGACTTTCATTGTCTTTATGATTCTCCTCAGTAGTGGAGCTCTGGTAAGTGAAACATGAACAGAGTGTCACAATGTTGTCGGAAAACTTCTTAAAAGTTGACTCTTCAAACATTGTTTTAATGTAGTTTTCTGCACCAGAAAGAACACACAATTCCATGTCTTCAAATGACAGGGCTACATTTTAGTCAGGCCTTTGAAAGAATGGTAGAAAAAGTCTCTTCTCAACAATATGTCAAAAAAAAGAATAGACATAATTGGTTAGAGAGAGCTTAACTCCTTTGCTGAAAATGATAGTGATACACCTGAAGCAGGAAGAGGGACAACTTGCAAAGAGAACATATTTAACTTTGTTATTTGAGTTTGCTCTCTAGTTTTACTGGTGTTTACTGATATGACTCAGGGAAAAAAAACTGTCATTGGTGAAAAAAAAAGAGTTTGGAAGTAACTGTAATGACATAAACAGCTCACAATACCTTGGAAGAGCCAGAGCTGGCTTACACAGTCTTATAAATGTTATGTGCTAGAAAAACAAGAAAGATTAAGACTGTGTGTTTGTAATTATTCCCTTTTAAGAATACGAATTTATTATTTATGCTTCTAATTCATTCTACTGACTCATACTCATGTAGACTAAAGGGATATCTGTAAAAACATGAATTTGCTTTAAGTTTAACAAGTATGTGAGGGCAGACTAAAAAGAAGCCAACCACAATATAAATCTATAACAATAAAAGAAACAAAGCATATCAATAATATGTTATTTCACAAATACAAATAATGACAAAGAATAAAGAAATTGGAGATGAGGTGTTAAATAAAGGTGAGCCTGGATACAACTTGAACTGAAGTTTCTTAGATCCAGCATCTACCCTGGTAGATGCAATTACCCTTTGGTAAATTACTCAAGTTCCTACATCATTAAAAAGAAAATCGTGTTGCAAAGTTGTATTATAAACTTTTTAAATCACTCCCAACACTTTAAAATACCATTAATGGTTAGCTGTTTATGATTTTACCTATCATTAGTTTTGATTAAATCTTTAAGAATCACTCTGCTTTTGTTTGGTCTAATATCGACACAACCATCAAATAGGCAGCTTTTATTCAACAGCATGTGACACCTTCCCTGTGATTTAGAAATATTTGAAAATAACATTAGATAAAAGTGACACTCCCATGCATTTTCTTGAAGAAAGATTGTTTCCTTTTTTTTTGTTGCCCTTTTTTTTTTTTTATTTGGTTACAACCTGAAGTGTGTGCAGTAACAAAAGGGAATAACAAATATCTTTGAATTTTTTTACTCACAGGCTTTTGAAGACATATATATTGAACAGCGTAAAACTATCAAAACCATGCTGGAATATGCTGACAAGGTCTTCACTTACATTTTCATTCTGGAAATGCTGCTTAAGTGGGTGGCCTATGGCTATCAAACATACTTTACTAATGCCTGGTGCTGGCTGGACTTCCTGATTGTTGATGTATGTAATACATTTCCTAGGTGTTACTTTTATATTTATTTTATCTGATTTTTTTAATTGCTTGCTCTACAACCATAATATCTATGCATACCAACTAGTTTATTTTTCAATTGAAAAAGTAAGGGAGATGGAAAAAATTCCATGTTTTTCTGTCTTTCACTTTATACTTACAATATTGTCTTCCCTCACATGGTAGCCCCACAAGCAGTTAAAGTTTATCCCAACACTGCTGTTGAAAGAGGCTGTGCTGTCCTCCATTCTATCCTTGGCTGCTCATTCTCACCTTCAGACCCACCTTCCCTCCTGCTGTGGTCTAAGTCCCAGCCAACATTTAGATGGGTGTCTGGTCCACTAGACATCAGATACACATCTGAATTAAAGCTCCTCTGGCAAGAAAATGAATGTCATGTCCACAAATTTCAGCATATGGCTGAATTATGGTTTTACACAGAATGCAAGATGTATCTGTAGCATTGGTGGTGTGGCTTGCTTACTATTAAAGTCCAATAAATATTGCTGAACTTGCAGTCTTCACAGAAGACTGCGTTTGAAATCAGGCTCAATAATCTTTCCTGCAAGTGTCATAGTTATAACTCTGCTGTGCTATGCTGTGAAGTGGGGGAGACTATTTCTTGATGCACTAATACAGTTACAGAGAATTTAAGAAGAAATGTCATAAGTATATGCCCTTGAGAAAACCTCCAGTGTACAGAAACACATACTGTTTCTGCAGTTTATGAAGTTCTGTGTGTGAAACTAAAATACTATATTTTAGCTAATTACAAAACCACAACTAGTCGCTACAATTTTAAGATAGACTTGTAAAACTTAGGAAAACCAAATATTAAACAAGCTCAATTTTAAAATTAAGTTGCATTTTGTCCTGGTTTCAATGACTTAGAAACAGACACCATATAGGTAAAAGGTGAACTGCTCATGCAGTTATTGACCCAAAGAATAGCTAAAAATCCAACAGTTTCTGAATGTGTTCTCAGCGTACAAAGTCTAATCAAAGCAGTTTACTTCCTCAAGCTTTGTCCTGTGATGGGTGCCTATATTATATTATAGATTAAATATATTATGGATTAAATATATCTAGGATTCAACTTCACATATACAACTACAGACGACCACATTCAAACATAATACTCGTACAAAGAAAGTACCATCTCTTTGGAAAACAATTCTGTTCTTTAGTATCTAATTCTTCTCAAAATGGGTAACTAAGTGGCACCTATAACAAAAAAGCTTGAAGAAGCATGCAAGCAGAAGTGCCTATTCCTTTTCTAAACTCATTTTCACTAATATTTGACCTTATTTAGATCATAATATCCCAAACAGACATCTTGTGAATGTGAAGATTTGAATACTTCTTTCTGTGAAAGTATAATGCATAAAGTGTCTGAATAAACTCATGATTAAATCCTGGATTTACACACCTGGATATTTTCTTTAATCTTGTTCTAGATGATGGCAGCTTGAAAGCTTGAAAGTTTTCAGTAGTATGATGAATGTGCTGGAGAAAGAAATTCAGATTTCAGAAGAACCTAGTTTTGTGGGTTGCTAGAGCTCAGAATTGACAAGTACAGAAAAGATATTAACTTCTAAAAGCTAAAGATTTCACATATAATGCTTGTTTTTAAATATGACTCATAAAGAGCACTGTCCCAGAGTTCTCTTTACCTGATGCATTGTTCTTTATAATGAAAGAGTACATGAAACCATGATGCTATTTTTGGCCCAATAAGAAGTTAAGGAATTAGAACAGCATAATGAAGGACCATTTAGGGGAAATGGGAAACAAACAGAACATATTATTTTGGACAGGAGCCATAGCAAATGTAGACGATATGGTATTTCTCACTGAGGTAATGTAGGGACATAGAATATATAAAGGCCTGTGGAGTTCTGCCACCTATGGAACTGTTCTTATAAGGTCTTTAAGAAATAGCATAACCCAGGTTACTGTCAGCCTGTAGAGCACAAAAATTCATCAGTCAGGCAAAAGGATTAGTCAGTGTAACTGAATATAGATAAATTAATCCTTTCTACCAATTTCCAGAGGAGCAATGTTGCTCTGTGACCCATCTGTTAACTCAAAACAGGCTTCAGTCATTTCTCTATCAGTTGTGGGCAATCAAATGAGCACTATCAACTATAATTACTGATCCCAACAGCATTGTAAAACAAAGAAAAAGTGAAAGCAATAATTAAATTGGTAAAAAGGAGAGATTAATTTAATTTGCTTTTTGTGGTTTTAAACCCCCTTAAATCACTAGCAAATATGGAACTCAGCAGTGTTAATATTTTCAGATATTGTTACCTTATGATATTTTTGTTTATTTCCCTATCCTACTCTTCTTTCATATTACTGCTTCTTTTTTTTTTATTTTATTCTTTTTTATTTAAAAGACTTGCTATTCCTGAAGAAAGTGATCCAAAATTAGGTTCTTCTAAAGAAGTTTATATCTCACATCTATGGTATGTAAAGTAGTATGTACAATATAATAATTTTTACTTTCCTGTTTTCATATAGGTCTCTTTGGTTAGCTTAACAGCAAATGCATTGGGTTACTCTGAACTTGGTGCCATTAAGTCCCTTAGGACACTAAGAGCTTTGAGACCTCTAAGAGCTTTGTCACGATTTGAAGGCATGAGGGTAAGACAACATGAAAGAATCTGAAACTATGCATGCATAGAAAGAATTCATGCATGCAGAATAAGGAATGACAAGTCCATGCAGAAAGGCTGCACTATCCTTTTATCTATTGCATATCTTTTACTAACAGATAAGCAAAATGCTTCATCAGTTCACCTAAATCCATATGCAGTATCACATAGAAGTTACATTCATGAAGGTTACTTTACTTTCTAGCCAATCTCAGGAGTTTTCCATATAAGGCTTTGAAATTACCAACTATGAATTCTCTTAACAGACTCTTAATAAAATGTAAGAAGATTTTATTGATTTTTTACTGATAAACATATCACAATATTTATACAGGAATCTAATTTAGCATTAGTAAATAAAGATATTTTCTGTTATCGGTTGAAATCCTTCATTTTTCTTTGTATTTGATAAACCACCTTTGGTCTAACATTGCTGAATTTTACTAGATGGTACTAGAGATATATTCATACCTGCTAGTGGTTTAAATCTATTTCTGAGTTTGGCTGACTTTAAAAACAAATCATTTGATTTCTCTACTATTATTTTTGTAAGGTAAATGTTTTTCTTATTTCAACAAACCTATTCAGTATTCAGTACAATGTATATAAGGTTATTTCTTATTCTGAGTAACTTAAGAGGCCCTGCTTACTATTCATCTCACTCAAGAAAGCATTTTAACTTATTTTTTCATTTGTTTATACCTTCTGTTCCTTAAAGCCACTGAATACAAACTAACTCTATATGCATGTGATTGAAATATGTTTTGAGAGAATGCTTTTTGCTACTTCATGGAAACATAAGAGGAAACAATGTGCTAATGAATTTCAAGTCAATTATAAACCAGTGGAATAGCCTGGAATGAACAACTTTTAAATACAAATCTAAGCTTAATCAAGTCAGACTGAGGCTTAGAATTCTGTTCTTTAAATTGTATTAATCAGGCTACATATTTCTACTTCAGAATGCATCAGAAAAAAATATTGTTAACCAATGATTACTAGATTAATAAATTTCAGTTTCATATAGCAAATTGACTTTTAACAGTTTTCTCATCATTTGAAATTCACAAATTGATATTCAGCAGGGTAAGAGCTGGTCAAGTACTACAGAATGTACAAATTTTCATTTAAGTTTGGAATGACTGATTTAGCCATTTTCTCTTTGTCTTTTTTTGTACTTACTGTTCATGAACATTCAGATAAATGTGGTTTTGTGCAGAGAAATGTCGGGAATTTGCTGTCAGCTTTACTTTTCTAACAATGT
The DNA here is from genome assembly GCF_047716275.1 of Strix uralensis. Taxonomy (NCBI): domain Eukaryota; kingdom Metazoa; phylum Chordata; class Aves; order Strigiformes; family Strigidae; genus Strix; species Strix uralensis. Next base: position 24,655,436 of record NC_133977.1, read on the forward strand.
TCTGGTCAACTGCAGGAGGACTTAGAGACCAGTAGAGAAGTTACACAGGGACAAGAAATGCAGTTCTTTAGGTGAAGTTGGAAAAAACAGATAATTTCCAGAAAGATAACATCAAAATTGATTGCCAAATGTTTTATTCCATTTTTCTGTATCCTTACATGATTGCCTTAGTAAATTTTCCACTTAAAAGATTTAGGATATTCATGCTCAAAGAAAAGTACCTGTTTTTTGAAATTTACTGCTTTCCCCTATTTCTCACTGAGTAACTATGAGACTATGTCAGAAGCCCAATCACATGTTAGAATTTCAGATACACAACATGAATAATTAATGAGAAACTTACTCTGTAGGAATCACAAACAAGCCTGGAAAAGCAAAAAAGGTTTCAGCTCTGTCCTCCAATATTAATCATAATCAATGAAGTACCTGATTCCAGTCACTTAGCAAATTTGACTGGCCAACTGTATAGGCCTTATCTTTACTATTAGTTACATGCACTTCTGAAAATGGTTTTTCCAAAGCACTTGGCAAGTATTCACAACAGCTCATTGACAGATAGTAACATTACTTTATGAATGACTCACGAACAGTAAAAAGATTCAAATAATAAATAATTGACCAGCTCATGCTAAGACTACAGTCAAATTACAGTCTTCTCAGAAACTGAGTTCATTTAATAAAAATCTGTAAAAACAGATTCCTTTATCTGCCAACAGAAAGCAAAAATAAATCAAACCTCTTTGCTTTCTTATATTGCCTATACCTACACTGAGCTGTGAGAAATTAAGCTGAGTTTTTAATCATCATGTATTTATAATTTTAATGTTTACCTCTGTGTTCAATACTATGCAAATTTTGCCTTGAAAATTTAAGAGAACATACATATTCCACAAAAGTCCCTGTATGTAAAACGCTCTGCATTATTTCGTAAAACAATCTGCTAATTTCTCAGCTACTTTAAGATCAATCTTTTTCTTAAACAAGTGTACCATTCTGGTCAGTCGGAAGTAATTTTACATAGTCAGTAAATACTAATAACTGTTCTGTTATCCCTAAATATGAAACATACTTCACTTTTTAAGTTATATTCTTGTAAGTCTACAGTTATACTCTGTAGTTACAACTTAATTTTGTAATTATGCTATTTCATAAATGGGTTAAATTCCTTTTCAAAGTGAATATAATATATATGAATCACTTGCACCAAAATAGGGTACAAGTGGTCCATAGCCTGTGCTTGCCTTGAGCACAGAAGTGATTTTTGCCATATTAAAGGCATTTAAAATATCTGCTACTATACTGAATTCTGAGAAATTTTAGTACTTTCTATACTGAATCTCAAAACCGACTCCACCCAGATGCTGGAAGGCAAAGTAAATAATTGCTTTAATTTAAGTTAAATTTCTGTCTTAGGGTTTATATTCTCATCTCAGTGGAGGTACTATGCAGTCGTATCTGCAAACTGAGATTTGAATATACCCATTGCTTTTTGTTTAGCGTTTTAGTATTTGCAATATAATGCTTTTGCGCTAGTTCTGAATTGGTATGCTACTTGTAAATGTAGAATACTGGGTATACATTGCTTTGCTGAGTTAGAGAATTAAGTGACAATAAAGCATGCATTTGTGTCCAATTTCACAAAATAAAGCATGTCATGCCGTGCTTGATTTATTAGAGAAATAGTAGAAGGCAGCAAACAATCTGAAATCCACTTGCACTTTCAGTTTTGCATGCCTTATGCATATTTCTGGCTGATGGCTTTAAACATTTACTGTATTTCAAATTTCCAGTCCAATTTCATAAATTGTAAAACTAAATTAGCGTATTTGATGTCTTAAATATCCTCTAAAATTCAATGGCTATTCCTTAGATTCCCTTACCAGGAAAGCGATAATGAGGCACTTTCAAGAGTACTCCAAACTTCATTAGTAGGAAAGAAACATTTCTCATATGACTAAGTTATAAAACATAACATCAAGTGTCTGTCATTACAGATTCACAACTAATAACAGGCTATATATTTCTATTTCATATAGGATAACCTTTCTTCAGCTTGGATGGGGTGGACCACTGGTTCCTCCCCTTATCTGTATTATGGGTACAGTATTTCCCCCTTTTTTACCCTTGATGATTACAGTGTGACTAATCACTACATTGTGTATTTAGGGTTAGAAGGAGCAACAATCTCATTTGAGAATCCCAGTAGCAGCAAAACTAGATTATATATACTCACCTTACACCCCCTTCTCAGTTGCTTTAAAACTTTGGTAATAATCCTTAGAAATTTCTGATGTTACAGAAATAACATGAAAACTTTTGAGAAAATCAGTATTGCTATTTAGATTTATTTAAGATCTTTTTTCAGGGGAAAGGTACCTCAGCTATTTTTAGATTTTAGAGATGCGTTTTTAACAGATAAAAAATGTCTGTCTTTAAAAATTTCAATGTGGTTTCTACATTGTTTTAGAAAGATCTGTGCTTTACACTGTTACTCAATTTACAGCTACATGCATTCAAAAATATCCCATAGAAAGTTTTGAACATTACTTGTAATATATTAAGCACACACCAAACACTATAATCTGAATAGTCACAACTATAGATATTTATACAACTGCAGTTTAAATTTTTGCATGATTTTTAATCCCCTATATGTTACATTAAGTAAATCACTCCAAGTGTATATAGACAACCCAAGACATCATATAACATATATAATCCTTTCTTGTAATCTGAATTCAGTCATCTTTGTTGGAAACTAGTTTTTGTAATTTTTATAGAATGCGAATAACAGTATTATTTTTGTAATATCTTTCTTGGAATTTAGTAATGTCCTGCAGGAGACATGTCAGTGATATAAACTATTCACATTCACTATCAGATCCTTAGAAAAATCCAGTTCTTAGACTACAACCCTTGCAAGTGTAGGAGGGTATCATTAGTGCAGGGGTTTTTATAGCTTCAGTGTAAATGATGTATCAACATACACAGCATTCACTAAATTTAGCATCTTATCTCACAGTTAAGAATTATGTATTCACTCTCAAGAAACTGTATCCACTATCTTCTGCAAGTTTCTCTTAAATATAGAGGAATATATCTTGTTGATCAAAAGATATGTGCTTTGAAGGATTTTTTGAGGACTGTGACCCTATTCATTACCTTTGAGTTTTAAGGAAAGTCTATTAGAAGTGTTATGTCTCCTGAAAGACAATTAAAAAATGTACAAACTTTGATGTAAGAAGACTCTCTATATATATGTTCATAATCATACAGGAAATATCTCAGTATTTTGAGATTTTTCTTAGACTGTAATTCTACAATTAGAAGAGAACTTTTGAAGGAGTTTCTTGTATAACTGATATTTTTATCTGGATTTGTGTTTGTTGTATCTTGAAGAAAAACCTTACTTTTAGGAACAAAATTTAATGAAATTTGAATGAGATATGTAATATAGTTTAAATTTTAATTAAAAATGTTAAAGAACACATAAAGATCAATAACATTTAATTTATGTAACAGGAAGAGCAAAAAGTAGGGGTTTTTTACTGCATCTGGTGAAATTTATTGTTCCCACATCAAATAATTACTCTGTTTTCATGCTTGTGTGTATTTACAATATTTACTAGACCTTCTCAAACAAATGCAGCCATGTGATTTATTGCTTGGCAGAAAATTATTGTATTTCATCATACAGTATGTTAAATTATGTCTTTTTTTCTATGTTGTCTTCAAAAGTATTTTATTGTATACTTGATTTCTGGTGAGAAACAGAATCAAAGGTGCTCCAGGAACTTCAGTATTTTGTTAAATCCAACAGTGTAGCTTGCTTTTAATAGACTGCTATGTGAGTAAGAAATGCTTCTGTTGCTACTTTAACCAAGTTAAATTTTCTTATAAAATCTAGGACAGAGCTGCAGAATTATTGAAGTTACAAGGGACCTTCTGAGATCATCTAGTCGTGTTAACTGCAACAGTTCTAGCATTCCAAGATATAAACTCACCACTCAGTAATATGAAATTTTCCCAGCACAAAGTGTTATAAAAATATTTTGTGCGTTAAGTGTCTGAGGACGTACTTTGCTTTCTTTGAAGATAAAATTAATTATCAGAAGCATTCTTCAGTCAGCTGCACTTGTACAGTAACAACTAAGAAAAAGTAGAAAAGACTGAAACTGGCTTGTTAAGGGAGTACTTTTCTTTTCCTCTGAGATCTTTTTATCTCTTGCTTCAACTTTATTTGTTCGTTACTGTTCAGTTTAAGACTTAGTTGTACCTTCTCATCAGGTCTCTCTGATTCTTTCCATCTGCCCATGTTTTCTTTGCATACTCTCAGGCAAATCCCAATTTTTCTTTACAGTTGCTGCTTTAAATGGTAGTTTTCTAATAGTCTTCACTCTGTATTCCCAATACAGTCTTCATTTTACTCAAAAATTGAAAACCTTGTCATAAATACTCAAATTTTTTCAATTGTTTCACATGTGAGGTGCTTCTCATGCCAGTTCTAACACCCTGACAAAATGCATTCATTTCTTTCATGAAAAAACCTTTTGTGCTTTTTTGCTTGATTTAAATAATATGCTAATCTCACTACCATAATTTACTTTTATGTACTTCCTATTTGCTACTTTGTAGTGATCCTGAATTAAGGATAAGCATTAGTTTCCTAGAATAAGATTTCAGGTTTATTTTTTCCTTTGTTTCTAACTTTTCTAAACATTTTTCTAAATGTTTTCATTTCTGGACTTACATAATCATAGGTCATGTCATTAAGAATGTACACACATGGCATTAAGGCAAACTGTGTAGCAAAGGTGGCAATATTCTAGTTCTTTTACTATGCACTTCTTAAAGGGAAAATTCATAAGATACCTCTAATTTTGGTTGGAGGAGAGAGAAAAGACAAAGCCAGACTCTTCTCAGATGTGCACAGTGATAACAAGAGGCAAAGGACGCAAGTTGGGTTATGGGAAATACTTATTTGATATAAGGGGTTTTGGGGAGGTTTGTGTTTTTTCTTTATGAGTTTTTGGGGGAGGCAGTAGTATTTGATTTTGATTTTGGGGTTTTTTGTTGTTGTTTGGGCTGTTGTTTTTTTGTTGGTTTTTTTTTTTTTTTTACAGTGAGGTAAATACTGGAACAGTGGAACATAATTAGTGGCTCATAGATCACACATTCATACAAACATGGTGCACCACCCTGATTTCTGTTTGTGGGACAAAGTTATGAGAGTTTCTCATAAGTCCATTAAGATAAAATAGAGAGGAGTATTTAATTTAAAATGAGAAGGTTTGAATAACTTGCATAAATCTACATTTTTAGAATCACCATAGTTCCTCCCTAGAATCATTATTTGGATCATGTCAAGTAGGTTGCACTTCCACTCACAGAAATATTTAATTCCCATCCTCTGTTGTCTCTAAAGCCAGTTCATAGTTGATCATCAAGCATACGCATCATGCTTCTTCGCAGTGTAATCATTCCAAGACACTCAGTGAGAAAAGAGGTAGTTTTAAAGTATGTATTGGTGAGTAAAAGAATTATCACAATCTCTCTCTCTCTTCCTCCTCTCTTTCTCCCTCCCCATTCTGTCCTTATCTGCTAGGTTGCATTGTCAGATATTCTTTATTACTTGTTGGAAAAATGTGATGAATTTTCTTTATGATCTTTGAATGAAAGTTCCCATCTATATTACTGCTGTGGGAATGTACATATACTTTATCCCTTCAACATAAAGAACTTCTAATCCTTATATATCCATACATAACATCCCTCTTCCATCAAACTCCATGGATACACTCAGGTGAGACAGGTTATCTTGTGTGGGAATATTTTTCCTGTACTGCTTCATCAGTTGTCTTCCTTCATGGGCACCTCCAAATCTCACAATAAGCAACTGTGGCAAAGATTCCAAAGCCTACACTGAGGATCAGTCTTAATCCTCTGCACTGGACAGTGTTTGTATTCTGTCTGCTGGTCCACAGGTCAGGTGTCTCTGTTGCCATTGTGAAAGGAACATTTCCAGCTGACGTAGCTTCTCCTAATTTAAACCCCATACCCATTTCCTCCAATCCCACTGCCTTTCTGCTGTGTTATGACTTGTAGAAGTGGCTCCTCTAACTTCAGAGAAAGGCAGTTCTCATCATCTGTTTTGTACTACCAGGGAGAACAGGAAGCCATTATTAGAGCATTTTTGCTATTATTTGGTCAGAACAAAGGGACTGCCCCAACCATTTTTGTCACATTTAGCCCCCTGCCACCTTACAAACACTCACAGGTTGCACGCTGGAAGGGACAAGAGGAGTGATGGTGGTGCTTTCACATGACATTGCAGAAACAAAATGGTCACTGCTTTCCAGCAGGGACTGTAAACACACAAACAGAGTGTTTACTATACTACTGGTACAAGATGTTTACATTACATATATACTGTATCTCAAAAAAATCAGTGATTATTGATAAATTATTTCTCAGTGATTTTTTTTTAATTATTATTATTTTAGGAAAACAAGTCGCTCCCAAGTGTCATGTTTACTGAGTAAGAAAATAGTACTTTGAATTTTGAAGCTTTGGGGAGTTTTAAAACAGTAGAAATTCAGATGAAATTTCTATTTGGCCATTCAAGTGCCAGTCCCTTCAACTTTATAATTTGATCTAAATTGTTTAGGATGAAAAGGGATTACACAAGGTCTGATTTTTAGATGGTAGATGTTAGGTTTTAAAAGGGAAAAAAATTGTTTTCTTGTATATGCATGTGTATACTAATGTATTAGGAGTAAAATATAAGCAGAAATCTTGACTTGATTTTAACAGCTATAATTCACTGTTTCACAAGTTCAAACCCATCCCCTACCCAGTTAAAAACCTCTGCCTATGAGAAAGAATCAGGCCTGATTTGTTAGAGCTTGTTTACACTTTACTTAGAGATTGCATGATCATTGCTGATCATGATCTCAGTGTTGTCTGTCACAAGATGCTCTTACAATGAAAATGAACTGAAGTAATCATCAGCTGAGCATCTTCCAACAGAAATATTTTAAGGATTTCATAATTTTAGTCTGAATTATTTAAATGTTTAAGATCACCTCCACCCTTGTTAATCTTTGTACAAACCTGGATAATAGCAAATTTCATCACTGCACTGGTGGATGATCTCGTAATTGATGAAAATTGTGTTTGCTGAGAATTTTTCTGTTGATTTTGTTTGTTGATTAAGGCTTTATCACCACTGATTATCCTGCAGGTCCACATATTTCCTCTTTTTACTCGACAAATGAAATGACAAAATTGAAGGAATTGCATATTTCTTAAGGTACTTCTCTTCTAGAAATTTAGTGTTGTGTTTTACATCACACTGCACATCTGCAAGGTTCCAGATTATCTTAATGTATACAATTTTAGTAGTGAAATGCCAGAAACAGCCATTTTATAAACTTGAAGACACCTATGATCTCCAAAGTTTACTAAGAGATACTCTGCAGGAATTTCCCCATTCTTCATAGATACAATTGTGAGATGAATTTCATCACTGGGGACAGAGGAGCCATTCAAGTATTTTGGGGGAAGGTACTTTAAAGAATTCTTGGGAACCTTTTGCTCTATACTACCTACCTTTGCATTTCTAATAAGCTTTCAAAAGAGTTTGTCAACAGGGCAACTGATATTTTGGATTTGATTTTGCTGTGCAGTTAGCAAAATCCAGGGGTTGGGGGGACTTGGGTTTGGTTTCTTTTTTTTTTTTTTAGTTTGAACTTCTTTGATGTAGGGGTCTTCCTTCCTATCACATGGACACAAAAGAGCAGAATAGGTGCATATCTCTCTTAAATATGGTTTGCATAACAATTTTTTGGATTGTATTTCACCTTATAAGCATCTGTCTATTTTTGTAAGCACTGGTCTTTGGAAAACACAATTATTTGCATATAGAGAAGTTCCTGTTACATATTTCTGACTTGTCTGATAGGAACATGTGCCTGTACTTCGTGATGGGTAAACCAGAAAATGCATAGTATACATATGATAGATGATCCAGTGATAGTGGAAAAGCTACCAAACTAAGTACATGAAGGAGAGCCATACACTGAATTCAAGCTGCTAGACAGCTGATCTCACTGTGTTGGTGCTTGGTCTGTGAAGGTCCAGTGGTATGTTTATGCTGCCATAATACAAATAAATCAGCTGATGCACTGATTCTCTTCTAGCTGTTCATTCATGAATGCAAAGAGCAAGGGATAATAATTCTCAAGGCAGAGGTTTGTTCCAATGATTCCTTGCCTTGGACTATCAGATAGTGATAATCTTTTTGATTCAGGTATGGGCTTTCTTCATGGTCTCCCTCAGATGCTCTTTTGATCCCCTGAGTTGGAAAGTTACTCTATTCCTTATGTTTTAACATCATAGAATCATAGAAGGGTTTGGTTTTGAAGGAACCTTAAAGATCTAGTTCCAACCCCCTGCCATGGGCAGGGACACCTTCCACTAGACCAGGTTGCTCAAAGCCCCGTCCAACCTGGCCTTGAACACTGCCAGGGAGGGGGCAGCCACAGCTTCTCTGGGCAACCTGTTCCAGTGCCTCACCACCCTCACAGTAAAGAATTTCTTCCTTATATCTCATCTAAATCTTCCCTCTTTCAGTTTAAAACCATTACCCCTCATCCTATCCCTACACTCCCTGATGAAGAGTCCCTCCCCATCTTTCCTGTAGCCCCCTTTAAGTACTGGAAGGTCACTATAAGGTCTCCCCAGAGCCTTCTCTTTTCTAGGCTGAAGAACCCCAACTCTCTTAGCCTGTCCTCATAAGGGAGGTACTCCAGCCCCCCAGTCATCTTCGTGCCCTCCTCTGCACCTGCCTGAGCAGGTCCATGTCTTTCTTATGTTGGGTGCCCCAGAGCTGCACATACAGTGCTGCAGGTGGGATCTTACAAGGGAGGAGTAGAGGTGGAGAATCACCTCCCTCGACCTGCTGGTCATGCTTCTTTTGATGCAGCCTGGGGTACTGTTTGCTTTCTGAGCTGCAAGCACATACTGCTGGCTCATACTGAGCTTCTTGTCAATCAACACCTCCAAGTCCTTCTCCTCAGGGCTGCTTTCAATCCATTCTCTGCTCAGCCTGTATTTGTGCTTGGGATTGCCTTGACCTATGTGCAGGACCTTGCACTTGGCCTTGTTGAACTTCATGATGTTTGCGTGGACCCACCTCTCAAGCCTGTCAAGGTTCCTCTGGATGGCATCCCCTTCCTCCAGCGTATCAACCACACCAATAGAGCTTTGTGTCATCAGCAAACTTGCTGAGGGTGCATTCAATGTCACTGTCCTTGTCACTGACAAAGATGTTAAACAGCGCTGGTCCCAACACCGACCCCTGAGGAACGCCACTTGTGACTGGCCTCTGTTCCTCCCTTGCCTCAACTCTTCCAGAGTTGAAGAGAGAACACACCTGTCTGTTTCTTGATACCTGCCACGTGGTCAAGTCAGTGTGGTTTCAGCATCTTCTAGCCTTCCTTATGTGATGTCCTCAAAGTCCTTCACTATGATAACATGCTAAACTCACATCATATATGGCACCTGAGCCCCCATTCCTGTCCACTCGTGGAATACCTACCTGCTCATTCCAGCAATCTTACCTCTGTGGTGGACCAAGAATCTAAACCAATGGCTACTTGCTCACTTCATCTTTCAGTGCAAATGCTCTCTCTGGCAGTTTTGAGTAGATCTGGACTTTGGCCAGTTGATCAGGGGAGATTCATGATCTTATGCCAGGTGTTCTTACCTCATACTTGTCATAGCTTACTCTCAAATCCTGCCCAAGGCTGTGTCAGTGTTTCATTTGAGTCAGGAATGAATTTTTCTATTTTGCTCTAATGTGACTTATGGTAAGTATGCTATTGTCAAACTCCATCTGCATGCTGCTGTCTTTGAACAACTGGCTCTTCAGTCTTTGTACTGCTAAGAAAGAGATGAATGGCTTTTTGTAACAAGCACTGTCTGAAGTCTAGACTGTGTGACTATACAGACAGCCACTTAAAGAGAAAGAAACTATTAATTTTTTAGACTTATGTATTGAAGCCCACAATTTTTTTCTCTTCCTTGGAGTTCCAAAAGGCTTTCTCAGGCTTTCCCGGCTATCAAGAAATTAAGCACAGGAGGAACATATCTTATGCTTGTTAGGGTCATATAGCATACATAGAAGATAAGGTTTGATTTCATCCATAAAGGTCCTGGTGAAGTAAAAATTATTTGGCTTTCTGTGCCTGTGTATGTGAACCTTACATGATTACACACAGAAAAAAAAATAAGAGGTAACAGTTAAATAACCTCTATAGCTTTTGATGGACTCTTTCAAAGGACTCTGATACGAGATCTGGCACATCAAATCTTTGGGAAGCTTTTCCTGTTTAAGCCTAAAATTATGAAGTTGACAACTTTCAAAGTGGAGGCAAATAAAGTACTTTGTCATTTTAAGTAGGAAGAATGTTCCAGACATAATCCTATAATCTTCCTTTCCATCCCAAAGATGGTAAATTCCTCCTCATTTGCACCAGGGACAGAGTTTGGAACTCCTTCACAGAAGAAGCAAAAGTTATAGAAAAAATTGCTAAGTACTACTGAAGATATTTCCTGGTTTGTTTACAGATTTCAGGAGGCCCTGATACATCCATTAGTTAGGCCCAATGTAGGAATTCCTTGAAAGCCTGAGGCTGCTGAGCTGCCAGGATCTATTGAAGCTGTTTTGCTGTGGGAACTATAATATATTTATAGCTCACTATATGTTTCAGGTATGTGTCCCACAGCAAGGCTGAATCTAGTAAAGCTTCCTTATATTCTATTCATACAGCAAGGCTAAGTTGGTATTTTGCACAATCCTCATTTTATACATATGCACTGCTCTGGTACAAAATTGATTTTTCTTTTTCTGTCCCATTTTGCTGTCTTCTTTGGACAGTTGTCCAAAAAAAAAGATGCAGCAACAACAAAAAACAACTGGAGTACTAATTTGTATTGACATATTTTCATATCAGCCAGAAGATAAGACAGACAATTAGCATTGCAGTAATTCTTTTATCTTACGTATATGATGTTGGAAAATAAATGTCATGAAAATGTAAACATGAAAGAATTTTGTATATATATGAAATACTGCTTTCTTCTAGAGAAGACATGGTTTCCCACAACATTTTTTTTTTTTCCTGGATGAATATCAACTGAGATGTAAAACAGTCTAGAGCCCATTTGTCTTTGTAGGTGTCAGGTGTTCCTTCTCACTTGCACTTATTGCTATTCCACCTACCTGAAGCTATAGGAAGGTGAACAAGCAGAATCAGCTTGGGCTTTTGTAGCTTGCTCACCAGAGTCAGCCTGACCAACAACATCCCAGCCTTGAGGAAATGGGTAATTTAAACAAACAAACAAAAAACCAACTCTGCAAACATCTTTTTCCAATTTATTGACATTATATTCTGTATCCAGGAATAACAGAAAATAGGCTCAAAAGAACAGCCCCTTTTAAAATAAAAAATACATTTAGAATCACATACATCTGATCTAGATTTGAAGAACGAGTGAAAATGAGAGTTGTAGTTGCCACTTTTAACCCACTATAGACTTTTTTCAACAAAACTGACAATTTTTATATGCTAAATTTTTATCTCATTAAGAAATACTAATTTATCTTTTTTCTGCATTCAGTTCACTTTTCAACTGATTCTCACTTTTTTCTGTCCATTTGCTGTAACTTATGTTCATAGGTGTCGTGTGTGTATGTACGGGTGCTATCTTGGATATATATTATGTAAGCTAATGTCCCGGTTATCCTGATATACCTCAGATATTCCCAAAGCAAATACCAAAAAAGTACATGGCAAAAACACTGATAAAGCAATTGCCTCCAACTATGTGTGTTGAAGAAATTAAAGACTTCTTCCTAAGGTGGACTTTACAGTTAGCCGAGCATCTGACCAGCATGTAAAAATGCAGTTTTACATTATAAATATGATAGGGCAAAGGATCAACACTGGTGGGAAAAAAATCAAAAATCAAACAAAAACAAAGCACAAACAGAAAACAACTTCTAAAAGTTTTAATTTTCTTTTCTTCTTTTCTTAAAAAACCTTCCAGGGGGACTGGATAGCTCAAGGGGTTGGTAATAGGATACAGAGCCTTTCATCTCTAGGTCACCAGTTCGCATCCAGGCCAGGTCAGTAGTGACCAAAAATTGTTACCATTTGATGGGTTTTCAGTGACCTATATGAAATAAGTTGTTGGAACTGTTGTTGGAACAGTTGCTGGAAGCTGTTCACTTCTTATTCAAGAAGATGTGGCTGATGTTTTGGCAGTCTCAGTAGCGAGACCTGTTCACCTAAAGATGCGAGACACACTGATGGCATTTTGTAGAACTCTTTCTTTCTACAACTAGTATCAATTCATAATTGTTGTAAAAATTACTGTAGCGGTTAGTATTCTGCTGCCTGTTCTGGATCTGTGCTGTGGTCCACTGGATCTCAGGATTGTTAAAAAGGTAACTGCTACAGGCACTCAAACTCACAAAACCATTCTTTGTGTGAGCACAGGTAACCCTAATTTATTTAGTTGCAGGACTAAATCCCCATCTTTCTTTCTTGACATCTTTATTTTCAGGTTTTTCACCAAGATGAAACAGAGGAATTCAATCAGTGTAACACACCCAAAACATCTTTATGGGTGAAGCCAAAAAAAAAAAAGAAAAAGATAAGAAAAGTACTAGCTGGCCTAGAATTTCAAAGCAGCAATAGCATAATACACTGTCATAGATCAGGTCAGACTTGGAGTAAATTCCAGAATCATTGCATTCCTAATTTTTATGTTGTTCTCAGTTCCATCAAGCTAAGTAGCAACAGATTTCTTCTCCCCACAGGATAGTAAAAAAACTTTTCCCTCACTCCTTTGGAAATGGTTTCTTATGTTCAGAATATTACTGGGACCTTGTTAGACTTTTTAAACACTTTTTAAAATGGTTAGCTTATGCTAAGGTCACCTAGATACTTCACATTTTCTGTAATAGAAATCTCAAGAAGCAAGCATGTTTCCTTTAAATTTATCACCAAAAATAGAAGCTGCCAAGAAAAGCTAAATTTAAAAAAACTCATAGTTTTATAGTTTTATGATAATTCTCACTTACAGATAGGTCCCATTTCTACTGTCTGGCAATGGATGTGGCCCTTAAAATGAGAAGAAAATATGCCCTGAAAATAACATTTCTACCTAAGATCTCTAAACAGGTCCTAATTCCTGGCCATAACATTTGGGAGGAGGAGGGTGCTGAGTGACGAGTAACGCAACCACAATACTCCGCTTCCAAAGGCCTTCAAGAGGCTGTGAAATACAGGTAGTAAGATTGAGCAGCTCTGAGCTTGCCCAGAATTATGTTGGTAGTGGGGAAGATCCCTCTATGTTGCAGAAAGTAGGGAACAAAGATGGACTAAGACACCTTAATACACCCCAAGTATCTGCCATTCCTTTCCTGTCTTACTGCAGGAATTGGATTACTGAGAATCAGAGCCCTACTATATATTTTATTTTACCTTCCTGCAAGGTCCTAAAAGTTTTACAGAGAAAAAAAAAGTAAAATTTAAAATAAAATATAACTTGTAAACGAGATCTGGTATTGGATACTTAAGGAGAAATGATTCCTCAGCTATTAGCTAAGCAAGTATCTCAAAAGTTTTGATAGCTCTGACAGACACATGTGATTAATTACTGTATATATCAGAAAAATGCACTTTTTATCTACATAAGTAATTATTGACATCTTGCCTGTGAGGGGCTGAGAAGGCAACTGGCCAAGAGTAATTTAAAATACAAAATCAAAACCTGTAAATATGTCCTTGATATATGTCCTTCTTTAGATAAATGAAGGGTATTGCTGACTTAAACTCAATACATGAAACAATAAGACTGGAGCTTGAAATAAATTATGTTGATTCAAGTAGACACATATTGCAAAACTGTCTTGCTTTTCTATACAAAGAAATTAATCTTTGTTATAATCTTGCATGGAACAATATGACAATAAAGATATGTATTTAATCCCTGCACAATCCTTTAAATGTAGAGCTTAGTTTCTAGATTCATGGCATTTGTGTTTTCAGCTTAAATTTCAAAGCTATGTTGATCAAATCTAAAGGGTGCCATTTTTCTTTCAACATTTTTAAGCTATAAGTTGATGCATTTTTAGAATTTTTTTATGTCTGTATTTATATTTAACACATTTGTCTTTTTTATATAGAACACATCAGTGTCAGGCTTCATCTTACTACCACCAGGTCTTCTCTTTTGTTTTTTTTTAAAAATTATTTTAATTTTCTCACTTATTTTACTTTCATTACATGTACTAATGTTAAGTATTTAAAAGAACAGTGTAATGCTACAGTTATTAATGTACTGCTTTAACATTTATAGTATTAGTTTCTGAACAAGCATTTATTAAGCACTGGTAAAACATTATACAAAACTTTATTGCTGTAAATATTCTTACACTCTTTTCTTTTTCCCCCTGTATTTGTGTACTAGGTGGTTGTGAATGCCCTTTTAGGAGCAATTCCATCCATCATGAACGTGCTTCTCGTTTGTCTTATATTCTGGCTAATTTTCAGCATCATGGGAGTAAATCTGTTTGCTGGGAAGTTCTACTACTGTGTTAACACCACAACTGATGAAAGGTTTGAAGTCGACCAAATCAACAATTTTAGTCAGTGCGAGGAACTCATAAAAAACAATCAAAGTGCCCGATGGAAAAACGTGAAAGTAAACTTTGATAATGTAGGATTTGGGTATCTTTCTTTACTTCAAGTAGTAAGTGATCATTCTTTATATACCTCTTACTGTTTATATGTAATAGTGAAAAGCAATTCTAGCAACAAAGACAGAAGACATATTTACCTGATAATTTTTATCTGTGACTTAGTAATACCACTGCACTGATAATTGATTACTCTTTTCATAGTAAGCAACAAGTAGAGCCTACTAAGATGAATAGAGAATTTTTAGGACATCTGACAGATCAAGTGCTACTCTTCCTATTTATAGCTCCCTTCATCCTCCAGCCCCTTCTAACTTTAAAAGTGTCTAGAAGCACCTAGGAATGGTATTCAGCTATCTGAATACTTCAAGTTTTACGGTTGCTGAAAAAGAAAATTCTGCATTGGTGTGATTAAGTCAGAGAGAAGAATTCCAGGTAGGAGATCCCATCTCAGTGGGATGAGAGCTGCCACCAGTGCAGACTTATGTGATCTAAGAAGCAATTTCTCATTCGGAAGAGAAATAAGAAAAGAAAAATATCATTATATACTATAATCTATGAAATATTTTCCCTGCTATTTCTGTGCATAAGCACCTAGTGGAGTTTAGCAAAATCCGAGAGAATAAAAGAAGGAAGAAAATACATGCAGAAAGATACTATAAGGTTATGCTTTCACCATCAAAAATTGTGTCCTCACAATACCATCTATCTTTGTATTTTGGAGTAGCTAACAATCTGACTGAGCTTTAATCAAGAAAAAGTTGGACTCTGACCTACGTTGCCTGCATTCAGCAACCTCTGTGGTTTTTTGAGGTTACTGTCTAATTCTGAAGAATCTTAGTTTTCATTTTTACAGTTTTTAAATAAGTTTCTAGCTTTTATGTTGGCATAAGAAATCTCAATACTACAAATCATTAACATGATGCAATGGTATTGACATGGTCCTGCACAGGGTCTAAAACAATTATTATGAGCATTGTGAACTGCCTCTCCCAGCTAATATAGTGTCTCACTTGTGTGACTGATAACTCTGACAATTTAAATTTCACTATGATTAATTATTTACTTTACTGTCACATCAGGAAAAAGTAGAGAGGGACCAGCAGTATTAAAGAAATAAACTACTTAATAAAATTTGATTTTACTCATTGAAAAATTGGATTGTAATAGAAAGACTTTAAATATTTCTTTTCTCTGTCTTATTTTTGAAATCCGCTGGCCTAGGATCCCCCTTGGGGTTGGGTGGGCAGAATGCTTTATTACGCATATTCAGGAGAAACAAAACATCAACAAAACTCTTTCCAATTGGTTTGCAAGTTTTCTTCCAGTAGTAACCTAGTTTATTCTGGGACAGGAATAACACCAGGTACATTTTTTCCTGGCTTTGTGGCCACAGTCACCACCCCTCAGCTACTTGCATATATATTTCAGTGTCCTGGCCATGCATAGCTTATTCCATCTTCTCTTCATTGAAAAAAACAAGTATTTCTTACATGAAGACTTAGATTCCTAAACTATTGGATTGTTCTGGAGGCAAACTGGGATAAATTTGTCAATTGTTCCCAAACTTCCAAAGGAAAAATTAATCTAGACCTACCACAGAGGGACCTAGCTCTCATGGGAGGTCAAGCCAGCTGTTTTAGCAGTATCTACAATAGAGATTTTGCACTGATATTAAAAGCTTGCCTAATGGATGGATTCTTTTTTGTGTGAGTAGAATGTCAGTGACAACACCACTTACTTTTTCTGTATTACTAAAATGCTTATAAAAGCATGAAGAAATTTTTTTGTTTGACATGCCAGAAAAAAATGTCATTGCACAAAACAGACATGTGGCCCTGCATCTTTTAGGGTTTGGTAAATAAGCCACTAGTAGTGATTTTTGCAGTTATAGAATGATAAAAGCCCCAAGGTAGAGAAAGCAAAATATCAGCTTGATTTTTAGTTAATGCTTTAAAATGTGCAGAATCTACTTTTTTTTAACCTGCAAGAACACCTGAAAGGCCACAATTCATAAATGTTTGAGATTCTTACATAACTGTAAGAAACTGTAATTCATAAAGAGATTTTCTGTTTGATATATAAAGTGTTTTGGATGAGAATCTAGAATAGGATTCTAAAGCCATTATGTTCAGAAGAAATGTGAGAATTGAATAGGTATGTCATAACCCTAGATTTCCCTACCCTTCCTAATACGCTTGTAGTAATAGTAAAGATGAGTAAATACTAAGGTATTACTCAATTAGAGGTATCCATTACTATGTCAGAAACAAAGACAAAGCTATTGAAACTTGAGTATTTGGCCCAAAATAAGCCTGAAAAGTCTGATGGTTGCAAGTGGATATGCTTTCTGTGCACCCCACATGAACATTAATGGCCCTTTTTTAACATCTTAATGATTAGTTGAAAAGTCTGCTGAAGTAATTTTGTTCTCCACCTTAACAACCTCAGGCACAGACTTTTGTTTAAGTTGTGATGGACCTGAGAAAATAACCTCATACAGGTCAATGTCTTTTTGCTAATGACAAACTCAGTGATAAGTATCAATGCATGAATTACTGATACAAAGTCCTTTTTTCAGGAAGCTAGAAACTAACTACAGAAAGCTGCCTCTTACAATCCAGTATTATTTCCATTCTCCATTCTACCCTCTGACTCATGCCCTTTGGGCCAGTCAAAGAAGAATATTGTAAATCCCTTCAGCTTTTCTGGGCTATAGGTAACACAACATAAATCTATCTTCTGCATTACTGAGGTTTTCTATCTGCAGTGAATACTACGGGAAGTAGTAACATTTTCATGACAAACAAAAAATCCAAATGTAAAGAAACCAAAAGAACACCAAACCCTGGTACTGAGGTCCTTATTATTCTGGGAAAGATACAAATGGGGCCTGTGAACAATTTTTGGTTCAAATCATGAAAAGCCTTTTTTGGTAGTATATGGGTCTGTTCATCGCAGAAAAAAACACTCTTTTTTATAAGTAATGTAGAAAAGAAACATAGATAATTCACACAGAAATACTCAAAAGAAGTGGGATAATTTCAGAAAGAAATATTCTAGCCTCAAAAAATAGATTGGAAATGTGTGGCAGTAGCTTTTTAAGCAAAAAGAACTCTGACAAGCTCTTTCTTGAGTTTCTTTGGTGGTGAATGCGAATGAATTTCTGGAATGACAGACCTGAGAAAAGAACATAAATTAATTTTTGGTTTGCATATTGTATTTTTTTCTTTTGGGGGAGGGGGGGTGGTGTGCAAAATCTTTAGTATTGATAGCAATGTTATAATTCTTTCTGCCCCAAAATACAGGCTAACAATATGGGCCATTGATAGAACCAAGTTTTATAGACTTTGTAGATCAGCAACTATTTTCCAAAATTCTTACATATTTGAAGCTAGAGTGTAAATATTCATGCCATCAGTCATATAAGTACCCATTCTCTCAATAAGAACTTTTTTCTTCTATGATGCAGCTTAGCTCATGGTGTCTATGTGGATTTGCAAACTTCTTATCTCATTTCTTGATCTGAACTTGTTTGAGTATTTCTCTGTCCCTAAAGAAAAACATCAAAGCAGAGACAGATCTGCTGGAGAAATTCCTTTCACAATTTTCATGCATCAATGAGTGAAGAGGAAGAGGTTGGTGTACACAAACAGATGTGGCATCTGCCCTGATAATTTTATGGCTTTATGCCTTTTTAACTTGAACCTAGTGTTTGGATTCTTTGGTAAGTAAATGTCCCGGAGGCCTGCTTTTATCCTGCTGGTAAGCATATATCCTGCTTACTGGGATAAAATGTGGCAAACTAGTGGCTCTCAAAGCACAGTGTTATATTATTCTGCTGTTACTGATACAAATAAGAAAACACATCTTGTGAAATGGAGGGTAAAAAAATCAGAAGCTGAATTCTAGGGCTATAAGATTAGGATGGCTTCAAAGTTCCAGCAGGTTAGTATTTTAAAAGCAAGATGCTAATGTATCTCCAAAAGGGACTGTGAATCTTCCTGGTGGTTATTTTTGGTAAAGAAATGGAGTGGTGAAACTCCAGCATTACTTATAACTTCATTAAAAAATATTCATCAGGGAAAAAAGTCTACATATTTTTAACAATAGTAAAGTAGATTGGGGGAATTTTTGTTTTGTTGGCTTTTCTAACTACGTTTCAGTCTGCATTTGAATATATGTCTTTCAAATTTCCTTGGGGAAAAAAAATATTTGGAACAGATGCTGATTTCTGTTACACTGCAATCAATTAGTTACTCCTGATTTAGTGACTCTGAGAATCTAGAATATATTTTTATATTTTACTATACAGAAAGGAAGCTGAGAATTTGATCTCTCAGTCATATTTCTGTGTTATTTTCTATTCAGTATGCACAAACACCCAAATAATACCTTATTTCTGTTAAAGAAAATGTGTTGAAGATATATTTAAGCTTAACATAAGCAGGCCTAAGCTTCTACTGAATGCAGTAGAAATAACACTTTTTCACTAAACGTGATGCCTTGACACTGAATGTCCAGTTCCATTATTTGCTATTGTTCAGGCAACATATTTAAAAATTACAAGTTCTCCTGCTGAACTGACATTTCTTTGAGAATTAAGAATCCGTTTTCTAACAGCTAAGTTCTCAACTAGTGTAAATGGGTTTGCATAATGATGATTATATTCACCGATTCCTACTGATTTTCAGGAGGGATTTAGAATAAAACAAATATGATGAGGGAACATATTTTATTATTAAAATTACTTAATTTTAATTAGGTTTTGGGATTGTATTTTTCTTCATTTCTTCAATAATGGCAATATCTTATGGTTCTGTGAAACTCATTGTGGAAAATACACATTTTACTTTAGATATTTTGAACTGCAAGATAATAATATGCTATATTTTTCCAGCCCCACACTCTTTTCAAGTTGCCTTTTTAATCATAATAATAAGCATACAACAGCTCATTTCTTCAGCTCTTTTTCCTAGCACTAGCTGAAAGGTACTGTCTGTATATAATGGAGTACTTTACTGATGATAGTGAAGCTTAGTATTTTAAAATTAGTCTATTTTTCTCCCATTCACTCTAGTTAGTCTAGGCTACACCAATAAATTTACAAATAACAATAATTCCACTTTGCCTGGAGTGATATGCAAGGATCATCATGTGTCTGAATCTGAGGCAACAGCACACACTTTGCAGAAGAGCCACTCCATCATCTGCATCATCTTTCCAATGTAGAAGTATATTCATGATTTGCATTTAGTGTTTCAGGTTGAAGTGCTGATTTCAACTTAAGTTATGACATTCCAAAAAATGCAAATAATGTACCAAGACAGAAACAAAAGTAGTGCCTGTAAGACATGAACTAATCATCCTGCTCTATTTAGACCTTGTAAGACTTCAGCTGAAATACAGAGTTGCCATTTCAAGAGATGAACTAGTGGAAGAGAGCTCAGAGGAAAATAATGAGAATGATCAGAGTTCTGGAAAACAAGATTTACATGGAAAGATTGAAGGAACAGTTATCACAGCCTAAAGAAGAAAGGCAGCAACAACCAGTTCGCAAATAAGCAAAAGGTGCTGCACAAAGGATTAGTACTCTGTTCTCCAGATATGTAATGTTCATGACAAGCCACAGTCTTAAATGGCAAGAGACGGATTTAGATATTATGAAACAATAAAGACAAATGCTGGAATAAGTAGTTTTTATAAGGTTGTGGAGAGCTCATCATTAAAAGTCTTTGAGAAATATTAGGAATTACATAAATAATGCTGATCCTACCTCTCCTGATCTCTTGCAGTCCAAATATTCCACAAGGACTTTATTCAGCTGAGACTTCTACTCTTTTCAGATTTATTGTTGATTTATTGGTCCTCTGATACTGCATTTTGATTTCATCATCATACTGTAAGTTGCCTGAACTCCGTATTTTCTGTGTTGGCCCCAAGATGCGAAAGTTTTTGCATACTGGATTTGTATCTCAGGATAATCATGCTCTTTTTAGTATTCCACTGTTTCAAAAGCATAAGGGACCTTTTTTCCCTTAAGAAAATATTTCCTTCTCATTTTAAGTTCACTTCAGGACCATGCCAGCTGCGTTGTCTCTGCATAAGCAAAGCCTTTTTGAAACCTCCACTAGAAATGAAAACTCAAGATGATGGAGATACAACAATAACCGTGAATGAAGAGTGTTCCATTCCCAACTTGTTTCTGTGACTGGTCTCTATGACAAGGAATATGAAGGAAACAATGATCTGCAGCCTTGTTTAGCAAAATTATAATAGGGACTAAATGACAGAGACCTATCTCACTTCTTTGTTTTATTCTGGGCACAACTGGATTAAAAACTGAGTGATTCCTACTTGGAGATGTTGCCTAGTCAAAAGAGAACTAATTGCTACAACAGAAAAAATTACTTTCTGTTTTGATCACTCAGATGAAGAAATCTACACCTCCCTGTCAAATATTTACAGATTTTGGGCAGAAGAAATAACTATAGAAGTTCACTAAACGCTGCCACATATGAGGCATACTAAGTCTTCAATGCACATAAAACACATCTTCTTCTTACCAGTTCATCTCAGAACATACGTGCGTGATCTAGCCTCTGTAAAACACAATACAATATATTGAAAATAGAAATACTAAATCAGGTAAAGTCTTTCAAATAGAGAAATTAGAGAAAAATCAAAATTTTGATTGATACGAAAATACCTTTTCTGAGCTGATCAAATTTTTGGTTCCCTTTGGTTGCCACCTTTCTGACTGATTTGAGGGAGGGACTACACATCAGTCTTCATTGGTGGCAACTCAGTTACATAAGGCTATTTCTCAGCTGGTCATAGCCTTTGCAGTTGACATGATTTGATGAACATTTAGTCCACTAAAATGATACTGCATTCTATCATTTGTGATAATTAATTAGAAATAAGATCATTAGGCTCAGTGCTTAAAATGTTCATATAGAGACAAAATAGGGGGATACACAGCAGTGTATCCAATGAGCATCTGTGAAGAAAGCCAAGAGACAAAGCTATCTAGAAATCTCATGTTATGCTAATTATTCCTGGCGCTGTGCTCAGTTGCTGGAAATAATTATACGAATTGTCTTCAAGTTCTATGCTTAAACAGGTGTGTACTGTTTACAGGCTACATTTAAAGGCTGGATGGATATTATGTATGCAGCTATTGACTCAAGAGATGTAAGTACAATATTTTAAATTATCTTTTGTTTTGAGGTCTATTAACAAGTGTGTATTTATATATCTTTCAAAATAAATTAATATCCATACAATAGAATGAAACAAAATTAAATTAACTAATACGAGAATCTGTGGTAACAAACTGGAAAACTGAATGCAAACTGCCAGATGCTGTCAGTAATAGATGGAATGGATAAAATACATTGACATAAGTGACAGGAGTATCATCCAAACACAAAATATTAAGGATATTTTGACCAAGGTTGCCACTTTTTCAGTTGAAATTTTCACATGAAATCTTAGGAATTATATTTCACGTTTTTTTTTCCTTAGGTATTAGAGCAACCCAAGTATGAAGACAACTTGTACATGTACTTGTATTTTGTCATCTTTATCATTTTTGGGTCTTTTTTCACCCTGAACCTGTTCATTGGTGTCATTATTGATAACTTCAATCAGCAAAAAAAGAAGATAAGTATTGTTTCATTTCTCTTCTAAAGATATTCTAAAATATTGTAATTTTGCAGGTGCATGATATATGGAATGTTTACCTGAGGTCAGTTCAAAATTGAAAAAGGTGAAGTATACTAGGATATAAAATCTTACCAAGATGTAGTATGCATTAACATCATAAGATTTTACATTGTAGCGAATGGGACAGACCCTGTTGTTTTCAACGTCCAGTTTAGTCTTCCTCAAGTCATCTGCTTTTCCACGCTTAAACTTGATGAAATCTCCTTACACAATCAAACCCCTGATTTAGGCCTCTACATTAAAGCACTCATAATTTCTTGATTTTTTTCTTCTTGATTTGTAGTGATTCTATCAGCACCAAAAAAAAAAAAAAAAAAAAGCCTACCTGGTTACGAAAAATAAACCATTATTTCATCACACTAATGCTGTTTTAATGATCCCAAGTATTTGTGGTACTGAATGACCTGAAACTATATAGAACAGCAGTGGTTTGTAACTATCTCAGGGACTGTTTTTATTGTTTCATAGTGCAGATGTAGATAATCGCACTGGCATAGATGGTCTGAGAATCAGATGCTCATCGTTAAAATTATTTTCTGTAAATAGATAAGGTAATGAAAGCTAAAGGGCAAAAGCAGCTATGAATACCTTACTGGACTTCATCACTTTGGGTTTATGTTACTAATGAGGATGTCAAGCTGTACACGCTAGAGGCCTTGTTGTGGTTTAACCCCAACCAGCAACTAAGCACCACACAGTCACTCGCTCACTCCCCTCACCCAGTGGGAAGGGGAAGGGAATTGGAAAGAAAAAGTAAAACTCATGGGTTAAGATAAAGACAGTTTAATAGGACAGAAAAGGAAGAAAAAAAAAATAATGGTAATAATAATAATAAATTATAATTACAATGTTAAAAGAATTAGAATATACAAAACAAGTGATGCTCACCACTCGCTGACCAATGCCCAGTCAGTTCCCAAGCAGCAGTCCCTAGCCAGCTCTCCTCCCCGTTTATATACTGGGCATGATGTCATATGGTATGGAATATTCCTTTGGTCAGTTTGGATCAGCTGTCCCGGCTGTGTCCCCTCCCAATTTCTTGTGCCCCTCCAGCTTTCTTGCTGGCAGGGCATGAGAAGCTGAAAAGTCCTTGTCTTAGCATAAACACAACAACAACTAAAAACATCAGTGTGTTATCAACATTATTCTCACACTAAATCCAAAACACCTAAAGCACTAACACATTCATGTACTGAAAACCTGACTTTGTCTGCCTCCTTTATTTCACTAAAATCGCAGTTCAGGAGTGACAAATACTGAGCAGCCCAGACTATTTGAGCTTATCATCGCAGATGCTGCATCTCTTCCTATAAAAGAAAAGAAGTACTGAAAAAGATTTCTTGGAGCACAAGGAAAATAACTGTAGAAAAATGCTGCATTACTCTTTTTTGTGAGATGCAGTACTGGTTGACCAGATAACTTCTGGACTAAATGCTTACTTAGATTGCAGACAGCTGAATTTGACAGCTAAGAGGTTTCTCCCAGTTCGTCTTCTCGATTTTCATGAAATAAATAAATAAATCACATTTCTCTTTAAGAGTTTTTTCAACACAGCATATAAATGTGATTATAACCAGTTTTGATTTCATGTTTTTACTTTGGAGGTCAAGACATATTTATGACAGAAGAGCAGAAGAAATACTACAATGCAATGAAAAAGCTGGGATCCAAAAAACCACAAAAACCTATACCAAGACCAGGGGTAAAATTATTTATGTACATCAGACCAATAGCTATTTATGAACAGCTCAGGTTTTATTGTTGTATTGAAAGCAGAGAAATGCCCATGTGAAAATTATCCTTAACTAGTGTATCAGTCAGCAAAAATGGAAAACACAGTAAAAAAAATTATTTTTCCCTTGCAACCATTTTAACTTCAATTTGACCACTCTACTTAAGATCACTAGTTATATTTTTACTGAAGTCTCATAGGCCTTACTGCATGTATTTTCTACTCTCTTCTAACAGGAAAAGAAAAACAATTACAGTTTGTATTGGATGTATCTTTTTTTTTTTATTTTCTCCTCAGAACAAATTCCAAGGCATGGTCTTTGATTTTGTGACACAGCAAGTATTTGACATCAGCATCATGATTCTTATTTGTCTTAATATGGTTACCATGATGGTAGAAACTGATGACCAGAGTGAAGAAATGGAAAATATTTTATACTGGATAAACCTGGTGTTCATTGTTCTTTTCACTGGAGAATGTGTCCTGAAATTAATTTCACTTCGCCATTACTATTTCACTATAGGCTGGAACATTTTTGATTTTGTAGTTGTCATTCTCTCAATAGTAGGTAAGTCTTATTAAACTAAAAAGAGGGTAAAATGAATATAAGGAGAACTTTTACTCAAATAGAGCTATATGGTTGGCTTTTGCCCTTACAAATTTTACAACTAAGTCAGTCATGTAATTTTTCATTTTATCTAATAATTTAGTTAATCCAACCATCAAAACTGTTATAATCATTCAACATACATTGTACTTCAAAATCTTAAGTACAACTGGTATAACAGAAATATCGTTAATTGCTACATAGAACCACCAACTTTAAAACTATTTTTCTAAATTTCTACTACAATATGGAGACTAAGTGGTAAAGTACCTTGGTTTTATTTTTTTCTGTTTTAGGTATGTTTTTAGCCGAGTTGATTGAAAAGTATTTTGTATCCCCCACACTATTCAGAGTCATCCGACTTGCCAGAATCGGTCGAATCCTGCGTCTCATTAAAGGCGCTAAGGGAATCCGCACTCTGCTTTTTGCTTTGATGATGTCTCTCCCTGCTTTGTTCAACATTGGCCTGCTGCTGTTCCTGGTCATGTTTATCTATGCGATATTTGGCATGTCCAACTTTGCCTATGTTAAGAGGGAAGCTGGTATAGATGACATGTTCAACTTTGAAACGTTTGGCAACAGCATGATCTGCCTATTCCAGATTACCACATCTGCTGGCTGGGATGGTTTGTTAGCCCCAATTCTTAACAGTGGGGAGCCAGACTGTGACCCTAACAAACCTCATCCAGGGAGCTCTGTGAAAGGCGACTGCGGCAACCCTTCTGTTGGGATTTTCTTCTTTGTCAGCTACATTATCATATCGTTTCTGGTAGTGGTGAACATGTACATTGCTGTGATTTTGGAGAACTTTGGTGTTGCTACTGAGGAAAGTGCTGAACCCTTGAGTGAGGATGACTTTGAGATGTTCTATGAAGTCTGGGAAAAGTTTGATCCCAATGCAACACAATTCATGGAATTTGAGAAATTGTCTGATTTTGCAGCAGCACTTGAGCCTCCTCTTCATCTACCCAAACCAAACAAAGTCCAGCTTATTGCAATGGATCTACCCATGGTAAGTGGTGACAGAATTCACTGCCTTGACATCTTGTTTGCTTTCACAAAGCGTGTTTTGGGGGAAAGTGGGGAGATGGATGCCCTCAGAATACAGATGGAAGATCGGTTTATGGCATCCAATCCTTCAAAAGCTTCCTATGAACCAATTACAACCACATTAAAAAGAAAACAGGAGGAAGTATCTGCTGTCATTATTCAACGGGCTTATAGACGTCACCTTTTAAAACGAACAGTAAAACAAGCTTCCTTTATCTATAACAAAAACAAAAGTGAAGGAGGGGCTGGTCAGGGCATGAAAGATGAAATCCTTATTGACAAGTTAAATGAAAACTCATTTACAGAGAAAACTGATATAACTGCATCAACAGCAGTTTGCCCACCTTCTTATGATCGTGTTACAAGGCCAGTCAAAGAAAAGCATGAAAAGGAAGATAAAGATGTCCAGAAATAAAAGCAAATAGCAAGCAAAATCATCTCTGTGCAAAATAGTTCATAGCCAGTAAGGATCATGTGTTTGTGTCAACAGGACTCCTGCTGGAGGTCTATGCCAAACTGACAATTTTTACAAATATACTGTACATTAAAGGTCAGTGCCTATTAAAAGATAGTGACCCCTTGTCAGTGACTGTGATATGGGGAAAAACAACCTTGACAGGAGGTTACTGTTCTCACTACCAGCTGACACTGCTGAAGAGGAGAGAAAAAATGGCTATTCAGACTGTAGGGACCAGTTAAAGGGGTGTAAACCAAGTATTTGTGTGTTTAGCATAGAACAATATGGTAACTGTATCCACTGTTTGCATTTCAACTGCCACATACATCATATTTTTACAAAATCTGTGTTGGTGGATTCATCTTATTTTTATTCATATGTTGTTTATTATATGTGACTATTTTTGTAAGTGGGGCTTCTGTTGGGGAAGGGTATTCAGTACACCTTTACAGGTGCAAGGGCCAGGTGTTCTATTATATGACTAATACACACACAGAAATGATTTGCATGAAGGCATGTTGCACTTATAGATCATGCATGAAAATAACATTAAGTCACAAAGAACAAAAGATTTTTTTAGCGCATTGCTTGTGGAAAGGAATAACAGATTTTGAGGTGCTTAATTAATGTATTCATGTTGTATCACATCCAAACAAGTCTTGGTATGCCTGTAAAGTCCCCTATAACTCACAAGAACAGTAGAGACGGATTATTTTTTGCACAGACCATTGAGTTTCAGAAAGTGCAAACTTCTTTCTAGGTCTGGAGTCACAGATTTTGTCTTTGTCAAATGTCTTTCTGCATACAAACACTAAATGAATCTGCCTCAGCCCTCCAAATTGATCAAAAAGAGCCCTTCATAAAGTTGTTCTGCTTTGTCCTGCAGTATTGTTTAGCCATCTTCAGCTCTCAGTAAGGTTGACGTTGTACATGTTAATGAAAAGCCCTCTGCTATGTAAATAGTAATTTTTAACCTGTGGTGCATGTTTGAGCAAACAGATAATGACCTTAGCACATTTATTGCATCAAATATGTACCACAATAAGTGTAATGTGCAAGCATTCAACAGGTAAAATTATGTATTATCTACCATTATAGATAGTTTGGATGCTATCAATGCATGTTTATATTGCCTATGCTGCTGTTCCTTTGACTGTCCAGGATTCTTAAATATGGAAAGCCATACATCAGAGCTAAATGAAATAAACTACTCAACAAGACCTCATTCCTCCATACCATTAAGCAATATTTTGCAGCTATTTAGGAGCTTATTTGTTTTACATTTTTGAATTTTCAGTGAAAAGCATATAGTGTATATCCAAACTGTACAGACATGTTGAAAAATACTAAACCTGTTGAAAATAATGTTAGAATTTTATAAGCAAATATAAATACTGTAAAAATCATTTTATTTTCTTTTTCAGCATTATGTACATAAAACAAGAACTGAATTTTATCTTCAGGTTGATGTCACACCATTTTTGTTACTTTCTGTCCATAGCACTTTTTCACAAAAGAACTCCAGAGAACAAGCTATAACTAATAGAATGGGATAGCTGTCGGTTCTTATTTTTAAAAATATTTGCAAACATGTCAATACTTTCTGCAAAATAAGTTCATAATTTGCTTCTAAAAATCTAAAGTTTTTTGCAGTTGGGAAATGGTATAAAGTTCAAATTGAATGTCTAAGCAGTGCCTGCATCATAAGTTTCCAGGTACAACCTTTCTTTCACAGAATCCTTAATCTTTTCTCATATTTACTCACAGACCTTTTTTATTTTGATTCATGCTGCACTAGAACAGTTCCAAGTGTTATCTTGAGCCCACAATATTTTTTCACAAAGAGAAAGTAGCAAAATTGTATAATCCAACACATCAGGACATTTTATGTTTCTTACACAGGAAAAGTAAATATAGATTACTTTTATTAAAATTATTGACTAATATTGTATTAGTGAACTGCATGCAGGAAAATGCTACTATTACCCTAGCTGACGCGAAAGAACATTATCAGTGCGCCGAAATAATAAAGATTACATTTTTTATTGTATGTTCCTTTTGTCTTTATTAACTGACAGTAATATAAAAAAGGTGTGCTTCTAAAACCACAGAATGAGAGGAAACTGAAAACCCTTACAGCGAGCTATACTGTTCTTCCATGTAAGCAAATCCTCGGGACTTGCTTGTTAGTCACCAACTAAGAATTTCTAATTCAATGCATGTTAAGACACTGAGCATGATGATTCTGCATGTATCAATAGTACTGCCCTGAGGAACTTCATGAGTTCATGCAGCAGCTCCATGCAGTGGGGTACTCAACCATCAAATACCAGAGCTGTCTTGAGTGTGTCCCTGGAGGCTCAGAGTATCTACAGCAATGAGAACTGAGCATTCACAAGTTTACAAAGAGAAAATAAAGACTGAAAATAGTACTAGATAGATGACATTCCCCAACCTGGATTATGAGGACCAGTTTATTCTCGCTAGTTACTATTCACAAATAGGCTACAGAACATCTCATATTAAGTGCATTTCTGAAAAAGGTGAATCGGTGTCAGAGTGAATAACTATTGATCTTTTCTCAGGAATTTTTAAGAATCTCTCTGGAAGCACCATGACCCTAGAAGCTATCATTTGTGGATACTGATATGGAAAAATGCAAATGCATCTGGAAAGTGGCCCTATTGGTTATTCTTTATCAATTGCTTCAGTGAATCTCTGAAAATGTTCATTTGATATGCTTACATAATTTTATATTGCATTCCCCTACAACTTACAATTAAAATATTGAGAGGTGAACACTGAACTTAGTATAAAACCAGTTTATGAGCAATTGTATTGCGTATGCTTTCTCAGTTGCTAATGCAGAAATAAAATTTCCTAGCATCTTCCCTGAAATTCATCACAAACCTTTCGAGGGAGGAAAATGTTTCTCCTTCAAATTGTTCCGAAATACATTATGAAAAAAGTCTAAAACATTGATGGAAAAGCACAAGTATCAAAATTAAAAGATAAGTATTTTCAGATTAATATGTAGACAAAATATGTCTTAAAAGGTTACCTTAAAAAGTATGTAAGTTATCCACAAACTGACAGGAATAATAGGCTGCTTAAAAAAATAAGGTAGTAAATTGAATAATATTTTTTAATAAAAAAATAGTTTTAAAATAAATGAGAACTATGCCACTGTCACTGCAGATCACAAGTCATGGCCATGCAAAAATACTTGTTTCTCATACGTATTTTAGGTTTTCAATGTTACAGAAGCCAAAATGTTACTTCTCGACAACTAGAGCATCACTTAAACATAACAGGAAATTTTGAGGATCATCTTGGCCAACAAGAGAAACAAATATGCTTACATATTACTTCTGTGGCACCTTCCTGACACTGTGGATGAGAAGTGTATAATGGAGTGGTGCATGTGTGATCTATTTGTCAGGAAACCTTACTCTGGGTACTCTCCACTAGAAGAATCAGCTTCACCTGCTAATTCAGTGCAAGGTGGGTTCGCCTCCTTGTACTAAATGGCATTACTGACAGTTTTCATGTTGGACTGACGACACAACCGTTCTGACGGACTGTTGTTTAGCACCGGTTGTTTGTTTCTGGTGTTTAGAAATTAGGACTGAGGATGCTTTCTCCAGGGGAAAACCTGAATTTTACTAGTCTTTGCAACTCTGTAATTCCCTAGGAAGAAAGAAAAAGGGGGAAAAAAAGAGAACTTCCTGTATTTGATTTTACCCCATTGCTGTTTCATTTCTACAGAGAAGCTTCACGTTAACATGAAGTGCTCAGTAATGAGATACATTACGAAACATATGTCCAGCCATAAAAAGCAAGAAAACGAATTCTCAAAGCTTTCCATTCCGCATTCAGGCACTGACAGACGAACAGCTGTGCGCACTCCTCAGGGACAGCCGGCGCGACAGCCCGTCCCCGCCCACAGGGGGCGCTGCGACCTCCCTCCCAGCCAGCACGGTCCCGCCCCCTCCGCCTCGCACCCAATGGTACGGGACCTCCCGTTCGCGCGGTCCCGCCCCCATCTCCAGATTGCCCAATAGGCCGCCAGACACGTTCCGGTGTTTTCCCCAAGTTTTTCTTCCCGTGTCTCTCCCGCCTCCTTTCCCTTTAAGCCAATAGCAGCGGGCGCTCCTGCCAGACAGCCAATGGCAGCGTGCTGCCAGGCTCGCCCTCGCCCTTCCGGTGGCCGCCTCTCAGCCGCCCCAGGTAGCAACGATGGACGCTGAGGTGCAGCAGGTAGGTGCTGCTGCCGGCTGCCATACGGCCCCGGGCCTCTCCGCGGCTGTGGGGCTGGGGCTGGGGCGGCGGCGGGCCGCAGGAGGGGGCGGTGGAGCCTGGGACAGGAGGGCGAGCCGCCAGAGGGGGCCGATCTGGGACCCTCGGCGCAGTTTCCTGCCTTCCCGGGGTGAAGCGTTTGCACGAATGAACCGAGGCCGCCTCTCCCGCAGGCTCTGCTCAATTATTACTACCAAGAAGGTTACTTCCACCACGCCCGGGCTGCGGCGGATGAGGCGCTGGGGCGGCTGGGCAGCGATCCGGTGTTCCTTTTCTACCGGGCCTACGGCGCCCTGAGAACAGGTACGGCCGGGGCTGGGGAGCTGGTTGTTGGGTCCTGTCTCTCCGCAGCCCTCCTAAAGCGCTGATCATCCTTGCATTACAAAATTCAGTCTTTAGTATGCTACACAGAAAGAAGGCACTGTTACAGAATCTGAATATTTTATCTTGCTGAGAAGATTACCAGTGTTTCGTGACTTGTCACCACCTCCCTACCCTGCCCATTCATCACCACCCCCCCACCCCCCCGTTTGAATGAAACTGATCTAGACCACATAGCGCTAAAGTGAGAAATAACAAGTATCTGTTTATTTTAAATGGTTATGTGAACATGGGTCAGGTAAACAGCTTCTTTGGAGGGAATCTGAGCCCTGCCCAAATGCCCGTTGCATTGTATCACAAAGATAAATGTGCTTGTTCTAGCTAATATCTCTTCCCTTCAGTGCAGCGGTATCTAACCTTGTATCCATCTGCCTCAGAGAAGCTGACAGCTAATACCTATTGGGAGGATCTTTGTGCACATTAAACTGTTTTGAGAAGTTTATTTAGCTAAATCTATATTTCAAGGATGTTACAGAATACTAACAAGTAACCCAAAGTGGGGGAGGGCTGTGACATGGGGGCTGGTAAGGATACAGAAGATTTGGAGGTGGTGTATCTGTTCCCAAACTCCCTGACTGGTTTTGTTTTACAATCATACGTTACTATTTATAATCATACATTCCTATTTTTCAAGATACTGTCTTTTCTATTAATGTTCAAAAGATTCATACAAAAGAGGCAAAAATCCTGGCTATATAAAGAAACAGGACCAAAAAGAGCTGCTTAATGCCCTGTATAAAGGAAATAATAAAGATTTTCATCTTTATGGCAGTTGACAGAACTAGCCCATAACTCCTTTCAAGTTCTCTGCATTGAGATGCTCTTTTCTTTGTGTCTGTTTGAAAAAATTGAAATTCACAAATAAGTGAAAATGGATGTGTGACTAATGAAAGAAGATATGAAGAAAGTGTTATCAAAAACACAGAAGAAGAATTAGAAGTAAAAACTTAAGTTAGATTGATGTTTGATGCTGATATTATCTGTCTTGAAAAATGTTATAGCCTATTCTGCACTTGTTTTCACTAGGTGACGTCCAAGAGGGTATTCGACAGTTGGAGTCTATTAAAAACAAACAGGAGGTGTCACTTTGTACAATGATGGCTCTGATTTATGCCCATAAAAAGAGCCCTCATCCAGGTACGCTCGTTAAGACAATATTGCTTCATGTTTTAAACAGCTGTGTGTGGAGATTGGAGAGCTGTAGACTAATGCTGCCTAATTTAAAAAGGTATATTGCAGATTTACGTTTGACATAGTATCTTGTACTGAATTGAGTGACAGTTATCATAATTATAAACAAAAATACCAAAACACCAGAGTGAAGAGTAAGACTGAATATTAAAATAAAACACTAAAAAAAATAAGTCTGACTTATCTACTGCAATGAAAAATCTTCTATGGAAAAAATTGAATCAAGCTTCTCATGATTATTTTTTACTCTTGTCTGATGTTGGTACTTTTGAGGAGAACTGCAATTTAAGTAGTCATTAACGTCACGCCATTTCTGTCTTTTGAGTTACCCTGATGTGGCTTCAGCCCAGAGGGCAGCTGAGCATCACACAGCTGCTCGCCCACTCCTTCCCCCTCAGGAATGGGAAGAAGAAATTAAAAGGCTCAGGAATCCAGATAAGGACAGAGAGGGATGATTCAGCCATTATGGTCAGGGGCAAAAGATAGACTTGTTAGGGGAAGAAAAAAGAACATCAATTTAATTCCAACACTACCACCACTTAACAGACAGAGTAGGACAGTGAGAAGTGTAACCATGTCTTTAAAACACCTTCCCCCCACCCATCCCTTCTTCCTGGGCTCAGCTGTGTTCCTGATTTCTCTACCTCCTCCTGCCCCAGCAGTGCAGGAGAGCAGCGTTGCAGTCAGTTCATCACATGTTGTTTTTACCACTCCTTCCTCCTCAGAAGGAGGACTCCTCACACTCCTCCTCTGCTCCAGTTGGGGTCCCTTTCATGGGAGACCTCCATGAACTTTCTCTAGCATGAGTCCTTCCCACAGGCTGCAGCTCTTCCCAAGCTGCTCCAGCATGGGTCCCTCCCACATGTTGCAGTCTTCTCAGTGACACAACAGCGTGGGCTTCCCTCAGAGTCCTGGCCTTCTTTGGGAGCAGCTGCCTGTTCCAGTGTGGGGTCCTCCACGGGCTGCAGGTGGGCGTCTGCTCCACCAGTGACCTCCATGGGCTGCAGGGGCACAGCCTGCCCTCTCACCATGGGCTGCAGGGGGGTCTCTTCTCTGCTGAACCTCCCCTCCTCCTTTCTTCCACTGACCTTGGTGGTTGCAGAGGTGTGTCCCTCACAACTCTCCCTCCTCCTCTCAGGTTCCCCTTAAATATGTTATCACAGAGACATGGCCACCATCGCTAATTGGCTCGGCCTTGTCCAGAGGCAGGTCTGACTTGGAGCCGAGGGAGCTTTGAGAGGCTTCTCACATGGGCTGCTGCTGTAGCCCCCTCTCCGCTACCAAACCCCCCCCCCCACCAAACACACACAAACCCAACACACAAATGGAGATCTTATATATGGAGAAAAGAATTTTCTGAATGTTGGTATTCCTTACCCCAATGTACAAGTGGGTTGTTTTGCTAAGCATTTTATTCCCCAAACCAGTTTGTTTATCAGGTAAACTTGACTTGTCATCAAATTATTGCCCTGGTATATTCCCGACTGTGCAGATTTATAACTGTTACTGACAATTTTGTTAAGCAGTATGACGTGAAACAACTCTAAGGACATCACTTAGTTGAGTCCCTGAAGATTAATACTGTAAGGCAGCAAAATTATGCATTTGAAGACTTTCTGAGAAAGTCATCGAAGTAAGAGTCAGACATTTGATTTTAATGGCTCCTAAAAAAAGACCAGAAATGAATGTGGGCAAAAGAGAATATTTGGCAGTAAGTCCCACACACCAAATTAGATTTCTGTGTGCGATTAACCTGATGAGAGCAACTAGCAATAACAATGAGGATGTAACACTAAAGCTAATTTTCTTAAACACATCACATATTTCCCAGGGATTCCAGAACTAAATCATCTTGTGTTTGGCATTTTAGGGCTGTTCTACAGTTAACTGTTTACTTATTTGGCAGACAGTCATATAAATACGAACATTATTGTCAAGTTTCCATTTATCTGGCAGAAGTCTCAGCTACAGATCTCAGGTTTAACAAATAGTGGGGTTCTTGCACAAATGACCATGTTGATGGGTCTTCTTTTATGTCTGTAACTGATTAATAATTTTAATTGGGAGGGATTGCCTGTGTGTTTATCAATATATAATACAGAAAACCATGTTTGCTTTGGACACCCTTGGTTTATGTGGTGCTCTTTTGTAATATTTTGAGATACTATCAACAAAAACTCTGAACAAAACCTTTTCAGATCGAGATGCTATTCTAGATTTGGATGCAAAAATGAAGGAGCAACGTAAAACAGCAGGACAGCAAGCTCTGTACTTTGCTGGCTTATTTTTGTGGCATCTTGGTCGTGAGGACAAAGCCCGTGAATATGTTGATAGAATGATCAAAGTTTCTGGTGGTGGTAAAGAGGTAACTTTTTTTTTTTTTTATGTAAAATAGTAATGGGACCATGTATACTGTGAAGCTAGGCTTATTGCATCAATGCTATTTGGAGGTTCCCTCTAGCTGATTTGTATTCTAATACTTTCTTAATGTCACAAATTCATTTGACAGGGATGAGTAGAATTCCCATAATGAATTTTTTGTCTGCTAAGTATTCATTTTCACTTAATAAATGAGAGTTCTGCATTGACCAATGGAAATAATAGCCAGTTATACCGATTTTGCTACTTGATACTGAGCATCATAACCTAGCAAAAAGCTAAGCGTGATAGTCTCACTAGAGGGAGACATCTGTTTTGAATCTGAAGACTCAATACCCAGAGGATTGGGGATTTAAATTTTCAGCAGTTGTTAAAGGCAAAATTTGCCTAGGGTTTTACTGAATGTAATTTATTTTAAATTCTTTGTAAATGTTGTATGTGGCAGTGTCTTCTGCATTTATATACAGACATCAAAATTCACTAGAATCTTTAATCTTTAAAGAGTTTGTGAAAACTTACCATGTTGGGCTTTTTTCCAAAGGAGGTATCAGCTTCAATTCAAGGAGAGAAAAAACAAACATTTTTTTTTGTAGTTGGATGTCTTCAAGGCAGAGCTGTTAAAATTGAATACATAATTGTTCTCTTATGACACTAGTATTAAACACAAATGATGTTTCTGAATTGTTCCTCTGTGCTTCAGTACATTGCTCAATTTGTAATCTACAGTTTTATGGTTTATGTGATATTATGTGAGTTAGAAATCAGCAACTATTCTAAACATTAATTTCTGAAATTATATTATGAATTTAAGTAATGCCTTAGATCATGAACTGATTATTCATTAAAATTGGTAGCAATTTTTAATTACTGGCTAGTTTTTACTAATGAAGAAATAATTAAGGACATCACAAAGCTTTAACACATTAATTTCTAAAAAGACTAAGGATACGCCATTTTGGTAAAACAGCAGTATTTATGACTTCGTTTGTTGAAACCGTAGTAGCTGGGTTTTGTTTGCTTGGTTTTGGTTTTAAGAGACCTTATTTGGGAGTGTTGCTTAGTAGAAAATATTTCCAGCTGAAGTATTTAATGGATTTCAAATAACTAATTTATTTTTTTTTTACAGAGGGACAGGCACGTACATAAAAATGTACATTAGCATTTAGATATATAGAAAACAAATAGTTTGTCTTTTTTCTAAATTCACTTTTGCTTAGCCCCTTTCCTAGTTGGACAATACAAAGTTATGTGTGCTTCAGATTTTTTGGGAGGTGGTTGGGGTGCTTGAACTTAGTGAAATATGATTTTCTTAATACATACAGTTCATTTTGATAAGATACTTTATGTACTCCTTATATAGAAGTAAAATACCTCCCTTTTTTTACATGCTTGTATATGAATTTCAGCCAGTTTCTGTTGTTTAACAAAATCATGACCTTGATTGCTAGCAATTACAAAATATGGCTCTTCTACTAAGCTTTGAATTTTAAATACATGACTCACTTCCTTAATTTTATGTTACAAAAGAGCTAGTGATATTTTATAGTTTAAATTTTTGTTTTGATGACAATTATAGTTTGGTTAAATAATCCAGCACTTCAGAATAGATTTTTATTTACTTAAGCTATAATTAAATGTCTGGAACACATACGAGAAATAAAATTCATTAATTACATGTAATCATTCCTTTAATGGAAGGACACATTTTAACTGTTAAAAGTTCTAAGTACTATTTTTTTTTTTTTTTATAATAATGTTGGGGATTTGAGAAATGTCAGGTCTTGCACACAGGTTTTTCTTTTTGATCAGACACTAGAAGAAAAAGCAGGTTTCTCTCTTTTTTCAGCACACCGTATGTTTCTCAGTGTCTCATACAAACAGGATCTTAAGAAAACATTCTGCAGAAATGTTTGCGGAAAATATTCTTACGTCTTACGTGATCACTTCTGCAAGGTTTTGTTCTGTCTGTTGAGCATGTTAGATTAGTTCAGTGCCATTGTGGTTTGTTTTTTTTTTTTAATCCTGTAAGTAAAGATACTATTTGATTAATTTAATGCTGGAATGAATTACTGATATTTTAGGTTATGCTGTAGACTGGTTATCATTTTAAATATATATTTTAAATAGTTAACAATAGATACTTTAAGACCTATTTTATTTTTAGGTTATTTCTACTTATTACTGTATCTAGTATACTTTTTTTACTACTTAGTAAAGGATTACAATTTATATTGTGTTGTTTATAGGGATTGATTTTGAAAGCATGGCTCGATGTCACCTGTGGGAAAGAAACTCACATTAAAAAAGCCGTGAAATACTTCGACGAAGCACTGCAGGAAGGCAATGATGTTTTTGCTCTGCTTGGTAAAGTAAGTTTACTTCATGATTTTAATGCTTCCTAAATGTCATATCAGTCTTGTAGAGTGATTAGAGAGGTGCTGAGAAGAGTTTTCTGTAAGTCAGTTTGTTCAAGGAGTAGAAATATAGCTCAGTCATACTCTTTTTGTTCAGAGGAACATGATGAGCTTAAAGTGTGTTAAAATGATGCACTTTTTTCTTTTTTTTTTTTCTTTCAAGAAAATCATCTACCAGATGATACTTCAGGGTCCATTAGACACCAGTGTAAAAAAGAAAGGTATAGATTAAATGGAGTCAGTCTAAATCTATATTGAGATTATAATTTTACTATGTACATAAGAAAAAACATTTTTATTCACATATTTATATGTAAGAAATGAGGTTTCAAGTTGCCTGAAAATTTAAAAGTATGTGTGATCTTTTCGTTTTTGCACGGGACATCTATCCACATTACAGAATTGCTATGTGCCATGGCAAAAAGTAGTAGTTAAATACTGTAGTGTGATCATCTATGAACGTTGTTAACACTCGTTTTTAATCATCATTAGTCTGTTTCAAGTGTTTGTTTTGATTATATTTCATTAAGGGAGAGGCATGAATTGTTTACACATTTTTGTGTTTCAGAGTATACCACTTGTTTATATCACAGACATTCTTACTCATTATTATAATGTTTGTTTCAAATTCTAAAGCGAAATGCGGAAAAAAATTGTTCAATGAAAATATGAAGACTAAAATTCAGGAGAGTGTGCACAATCATATTTGGTTAGGCATGTGTGCTTGGCTGTATGTGGACTCTTGAGTTCAATTACCAGTATATCTCAAAATTAGTTACTGCAATTAGATTTTAGACAGGCAGCTATCTTGCTACAGCTTAAGAAATTAACTCTCAGAACCTACTATATTTGCACCATATGTATCTCAAAAATATGAAATAAAATGGCATGCACACAGTCACTTGGAATATGGTAAGTAAATTTTGAGCATCAAAGGAAAATAGATGGCAACGACATCAGTGACAACTGGCAACAGTAACAGTGACGTACTGAGGTGTGGGTTTTTAGATGGTACATACCTCAGGGCTTGAAGAAATGTTTAATCTGTGAGTTGTGTTCAGTATCCTAAAATTGTGAGATGCTTTATACAAAGTTATTTGAAACCTAATAAGACAATTTAACTTCTCAGCTACATCTCTTTTTCTTGCTTGGAACTAGTAACTTGCAAATGCTGCAATTACCTTTGTTATAGAGTGCTTACCACACACCAGGCTTTTCACATCATCTTTTGCTATTTGATTGTTGCAGTTCTCTAGTTGTGGTTGATGCTGAAGTAAAACTATTACTTAAAGAAAGATTTTTCCTCACTAACTCTTTTCCCTGGTTTCTGGAGGAAAGAACTTCTGAATTTTCTCACCTGTATGAGTGTACAGACTTTTGATGTGACTTCTCTTCCTTCCATTAGGCACAGTATTTTGAGGTCCGACAGAATTATTCAGGAGCTTTGGAAACTGTGAACCAGATAATTGCAAACTTTCCAAACTTCATTCCTGCTTTCATAAAGAAAATGAAGCTACAACTAGCCTTGCAGGACTGGGAGCAGGCAGTTGAAACGGCACATAGGTTGAGTATGAAGTAGCACACCACTAATTGTGTTCTTGGTGTATTTACACTGTAAGAACACTTTGAAACAAAAGGAGATAGGTTTCCATTTATTTGTAATGAATTTGAATTCGTTTAATCAGTTGTTTTAAAAAAATAAATTTAAACTAAATTAAGTTTTATTAGAACCCAATTGCAATTCTGTGAGGATACTATATCAATATATGAATTCATTTGGATAGGAGAGGACCTTTTTTGAGATAGGCATGAAGTAACAAAGCTGTGCTTTCAGTTGAGAGCTAACTTAAAGTGACTGTGCAATACAAGTTATTTTATTCCCCTTTTATGATAAAACAGGTGATTGAGCAAAGGTTTTGTTTTGGTTTCTTTACATTCATGTTTTGTTTGGCTTTAGACTATTGCAGAAAGATGCCTTCAATTTAGAAGCCATAAGAATGGAGGCCCTGCATTATCTGTGTAGGGAAGGAAAGATATCTGAGGTGAGTCTTTTTATTAGCAGACTGTGCATAATACAGCCTTTGTAGGGACTAGATGCCACATTCACTATCTTCTTTATGTCTTCTTCTCATATACTTTGTCTGGTCCTGTGCTATACTACTTACCTTCAGGAAGAGGTATATTCACCTATTCTGACTCAAATGGCTGTTCTAGCTTATTGTTGGGGTGTTTTCTGGATGCCAAGGGAAACATAATTTTTTACCTCCATCTTTCCAGAGAACAGGAATCAAGCCAAACAGAGGTCTCCTCTGGACAGTTAATTGAATCATGTTGATTTGAATCATCAAAACAATCTTTTATTATTTAAATGCACTTCTGGTAAATGCAAAGTTATTGTAAGCTTTCCATTAATTTTAAGTATTTTATTAATTGAAATAAGGGAAATAATGAGGTCTTGTAGTGATAAATTTTTGGAAGGGGGTCATAGTCACTTAACAACAGTCTGTGATATTAGGTTGTATAATATGTGCTTTGTTCACCCTTTTTTGACTATTACTGGGGTTTTTTTAGCTTTAAGAATTCTCTTTAACCTTTCCTTCTACTCCCAAGATCCTTTTCTGCACAGGGATATATGCATGCATTTTGTACATATGATGCTTGTGCCATTTTTCAGGAAATTTTAAAATACATTATCTGAATTGTTACAAAAAAATCATTAAATATTTTAAAATATATTTTTCTCATTATGCAAACATGCTGCTATAATTTAAGTAGAGATTTAGCAAAAAATGTAAACCATTTTCAGTGTTTTGTAGGTTTTTTTCAGGTTCTAGAGAAAAACGTTGTTTAACACATTTTTAGTTATTGCAAAGAACTCTTTAGTCATTTGTATATTTATAATCAAATTTAAGTCTTACTCATACACAACCATAGGAAATACAGAGAAACAGTAACAGTTGCAGTCTCCAATTCAATAAAGCTGTACATTGCTGGACATGGTAGGGTGTAAACAAAAGATTCTGGGGTAAAATGTCACATGTGACTAAGAATCATGCCTAGGAAAAAAATAAATAACCTGATGAGATTTAAATATGATTCAGGTGTGTACTTCTAAAATCATATTAAAAAACACCTATGTACCTTATCATTGTAACCCAAGAAGTTAGTCTAAAGTACCTTAGGTGGTTTGAGAAAGTGTGATGTTAAAAGTCTGAACATCTGGAAGTGCTTTCATTTTGAGCATGTGTGTCTGTATCACACTGAAGCCCAAACAAGATTCACAGATCAGTTTCCTCAGACTATCTTGCTTTATGGGACTCTTCCTGTATGTCAGATTCAGCTCAAGTCTTTAACTCTTTTTAGAGCATGTATAGAGGACACAGGATCTACTTTATTGTCGCTTTACTATTACCGAGTATTTTTCTAGGAATTCCAAAATAAATCTTAACTCCTAGCCCTGAAAAGTTCTGAGTTTAAATTTCAAGATATTATTGCATAGTAAAACATGTGACTAGTTTTTAGTGAAAACTGTTCAATTGTCCTAATCTGTTAATTTTTTCTATGACATATTCTCCAAGGCTTCAGTAAGACTGGGAGACCTAATAAAAGCACTGGACAGGTTAGAACCACGTAATTCACAGCTCTTCTGCAAAATGGCTTTAGCTTTCAGTAGAACAGTGAGTATGCTTTTTTCTTAAGCAGCATACAACTATCTATATATCCTGGTTTTTTTTGTTTTCTGGTAGACAGATGTTCAATGACTACTAAAAAGTAGAAGAATGTAGACAATTGAAATAGATTACATTGTGTAGCCTTTGGTAACTATGTTTTTGAAGTTTTACATTCAGTATGAATTACAATACTTAAGCCATCTCATTTCAAAAATGTTTTTACTGCTTGCTTTTAAATGAGAAACAGGTTTCCAATGGAAATTACACTCAAAAGTCCACCAACCATATTCTTAATGTAAGAATGTGACAAGGTTAATCACATAGTCTTGAAACTGAAGGTTTCTTTAATCTTTGTATTTATCAGAATCATTTTAAGGAAGCATTCAAAGCAGTATCAACTATTCCTTATTGTATGGTATTGTATATTTATGTTTGACACCAGCACACTTTAATGTCACAAGTTTTGTATAATTACTACAGATTACATTAGTCTTATATGAGATGTTGTTGTCTTAACTGCTACAGCAATATTTGGTGTGTTTTTCTGCGTGAATCTGAAAAATAAGATA
Source organism: Strix uralensis (assembly GCF_047716275.1). NCBI lineage: Eukaryota > Metazoa > Chordata > Aves > Strigiformes > Strigidae > Strix > Strix uralensis. The sequence continues at coordinate 24,696,690 of NC_133977.1, forward strand.
AACTTAAGGTTTAAAGATTATTCTTACCATTAGTGTGGCCGGAACCAGCTCATCCTTCAACATACACTAACCTTAGTTGAAAGAGCATTTGATTTGGCATCCAACAATGCAGAATTTGCTACTGAACTTGGCTACCAAATGATTTTGCAAGGGAAAGTGAAAGAAGCTTTAAAGTGGTACAAGACTGCTATGACACTTGATGAAACAAGTGTTTCTGCACTAACTGGTAAGGTCTTACACTTTCTTCTGGTTTTTACTGGTCTTAAGACACAGACAGTGCTTTTTCGATCAAGTTTTCCTTACTACTGCTACTAGGAAATTGTAGAACTATTAGAACAGGAGCATTAGACAGTACTACCTGATTGATGTTCTGCTGTCTTCCTTGTAGCAACAGTTTCTCCTCAGTGGATATGTATTTTGGTATTCCTTGTGAAAAATGAAACTTTTCTCTTTTAAATTAGAATTCCAGAAGTAATGGTAAGGACAGAGATGTGGCTGTATTTTTATCTTTTTAAAACTTTATTTTATTTCTATAGTGCCTAAGAACTATAGAGAACTCTTAGGCACTACAAAAATAAAAAATTCAAGAGCAGTTGATAGAACAAGCAGTCCATGGCTACATATGTGTCTAAATTAGATTGAAAAACATAATGAAGTCAAAACATCTGATACTTTTGATGTACATGTTATGTTCTTTGGAAAAAAAAAAAAATTGCTTTTGATGCAGTTCAATTGCTGTCAAGTAAATGGAGAGTAAATGTGGCATACTTGCTTCACAGATTTTCCCCTGAATTTTTCTCCATGACTAGGCCATTGCCTTCTAACCTAAAACTTCAAACAGTATGAAAACTTTAGAGAGTAGGGGTGGTTTGTGCATGTGGTTGGGGATGTGTGTGGGTTTTTTTAATTTCATTTTGCTTCTTGTACTTGTTCTGAATTTAGAAGCTGAACTTTATGGTGCTTCTACTTAGTCTAGAACCAGTTGAAGATTTACCGTTTTAAACTTTGTAATATAAGGGATGACATCTTTCCATGAAACTGCTCTATAGCATTGCATATATTAATGTATCAATTGTGTATCATCTATCCTATGTGTTTCTAAGTACATAAAGTCTGCATTACCAGAAGTCTTGATCTATTCTTCCTTCTCCTGTCACCACTTTGTGAAGAGGTTGAGGAGACAAAAAGTTAATTCTGGAAAACAAAGCATGTGCCTGACTAGGAAGACAAATCTGCCATAAAATGTTTAAATATGTTACAGGAATTATCCGTTGTCAGCTAATACAAGGGCAGTTAGAAGATGCAGAGCAGCAGTTGGAGTTTCTTAATGAAATTCAACAGTCCATTGGGAAATCTGGGGTAGGAGACATCTTCCTTCATTAAAATGCTTTGATTACAATCTGAATTGTGGTCTACTAGCTGCTTCACGTTCTATATTTCAGTCACTTCAACAGAGCATTCTTCATGGACTACCATTAAATCTAAATTTCAGTTCTTCTTCCTATCAGTCTAAGTTGATGTGTTGCCTGACTGCAACACAAGGCTGTTTGCTTGCAGAACAAAAACATCATTGCCTTCCGGCAGTGCTTTATCTCTGAAAATAAGTTTTAAACATCAGGAACGGAGGGATATTAATTATTCTCAGGATTTTGCGCTCAGAAAAATTTAGAGCTTCTTGCACAAATTAAAGGAATGCATTGATACAATAACTAAATGTCTTACAGTATACATAAATACAAAGAAAAAATGGCTAACATAATAATTATGTAATATTGTATGAGTAACAGATGAACATATTGGAGTATGGAGAATGTTTGATTTCTTCTTTTCTGCAGGAATTATCTTTCTTGCGTGCAGTCCTAGCTATGAAAAAGCATAAGAGACAAGAAGAAGTTATTGCCTTATTGAATGATGTTCTGGATACTCACTTTTCATCTTTGCATGGTTTTCCTCTTGGTGTGGAATATTTTGAAAAACTAAACCCTGATTTCTTGCTAGAAATCATTAGGGAATATCTTAATTTTTGCCCAGCACAGGTAAGCAGCTGTAGATCACAACTGTATGAAAACGGAAATTATTCTTGGATTTCATTCTGAGATCAGTTAATCATGAAGCAAATATTTAGAAATTTCCCCTCTTAAAATGTGAATTTGTTTGAAGTAAAAGTATGTTTTAAGATATTATACCAGTAGTTAATCAAAATAACTATGAAAATACATCTTTCATGAAGTAAGCTTTTTGTCAGCTCAGGGTATCTTTTCAATACACGTTCTTTCTTCTTTTCAATTTCTTTTGTATGTTGGTAAAAATCAGTGGAATACTACTTTATTATTACTAATTCCAAAGAAGAATCTCACTTTCTTAGATGGCTAATTTTCTGTGACTGAATTTGCTTGTGCTAGTTTTGGCAACAAGAGCATGTAGAACTTAAATTGAAGAGGGACCTGACATATCTAGAGCAGAAGAAACACGTTTAAAGTTTCTTTAAATTTTGTCTTCCTTAAATAAGTTATTGTTCTGAAATAGCTGGGAGCCGACTTTTGTTATCCTGTCAATAGCTGATTTCTAATCTAATTAGAGAACATTTCTATAAATATTTGTTTATGTATAGTTTTAAAATCTAACAGGCAGACAAGTAGTTTTCCATTGTTGTGATCTGTCCCACCATCTATAATGAAATGATAATGTTTGAAAGTCATCAGTAACAATGACAATTTCATGTCACAGATGGAGATAAATAAAAAATGTCATTCTATGAGGTAGTGTCTTGTCTGAAGGTTTCCCTGGGGTATATTCCAGAAGTACTTACTGTCAATGATGGATTTTTAATTTGGAATGAGAACTGGTTTTCCTGAACTACTGTCTGTAGAACGGTTTGTAAAACTAAAGATAGGCTTTTTCTGAAGTTTCATTATTCCTTTATTGCAAAAAGGAATTTGTGGTATTATAGCCAGGTGGTGGAGGCTTCCAGTTTGATAGTGGATTGCTGCTTCCCCATGGCATGGGTCCTGTGGAAATGTTATCTGTGAACAGAAAGATCTTTAGGTTGCCTTTTCTGTTTTTATATATAACAATTAACAACTAGCTAAAGTAATAGAGGAAAGTGAGCAACGTTTCTGATAATGAGCAACTAAAATGTACATTGTACTAGCAGTTCACATGAAGGTAGCTGTTTTTCAGCTGATATTTTCAGTTTGCTGCTAGCAGTATGGGTATGTTCTGTGGCGTGAAATGTGAGGGTAGGGGGACAGGACCAGAACCTTTTCTTCTCATCCTTCTGGTCATTCATTCCAATTTAAACTCTCTTGAAATTTAGTTCGTGTTACCATTGTGTTGGATGAGTTGCCATAGTAATTCAGAGTATGTTGCCAGATGTTTAGGGACTGACTCTTCAGCTTATGTCAGGTCTGAAGTGTTCTATCATCCCTGAAGTCCATGAGGCTGTCTTGTGTTCCTGCTGATATCATGAAGTTGCCCCCTTAAATTTAAAACATACTTTTATATTTCTTCACATTGACAGCTTACAGCTTTTTGGTCTGAAGAAAATGACAATGCTTTGCTGTTGCTCATTTGAGTTTAAAGTGAAGCTCCAACTTAAAATGAAAATGAAGTTCAAAACATGTCGACTGGAGTGTTGTTTTTTGTTATTTTTTTTCCCCACTCCTAGCCTGCAAGTCCTGGGCAGTCTCCTTCACCACTTCTCAAGCACTGTGCTTCTGTTCTTGAAACTGTGGTAAAAACTGTGCCTGGTCTTCATCAAGCTGTCTTTTTAATTGCGAAAGTGAAATACTTGTCAGGTAATAGTTATATGAATGTTTAGCTATATACCTCTTTAGTTTCTTTAATATAAAATGTTAATTTCACACTTTTAAATCATAATGAATATTTTTCTTTCACTGCAGGACACTGCATTACAGCCAAGTGAAGAACATTTGCACTATCTTTTTTTTGATTTGTATGAGCATATCTTAATTGTACAGACACATAAATATGGTATTTTTTAATCTGTTGCTTCCAAAAAAGATCACTTATTGAATGATTTACAGATGAAACAATGGGAAAATACCTTTGACCTGGCTTTGATTTCATTTCATAGCCACATAATACTTCATATATGAGTTTACTCACTAAATGCTCATATGTATTAAAAAAAAATAAATTGGTGAATAATTAATAAATGCTCTATATTTAACCTCTGTATTTCATATCAACTACTTTTTCACTTTTTTTAAATTCCTAGGGGATATTGAAGCAGCCTATAGTAATCTACATTACTGTCTTGAGAGGAATCCTTCTTATGCAGATGCACACTTACTGATGGCCCAGGTGTATTTGGCTCAAAACAATACTAAACTATGTTCTCAATCCTTGGAACTTTGTCTGAGCTACAATTTTGAGGTGAGTTGGACAGAAGAATGAAACCATTTTATTTGGTCAACCATCTGAAGTTACATGTTTTTGTATATAATAATTTTTAAACTGATCTTTTTCTGACTCTTCCACTACAAGTTTACTATCTAAATGTTTATATGAATGTGGTATCTGAATATTTATCTAAGAAATGACCATAAGGACAAAACTAATACCTTATTACAATGTATTGAAATACAAAGGAACTAAAGGGTAGCTTGTTCTCAAATCCTTACATAAATAATAAAAACATTTGTACTTCCAGACTAACCTTGCAAAGTCTTTAAAAGCCAACATAGAAGGACTTGAAAAGTGATCCAGTGTTTTTCTGGACTTTTTGCACAGATGTACTCGCTAATGAAGATGTGCACAAATGCATGAGGGGATCAGAGAGGGGTCTGTAGCTACCTCTTAACAAGTCATGCTGCTTTAAGCACTCTTAACTGTTACAAGAGTAGCCATCTGCTATGCTCTCTTCCATTAATGTCGTATCTTTGTCTATCTTTTCTGTCCCTTCAGAAGCAAATTTGGTAAATTAAGCACAGTATTAGAAAACTCACTGTTTTGCAATGGTCCTCACCAGTTTTATAGCTTGGAGCTAATACATTGCAGTATGGGATTTTTGATTTGTTGACATCAGTAGAACTTTATATGTAGGATTAACACCGAGTTGGGAACACTCTATACAGCACTCACTAGGTCTGAGTTATGCTAAGTCTCTTGACATAGCTTAGCTGAAAAGTGAGAAACTACCATTTCCTTGCAAGCATGCTCCCATCTTGGTTCCATCCTCCAAGTGATGCAAGAAAGCTGAGCATTAATTACCTAGTTAGGAGACACTGAGGCGCTTGCAACTCTGTACACAGTTACATTTCCCTTATCGACATTTCCTTTTCATGTGATATATGTTTTAAGAAGGTGGCGAAATGGCAGGCAGGACTTGTGCCAAGTAATTATTGTATACTTATTTTATTAATAGCCTGATGAAGTGTGCATACAGCAGTGTGGGAGATTCTCAGAATCCCTCAAGATTCAGTCTAGTTTCAAATAATTCTGTAATGAATGTTTTTCTACCCCAAAGTCTCATGTAATAGTTTTTCTTTTTTTTTAATTAAAAACTTAATTACTAGTTTGCATACTCTTTGCAAGTTCTAATATTTTCATGAGTAAATTATTGAAACTGAAATCTGATATATTTGGAGGAAAGAAGGAACCAAGGTCAATATTTTAAAAAAAAAGTCTTTAAAAGGGTTTTTTACTATGCATAAAGTAAAATTTGGAAACTCCTTATCTCATTATGTATTTTTTTAGGTGAGAGAACATCCTGTTTATCACTTAATTAAGGCCCAAACCCAGAAGAAGATGGGGGAATTATCAGAAGCTATTAAGACCTTACAGATGGCAAAGAATTTGCCTGGAATGAGAAAACGTACAGCTTCCTCAAAAACAAAAGGGAAAAAAATTGAAATTGATGCAAGTGATCGTGTGTCTGTCTTCCTAGAGTTAGTAGAAGCTCATCGTTTGAATGGAGAACCGGTAAGATGGCAGACTTGTTAAGACGTAATACACCTCAAAACAGTTTCCTCTTCCCATTAACAGAAGTGCCTATCCTCATTAGTTTGGAATAGAAAACCATAATTTCTTTTACCAAGAGGATTTGCTTGGTAAAATTTCCAAGATGTTAATATCTGACTTGACAGCTCGTACCTTAAATTGTACAGAGAAGAAAAACCTACTTGCAGGTGCTCGATTTTGAGTCTACAAAACCCCTTTAATTTTGAGGAGGAGATACTGTTGATGTTCATTTGCCAGCATCTAGATTCCTATTTTGCTGTCACAATTCTATTAGAAATATTTTTGGATCATGCCCTTATCTTTGTGTAGCAGCATTCCTTACTGTCAGCTGTACCTTAATAACCCGTAGAAAACTACAGATGTATAAGAATATAAGAGAAGCCATATGATCATGTAATTGGAAGCAACCTCTGGAGGTCATCTGGCTCAAAGCAGGACTTAGAGCAAGGTGCTAAAGGCATTGTCCAGTTAAATTTTGAGCATCGCCTTGTATATATACGATGCAAATGTTATTTTCTCTATTAAAACTTTTTCTGGTAGTTCATATCACGCAAATTTTATTTACAAAATCAAGAGGAAAAAACCATTTTAAATGTTTTAGCAAGACAAACAGATCCTATGGATTAGGGTTTTTTTGTGGGTTTTTTGGTTGGTTTGTGTAATGCCCCCAGACATTTATTTACTTACGATGTCTTCATTTTTGGTTGCTCAGTAACAGGAAATACATTAATTCTATTGGTTTTATTATTTGCAGCATGAAGCTGCTATAATACTGCAAGATGCCATAAATGAATTTTCTGGAACTCCTGAGGAACTAAGAGTTGTGATTGCAAATGCAGATTTGGCAGTTGCTCAAGGAGATGTTGAACAAGCCTTGACTATGCTCCGAAATATTACACCTGAGCAGCCTTACTTTGTACAAGCTAAAGAAAAAATGGCAGATATTTATCTTCAGTACAGGAAAGATAAGAAGTTATATGCTGGCTGCTATAGGTAAAAGTTTGTGGTGTGTGTGTATGTCTTCGTAGATGTTTAATGGTAGCATGGTGAGCTCATTTTTTCCCTTTCTACTACAATAAGTCAGAAATGTTTAGTGATATAATGAGTTCATTTGAGTAAGTGTTGTAACATTTAAAACAGTAATTGGAAGTACTATTTTGGAAATATATCTCAGATATTTTGTTTTATTTTCAGAAATAAAAACTAAAATGTGCAGAGGGTAAAAGTGTTGTGCCCTATTTGTTGTTTAGATACCTATATTGACATGTTAAATATCGAGCAAGGTTCTGTCTTCTGTTTTCAGAGACCTAGTAGAAAAACTGCCAAGTGCTCATACTTTTCTTCTTCTTGGTGATGCATACATGAATATTCAAGAGGTAAGTGCTTGCTAGAGATGAATAGAATGATTGAGTCATTTGTTGACATTGGCAAGTTGAGACAATGTAGCATGCTGGCTCTTATTGATTGGTAGTTGGCAAACAGAAACTGCTTTAGGATGTAAGACAACATAATTACTGGGTACGAATGTAACTGTTCTAAGTTCAAAGAAAAAGATGTTGAAAATGCATTTCTTCCAATAACTGGGTGAAAGTCAAGGAGGGAGTTTTATCTAGAACATTGACTCATGAGACTAACAAAATCTAAAGTGAGAGCTAAATTAAATTCTAAACGTCTTCAACTTCTTTCTGAAGAGTTTTGAAGCTTAGAATAATTCTAGGTAACTTAGTTGTCATATTGAAAGTTTTACTTAAAAATCTTAAATTATTGAATCCCTATACATTTTTTACATCCTTTGATTTCTTGATGAACTGGAAATGTTATTCAGTGTTTGTAGAAGACAGTGCAGTCAAGTGGACATAGGAATTTGAAGGATACACATTTAAATTCATATTTTGAAAGGGTTAGGACATACAACTAATAGTTTAGATTGTTAGTTTGGGGATCTCTACGTGATTAATGGTTGTTTACTTATTAATGTTTATGTGTAGTTTTCCCTTTAGTAAAGAATGATAAAGCCAGAGGGAATTTGTTTAGATCTGCTATAACATGGCTAGAGGAGAGAAATGGATGGTTGTCCAACACAGTAATAAATTTGCATAAGTTTGTTAACTAGTGAAAATAGTAGTAGAGAAATTTCAGTGGAAAAATAATCACATTAATTCAAACTCTTTGCCAAGTTCTCTCCCCGTTCTTGATTAGCATGGAAATGTAAATTTACATGGGCTTTACACTTCCTGCAATGTCATAGTGACCATTCTTCTCTCAGATGTATTGTAGCTTATGAACCAGTAGTACTTGCCAGTCATTCCTGGAGATGTTACCAGATTTAGTTTTCTTCATACACCTTTTATCTTAATTCTTGACTTCTGTGTTTTTATCTTCTATTGCTGAAGCCCGATGAAGCCATAGAAGTCTACGAGCAGGCCTTGAAGAAAAATCCAAAAGATCCAGCTTTAGCAAGTAAAATTGGAAAAGCCTTAATCAAAACACATAACTATTCAAAGGTATTCTATAAGTACTGTATTAGGCTAATTAATATTGTGTCCATTATTGTCAACATGTGGGCTTTGCCTAATTTTGTTTTCAGGTTGGGTAGAAGCATTCCACTTCAAAGCGCTAAACAGACTTTTTATCCTGAAAGTAAGTTTGTAGATCCCCTTCAAAATGTCTGGTCACTCAGCTATGTGGCTCTTGCACAGGACAGGGAAGCGAAGAAAGTATTTTGGGACAGCCTGGAAAGGAAGCAAGCAGGGCTGTAGTGCTGGGGAAATGGTGTGATTTTACCCTTAGTGCTTACATTCAGGAATCTTGAACTTGGGTCTTTTATGTTTTGTTTACATCTCACAGAGCCTTTTATTACAATATTCTTAAATAGTCTCCACGTTGCCAAAAAGACTTAACTGTTTTGTGCTTACAGTACTCTCACGCATATGTGCTGTGAAGGAAGCTGAGAGTTTCTTATTTCTTTTTTGGAAGAAACCAACATCCTCCCAAGTTGGCATGTACATTCTATACAAGAGGCTTTGACATGGATTGATAGACAAGTTGCAGAGGAATCAGTGCCAACTTCCTAATTTTCAATATCTGTTCTTTTTTCTAGTCACTTGTATTGAAATAACAAACAATAAATGGGTACAGAAAGAGTCTGGGAGACCAAGTAAGAGAAGTGGCTCTGTGTTTTCTATCAGCAGCACCTCTTCCATAAATGCTTAGTACTATCTTCCTCTGTACTTACGGAAGTTATTTCAAATAATGGTGTCTCTATATTTTGGACCTGGCAGAAGTTAGGAGGAGGGCCACAAAGATGATCAGGGGGCTGGAGCACCTCCCCTGTGAGGACAGGCTGAGAGAGTTGGGGGTGTTCAGCCTGGAGAAGAGAAGGCTCCAGGGAGATCTTATAGCGACGTTCCAGTACTTAAAGGGGGCTACAGGAAAGATGGAGAGGGACTCTTTATCAGCGGGTGTAGGGATAGAACGAAGGATAATGGTTTTAAACTGACAGAGGATAGATTTAGATGAGATATAAGGAAGAAATTCTTTACTGTGAGGGTGGAGAGACACTGGAACAGGTTGCCCAGAGAAGCTGTGGCTGCCCCCTCCCTGGCAGTGTTCCAGGCCAGGTTGGACGGGGCTTTGAGCAACCTGGTCTAGTGGAAGGTGTCCCTGCCCATGGCAGGGGGATTGGAACTAGATGATTTTTAAGGCCCTTGCCAGCCTGAACGAGGCTATGATTCCATGAAATCTATTTTCTGCATTGGATTCAGGACAGGACTGTTCTCTCCCATCATCACTTCTTTTCAGATTTAATACTAATTGAAGGTTCCAGTCTGAGTTTGTGTATTACCAACTCAGATTAAGTGACACCTGCGCATTCAAGCAATGCACTATGCCATCTTACCTGTTTAAAGTTGCATGTTTATTACCATTGTGCCAGCAGGTTGACTAAGAAGAAACATGGTGTTAGCCCCATGGAGTAACCCCAAAACTTCTCTATCTTCTGGCACTGTCTATTTAATAGATTTTTTTTCAGGAGAATTAATAACCAAGCAAGTTACCAAGCAGTGACTGGGGAGTTCTGTTGCATAGAAATCCTTCTACAGATTTCATTCTTACCATGTTGAATGTGAAATATTCAGTGTGTTGTTCCAGGGAATATACAGTTTTTGTATTTGTGATGTATGAGCAGGTTCTTGCATTTGTGCAATGTGATTGGTCAACTGCACTTACACTGTTTTCAGGTTGGGTAGAAGGAAGCCTTTCACTTTAAAGCACTAAACAGTCTTTTTATCTTGAAAGTAAGTTTGTAGATAGATCCCCTTCAAAATATCTGGCCAAAGGCACAGTTACATTCTGGTGGATACAAATCTGGTGAATTGTAGTTCTGGTGACTTGCAGTTTATGTGGTTTTGGGCCTGCACTCAAACCCATGTTTAATTACTTCTCCATTGACCCAGTTTTACTACATCTCCTAGCCTTAAGATTGGCTAGGACAGTAGTAATGGAGGCTTTAACTTATTGTAGGAAAAACAGAAGAAAATGTTTGGGGAAAACATGAAGGAGCAAATGATTTTATTTGGGCAACCTCAAACTACTGGAGGGTGTGTCCAAATTGTGTTTTGTGTTAGAATTTTCACTTGCTTCTGTTAAGTCAGCATTACAAGCAGCTCAGTATATGATTCCTATATTGCTCCATGATACTTCAAACATTTTTAGTGTATGTGTAATAATCTAATGTACTCTGAGGGTTCCTCGAGTAGTTACAGAAAAACTTGTAATCTATATGGTGATGGGTGTTTTATGGACTTTGATTTTTTTTTTTTTTATTTTGCGACTTCACCTATATTATGCTTAGGATGCTTAAGCCTAAATAGGTAACCTGCCTGATATGTGCATTATTAAGCATGTTAAAACATGTTCTGTTTTAAAACAATGAAAGTTAATAAAATATTTCAAATTCATAGTTTATTGATCCATAACATTGCTTTTTGTTGTGAGTAAATATTTGACTTTTTTAATTGATATGATTGTCAGTTTTTATGTTTAAAAATGCAAAGTAAGAAGACTCCTTTCTATTAGATTATGCTTAGTTGGTATTTTTAAACTTTTCATTACTACTTTTTTCTTCATGTTTTGCAGGTAGACTTTGGGAAAATATTTGTCCTTTGTATACAGTAAACCAGAACTTTATAACTCCAGTCTGAATGGAATTATCGAACTTCAGCAGCTAATGAAAACGTAGTTTAATTGGCAGCGATCCTGTCAAAGATAGAAAGTGATAATGTGGTTAGGCTATGTAAATGCATGTTTCTCAAAATGTGGGCTCTAGTTATTCTATTTATCTTTAATTTGACATTACATGTTTGGAAGCCTGAACTTGCAACTAAATAGCATCTTTTTTAATACAGTATTTACTAGAAATCACTTTTCTACATCTCTACAAGAGAACTGAAGAAAGAGAAAACTCTAAGCAGCATGTAATTAAATATCTGAGTAGCAAGGTTGTTGCCTTTAAGATTTGTCTTTAAATAATAATCACACTTTTGTTTCTTCCTTTTAGGCAATCAGTTACTATGAGGCTGCATTGAGAAGCGGTCAACAGAATTTTCTTTGCTATGATTTGGCTGAGCTTTTAATGAAACTGAAGCAGTATGAAAAGGCAGAAAAAGTACTTCAGCAAGCTTTAGACCATGAGCCTGGTAGGAATGTTATTTCTTTACAGCAAGACATACAATTTCTACTGTTTGTGTTTTCTCTGTGACTCTAAGGAATAAACAAGTTCCATATAAACTTCTTCTTTAACTGTAAAACACGGGAAATTATTAAGTGATAAATGAGAAATGCACTCTAAAGTAAACTTCACTTGCATTTAAAGGTGCTTTTGCTAGGACTTTTAAACTTGGAACATCTGTGGGTAGATGAAGTCAGTAAATGCAATAGCAGAGCTGCACATGTGCAAGGTTCTTTCTCTTCTGTGCTAACACATGTTCTGATTGTGAATTGATTAGGTAGAGATGAGTCATTGCTGCTGTTAGGAATGGTTGTTTAGGTGGTAAATGCTACACAGTATCCTTAGAGCAAAGAGATTGGACTGGTGGAAGATGTCTCTTAGGATCCTGTTTTACATATTAAGAATATGCACTTACAAAGATAAAACTTTTGGATTTTTTCCCTTGTTTTTGTTAAAAGGCAATTAAGAAGTTTTAAGGTGTTCCGTGTGAGATATTGAGCCATGCCCTTAAGGAAGTCTTTTTGCAGTGGTTTAATTGTGTTTGTTGACTTTTGTGTCTATCTGAATACAGAAACAGTTAGTATTATCAAGTCTTATTACTAGTCCCTTCTGTAAGCTTTTCTTCTGTCACTATTTTACTCCTCTTTCATAATGTGCAGGGCAGTGTTGGTTTTCTGTCTTGTTTACTTCTTACTGAAAAAATCCTCTCATTTAATGTTATATTCCTGTCTTAGTTAAGCCTTTGAGGATCTGGCTAACTTAATAATCATGCTCAAGACAGCTTGATCTTCTAGTGTGGAAAGATAAATTAGCAGTAAATACAGTTTGCCCCATGTACTACAAAATCTCTTCCATCTTACAATGAAACAAAAAATACATAAGACAGTATCCTTTTTGTACATCTTTGATATACATGCATTCTCTACATGAAAAAAAGGTATATCCCATTGGCTGGTTGGGAAAACTATTGAGCAGTTTAATATCTTTTTTTAGTAATGCTAAAATACCCTTCATTTGTGAAAGAAAAATGAAATATAGGAAATGTACTGGAAGGAATGATCTTACATGGTTGGCTACACGGCCTAATCTCTGATTTGGAATAACAAGTGTCAATTACAGCACTTTGAAGACAGTTTGCTAATAGAGTATAGCTCAATATACTCACTTTTATTTTTTAAAATTCTAGTAAAGATAAAACTTGGATTTTGGTGGCTTTTATGTTTTAACATGGAACTGTGCTCAAGACACCACTTTGTCAGTAGATTAACATGAGTACAAGCCAGGGAGAACTTGTATTTTTCAAATATTATTTTATGCATATATATGTTTTAACCATTATTCAAAAGTACCTTGCTGCTTTTTGAGTAGATACTGAAATATTTAGTTCAAATAACTGTATTTGTGTCTGTTCCAGACTGTAGCAAAAGAAAGGTAGTTTGAGGTCTGACTAGAAATTTCATCAGGCAATCTTATGCTTTTTGGGTGTGCAGTAGCATTCAGTGAATCAGTTTGGATATTTTTCATTGACTTTGAGGAGGATTTTTAAACAAGAAATGTCAGGAGTGGCTTTATTTCCTGTCCACTTAAATCAAAAGTTTTCTTTCATATTTCTGAGAATACAAATAGACTAGACAGTCAATTTTTTTTGTATTCCTTTTGCATCTTTCAATGTTTTTAGTCTTGAATCTGTTTGTAGGTTGTAATGTTTACTCTGCCCACTGACAACACAGTCAAACAACAGCCAAATCACAGTCCTAAATACATAAGATTGAGCTGTGAATTTTTCACTTAAGCTCCTGCCTAGAGTATACGGAGAGCTTCGTCTTTCTTTGACTTAACCAGAATCAGTTCTTACAAGAATGTCTGTTTAATGTAATTCTTATAGTTAACGAGTTGTCTTCTCTGATGGAAGATGGACGTTACCAGGTGCTTCTGGCAAAAATTTACAGCAAAATGGAGAAGATTGATGAAGCTATTGTTTCATTACAGCAGGTAAAGGGAAAAACAAAAAAAACCTATGAAATCTTGCAATGTCCTTCCTTTTATCCCTGTTTTCATTTTTATCCCAGATTCTAACTGTAATATTTTTGTGAATGAGGAAAACTCATACATGGTAGGGTTAAAGCACCAGTGACTGGTGCAAAATGGTGGTTAGAAAGTCTAAGCTTTTTGTGAGCAGTGTTATCTGAATTTTAGATCAGAATGCAGGCTTTTACTGGAAGCCTGCATTTGTACTATGCCTTCATTTGCCTGTGGAGCATAGCTTTAGCAGAGCAGGTGAAAACAAAATTGACTGTGGGCACAGCTAGGTTATGTATCTTTAGCTCAGCATTTAACACCATTCATAGAACAATCTGAAACAGCTTTCGGTGCCTATCTGTCATTTTGTGGCACCACTGTTTGTTTTAAATAACAATAATAAGATCAGTTCATCCTGGAGTTGAATATTTTAGCTTAGACTGAGGCTTGAAAGAACAATGGTGGAAGTTAGAGATAATTTAATCCATTTAGAAGATGCTTTCTGAACACAAAGGCTGAGCAAGAGGTTGGATCAGTACATTCCCTTCAATTATACCTCCACTTTGTTACAGAAACAGTAAGCCTTGATAGCATCTTCTGACAAGAAATTATGTAGATTGGTTAGAAAGATAATTGTACATAAGAGTTAAAATCCTACTAATGCTGCTATTTAATCTGTTGTTAAATGCTTCTTTTTTCCTTATAATGTACTTTTTTCTTTCTCAAAGCTGACTTTTTTCCCCCCATTCTCCTTTAGTAAATTTCCCCCAGAGCAGCCTACTTCTCTCACTCTTTTCTTTACTTGTTTAGTTCTTTCAGGTTTCTCGCTATGTCACTCTTCAAAAACTTTGTGTTTGTCTCTCTCCCCTTTCTTCTTTTGTTGTTTTTCTTACTGCCCTCAAAACTGTCCTTCCTTGTACCTGTTCTCTTTGAAATATTTTCCTGCTCCTTTTCTTTTTACTGCCACATTTGTTTACACAAAACCACCTGTATTTTGATTTTTTCAGCAGGGCTAACTGCTTGACTGTGTTATTGACTCTTAAACAGGTTTCATCCTTTGGTTTTCAGAGTGATGTTAGAAGTTCCCTCCAGATTTTACTTTTGTGTTTTAATTCCCCTTCCCTGCTAGGCAAAATGGTAGGGGGGTGAGAAGAAGCAGAATAATATTAGTGCTTCCTTCTCCTCAACTTGTGAACTTCAAAGTGAGCGAAGCAGCTCTGAGATTTTTATTTCCATGTTAAGATAGTTACCCTTTTTCTGCTCAAGCAGTTTTATATCTCTTGTGTGTTAATTGGCTAGAATTCCAGTTGAAATCAATGAAAACTTACCAGGCATAATCAGAATTGAGCATAGCTATTTCCTTATCTGCCCTCTTTTGGGGCATCTGCTATTAAGACAGAGCTCTACCTCTGTGCTTCTGCAAGACTGTTCTTAATCCTAAATGAAGGACCTCAGAAAATAAAATTTGAAGGTTTTTGCTTTTCTTTTTTTTTTGCTGAGTTTTCTGTGCTTAATAAATGAGTTAAGTACATACACCTTCTAGGTTTTGGCCTTTGAGATCTTGTTTATATGCCTTAGCAAATTTAAGGAAAAAAAGGAAAAAGGCATGTAACACTTCTACTGAATATTTTTGATGTAGAAAGGTAGCTTGGAGACTAAGGAAGTTCTTAACGGGAACCCATGGAGATGATAAAATAGTTTGAAGCAAAACTGCTTTGGTTTTTTTTTTTGCTTGTGTGCAAAAGCATTGGTTTTCTCTTTAATAATGAGGCTTTGTTCAATGATGTAATCACAAAAAATGCTGGTGTAGGACAATTCTGCTAGTAATTACAAACTGGAGCATAACCATTTGAATTGGGGAAGAGGTTAGTTATAAATAATGCAAGGCACAGAAATATGGGGGAAATTTAGGCCAATAAAACTGTGTCATCTTTATTCATATAATGTATCTGACCTAAATATTCCTTAGATGATGTATTAAATCAGCTTGTTCATACCACCCTTTTCTTCAAGTACTCAAGGGGTAAACTGGATCCCTCCCTGGCTTTTTGCTTTAATGTCCTGTTCCTTATGTTTCACAAAATACTGTGTGTATGATTATCTCAAAGTTATGTTCTATAAAGTGTAGATTATACATTATTGGATTGGCATGCAGTTGTCATAAGGAGCATTTTACAAAAATCTGCATTTCATCTTCTTGAAAGCAGTGAACACTAGGTTGCTTTTCAGCATGTTTTTAATGTGAATTTGGGGGAAGCAAGACAGTTTGAGAAAGGTTGTTGAGGGAGAGATATTGGCGGGATTTGTTTTGTTTTACTTGTTTTCATCAATGTTTTTTATAGCGGAGACATTTTCACCCGCTTTTTTATTTGGGGTTTTTTGTCTATAAAATATGTAGTGTGCTTACAGAACCCTTTAGAAATTTAGTTACATTATTTTAAAATAGATAATATAAAATTTATTCCCCTGAAAATTTCTGACTGTTCACTCCTTTCCTCAACACTAGGCTCGGGAATTACAAGCCAGAGTGCTTAAACGGGCTCAAATAGAACAGCTGGATGCAGTTCCTGCACAGAAACAGTTAGCAGCTGAAATTTGTGCTGAGATTGCAAAACATTCTACAGCCCAGCGAAACTATGAAAAAGCAATTAAATTTTACAAAGAGGCTCTTGTTCACTGTGAAAGCGATAACAAGGTCAGTTCTCCCTCTGACTGTTTTGCCTTGTTTTTCCATTCAGTTTTGATATCTAGCAGTACATTTTTCCAATTATCCACAGTGCAGAAGTATATTTGCAATTTTTTCTGGTTTATGATACAGAACCTTGAACTTTCTCCCCTCCACTGCTTATCATGACAAAATTGTTGTATGTACTGCTAATTTCTGTCTCTTGCACAAACTCCTGATCCAAGTGGTGGTCTGCATGTGCTCTGAGTTGTCCATTAGATCATACAGCGAGCCTGTCTTCATATATCGGTTGAGGACGTGTAAGGTACGGCACAGTAATAATGGAGATTGTTTCAGTCTTGCTTGTTGCCTGTCCTCTGGGATGAAGTCCCAGTGATTTCGGTCAGTTCAGACAGTTTCTGTCTCTTCTGTATCTGTTTTAGCAGTTTTAGACTTTTATCTGGACTTGGTAGGATTCTGACTTTAGTCACAAAATGTTGCTGTTGCTGAGTAGTGATTATTGCACTGCTCTCTTTTCCCTGCACTGTCTCTTTCCCACAAGTCTGCCTATTGGTAAATGCTGGTAAAATTGAGCTTTGTTTTATTCCCCTCTTTCTTCTCCTCTCACAGCCCTGGGTTTTAGAGATAAGAGAGGGAGAAGCGAAAGGCTAAGAAATTTATAATAAGCACCAAAAATAAATAAATACAATTTTTGTCAAATTTCCATGATTTTCTAGCATAAGTGTGTTGTATATTTAAGTGTATGTGAAGACATCTTATTTTGCTGCTTCTTATTGCACAGCTGTCCTATTCACCAGCTGCTGAATTATCAGTATATCACCTGGTTTTAATACTGGAACTGATGTGTTGTGGTTTCAAGAATCTAGGTCCTTCCTAAAGCTACAACTTCAGCATCTTTGAGACAGGCTTTCCTCATGGCATCTTATAAGAATGATGAAGGAGCAGAAAAATAAATTGGGAGACAAATAAAAACATCCTTAAAATCTTCAGAGGAGGGTGACTTCCCCATTCCATCATTAAGAGCAAGGAGACTGCCTGTCATGGTACAGGTACAGCTATGGCTTTTGTGGTATGCCATCCCAGTAATTCAGTATCAAAGCCTTAATCTTTTTTTTTCTTTCACACCAGTACTGAAATACCAGCATGGCATTTCCCTTCAATTCTTGCTAAAATCATACCATTAAGAAATTGCCATTGTTACAAGATACTGTGTACTGACATTTGTACTGAATATTTCTGTTAGATGCACTTACTGGAGATTTTTGCTTTAATCTTACTTCACTAGCAATACAGAATACAACAACATCTTAGAAAAATCTAAGACTGAATTTCTGATTAAGAACTTGTTCCCTGCTTAGAGTACTGAAAGCAAAATACTTTTGGTTACCCGCAACTAGTATAAATGAGTCATCTCACCCTATTTCTATAGTTTCAGTAGATTTGAACTTGTTTTCTTCCCTTCATTTTTAAAAGCATTGCTAGTACAAGGTTAGAATTGAATTCTTTTAGATTACAAAATATGTATTTGAACTGTTTAAACTCTGTGAAGACATCAGGAAATAGGCAGGTGTTTTCTTTCCTTAAAATTATATATGGAAGTGTTGGAAATTCCTTTGAAGCTGTCTGTACCTTGTTTCATCAGAACAAAATCTCCTGTATTCTAGCCAAAGTAACCCAGATTTGAAATGTTGCATTAAACAAATTATTTGGCTAACTGTGAAGAGGTTGCAGTCCATGGCATAAAGGCTTTGGGTTGCGTTGTTTCATTTTACATGGTTAAATCTGGTGGGTAATACCCTACCTCATTTCTCTGACCAGATAAGAGACAATGCAGTTTCCAGATACAAACTTGAAGTGGATCACAGACTGCATCAAGCACATCATTTCATAGTATCATTGTTTTTGGGGTTGGAGTTGAAAATTTAGAGATCAGTTTCAGCCATCAGAATCTAGTATAGAAGTCCAGTTGACTGGCATTCTTCTCTGACATGCCCAAGGCAGGAAGTGTTCCTTGACTAGCAGACTGCTTTTTGGTCTTCCATAAGAAGACAATGGCTTGAAGAAAGCTATCATAATTAAAATTCTTACATGCATGCTATCTCCATATCATTTCAATGCTTACCCACCTGCCTTTCTGTTTCAGAATTATACAGCAGGAGTGACACTGCTTACTGTTTGTCTACTGCTCATTTTACTTTGGTTTAACTCCTGTTTTCTTCAGTGGGAATTTGATTAATCTGTGGTAACTGTTGTGTTTATAAACTTTTCTGTGGCATTTTACTCAGAATAGTCTGTAATGGGACTTCAGCCTTAAGAATGCATGCTTACATACATTTCGGTTTGTTAATATTTATTCTGCAATTGCTTCTCAGAAATGGATCCACACACACACTTAATGTGGTAGGTTTGGAAATGCAAATAAGAAAACTGTTTCTGCTGGAATTTGCTTATACTCCAAAACTAACTGGTGAATGTTAATGAGGTATTTGCTTCTGTCAATTAATTTAAAACTACTTGCATTTCCATTTTTTTCCAAGAAAATTATTCTTACCAAAATACTGTAGTCTTCAGAGCGATGCTATCTGAGCGGCTGTGTTTTCAATGTACCTTCAGAAAATCCCTCTGAAGAAGAAAATTTTTATCTGTTTTAAAGGTGAGGGAATGGAGATGAATTAAATTACTTGACCAAGAGCCCACAGGAAACAACAGAGAAAGGTCTCTCTTTAGAAGAGAAATAAATTTCCCCTGAGGCTCTGAAATCTCAGGTTCATACTGGTAGAACTGAACCAGCTTTCTTCATCTTTGAATCACATATAGTTAAATATTTTAATATACAGGCAATGTTGGAACTTGCACGTTTGTATCTTGCACAAGATGATACTGATGCCTGTCAACATCAGTGTTCCTTACTACTGAAGAATGACCAAGATAATGAAGCAGCAACGATGGTATGTGCTATTATACTAATCCTGTACCAGGAGTTTTTTGAAGTTTGTGTGTCTGCAATGTGATGGGTGCTTAAAATACTTCTTTTACGAAAGCCTACAGCTTCCAATTTAAAAAAAAAAAAAAAAGTGAAAAATCCATTGCAACAAAATGTTTTTCTATTTATGCTGGATAATGATTCAATATAAAGTTTCTAGCAGTCATAGCCTTTGTTCTATCTCAGTGCAAAAATGTGTCTTTAGAAGTACTAGTTGAGTAAAAAGTAGCAGTTGTAAGACTGACTAAAGCATGGCTTAATGCATGTTCTATTAACAATTGACTAATGGTCAGGGAAGACGTTCTTTTTCTAGCACAGTAATATTAAAGCAAGTATATAAAAAAACTTCCACAAGAAAAGAACTGTGTACTTAAGGTGGTTTTACATCCTTATACAATCATAGTTAATCATATTCCTAGTTAACCATTTTTAATCACAGCTGCGGATTCGTTGTACAGGATTTGTATACTTCCTGGCTTAAAAAACAGATCAACAGAGTGAGCAACTTTTGCTTTAACACATTAGCAGCAAAATGATTTTAAGATGGGAATAATTTATTTTCTCACAGCAGTCTAACATCTGGAATTTATCCTAGCATGGTGCAAGAACAGGGGTAATAGCACTCTCAATGTATGTTATTAAATCTACTCTTTATTAGCTACCTCTCAGTGGAGATAAACTGAAATGAAATTATTTGTTTTACTTCCACTGCTGAAGTGGGCTATCATCTTTCTTTTTCCCTACCTTTCAACTAACTTTGCTTTTCTATGTGCTTAATCTGCATTTATGTGAAATAAAATCAGGAGTAAAACTATACAAGTAAAACCACACATATTTGAAAGGTACATCAAAGTGTTTAATTCTCTTTTAGTTTCTACCTTAAGTGAAAAATTTATATGAGCCTGTACCTGCTTGTTATTATCCTGTGTCTGTATATAGTGTTTATTTTCCGGAGAGTAATGAAAAACCCAACTCAGTTTACTTCTTGTGCAGTTCCTGCAGCATTTTAAAGCTGTAGTTTCAGCTCCTCGCTTTGCAGAACTAGAGTTCACTATAAACCACAATTGATAATATTTTGTTTTGATCTCTCTAAATTGGTCAATATTGTAGATGATGGCTGATCTCATGTTCAGGAAACAAGATTATGAACAAGCTGTCTTTCATTTCCAACAGCTCCTAGAACGCAAGCCAGGTGAATATTTAGCAGTGATATTTTTAATTCTTTCTGATACATAGTTCTAATGAGATAGAGCAATAAGTATCTAAAAACCACTTTGTATTATTAAAAAGAAATGTGCTATTTATTATGTAATGGATACTAAAAGATCCTTACTGTATATAAAAACATAAAGCTATTGTAGGGGAAGATGAGAAAATTATTTCTCATAGATACAGTAATTTACTTTGCTGCAATGTAATATGCATTGTTTACCTCAAAACAAATATAGCTAGGGTGTTATTACTTGAAACTGTAAAGCCCTTACCCTTTTGTTTAAGATATCAGGTGCATGAACACAAAGCTAACATTTTATTTCAAGATTAATAAAGAAAACTTGTCTCAGACAGGAATAAGTTTCTTTTAGCAATTTGCAAATTATGACCAGAGAGAAAGCTGCTAAAATCTATGAGAATAGTTCTGTAATGAATGTAAAGCTTTCTAGTGGATTTTGAAAGGAGTCATGGAGTACAGCGAATGTTTTTGTTTGAGTGCTTGTGAAACTGAAGTACAACCATACTTATCTTTGTACAGGTTTTTGTAGAAGTATTGCAAGTATCACTTGATATGTTCATTCTTGTATCTGTGGTTACTATGTAATATGCCTTATGTATTACACCATATACCATTTTTGTATGTGAAAAAAACAAGGCAGGCTCTCTATTTCTTAAGCTATTCATATAGCAAATAACTAGAATTACAATGTCCTAATTATTTGTATATCCAGATAACTATGCAACCCTCTCGCGATTAATTGATTTATTAAGAAGAGCTGGGAAACTAGAAGAAGTCCCAAGATTTCTTTCAATGGCTGAAAAACATTCTTCCAGAACAAAGCTTGAACCAGGATTTCACTACTGCAAAGGACTGTATCTTTGGTACTTGCAATTATAATTAAGATAACTTTTATTTGATTATGCAGTGCATATTTAAATTAACTTTCTTGTCATCCATTATCATTCAAAGGGGCTATGTATAGTGTGATAACTAAGTCATAAGTAATATAGCACTACTTTCCTAATTACTTAAGGTGCTAGGATTTTAGGAAAGGTCTCCTTTGCTCTTCCAAAATACTTTAAAATGAGCTCATCTTCAAAATGTTGCTATTTTATCTGTCTCACATACATCTTTCATATTTCCTGCTTATTAAAAGGATATTCTTGCTGGTTCAATAATATAATATTGCTTACTTTCAAATTTTACAAACTGCTTTTAATCTGCAAAAACAAGTTCCTTGCAGTAGTATGCATGCTGTTCAAACCTTGCAGTATCAGTGTGTGCAAGTGTGTCATCTGTCTTCAAATACTTGGGTTTCTTCTTGGGATTTGGGTGGGATTTGGAGCAGCGAAACTTACTTGCCCAGCTTTAAATATTTTAATTATCTGTCTAGGTATACAGGTGAGCCAAATGATGCACTCCGGCATTTTAATAAAGCTCGAAAGGACAGTGACTGGGGACAGAATGCAGTCTACAACATGATTGAAATTTGTTTGAACCCAGATAATGAAACTGTGGGTGGTGAAGTCTTTGAAAATCTGGATGCTGACATAGGGTAAGTGAATGACTAAATATTTCTTGCGTTCTATCGTCCCCTTCCTCTGCTGCCCTGTAATAATTTACCTTAATTTAAATTGCTAGAACTTTGAGCTTATCTGATGCTTTGAATATTCTACTTGCTATATTGTGAGATATGATCCTAGACTGTAGTAAGTCAGTCTCAAGCAGAAAATATAGAAGATTTTATCTGGAATCATGGTCACTTGCAGTGTTAAAAATGGCTTGTTAGGTTGGAACTGCTGCTGTTATAGAAGAGAATCAGTGTAGAATGCCTACATATCAGAGCTATGTTGTACAAAATGGCATGCCTTTAGCACAGAATTGGCACTAACTCGTAATTAATTTGGTGTATATTAAAAAATGAAGCTTTTACAAACACTTTCTTTCTGATAACAGTAATTCAACAGAGAAGCAGGAGTCTGTGCAGTTGGCTGTGAGAACAGCAGAAAATCTTCTGAAGGAACTCAAGCCTCAGACCATTCAGGGTCACATTCAACTGCGAATCATGGAAAATTATTGTCTCATGGCAACCAAACAAAAATCAAGTGTTGAACGAGCACTGAACACTTTCACTGAAATAGTAGTGGCTGAGGTTAGTAATCTGTCTCATTTCCTGTCTTCTCTTTCACACTTACTACTTTTTTTTTAACTAGTCTTGCAGTTTGCGTTCAGAAATAGTGGCACATGTTAGTGCTATTCATTTTGAGGATTTTGTTTTCCTATTAAAGAATATTTTATATAAAATTTGAAAAAAAATCATGCTGAAACAACATCTTTCAGAAATTTTCAATTGGATTGCAACCTTATAACTCAACAAATGCTAATATTGCCAGTTACTGAAATGTGAACAAGCTGTTTGGTTTGAGCTGCTGGGTTTGCTTTTTAATTCCCAGTGTTGCCAGCAGCATGTCTGATGATAGAAGTCTATACAGTACCTTCATTCTGTAAACAAAAACAATTAAATATAAGCTCCCTTCATGTACTTCATGGCTCTTTGACAGAATTTAGATTCAGGGCAACATTATCAATCTGCTTAAAATTCATCCTTAAGATGGAAATAGTCATTATTTTGTAGCTACTTGTAGTCATTGTCTTTAGGATTAATAACGGATACTCTTGTTACCAACACCTTTCAACAGATTTTATTTAAGCACATGTAGACATGTTTAGTCCATCAGAATGCCAAGAAATACTTGTTACTACTACCCATTAACTGTGTGCTAAACTGCTCCTTGGCTGAGCTGAGTATACTGATGCTTATCTTGTGTGTAAGGCTGTCCTGAGAATCACGAACAAGGTGTCCCTCTGCCTCCAGTACTGGCTCCCCAGTCCTGCTCAGAATTGATCTGAGGTCCTGTGAATATTGAATGTTTTTCACATGGTGACACAGTTCCAGCAGGAGGAATGCTCCAGTCTATTTAGTCTTCTCTCCAGGTTCACATAAAATACACAGTTTTAATCTCTTCAGACTTCAGAGGTTATTGATCCATGCTGGGTGTGACTTCTGAGGGAGAGGGGGGATGAGCTGATCATTGTGTGGAAGGGCTTTTGGTGGGGTCATTTTTTTTTTTAACCCACTATGGCAAGCCTATTTACAGCACAACACTACAAAGAAGTGTAGAGGCAAAATGCCAATAGTGAGCCAGGAACACTGAGAGGGAGAAAGAAGCTTTTACGTTAGCTGTCGATGGAACTGCTCTCTGCATTTAGAAAGCAGTTTTGGGATGCAAGTCCCATTCTCATCTATACTCTGTGCTAATAAAGGCAGAATATTAAATAGCACACTTGCTCCTGCACTTCTTACTGCTTCCTTGAGGGTCTTGCATAGAATGGTGGCTTTTAAGTATCTTCTTTATTATATGTAGCTTTTGGATACAGTTTAGACTTAAATTTTTAGCAGCTG
The DNA here is from genome assembly GCF_047716275.1 of Strix uralensis. Classification (NCBI taxonomy): domain Eukaryota; kingdom Metazoa; phylum Chordata; class Aves; order Strigiformes; family Strigidae; genus Strix; species Strix uralensis. Next base: position 24,720,767 of record NC_133977.1, read on the forward strand.
TACACCTAATAATAGAAACTGGTGTCCCTGTTCTTGACATTTGACAAGCACTTCTAAAAATAGAATATACCACTTGTATTGTAACTTCAAGTGAGTTCAGGTTCTGTCTGAAGTGTTTATTTGTGTAACAAAAGGATAGATCTTGGTGGTATCAGGATGTTTCTTGTTGAGATAAAATACCTGTGGATGCTTTCATCATTTCCTGAGCCTGAAGAAGATTGTTTTGAGCCCAAACTCTTGATTATTTAACGTGGTGTTTATTATGAATAGTCTTACAGAAATAATCATAGCACTAGATGGAAAACATGTTTGTAAATGGGATGTTCTATCTTTATTTCCTGAGATTTAGCTTTTAGTTTAGTAAAAGTCCTATTTTAAAAAAACATTACAGCAAAATAAAAAAGCACCAAGCAGTCACTATGCTTTTTACTGCAGAAGGATCATATACCAGCACTTTTGGGAATGGCCACAGCCTACATGATCTTGAAACAGACTCCACGAGCCAGAAATCAGTTAAAACGGATTTCAAAAATGAGCTGGAATCCCATTGATGCAGAGGAGTTTGAAAAGAGTTGGCTTCTGCTTGCAGATATATATATTCAATCTGCAAAATATGATATGGCGGGTGAATTATTAAAACGATGCCTTCGTCATAACAGGGTAAGTGAATGCACATTAAAAGTAACCTATTTTAATTCATCTAAATGTCTAGTTTTTCTCTGAAACATGATTTTGAAATGAATTTCTTTTTCCAATTCTGCTATTTGACTTATTAAGGAGAAGTAGACCGAAACAAGCCAGAAAACCAGCAACTTTAAACTGGAGGGTAGTAAACAAACCTGTGAGGAAGCTTAGCCATTTTTATTCATATTCTGTTATAGCTTATGCAGGTTTTAGCTGTGGTGGCACTAGAAGCTTAAAGTGCTTATAGACTGTCAGAGATGCATTTTACTGAGTCTCACAAACCTGATGAAGAAAGATGTAGCCATATAAATTTGGGAGACTTGCTCCATTTATTAAGAGATGTTATCCTCATATCTTAAAACATGGTTTTAAACATTTATGTTCATAAGATTGCTATTATACAGGATTTTTAATTTTTTTTTTTTTTTAATGCTAGCATTAATCCTCTGCTGTGAAGATGCTGTCTGGTAGATTGTCTGGGGACAAGCTCTAATGTTTTTAACTCAGAGTTTCTGAGCAGGCAAACCGCCCAATACTCTGCTTTTACTATAGGAGCAAGCACAGATCTTAGCTTTTGTGCTTATTTTTTCACTTTGTCCCTTCTTGCTGTCACATTTTTCCATCTATACACTTCACTTTCCTTCACATGAGGCACATCAAATAGGCTGGTCTTCCATAGATACTATGCTGCAGGTTCAGGATACTGTTTATAGTGCACAGACTTGGTTTAGGAAAGGACCTGTTGCTGTGTATTTCTTTTTCTGAATTCATCAGTATAGGAGGTAAGGTTCATTATTCAGTCATATTTCTGCAACCTCCTTGAGAGGTAGACTTTTTTTGAACATGTACTCTTTTTATTTCTAAATATAAAATCAAGAGACAGCTTCAACAGTTCTTGGTATAATGGTATCATGTACTTCTGCAGAGATGCCTCTTAAAATAGGATGTACTCAATTTCATTTTCACAGAAAATGAGTTTGAATTCAGTTAAAAAAAAATTCTACCTTAAGGTCAGTTACACGCTTGTTCAGACGGCCAAGGGAAGTTGCAAAATCCGTACCACTGGAGGACAAACATGAGTAATCTCCCAAAATAAGGCATATCTTGAAATAGATGGTCTGTTGAGCAGGTATATACTACAAATAACACTTTGTTGCAGAAATTCCCAAACAGCTCTAAAAACATAGCCTACTGAGTAATTTGTTTTCTGCTAAAAAGTTTAAGTCCCAACTTAGATAAACAAGCTGTGCTTGATTGGAAGGAGGATGACAAACTAGAAGTCTGCAACTCTGGTTCCTTAACAAAGCAGCACAGTAAAGATACTGACTTTTCTTCAACTTACATGCAAAGTGGCTAAGCAGGAATTGTATTATACAAGTAGATGCTGAATACTTTAGATCTTAAAATATCTTGTTAATTCACAAGAAAATATTTGGTGTGGTATTCTCCAATTTGGAAGATTTTATTAGATTGCATTATTGTGATGAATTATTTTTTAGGATTGTTTTTAGCAGTCAGAATTGAATGATGTGGAGAGATACATATATCTCACCATTTCTTTGCTCTGCCTCTGTAAGAAAGGTGCATATTTTCATAAAAGCTTCATTTTTTTTCTTGAAAATATTTGATCTATTGGCAGCAGGATAATATAAGCTGTTAACAGTAAGGGCATATGGTAATTAGGGTTTTGCTTAGTTTTGTAAATCTTTTTCCAGCTTTATGTACTAAATGTAAGATTTCTCTATTAATTACTTTATCTTTCATACTAACTTTTATTAAGGAGTTAAATTGATTTATATATATGTGTAACATAAGCAAGGCTAGTATTCTCATCTAGTGCTTAATAGTTTTTGGAACCTGTTTTTCAGATGCTTATAACTTGCCACATGGAGTTACAAAATGAAGTATTTAATGATTGGTGTTCTCTTCAGGATATTTGTGTCTGGTTTTAGCTTTAAGTGGAAAATTATAATGCAAAACAATTTCCAAAAATAAGGCTATGAAAATACTTTTTTAAGAAAAAGTGAAACAAACAATAATTGTGGAAGATACAACACTTTGTGGGTGGACTTGAAATGTGGCTGCCATAGGGTTAGTATTAACTGAGAGAGGTATCTACAGGGTTCCTGGAGGTTCTAAATATTTTTGAAGGAGTAGTTGCAATGTCCTCTATGAAAAACTCGGTATTTGACTTAGAGTAGTTTATGGAATTCTGCACAGCAAATTCCTATAACTGATTTGTATTTCAGATGTTTTAAATTAAGACTATCTTGTCATCAAAGTTAGTACAAGTATCACTTATGCTCTCCAGTTGCACAAATTTGGAGTATTTAAGCAATTAAGCTATCAATGTTATTATATATAAGCTTACCTAAATAAAATTCTGACTGAATATGTATATTTTGCAGTCATGCTGCAAGGCTTACGAATACATGGGATACATAATGGAAAAGGAACAAGCATATAAGGATGCAGCAATAAATTATGAGATGGCCTGGAAATATGGAAACCAAACAAATCCAACAATAGGCACGTATATATAACCTATAAGTATGATTTCAGGCACTACAGCAGGAATGAAACAGCTACCCTTTACTGGAAAGACTGCTTTTAATTTTCCATAGAGATAGAGTATCACTGGTTTTCCTCACATAAAAACCGTAGATGTTTACTTAACAGTCACTTGGAAAGCCCCTGTGGCTAGAGGTAGCAGCTTTATGATAGTACAGAAGTTTCTGCTTACTGTTTTAGTACAAGGTTTGGTCTGAAACGGTTTTAGTTTGCTCTTTGTGAACACCTTTCTCTTTAAGTAGAGCATTAATTTTTAATCATGTATTTATAGCAATGCAGTATGTACTGTCTGTAGTAGAGAACCTTTTATAATACCCAATATATATCTGATGGTGGCAGATCATTGATTTAATTATTTCATTTTGATAATCAGACAAATTATATATTTGTATAGAAAAGGCTTTATATACGTGAGTAAGGATTTAAAAATAAATTATTTAAATGTCTTTAAATACATCTGGTTTAAAAAAGATGGTTAACTGAAAGCTTGGGATACTATTCAAGTTGCAATCTGGATGGTTAGTTGAAGTCTACACTAAACTGTTACATTTTTAGACTATTTTAATGTAGGAAACCCTTTATGAAACGGATGCATAGGATAAAAGGCCTTTTCTTACTCAACACCTAGAGTCTGTCTCTAGGTCCCAAGGCTGGTGGCTTACACAAATTCTGTTCCAGGTTTTGGGCTATGCTTATGGCCCCTCAAAAATACATACTTCTTGCAGTCTTTAATCTGTGGTCTTTTTTTGTGCCTTTGGCATCAACTGGAAAACCAGTGTTTTTTTCAACAACTGTTACACATATGAACTGCCATATGTTTTGTTTCTTTAACTGTAACTCCTGGATGCTGCAATGGTTTGGCTCATGATTTTTATCTAACATGGTCTGTAGATTAAAGTAGTGTTTTATTAATGGAACTAAGTGTTTTGTGGTTTAGCTCCTGCTTTTGTAACACAGTTAAGGATATAAATGCATGTGTGGATGGATTGCCAAAATTAGATGTTACCCTATGTACTGTGAGTGAAAAAATTAGGAGGGTCAAAGCAGAAAGAAGACTCAGCTGTCAAAACAGAAATAAAAATGAGTGTTAGAAACCTGACTTAGGTTATATGGGAAAACCTCTAGATCTAAGTATGAGTTTGGATGCAGTAATTTTACTAGTCGTTCCTGCTCCTACAGACTGACCCATGAATATCTTGGCTAAGATGTTACAGTTGTTGATCAAATAAAATGTATTAGAAAGAAGTTTTAATAGTAAAAAGGTGTGATTTCTTGAGTTTGTAGAGAACATCAGTCAAGACTTTTCTTTTGCTATGTTGAAACCCTCTAGAGGGTAGGAATTGAACACATTACAGTATCATTTGGTGTCTAGACAGGAGAATGCATTAGTGAAGTTAAACGGTGGAACAGTCTTGCATACAAAAGTGAGAGTATGATATTGTCAGTACTATGTGCACATTGTTTTCTAGTTTTGCAGACAGCATTGTGAGGATTGTCATGCATTAAAACTAAAATCATTAAAGCAGCACAAACTGGATCTGGCAAGTAAAACTGTTTAAACTATTACCAGATCCCTTGTACTCATTTGCTTGTCATGATAAGTTCATAAATGAAAGATCTAAAATTTCAAATTTTGGAAATCACAGACTTACACCTCTTTTTTCCTTTAGTCCTGATCTCTGTCCAGGCTGATACACTTGAGCTATACTTTTTATGTTGAAAGTATCAGCCTGACAGCTTGCTATGTGACTTAGCTATTCCGCGTGACTTTTTATCAGTGGTCTGCTGACAGTGAAACAGAATAGCACTTTAATTCCCTAGTTTGTTATTGCTCTCCTTTTTTTAAAAAAAATAAATTCTTTTTTCCTTTAATAATGGAATTGCCTTTACAGAGGGACAGTGTATTGTAGGTCACAGTGAGAAACTCGGTGGGGTATCACAGTAATTGAAAGAGGACAATCATTATGTATTCTCTGTAGTAACACATACTCTCCAGAATAATGTCTCCTTTTGATTCAGACATAGCTATCAGTATATAAAGGACTGTTATTTACTACTTGAAGTGACTTTCAGTAAAAATTTTGATCTCTACAGGCTTAGATGAGAGAATGCTAGAAAACAAACATACTAACTTTAGAAACATATGGTGACCAAAATGAATTTGAATGTGGTATTTTCATTATTCAATACAGAAACTGAAATTGTCACCTTTTTCCCCCCTTTTACTTACAGGATACAAGTTGGCTTTCAATTACCTGAAAGGAAAGAGATACGTTGATGCAATTGATGTTTGTCATAAGGTAGACTTTGCATATATACTTAATACTCTCTACTGTAGCAACATTCTTTTACATAATGATCCTTTTCTTTGTTGAAATTAAATTTCTAAAATATATGACTTGGTGCAGAAAGACACCCTATTTAATAAGTTTGATTAAATTAAATATCCTCTACTTAATCTGCTTTGTCCTGAACTCCCTGGACACCAGGTAAATAAGAGATAAAGTGGCTGGCTACCATATGTGAAAGCATATTCAAATGGCAGCACCCTCTTTTGGCCTTGTGGTTGCAACTTGGTAAATCCATACAGAAGTATAGCTGAAGAAGTTAATCGAATGTTAATATCAGAGGACACTGTTAGAAAGTAACTTCCAGTATTATCTTTGCATGGTCCAAACATAAATAGAGCAGATGCAGAATGAGAGGAATGGCTATGATTACAGAATCAGAATGGACATTATAAATTAATAATTATTAGTATTAATAATGAAATAAATTATATTTGCTCTTTTCAGGGGACATAAAGATAACTAGAAAGGACAAACTGAATGGAGGGATAAAATAGAGGAGAGAATTGAAGGGCAAGATGATGAAGTGGATAGAGTATAATAAGAAAGACCCTGAGAGAGTGAAAACATAAGAGCAGTTTATCATTACAGAGAAGTATACTTAAAACCTTGGAAATGTCTCCAGAAGTCACTGTTCTGAATGCACACATTTCAAGACACCCAGAGGATTTAGCCCTTGATCCCTGTGTCTTTCACACCAAGGTGACAGGGCAGTGTGAAAGGGAAGCAAGATGTCTTTGATAAAGCTGTTGTTGACCTCCATACATGGTATTCTCTAGCCACAGTTAAATATTTATGCATTCTTAAAATAAATATGTCATGTTGTTAGTTTAGTCTTAGAATGTGTAAGCTCATGATGAGGGGGATAACCACAGTATTCTTTCCTTTTAGACACAGAACTTTTGGGTTGTTTTGTCTTTTGACAGGTCCTTGAAGCACATCCAAACTATCCAAAGATCAGAAGGGAAATACTTGACAAGGCCCGTGCATCACTAAGAACATAAATTTTTTTTGTATGCCTCATGAACTTGTTTGTCTAATCTGACTTCGGAAACTATGAATTAAATACTTCAGTGACAGAGACCATATCAGCACAGAAGTATTGTGAATATGATTAACTTAATTATGCAAGAGGTCTGGATTATTTTCAGGAAAAACCTTCAGCCCTGAAAGAAATTGTATTTATTCTCATTAAGGAGAGAATACTGCTTACATGTGTGCTATATAAAGTGTCATCCAGCATCATAAAAAAGTGTCATCAGCATTATAAAAATATTTTAAAGCATATAACTCAGTATTTTTTTTGTCTGTTTGAAATAGCACTCAAAACAATAGCCTATCCTATCTTGTGCAGGTGCTTTGTTAAGATGTTGGATTTCAGTTCGTGCAAACCATTTATTCATAATTACAGTGTAATCTTTATTACTATACATGTATTTTAAAGTATGATTTTTCATTTTTTCATATATTGTGAGCATGCTTGATTTTTTAATCTTGAAAAACCAGCTATATACATTGTTCTCAATGAAACTTACATTTTTAATTAAAATCTAATATTTAAAATTAAGACCTTGTGTAAATATTCAGTAAAGACTTTTCTAGATCATGCAAGTCTTACATAGAATTTATTTTCTACTCATGCTGTCTATTATACACCTGACAGATTTCCATGAAGAGAAATGTTTGACATTTTTAATTTGGAATGTTTAGTCTTTCAACATTGTATGTGTAGACAGTGCAGTCATATGTGCAGAAGTTAGCACTCATTTTGTTTAATCCGTATAAAACACCTTTTTGGAGAAATTGTTTTGATTACAGGGGATTATGATCTTGTCTCACATACAGAATATACCTGTGGATCTTTAAGGAAGCAGTAGCATGTCATAAATAAATGAGAGGAAGGAGAAGGATCAGGTTTTTTTCAGTGATGCAGAATTTTTGAAAAAACAAATGCCTAACAAGAAACACTGTTACACTGCTGTATTTGGTTTTCAAACAGCACTTGATGTTGTATGTATTTGACTAGAAAACCGATGTTTCAGCGTGAAGGAGAATTCTTGATACTAGTGATTAAGTTTCTTAAAATAACGGATTTTGGTTTCCTCCTTAGGTAATTTTATCTTTTCATGTTGACATTGTGTAAAGTCACTTTCATATGATTTTTGGGTTTCTTTTTTAAGACAACTGAATGTTAAGGCTACAAAAGGGAGCCTGTTTACAATCATACCTAGTCTTGCTTATCAATAACTAGGTACTGTATCCTGGGTAACTGTAGCCTTGTTTCCTAAATAAATTGAGGTATATCATTTATGCAATGATGCTACCTACTGGTGGTTTACAGGCTCTGCATTCCAGTAACTTTTGAGCTGTTGGTCAGCTAAACTAAAAGCAATAGATGTGTCTCGGGACTGTAGCACTTCTACAAGATTTGTGTGAATATGAGAATTGGGAAAAGACCCAAATAAGCGGCATCTCCTTCCCTAGGGAACCTTGAAACTTATGCTGTAGCTTTATTGCTTCTGTTTGAGCACTGGCAATCACTGTGTGCATAGTTGTACCAGGTACAGTACAGGCTCCCTGGTTTTTGCCTGCAAGTTGTGCAGCGTGATAGAGCTCTGAGGAAGAAGATTTAGGAGTCTGGGGAAAAACTGATGGTATGAGAGTGGAATGAGGAACATGGAGGGATCTGGAAAATGCTGAGACTGAGGGGGGAACTGTAAGGGAGCTAGGCTGTGGGGGTCAGCAGACTATGAATTCTTAAACTATGCTGTTTTGGTTTGGTTTTTTTATTTTCCACTACTAAAAGAATAAGTACTAGGCCCTGTCAAGGCTGTTTCTAGTAAGACCACATTTCTTTGTACACAGCCCTATTCATAGTGGATAAATGTGGTTTTGCTTCCTCAATAGCATTGGAATAACATTTAGCTGAAGTTTAGAATAAAAATAGGTGGGTTTATATCAGCACATGCAAGATGTTTTCAAAAAAGGCAAGACTAATCTACATCTACTTTATTTTGGTTTTGTCATGAGCATAAGATGAACAGGGTAACAGATTAGGTCATGACAATGATAAGATACAGAAGTTAGTTGATAGAAATTAAACTGAGACTGAGCTTTTTGGGGCTAACTTTTGGTGAAGAGCATTATTCATACACTGTGCAGGTAAAAGATTTCTGAATTCCCATTAGCCATCCTGAGCATATCTAGCCACTAGTGTCGTTTTATAGATGAGGTCTTTAAAAGAAGAGTGCAAATGAGGCACATCTTTGGATTTCAATTAAAAAAAAAAATGGTGGCTATAGGCAGTCCTTTAGAGACAATCTTGCTTTAATATAGTATTCCCAGAAGTAAATGTCCTTTCCATTTCCCTTTTGGTTTATATAAGCCCACTTAAATTTTCCTGTACTTAGTAAATCTTTTTTTACTTTCTGTGCAGAAGGAATGGCTTTGTTTCATTTCTCTTTACTCCAACTAATTTCAAGTGTTCATTTCAGATTTTCTTCTGCTTCTGCAGTTTCTTATTTTAAAAAATGCATGTCCTGGTAGCTTTTTTTTTTTTTTTTGCCTCTTTCTTAATAAATGGTTTTGAATGGAAGAGACTCCTGGGATGGAGGGGAGTCAGTAATGCCAATTTCAAAGAGCTGCAGTCTTTAGTGTGGTGTTGCTTAGCAACCTATCTTCCAGTTTTGCCTTTGGTGAATAAAAGAGGAGAGTGAAGCTGTGGTTTCTATTGATTCATTCACTGAAACTGGAAATCTAAGCATCTTGTAGCTATAGCAACATAAGCCATAGGTGTCTCTTCCTCTCCTCTCTTGTCCCTCTTTCCCCTGCAGGTACAGAATGCCTAGAATATCTTCCAGAGGATGTGTAAACATTTTTTGTAACTGTACTAAATAATACTTCTGTTTTAATTCCCTACTGCTTTTTTCAGATTTGTACCAATACTAGAAAGATGGTCTAGAAAGTATGATTAGGTAAAATAATTAGTATAATTAGTTAAAATAACTAAACTAGCAAGACTCTCATAGAAAAATGGAGTAGAAGTAATTTGCATTTTTCACCCTGCTTTTGGCCTAGGTTTGACTATTGAGAGTAATTTCTTAAATATGGCTACAGTAGTTTTTAGAAAGACTCATAAATCAGGCAGCTTTGGTTTAGTAACGTTAACTTTAATCTTGTTACCCATTAGATAGATGAGTGAGGAGCTTTATAAATGTGATAGTTTAAACAGAATTTATAGTGTTAGAGGAATTTTTTTTTTAATTTTCTGAACAAATTGTCTTTGAAAGTGGTCCAGGAGACGTTTCAGGGAAGTCTCAATAGTGGGGGTGGATTCTGTCTCTTTGGAAGTTGATCATAAAGAACTCATTAGTGTGTTCCCTGTACAATGCTGAACAGGAAAACATAGGGAAAGAAACTAAGGAAAGATTTCACTAGCAAATACTTCTCCATCATCTAGTGACTATCTTACATTAAAAAGTGACTATGACACTTTTTAATGTAAGATCACTATTTTGTCAGTTTAGGCTCCTTATGACTGTGATTTTGATTTCTAGCTTCATTCATTGATTTCTGGCTTCCTTCACTCTGTGCCTTTACCTCTTGCTGCATCTTGCAGTGAAATCAGAACTTTTTTTTTTTTTTAAATTGACCTGCCTTAAAATGTTTAGAATTGGAGTGTTACTGCAACACATGGTTTTATCTCTGCTAAAACTTGGTTTGGTAATTATGTGACATCGTGCATGCTAAAAGAGGAACTAAGCGAATGGTCTAAATCTTGTTCTGAAGTATTTTTTTTTTTTTTTTTTTTTTTTAAGGAGTTGGTATGTCTGTTAGTGCAGGCTTTATTCTGGAAAACAGCAGCTTTTTGCATGTTCGTGCTAGAAATTTGCCTTACTTGAAATTTGTGCTACAGAAAGTTGAATGTTGACTGTGCATGTCTTGGGTGATGTAGTACTTGCTACAGTTCAGGCCTCAACTTTCAAAGGCATAAGGAAGGGTTTTAATATGCTAGAAATACCAGAAAATATTAATTGGGATTAATTCTGTTCTAAATCTTCATTAAATGTTGCTGGGGAAGATGAATACAATCATAAAATACTGGTATTAACATTTTTGTCACTGATACAGAATCAGTGCCAACTCACTACTGCCAACTCACCATCTACTTGCTGAGCAAATTTAGCTACCTGCGGTTCAGCAAGCTGAAAGAAAGCAACTTTGAAGCGTTGGACTGAGGCTGTAATTGTGCTACTTTTATTTGAAAGTAGGAAGGGAGATTCTGTGCTATATTAAGGGAAGTTAGGAGCAAACTTTGTACACAATTTATTTTTTTTTTTCCCCCTCCCCAAAATTCAACCATGCTTTAATAGAAAAGTGATTTTATCTCTATCCCTCTGGGAAACTTTGCATTGTAAAGGAAGGGAGCTCAGTGTGATATCCTTTCTCTCAAACTCTGATCTCACCTCTAAGGGATTTTGTGTTCTGTTTCCCGGCAACGTGAGCTGGGAGCGCTTGGTCAACCACATCTTACACGACGTAACACTTAGGTGACTGAAGAAAAAACCCACAGCACCCTGCCGTGATGCTGAAACTGTGGTCTGTAATTTGGGTGTTAAAGCACGCACCGATTGCCGTGCCCTGCTGCGGTGTGCATTATGTAATTGTCTAAAAATGACATTTTCCGGCGGGTGCAGAGGGCGCAGAGGGATGAGTAAAGCGTTCCGCTCCAGAAGCGGGCGTCCTCCCGACTTCCTCCGGCGGCGGCAGCCCGCCGCTGGCCCCGCGGCCCCTCGCCCCCCGCCGCCGGGGGGATCCCGCCTCCCCCGGGCGGGCCTCGCTCCCGGGCCCCGGGGGGCGCGCGCGCATCGCGCGCATCCAACCCCCGCCACGCCCTGCCCCGCCGCGCGCGGCCCCCGCAGCCCGCCGGCAGCAGCTGCCTCGCGCACCTGGGCGCCAGGTGAGGGCGGGGCCGCGCGCAGGCGCGGGGCCGCCTGCCCGCCCGCGCGCACCTGGCGGCCGCTGAGCGGAAGCCGAGTCAGCGCGCCCGGCTCCAGCCTCCCCGCGCTGTGGGCGGCCTCCGGCCGGGGCGGGAGCGGCGGGCGCCGGCTGCTCTCTCCGCTCCCTCTGCCCGCGGCCGCTCGCGCGGGCAGCGCCTTCCTCTTCCTCCCGCCGGACGAGGTGAGTGGGGGAGCCGCGGGGCGGGGGGAGCCCGCCGGCCTCAGGAGCCCCCGCGCGGCTCCGCTCCTCAGTGGCGAGGGGCCGTGGCCGGCGGCGGGGCAGCACCCGGTGCCGCTTCTCCTCCGTTCACCGCCAGCGGTGTGGGTGCGCCTGGCGGGGCGCGGGGCGCAACAGGCGGGAGGGAGTCGTGATGTGAGGGAGAGGTCCCGGGGCAGGCGTGGGGCTGGGGCCTGCTCGGGGGACCCCCCCAGACCCCCCTTCGTAGGCGCTCCCCCACAGCTACGCACGTTCTCACAGGCCCCACACGCGGTCCCCTCCAGTCCCACGGACGCAGCCAGCCCAGGGGCCTTGCCGGGGGCAGCCCAGCCCAGCGTGCCCCGCTCTGGGCAGACGCGGAGCGGGGCGAGGAGCTCAGGCGGCGGCGAAGGGCGCTGCTGCCTGGCAGCTGGGCAAACGGGTCTCCGGGGACCAGCCGGGCGCACTGTCCAAACCAGGAGTATTGACTGAGGGAGGTGTCTCTTGCCACGTACTGATCCCGCCCAAGTATTTGCCCACAGGACCGCACTGATTTGATAACAGCAGGGTGCTAGTTCCATTGTGTACGTTGCCAGCTTCCTTTGGTATATTTCATCCTATATGAAGAGCTTTTAAGTTACTGGATTGTCTTTTTTCTCCTGCAGTCTGTTAGTCTTACTTCGACGCAGCAGATGACAGTACTTAGAACTGACAGGAAAAGTGAATTGTAACGTAGATAACCTTAGTGTCATGGGATTTATTTTTTTTAAACTTCGTGTAAAATATGCTCGTACAAAGAAGTATTTGTTAATAAACGTTTGTATTGGTTAAATAAAAAAATCTTACTGGAAATACGAATTTTATGTATGCATCTTAGTAGTATTTTGCATGTTAGTCTTCTGTTACAAAACAACATCTTTTACTTAAAAAATTGTAAATTATATTGATCTAGTCATCCTGGACTAAAGTCAGTGTCATGCTAGTGAGCCAAGCGACAGTTAAAGACTGAGACAGAACAGCCAACTTAGGGCTTTTGGTTTCTTTTTTTAGCTAGGTTTGCTCAGTGGCCTGGTTAGGTTGGCATCTGCTGCTATCATCTCAAGGCTTCTCAATAACATAGCAAAGTAAAAATTAAGTCAGTTACAGGGAGCCCAAGTTACTATTTTTGTGCACTGTGGGAAGGAGCAGAAGACCAGTTTTCTTCCTTCTCATAACTGCTATTACCGTTTATCTTTGCCCCTTTTTTTGGGTGGGGTAATGCCAGCAGCAGCCTGGACTTTTGACTTCTGTCAAAATAGGAACAAGATACAATTGTGCGTTCTGTGACATTTCCCCAAAGTCTGTGGTTCTAGGCTGCAAACTTGCTTTGAGATGTTCCTTTTTGCTTTGCATAAATTTGTTGCCTGGTCTGTCTGTTCTGAGAGCTGATACCTAGTGCAGGGCTTCCCCTTTCTTTGGAACTGATGTAGAGAATCTTGTTCATAATACGAATTGCTGATCAGGTGCCTGCCAGCACTGATGAGTTCCTCCTCCTAATCTCATTTCTGTGCTTATCTTCTAGATGATTTGAAAGTGCCTTAAGTTTCTAGACCATGAAATGTTAGATTTTGTCCACTCATGTAAAGCATGATTTTATTCATTTGCTGTCTGTCTTACACATTGGCTGATTTTTCCCAAGATTCGCTGATATTGTGTGCAACAGAAAATAGTTCTGCTTACAAACAGAGAAATAATGTTGCAAAACTACTGATAGTGACCTGGTAATTAAATTCTATATTCAAATGACTATTTGTTGTTAGGTAAGAATTTTCAGCAGTGAAATGTAGCTGGAAAAGACCCAGTCAAGTGAGGAGAGGAGGAAAGCAAAGACACCTTTGGGAGATTCTGACAAAGATTAGTTTAGCAGTCACTGACCCAATAAAAATCAGTGAGGAGACTTGCTTTGCTCAATACTTATTTAAACAGTGTAAAAGTTTAAGGCTAGTTAGGGTGCAAAACTGATTTGAAGCCCTGCACTTATTATTCAGATGCTTTTGTTATCTTAGAAACATTACTACAATCAGAAAAAAAAAAAATCTCCCTTGGTAATGATCCAGACACTATTTTCTGGTGCTTAAGTGAAAATCAGACACTAATCCTTCTAAGTTAAAACAGCACTTTACAGCTGCTGTGGTGCTCGTTTGTCATAATGTCACATTTAGGGACAGTATAAAATTAATTTAAGAGAGGCCCAAACCAATCTGGCCAAGAAAAAAGGGAAACTGCGGAGTTGAGTGAAATTTAAATTTGAGTTCAGTGTATGTTTATAGTACCAGGACTGTAAAAATAAGCCATAAATATTTTTTATAATGTATAGTTACTGTATACTTTTAATATGCTATCTATTGTCACAGGGAAGGGATCTATCTATCTATCTCTGCCTACCATATACAGTGCTTTGCTGTAGAAAAATAGTAGTAGTGCTCATTTTGAAAGACTTTTTGGAAGGACTTCCATTAAAACACATAGAAGGAGGGGTGTGGGGTTTTTTGGTATTTTTTTTTTTTTAATCTCAAACTGCTGAAAAAGATAGTTTTCAAAGTTGTATTCCAGCTAGGTGTTCTGGGCTGCTGCTGCTCTGAATTTCTTCAGCCTATTATGTTATCATCCAGTTACAGCTTCTGATTTTTCTGTAATAATCACGGGGGCAGATTACGTCCAGTCTTTGCTAGAATAATCTGTGCCCTTAATGTTTCTAAAACTAAGACTCAGGAACTGAATGCATTCAGTATTCCTCTTACAACATACTTTTTTCAGAAGTAGAACCATATTTCCACTGGCTGAGCTTCAAAGAATATACCCGCAGGAACAGTATCTGGGGTTTGTGAATCTATTTCTTTAGGTATGTGTGCCCTATCTAGGAGTGTATTCAGCAGGAATTCTTAGTGGAACAGATAGGCAAGTATCTTTTGTTGCAAGTGTAGATATAGAAACTGGCCAGCTGATTCTGTTTCTCCTTTTCCTGTGAAGTCTTAATCTTCCGCTTCTGTACAATTTGTTTTATGTTTTGTTCCTTTATTTAAACCAAGGGCCAATATTCTTGTAAACAGTAGCATAGTTTGGTAAATTTAAGCAACTGTTTTCATTTTCCCCAAATTCTGAAGTGCTTTTGAATGTTTTGGACTGTATGGAGAGCCTTCGTACTCCATATTCAGCTAAACGTGTATGAAAACTTCACTCCAAATTGGATGTTTCTTAGTCTGTCACAAGAGGAGGTAATGTGAGTGGATGTTCTTCTGGTATGTACTTCTATGAAGTGGAAATGGTTTTGTTCAGTGATTTATTTATTTTTTTGCTGGTAGAAAAAAAACCTCAATTTCCATGGTGGTAGAAAACAAGAATATCACCAAACTGATTATTTCACTAGGTAATGTTTTAGTAGCATCTACATTGGTATTCATGCAAAGAAAACAAAAAGCCCTGTCTAGAATTTTAGATTCAGAAGTACCAGTGGTGAAAGTAGCACTTCTTACAGGTAAAGTATCCCAACATATGTAATCGTGTATCCTTGGCAGACTGTTGCGAATTTGGTGAAAATAGTTGATCCTGAGTGTCAGGTCTTTTTTTTTGTAAAGAATTTGTTCAGTGTTGCTATTCACACACCCACTTTCTGATTAAGGGGCCATTAAGATCTTCATGAAAGGATTGTATACTTGGATAATAATGAAAAATAGACAAGCCTTTTAATGAGACTGTGCTTCTGGAGTTATAGAAGAAATTAGATTGGGGTGAAGCAAAGTTGTGTAGTTAAATAGTTGTGAGTAGAGTAATTCTGAAGGTTTTTTCTATTCTCTTTTTTAGTTATTTTTTCTTAAGCTTTTTTAGTATTTTTACTTAATATTTTATCTTTTAAATTTTTTTTATGTTCCGTAAGCAACATTCTCAGGAAACATTAAAACCCTATTTAATGTTCAGATAAAAGGAAAGTAGATTATAAAAACAGTTTTATTAAAAAAAAAAAATGAGGTCAAGTATATTGTTGATACTAATCTCAACCACTGGCATGGTCTGAAAGAATTTGTGATGATTTGGGTTATCTTGACATTTTAATTTTTTTAAAAAAAATTATTATCTAACAGGGTTATTCAGACCAAGCTAACAAAAAGTCAGAGTTGTCTACATGTTGGCTGCTGTAGTGAGGCTTTCTTGTAAGCCAGTGTTTTTGCACAGTCTGACATTGGAGTTAGTGGGTGGCATAATGTAACATAGACTGTATTGAATTCACATGCTACCCATGTGATGTGGTTTGAAGTAGTGTGGCAGCTGTTTTTTGGCACAAAATTTTGAAAGACTTTTGCAGTACATACTAGTTTCTGGTTATGTTCTTCTTAAAAAAATCCCTAAAATCCAATTTCTGATATTTAAAGCTAATTATTTCAGAGTGCTGTAAGAATCAGACTACTATTAGTGAAAATAACACTAATGAATAGAAGATTAAATACTTTGCTAAATAGTCACCTCAGGGAGTTTAATCATGCCACATATTTCATCAGCATGTCCTGGAGGATGGAACAGTAGCTTGGTCTGTGCTTACTGACATTGCTATGCCGTAAAAATGTGTGAAGCATTTGTGGGGAATAAAGATTGTATTTCTGACTACAAAATTATCCTGGTAAAAACCCTAAGGAAGATACAGCTTTCAAGGCAGAAGTTCTTTGGACAATGTAGTCTGTGTTCTAGAAACTGCTACTATTTTGTGTAACAAAGAGCTCTTCTATTCTTGTAAGCAATATCCCTATCAAATATTTTGTCAATAAAACTACACGCAGCATTTGTCTATATCAAAGAGTTTGCTGTATGTTTGTGGCAAACAAGCATGTGTTTGTCCACTTCACCTCTACTGCACATACTATCCCAAGGCTATCACTTGATCCTTTCTTTAAAAAAGAAACATCGCTTGTTTCTGTGCGCAGCTCGCTGCCATGTATGCTACTGGAGTGTACTAATCCACATGGAAGGGGTTAAATTGTGTTGCTCTGTTGCACCACCCACTTAGCTGGGGTGTGTTGTCTTTTCATTTCTAGGGACAGACACATTTCACCTGTGTGTTAGGGCAGCCTGCTGTAGCTAGACCTGAGCAGCCAAGACAGATGTATCCAATACAAGGAAATATGTTGTCAAAGAGAAGTCAAAGTGTATGCAAATAGAAGTGCATAGTTACATAGGAAAACAAACGCTGAATAAATTGCTCTATGTTCTTGGTTGCTCATTATGTCTGCTCATTATAGTCTTTAATGACTTATTTGTCTGAAGACAGATGTATGCAAAACATGGGTAGCGCTAGAAATATTCTGGATGGATTTTAGATTTTGGTTATTTCGATTTACAGATATCTTGACTATTGTGTTGGGTTGATCGTGAGTATTCTAAGGGTTTGTATATACTCAATTTGTGCAGGAAATATTTCCAAATAAAAACAACAGTAATTTAGATTATTTTTTGGTAAAATATGCATATGTATTCTTCATGTTTTGTGAAGAATAGCTTAGTGTGTCAGCATCAAAGGCAGCAGCAGCAGAAGTCTGAAGTATGTGCTAAAAATCTATGGAAGAAATCTTTGGTATTTTCTAGTCTATTTTTCCTTTTTTTTGCTGGAGTCAATGAAGCCAAAGTTCATGTAGTAATCGTAAAACCAGAAAAAAAAATTAAGAGGTAGTGAGCATAGTATAAGCAAATATTGCTGTGTTAATTGAAATGCTGAAGATGTACAGTGGAAATCTGACAACCGCATCTTTAACTATGTAAAGTAATTGTTAAATTAGTTAAAAGATTTCTCTGGTACTAAAGAGATAACAGATATGTAGTCATACTGTGTAATTTTTCTACCCTTTGAGTAGTCTCATGCCAGTTCATTAAAACAAAAAGAGGCGGTCGTAAATATATGACTCAAATACTGATGAAGTTTTCAAATTTAAGCATAATTTCAGCATTAAACAGTCAATGTTGCTATATAGAATTAACTTTAACTGTTCTCCTCTTGATGTATCTAATACCATCATGTTCATGAAAGCTTAACCTTTCTCTTGTCCTGAACAAATTTAAGGCTCTTACCAAAAGGAAGAGCCCTAGAAGAAGGTGGAGAACATTGTTGCATGTTTAGTGATTTAAAAGAGATTTGAGGGCAACAATGTCTGAAAACAAGCCAAGCAGCCAACCAACACTAATGCCCCCCTCCCCAGGTGTTTGCCTACTGACTGCGTAATGGCGGCTTGTGGGATAAAGAAGTTGCCAGACCTCTCTTGAAGTATCAAGTACTTCAAATGTTAAAAAAAAGTGTTTTCTTTTTTCTGTTTGGGGAAGATATATCTATATTGCTTATTGATTCCTAAGCTTTAAGATTTATTAATATCATATGCGCTTGTGTATGCTGCGCTGAGAAACAGTAATCTGATTTTTTTTTTTTATGGTGTTACATAAACGTGCCTGGTTAACAGGTTGCAGAGGCTGTAGACGCAGGCAGTAGTTTTACAAGTTACAGTCTTATTGCTGGGTGGTGATCTGTACGTATGCTTAGTGTTTTACATTGGGTATTGCATTTACATGGCAAGGTTGGGTGGCCTCTGTGTGAAGAGACCAGGGGCTGTGTCTGTGATGGACAGAGCCAGTTCCAGCCAGCTCTAAAATGGACCCACTGCTGGCCAAAGCTGAGCCACCCAGTGTAGCAGGTAGTGCCTCTGTGATAAGGTATTTAAGAAAGGTTAAAAAATGCCACACAGCAACTGTGAGAGAGGAGTGAGAGAAATAACTCTGCAGACACCAAGGTCAGTGAAGAAGGGAGGGGAGGAGGTGTTTCAGGCGCCGGAGCAGATATTTCCTGGGAGCACGTGGAGAAGACTATGGTGAAGAAGGTATTTCTCTGCAGCCCATGGACTACCATGCCGGAGCAGATATCCACACTGCAGCCCATGCAGGATCCCATGCTGGGCTAGGTGCATATGCCCTGAAGGAAGCTGCAGCCCATGGATGTCCCATGCTGAAGCAGTTTTTGCTGAAGTACCATACTCCACAGAGAAGACCCATGTTAGAGCAGAGGAAAGGTGTGAAGAGGAAGGAGCATCAGAGATGCAGTGTTATAAGCTGACCACAATCTTCATTTCCCATTCCCTCTATACCACTTGGGAGAAAGGAGATAGAAGAGTTGGGAATGAAGGAGTGAAGTTGAACCTGGGGAGGTGGTTTTAGTTCTGTCTTTGTTTCTCACCATCCTACTCTATTTATTCTTAATTGGCAACAAATTAAATTCATCGTCCTCAAGTCTGATTTCCTGCGACGGTAGTTGGTACATGATCACACTGTCCTTATCTTGACCCATGTGCTTTTCCGTCTTATTTTCTCTCTGCTGCCATGTTGAGGAGGGGGAGCAGCTGGGTGGGTGTCTGGCAGCCAGTCAAGATCAACCACCAGACATTGAGAAAACAAGGCAATTTTTATCTGGCAGTTTGGTAAAACTGGTTGCAATCCTTTCATCAGAAAATAAAGTTTTTATTCTTAGCCTTGCAGTGTATAGCTATTGGTGTTGTAGTACCAATTTTTCAGCACTAAAGAAAAATGAGAAAATAATGTGTGAGACAGAAGTGGACTGGGGTTTTTTTACAGGTTTTCTTTGAAATTTTGTGAGCCTTGTGAAGCACATTTTTGGTACCTTTTAGTATCTATATAGCAATGCTGCAATGCGCTTCCTCTCTGCATTCTTGTAACAATAGCTCTATGGTAAAACTACTGTGGTTTGAATGTATAGGTTTATTTAAAAAGTTGACATAAGCTTTGAAATAAACTATAATGTGAACAAGTCCGGATGGTTAACTTATCCTGCAAATTCTTGAAGAAAACCAGGTGAGGTTCCTTCTGTTTTCTACAAGTTATATCTCTTCCTGAGTATATGTTATTTCAATTAAGAAATGCAGAATCTATTTATATTTCAAAGGATGAAATAGAAAAGTTCTGTTTTGCAATTCTGTGGTCAGTAGTTAGCAAGTGGGAATTAACTGTGGCTTTTATCTAGATGCTGCTTAATTATTTTCTTAGTTCACATACATGCAACTTACACAAAAATAAAGCTGTGCTTTGAATTCAGGCTGGTTGCTATTTTTCTCCTTCTTGTAAACTGCCAATTTTGCAGAGAGAATTTAATTCAAATCACTTGGATTCTGGTAGTCCTCAAATGTTTTTCATAGTTTCCCATCTTTGAAAGCTGCTGAATAATTGCTTCTCTGTGAAAAAAAAAAAAAAAAAAATAGTGGCAGAGTTCCTGAAAGAGGAGAGCTTTTTGACATTTTCTCTTGATGAGTTGCAGCAGCACGTGCCAGAAAATGCAGTACAAGTGAATGAAAAAATATACAGAATGGTTACTTGATCCTCAGGCTAAATTAACCTATTCCAAATTACCTGTATTAAGTCTGCCTTGAACATGTATGCTAGGTAGAGTTACACTCAAAAGAGTTGCAGTCAATGGCTCGATGTCCAAGTGGAGCGCAGTGACGAGTGGCGTTCCTCAAGTATCAGTGTTGGGGCCAGCGCTGTTTAACGTCTTTGTTGGTGACATGGACAGTGGGATTGAGTGCACCCTCAGCAAGTTTCCCAACGACACCAAGCTGTGTGGTGCAGCCAACATGCTGGAGGAAAGGGATGCCACCCAGAAGGACCTGGACAGGCTGGAGAGGTGGGCCTGTGCAAACCTCATGAAGTTCAAGGCCAAGTCCAAGGTCCTGCACGTGGGTCAGGGCAATCCCAAACACAAATACAGGCTGGGCGATGAGTGGATGAGAGCAGCCCCGAGGAGAAGGACTTGGGAGTAGTAGTGGATGGAAAACTGAATACGACCCAGCAATGTGCACTTGCAGCCCAGAAAACCAACTGTGTCTTGGGCCGCATCAAGAGAAGCGTGACCAGCAGGTCAAGGGAGGTGATTCTCCCCCTCTACTCAGCTCTTGTGAGACCCCACCTGGAGCACTGTGTCCAGCTCTGGGGGCCCCAACATAAGAAGGACATGAACTTGCTCAAGTGAGTCCAGAGGAGGCCACGAAGATGATCAGGGGGCTGGAGCACCTCCCCTGTGAGGACAGGCTGAGAGAGTTGGGGTTGTTCAGCCTGGAGAAGAGAAGGCTCCAGGGAGACCTTAGAGTGGCCTTCCAGTACTTAAAGGGGCCGACAGGAAAGGTGGGGAGGTACTCTTTATCAGAGGGTGTAGTGATAGGATAAGGGGCAATGTTTTTAGCCTGAAAGAGGGAAGATTTAGATGAGATACAAGGAAGACGTTCTTTACTGTGAGGGTGTTGAGGCACTGGAACAGGTTGCCCAGAGAAGCTGTGGCTGCCCCCTCCCTGGCAGTGTTCCAGGCCAGGTTGGACGGGGCTTTGAGCAACCTGGTCTAGTGGAAGGTGTCCCTGCCCATGGCAGGGGGTTGGAACTAGATGATCTTGAAGATCTCTTCTAACCCAAACCATTCTATGATTTGGTGATAACTAAATTAATCTAAACATTTCCCACTTGAAATCTGATTACTTAAGTCTTATCTAAAAGTGGATGGGTTTTTTTAAATAAAGTTGATTGAGAAGTCCTTCCTGGTTTTATAGTTCACTTTTTATGTGGATCTTTCTTCCATGCAACTTGAATTTCTTGATTCCATCTGTTTTCCTTCTATCCCGTCGTTGAACTAAAATTCCATGATTCTAGAAGACTTAAAACAACACTTTCCTCTAATTTTTAAATGACTTAATTTTCCAAGATTTGGAAGAAAATTTTTGTGAAGTAGTGGCACTGTGTAGGAATAGTATTCTGTTCTTAGTGGTGTGCCTGCTTTCTGGTTCTTCTATTTCAAGTGTGTTTAAAAAAAATAAAACACAAGGAAAGTGCATTTTGGGTGTCTTATAGGTAGGTTTGAGGTATGTTTAGGATGGACACATAATGTTTGACAGTTGAGAGTTGTGAATTAATTCCTGCCCAGTAATTTTTTGTGGTTTTACATTGTCGAATATACTAGATGTCTAAATTAATACTTTTTGTTTTAATTTGCAGGTCTTATAATTTCAAGAAATGCTGTGACCTACTTGAAGAACATTATTCACAGAAACTTTTAGTCTCGTGATAATTTTTAAAACTAGAATGGCTTTGAAAAAAACACCTAAACTGTTCAAGAAACTATTTTTTCACTGGAAACTTTGGAAATTTAGCATTATTGTGTTTGTCTTTCTGGTATTTTTATTTTTATTACAAAGAGAAGTAGGTGTTCAAGATTTTAAAGATGAAGCAGGGATTGAGCCAGTTGTTGGAAAGAAAAGTCATGTATTAGGTCTAGTGTTAAATGCGATGAACAATATCAAAGGTGCAAAGCCAAAAATGCAGATAAAAGCACCTGTTAGGCAAACTAAAATTCCTGAAGAGAGACACTGTTTGCCAGGACACTATACTGCAGTGGAACTAAAACCCTTTCTAGATCGACCCCTTCAAGATCCTAATGCTCCTGGAGCTTCTGGTAAAGCATTTAAAACCATCAACTTAAATTCAGAAGAACAGAAAGAAAAACGGCGAGGAGAAGAAAAACACTGTTTTAATGCATTTGCAAGTGATAGGATTTCTTTACACCGAGATCTTGGACCAGACACTCGACCTCCTGAGTATGTTGAAATATGTATGTTCTGATAGTTGAAAAACTTGTCAGAAATGCAGACTGCAAAGTGATTTGAGTTCAGCATTAGGTGATAGTTTAAGAAAGTCTCCTAGCTATACATAATGACTGTCTGTACATAATGATCCACAGTGCCAAAACCAAGAATGTTTAGAAAGGCTCACTTCTTTCATGGTTTTGAATTCAAAGTAACCATATTTAAATAAGGTTTTCTGCTTTTGCCTTGAAGCTTCAATTTCTGAGTGACTTTCTGGAGTCAGACTGCTAAGTTTTATTTAGAAGAAAACTAAAAATGTGATTTAAACTTTTTCCCAGTCTAAATACCAGTTCTTCCCCCCCCCCTTTTTTTTTTTTCTTTTAATATTCAGTGTTAATAAAACCACCAGCATAATTTAAATAAATTAAGAATTGTAAACTGTTGAACAAGGCAATGGAAGAGCTCAGCAGTATTATAGTATTGAAAAATTTTTTTAATGAAGAGTGTAGGACTTGGGTGGAGTCAGTTTTGGTTCTGAGCAGTCTGTCAGTGTCAGATTATATGTTCTCAGCTATCTGTGTCAGAAGTAACTAACCTTACTGAGCTGCTGCTGGTAATATGAATATCACATTACATGTGCAGCTCACAATAACCTTTGCTAGAGCATAACTGGTGAGTTTTTGCCTCTGTATTTTGTGAGGCGATGGCTGTTATAATTACCTTGGGGAGTGTCTCAGTCTCTAAAGTTGACGGGCAATAAACAGTAAGTGTGCAGCTTATGAATATAGAAGTGTTGTCATCTTGACTTGCAATTGGATTTAAAGTTATGTTCAGAATACATCAATCTTGAAAGACTGTGGCTTTAAAATTTTCACTTGAATGGAATATGCTGCCCTAAGGATTATATGGTATTCCTACAAAATTTTGGAATTCTGAATTAGATCTATTTCTCCTTGCAAACTCTGCATTCTTCTAATAAATATTCTTCTTTGTAGTTTTGGGTTCCAACAGTAATGGTGACTTAAACTGATTTTGCAGCTCAGTATCTGCTGCTCTCAGTAGAATAACATGTATTTTCCTGAGGAAGACCTGGCTGCTGTATGAAATGTACTCAAATGTTTGTGAGACATAAGCAGAAGTGTCAGTTGTTCAACTGGAATTCTTGTTCATCATATTTTTAAACTAATATTTTCTACAGCTTCTCCAGTTGGAGCACCTGCCTTTGTGTTTCAAAACTGGGATAGAAAGTGAAGAATCTGAAATATTTGATGTCCATACTTATAAAGCTTTGTGCTAGAAAGAGAAGGGTTTCTTTTAAGAGTTTGAGTCAAACCTTTTTATCCATTTTGTAACATTTGACACTTTCTAATCTGTAGATGTATTGAACAAAAGTTTAAGCGTTGCCCGCCATTGCCAACCACAAGTATTATAATAGTTTTTCATAATGAAGCATGGTCTACTCTGCTCAGAACTGTTCACAGCGTGATGTATACATCTCCTGCCATACTGTTAAAGGAGATTATTTTGGTGGATGATGCCAGTGTGGATGGTAAGAAGTCTCTATTTTCTCTTGTTTTTGTTTTTGTTTTTTTAAGACATGTTAGGATTGCAGATAAATTGGTTAAAAGAGGTTATCTCTTTACCGCCATTAACATGTATAACAGTATTCAAAGTGGTTTTGTTCCTTTCTTTTTCTATAAAATAGTTCTTCCCCATCTTTTTTTTTACAAGGTTGTCAAATATGAAATTCTCACCCTTTAAAAGCTTTTTAAACCCCATTTCTGATTATTCCGATTCTAGTGCTGCTTAAACTGCATAACTATTCGCATGACAAGTAGCTCTGTAATTTGTGCTTCAAACCAATTACAATTTATAGAACAAAGTATCCAAGGATAAATTGGCTAGTGCTGGTAGCAATTTGCATTTTATCATAGTGATTGTCTTTATGCAAATTAATTTCATTAATATGAAGGGAAATGTCTTTTCTAGAAAGTAAAATTATTTAATGGAAAAATAACCTTCAGTACTCAAGTTGACTGCCAAAAATAATTGAATGTATACTAAGTGTGATCACAAATGCAAGTTCAAAAAAATTTACATGCTTACCTTTAGATGAACATGTCTATACATACATGCTTATATTAATGTAGTTACACTTTTTGCAAGTCTGTATTTAGCATACTGACACACTTGGATGTGAAGTATATTTAGTAGTACAGTTTAATACTAAGGATGGGCAGAGGAAGGAAGATGATGTGGGATGTTGAGGGATGTGGGGTTGTTTCTCAAATTTTGCATGTTTAAAGAGTTTTTTTATATAGCTTCTGTTGCTATTGTAAATATTGTAGCCTTTGAAAACTAAAATGTGCTGTCATTAAGGAAAAAAATTGCATGTTCTGCAGATAACTTGAGTAAATAGGTCCATGAGCTGTTTGCTCTGAAAATGGATTTTGAATTGATACTCAAAGTGTTAATACTGCAGAAGAAATGTACTAGTACATGTCCTTTCTCTTTTAGAGTGTTTTTAGTGTTCCATCTCCTGTTGTCTGCCAGTCACCTCTTCCTACGCCTCCATGTCCAACAAAACTCAGCCCCTAAAAATAATGTTCAGCAGTCAGGAATTGTTTACTGCTTTGATGTTGAGGTCATTCATGGGATTAATGTGAATTGTTAGTTTAATAATGTAAAATTTTAGGCAGTGGCATGTATATACACTGAATATCCTGAAACCGATTTCTCTTTCTAGAATACTTGCATGGTAAACTAGATGAGTATGTGAAACAATTTCAAATAGTTAAAGTAGTCCGTCAAAAGGAAAGAAAAGGTCTAATCACTGCACGGTTATTGGGAGCTTCAGTAGCAACAGGAGAGACCCTGACCTTTCTGGATGCTCATTGTAAGTGCAACCTGTAACTATGCCAGGTCTGGTTTATAATGCTGTTGTCTTTGATTTAACTTTGCAGGTTTTTTAATGAATGATGAACATTAGCAATGTATCATCTTTCCTATTGCTGTTTTATATTCTTGAAAGTATAATTAGCAATGCCGTTTAAAAGCAGTGCATATTGACTTGCTGCGGGCATGTTAAAATATTCCCTGTGTACTACTTTATAGCCAAGTAAAAATTCAGTGCTTGTTCCCATTTTCTCCATAGGTGAATGCTTTTATGGCTGGTTAGAGCCATTATTGGCAAGAATAGCTGAGAACCCTGTTGCTGTTGTGAGCCCTGATATTGCTTCTATAGATCTCAATACTTTTGAATTCAGTAAACCATCTCCTTATGGGCATAGCCACAACAGAGGAAATTTTGATTGGAGTTTGTCATTTGGATGGGAGTCTCTTCCTAAACATGAAAATAAAAGAAGAAAAGATGAAACCTATCCAATTAGGTAAACATAATTTCAATAATATTTTAAATCCTTCAGTTTTCATTTTTTTCAATGAAGAGCAGTTTGTAAATGAACTAATTCTTCAGATGAGTATGATCAGAAGTCTTTGCACCTTACATGGTTTTTGTAATACTTTCTCTAAGAACCACACTGTGAATTTTAAAGTTTTCATAAAAACATAATCTCCTTAAGACAGTAATTGCTCTGCATTACCTGTTTTCTACATATACTTGGAACATAATAAGCAATTTCTATATATGTTTTTTTGTCAGGAGGGAGGGGGGAGAGGAGTATTATAAACAGTTCTTTTCAGAGATAGTACCACAGATTCTGGCTCCTCATTCATCATCCTTGAAAGGATGACAACAGGGTACCAAAATACTAGGCTGTTGCATTGGTGCATTTGATGATAATTGTATGTGCTTTGGCCGCAGACAGATTACTGGTCTGGAGGAGTAATGACTTCGCCTGATATCCTCCAGACAGGGAAAAAATGTTATTTTTTCTGATGCTGTCTTTTATACCAGCAGTCATTAGTCTAACCCAGTTGTTAATAAATGACAATAAAACTGTCAAATGAGACTCGATAGGACAGATTTAATTGCTTGAAGTATTACCTATGCCAGGAAAATGTATCAATGTAGTGAAACACTGGTAAATGCATGGAAACTTCCTAGATCAGTTATACCATGTTTTTACATCTATATTAAAAAAAAAAAAAACAAAACTATTTGAATCCTGTCTTCCTCAGTAAATTTCTCTTTTTGCAGAACACCTACTTTTGCTGGAGGTCTCTTTTCAATATCAAAAGACTACTTTGAACACATTGGAAGCTATGATGAAGAAATGGAAATATGGGGGGGTGAAAATATAGAAATGTCTTTCAGAGTAAGTTTGGCTATTTAATTAGCAGTGATCTCCATACTGACAGCGTACAGGATTTCTGAGGACAAATTAGTATTAGATCTTGAGTTCTCTGCTGAATCAGCCAACATGGAAAACAAATTACTAATGACCAATGAAATAAAATATGAACATGCCTACTGAACTGATTTTTTTTTTTTTTTAATGTGTTTAGGGTTGATAGCTGAAATGTACATTTCCAGGGTCTACCTGATTAGGAAATTCACTTATGGTATGCCTGATATATGTACTCTTGCTAGTGGTTTGGGGTTTTTTTCTGGTGAATAATAACATTGCTATTTTTTCCACCCCCTTAATTCTAATTGCAGTACACTTACACAAAAAATGTTATTATTAGGTATGGCAATGTGGTGGACAGTTGGAGATCATGCCTTGCTCTGTTGTTGGCCATGTCTTTCGCAGCAAGAGCCCCCATACTTTCCCAAAAGGTACTCAAGTGATCACACGTAATCAAGTACGCCTTGCAGAAGTGTGGATGGATGAATATAAAGAAATATTTTACCGAAGAAACACAGAGGCAGCAAAAATTGTGAAACAAGTAGGTGGTGGTGGTGGTATTAGAAATCACACTTGCTGCGTTGAAAGTTTTGGTGAGCAAAAGTTATTTATTGACAAAGTATGTAAGGATTCTAGATATTTTAATGAAAAGAGAGTTCAGTTTGCTTAATGCTGGAGCCCCAACACACATGAAAAAAGTGCTCGGGTGGTGATAGTGTTAGTTTGTGTGGTGGGTTTTTTTTATTAGTATGGTTTTTTCATATATTCTCTAAAATCCTGGGTTGTTTGCATTGAACGGCTACTGGAACTACCAGAAGAGCATGAGAAAAGCTACTGAGCATAGAAAATGCAAACTAACTTATTTTTTGGAGTGAAAAACATAATGTCTCATTAGTCTCAATTTACTTAGTATTTTTACTTTAAAAGCAGATTTTGTTGTTCTTTAGCTGCAGAATAAAGCTTGTTCAATGATATGTATCCATCCTGTCTCTATCTGCTTGAAAACTTAAGTTAAATTCAGGGTGTTTGAGTGTTGGTTTAGTTATTTTTGTAAGTTTTCTGGAACTTTTGTCTTTCACCAGGTGGAATTTAGAGTTTTCTTCAAGAAGGTTTTTTTTCTCCCTTCGAATGATAATTTTTTGTGACTATTATATCACTAATAGCATTAGATTTCCTAGGAGTGTTTAGTAGCTGGACAACTGAATTTTGTCCATACGATTCTTCATTATACTGACTATTATGCTAATTATTTAATCAATCCAATTCATTATTTCAGCTCACTCTTTTTTTGTGAGATCAGTTAACTTTATAGCTGTCATCAGTATGGTGGTGTTTGTACTTTCCCACTTCATGGCACTGTGTTAAAACTCTTGGGACTAAGGATACTTCTGTTTTTTCCATGTTGCAATGTATTTTTCTTGCATGTGCTTTGAAATACTGCAGGCAGGATGTTATGACACTGAAAAACAAACAGTAGATACTGTAGTACAGTATTTAAAAAAAAAATCAACAAATGAAGCTTAAAACTTGTTTAATGCTACAATACAGAATATCGTACATTTATGCATACAAAATTGATATTAGTAACATTAGTATATTTCTTTTCCATCCTTCCTTACATCCCTTCCTCTAACAGAAAACATTTGGAGACATCTCAAAAAGGCTTGAGTTAAGACAGCGTCTGCAGTGTAGAAATTTTACTTGGTATCTCAGTAATGTTTATCCAGAAGCATATGTGCCAGACCTGAATCCTTTGTTTTCTGGATATGTAAGTTTAATTTTATTTATTTCCTATAGTCTTCCATAATCTTCTGTGCTACCTTAGCCATACCGTTTACATTTTAGCTATCATTAACTGCTCTACGGTTTTCTTGTCACTACTCTGGACAAAGAATCTATTCTGCATACCTCGCTATCTGAATATTGTATAGCTTTCTCAATGGTGATATGAAATTTAAGCAAAGCTTCTTAACTAACAGCCTTGCTTAACAGGATCTTACAACCTGCTAAGATAAGCAACATTCTACCTATCGCTAACAGTTAAGATAATACAAAAGTACTAAGCCAGTGGTGAGAGATTTCCTGAATTACCAAGGTAAATTTAGCTTTATATAGTAAGAAGTCAGAGAATTTTTAGTTCATGTTAATAAGGAAAACTGGTGAGCTGTTTGCTTCTCAGAATTAGGTTTATGATGAGGCAAATATGTATTTATAGTTATACATATGTTTTTTAAAAGACCACTGCATTTTCTCTGGCAAATAACTTCTTAGACATTGCATTGCTAAAACCAAAAAACTATTAAACAACTAATAATTCTTAGTTTGAGATGAATGTGAATGTCTAGTATGTATTTACAATTAAAACTTCCCCTTCCATTTTGAATATTTTATGTGTTTCTGTTCAAATTGTAATTTGAATAACAGTAACCTTGTAGCTTAATAATAACCCAGTAGCCTAATAATTCACAGTGTGTGGCTGCAGACAACCATAATGTAGTTACTAGGCTTTTAGTTAGAAAAGATTAACTGAGAGACTAGAATTTTTAGATTTGACCATAGCAGAAATTAAAAATGAACTAAAAACTGTAATTGTTGTTAAGCCAAAGGTTTGTTTTGTGCACAAGTTTAATTTTTTGCCATCCCCACTGAGCTGCTTTCTTTTTTTTTCCTGATAACACTCTTTCTTTAGTTAAAAAATATTGGGAAACGCATGTGTCTGGATGTTGGTGAAAATAACCATGGCGGCAAACCATTGATTATGTATTCTTGTCATGGACTTGGAGGAAATCAGGTAAAATATTTGATACCTGATTTTTATGATCTATTCAGCTGTAACTTTACCATATTAAAGCTTTTCATTTATTTCAGAGAAATGAACTCATTTTTAATATGCAATTTCGCTCTTTTTTTAAAAAAATATTTTGAGTTAGTTCCTATATATATAGTTCAAGGAAAATTTCATACTGCTCTTCATGTCATGTCCTGCTTCTAACATTTCATGTTCAGCATACAGATTCAGATTTTTAACACAATTGCACTGCTTCACTTGATCTTTCTCTGCAAAACCTTTTCATCTTACCCTTACTACTTTCTTGTAAATGTTTGTCTTCTTAATTCTTCCTTTCCTTATGCTTCCTCCTATTGCTTCTTTCTCTGCCACCAGGACTTGCACTCTCAAGGAAGATGGTGGGAATCCAGCCAGTGGGAGACCGAGTGGCCAGGCCTGAGCCACCTTCCCTATCATGCTTGCACCCTCATAGTCTGAGGTCAAAGTGGTCTGTCCTGTACTGCCTAATGCAAGTGAATAATATGATTGAATTTGTCCAAGAAGAGCTTTTTGATGCATAGCTCTTGGAGGCAGCAGTGGTGCTCTGTTTCTTCTACAGTATGACTTGCAATAGACGTCAGACACTGAATCCTTCAGGCACTACTGTAATACTAATAAAAGTAGCATCTCCTTCCCTGCCCAGAAATGAACACTTCTCTGTTGCCTTAAAGAGTTATTCCGTGAATAAAATTTATTAACTGTAGATCCTTAATAACTAAAGGTCAACAAAGGTTTAAATGTTTTTGTTAGAATACAGTTGTAATTTTTCTTTTTTTTTTTTTTATGAAATCTTCAATCTTAAAAGCCATCCATTGATGGCACTGTGAAAACTCTGACACGTGATCATAGTTAATTGATGCTTTCCTAATCACTTTTTGTGGGAGATGGAATACTGTCTAGATTAATAACTACCCTGTTACGTTAGCTTCTTACAGTATTGAACTTCTTTTTTTATTCCGTTGTGGATTAATACTATATTAGCCTTTTCACATTGTCACAGTCATTAAGGCAGGAACACTGTACTAAGACATTGTATTAAGAGATCTGCTGTATGCTTCTATTGTCTCTAAGTTATCTTGGACTGTACTAAAACTCTATGCTTTCCTCCTGACATAGAATAACAGTCTAAATCCCTTTAAATGTCAACCTTCAGAGAATTTTAGTATAGGTTTGCTGGTTATGAGATGTGGATGTTTACTTACTTAACATTCTCATTACAATACTCTATTTTCAGTTGTTTTATGTTCTTCATCAGACTTTAGCAGTACAGGCTGAAATTTTCCATATTACCTGTGGTCTTTGCCATATATTTGAGATGGGAGAAAGGAGCAGAAGAGAGAACCTAGTTTTCAGATTTGTACATAAATTGTTTATCATTCTTCCTTTTTAGAATATCCTGGGGCTGGGAACATGTCCATCTCAATATCCAAAATTAATGAAGTTTTAAACCTAGCTTTCAAGTTGTATTGTCAGGGTTTGCAGAGATTCTGGAGTTCAAAAAATAAATTAGAACAGATTAAATCAGATTAACAGATTTAGAATAAATTATCATGTCTGAGAGCTAAGTGACTAAGCAGGTCAGTCCTGTCAATACCTGTTTCAGGGAGTTACGCTGAATGCAGAAACTTAACAGTGAGATGCCCATTTGTTCCTCAGCGCTATTCCCATTGATGCAAAGGCAGTGAGGAGGCAGAAGCTGGTCAATTGGACAGATAGTTAAAGGCCACAGGGAGCTAACTGAGCCTGCTTCCCATAGTCAAAGGAAAGATATGGTGAAAAAGTCTGACATACAGAGCCAAGAAACAGTGGTAGTGGGATGTAATTATAGGAACTCTGCTGTTTTAATGAGGTAGAAAAGGAAGAGACCAGGATGGTAGGGTAGGACTAGGGGTAAAAGAAAGGACAGCTGTGTCTGTAACTGTTAGAATTAAATACCTGTTAAGACTGGAATTATAGCCTAGAATTCCTGAGCCCTAAGGGAACTTTGGTGTCAGGAACTAATGGTAAAATTCACTCATAAAACACATGCTTATATTACTTTTCTAATGGCTAGCTCAAAGAGAACATAACAGCGTCCTATTGTTAGCATTTATTGTTTAGATCAAGCAGCAAAAGTTGACGTACAGCAATCAATATTGTTCTGAGTGACAATTTGGTTTTTGGTTGCTCTAAGAAAAAAAATAATCCAGCAACAAAAATTGAATACAGATTTTTAAAGTTTAAAAATGCCAAAATTTAAGTTATCCATACAACTATTCAGTTCGTCTCCTTGAATTGTATATGATTCCTGGGGGAGCAAGCGATGAGATCTGGCATCATAATGCATATGCACCAACTGTCATTTGCAGTTTATACATTTAAGTACTTCTAAATATATTGCATTAGTATTAAAAAATGCTTTTAGTTTTGTAAATACTTTTAAAGCATGTATGCTGAAAATCAGAGAATTGATTCTGTAGTCTCAAATTGTTGAATAACAAAAGAAATATATTTGTGTATTGGAATTTCAAAGGACTAATTTAGTTTAATGCTCTTGTTTGTGTTTATTTACTGAAATTTTTAAAAATTATTTAAATAGTACTTTGAATATTCTGCACACCATGAAATTCGACATAACATTCAGAAGGAGCTTTGTCTGCATGCTTCTAAAGGACCTGTGCAGCTTCGCGAATGTAACTACAAAGGCCAGAAAACCTTTGCCGTTGGAGAAGAGCAATGGCTGCATCAAAAGGTATTT
Source organism: Strix uralensis (assembly GCF_047716275.1). Taxonomy (NCBI): domain Eukaryota; kingdom Metazoa; phylum Chordata; class Aves; order Strigiformes; family Strigidae; genus Strix; species Strix uralensis. Next base: position 24,753,079 of record NC_133977.1, read on the forward strand.
AGACTGTGCAGTGAATCAGCATTTTTATCGGTGATCTTTTATATGAGTTTAATTTTTGATTTCTAATAAAAGAGAAAACCCCAAGGAAACAGAACTCTGAAGCCAAAAAGGAGTAAGTTTATTTCTGTGAGGAAAATGTAGATCATTTCAGCTTTTCAGTTACCAGATCAAAATGTGATGATTTCACTATTTCAAATGTAAAGTCACTTAAAGCAGTTGATATCCTTTAGTGTGTGTGTCTGGGCATCCACCTGGAAGTCAGTCCATATGTTTTGTATCTTTTAAAATATTTTTAAAAATTTTGCTAACAGACAAGCTGGCACTTGCATATACTACCCATGTTTGCTTGCTACCCACCCTCTTCACTATCTTTATGGCCTTGCTCTTTAACAACAATAAACTTGAGAAAAACAAAGAGTGGGGGGAAACAGCACGCTTGTTGTTTGTTCACTTTTTTTTCCTTCCTTTTTTACTCACTTTAGGATCAAACTCTGTACAATGCAGCACTACATATGTGCCTTACAGGAAATGGAGAACATCCGAGTTTGGCATCCTGTAATCCATCAGACAGCTTCCAGAAGTGGATCTTTGGCCAGAACAATTAAGATTTTATATTTATGGGCCAGGAGCATTTGATTAAAAGATCCATTCTAAACTGTGATCATATATGTGTACTGCATTTTTAAGTGATACATACTTTAAATGCAAAATGTTTAAAGTTTCTTTTCCCTCTTATTTAAGTTGGATATAAAATATGTCATCAGAGATTCCCTAGGAGTCTGTTATACCAAAGATGATGGAGATGCTGATTAAGAAAAATGTTTACAATATTTCTATGGTAAGACTTTATATGTTGACCACTGATTCATGGATCCTATAGTCCTTTTTCACCTTGGGAACCACATGTATATTGTTTTTCCACATGTTGTAAGTACTTCTGAAGAAGCCTCATTTTCTCTGTAGAGTTATGAGAAATTGAGTACTGCCTAAAAACCAAGACACTTTATATGTATATTTTTATGCTCAATTGGTTGATTTAATTTTTTTTAATCATTTACTTTGTGAACCTTTCTCAGTAATTTTTAAGTTCCTTCACTTGAAAAATTAAATATTTGACCTTCAGGTTGAAGCCAAATAGGCTACCACACTGTGCTCATCTTCGAGTAAGTAGATTCTTCTTTTGTAGAAGAAAAATAATTTTTACTGAAATATGTATGTATAATTATTTCAATGGAAAATCTGCTTATTCTGATATTAATCTTTGTTTAGCCAAAACTTTTTGTACAGGTTTTTTGTATTTCATGAACTGTAAAATTTATGACAAAGTTATATTGTAATAGATTTCTGAGCTGCTTAACATTAACACATTTTTTTCATTAATGCCTTTAAATTACATTATCTGCTAAACCCACTTTTTTTCCTATTTTTTAGTGATTTATGCAGTGTTTACCTAACAGGTTTCTAATGTTATCTGTACATAATTTCTTGTGCGAAAGCTTGCATGTTGATTTTTTTTTTTTCCTGCTGTTGCCATTTCCCCTTTTACAAAGGACTGACCTCAGTTTTATCAGTCTAAGACAGACCTTGGCCTTCCTAACTATTCTACTAGATCTATTCATGAAATATTGTGTTCTTGTAAGCATCCACAAGTTTATGTCAATAGATCATTTACAGCTATGACTTCATAAGTAGCCTTCCTTTGATTAAGTATTTAAATATGTGTATATTTCTTCGGTTATTTTACTGGATGCATCGTTGTTAAACACTCTCCAGTTAGTCTTCCATTGCAATCACCAGTCATGCCCATTTTCTGACTGTGGTTATCTCAGGCCTTCTTTAATGAAGGTAACTCTTCTGCACAAGAAATACGCTCTTTAGGAACAGAGAAGTGCACATAAAATGTCTACTTCAGGGTATGAATGTGAGATTAATGACCGTCCCACCCTTAAAGCGGCTAAGGTCATGTTAAAAATGCACTTTAATAAGGTAAACTTTATTTCATAATAAAATTTTATATTCTGATTTAGAGAATACTTAACTGGTTTATGCAAATTATGGAGGTTTAAAATTAACCTTAAATTTGCATGTGTTATGATATGGAGGGAAACTGGCTATGAAATTAAAATAAACTTCTGGGAAGGGAAAGAAGCAGCAGAATAAAAACAAGGAAAAGACTCACTGTTGTCTAGAAGTGCCAGTGTTATTAAGTAGGGATGAGAAAGATCAAAGGTAAAAAGGTAGTTAGACTTTGCAGCTTGTCGAAAGAATTGTGTTGAACATCTATAGTATCTATTCAAATGGAAGAAAATAGGTGTAATATCAACCATCTTAATTATTAACTCTTTAATGATTGAATCTCAAGAAATGTGAAATCTCAGCAGTGAAAACTTGAGCAGGCCTAGTTAGATGCAGCTAGTAACAGTATATTTAGGAAATGCTTAGTATGTCCTTTAAATACTGTACTCATAAGGGGAGGGCGGACTAAAGAAAAAGTTAGGGCTGCCAAAAGGAAAAAAATTACAATTTTTAAAGTGAAGACAAAAAAAGTATTTGGCTGCATGATCAAATATAAAGCTGTGAATAAATTTGAAGGGGGTGGGTATTAAATATTGAATAGGACAAAACCCACTAATATTAAATTTGTCCTTTTCTCCTGGTAAATAAATAATATCATTACAGATAAATGCTAATTTATCTATAGAATCTGGTGGATGGATGATGTTGTGGGGTTTTTTTATTTCTAATGGGTGGAAGGAGCCTGTCTTTTGGTTAATTTAACAGTATCTGACTGAGTTCAGTTTCTGAATAAAGCAAGAGGTAATCTTTTCAGTAGGTCTAAGTCATCTAAAAGACAAGTGAATAAGCAAGGATCAGCAAGAATTTGTCAGAAGCATTAACTTAAGCTAACTTCTTTTTCTGGCTTGATAATCATGCCTTTGAGTCATGTCTTGGCTTCTGTAAGGCTTTTGGTGACATCTTTGAGAATATCCTGTGAAGTTAAAGTTGTATGACTTAAAATAACTTGCTACAGTGTGGGCATAAATTGTCAAAACGACCGTACTGGGAAGGGTTATTAATGCCAATGAGAAACTGGAAGGCTGTATCAAGTGACATTGCACCAAGATCTGTCTGTTCCCTCTGATAAATACTTCCATAATTCAGTAATGAAATATGAAGTTCTATTATTACTTTCACAGATCAAACCAATATTGGAAGGGGAACAAATGCTCTTGGCAAACTGGAGAAGTTGAGGAAAAACAGGATGCAGGTCAATGAGAAAATTTTTCAACAAATATAAATAGAGGATGTGAGATTACATAGATAGCACCTGTGCCATGTTACACCCCCAGGTATGAAATGGAAACTGAGTGTTCAAGGAATCTGTTCTGAAAGACAAGGTATTTAGCATAGCTGTTTAAAAGGACTGGACTTCTCTTAGTTCCTAATTTGTGTTATACAGCAAATGTATTACATTATTTTTAATAGCACTAAAGGGTTATTTCCTCATGCAACCTCCTCTTAAAAACTTGTCAGATTGGAATTTGCATATATGAAACATCATTTATCTACTCATTACCAGTTTTTATTTTTAGAGGTAACATTCCAAACCAGGATAGAATTTAAATTGCAAGGAAACAAGGGTTCTGTTGCGCTTGGAGGTAGGAATCTCTTCATGAGCAGTGCTAGAGGAGCTCCACTTTTTTGTTTTCTAGTTGGTAATCTAAGACCATATTATAGCAGATATAGCAGTACATGTACTTGTCACTGTTTTCTAAAATTAGTTATCGCAGGTCACCTAGTTATTATATTTTGTGTTCAGTTCCAGCTGTGGAAGGGGAAGACTTATTCTGTGATTTAAAATTGTCTTTAAGATTTTCCTATCATTTTTTGAGACTTGGTTTCTGGCCTAACATAGGTCAAAAGTCCAAAATTCGTAATACACTTTAACATAAGGGTTTTTTTAACGATTGCTACTATTGCAAACACTCTAACCTTTTTTTTATATGATTACTACCTGTTCTTTAAACTATGAGTGACATTTTAGTCTATTTTTGCAGTATTTAGCACAACAGCAATTCAGTCTTACTTGGACTCCCTACTACCTGCCAGAAAAGAGGGAAGATCTATAGAGGAAGACATTAAGTGACTTTTTTTGTTCTATTCTGTTCAAAGATCTGAAATTAACTTCTGGGTCTACGTTGAGTATTGCACTTCCAAATATGCATATATATGTGTGTGTGTGTATATATATAGATATCATACAATTTTAGAAGAGCAATAAGAGATCTGTAAATATGATTGGAGGTTTAGAAAATATTTTTTTAAAAGTTAATTACATTTTTTTAAAAAAATACTTTTGAAAAAGTAATAACAAAGCAGCAGTAAGAAAAATTGCAAGCGGTTCACGTGTTAGCCATTGTGCATTTTCTCTGTGCTTTTCTAGCATCAGTCTTGAATCTTTCCTGAAAAGTAAACTGGTTTGCAGGTGTTTTTTAGAGGGCAGAAGCAGATGTTCTCCTTGGCATAGCTTATTCCTCCAGCATGATTCTCTTGATTAATTATAGTACATTCTACAAAGCAGTACTAACTTTTCTGTACTTTATGTTTTGCTGTATACATCTCTTTAAATATGTTGAATTACTCTTAACTAAGAAATAAATGAAACTGAAAGAACTTGTGGACACTACTTCCTTTTAAAGAATAATCTCCCACAGTTTGGGAATTAGCCTTACATAATTTTATGCATCTGATCAAGTTTATAGTATTAGATTGCAAGGTAAGGGGCTTGATTTCAGTGGCTAAGTTGTCAGAACTGCAGCCAGTCCTTTGAACTTCTTGTGCACGGATCTCTTTGAAGGTTGTACTTTCTATCAAACGTTCCAAGGGAGTGACAATCTTTTCTGTGTTTTAATGCATCTCTTGAATTCAAGTAGGGATTTCATTGCTAGAACATTCTGTCCAAAACTGCACTTGTGTCAATAGCACGATAATATTTCAAGTAGTAGTTTAATATTATGATGTTAAAAAAATAATCATGGATTTCTATTAAGAAGCTTTGCTGTATTATAAACATTAACCCTTCACTTCAGGTTGCCCTCTTTAAAAGTTTTTGAAAAGCATATTTTTAAAGTTAAATCTACAATATCTGATTCTGTTCTTTATAATGTAAATGTTAGCTTTACTTTACATTTTCTAATAGGTAGCAATAATAAATATAGCATGTCTTGTTCAGTTTCTCCCCAGTCTGAGGGAGAAATTTATACAAGATTACTATTCTTTAAAGGAAGAAAAAACTTTCAAAAGTAAAGCATTATCAAAGGGTTGGAAACCAGAAGAGGAAAGAAAATCAGAATAGAAAGGAGCTAGATGTATGGGGAAAGAGCTGTATTGGAAATATCATTATCTAGACCGAGTGTCCTTTGGTTTTTGGGGGGAATGAATGCAATGATTTAAAACCGTACAGCATTCCATACAGAGACTAGAATTACACATTGGTGTTCCCAGGCTCAGCAAACAAAAGTAAAATCCCCTAAAAAGTGAGTGTCATATTTCTGCTCAACCCTCTTCCTCATGAAATAGTTTTACATGATGGAGGTTCTGGCCGATTTGGTTTATGATGGGATATTGCATTTAAGTTGTCCACGATTACATCAACATTATATTCATACTGAAAAGCTAGGAAATGACAATTCAGCTCTTTGTGCAAAGTAAAATATAAACATGCTTTATTTTCTGACAGGTGCTGCATCTGTTACATAGGATAGAGGAGTTTCAGGAATAAAAAAGCTTGTGGGTAAGGAATAAGGAATTGTTTAATAAATAATATTTATGTTGCTGAAGTGGCATTTACTACTAAAACCAGCAACCCTACAAAAAATTAAAGATGGACATGTCAGATAGTACCCTTGTTTAAATAATATTTTAATTTTTGTAGGCTTTTTTTCTGTTCCTAATTTAGTTTCCTCTGTTCTCATTTTAATCTATGGCTTGCATGGCAAATAAGAATTTTTCTTCTCTCTGGGTTAACAGTGCAATAACAAAAACAAATTCTGAAGGGGCGTAAACTGCAATTAAAACTTCAAAATTTTATTTTTTTAATATTAAATACCTTTATTCTCATTTTGTATTGTTTCTATCTGCAACTGAACTAGAAGATGACTGATGTGAAACATCAACATTTGTCACTATTACTGAAACTATATATCCTGGCTTCCCTTTTTAGATAGATATTTGAGCTACTTTTCTCACACTTAATTATCACATAATACTTCATTATACTATGCTTAAATGATGCACATTAAAAGGGCTAGTTGTTATGGTTTATTTCTTAAAAATTCCTGTATTTTCTCCCTGATGTGTTTCTCATGCTGCATTGTGCTAGAGTGCACAAAACACAAGGAAAACGTTTTGATGAGAATGGAGAATTTCCTGAGGATAATGACCTCAAAAAATATGCTACCCTAAAATATTATGTTTCCAGATATTGTATGTGAAGTTTTTTTATTCTTAGTTCAATTGGACTGGCTCATCCTACGATAAGGCTGACTAATTGTGGAAGATACCAACTGATGGTTGAGGTACTGTGATGTGGCTTACCTGATTGAGGCAGGTTAGGCATCATCTTGGGAATATGAAATCCATTGTGATTTGGTATGTTTCAAAAGGATCCTCTCAGTCTTTCAGGTAGAATTAGTTATCAGATCAAAGTAACAGGTTGACTGGAGAACTGTCTCCCTTCATTAGATCGCTGAATTCTAGACTGTAGTAAGTTGACTCAGCAGAACTCAAAAGCAGTGATAGAAACTGCTGTTAGTAGTATGTTGTTACTGTTAGATGGCTCCAAAGTGTGTAGAGAGGGATGACAAACAAGTAGTTACTCTTTTGAATGTGATTATCCCACTAGCTTTTTCTTCCTCCCTCCTGACAGTCTCTTTAACCTCCAAACTTCTAAGTGGACATCACTATCTCTGCCTTCTCTTTACCATGAGCAATCTTAATCATTCACTTATTTCAGGGCAAAAGGAAGCCACTGCTATAACCAGGATTGTTTTCATGCTTGCTTATGTCAGTTTAAATGCAAAGATAACCTGATTTCTAGATTTTCAATATCTGTTTTCTCCTTAAATCTGTTTAGGAAGTCAGCCAGAATCTTGATGCCACTGGATGTGTGCAGTAGCATAATTTCAAAGGCTTAAGTGCATTTTTTTTTTTCTTGGCAAAAGATAGAAGCCTATGGAAGATAAGACAGCCACACAACGTTTGGGGGACTCTGAAGCCATAAGTTATTACATATGTGACACTGAGGTTTTTTCACTTGTTAGAATTTACTTTATTATGACACTGCTTTTCTGAATGTCTTTCAAAAAATTTTTGCTGGTAATTACCATTTTTATTTTTTAATCAATTTTTTTTGTTTAACTGGAATCAATCAGATACCTACTTTGTTTCTGATTCCCCAGGATTCCTTGACCTGATTTTTGCATCTGTAGGGTGTCTGGATCCTTTAAGACCACCCACTGAAGTGGTGAAAGGTACCAAGACCTCTATCCCTAGTTAGCATAGTTAATGAGATTGCTCTGCAGATCTTAAAAAATCTCAACTTCTAATAAACATATATGGTGAATTAGCAAGAAACCCTCATTCTTTCTACTGATGTTTCACTGAATGTTCTCTGAAGCCAGTAGAATTTCTGTAAAAATGCTTTGGTTTTAACAGATCATTATTCTTTCTCGTTTGTCCTTGACCAACTCTAGCTAATTATGTCAAGATAAGGCTAAACATTAATCAATCATGGTTATTGTATTTTTTACAAACCTACAGAATGGAACACTTTATGTACTAAGTTATAATTTTGTACCTAATATTGCTAGACTAAAGACAGCTGAAGGTAAATCCTGTCTTGCCAGTAATGTCTTAAATATTGTGATGAAGTTAGTAGATGTTGAACTTCCAAGAAGGAATATCTGATGCTTGGGTTCATGAAGGAGAAATAAATATGGTAGTGTCTGGTATAAGAAGGGAATGCCTGCAGTGGTATGAAGGGATTGGGTGACTGAACAGCAAAGAGAACAGAATTTGTCCAGGAAAGAGGCTTAGGGACAGGACAGAAGTTAAGTGGAAGAAAACTCAGGTCCTCAAGTGTGAGCCTGGGAGACTGTCCTCCCCAGTCTTCCGTTATTGCTAATTTTGTTTCCCTCCTTAGTTTTTTTTTTTTTTTTTTTTATTCTCAAAAGAAGCAGAAAGGCAGAAGTCTCTAGCAGTCTGAAATAGAGTATAAGAGACATAAAGCCTAATGTGTATGCATAGTACGGTTGGTAATGTCTTGGCAATGCAGTTGCAGAACAGATGATCTGCTTAGGTGAATTTGTGGTTTGTGAAACCTAGCAGTGCTGCAGCTGTATATAGTCAAATTTCCATCCAGATTCAGTCAGTATGACTGAAGCCTGAAACCACTAGCAGTAAGTCCTGGGGAATGTGTAGGAGATGAGAAACATTTCAGACTAGTAAATTACTAAAGTGAAAATAACATAATAACTTGTATGATGGAACATAAACAGTCTATGCTTGTGGAAATGGCTGGTGAGGACAGCTGCAGAAGAAAGGTAAGTTACACCTAACAGATGTTAACTTGTGTATAAGGAAGAGAAAATGATTTTCTGGCACATTCAGATCTCAAGAAAAAGGGGCCTTCTGCCCATCTGATAGAAGGAAAAATTGATGGAGCCTAAAGGACAGGAACGTAACACTGGAAAGCGGTGACAAAGGCGGAAAGCTGAATGGTTAAGTCAAGGACTGAGTGGACTTGTAAAAGTGATGAGAAATTCTAGGGAGAAAGAAGAGATGTGGGAGCAAAAGCGAGGAAAGTAGGGGACAGGTTCTTCTAGGAGTGAGTGTGGGACAGCAGTGCAAGTGAAGGGCAGTGAGTGAGGGAAAGCTGGAAAAGTGAAGTAGCAAGGAATCTGGAATCTACAGTGGGAAGAATGTTGTCAGAAATGGCATTCACACAGGAAATACATGGGGGCACTTCAAGGAAGAGCTCCAAGGTTAGAACTGTAAAGTGCTGCTGAGATTTCTTAATGACTTTTACCAAAGCTCACTGATTTAGTGATTCTTCTGGAGTGCCTCAGTGCCTCCTAGATTATATAGGTCTGAGAAGTCTAGATGCTTCTCCACTTGGCTAAACCTTCTCTATTTCAAACACGCAATTCTGTCAGGAAAAAGAGAAGTGCTTGACAATGCTATGGTATGCTATCAGAAATCATCCCATGCCTCGTGATTGGTAACTGGTCAGTTGACAGGCTGCTAGCTACTGGGTCTGTTGCCAAGGAAGGCAATTGTATGTTTGTCCCTTGTTTGGTATAATTGCTTCTAAAGGCTGCTCAGTAAAATAACATTTGTCCACATAGATTACCTTGCATCTAAATAAAAATCTTTGCATTAGTACTAATGTTTGCTTTGATATTAAATAGTTTCTATGAGATAATAAGATTTGTAATTTAACAGGGGACAGTAGTTCACAACGACACAGCATACTTACCTAAAACTTTGAACTGTGCTACTCTAGGACCAGGAAACATTCACCTAATATACTTGCCTGACTGTTGATCCAAGAGCTCCTGTCTATATTTTCGAAAGAGACTGGAATGTGTAATGAGAGGAAAAAGGAATAAGGGGAACCAAGCTAGTGAGCTCAGGGCGAGTCATGGCTACTACCTCCCTGTCTAGATAACTGGAAATTAAGAGCTGAAGGCCACCTATTGACTTATTCAAGGCCTGTGGTTAAAGTGTAGACTTGCAATGTTTTTGCTGGCTGTGGAACAAAATTGGTTTCTGTGGGTTGGCTGGGCCTGCCTAAAAGCTGGGCTTCTGCTTTAGCTCTGCCATGAGCAGAGCCTAATTGCTGGCAGCAATTTGGTGCAAGAAAGGTGGGGTTTGGGGAAGAATGAAGCCATGTGAAGGCCAGGGGAGATGAGGGGCAGCCTGGGCCTTTGATGTGAAAGGGAAGGAAGAGGCATAGATGTGGCCAAAATGGTAATGTGTGGCGCCAGTGTGCATTTCAAATACTTGCTTGGGACTGGAGTCAAAAGTCCAAGGGATATACTAGAATAAATAGAACTAAAAATGCTTTTTACATGGTGATTTCCAGTATAAGTGGAAGATCTCTTCTGCAAAGGCTAGTCTGCCATTATCCCTAGCTTGTAAATAGTTGTTGCATAATCCAAAACACTCTTTAGTAAAGATATAATAAAGGATTATTTTATAGTGAAAGTAATCTAGGGTCCTGTATTACCATACCTTAACCAGCTTAAAATCAGATAAATTTTCCCTTGGGCTACACTCCATTTTGTATCATGTCACCATCCTTACAGAACTCCTGTCTTGTTAGCAGGAAATTTCTGCTGAAATGTCTACTGAAAGTATTTAGCTTTGCTCCTTCAGCAACTATCTCCATTTGGCAGACATCATGATCATAGTACACACTGAAACATGTAAATCATAAACTTTTCCTCTCCTCTAAGCTATCAAATTGAAGAACTTTTTTTTTTTTAGATTCTGGATTACATGTCTAAAAACCAAATATAATGTTTTCAAGTGCCTCACATTATTTACAGCTCTTCTGGATGTCATTGATGTTCACATAACTGGCATGCTGAAAATCAGTTTGTTGCAGGGGCTGCTCTGTTTTACTGCCTTTTTTAAATTTTAAAGCACTTTCAGCAATAGTATTAGGATCTTCTCTTTCCCCATGGAGGGAAAAAAAAAGAAACACTATTACATATACAGCATGTAAAAATTAATACCTCAATCAGATGGCTACGTAAACTACTGAAGCTTACCAGAAAAGCTAGAATCAGTGTTAACCTCCATCTTAGTAGGCTCTGTTATACATCCAGGAAAGTAATTACAAACACTGAAGAAACCTTGATTTCAGGCAAGGACAGCACAGCCTTACTCCCAGCAGGACAAAGCAGGTCCTACATGTTCTGGGACTTCAGGGCCTGTGGTTCTGGGCAGCTCTGGCCCATGAACAAGAGACCCCACTGGTCATTTGTGGCTCTACCTGGTAATGACTCACCATGAGCCAGCAATGTGCACTTGCAGCCCAGAAAACCAACTGTGTCCTGGGCTGCATCAAGAGAAGTGTGGCCAGCAGGTCGAGGGAGGGGCTTCTCCCCCTCTACTCCACTTTCATGAGACCCCACCTGGAGCACTGTGTCCAGCTCTGGGGTCCCCAACATGACATAGACCTGCTTGAGCAGGTCCAGAGGAGGCCACAAAGATGATCAGGGGGCTGGAGCACCTCCCCTGTGAGGACAGGCTGAGAGAGTTGGGGGTGTTCAGCCTGGAGAAGAGAAGGCTCCAGGGAGACCTTAGAGTGGCCTTCCAGTACTTAAAGGGGGCTACAGGAAAGATGGGGAGGGACTCTTTATCAGGGAGTGTAGGGATAGGACAATGGGTAATGTTTTTAAACTGAAAGAGGGAAGATTTAGATGAGATATAAGGAAGAAATACTTTACTGTGAGGGTGGTGAGGCACTGGAACAGGTTGCCCGGAGAAGCTGTGGATGCCCTTTCCGTGGCAGTGTTCAAGGCCAGGTTGGACCTTTGAGCAACCTGGTCTAATAGAAGGTGTCCCTGCTCCATGGCAGGGCATTGGAATTAGGTGATCTTGAAGGTCTCTTCTAACCCAAACCAGTCTATGATTCTATGACACTGTTAACTGGAGTGGGGCTTCACCAACTCACCACACCTGAGGATTTTGTTTCATCACCCTCAGGAGTAATTGCTGATTTATGCTAGCATGAGTATAGAATTACATCAGTACTATTAATAGATCTACTTACAATTGAACCTTAGTGTTAAGTCTTCTTACTTCTGAACTGGCATCCTGATATCTTGCAGTAGAACACTAGTGTTAAAAGTTGTTTTACAAAACTTTGTGTCAGTATGGCTTAGCAAGCCCTGGAGCAGCACTGTTAACCACAGTTCATGGCAATGCAAAAAAGCAGTCTGCTAGCAGATATTTATCTATTCCATTCTGTGTAACTCCTAACAAATTAAAAACAAATGCTACCTTAAATTCTGGGAGAACTTTTTTTAACAATCTAGAGCACAACATCTGATCTTTATCAGTTTTTGTAAATACAAATAATTTAGCCATATGTAATTGGTCATTAATGCACACTTAAGGACAACTTACCTTTTACAAATGTACAGCTCAATTTTAATAAATATCAGAATAAAAAGAGGGCACAGACCTGTGAGAAGCAATGTTGATTGGCAGTTTTCAAAATAATTAAGCAGTTGTCCTGAAATTTAACACTATGCTTTATATGCCATTGTAGCCATTCAAATGATTTGTTATATAAAATTACTTGAAATTGTCCACCAGAGAGAGCTCTTGCAAAATTTTTTCCAACAGCTGTTGAAAACGATTCTTTCATTAATGTATACCCAAATTATTAAATTCACCATGATAGGTACAGATGAATCATGTAGTTTATTCCACTGGCCAGAGAAAAGGGTAGACAGTAGCATCATTAAAGGGCAAACAGATATACCTAACAAGGCATTTCTGTTCATTTCTTAAATATTTATCTGCTGATTAAAATAAAAAGCAAAACAAAAAAGAAACAAAATACCAAAAAAACCCCAACAGAAAACCCCAAACTGAAACTGTTTCTCCTTAAGCTATCAGACAACAAGGAATGGGAGAAACGGTTGAAATTTCACAGATCATCTTATAGAGGCTCTGCAGGTCTGGGGGAGGAGGTGCAGTCCTAATTCTGGCTTTGTTAGATGAGAGAGGAATGTCTAGTGACTGCATAATAGAAATGAGATGCACAGTGCACTGGCAGCCATGATGTAACGTAGAAACCTGGTTTACTTCATTGCAAACAAATGGACAATATATATTGTACAATATATAATAAAAATACAGCAGATACAAGTGCCACTAATTAACAAAAAAAACTAATGTTAAGACTTAAAAATGCTCATTTTTGTAATATATACACTGCAGTAATAAGCCACAATAAATACATCAAATTCCATATCATTCATAATAAATACCGAAAATATAAATACAGAAGAATACAGTTAATTTGAATAAATTATTACAACATAAGGTCTAGGTTAAGTTCTGTTGAATATTATTGTAGCTTATATTACCCTTTGGCATCTTTGATGTTACAACTTGTTTAAAAAAAAGAAAGGAAATTAAGGAAATGTGTAGTTCATGAAGCTTAAAATTATTTCCATGTACAGATTTTAAGATGAACTTTCTTTCCCTTTGCTGCTTCAAACAGTTTAAAAGCAGCAGTCCAATTAAATATGTTGCTTTACTGCTGAGAGCTCCATAATTTTAGTATGCAAGATCATCTGTAATGGAAAATGTTAAGTACTTAATTATTTTTCTCAAAAATTAGTAAAGTTAGAAGTAATGTACAAATTTTAAACAAACAGCTGCAATTACATCACAATTTTACTAGTCCCATTTGAGTTGATTACACGTCTGAAAGACCATCAACTTAAGTGCTTTTGAATCCATGCTGTGGTATTATTTACCACTTGCCAACAAAAATTTCAAAAGCAATTTTATATTCTTATGGGAAATATATATATACAGAGAGAGATGAACCTCCTAAAAGACTGGGCTGGACTAGACAGTGTAAATGTTATGTAGTTTGTATTTGTTAAAACAATGAAAACACTTTAAAAAACGTAATAACTGTTGGTTTTGTTTGTGTTTTTTACAAAATTGCAATCTATTAGCTGTAGATGGAAACAAATCAAAATAGCCAATTGCCATGTCTTATGTTAACAGGTATTAACCAGTACATTTGTGTTGTTCAATTTTATTTGTAAAAGGCTGTTACACCAGAATGCAATTTAACTTAAAAGATCAACTTTACTAAGACAACATTACAGGCTGAGGCTCTTAGGAATGGATTTGTAATCTACAGATTTTGACTAGTTTTGCACTGTTAAATGTCTAGCGCTTATTTTACATCAAACACTTTTTTAACATGTTTCACGAACTACACTTCAGACGTATTTCCATAGAAGTGCCTACAATCAGTCAATTAAAAGAAGGGCCCAGTTGTTAAGCACTGTTTACATGGGCATTGTTATATGACAACTGAAGTGGTGGTATTTGTGAAATGGTTTGAAAAAACAGCGTGCTTGCTTCTGGTTTGGTTTTAAGAGAACCAGCTGCCAGTGCGTAGATGCAATCTTTTCAAGAAGCTGAAAACTCATGCTCAACCTATATATCATCAGAGACTTACAAATGGCTGGCTGCTTGTTTACAGTGATCCCCCAGTACCCCAGCAAGGTAAAACCTTCACCCATAATCCAACTCAAAATTTCACTCTTAAGAACATCTTTAAAAGAATTAGCTGACATATACCAAGACTCAGTTGAAAATCCCAAGCTAAAATGCTAATAAAAAAGGCCATCTATTTCTTCTTTGCTTTTAGTGCCTCTTGTTATCTGAGAAACCGCTTACATTTGAACATGTGTCTGGGAGCAGAGTTAACTAAAATTATATTGAACATGACTTGGCAGTTGACATACATAGGCAAAGAAATAGCAGTGTTTCTAGGGTGTGGCTTTGCTTTGTAGTTTTTACCCCATGCTTTTGGATAAGTCTTTTATTTAGTGTCTGCCTGTATACAACTGGTATAGAAAAATTCCTGTTGGCACTGATTTCATGTTTGCTTTAAAATATATTAAATAACAGAATTAATATGATGATCTAACATGGCCAAGCTTGTAGTGAGCATGCATATACTTTTCCATCCGTGCTCTGGGGATATCTTAATTTCCTTTTTCCTTTTTTTTTTTTTTTCCATACATAATGTTTTGTTTTGCCCTTTAGAAGAAAAAAATTGTCCTCATCATTCTACCTCTTGCCTTCATCCTTCTTTTCCTCTAAATTGCCCTTTCTATTCTTCCCTCACTCACTCCAGAGTGTGTCCACCCATATCTCAAGACAAAGGACTATCTTTGTGTTAGAACAGTGGTGTACATTTGTATCTTCCACCACTTTTCCTGTCCATTGAGAAAAGCTAATCCAGTCTTCATGGCTTGCTGGAAAAGTGCACAGTTAAAGAACTTACACGTGAAGCAAACTTCTTTTGACTTGGTTCTATCTGACATTAATTCATAAACTATCTAAAGTAAAACAAAAGTGTCCCTGGTAAGATCAAAATCAAGAAAACTGAGTGAGTAAATAAATGAAGTTTGCTTTCTGACTTTTGTTTTTACACCCACCCCACCCCAACTGCATTGGGTAAAGGAGCAACTGAGAAGCAGCAGCAATAGAGCACCATGAATATGGTTCTCCTGTCAGTGGGGCATTGTGTGGAGGTATCCTCCTAACCATAAAGACTACACACCAGTAGAGCAATACATATTTTAACTTCTCCCTTCTAAGATCTAATTCACTTCTATTTTATAAAAGGGTGTTTTTCATTTATTATTTATTACTTATATTAGGAAAAAAAAAAATCCTAACAGTAGCTTGAAGGAAACTTTTTGTTCCCCTAAATGATGGTTTTCTCCCTTCCCTGATCTTGGATTTTCATCCTGTACTGGGCTGTGCTGTACCAAGAATGACAGTCTTCCCCTGGATCTACACACCTCAGGAGACGATGAGGATCCCCTACCACACCTCTGCAGCCTGTGGGGTAGGTTTCCTTCCTGTTTGTTTGTCTGCATGCAAAGGGAGAGTCTACAGACCCCCACCAGGACTGCTCTCTCATGACTCATATTCAGAGCCAATGGGGGACTAGTTTTCACCACAGTTCCAATCTACCTACATAATAATGTTAAGTGAAAAAACAAAACCCGACCTCTTTTAGCAAACTAAAGGATAGATAGCACAGAGGACACTGAAGTTGTCCTCATGCTTGATTTTAATGAAAAGCCTTACTGTACAACAGACCCTTCCCAGACACTAAGACGAAGGGAGGAAGGAATTAAAAAGACTAAGGCTGCAAAACAGATGTTCATGAATTGGATGTTCTTATGAAAGTAAAATTCTTGGTATCAGCCATTAGGGTAGCAGAAAATTCTCAAGGATGTTATAACTTTCCTCCTTAAGTGAAAATAATACTCTGACACATTTATTAGCAACAAAATTAAAAGCTGCCTCTGATTTAGGAGTGGGAAGAGACAGTGACCAGGAAGCACTTATGAAGAACTCAAGCATGTGTTCACTCAGACATCTTTACAGCTAAGTTGCACTTGTTCATCACTTCACAATGTTCGTGCTTTGGATTTCACACTTCTTGGGAAAAATGGACAATTAATCATTTGCACATGGACAGCAATTACAGAGAACAGCAAAATTAAGGAATCTTTTTAAAAAAATTTGGAAACATTGAAAAGGCAAATGTTGAGATTTCTCATACCAAGGAACATGTTAATGAACTAGACTCTGTTTTGAAAATAACAGTAGCTTTCTACCATTTTAAAAAAATAGTAATCAGATTTAATATTTTAGAAATAAATTCTATAGAATATAATCTCTGTGTTAATTCTAGTTTTTCTAAGTATTTTACATCACATGTTCTGCAATCATAATAAAGTAGATGACAGAATTACTCTTTAGCCTCAGTGGGAAAGTGTAACACCCCTGAACACTTAAGGATTTCCCATATCATCCTCTTCTGTCCCTGCTCCTGGACTGCTTCAGGAAATCAAACAACTGGCACAATGAACATGAGTATACAACTGTATACAGGAGTTCCTTATTTAGCAAATGCCTTTTAGAACAGTATCATGGGTCTCTTGCTTTAGCTCTGAGTAAGGGCACCTGCTCTGCTACAGGAGCAGCCTAGACAAGGAGTTTCAACTGAGAGAATTCAGCTGGCAAAAGACAACAACATGCAGGGGAATAAGACTGCCTGTTGCTGCCAAGTACAGTGGTGTAGGCAAACTATAATCAATCTTGCTGCTCAAACGTTAAGCACCCAACAGGTAAATGTTGTATATTCAACACAGCTTTTATTCTAATTTTCACTGTGAAATTTATCATTAAACTTTTGCTCATTAATCCAATCCATGGAAAGGAGAGCTTACTTAGCTGTTTCATGTTAGTGATAAAATTTCTATTCACTTCTGAGCTGGACTGGGCTTTATTAGGAAAGTGACTTAGTTTGCAGTACAAAAATTTAGTTACAATGCCAAAAAAAGAGGGAAAAAATAGTATTTTGCCTGTTCTATAGAATTATTTTTTTATCATGGTATCTCCAAGTACCTTAGACACCAGAGCATAAAGTGACACAGCAATACAAAGGCCAAGGCAACAGAACCCAGGTCTCCTCTGTCTGCGCCCAATACTCTCTTATCCACTGTATCACATTTCTATCAAAGAGTCAGGAACACCCAGAATATTAAAAGCCATAATACATGTTCTGTTTTGCATACAAATATATGTTTACAATCTTTAACAAACTAGCTGTGTTTCGTGAAGATATCCTCCTGATTGTGAGGCAGGGAATGCTATACGATCAGTTTGTTAGCACGTTTACTGAAATACAACACCCAGATAAGATTAGAAACTGGATCTGGATCAGTTAGCAATCCAGTGAGTAACACCACCATGACTGTTACATGCAATTTCTGCAGAATGTAGACAAAAGGCAGGATCGCATTGTTAACCGACTCCGTTAGCAGAACAGTGAGCAGGCTGAGCCATATTTATAGCCAGTGATGGTTACTATATATGGTGTAATCAATGGCCTTAAAATAAATAAATGTCAAATTATGATTTACTAGCAGGAACTTATGTAAATGAAAAACAGTGAAACTTTACAAATCTAGAACTTTCTGATCTAAATGCCATACAGTATATCAAAGAATATTTTTTTTTTTTAAGAAAAAGAAAATAAATACTAGAAACTTTTACTGACCAGCTTTTAATTTTTTAAATGATGTTCCAGTGGGCATGAATTATAGCTCTTAGGAAACAATTACAATTGCTGCAATTTTAAGTTCTGATTTTATGTCTAACATCAGTTAAAGCTTTATATATAAACTTTAATGATGCATTTTTTCCAAGAGAAGCAAAGTTCACATTATAGGCAAAAAGGCATCCAGTTTTAGGTGCTGCTTCTGTGATCATCTGTGTGAAGATTCTGTTTTATTTTAACAGAGGGAAATGCTTTTGTTATGACTTATTTTTCTGAACTACATAGTTTAATCGTAAACTATCTACCAATTTATTACCTGGCTTATTAGGAGTGATTATCAGTAGCCAGATATCTTGGAAATAAAGCTGATACAACTATCAGTAGACATTTCCACAAATGATATACTGTGTCGATACAGAAGCAAATACTGCTGTTTATTATTTAGTAACATAGTATTTTCATTACGCAGAAATAAGCTTACCCAAAATGAAAGGACTGGTTATCAACATGGATATTAACCAACTGGGAAATGGGACACATCATATATTATTATACACTAGCCCAGAAAATAACATTAAAACATTTTCCACCCTGTAACTTTATTTTTCCTTATATGAAGAGTACTTTTTTTTCTAAACAACACATCAAAGTTTAATCAAGTGGTAGGAATCTTGACTCTCCCCTGATTTCTACAGCCTACTCTAGATGTCACAGTTCAATTTCTTTTTAGATTTCACAGTTAAAATTTTCTGGATTTCACAGTTAAATCTGTTTTGGTCAGGGCTGTGACTTTTTTTTTTTTTTTCACTCTAGTCAACTTATACACGCTAGAAAAGGCCTTAGCTTTGTTATTTGCTGGTATGAAATTGTTTGGGGGACAGGTTTAGCCTATATCAAAAACAGAGGTTTCTGCGGCTTTTTTCCTCACAGTATGAGCTTATCTCTGTTAGAAGGCTTGTTGATATTAGTGCGGCTACCAGGAAATCTCCATGAATAATAAATAGACTTGACTTTGTAACTTCTTGCAAGAACTAAACAAGACTTGTTTACTTTGTATCCTGAGATTAAATCTTGATCACAAAACATCATATCGAATCAAAAGGAAGGTATTACTATCTACATCATCACCAGGTAGTTAAGAATATTTTTTCAGCATAAATCTTCCTTTATTCTGCACGTTTTAGTTTGAGAGTCCCAGGAATTAGCCATTTTAAACAAGGGAAAATAGTGTAGTTCACGTTCTTTATACAGTCACTGCCTTCTTTACCCTATTACAAGCTACTGCTTGTTATCCTATGCTGCAAGCTTTTGAGAATTCAGCTGTATTCACCCCTCATGCCCCAATGGCATTGAACATACACATCTAAGTACCCAGAGGGTTATACAGATGCTAATATTAAGGAGGCCTGGGATCTGAAGCCTGTGCCAATGGAAATATTATATAACCATCATCTCAGTATTTTAAAGCTAGCTGAGATGTATTTTATAAAGTTAATCACTTACGGGGCTTGCTAATATTATTAGAGATATTTTTTGTGTGAAAGCACAGGGGCCAAGAAAATAATTTCTTATTGCTCAGTAAGGGGGTGAATACTGAAACAAAATGTTTCATTTAACTTTCCCCTGAGAGAAATACCCTGGTAAATTGTGCATGATCCTCCAACACACTCTGAGGTTAAAAAGCTGCTACTGATTCACAGCTAGTGTCCCAGCTCAAGTAGAAGGGATTTGTGCTTTTGGTGCTGGTGTCGAGTGGGAGTGCCAGATTTAAGCCTAGTATTAATGCGATATGCCTATACACACAGAGACTTGTTACATTTGCCCATAAAATATCTTGAAGAGAATAATATTATTCTTAGAGGCAGAACTTCATGTTTCTCTTTAAAAATAAAGATGGGTATTTGCTGTATGGAATTGGAGAATACATGCGCTTACCTGGCTACTCAGCCTGTTGAGAAAGAGACCAGAGTGTTCCGTGACTAAGAGGAGCAGAGTCTAAGGAACTGCTGAGCCAGATAACCAGCATGACTGCACTTTCCCAGGAGATGGAATACACTGCAAGTGTGGAATCCGGTCCCTAGAGAACTAGGACTTTTCAGTGCAGTTCACATAAAACATGTAGGACTTCTTGTGGAAACAAGTAAATAAAAAACCTTTCCAGCTACTACATGGAGTAAAAATATTTTGCTAATTTAGCATAAAAATGAGAAATCACTTTGCCCAGATTTCATATAAAAACAATTAAATCAGCTTATTTTTTTAAAAAGCATATTTTAAATCTGGCAGTTTTTCTACTGGAGTACTGTACATGATGTTTTCAAGAGCTTCTAACCAGAAGAGTCACTGTTACAGAGCTAAAATTTACACTGTGTTTACATGCATACTGTTAACCATCTAGATTTGACAGATAAAAACTAAGATGCTGATCCTTATTCTGACAAACAAGACAGGTCTACATTTCAACCCACTTCATGTATAATAAGTAAAATTTCAGTATTAGAAAAAAAAATGTTAAAATAGATTTTTAAATCAAAGTAAGGCAGTGCAGAATTATCAGTGTAGAGAAAAGGAGGTTCCTATACCTCCTTTTCTAAAAGAAAGCAAGGTTGGTTAATAAATTAAAGGTTGAGATACAGCAGGTATTTTAATTCCCATTTCATTTAAGAACCAATGGAGTACAAGGTAACGGATATCCATATGATGCACGTGCTATTTTGCTTGCAGACTTTAGCAGATACAAAATTTCTGAAGCTATGTTTCCTCACTGAATCTGCTGGTTCCTAATTAGGCCAAATGACTGTAAATTTGAGATACAATCAGAAGTCCACAAAAGCCAGTCTTGTATTTCATAAAAACTAAATATTTAGGAAATCTAGACACTTCCACATTGTTTTCCATGCTTCATATAAACTTTGATCAGCAAGACTTTGCTTTTTTAAATTACCTACTGACATATTCATGAACTGGCTTGGGAAAAACATACAGGTTTTGTTACAACGAATTTTAAGATCTTACCTATACCTCAGAGTCTGGAGCTATGGCATTTCTCCAAAATAGTTCACAGTTCCCGCAGTTAATACAGTACTGCAAAATGGCACTAAAGTGCATAAGTATCTGAATGTTTGTTGGGCTAAAAGGTGCTGTGCAAGCTTAAGTTACTGCTTTGTCATTATATACAAGATCATTTTTCTTTGGGGAGGGGGTACTAGTTCTGGAATGCCACTGGTTTTAATTTTAATGGAGGATTGTCTAACTTACACCTTTCTAGAAGATGTAAATGGCTCCTTACTGACTCTTCTGTTTGTCAAGAACAGTAAAAGAGAAAACAGTACACTCTAAAAATGCATTTCAAGATAATTTACCAGAAATGGTATTTAAAATAAAAAAAGGAAGAACACAAGGTACTCCAGATGAAAAGTGGACATGCTCTTTGTAACTAGCTATGGATCTTCTGCTCAAATGAACATGTTCATTTTTATCAAAATATGAGTACTAAACTACCATAAATAAAATACATACAGTACAGAACAATTAAAACTTTTTTGTACAGTAGTTACTTTTACATTAAACTTACCATCTTTTCAGATATGTTGAAAATTAGGACTCTGAACATGATTATTTCAAAGTATCATCTTTAACAATCTTGCACAGGCCCGACAATCAAAAACACGAAGCTTTGATTCAGATACCTTGGCAGGTTTCACATACTTTGATAGGTAGGCTACTTTGAAATATGTTGGGTGTATTTTTACTTACGTGTTTTATTTTTATCAAAAGACAGTTTGATTATTTTTATTTAAATCTTTACATGAACTGGTTTTGTGCAATACCACTGCCAGTGTAGCTTGAGAAAACAAAATGTGTCTGGAACACTGACGATAGTCCAAGTGTTGTCTACCTCTTAAAAAAGTAAGATTCCAGGAAATCCAGTGTGAGTGCATTTCAATACAGGAAGTCAGTCCTAGAATAATTTTAATATTAAACAGGTACCGTTTCCACCACTGGGGATTTGATGCACTCGTCGTGCAGTCTGCTTTTTTCTGGGAGGTTTAGCGAATTCTCAGCAGGGTGCTCTTGTACGTGACTGTCGCCATTCAACGCTGAAACAAAGCCATCTTGAGAAGGACCTTTCAAGTATGAGGGAAATTCCACTTGAGGGTGGCTTGGCCTATGCTCAGTGTATAAACTGTTACATGGAGCACTGCTATCACCTTCAGAAGATGAGCAGCAAACAATCACTGAGGGGTTTGCAGAAGGGTAATGAGGGCTGCTAAAAGTTTCCTCTGATTGCCGTGTGTAGTCAACAAACTGTTCTGAAGTCATGTTGTAAGGCACCAGAGAAAGACTACCGTTCTTGACAGCATCCCTTTCTGAGTAAGTCTCACCTATCTGGTTAGCAGTGCCAGCAACGTGGTTCTCTATTTGGTAATACAGATTTGAAGAGTTAGTATAGTATGAGGCATTTTTAGAGTGGTTTTCATGCACAGCACTTCCATCAGAGTAGCAAAGGACAGAAGGAAGAGGCACCATATCAGCATGGGAGCCCATGCTTTCTACAAAATCATCTGCTTTTTCTTCCTCATCATCTTCCTCCTCATCTTCCTCTTCCTCTTCATCATCATCTGATTCGCTAGGGGCTAAACTCTGTGTGCTAGAATCTGTAACTCCACTACAAAAGCTACTCCCATCTTCCTCTTCCTCCTCTTCCCCTGGACAGTCCAAGTCCTCGGCTGACTGGGAATGCATAACCGAAGCCGGAGGTTCGGTTTCAATCTCAAAATTTTCTGCAATTGAATATTCAACCGGATGGGGTCCCGGACTCACAGAACTAGCGTGTGCACTTAGCTCATTGTGGCAGCCATTTAGTGCTGGAACTTGCTGCTCTCTATTTTTCTCCAATTCAAGTTTCATTATTGTGTGCAAAAAGTGAGTCCGTACACGGATAGGGTTAAATTCAATTCTACCTGCTGTATTGCTACACCCTTCTTTAGTGCAACCGCATGGAAAAGACATACGATCCACCTTTTAAAAAAAAGAATACAGATTAACAGTATGTAGCATAAGCCTGGTGATATGACAGAACCTAGACAGCCTTGAGAAGTACAATAGCAAAGTAAGATTCACCTTGAGAAAGTACTTGTAAGAATAGCTTAGGCTAACAATAATTCAAAGAGTTAGCCCTGGAATTTAGCACACTGCTCCTATCAGTAAAGGGACCCACACATGTAACAATGTTGCACAGTAGGAAAAAAGTGTTTCTGTTCAATAGGTGGAAGCATTACACACAGGAACAAAAAATCAGTAGTTTTTCTATCTATGGATCTGCTACAGCTTCATGTTACGCCCAAATCCAGGCAAAAGCACTACCAAAAAGAGTCTTAAAATTTGGTAAAAATCATGGAAGCTAGAAACCCATTCAAACAAAAAATTATATATAAAAACCTTTATAAAGTTGCCAGTGGGGGCACCTGACCACAGAAAGTAGGAATAAAAACTCAAATACATTTTAAAAGATAGTCCAGTCAATTGTAGATGCAATATTTTAAGCTCAACAGACTGTGGGCTGAACTTATATATCTAATAACAGCCATCTTAAATTTCTAAAAATGTGACTGAATCCACATGGGATAGTTCGATTAGATAGGTTAAGGTTTATGATTTTCATCTACGCTGTAATACCTACACATCAAATATGATGCAGACGAGAACCATGTAACACAATGTAGTTACAACCTCCCCACATGTGAAGATGAAAACAGGAACAGCAAAGAGAATATATTATTTAAAATAGCAGAGAAAGTTTAGCTTGGATTTAAGAGATGATGAAAAATGCTTTCAGGAAGAAATCAACTCAGCTGCATAACAGCAACTCAGGACAGTTAGTGGAAGCATCTTTCAGGGAACATCTTGGGACATTTACAGCTGTACATAGGACACTCTCTAAATGTACAATACGAAATACCTTTTCAGTCTGCAGAGGAAAAACTGCCTGCTGTATTAGCAGATGAATATTTTATTGCCTACATGCAAATGTATCATGCATGCATTTTAAGTATTATGCACACTGAATAAAGGACGGTACCACAGAGTGTCACTTATTGTTTCTCTTTGAGGTTGGATTATAATTCACATTTGGACAGTATGTGAGTTGTCTCTAAAATAAAAGGCAATATCCCTTCTGAAATCTGCAGGCTACTGATTCTTCTGTTGTCTGCATCTACATATTTAGACAAAGGCCAAAGAGCAATATGAGAAGCAGAATATCTGTATAAGGAAAAAAAAAAGTAACAATGTATGTGCCTAAACCAATCACAAAATAAAGATGTTTAAGGAGATTGTATTGCACACTATATGCTCTTAAATCTGGGCCTTAAAAAAATGGTTTGAGATCCACAAGTGTTATCATCTAATAATTAATTTTCAGTAGGTATAACTTTGACAACAAAAAATACACGTATGTGTGCATGCACACACCCCCTTCCCCCTCCCCTTGATGGCTAAATAACGACAATAATATAGACATTTACCTGACATTTTATGCCTGCAAGACTGCAAGTGCAAGTTTCTGGATCACAGAACACGCGGCAGTCACAGCCACAGTCCTCTCTGGACAGGCGGATAGCTCGCAGCTCGTGTTTTTCTTCCACATCAATCTTCTTCACTCCAGAAGCTCGCAGCAACGCCCTTCGCTTTTTTGTCGGCAGGGGTTGTAGAAAGAAGTACTCGTCTACTTCAGTGTTGTCTAGATCAATATCATCATCAGAAATGTCATCCAGTGTCAGCGTATTAGCTTCTTCAGATTCCACTGTACCATTCTTTGTCATCTGTTGCATAGAACAATTAACAAAGTCCTTAAACTATACTTACACATATATATACGTGTCATAGATGTAAGCATGTGTAATGCATTATGGACGTGGAAGGCTGTATTTAAAAATCCTACACAACTGCCAGTAAGTTCCAGAATATGACTACAGATGGGGTGAAAAGGCAGTTCTTTCACATTTAACATGTGAGTTCAATACACATTTTTAGCTTTATGTTTGTCATGAAGCTAATTCTTTTTCTGTTTCTGATTTCTTGTCTGCTCTTTATATCCTTTGTTGTTGTTTGCCAAATCTCATGGCTTTCTAAAATTCTAGTCTTTTCTGTATTTCGTAAAATAATCTTTGAGCCCTTAATTGATTCCAGTTCCTGTCTCTGGGCTCTCCGAAATTCTTCAATATCCCTTTTGAGATAATAATTGCACTACCAACACTGTTTCAGATTATGCATCACAGATTTGCAAAATGGTGTATTTATGTCCTATTCACAATCCTGTTCCTCTTTAGCTGACAAGTTGTTTGATGTTTGTACAGCTGAGGTCACAAAGCAGTATTTCCACGTAATCGCTTGGGCAGATGCCTGTATTTGCTTCTTGAGTTGACAATTTTAAGCCTGGAAGTGGCTTAATTTTTCCCCTTTACCTACATTACTTCATGTTCATTTGCAATTTATTTCATGGGGCTGATGCATATAGCTCTTCTGAAGTTCTTTCTAGTCTTTGGTCCTGAAAATAACCTATTTAGCTTTATGTTGTCAGGGATTTTACTACTTCACTAACCAGTGCAGATTATTCTTAGGTAATTAATCAATGAATAAATTTAGAAAAAAGGAAGTTGTGAACCTCTTGTGGAGGATCTTGAGAAAAGTTTTTAGAGGATTTGTGCTCCTTTCCTAGGGATATGAATTTTTGAGCCTCTGCAGATACAAGCATCCTGGCACTATATTATTACATATGTATAGTCTAGCTCTCAAACCTTTCAAATAGCGTTTCAAAATTAAATGGCCATGAGCATCAAGCACAAACATCCAGTGCCACTTTCATAACATAGCATACACTTCTGCACCATACTCCTGTAACTCACCTCATACAGAAAGGGGTGTATATATTCAAGGAAAAAAGAAAAAACAAATTTACTGCACTGAAGGAAGGTTACTTTTCCCACCCATGGTAGAGCTCACTGGTTATATCTGCCAGATAACATAACTACAGGGTTTATAAAAGTTCTTCTACAGAGAAAATTACTTGAGAATCAAAAGAATATCAAATGTTAAAGTTCAGAGAGATGATGACATTCACTACAAAAAATACATTTTCTCAAATTACTCAGATTGAGCACTGTGCTACATAGCAAACCTGAAGCCAGTGCAATTACATGATTTTTGTCATATAATAAATACTTTTTATTATTTTTCTATGAAATAATTTTGCTTCAAATGGAAAAACAAACAAATGGATTCCCAATGTTCACCCTGCTCTATGTAATGTTCTCAATTGATGAGGTTGCTGATAGACACTAGCTAAGCACCTGGACTCATACTTTCGAGAAAAAAACATGGTGCAACTATGTGATAATTATACACTGGTGAAGCCTCAAGTCTCATCTGCATTAACAGTTTCATCATGGGTACCACCTCATAAAAATGGCCTCCAGTGAATGTAATTTGAATGTTCTTACCGATAGAAAAATACCAATTGAAATTCTTTCTCTTTTTGCCTTATTTACCTGCAGAAAATTTCAGCTTGGCCTGTTATCCCAAATAAATTTTTAGACACCAGTTTTAAATGCAGATAAAATACTGAAGTCATACTACTGTTGCCTGTTTTTGTGCATTTCAATGATTAGATATTTAACAACTATCACTGTAACTATCCCCATTTTTCTGCTACTAAATCCTGTCATCTCCATCTAGCTATGCTTTTTATATGTAAGAAAGCAGTCCTGGCTCTTACCCATTCCACTATTTCTACTTTTATTATATTCCCAACTGTTTCATTTTTCTATTTATATTAACATTGTCCTTTCCACAATCTTTTGGACTGTAACTGTCATTTATGGCATTATTGAAATACTCGATGGTGAACTCTTACTGACTGTTTACTCTTTTTTGTAATTGCAGTTTTGTGTTTATAACAACTGTGTAAGACAATCACAGAAAAAAAGCACCCCAATTATTTCTGATTTCTAAAGTCAGGTTAAAAGCAATACTCCTCCCTTTGAAGCAGAAGAGTCTCAGTGTCATGACTGGTAGTCCTTATGTACAGTGTACATTACACTGCACAAAGAAAAATTCTCCCGAGATCAGTAATCACCCCTTCTTAGCCATTCAGCACCATATTTAGTTCATGCAGAGGTGTTCTGCATTTCCACAAATCCGCTTTACAGGCATTATTGTTTCCTCCTCTGTTCAGTGTGTTCTCAATCTTGCTCCATATCTGCAGCCTTCTGAGTTTAGTGCCTTCATTTTCTTTCACGTTTCAGTTTATTTACCATGTCTGTTATACCTTTAACATTCAAATCCCTTTATCTGCATATACTTCTAGCTCTTTCTTCGTTTTAAATGCAGACATTTTCAAAATGTCCTCTCAAACTTCCTTCAGATTGTTCTCTTACTCTATTTTCTGTTACTCATTTCACTTTACAGTGGGTAGGAAAAGAGGGGGTAATAGCTCCCTGATCAGTTCTGCCTGGCCCTGGGACAACGGAGAGATTATTTACACCAGGTATTTCAACGTATTAGTTATGAAAATGGGTTAGGGAAGACAACATGCGAAGTCATCCTTTCTCTGTATAATCTACAGCGAGACACAGGTAAATCCAGAGTAATTAAATGCATCTTGAATTACCTGCCTGAAGCTAGTGGGAGGGACAACTCCACTGCACATGCAACTCAGCCTGAATCTTCAAATCCAGAATAACATCCTTGATTTTTTTCCATTTTCCATTTTTTGTTAGCTAGGTACAACTAAGTACAGTGTATTTACATTTCTTTGCTTTCTTTTATTTTATAGAATAGGAGAATGACCTACCTAAGAATTCTGATTTCTCTAGTTGTAAATACACAAGGCTCAAACCACTCCTTAAGCAGATCACTGTGATTTAATTGCCTATCAGAGTTTAAATTTGAAACTGGGGAAGGGGAAGAATTCTAATCCCTGCTTCTGTAATTATTTTAGTATTTTATTCAATTACTATTTAATAAAAATTAAGTTTCAGGGCTCTTACCCATGAGGTGAATGTTGTAACTGCTCAGCTTACAAAGGCACCTATAGAACCATACCAAACCTGTCACGTATTTCTCCTCCTCCCCCTGCAAATCTCAACTGCTTTGCTACACGGTGGTGGAGCATCAAGGAACGGACTCCAGCCACCTGCTGAATACTGTATGTCAGTCAAAAGCCTGGGCATCAAGTGGGATTAGACAGCAGTTTGCCCTTTTAAAGCACCTCAGCTCCCAAGTCCTTTGCTGAATGACTTCCTTGTTGTCTCCTCTGATGTTTTTTCTCAATTTTGTCACACAAAGAGCAAATGAATTAATGAAATGAAAGATTCAAAGATTCTTAAAGTAACTGGGTAACTACAGAGGGAGGAAGATTATCAAGAACCATCAAGAACCATCAAAGACATTTTCCAATACAGAACTTCAGGGGAATATTAAGTTCTCTTGATAGTCATAATATTGTTCATCTGAATTAAACTTGATATCTAGATGGGTAAAAGTTCTCTCATAAAGCTAAAGGTTAATGTCATAACAACAGAACACGGCAAGGCCCACTGAATATATGAAGCCTTTGGGTGAAATTCACTTCAACTCTGTAAAACGTGAAAAATTTAGGTTAGACACCTTTGCCTGCCCTAGCTGGAAATTATTCCTTACGATTTCCCACAAAGGAAACCAACTGTGTCCACAGACCCAGAAGCCATAACATCACTAGGGTCATGCTAATCATTTTAATAGATCTTAATTTGAGGAGACATTATGAGTAAGCAATAAGGACTGTTCCAGCTAATTTATGGTGCTTACTCATAATGTCTTCTCAAATGACAATGTATTAAAGTAAAGCCTACCTTGTACCTTTCATCCTGACAAGCTGGCTTTTATGTCCAGATTGCCATTAGAATTTTCACACTCTGCTGCTAACAAGTGTTTATGCCACTGTCAGCAGTGTTTACACCAAAGTGCTGGTGCTAAATAGCTCAAGTGACTTGAAGATGATTTTAAAGTCTTTATCTGCTTTTAATTAAGAAAAGTTTCTTATTTGGCTCTTCACTTTTAGCAAGTAAAATAATAAACAGTCTGTAATATTATGGAGACTCAATTTCAATATATTCCTGTATTTGTACTTTTTAAACAAATTATATGGAAGAGAACACTTTCTACCTACAGACTTGTATATTTTAATCCAATGCAAAAAATTAAAAAACCCAGGGAAACTTAAATTAAAAAACACACTGAAAATGTTACTTTCTGTTTGCGTAATGGTTTTCAAACAGAAAAATCTTTTTGAGCAAGCTTTGCCCTACTTCATTTTTCCATTTTCTTCAGTTTTCTGTACAGATGTACAGTAATTTAGACGCAAATCCTAATTAGTACATTTTCACTGAAGCTCATAATAGCTGACATTGTCACCTCAGAACACTATGGCCTTTCCTTTTGGTGTTCATTTAGAAACTATGTGAATGACCAATGGGAAATTCTATAATGGGAAATCAGAAACGCCCAGTTATCTTAAGCAAATAAAACATGCTCAGTGCTTTACAGTGACTCTTCAGTAATTCAGTGAGTCCTGGATTTGCTTTTGGGAGAGAAAATGGTTTTTATTTTATTTTTTTACCCCAAGTGTATAATCAGGGATGCAACTAAGCTGAGTTTAATGGACCAGTTCAAAAATGGAAGTTTTCTGTTCCCTATGTTTTAATACTTGCTCTAGAGTAAAGCAAAATATTTTACTCTAGTAAAAGATTTAAAACTAATAAGATGTCACCATTTTTATGCCACTCTCAGGATTCTGAAGACCTAACCGCAATTTCCTAATATTTGCAGTCGGCTTACAAGTCTCATAAGATGCTAGTAAACTATTCCCACATCAACTGCTGAGAATCTATGAAGAAAGAATCCCACCACTCCTGAATTAAACGTAGGGGAAGGACTTTTCTATTTGGTAAAAAGAAAATTAAAATTAGGACAGAGGGAAGAATGCAAATCAGGCTTTCCCTATTCACTGAATATTTATGAAGAGATTTTGCAGGAATTTAACAGTCAGTAAACATTATCATCCACTCAAAACAAGTGACTGGGGAGATGGAAGAACACATTGTATTTGGAAGAAGAGCAGAAAGTAGAGTTTATGTCCCAAAAAAAGAGTGGGCTGGAGTGAAGTCAGTTAATGAAGAAGGGAGATCCATCCCAGACAAGAGTAGAATTATGAAAGCACAGAGCCACGCTCTACTCCATACAGATGAAGGCTAAAACGCCTCATCCAATCTTTAGTGGTAAACACGATCCATGATTTTTCTTGATTTACTTTCTAGCTATAAAAAGAAAAGGAAAAGTGAAATATTTGCATGCCTTACTATTCTTTACTCACTCCACTGGGGATTCCTCTCTTTGAGCCGATTCCTAGAAGTCAGCCAAGGGATCTACACAGAGTCATTGGTTACAGTGACACAGCTCAATTCACACTTGATGCTCTGAAGATCCTGTGATGTGAGATGTTTAGAGGTATAATCTCTATCTAGTGATAAATCACTAACACTCTAGCCTTCGGTTTCCGACCTGTCCAAATGTGGTTTTACGCCTGTTTATTTTCATTACGACAGTTTTATAAACCACTTAAGAATCTATTTAGCTATTCAAATAAAAAACAATCAGGACACCAAAAAAAGTAATTATAATAGTAAGGGTCATACACACTTCTTCAGGAGTTCAGACACAGAACTCATGAACATAGTTTGTTCTGGGGGAAAAATGCTGAAAGGCATTTCTTAAACTTGAAGGGTGCCAGTTTGCTCTGGACAACTGTAGTAGTATCTGAAACAGAGATATAATATCACAAAAGAAGGGACTATGGAGCACAGCAGTTCGGTCACTTTTAATAACAAGATTCATCTGAAAAAGAGCCCAAAACACATATAACACAAGCTATTACATAGGAAGTGTTTCATCCACTACAAAACCACAACAAAACCAGAAGTTTTGCCACCAGTTTTAAAGGGGCAGAAGGGACACTTCCAAGAATGCAATCCCTTTCTCCATTCTCCTCTACCCAAATACACAACTTCTTTCCTCTCCTATGCTATATTTTAAAAGACAGCTTCAAAACTGTAGCCAAGATTTGATCTGACTAGCTAAACTGATACAGCTGGTTAATTTGTCTGACACATTTCTTTAACACAGACATCCTCTGGTGAAATATTAAAGATGCATGATTATATAAATTGGTACACTGAAAAAAGAAAACATTTTTAGTATTACTGTTTCTTACTTTTTTCCAAATTTGCTTAAGTTGGCCAAGAAAATAAGCTGTTTCACTTTCTATATTTAGGTTGTTACCATTTCCTTGTCTAACAGGGCACTGTGCAAGGGCTAAGACGACTCATCTTCTTCCTGGCACTTCCAGACTTCTGCTGGACACCCTGTTCAAGGCTAACTTCCACCACTCCCTGCCTTTGTTTTACAGGGAGGTTGTTGTTTACTCCCTGTTTTCTACAGAGGGGAAAACACTCTGAAGTACCCATCAATAAGAGCTACAACTGCACTTGGTAATATCGAACAAAAATCTGTCTTCAGTAAAATAAATAAAAAAAGATGAAAAATGCCATTTGCTCAACTGAAAATGGAGTTGATAGAAAGGAGAAGGTTTTGTTTAACACACACACATTGGGTCCATATAGCTCTGACACTGCTCATTTAGGTAAATAAGACAGGAATCAAAATCTTGAGGAATTTTTACCTTTAATTTTAGAGAATTGAGTTTTTCCTCCCTTAGATGTTCTCTTAACATCTCTCGGTGAAGCCTCTCCTGTTCCATTGCAAACTCTCCAAGCGTGTACTGGCGCACGCTGTTGTGGCGAGTAGACATTCCCAGCGTGCTTCCCCCCTGGCTGGGAACACTGGTGAAGCCTTGCCTTCTCGTGAAGTAATACACAGTAACACAGTTAAAATGGACATTTTTTGTTCTCTTCCGCTTCTCTCTCTTCAGGATTGAAGAAGCTAGAACAGATGCAGATTGCAGTATGAATGATAACTTGCAGTCATATAGCAAATTCATCACATGTGTAGTTCCACTTTCCTTAACAATACCTGACTATGCACACATTAAAGTTCCGAGGTGTGCAGTCTAAATGAGGAGCTAACGTTAGAAATATTTACTGTATATTCAAATCTAGAACCCATTACAAACTGCTACAATCATGAATGCTATTGTCTACTTCAGAACAGAAATTCTTGGGAGGACAGTTCTGTTTTCCCATAGGATTATAAAAGTGTTTAATCCTTTTACCAAGGAAGCAAATAAATCCCAGCAAAAGGGACTTCTTTCACAGTGTCACCCCAAAGACAGTGATCCACCAACTTGCGAACAAAGCAATGCACATGACAGCAGCGAGGAGAACAGCAGACCCAGTCTTTCACAGTTCTATACACACTGTTACTATTCTGTCAGTAAGGCTCAGCTGCAGAGATCTGCAACTACATCTTTAAAGCATTGGATCACATTGGCAGAAAAGATTCCTATCTCTTATCATCTAAAATGTGAGAAATTAGTGTTAGAAAAACTATAAAGGCAGTATGTTAAGTGTTTTAGACTGTCTCAAATTCACACCATCATCACAGAATAATATAGGAATAATGCTGATTAACAATCAGATCCACTTCCTTTTTCTTTACTTTCATTCTTTTTTCTGCTGCCATCCACTGAATACATATATATGTGTGTGTGTATTCTAATGTGTAGAATTTTAACAAAAAAAAAAATCTAGTCTAATCCTTTCCTGAGTCCCCTCAAACTGGTGCTCAGTTTTTCTTACACACATATGCAGTATCATATGGAATGGATTTGTTTAAAAACAAATGCCTAATTTTAACTGTTAAATATTCTTTTTTCTACAGATGTTTAGTAACTCCCTTCAACAATAGTGATCTATTGTTTCTCACTAGTAACCGTGGTGAGCCTTTAGAGAAAAAAAAGACACACAAACGTTAGAGAAAGATAAGAGACACTCCTTGATTTTTAAGATGAGCAGCCTGATTATTTGATTTATTGCAAAATGGCAACAGGATGTTGAGAATGTAGATAATAAGTAATTGCTTTGCAGTTTACAGGCAACAATTGGGCAGGTGTGAATGAAAAGACCTAACTGACAAAATTCAGGCAGTAAAATGATTTAAAAGGTGCCTGACCACTCTTGAAAGACTTGGAATCACTGTAAAAAAGCAGTAAGAACAACAATGATGTAATTGCACCATCTCTACAGATTGGAAGCATTTGGCCTTCAGCCTTGGTTTCATAACAGGTCTGGTTTACTGTTACAGTTAAAACACAAGTCATTCTCTAATATTATTAGGTAATGAAATGTTAATCACCACAAATGTAAAACCCCCAAACTTTTACATGAAGTAATTCAGTGCAAACACCAGCATAATCTACCTAACTATATGAAAAACAAGTGTATTAGAAAATAGTCCTGTAAGCAAATTACAGACAGTATGCCCTATTGACATAATCATAAAACTATCGGGAGCTCAGTAAAACATTGGAATAGTATTATTTTTCCTAAATACTGATAAGCAGCTAAAAGTATGGTTTATTATATAAATAACATGCACTTCCTCAGATATGCTGCAGGTATGTTAGATTATAAACATAAAACAGATAAATAAGCTCAGGTCCTATATTCACTTACATGCTCTCAGTGAAGGGTGTTCCAAAAAAGGTGTAGGATGTACACAGAGGAATCAAAAGGCAAATTCTGTTACGTTAAGCATGGTTACTCTTACACCCAACTTTAAGCAAATCTTGTATCAACAGAGCCTGTGTAAAGTACTTAGAGGAAGCTTTTCGTGGGGGAAGAGGGTTATTTTGTTAGAAGAGGGTGTGTCAATTTTTTTTGTTAGATAGGGGTGCGTCAATTTTGAATTATATTCAATACTGTTGTAATGTACTGGTTTTTTTCAGTTTCAAAACAAAACTATCTTTAATAAAACCAATTTTTTATAGTTTGGAAGATGGGGTAATTTTGATATTGCGACATACTCTTTCAATTTAGCATGAAAGCAAATACTCTATGAGTCAGAACCTTCACTGCCTATATGCTCTTACACACAGGAAAGTGCGTATTAAAAAATCCTGCTTCTGCTGAAGGAGGTATTCTGGGATGTATACAATTTCTGATATAACAGTATTGATGTTATCTGGACCTCAACTGGATCTTGCCTCTATTTTGGAAGAAATATTGACAACTACTGAAGGGCAAGCAGCTTTTTTACCAAGTAAAAGAAACGGTCACAAATGGGATGAGAGATAAAACTACAGTAAAACATTAAAGGAAAGGAAAGATTAGAAGGTTAATCTTAAAAATATATACATATGCTTCATGAGGAAATAGAAGGTAATTGTGCCTGTAAATTGCACAAGCTAGCGAATGCCTTTGAATCTTCATCTGTAAACTTCAGTATCTACCACGTAAGGTCTACGTTTATAGTCATTTGTTTTAGACCTTAGCTATGGAATCCCCGACACTGCTGCTTACTGGCAGGAATAGCAAATGGTGCAATAGAAGAGCTTCCATTTTTTTAACTCTTGTCAATCTCTTTATGGAAGAGATACTACTTTCAACACTAGTTTCTATACATAAAGAAAGCAACCTTAAGTTTTATTCACGTTACACTAATATTAATAGTTAAATGAAGCTGAGCAGAGGACTGCCATCTAATTACTTCCAGCTGAAAAAAAAGAATGTCATCTATGATAAAAACTAGATTGCATGAATGAGCTTTTCCACATGAATTACATGAATGAGTGGGATGGGAGTGCCCATGTGTGTACTGTCAAGATTTAAAACATGAATTTCATATGTTGCTGTACATTTATGCCTAAATTTGGTCAGCAGTCTCTCTCAGTAAGACTGTAGCTGTCATGAGCTGTCTTAAAGAACCCATTAATGCATTTCTTTGAGCTTTTATAGTTCTTATCATTTTTATTAATTAAATATCAATGCCACATCATTGAAGTTGTTTGTTTAGGGGTTTTGTAACATATCACTGCCAAAAACTGTGTTAAAATAGAACTAAACTGAACTTCAAGAAAATGCTGTCATGCTGTAACTGCAACACCACCAGCACTGTAAATCCAGCACTATACAACTGTTACTGAAGACAGCATGAGAGCTGACATGCACACTGTAAATGTCATTAAAGTTCATGGTTTTATTTATTAATGTTACAGTTCCAAGTCAGACAAATTATATGACAATCTGTGTAAGTAAACAAGCACGTAAACATTCAGAGCCCTAAGATTACACATGATTATTTTTTTCAGAAACA
Source organism: Strix uralensis (assembly GCF_047716275.1). Classification (NCBI taxonomy): domain Eukaryota; kingdom Metazoa; phylum Chordata; class Aves; order Strigiformes; family Strigidae; genus Strix; species Strix uralensis. Next base: position 24,788,369 of record NC_133977.1, read on the forward strand.
CTTCCTATCTTTTGGGTTTGCTCTGTCTCATCCAAGAGCTCATTAAAGGGAAGATCTAAGGTTCTGTAACTCTATAGTCATCTCTTGTATGTTACTGCTAGGAAGTAGTCAGAATATATTCATATTTATGAGAATGTTGTTTACAAGAACAAATGAGGCAGGAACTGCAAAAGATTACAGGATTTTATTTGATTACTCAAAAGCATAGATTAGAGATGTCAGTGAGGTGACTGGAGAATTGCAACCACCTCAGTAACCAAGGACATAAAGGAAGTACAGTCAGCACCACAGAGGCACTATGCTCCTGCTCTACTATACTTCCTAAAATTGCTGAGCAGAGGGCTGCCTTAATGTGACCTCAAAACCCCTTATTATTAGATACTGAATGGAAATGTTGAACATTTTCCAACATCAGGGACAAAGTGCTCTATAACTCATTCAACGCTTTTGCTTCAAGCCAACCTGAACTCAGATTCTCAGATCATCTTATCAAGAGTCAGGGGCATATGTTATTTTGCATGCACTGTACCTTAAATGGTACGTTCAAATCAGCTGTAATTACTGCTAAGGACACTGCTTAACTCAGAACAGAGCAGAAGGACATACAAAATACCTATTTTATGATATATCGGAAAGCATGAACATATGCCCAGACAAAAATTTACTTACATTAATGAATTAGTAAGTTCCTTTCAGAATGAGGGATACAGATTATGCAAGGCTTGCATGCTTCTTGGGAGTCAGTTTCAAAGATTTTGTAGTGAAGCAAAAGCTCGTAACCTACAAATTTATCCATAGAAAGTGTAAACACCACACTTTTCCTGAAGAGATGTAGTAACGGCTTCCTTGCTTGGCCATTCTCAAAACAAGTATTTACATGCCATCTGCTTGTGTAACAAGTGATAGCAGTGGATGCCACTATCATCTGTTCTGTGGAAAAAGGGTGATACTGACTCCAGGCAGAGTGTGCTAGGCAGAGATGTGGTTTTTTAGCAGATGCTGGACACACACTGTTAACAGGTGGTTTTTGAAAATGAATGCCACCATCTTGGGTCTAGCAGTTCATGGCGAGTGAGGATGCCAGAAGGAATAGGAATATTCACCATCACCTGAAACTGTCCTATGGATCACACATGATCTTTAACACATTTATATACTACAAGTCTGATACATTTCATGGAAGGAAAAAAATACTCCCTTCTCATGTATTTAAAAAACTAATATAATTTTTAGTTCCATGTTTCAAGATTATATGGAATTAAGTATTTTTGACAGATACTAAGTACTGTAATGCATAAAATATATCTATTATCAGAGGGAAGGATGATACTGTTAAGAATATTTGTTAGGCGTTGGAATGGGCTGCCCAGGGAGGTGGTGGAGTCCCCATCCCTGGAGGTGTTTAAGAGTAGGGTCGACATAGCGCTGAGGGATATGGTGTAGTTGGGAGCTGTCAGTGCTAGGTTAACGGTTGGACCAGATGATCTTCAAGGTCCTTTCCAACCTAGATGATTCTGTGAACATAATTACCACTACAGAACTATCTCTCAGAAAAGGTCCCTATATCTGAACAAGGTCTTCAGACATAGATATCTTCAAAGAGGACTGTCATGATCCCTCATCTGAAAGAATATCAACTGCTGAAATTTTGATTTTTGGCATTTGACATTTGAGTGGCAGAGTTTCTGGGTTTAGCGGAACAGAGCCCAAGTTAATAACCTACTTGCAACTGGCCTGCCTCCTCATGGAGTCAGGTCAGGTCCCGTAGGCTTGTGCCAGCTCCTGGCCATGCAAAAGCAGCTGCTGCAGATTCAGGGCTGTATCTGGACACAGCACAGCCCCATCCATGCAGCACTCGACCCAAGCTAACAGCCACAGCATAAGTCATCTGCACCGCAGACCATTTATGGCAAAACTGGCAGTTTTGGGAGACTGAGGAAATTCATTACTAGCTCATTTTTCCATGGCTTATTCAAAGCGATGTATCAGCAGCTCTCTAACTTCTGAAATTGTGCGCCCTTCTTTCCCTACCCCACAACAGGGTATTTTCAAAGCATGGAGTGGAAAGCTAGAAGCAGAGGAGGTTCCCACTGACCTCTGCACATGGGGGTGAGCTGTTTATCTTCCCTTCCCACACGCGGGAACCAACTGAGCCAGGAATTCCCCAGCCCAGAGGGGCGCAGGCGGAAGACCCTGACGGGTGCCACCTGCACCCAACATCCCCAGCCACTGCCTCCTCTCACAGCTGGTATAAGTTCTGAAGCTGCTTCTTGTGTCTCTTCCTTCTCTACCTCAAGCTGTATTTTCTGCTCTCTCCCCTGAGAATAACCGTTACTTATCTATTTGTGAATTTGTGAAAAATGACAGACACAATCCCCCCAACTCTTTCCACATTAAAAAAATTTAAGTTTTATCATATTTATTCATAGTATATTTCTTATGTCTTGGTAACGGACGTTATCATGAGCCCATTCAACTCCAAAACCCCAAGAAAAGTAATTTTCCAAAGGGGAAAATCAATATTTACACTAGCAGTCCAGTGTATGCTTATGAGAATCATCCAAGTCTCATTTGTATATGAATAAATTATAACTGATGAAATAGGTAAGCAACAATAATAATGTGCTGGCAGATTGAAACAAAGTTTTCCTGAATTGCTCTCACATGCATATAATGCAGTATACAGCTGCTCTTGTCGTTCACCTTTGAACATCCTCATTTTCCTCTGTGGGCCGTACAGCTACAGCAGGGTGAAACCTGTGAAAGAGCATTTCCTTCTGCACATTTAGCCGCCAAAACAGAATCCAAACCCCCCACCTGGGAAGAGATCCCGCTGCGGCTGTATTTGTCTATGAAATGCAAAGCCTGCTTCCTAATTTTACAAAATCCTGATAGGAATGACATTTTAAGCCCATCATGTTTTTCAAACATTTTTTACTGAAAAACTGGTAGCTCTTTGATTACGAAACATAAATTATCTCAGTTCTGGCTGAACTCCAAGACATAAGCATTTTCTTCTGCTGTCTCAGCTATTCTCCTGATGTCAAAGACACATTAAAATAAATGTGAACCATATGGCTACCCAGCAGATTACTAGCACTCTTGCATCAACGAGGGCAAAGCAATTCATTGTCACCAGTGCAGAAATATCTTAGGCACATGAAAATTTCAAAAGGCTGGAAAAAACGCATATGAAGCAGCCTTTTGGATTAAAGCTCTATCTTAGACCAGAGGAAACGCTGCTTTTCTTATACTCCACTACCCATTTGTCTGCTTTTTACATACTTAGTACTATATGAACCACTATGGCAAGAAGGATTAACACCATTCTCCACCTGCTCCATGACTTTCCCACACAGTATTTCATCAAATCTAACACAGGAAAACAGCAAAGCCTCATCCATCACAGTAATCCAGGTCAGAACATCACTTATAAAAGTCAGCTCGCTTCAAAATCTTCTTAGAAAACAAAAACCTGGGAGAAGGTCATATTCCAGAAATTGCTTCCACCTCTGTCTCCTACCTCTCCTTCTACCCCACTGTCTCCCAGAAGATATTTTTCTAAGAGTCTCCATACACTAGATTTATAAATTTTAAACCCTTAACGAAGAAACACTTTTCCGACATGCTGGAAATCCACAACAGGAGGAAATGCTGTGACATACAATATACCCTCCCAAAGAAACATGTGGGCTTGAGGGTAGCGAAATAAATTTGGACCTGGAAGTCCTGAAGGGAACTGCATACTCAGAAAGGCGTAAATTGAATAGTGAAAATTGGGCAGGGCAGGGACAATGCTGTGGAATGGCAACACCTATCCTAGTAGCATTTCACTGCTCCATCCTTCTGGTACTTTCCTCTTGGGTAAAACCAAAGCTAAATTCGCCTCACAGGAGAGGCTTGATGGGAATGCTTGCCTAATGCTGGATTTATTTATGTCACACATTTGAAAAGGTTTTTGAAAAATACTAGCTCACAGACAAGTTTGACCTGAATAGTAGAGGTTTTGCATTTGTACTTAAATGTTTTATCTCAGTGTCAGAGTTCTGTCTAAAATCTCACTGAAATGTTAAATTCTTGGGATGCATGCTAAAAGCTGGAATTTTACTGCTAAAATTTCAGCGAAAGCTTTAAGTTTACTTCCTCAACACCCTCTATCTCCAGAATGCTTTTCTGTGACATTCATCATACTAGTCCAGTTTCTCCCTTCTGCAAATATAATCAGCCTGCAGGGAGAAGTGGAGGCGGTTAACTGCTCTCTGCCTCACCATTTACTCTAAATGCCAGCTGCTGTTTTGTAGATGATTATTTCTGACCTTGGCCCCAGCTTTGAACAGTGTGAGGAAGAAAGCCGCTACCACGGATCCTTGCAGGAACACCCATGCATGACAACTGTATTTGCTGAACTCTCTTAAGACACTACAGGCAATCCTTTGTCCCATCTTATGGGGGACTTCTGTGAATAGCCTCTTGATACAAATACAACTACCCATTCATCTGTCTGTGACTTTGCATTTGCTAACATATTTTGTGTATGTCATGAACATCTTCAACAAAAAAATTTTGCTGTATGTTATCTAAGCAAACAAAAACATCATGTAATGCAAAAACTGTCCCTCTGTTTATATAATATACAAAATGCACTGATTTACAGGAGAGAACGTTTCAAAAATATAGAAATAGAGTCCTTCTAAAGACCAGTGGGAGCCTGTCTCCTAACCCCTCTTTACATTTTTTTAAAATTCCCTCTACAATAGTCGTTATCCCAGATGAAAGTCAGCAGGCATGATCCTGTCATGGCATACCCTGCCCTGTCATTCTGTATGAGCATCTGAGCAAAAGACATTGCACTACATTTCACTGAATTTCTTTGCATTTGTTGGTTTTTACTGCCCCGATGAGCTGACTTATTTTAAAATGAAAAATGAGAAACTCTCAACCTGTTTGCATTTCATAATGTGAGTCACAAATTACGGTAAGAATGTATTCCTTATTAACAAGGAAATTCCAAGCCTGGTTGCAGGCAATGTGAATAATTGCAAGATGCCGTAAAACAAGAATGTCTGCATTTAGCTACACCTTCTAAGTGTTTTCCTATAATAAGCCAGCATCACCACTTCTAACTCATTAAGATTTCTATCATTAACCAGCAATTAAACATACAGCTTAAGCTCAAAGCTCAGGTAATGCCTTGTGCTACTGACCTCACACCTACTAAAATGTTCTCCTTCACATAAAGATAATTTAAGAGAATCCAGATCTTCCTGAGGATTTCAAAGGAAACCTTCTCCCAAATTCTGCATGGCCACATAGATGAGGCAATCTCAATACATTAGCAACTCTAGAATATTCAAACAGTATTTTTAAGGACATATTGAAAGAAGTGCAATGGGGATGTATTTGTATTTTCAAATTCCTCATTATCTTTAATGGTAAAATCAAAAGATAGTGAGAGCATTTTAGAGACCGAAGGGTTTTCTCAGAACCATTACTGACCAGCTTCATTCATAATGAACCTAACGCATCCAATACTCTTAAAGACAGTACCATAATTAGCAGAATGACAGGACCTATGATTACAGCTGGTTGCAGGATAACCTTGCTAATGACAGTGATAATGGTAATGGCAAGATACAGATAACTGATGGAGGATATCAACTAGACTGTGCAATGGTTCTACCTCCTGTTGGTAAAGATCACCTTATCGGATGAGCTGGTGTTGGAGATTTCACCCGCCTCTGTAGGTGGAGAAGCCTCTGCAATAAAGGCATTACTCTGAAAGTTTCAGCTACACTACACTTAAGTTGAAATGGCAGAGGAAAGCAGCACCTCCTCAAAGTATGTTTCTTAAGAGATGCATCTGTGATTAATACAGTATGGGGAGTTTTTACCAGCACCAAAGTTCAAATACAGGACTTGATGAGGTCTTCCCAGGTCTTTCAATTGCATGCAATTCTGCGACTTAAATTTGGATATATTTCTTTACCAGAAAAATAGATCAAGCCTTTAGGGGCAGGTACCTCCATAAGGCAGGAAGAATCCCCCACTTCAGAGCTAGAGCATGGAACCCAGCATCCCTCAGCACACACAATTGCTGCAACTGTCAGGGCGTTGTTCTGACATCCTGAATGGCATTTGCAGAGACAACTTGCTGTGGGGCTGATGAAACACAGCAGCGGGATGCCCTAGCTCAACAGGGCAATTTAAAGGAGCTGAAATGGCATTGGGTGTGCTCCCACCCTGTATTCCATGTACCTCTAAGGAAAAAGGGAACAAATACTCTCAGTCCTGATTAACACTCTATATGCGTGCTTGGACTGCTACCTGAAGATGAACATCCCTCTTTCTGATATGGAGGAGGGGCAGTGAAATGGGACAGGTACATGGACTGGTTAGTAACATGCTTTGGCATCCATTAAGGTAATTCTGTGGTGTGACTAATGGCCTGCTGAATCAAGCTGAAATGACCTCAATAGACTGAGAAAAGTAAGTAAAAAATATAGTAGGGATTGTATCTGCCAATGGTAATGAAGGCACTCTGTCACCATTTGGTAAGAGATTTTAAAATATGCAGAGGTGTATATACACATATCTAACCAAGAAAATACTACTTTTTTGGGAGGGGTTATGAACTTGGTAACAGTTGTCTATGCTTTATGGACTGTAATTTAATTTCCTGACTCAGAAAAGATGCCTGTAACTTAGGCTAGGGATTTTTTTGTTGCTGCTGTCTTGATTTGTTTAAATGGATAAACTGTTAAAGAAACTCTGTACTTATCCATGTGTAGTAGTCACAACGCATAGCACTCAGGGACATCTCTGTCATGTATTTTCTGCCATCACACTACAGGGTTAATTACTGAGATCAAAGTTATCTTCCCCTGGCTCTGCCCCACCTGAATGATCCACAGCAGCTGCGTGCCTCATTTAGCTGGCACATTAAACTGACCTCAAGACTAATGGAGCAGGATAGTCTTGTTTGTCTGACCCAATACATATTGTTTCAAGGGCTGTGTAAATATTGAGATGCATCAGCTATTCTAGGTAGATTTATACACAAACTGCCTGCTTGCTTAAGCACTGAAAGAGTTGTAGCTACAAGTGATTAAAAAATTCTCTCTTAGGTCAATTAGAAAGAAAAAATAAGACTTAGAGGGCCACACCAGGCATTTTTTAAAAGTTCAGTTAAAGAACTAACTACAGGTCACCCACAACACCCACATTTCCAGTCAGTAAACAAGTGTTTATACTGAACTTCATATTTACTTATATGAAAACGGACTGGAAGGAAGATGGTACACAGGATCTGACAGTGCCTCACAAAATAGAAAAGAAAATGGTACAAACTGTCAGGAAATGGCTTAGAAAGATAACCTCCATCAAGGAGGTACTCAAGCAAGTTAACAGAGGCAAGGAATCTGGCTCTTAACAGTCTGCTTACTGAAAATGTCTCGCAGAACTCCTCCTTTCCATATGCCCTTAAAAGTACACTCAAATATTCAACATGGGAAAGCTCATATCTTTTATTCTCGGAGATTTACGTGTTTTAAGAATGAACACCTTTTAGTGTACACTTAGACAGTTTTGTTATTGTACAACACATCTTCATGTAGTTTTCAAGTGAGCATCACTTAGTAGCTCTGTAAGACACCTGTGTTCATGAGGTATGACAATTTCCACAAATTCTGCCTTGACAAGACAGGGCCAAGTACTTCAGTAGGATCAGTTAATTTTTTATCACTTCCTAGAACTCAAAATATGCTTTTTCAAATAACACTGTTTAAAAAAATCTAGAAGTTAAAAAAAAAAAATCTAAATACATACAAAGAAAAGTGCTCCTGCCCTGAAGAGCATCCAACATCACATACACAACTAATGTCAACCAACTGATACAAACCAAAATGAAAACAGATCATGTGCATATAAAAATTTCACTGATTGTCCAGTTAAAACATTCTTTCCAGAACCAAAGCACACAAAGACTCCAGAAAATGTGAGAAGAATAAAACAAAATAAGAATTCAATCTCAACAAAAACTGTTTTTTTCTAGAGGCAGACAGTTATCAAGTTAAAAACATCTTGCACCGTTTGTCAAGTATCTTTACTCCTTTTAAATATAAACATAATTTTTATTGCAAACACATATTAACTTATATATACTATCGTACATCATCACTAAGACCCACCTTCTTAGTGCAGAGTTGCTCTTACATATAGCAGATGTGCCTGAGGCTAGCTAAGTGGTTTTTCTAACACTGCTCAACTGGTAGTTCTTGATTGTGTAAACATAAGTGACTGATATGCTTTAATATTAAGAAAGAAGGTGGTGCAAAACTCTCACGTGCAGCATTTTAACAATAAATTAACAAAATCTGACTTCCCCATCAGGTACAACATGGAGTGTCCTTGGTAAAGTTAAAAAATAATGATGTGCACAGAAGAGAGGCTGGATGCAAGATGCCAGTAATTAGGTAGGGATAAAACCACCTTTCCATTCTGTACTTCATCTGAGCATCAACATCCTCTGTTTTCTTACCAATAAAAAATTATCACCTTTATCAAGCTCCTGCAAGTACGCTGCATTACAGTAAGAGCAAAGCAGAATGTTAGACACTGAAAGATGCCATGTTGCAGTAGCATAGAAACTAGTCTCCAGAAGTCTTTTCCTTGAGGACCTTGCGATTTGCCTGTTCAAATGTAGCACCAAGGCTACCTGTTCAAGTCTTCTCTTCCCAGACCAGCCTTATATAATACCGGGATTACTGTGTATTGATTTCTTGGAATTTAGGCTGCATCTATATTAAAGCCAATACTTTTTAGAAAGTAGTATCAATGCACACATAAACAATTTACTTTTTCTATTTCCATATTGTCAACTGATATATCTGTATGTATGTGTATTTAAAAAAATATAGCATGTACAATTTCTATGTGTGTGTGTGTGTGAGTGCATGCACAGATAAACATTTATTACTCTGGCCACAAATATCTCAGTTATATGATTGTTAATCATAACACTGAAATGCTATAGTTTCCCTCACAGATTTTATTCAAAAACTAAATTATTTCTTGTGTCAACTACAATCAAAGCTTACTGTTACATGCATGTATTACAACTTCCAAGTTTCTCCTGTGATACAAGGCTTCTTTGTATTGTCTGTGTATTCATGATAAAATTGCTGTCTTCTATGTAGGTGGCAATGACTGATGTAAAAGGACCGATTCAGGTCTATGATGAATAATCACCTAAGTCCTTAAACAGATGCAAAAGTTAGAAGATCAGCATGGAGATAATACTTCACCAAGCTACTTCTTAATACTAGCAAAGAGATTTACTGGGTCACTTACTCCTTTGTGGCATTTCAATAAAATAGGTCCCCTACTAGTACTGCAACTTAATTATAATATACCACATCAAGATTGTTACATGTAAACCCATTTGAAAAGTTGTGCCTGTGTAACCCTTTGCACAGGAGTGTGCCATACCACAGCAGAGAAGATTCGGACCCTCAGAGCCAAACCCCAGCTCAAACTGCACAGCAGGATTTGGTAGACAAATCAAAGAACATCCACATCACATGCTACAGACATGATTTCCAGGCACAACCTAAACCACATAGTTATAAGGATGACATTGTATATGGGCAGCGATGAGGAGCCTCACCTACCCCCTGGCCCACAATTTTAAGAAAACAGCTTTATAGCCACTAACTCCAGTGGGGAGATCTATATGCAACAGAGTTGAAGGAGGCAAAACCCTGCGTTTTAAAACATGCAATTCACATTTAAAACAGTATATACCACCTAAGACAAATGCCATAAACTACAAATATAAACTGTAAATTCATCCTTCCTAGATATATATGCTGCACATGTAGCATTTTGCTAACTTAAAACCAAATTCTTACCTTCTTACACGCAAAACCATTGCCAAGTACAGAGATACCCTCCCCTACGTGAAGAATATAAACTATTGCCATAATGCCATACACAATCTTCCTTGATTCTAAATAAAGAAAGCTTATTATTTTCTTTGGAGAACTCTCACCAATACAATACCGCAGATAGCTGACAGCTGCACTACACTTATCGAAGGAAAATAAACAAATTTACCTAAAGTACCTTCCCTACATTACCTTTTTGAAATACCTTAAGCACAACTCCCAACGTAACTACAAACAGCTACATAATTCAAAAAGCAAACAGACAGGGGCTTCCAAGTGACTTCACATTTTTACAATGACAAATAGTTTTATACAGTTAACAAGAAGGCAAAGGGGCGCAAGTTTGCAAAGTCATTTTGAGCAAGTCACAAACTGAATACCACAGAGACTCCATTTTATCATCTGTTCAATTTAAAACCACCATGTTTATCTAACCATAATATTTATTTTATTCTGAGGAACAGGAAGAATTCTTTAGACACACCAACTTTAGTACTTACGGGTAAAGTGATTAGAAGTGGATGGATTGACACTATCACCACTGTCAGCACTTTCACTGCTAGAAATGTCATCATCTGATTCCCGCACAGAGGAACAAGGTGAGGAGCCATCAACTTCTTCAAACTTCCTCTTTAAAATTCCACTCATTGCTGCAATGCTGTCACATGCACCTGTAACAGGAACAGAGGCAATGAGGCACTGAAACATCCATCTGCAGAATATGCAGTCATAACCTCCAAAGTAATTTTTACTTAGACGTACCAGTAAGTTGCCACTTCTAGTCTTGAATAACCATTTAGTATCATTTATTATAATTAATTAGGAGACAGTGAAGCCATAGGAAAGAAAAAGCCATCATAAGTCATGCTCTAACTTGACATGTATGGAGATAGTTATTTCACTACAATAATGTGTAACAGATTGCTTTCTGGGAATATTTTTCCCATTTTGATGTCAACAGCATCCCCAATTTCTAGGTTATGTTGTGAAATTTCAAACAAGAAAAAAAATGGGAGTTTCTCTTCAAACGCACTCACTCGGTCCCTCCCTTGGCTGCCACAGGAAGAAGAAATGTTCACAATCAGAGATGAAATTAAATAAGAAGAAATCATCCTGAACACCACAGTTCCCTATGTTAAATATGATCTAATCAGTGTTCACACCACACATACAAGAAATCCATCTGATAATTCTAGTATTATGGACAAACAAAAGACAATGAAGTCACAAAGACCATGTACCAATTTAGTGCTCAATAAATGCCTGGAATTCAGAAATCCCCCACTCCAGTCTAAGACATCAGTCACCTCCCAAACTTTCTCCTTCACACATTAAGAAATGAGATGCCAAATATATTCCTGAGGTTGAGTAGAAGATTATAAAGCAAAGCATTCAAGCAGAAATTTAGCAGCAGAGGTAGAAATGTAACATGAATTGCACATAATTAAGGAGAAAGTGTACCCTTAACCAACTGAGGAGAGATCAAGAACAGCTGGAACTTGCTCAGAGGACACGCAGCTGCCACCATGCTGCCTGCAGCACTGCAGAGGCAAGCAGTGCTGATGCTTATCCAGGGAAAGTTCATCTAGGCTTGATGACATGCTAGACTCGCTGAGAAGGACACACAACCTAGCACTATGGACTTACCACAGGGTTCTGCTAAATCCCACTCAGAGCACAAAAAAAAAAAAAAAGAAATTTACATTCCTCACTGAAACAGAACTTTGTTAATCCCTGCAGCTACCTTTAGGACTCATTAATTCCAAGCCAGCTGCATTCTGCTCCATCTAGGAAGCTGGACTAGATAACCTCCAAAGCCCCCTCCCAACCAACGTTTCTATGGTTATACGTTTAAAAAAACAATAAATCTGTCAGAAAGCTAACATATGCTGGGCTAAATGGCTACTAGTAAAGAAGACAAGATTAAGGCAGAGACTCCAGTACTGGCCATACTGTTTAACAATTAGCACATTTCAGAGTTTTGGCCCAGGTCACCTCGCACTCTCCTGGGTAATGCAGGATGAAGCAGGTGCCAGAACCATTCCCAGGAGGCAGGCTGGATGGGGGCACCCAGGTTTTGGCAGAGGGCTGACAGCTTAGCCACTGTGGACAAGAATCATACCCTGCCACTTGGCAGCAGAAGCCAAAGAATGCTGTCCTTAGCCTGCATCTTTTTTATCTTTTTAATTAACATAGAGGCAATCTCAGTGACATAGCTATGTTCTGACCCTTTAAGCACCGCACTTCAGTAGATCTTCTGGTATCTTTGCTCACGCTTAGTCTAGTACCAAGTAGTTTCAATGTCTCCTATGCATCCTATAGCTCCCTTCAAGCCCCAACACCAGTTTCATTCCTGAAAAAAACAAAGTGACAGTGTGAAGAGGTTTGCAACTAACTTTTGGCCTGATATGAAGCTAGAACAGGATAACGGTGGGTATATGAAGCTGAGAGCTACAAAAAAAAAAGTTAAAATTGATAGGTGTACCAAATTAAAGACTCTGTAGGACTAATTCAAAATCATAATTCAGGAAACACTGAAGTCCGTCTATAGGAAATCCTGGGTCTGAGATGGCAAGAATATCATGGTTCCATCCCAGTGCAACAGAAAGTTAGTTCTAATTACTTGTTTTGCTTTGCTGACAAAGCATTTTATATTGTCTGCCAGCTCCTAAGCACTACAGGAGGGAGTTATGGGCAGGTTTAAGCTTGCCATTGTAAATCAAGACTAGAAATTATGGATACATTATAGAACATTTTTATGATATCATTTAATTACAAGGACTAGAACAGAAATTTTATGATAAGGGAGTTCATTCACCTCTCGGAAGCAAAAGCTCTGAGAAGCACATACATGATTGCACCAAGTTTAATATCCTGTCTCCAGCAGTAGTCAGTATTTAATGCTTCAGCGGAAAGCAATGGGATGAGAAATCCAGCCACAACCACTGCAGATACATGACTCTGCTTCCTCATCCTTGCAGTCAATTTCCCCTAAGCATAAGGCTGAAATGTTGCTATATGACACTGCACAGCCTCTTATAAATTCATTTGACTTGCTCTCCTGAGGCAACAAGTTTCATATTAGTTTACTGAGGGAAAAAACCCCAGCAAAACACATCTCCCAAAACTATAGCCACAGACCCTTCAAAATCACAGCAGTTTCAATCTTTACAATATTTTGGACAGTAAACAGCAGCAGAAATGCATCAGTGTCTACCAGCATGCTGTACTAGATAGAACTTCACATGTACAGGTGCTCCCCACAAAGTGGAAATAGCTGAAGAGAAGTCACTGAGGTCTTCTTGCTGTTTTACGATGGTATTTCCATTTCAATCACCAATAGCTATTATATTACAAGGGAGGTGCAGTGCATATGCTGATCCTGTACGGAATTAGGAAATGCCTTTATACTTGGCGGGGGTGCCAGGGGGGAATGGCGATGGAGACACAAATGGAACAGCAGCATCGAGTTACTCATCCCAAAGCTGCAGAGTCTGTACGACTGCTGCTGGAACACACCCGGCATTTTACTGCCTGTGCTCTCAGTCTCACAGCTGTGCAACCTGCAACAGCCTGCCTGCCTCTGGGGAACTTCCCAAAACAGCATAGCCCCTTGCTGACACTATTCCACTTTTAATGTCGTGACTAAAGTGTTCATTGGCCAGAACAGGAAGAGAAAGTGGGCAAAAAAGTGGGCAGGTCTGAGAACACTTGTGCATTCAGTTACTATTCGAACAGATTCTTCCCAATTCTGAGTTAATGATTCCCAAAACAAGGCATGAATTCCCATCAGAAGGTATCCAGCTCTTGAGAGCAACATACAGGGAGCACTGATCCCTGATACAGCAGTCTTGAACCTGCTCTGGGAACTGGTGCCAGATTCCCTAGGGGCAGAAAACAAAAGCAGGGGGAGCGATGTACAATCTCGACAGGTACACACTGCCACATCGCAGTTACACCTGCTCCATCTACCCCCTGCAAGGGCACAGGGGCATACAAATGGTTGATTACTGCCTGTTGACTGAGAAACAGCTGCTTTCAATTGAGAAACCAGTAACTTTTAAATGACTCCAATGCCCTTGTCTTTGACCAGTCCTCAGATCAAAACCCCTTTCCTAGAAGGCTCTGACCATCTGTCACCAAACTGTCTTCTTCAAAGGCAAGTGAGCTTTTTCAGGGTCTCACTTTGAAGTTCCCCTAGCATAAAGGCTGCTTCTGAATATACCCAGAAGTTAAGAGATTTGAGATGCCTGAATAACTTCATGTCCAGGTCTCTCTGGGAGCCTGAACTTTGTGTTCTTCCAAGCAAGGTGCCTAAGAACAAAAGGAAAACAGAATATGAGTGTAGAGCATGTTGAGAAGGAAGAGGGACAGAAAGGCTGGGCCAGGCCCAAACCCAGGAGTGACTGTTATGTACCCAAAGGCTGGTAAATACAGTACAGCACTTGGCATGCTACCTGTGCACACTCACTTTGGACTACAAATCTTGGCATTATTTCCTATACAGAGAAATGGTCTCCACCTAAGCGAAGGCCTAGGGTGCCTCTGCTAAGCTATAGCTAAGAGGCAGCAATTACTGAACAACAGATTCAGGCCTCCAGCACGCTGGTGAGTTCCTTACCTATTAAACTACTGTGTAAATTACAGGAAACCCAGTGAGCAGCAGATCTTTACAAGAAAGATGTTTTAAGAAGTGACCTAAGATCTATTCTTGAAAGGGAAGGTTTACGCACCTGTCTTCAGGAGCGAGCACTGGACTGTGACTGGAGCATAGGGAGCCTTGATAGCAAAGAGCTAAGCTGAGCTTCCACGCTGAAGGGAAACCACCTGGATGTTAGGGATTAAAACATTTAACTCTCAAGCATCTAAACTCTAATTGCCTTGCTTCTCATTTCATTAAGGGGATGTGATTTAGGGACTAATCCTGAAACCTTACTTAGAAGCAAAAGACCTGCAGTTCTCAATGACCACAGCCTATCGTTACTACAAACAAAAAAGTATTTCGGATTAAAGAGAGACACTGGAAGGACAGGGTATTTTACAGCCATCTCGACACTGCTAGGAAACACACGCTTCTCTCTACAGTAAGTTACTGGACGTCTGCTGCAGTAAATGACCTCTGCTGGCACTGTAATTTTGCCTTGTCTTCAAACACAATGGGATTCTGATCGATTCTAAAACACTTTAAAAGGAAATGTTTGAAAAACAAAGCAGATGTATTAAATAATAGGATCTCTAGGGGAATGATAGCTTGTCTTGTTCATTTTCAAAATCTTTTTCTGAACATTAATCCCTCTCCCATTCAATAAAAGGCAATTGGATTCCTTTAATTTATCTTTTGGCCACCTTAAATTCAATTTGTCTCTCTTAACACCCTTAATTACACCTTTAAAACATTAAGTTTGCATATGACAGCTAACATAGTGGCATGATTACAATTTAAATATTTAGTCAGAACTTTCCTATGAGGAAATATACCTTACACTACACAATGCTTGCTTTAACCAAGAAAGCATTAACACTTGGAATTAGAGTGACACAGTATTTAGTTGTAGCCTACACACTTTCTTTCAAAAATATTTCCAGCCATTATGACTTCAAATGCGGAGGAAGTGAAGTGAAAGTGTCAACAATGAGACTGCCAAGGGGATGGTCAAAAGAAATGGCTACAACAATTTAAATGGCTAAATAAATATAGGCTAAAAGTCAAGTCAAGGGTAAAGATATAAATTCATACTGCCTCTGGCAGGAATCAATTATGCTGGCTCTTCTGACCTCTAAATACATTCTTCTGGAAAGGGGAACATGAAAAGCTCGCTCTTATTCCCTCACTTTTGTGCATTTTCTCTGATCCATCTCCTTTGCAAGTTTCATATGTACCTTCACATATGTTTAAACTTGGCAAAAATATTTAAAAAGTGAAAAGAGATAAACTGTTTTACCTGTGTTAAAAAATAATTTTAAAAAACCTTACAACTACAGTGGTTAAAAAGCACTCTCACTCCCATGAACTTAAAAGAAAAAAACGTGAAACTTTTAGTGGAGGCATCTCTCAAATGTCAAAGATGTGCCTAAACACATGAAAATTTACCTAAATTAGTCAGGTTTTGAGAATGACAATACAGACTGAATAACAGTACAATGGATGAGGTAGAACTGGAGAGAGGTAAAAAGATGAGAAGGGATTGAAGTGGAAGTTTATAAAAAAAATTCCTTTCCTACAGAGGTTGGACTCTAAGTCAAAAATACTGAGTTTCAAGTTCCCTTCACTGTTTAAGAGAAATACAAATGAAATAGCAAAGCCAAGCACTGTCATGATCACTGGAGGCCAGTTATAAAGAAGGTAAACAAAGCAGATATAAAAAAATGTGGGTGTCCTCGAAGTTGAATGTTACCATGCCTCAGGTATTCATCTATGCTACATATCTGAACATATAGCTAAGGATTTGCACTAGCTCAGCTCACTTTGAACAAGCCAGTACAATCAGCAAAGCAGATCAGTTGTACTAATACACCCAGCTTCTCAGCAGAAGTAATTTGTGAAGCAGAATGCTGCCCTAATACAGTTAGACCATTTGCAGTACCCCTGTGAAACACATTCTTAGCTTCAACAGGCATCTCAGAAGTAAATATACATTGCTTTGGATATCAAAATAAATAAAAGGTCATATGATGGCAAAACTTATGCTATTTGCCAATTATTCATTGCTTAGCTCTGCAAATTTTGTTGCTCTTCTAACAGAGGTTTTCTTTTGTCATACACTGGTAGAATTTAATTATGTATACACATTTAATATAGATGTTTAATATGCCTTAAGAAATACTGTTAATAAGAATTCATCACATAGGCAGCATGAAAAATGGTCTTAGCTTATTATGAACCAAATCCTGAGATATTAAAGAACTGCCTGTGCAGAGCCAGCAGCCATTTGCGTTTTAGTCTTGCTGCAGCGTTATACAATAGGCATGCTCAGCACGTTCCCTAATGGAGACTGCTTCAACTTTCCTCTCCCTAATTCAGCATTCAGATTCCAGCTTGGCAGATGATTTTGTCCAACCCGATGCCTTTGTCTTGTCACATCCACCCAAGAAAAGGCACAGCTGCAGGAATACCTTCTCCTATGCCTATGCAAGTAACAACTCCAGGCTCCTGGAGCTCCCAGGTTTTCAGTGAGGAAGGACACAGAAACTGGTGTGGAGCACCTCATACTACAGTAGTCAGATTATGTTCTTCCAACTTCAATAACAAGTCATTTAAAACTTACGGTATGAGCTTGATTCTTTGCATCTGACAACTTACAAGCAACCAATCAAAAGATTTTGGGTTGATGGGCTTTTTCTTTTTCTTAACACTGGAAGTATAAAAATTTCACATAACATCTTGTTTTTATCTTTGTAATAAATGTTAAAATTAGAAAGAACATCATTAACCCAATTCTCTAATACCCTCACAGGGCTGTGTGCATTTTTAAGACACTGAATAAATATTTAGCACAGCTATTAGTAGCAACTTAGTGATAGATTGGCAGTGGTAGCCCAAAAACACTTCTTGGAGAGGTTACTCTGGCTTTTTTCTACCGGAAGCTGAAAGAAAATGGTAGAAACTGAACAGTAGCTCAAAAATACCAGAAAACCTATTATTTTCTTTAGCAGAAGTATCTGAGGAAGAGTGTATGAAACAGGCCCCTATAAACAAAAACCATTTTGGTCTGCAGGAGCCAAAATTCAATTGCCAGCAATGAAACAAATGTAGCTCCATGGCATGAGAGTAAAATCATGACTTCATTCAAGGCTTAGCCTCAATTGAAGCCAAAATTAGTAAAAAGATGTTTAAGTGCATCTTTCTCCCTGGAGAATAGTCAATAAAACTATTCGTACTGGGAAACATAAATTATTAATATCTACTGGAAGGCTGTGATGTTTTGAAACTACTATCTTCAAAAATAGCTTTATGGCTATAATAATTCAATCTGCCTATCTAAATCAAGGACAATGCACAACCAGCATATAATGTTACAATCTGCAGGTTTAATACACACCAAAGACAGCCCTAAATAGGCAATAAGGCCCATAAAAAAATGACACTTAAAAATAAAAGAGGTAGAATTAATATTTGTTTCTATTATTTTCCTTTTTGACTTTTCACCATACATGGTGTATCTATTCAACAAGGAAAACCAATATGTTTATTTAAAAAACCCTAGAGATTTCTAGCAATAATATTGTTTCAACAACACTGACAGGAGAAATCCACCAAAAAAAAAACCCATAACATGCACAACGAATTACTGAATGCAGGAGACAGTGAATTTATACAATACAGCAACTGGTAAGATTCATCCTGCTACTGACACGTATGTAGAGTGTTGACAATTCACCTCTTCTAAGAACAGCACAAGTTATAAATAAGCTACTTAGTTATCAGCTAGAAAATACAAGTAGAATTTATATTCAAGTTTACAAAAAATAATTCTCAGAAACCAATGGAACTTTGTGGATTTGCCTCTTTTGGATGGATGACCTGAGGCACAGTAGGGGGTCTGGTTCACTGATGCTCTTCCTCAGTGTCAGGTGTTTCAGCATTCCTCTATGTGGTTACTTTGATAATCAGGGCTTTAGTCGTTGTGCAAATTTTTTTTCACTGGGGTGAACTAACAATCTCTCTCTTTGCCATCCACCACCCAATTGCACAATACTTGAAGATCTACTCTTTCAAGCTCAGCTGAAATGAGGTAACATCAACAAAATGATGAACATAAGGAAAATTTGATAGACATATCGAACAATATGATAGACATACAGAAAGCATAACTGCATTAGCCTAATTTCCTTAAGAAATCACCCAAAAAGATCAGCTACACTATGATTTCAAGTTCCCAAATTTTTTGACCAGAGCATCATGGAATGAGATGGTTGATTTTTATGAAGAGAGATAAAGCATGCTTAATCAATAAACTAAAACATTTCTCCGTAAGCCAATAGTCTTCTCAGTAATATCAATGACTGACAACCTCAAAAAGGTAGGATTTTTAAAGGGTATATTCAATTACAGCCAATCTTTCCACTAGTAACTTCACACTTTTGGCCAGCAAAAAGTACACATAGGTACTCACCTGTGTGTGTGTACCTTTGTATACTTGACACAAAGGTACATGAAGGAAGGGTATATGGTGTTATCACAACGTGAATGTGTAAAGCTACAGACCACAGTAAGACTGACCTAAAATTAGATCCTGACTGTGTTCAAATTGAATGTTGCCTCTTTGCACTTTTTGTGTAAAATCTGGAGTTTATGGCTGTAGTGACTTGGCATCATAATAAGTATGTCTAAAAATCCATTTCAGTTCACTTTATAATTCAAAGCTGAAAATTCTTCCAGAAGGCTGACAGAAGAGCTGCAGGTCTAATAATAAGTATGTACCCATCCAATTCCCAAGGCACTCTTGTCACCGAGACAGTGATGAATAGAAACTAAGCAGCTAGCCCATTCCCATAGCACTGCCTGACTTGTGAGCACCTTATGACCATTCAATGACATCTCAGCCAGAGGATTCTGCTGGGACAAAATTAATTATCTGCCCTACGCTCTCCTGAAAAGCACTGCTGTGAAGGTATGTGGCTTACACTTTCAACCCAAGGTATTCTTTTTTATTTGATATATTTTATGACATTTTGCTTTATCAAATCTCTGATTCTCCTGTCGTTTCCAGGGGAGCTGAGATGAGAAGGTTAATACTCCGCAATTTTCACTTTTCCATTTTATTGTTAAAAGACGTTTGTTTAGAAATAAGAGTGGGTGAGGAGGGCATAATAGTAAACAACTGAGCAACTTAATTGAAAGCTACAAAGTTAAACCTTGAGCTACTCTGAAAGTGAATGGTTCAATAAAGACTCTGGTACTAGAAGACAGCAAAACAATGGCAGCTCTGCAAGCACTCCATGTCCCTCCAGAGTCATGGGCTCTCCCTCCCCCCAATAATAAAATACTTGAATACAGAAACGTTTGCTTGAGAATAGCCTGCTCAGCTGTCACAGTTCATGTTGGAAGTAAGCAGTGCTATCATTTGTTGTCCACGCTAAAAACAATGAATAAATACATTTTCTGGCTTTCAGCATTTGTTTACCCTTTCACCCCCACACAAATGGCATTACTAGAGATTGCTATCACTTAGAAATACAAGTGAAAATATCTGCAATCCAGCTTACTTTTTTAACATATTAATGCTACATTAAAAGGAGACTTTGTTCAATTATAATAAAGAATAGATTTTAAATCACTGAGAAGTTCATTATCAAATTCAGATCCCTATTCAAAAAACCCCACCTCCTCCTGAAACCACTGCAATGTCAGCCTATTTCATCCTCCCAGAAGTACCAGCCAGCTGCTCCTCAGGTGGGAGATGCCCACAGGCACTGGAGGAGCCCTAGCCCGCACACTCAGGCAGCCCAGGAAGATGGATTTGAAAAAGCAGCCCTCTTCCCCACCTGCGACCCCCAACAGGGAAACATAAACCCCTGTGCTGTCTGTCTTCCACAGCTCCTCGCATGGTTGCGTGACAGCAGGTGCCGAGTTCTTGCTGCTTTAAGCAAACAGTGCTTTTAGGGCAGGGTGCTACAGATCCCCAGGTCAGCTTTGGACCAGCTAGCTCTGGTACTGACACCAGAATAGCTGCAGCAGCATAGAGCTCAACACAGACCAATTTATCCTGATTTGCAGCACAGACAAAAAGCATGACTTATTTATAGGCACGCACAGAAATGATTTACCAGTATGAAATAAATAAATGTAGCACGACCCCAAATTCCTCTCGCTATTCCTCGAAGGGGCAGCATGCTAATGAAAGCTACAACTACCACAGAGGCTTATTTACCCTGAAGCCTGACCCTACATAACCAAATCACTTGATTGCATTTCCTCATCAAAATCCAAGGACTACATGGGATGGTGACGTTACAATCAGTAAATGATGTTCTAGTTCCTGCCCACATCCCTCAGACTGATGAGGGTCAGGCTCCAAACCACATAGCCCATACTTCCTACTTCACACTAGACAATAAAATAAATATGCAAATCCCTATTGCTTATAAAAGAGCAGGATACTAACCAGCCCCAAACTGAATCAAGACATCAAGTTAAATATTTCATTAAATTATTTATGAAGTAGTAACCAAAAGCCTTTTCATCAGAAAGCCTAAATGCAAGTGGTCCAATGCATTTTGATGGTAAGTTTTAAGAAGTATCCTTACTTATATTTTTGCATTTAAACCTACAAAACCCTGAAAAACTCTGGTATCTTCCTTTTACTCCTAATTTCACTTTTAGACAATTTTAAGCAGATTTTCCACCAAATTTTTATGGTGATACACATTTATGTTTCTTTTCCAATTTTCCCTATTTCCTTGTGGGAAAAAAGATACAAAGTGATGGAGAACTGAAGCAGATGTCGTAGAAATGTAAACTTTTTTGGAGGGTGGGGGATAAGACTAGAGGCAGGGGAGTTGTTGAAGAGAATTATATGTAAATCTGAAAGAGGAAAAAGCTCACAATTTTCCAGAATTTTTTTGTTAGCAATTACTCACAAGTCCCATTTATCACAAGTTTCATTAAAATAATGGATCCATATTTGTGGAGAGATGGAGATATTAAAGCCATGCTATTTCTCCCAGAGCTGTTTTAACCCAGCAAATATTTTTGGCTTGTGTGCATTTGTAGATGAGTCATATCTGTCTTTTATCTACATTCAATCCCTTTTTCAGGGTCACAAAAACCTACAAAGAGCAATGAAGCAACAGTGATCAAAACTCACCAGTGGGACTTCAAATGACATCAACATTTGAAAGATGTGATGGTGTTTTACTGAGGGAATGGCACGTTTATAATCCCGTTTTTCTCAGCATCATAAATAGTTCAGAGCAAGGACAAAGAGATATTGACGGACTACACGTAAATTTCTCTTTCAGACAGCTTTACCAATCTTGCAATAGATTACACCTGCCTCGCTTCAGCCTGACCTTCCATCTGCTTGTTCAGGGGGAAAAAAACCCTAAACTTCAAGGTTCAGTTACCAGAAGTACCTTTCTAGGAGCAAGTAAGAATTTTGGATGGCAGAATCATCTGTTGCTATTTCAGGGAAAATATTTAAGCTTTGAAATTAATTTCCAAACATTTACCCTCACATACCCTAAACCATGACTTATGTCTTCCGTTAAACTTAAACTTTAGTATTTCACTATTGCATCTGTCCAAATCAACGTGTTTTTCAACAAAAGCAAATTCCTTTTTCCAACAAACAAATGAGACTGAAACTCTAAGAAACACAATAAACACTGTGCATGCTCAAACCAAAACATTACACACCGGACTTGGGCTTCTCAGATCTAGAAGTAAATTAAACTAGTAGAATTAACACTGAACTTCAGTAATACAGGAGATCAGAATCATGCCTCTGTCTCCCAAACGTCTGACGCACGCAGAAAGATTCGGTTCTATCTACAATGCTTAAAGAAGCTCAACATACAGCATTCAAATTGCAGCACAAAATGTTTATATAAACCCTAGTTTCAACAGAGTTTTGATGAGGAAAAAGAAGTGTATTTCAGAACTACCATAACTTGGCAGCAACACAGAACACCTGTTTGCTTCTGGAATCCTTCAGATCTTTTTCTTTAAAGTTCTTGAAATAATACTGGGAGCTCTTTAGAACATGAAGCATCTGATCTGCAGGAAAAACGTTTGGTTATTTGTTTCTTGCGTGCATATATGGAAAAGGCAGGTGTAGTGCAAAGTTGTGATTTCACTGTAACAGCAGGAATGCTGTTCTGTAGGGATGTTCCTACTGTTATTTTAGTGCACACTGTTAATTTTATCTATGTACGTACTTACAGTGAGTAGCTAACTGCCTCATAAATCTAAACTTAAAATCTGCTGTACTCAGACAGACATGGTAATTATATGACAATTGCGTGACTATAGGCTGCTTTATTTTCTCCATTTAAATGAGCGTGGAGTGACACGTTCAGTGTCTCTCATCCGATCTGACGGTAAAGACTGTCGGTGTTATGATTTTACCAGTGTTCTCCATTAAACAAACTGCAGGTTGCATACGAGAAGCGTGATGAAACAAGTACTTTAACCCATCCTTTCAGATCTATTGTCTAAAACACGAACAAGCCCGCTTTCAGAGATGCCCAACTGTATCTGTTTTCTGATCGACCGTTACTTTTTACAGAAGAAATGTTTTAACACAGTGACTGCAAAGCCCCTTCACTTCGGTTTTAATAGTATTTAGAACTGGAAGATTCTGCACACGGAAGCCCCGCATGCGGCAGAGCGCGGGCTCAGCAGCCCCCTGCCGAGGAAGGGCCACCCCAGGTCCGTGCCAGGGCAGTTCCCGCCTCGCCCCGCACCGCTCCCCGGAGAGCCCGAGCCCGCCCGCCGCCGAGGAGCCGCCGCGCCGCTGCGTTTCATCCCGCGCGCCCCGGCCGCCCCCGCCCCCGTACCTGGAGGCAGCGCCGGCGCCGGGCGGCGGAACGGCCCCCGCGGCGGAACGAACGGCCCCCGCCGCGCCCGCCCCGCCTCCTTATTGCCATGGGCCCGCCCCGCCGCAAGGCATGCTGGGACCGGCCCGCGGGGACGGCGGCCCGCAGGGGCGGCCGCGGTCGGGCCCCCGCCCCCCCACCCCGCCGCAGCGCGGCCGGGGCTGTAGACACCCCCCTCCCCCCCGCCCCGGTGCCAGGCGGCGGCGCCCCCGCCCGAAAGCCAGCCCGGGCGCCGCCGCCGTGGCGGTTTCCAGGGAGACCCGCAGCCCCCCGGCTGCGCAGCCAGAGCCCGGGCTTCCTGCTCCTTCCCTCCCCGTGCTTAATTAAGGCGGGCAGGGCGGGCGGCGAGCGAGGGCTCCCCTTTATGCGCGGCTTGTTTCAGCTCCCCCACGTGAATTAGCATCACGCACAGACACAATAGTGGAAGTGTGCGCAGAGAACGCGAGCGCATCGCGGCGGCGGGCCGGCGGTGCCGCTCAGCAGCACGCACATCATCCCGGGCAGCCCCCCCCAGCTGCCCCGGGCCTGGGCTCCACCGGCATCTACTACCCACATTCGCACAGGAGCAACATAAATGTTCTGCAACTACTCAGATGGGTATTTATAAACATCATTTCTCAACTGAAATCAGAAGTTCACATGAAAATGACATCTCGTTCTCTATATTTTGGGTTTCGTTTCTTTATTTCCCCAATCTCTTTTCAAGGGATCAATCTCACTACCACTGAAATATTCTCAAAAAAAAATCAACAGATCTATTTCTCTGAGGCATTGCCAGCATATTTAGCTCATGATTTCTGAGTGCTAGAGAAGAAAGAAAAACAGTACTATAAAAAGATTTATGGATAAAAACTTTTACATGCTTAATTTCTATGTGATTATGACAGAGAAATGTCTATCCTCTGCAAGACAAGCACAGGCCACTAAAATCTTTGGGGGGCAGTTTTTAAAAAATAATATGTATAATCAACTAAGAACTACTAATGAGAAGCAAGTACTTGCTTGAAAAACAACATACTTTGCATTAATATCAGAGTGAAATAAATGCAGAGGGTTATAAGGTATCATTCCTGTGTGTATAAAATTGCATTAAAAATAACACAAAACACCACTTTCAAAATTATCCAAGAAAAATGTGGAGCAAAAAACCAAATATAAGTGCACTGTTAGGTATGCTCCAATGTTGCATTATTTTTAACCAAACACAGACACTACAAATCTCCTACTGAGAAAGAATTAGTCCTGAATACATAGCAGAATAATAGATTGTTGTTACTAAATATTTTATGATATTGGTAAATGATCCATCCAGCATAAATTTAATTTTACTTGCTATCCAGTTTTTCATGCACAATTGAAGTCTGAATTGTATAGGAATACTAATAAAAACATTTTTACAATGAATCTGATTACAGAACTTACACGATTTATTTAGTTTGGTATCACATCGATGTGCATCCTTTACAAACCCGCCTTACAAAATGCAAAAATCCCTGGCTTTAGTAATAATAAGGAAACAGCAAAAACACCGCTTATATTTAGAATACTGAAGTGTGTGAAGAATCTATAAAACAACTGACCTGTTCAAACTGTTGTTTTTCCAATCCATGCACTGTTTTTATTAATTAGGAACCAAACCAGATTGATCATCATTTTATAACGTTTGACATATTCACTGTCTTCCTAGTTCCCGGAGAATCTTCTTAAATTTCCCAGCACTGTGTTTTATTGCTGGTACCATATGCTTTATTGTTCAGCCACAAGAGCTTCGCTCTGCACAAAGACTCATTACCTACTGCTTGCTGAGCAGCTTCAGGCTCACTGAGCCTGCCTGGGTGATCACATGGGAGTTTTGTCTGAGAAAGCCAGGCATGCCACTGATTTCACCGGCTATGGATATTTTTATCAGCTGAGGTCTACTATGAGGAAGGAATAACAAATTCTAAAGCTTCTTTACCTCATTAAGACAGCAGTCGTTATGGAAATCCCTCAACTTTTTAAAAATTATTATTATTATTATTATTACTCCCATTGTAACACAGGTTCAAGTAGAAATTCAAGAGAATTGCTAAAAGCAATTTTTTCTTGCGGGGAGTGGCAAAAACTGTGCATTGTCTGCATCGCTCCACACACAGCGCACACTGAAATTAATATTCTGAAGAGGTAATATTTTGCCAACACTTATTCTGACAGTGTTTATTCTTTACGTAGAGGATGAGCTTCTGAATGAAAAATTGTTCCTAAAAAGCAGCACCTTCTTAAATTTGTCTCATCAGTCAAGGGCATTATCCTGCAATCTTTAGTCATAAAATTGGTTTTGCTGGTTTCAGTGAGACTACTTAGGTGAATAAGAATTGGCCATTTGAGCAAGGATTAGTCTCAAATCCTAATGACAAATTATATAGTACAATGATGTCTAATCTCTTGATAATAGTTGTCGATACTCAGGGGGGTTTTGTCTGTGGGGGTTTGTTTGGTTGGTTTGAGTTTTGGTTTTATAGGGTTTTTTAAACACAAAATTATAAATTTAAGTAACATTTTATATTGGTTAAAACCCTAATATTTTATACTGGAATAACTGAATATCTAAATTCAAAATTACAAAAGCACTTACATAAAAAGATAAATATTTAATGATTTTTTTAACTGGTACATTATCAGTATCAGGGACCCATTTTGGAATATTTGGAGATACCTTAACTCCTACTGCAGAGTGAATTCCCAGCTAGTGATGATAAATGAACCCTGAAAACTAGTACTGAACACATAATTAACCATAATATTAACATTGCAAAGATGCAGCTATTCTATGAAATAGTCAATTATCTCTGGAATAATTCATAGCATTTTGAATATATAAGACAGCAAAAAGAAACTGTTTTCTCATTAACATTCCACAAATGAAATACCTACTTATTCTATTTAAGATCTCCCTCGTTAGAATAAATAACAGCTTGTTGCTCATTGTTGGCATTCTTATGGTCCTATGGAAGTCAGTGGAAGTTTTGCACTGATTTGCATGGAAGAAGGGACAAGCGTGACAAACACAGATTCACGCGCTTTACTGTGTCATCATGCAAACCAATGACAAAACTCCCCGCTTCTTTATTGTTCTCGGCATCTTGCTCATCGTGTATTATTAAGGTTTTCTAACAGTTGATACGCAGCCTCTGTGATTACACTGAATTATAAAAGATAGGTAGTAAAGGATTCAGAATTACCCACAACTAAATCCAGTGATGCACATCTTCTAGACTCTCACATTCATTTTGTTTAATAAAAAATTCCATTATCAAGGATGAGTGTATTTTAAAGTGCCACCATTTTTGTCTACCCCAACACAGACCAAGCAGATGGTTTGTGACTGAGATCCTTCTACATCTCTTAAGCAGGAAACACAACTGCGTATACATTAATGAGAAGAAATGAAAGCAGACTAGATGGGTTGCTAACGAACAGCTGGTTTAGCTACAGCTATGCATATTTTTTTCCCCTGGCGATATCATTGATGATGTCACGATGCTAGTGTAGGAAGACATAAACAAAAGGCAGGCATTTTTGCTGCAGTAACACTAGGGAAAAAAGAAAAAACAAATGTTTGACAGATGGAAAGAACAAAAACTGATCAGAAAAAGAGTACTATTGTAACATTTTCTGGATGTCGTTGTATACACTGTGGAGCACTCCTAAAATCCTGAAAGGAGGTTAGAGGAAAACATGTTCAAGGACACGATATAGTTAAACCAGTTAGCAGGAAAGTGTTGTTTCTGCAGGAGACAATAGAAGCAAGCAGTCTTCATGCTGTAGGAAAGACAGCCACAGTAATCAGTTCTTCAAGGTTGGGGGGAGGGCTTCAATCCCCCACAGTGGAATTTGGGATTCCCTAATTCTAGTTTGACATTTTTAGGTAGCTAAATTATATTCCATCCCATACTCTCTTCTTACAGGTTTACTAAATAGAAGGAAGTCTTTGTCAGAGCCATTTTGTTGAATTTCTGCCCAAACATAGTACTGAGGAAGTGCCTTTTTACTATCATGAAAGGAGTTAAAGATCACCCAAGAGTTTCACAGTTGACAGAACCCAGACCTCCCTTGTCACTCCATAGTAGGAAGAGCTCCAAATGACACCATACTTTCTGGTACCCCTCCTGTAACAGACCAGACTTATTCGGGAGAATCCAAATTCAACTCTCTTTGAAACGACAGTGGGAGAATGATATGCAAACGCTTAGCAGTCTCTTCCACCCAAGGGGGTTGAGGTAAGCAAGGGCTCTCTCTTCTCTAATAAAAGGTTCCTTGTGAATCCAAACGAAAACAGAATCAAGAACCTGCTGACAAACTGTAGATAAGGGTAAACTGTCAGATCCCACATCTGCTTCATAGGAAAAGCAATTCACAGTAACATTCTTATGCTTCCCCATCCCACAGAATCTACGGTAAAAGGGAACTTCTAAGGAAATTCGGACTCCGAATCATCCTCATCATTAGTAAGGAATAATTACATAAAGCCTGGTTTATTCTACCCTATATGCGTTTAAACTTGAGTACTTTTACACAGGTTATATGCACTGAAATAAAGATCTTGCACAGAATTAAAAAAAACCCAACCAAACAAATGAAAAACAAACCCCAAAACCCACAACAACCACCCAAAACCAGCCATATTCCACAAAACAGCCTATGATTTGAACTTCAAATCACTCCCACCTTACAGAACTACATTATTTTGTTAGGTATTGAGCTTAATCTGATGTTCAGTATCCTGTATCACAGTTGGATGAATCAGATATGAATCAAAATAATTATTGGGACGGCACTGTTCAATTTCATGAAATAAAAAGGGGCAACTTGCACTCAATGCCTTAAAGGGCTGAATCCTGTATCTTGCAATAAAACGCAAAAGCTCCTGTTTCTCCAAGTACACCAGAAATGCAACAGCTTCCACACCAGCTGAGAAAAAGAGGGTTCTGCAGTCTAGTGCCAAAAAAGATCTCAAGTCCAGGATTTATGAAATGTGTTCAGTGGACCATATATGCTCTACTCCAGCTCTTACAAAAAGCATGGTTCACAGGCCATGGTTTGCATTTTATGAGCTACAGCAGCAGCAACTCTAAATGCCTCAGCATTGGCTTTTAGGTTTGAAAGTAGATGGTTTGTGATCACTCCTTTGGTAAGATCTATAAACCTCGCCCATGCAAACTCCTCTAATTTGAGCTCAGGATGACACATAGCTGCAAACTTCCCATAGAAGTCTGCCATTACTGAAGAAGTTCTGCAGAATTAAAAATGCACATCTATGAGAGAAAACAGTGTAATACTAATTAAAGCTCTCCATCTGAAGTTACTGTCAGTAACACTGGGGTAGGATAATCTTAAGTATAAATTCTATGTATTTCTTTCCAGATCAAATGTAATTTAATCAAATAAATTTCTTTACTCTGGCCCCAAATGTCCTGCTTTCTCTGGATACATCACAGTCACAGCTAAACTATCGTCAAGTAGTGCCACATTAACTACTCAGTTCCAAATACTGGGGCTTGATGGATTTCAGTAGCCTGCCAGAAAGGATAACATACTTTGGGTTCCTGAATTACACAAATATGAAAAACTTACTCATTCCTAAATGACATTTTCAACAAAGGTACAACCATATTTTGCAATAAGAGTTTAGTCAGTGAAATGCAGGAAAACAGACAAAATCTATTTGAAAGGTAAGAAGACATCCTCAGCTCAACAGATGGACTGAGAAAGCAGCTTATAACTGAAGGACAGGCTTGTGAGAAGCTGTTCTCATTTCTGGCACCTTAGCAATCTCCTCCAGACTTCATACAGTGACCCCTAGCATGTCAATGTAAGGCTGTCAGTGCCACCCTTCACTCCTATTTCTGGCACATTTGCCCTGTCATGTCAATTTGAAGGACACCACGTACAGTTTCCTTTCTTTCTGACACTTAAAAAGTATCTCCATAACCAGGAGCAACTTCCTAGATCAAGTGGTGCAAAGCAAGCACAGAGTAACAGTGAAATCTCTTTACACATACTATGAGGTACAACAGCATATAATTTTTAGCACAACAGTTCTTCAAAACAACCTCATTTTTAATGATACATTCTTGCTACATCTTAAAATACCTTCATTTTTCTAAGATAAAATAAACCTTCTCACCAGGGTGGTGTCTCAGAGGAAAGTCCACTTCCTTTCAGAAAATACCACTGAATGGTACTATGAATTAGAAGAGCTACTGTATGCAAACAAAAATACTCCTCTGTAGTAAACATACAGAGTTTCTTTCTCCTTTCACAACCTTTCTCAAAACTGCTGGTTAATTACCAAAATCAACGAGCATATTAACTTTGGCAGGCAAATTAAGGTACTGAGAGGTGTACAGCCAAGCAGCAAAAGAATGTCTTGACTGCTGTTGCATTAGATGATGCATATGAGTGATGCATAATCAAAGCAATTAATTTTGGTTCGCTGTAATACTTGATACAGCCATCATCCAAAACACCAGCAGAGCATGGAGTTTCTCAAATAAAACAAAGTAAGTTTTATTTTAAAGAGCAAACTGCTTATTACCTTGGTTTTTTTTTTAAAAAAAAAAAAAAGACTTAGAAGGTGGCAGATACTTTGAGAGATTGCCTGTGCTGTCTTGTATGTGCTTCATAAACCAGCTTTGGTCCAGCCAGTTTCCATGACAGCTCAGATACAGCAGCATGATCCATGCCGAGAGAAATTCAGAAGTACACAGAGCTATGCTTGGTGTGGTTAGAAATTGCTGGACAAACAGAAGAAATAAGGGTGCTTTTTCATTTTTAATTAAACTGACATACTCTCTACTTCATCCATTTTCTCTTGCTTGGTTACTAAGTACACCTTTTCTCATAGTTTAATTTTCCAATTTACAAATTTCACTTGACTGATGACCAGTAAAAAGTTTAAAAATAAATAAAATTAAGAGATATTTGAAGCAAGCATGATAGCTAGTATGTTCTCTTTTTCTTCAATTATTTCGTTCTTCTAGTCCCCCTTTATACCACAATAAACCAAAAAGTAGTTTACTGAGTCAACGCAGTTGAAACAGGAGTAAAATCCAGTCAGGAGAAAACAGACCATCTTTCCTAACTGGACTTGTCATCAACAGAACTTTCTAAAGCACCACTGTTGCTAAACCAGCAACACTGCCTCATTCCTTGCTTTCACAATTTCCATAATGGAGCAGACAAGCTTTTTAGTTTTTATCTTCCACTGGAAGATGAATCTTTCATTGTCACAATCTCTGAATTTGTTCCTGTCTCCCATAAACACAAGTATTTTAATTCAAGCAGAGACAAATAAAAATATAATAGACACATAGATCTAAGCAGCAACATAAACAATTTTTTACATTTTATAGCAGTTAGTTTATGAAGCATCCCAACTTACAACACAATACATTTTCAATGCACTACTTGGAATAAAATACATGGTGGACTTTTAATCTTATAGGCAAGAAGATATCTAAATTCTAAAATAAGGTGTCTGCCTTGAATTGCTAAACATCAGTTTAGGATCTTATTCCACAGGAAGTGAAACCACTGCAACACTTCTTCCCACCTGTGTACATCCCACACATACCACCTTAGATCTGTCATTTAAAGCTTAAAAGGACACTAAATTCTAGGTTGTATGGTAACTTTTCACTGTTCCAAATAAGCTTAAAGCCTAGAAACTGATTCTCCTTTAATAATTCTGTACATTTCTATTTGGCCAGCATTGACTTCTTTCCCTTACGTGTATCCAGCAGAGCTTGAAAAGAATTATTTACTTCTTTGTGTACCAGCATCACTGATAACATCAGCACAGCATTGGGAATTTTATTGCTTATGTTGACTCTTCTCTACCAGCAGAACACAACACATTCTCCCCCCCATATGTTCCATGACAGCAGACTACATTAAGAACATAGAAGCATTTTGCAGAAGATTTCCCTCCTCATAACCCTAAAAACACAGTAATGATTTCACTTCCCTTGAAATCCGTGTTAAAGAAATTAAATCCAAATCCTATCATGTATTTTAGCATCCAAAATAAGCTTCACAGCATATATACAAGACTCTCATCAAGTTACAACCTGAACCACTATCCTCTTACAGCAAACTTTTTACTAATGTTCTAAAGCTTCAGAAAGTAAGCCCCTCCAATTCAGAAATATGCTTTCTAAGAAACACTGCCATTTCTTTCACATAGGAAGATTAAACAACCACAGTGGAGAGTTCTAGGATGCACTGGTATAAATCCATGACTTCAATAATCAAAATGGACTGCTGAGTTACAGTTTGATCACACAGTTTTCAACTCGTGTTTAAAGACACACTGTTTCCAGTCTAACTTTCTGAGAGTACAAAGGATAACTGCAGTAGTCACATGCCCTGAAACTGTGCAAGCATCACCATTTCTGCAACATGATCAAGTTTGGAAGTTCTTTTGTAGAAGCAGTAATCAAGTGACTGTTTTATCTAAGAGTTCCACCTAAAAGGCATCAGGACTAAAGACTTCTATTAGAGCATTTTTATAGACCAAATGTCTTTCAAGATTTCAGCATTTCAGAAACCTTCATGAATTTTTTTTTAATTAAACTGCTTAATACCTACCAGCTGCAGGACTTAATGTTCGAGTTAGATTTTTCCTCACAGTATTAAGTAGATACATTTATCACCCCAACTGAAGTACAATAGCCATGAGTGAGTACGTCAGGCTACAGTCCCTAAAGACTGCAGTTTTTTCAGCCTCTTATGTTGTGTTGGTGCACCTTCAGTGGAAGAAAGTTGGTTTTGTTTTGTGTTCTTTTAAATCATTATTTAACATCTTTACAGTGAATAGGTTAAAAAAATAAATAAGACTTCCAACCAGGAATATATTAAAATACTTTGAATAAGGTTTACCAATTTATGGCACAGACAAAACCTGGACTGTAGGGACCACTGATATCACCTGATAGGAAGTTGCATCATCTGGCAGTTTCCTATGTTGCAGAAAAGAAGCAATTGCTACCTCAGTGTGATTTTTGGCATCCCTGCAATGAATGTGATTTCTCAATCAGATTTATCACTTTGGCCTGGCATCTTTAAGCACCGAGGATAAAGTTGTCTCCGTCCCAGTATTTTTCCTTTTAGGAACATGAGTCTTGTCAGATATTTATAAAGAGTGTAGTCAACGTGTCTGTTTTGACCTTCCAGGTTATAGCAAAGGTGCAAGCTGACAGCAGCAGCTGTCATTTGCTGTTAACAGACTTTTACCAGATCAACAGCTCCAAGCTCATAGAGGAACTCAACAGTTTTGTGACTGAAGAGCAGGAAGTCAAGGTCCTTGGCTGTCTTGTTCCATCTCCGGGGGTGGGCAGATTTCAGTGACCCTACCACTGCTCTAGCCGCCTGCCTGGAACTGCTCTCCTTCTGCCCTATGTCTGCTGTTGGTAGCAGTTATATAAGTCTCCAGGATACAGGATCATAAATGCAGACTTCAGCCATTTAAGATTTCAAGAAGTATAAAGATTTCCCAGGGCCAACTGTTATACTTTTCCAGAGCAAAAGACGTTCTCACTGCCCTGGATGTCTCGTATTGAGAGACAGGAGTGGCTCCATTTACATGCAGAAAACATATTTCATGTGATTTACAATGGCAATGAGTTAATAACTGTGTATTGTGTATCCTGCAGTTTTCTTATTATCTCCAGGACTATGAGAATTCCTGAAAAGCTGTCCTATTTAGCTTGTAACATACTTAAAACAGCAAAT
Source organism: Strix uralensis (assembly GCF_047716275.1). Taxonomy (NCBI): domain Eukaryota; kingdom Metazoa; phylum Chordata; class Aves; order Strigiformes; family Strigidae; genus Strix; species Strix uralensis. Next base: position 24,821,626 of record NC_133977.1, read on the forward strand.
TGATACGTACTCTGTGCTGATCATCTTATTCTTCTCCTGCAGTTGCAAACTCTTAAAAAAGTTACATTCATAATTATACTGGAACGGACCCAGGTCAACAACTGCTAGCCTTGTCGTGTTAGATATACATGATTATAGTACGAATGCATTTTTTAAGGCCAGAATTTTGTGATACTTGAGATGGAAAATGCTAAAAAGTCTGCTTAAGATTTTTTTTTGCTTCACAGCTGAGTTCAGTTAACTATCTTGGAGGACAGACAAACTGCTTACTGGAAAACAATCTTAACAGTAAAAGTCTGAGAGGGATACATCTATTGTTAGCATAGATATCATAAACTAACTTTTTTTTTTTTTTTAAGATTAGCCAGAAAAAGTACAGATGGAAATGAAAAGGCCACTGAAAATATAACAGTATAGAAAGTTGTAGGATAGGGAAGGAAAAAACAAAGTGCCTTTTCAAAAATAAACTGAGTAACAATTTGAGAAATAGAAGAACCAAGAGTGGGAAAAAAGCACAGGTAAGCCAACATTTCACAAGATGAAATGTGGCAAACTCTTAAAGATGGGTTGTGGAAGATAAGGCCGAAATGTCTATTTTGAGATCTAGGAAATACATTTGTATCTAATATATAGCTGAAGAAAATATAGCACATGGGTCCTAAAATAACTGAATGACAGAGTAAAGTAAACATACGAGAATACCAGAAATACCACACCATGACACTGACTGCTATTACACTAGGAACACAGTTCTATTCATTAAAAAAGTAATAAAAAGCAATTCCCTTGCATTCAAACCCTCCAGCAAACTCAGAGGCAAAATTCACAAAGTGTAATGTGCACTGAGCAAAAAGTGGAATATATGAAAGGTATCACTTGGATTTTGTGTAGTAGAGAATTAGATGAAAATATACCAATGACCTCAGACTACTACGGATGCGAGTGGGGAAAAAACCCCAGAAAATCAGAAAACAAAGCCAAAAATTCAGAGGCCCACTTACACATTAAATGTCAAATACAATGTAGGGGAATACTAGACAGTGGGTAACCAATAAGGACTCTCAAGCCATAGCCTGATTGTGTACAATTCAACAGCAGGAATAAAAACTAGCAACAAATAGCACACATTCTTATTAGAGAAATATTACAAAGAAACTGCCAAGCCTTACTAATTGCTACACAACTGTTATTTTCATTATAGAGGTGTTACTAATACTTTAACGAATGATATATTTCAAAACTTTTCTCTGAATTCTAAAATGGAGAACCTAACTGCTAACATTGGAGTGGCAGCAGAGACCTGAAATCAATTTCCATAAACAGTTAAACCCCCTCATTTTTAACGAGTAATTTTGTGAGACCTCGAGCAGTTCAACTATTTCATGTCTAGCTTCTCCATATTAACAAACAAAAAATAATTGGACAACATCTTATTGTTACTTATCTGACAACTGTGCTCTTAGTGATTAAAGTAAAAGATATGCTTCAAGACCACCAGTTAGACAGAATCTGTCTCATTGAACAAGTCAAAATAATTATAGGAAGAAAATCAATCAGGAGTTATTTTGCACTTTTATCAATAACAAAGTACAAAAAAAAAGAAAACTATAGTGGCAAGTCTGAAAATTTAAGCCTGATATAAACTTTACAATTCTAAGTAACAGCAGTAAATGGATGGGAAATTACTGTTTCTTCTGATACAGGGTGATATCCTGTTACTTGAATTTACAAAAAAAAAAAAAAGAATTCTTCAGATAGGAAAAATTTAAAGCATTACTTTAGTACACACAAAGCGGTTAAAAGCCATTTATTTCTCTTCTCAAAGACAATCCCTACTAATTGCTGAAGTTGTGGAAATACATTTTGTGGGAAAGGATAATGAAGACTACTTGTCAAATTGGTCATGTCATTATTTCACTGCACAATCCAAACAGTAGAGGCCTGACCCATTCCCAGCACACTGAATATCAGCCTACAGAAAAGGAGCCATGCATTCTGACCTTTCTTGCTAGTTTCTTCTGACCTTTCTGACCTCATTAGACTTCTATAAAGAAAATAAAGGAGCTGTTGGGTACTCTTGATGGATTAGAAATAACAAGAATGTGTCTAGGACTTAAGTACTAAACTGGACCACTGAATTATAATGATTTTCAAACAATCAAAATGATAATAGGGATGATGAGGAGGAGGAAACAGAGGTAGTGAGAAATAGATTGTTAAAATATTTAAGTGCAAATATGCTTTTTTGAAATTGTTCATCAGCATCCTTAACCATTTATTCTGCTGTAATTTTAAATGGTTGGATTTTTAAGGCCCCATTTGAGTGAGAACAGATATTAAAAAACAATGGTCCCATCATAGTTATTCTCATTAAGCATGAATATAACTTAAGCACCTTGCTGAAAGAGGTCTTTAATCTCTCCTAGACAGATTTATTTAATGAATTCTTCAAATTCCCAAAGGAAGGAAACTAGAGCCTAGAATACAAGTCTCTGAAGTCCTCGTGTCACATTTCAAACACTGCATCATATTATCAACAAAATCCGTATCTTCACAGACAAAAGGGTATAGATACTATGAAAGTGCTTATTCTTTACATAATACACAGCTTCTCCAGTGTAATTACTTCGGATTTTTAAACTGGTTCCCAAAATGGACAACTCATATTTTTATAGCTTACATAATAAGAAGTACAAAATGTATAAATTAATTTTTCTCTCTAAATATTGGGGTTTGCCATCCCCAGTAAATAATTTTTTTTTGCCTAATACTGGTGTCTGAGCAAAACTCTCAGAAAGGAAGCCACAACCCCACAACTTACAATAAAAAACTCTAGTACTATTAGAGAAATTTTGTAGCAGCTGTTCTCCAAGTTGGAACACGGGACACATGCCTTTTTATCTTTTTATTCTGTATTTCTAACTTCTAGAGAGAAAAGTGCTATGAGGGAATTTATAGTCACATAAATATTCAAAGGTCCCATATATTATGATTTCTGAATAAAACTCTTGTACTGAACCACTGGAAAATGTTTAAAGGAAGAGAAGAATTTTTCTTTATATGCTTAACTACTCCTAAAAGAAGACACTAGAAGATAGGCTGAACTCAGCCAAAGGGTTCAAGCTTTATTATGCTATGTATTAAAATGCATGCACCATCACATAAAATTAAATTGTGTCCTTTTTAAAAATAAGGCTATGCCATTTGCTCCTGAAATGTCCTCTGTTGTCTGGCAGTTTTATAGATCCTGGCATGGGAAAACTGTTGCATTTGTGATAGCAGGGATCATCCCCTTCAGAAAGTTATAGCCTTTGGTAAATCTCCGCATGTCACATCTCTCCTACGCCAAGTACACACGCTAGCACCAAGCCAGCACCACTGAAGAGGATGTATATACTGAATTTGTGCAGCAACTCTCACCTGGGTTTATCCCCACCAGCTAAAATGTCTTAAAGCACCCACTGTATCCAGATACTGTAATACAGCACACAGAGCTAAGTTAGATGACACAGCGGTTAAAAAACAACTTAATCAGGTTTCTACTACAGATTTCACAGTTGCTATATCTGGGAAGCCGTTCCAGCACAATTAGATTAGTGATTTACGCAGTCTCTCTGCTCCCCCCCCATTTAAAACAGTGGATTAAGATTTGAATACGTACATTTTTCATCTCTATCACCATTCAGATCTTGTAAATGCAGAGTCATTTCAAGAGTTGTAGATGAGTTTTGGTTTGGTTTTTGTTTTGGAGTTTGTTTGTTTTGTTGTGGGTTTTATTTTCCCCTTTGTTGTTAGCCAGAGACTGGGGTGTGAAGATAAATGGTAGACAGGAACCTTGTGTTTAAACATGGGGGGGGGGGGGGGCAGAATTGTTATCGGGTAGCAATTGCTCCCTCTGTGTATGGTAGAGACACAACCCATTTCATCAAAATTGTATTTGTCATTTTACAGGTATGCAGAAATTTCTATCATTTGTCTACCCTGTAATTGAAAGAGAAATTCAAATCCAGTAAGATACAGACAGGGGAAACCACTCCAGAAATGGAAGAATGGCTTTGCTTGATGCATCAAAGCATATACCTTAATACACTTGCTCTTTTGAGGCTGTGATGACTATTGACAATTCTGAGGAAGGCTGATCCACAGGGAGAAATTAAGTGGAGGCTGTTGTGACACTGTATGGGAAGGGAGGTATGGAGGGGGTGTCTGTAAACCGTGGAAAAGATAGGTTACTGCCTGAGGAAGAAGGCACAGAAGTGACAAGACGCTTGAACTGGCAGACTGTAGCCTGTCACAAAAGAACTGCAGAATAAGCACTTCTAAAGCTACTTTAAAATTAACTGGTTAACACAAAAGCCTTTGCAAAAACTTTTCATTGTAATTCTGTGCAGATCTCACTTATCTGAGGTTAAATTATTAATTTTCCCAGCTTGTCCTTGTTTTGGAATTTGCTTATTCCTATGAATTAGCTAAACCAGTTAACTTGCCACTTAAAAAGCACATAGAACAAAACTGCCCTTCACAAAAGGAAGGGCAGGGAGAAAAAAATATTTTAAAAAAGGTAACTGTTATGTTGTTCATTTATGCTATTGTCTCATGTATTAGGTAGGTTACTTATGTTATTTACTAAATAAAGCCTGGAAAAGGAAACCCCTTTCAACTGATCTCTTACATAGTCCAGAAATCTAATTCCGAGTACCAAAGGGAGAAGCAGAGAGGAGATAGGAACCCTTATCCTTCCTTCACATCTCAAAACAAAACAATATGACAAAATCTCGGCTTCACACTGCAAGATTGCGATAGCAGATATACCCAGGAATTAATAGTAGGTAGTAAATGACTTCCAGTGTCTGATGATGACCCAGAATTTTAAGTACAATTGTATCAAAAAGTTTTGCAAGTGCAGTAACATTTAGGCATCTAAGAAATTAATTCCAGAAATCTGACGCATGTTTTCATGCTTACTGAAATAAATAAAGCATTTTGTTGATTAAAAAGGCCATTTTTAAACAAGTCTAAGATTCTTATCAAATCACATGGTAAGTCAAGAATCACGTGCTCTCCTCTTACATGCATTATTGTGAGAATTAGAAAAAAGGGAGGGAGAAAGCTGTCGTCTTATCTAAATGGCAATGAACGAGGACACAAACTCCTATACCCAGTGGCTGTGTGTTACTAGCAGGCAGGAGGACTCGGAGTCCAGACTGCTACAAGAATCGGGGGCTCCTCTATGAGGGCTACTTAAGGTCCTTTTCTTTATCCACAGATTTGGCAGTGAGTGAAAGGCTCTCCTGGATATTACCTGTACAAAAGCAGATAACAATCTTTCTTCTTGTGAATGTTTTGCAAGTGACTCCAGAAGTTCAACTCATTGACTCTGTGACAGATTTTGCATGTAAAATGGGGCCTACCTATCATGTGCAACTGCATTTCACAAACAATTTCAATTTGCATTTGGTCTTGCAGATTGTTTGCAGGATTTCTTTTTTTTAATTTCCATTTTTAACACAACAACAAATGCTAAAATGTAAGAGGCAAGATCAGGGCAAGTATTATCTAGTAAACAGGTTATGTTAGACACTGGTTCCTTTACAGTACCTTTGAGCTCTAAAGTACTACTTTTAGCAAGACAAGAATGAACAACGTGACACAACATTATTTTACAGAAATTTGATAAAAGTACACAACTGAATTACAAGCCTTCACTCTATTAAAAATAAGGCTAATTCCTAAATCACATACTTCTAAGAAATCCTAATATATTTTACCTTTTATGTAAATATTAAAATATTTGAATTAAGATTGATTTTAATAGAAAATTGTGTTACAGTTTGTTGACAAAAACTTAATGCATTGGTTTTGGTGGTTGCCGGTGTTATAGAATCCTTTGCATTGTTCCTCCAGAGCATATGTTTCCACATCTATTAAATGCCAAACCTCTTTACAGATTTGTTATTGCTAGTGAGTCCTGGCAAAGCCTCCTCTGATCTCTAAAACCTATTAAGAGTTAATGAAGTCAAGAGGAAAAAAAGAAAAGATAAAGGAAAACAAAAAAAATCAGCAGAACACTGAAAAGAAAGTTACACATACAGCATTATCATGTAGATACTAAGTCTTATTTTCAAAAGTTTTTCTTCAATAATGACTGTATGGTTAAGCCTTATGTTGCAAGATTTATTTATATACCATAATTCAAAACCAGTTGAAGCTATTGTTACACTACAACACAAACATAACACACTTCTGAGGATTTTCCCAAAACCTTACATATATATCCTATCTGTCTAGAGAAGGGCACAAATTAACAGTAGGCTATTCAGCTTGCCCTGATGTAAATTACTTGGTACTTGAAAATTCCCCACAACCCCCCTCTCTAATGCAGCCACTGAAGGAATATTGGTCTATTACCTTTCTAAATCACATTTTTAATTGCACCCAGCAGTGGAACAACAGTAACACCAAGGATCATTTGGAAAGTTTTCCTGCAGCATTTACCGATCTAACTTAATGGAGCACCTCAAGTCAGCAGTACTGTTTTCTGGGTTGTTTTTTTTTCATTATAGTTCCACCTTACTGCATGGTAAGCACACAAGTAAGAGGAATGCACTTCACATCACTTGAGAATAGCAAAAGAAAAAAAATGTCAATATTGAAAGTGTTATTCTTTCTTAAATGAATATTATGTGAAAATTCTAATGAATTCACCTTCACTTTTGCACTAAAGATGAGGAAAGTTGGGCCAAGTGAGCCTTCATTAAGCAGCATGCGTCCTCTTCGCTGTAGAAACTCATCAGATAATCAAAATCAGACACAACATAATATATAGCTTAAATTACTGGAAGAGAATCAACTGACAACTACCTTCAGTAATGTGTAATAAGGATAAGCCAGATAAGATAAAAAGATATCACATAAAAAGTTCGAGTCAGGCTATAAAAACATTCAAGAAGGTAAACAGGAAAAGGGGATCAGTACATCTGTGGTCATGGACTATTGCCCTACATGTGCATGCCCACATGATGCTGTACATAAGCAGCACACTACTATATTTAGACCCACAGTCATTCATGAAAATCAAAGTTTAATGTCATGCTAAACCCATAATCCAAACAGACCCTTCAGGATAAATTAACTACACTTGTGCTTTCTGATTCTTCCTTCATCAGTATATGTAGCATTTAAAAATAACATTCTAATATCAAACACCTAAAAGATAACAATTATACATATTTTTCAGTATCTGAGCAAAGCTTACAACAAATTACGAACACGTTATCCAAGAGAAGATACTATCATCATTTTCTTGCTATTTATCAAGCATTTTAAATTACTTTGTGATGTTATTAAAATATTACACTGATTACACACAGTTCTCTGAACACATTTACTACTTGAGATGTGTTGGCTAGCTCTTTGTGGCTGAATAAATCATATCTATTACTTCCAGTCTTTGGAAAAAGTAAATTACATCATGATGTGACAAATTAAAATACAAGCTTTAAAAGTACTTCTTCAGATAACTTTGTGATTCCTTTTCCAAAATATTAAACAGCTTATACTTTTGCAAGCAAGTGAAGAAAGATGCAATATGCAATAATTCATTCATTTACAAACACAGGCAACAAGTTAGGAACATTTTTCCTACATAAATCTAATTACATTGGAAACTACTGATGTTGCTGATGTATACTAATGCAGTAGCTTTTAGCATGAATTTTAAGCATTTTTAAACATAAAGTTGGAAAGTGGAATTTTTTACTAATGTTGCTCCAAAATTGCTAATAAAATCTCTGCAGAGATGTAAAATATAACATCATGTTTTGTACCATCAAATGGTACAAAACTGAAATTGGGCCTGCATGATTGCACAGATATATGCACGTGAATAACTGCTACTGTACTACTGACCTTGTGATCTCAAAGAACGCCAGTTTCTCTCAGGAGATTTTTAGACCTCTGAAATCATGTTTTCAGTCTGTAGACATTTCCTTAATCTGTCCTTAAAAAAATGAAATTCATGTCTCATTACTGTTAAAATGATACCAACAAACTTTTAGAATTTCTGTCAAAGTATTAGTAATGCCTTATGCACACTCACAGAATAAACAGAAAATTCAGTTTGTTTGCAATGAAACCAATCACCATATTAGGAAAAAAAAGTCAGAACAGCATGTGAGTCACATGTATGAGTAAGCCACAGAAGTTATTTTAACAAAATATTTAATTACTGCAAACAATTATTGACTAACTTATAAAATATTTTATATTTCAGAAGATCAGACCTGTTTTTTAGCATAAATGATCATACAACCTTTGAGCATATAGCCAGTACGCACATTTGGTTTCTGGTACACATGAGCTACTTTGCTCTGACACAACAGGGAGTCTGAAAACGTCCCTGTATTTCACTGAACAGAACAAAATTCAGTAACTGCAAGGACAATTAAACATTAACCCTGCTTACCAAGGCAGGTGACAGACTTGCCATCTGTTGGAAGTCCTTAAAGCAAGGTTTGATATCTTCCTAAAAGGCATTTTTGGATATAGTTTTTGAAAAACAAACAAACAAACAAACAAAAAAACAACAAAAAAAACCCCACAAAACAACATTTGATCCATACTGCACACTTGTGGACGTGGCTGTGGTAAATAGAGAAGGGACTGGTGGCACAAGCCAGCAAGAGGTCTGGATTTGCCATTACAGATGCCTGTTTGTGTCACTTTCCATTCTGGCCCCTAACACTTGTGATCCTCCTTTAAAAACACATCAGAATCTTATCTTGGTTCAGTATTTCAGCTCAACTTGCAGAGGATCAGAAAGGAATATTAATTTCAACATTTCTGAATGTAGAATCTGGTTTCTATGGTTTGACTGATCATTTTTCACCTTCTTCTGTGGCACTGAAAGCTGAGCACAGCTGGAGACAGGCTTATGGCCAGAAGCAGTAGAGAGACACTTCAAATGTGCCTGGAAGGTATTCTGTGCTCACAGCTAGTTCCTAATGACATGATTACAAAGCAGCTTTGGTACAGACTCCAGTTAGACCTCTAGCGATTTTCATATCCTCCTTCAGCACAGGCCATGACTCTCTGGGCATACAACTCCTACACGGTGTCTTTGCTACGATCCTGAGCATCCGTAGTGCAACGCTTGCTACTGCGCCATTCTCTATTTAAGGCATGCTTAAGATTTTTTAGGATCAAAATAATGTGGGAAAACAAAAGGTTTTGATCATGATACAGGAAGTTTAGGTGATAATTAAAGTCTGCATCATAAAGGCAAACTAGATCAACTCCCAAAAGCATTTAGTACTGGCTATTGCACAAGTAACTAGTATTTCTTGCCAGTACTACTGCTGCTGTTTGCATGTATCACAGTGTAGGCAGATGGACACAGTAAGTACAACTCAAGCTTTCTGGAGCAAGAAAGAGGATAAAAAACAAGAAGTGTTTTATTTTTTGAGGTATGCAAACAAATGAGTTGCTAGCTAATCTAATGACGACTGAAGTGATGGAGCATAGCATGCCATGTAGATCAAACTGAGCAGGCTGTGTGAACTTCAGAGCAATAGACAGGGCTACAAAAGATAGGTGGACAGAGAAGAGAAAGTGGGAAATATAGGAGAAATCAGGAGGTGGTTCCATTATCAGCTGCAGGATGTATTTGATCTTGTACATGTGAACAGCAAGGAAGGACTGCAAAATACAGGCAGTGGTCCATAAAGTAATGAGGGAAGATACATTTGGTCCCAAACACATCTATATTTTAGCTTTTCTCTGTCCTTAATTTCTGTCAAACTAAAGATTCCTTCACATTACAAAATACAATAAACAATTGAAAGTAGAACAGGGCTTTTACCTAAATACCAAAATCACCCAAACAAAAAACATTTAATGTAAACCCTTTCTCTGAGAACCTGTTTTAACAAAACTTTCTGAAAATCCAGACCTGGCTCATCTGCAAGCCAAAGTTCTAGACAAATCACAACATTTAATTACTTCATTAGGCATGTGCTCTAGTCCAACACTTACCCTTCTGTGTTAATCTCATTATGAGAAATGTATATTTAAAATGCCAACTCAAGCTTTATTTCAAATGTCATGCATTGTCCTCTCTTTTGGCTGCTCTTTTCTCTAACAATGTCTGCAGTATATTCTCATTTTTTGAGAAAATTCTTACTTCCTTAAAGGCAACGACAAGCTGAATTTACTAACGCCAAAAGCATTTTTGATGCATACTCAAAATCCCATAGTTTGAGTAACTATTCATACAAAAGCCTACTGACTTGTCATGTTACTAAAAATAAATTCACAAGAATGAGCCTTTCGACTGCAAGCCATTATAGACCATACACTGGTAGCTATATAATAACACATTATTATAATGTAATTAAGTAAATTGTGTTATCTTATTCCTAAGAACATACAATTAGACATGACAGCAAAGGTAACAATTTCTACTAATTTTAAATAGTAGTGTAACAATGAAACGATATCTCTGCTCCAAGATTTTTGTGTCCATTCCACACTAATCATTCAAAACTAAGAATACCACTTAAGGAAAACAGTGTGTAGAAAATGAAAAATGGTAGTAGAAATCAATAGATGTGCTTCATTTAAAAAAAAAAAAAAAACCCACACAGAAACTTTATCACTTTTTGGTAAAATGTAGGTCACCTATGGTTTCCATAGTAACCAGTGCTGAACTATAGCTCTACAGATGACCACTGCCTGTGGCTGCTTTCTTTGCTAGCAGGTGACGTATAAATACAACCATGCCTCAGTTAAAATAAGGATGAGCTAAAGTAGTGCTTGGAATTGCCATTAGTTTACTTCCAAACATAACTCCAGATTTAACATTTTCAAAAGCATCCCCTAATAGCCTTGTGTAGGAAACACACAAAACCTAATTCAGTACTAAAAATCTACTCTTTGTCTGCATCTCAAGCCTGGAGTCTCCAAAATGGAGACAACTTTACAAGAAGTTGCAAATAATAAAAATATTTATACAGAGCAACCCACTAAACACCAGTAATACAGAAGTTCATAAAGCACTCACATTAGGTTAAGCCGTCTTTGATAAGCACACAGCAAGTTCTGCAATGGTGTATTCAATACATTCACTGCAAGTGGGAGTTAATGGGTTGGCATATTATTATTTTGCACAGAAGCACACAGTGAAACCTAGTCATGTAACAAGGCTGGAGCCACAGATAACAACAGTTAAGCCTCACTTGGGAGGAAGTGGTATAGCCTTCACTCGGTCTGATAGTGAAAATCCTTTTCTCACCACTACTACTCTGGGCATAAATAGTTGATGATGAATTCATTAAAATACAAAAGACTCCACATTACAAAAAGACTCTGCCTTTGATAGTGAACTGGGAAATAATAAGACAAGTCAATGTCCTTGACAACTGCTAAATGGTTTTCCCCTTTAGAAGAGTCATTTCACTATTATGTGAGTTCAGACTAAACCAGCTACTTATCTTTTTTTTTTTTTTAACAGGTATTATGGAAACTCTGAAATATAAGCTTTGAGGTCTAGATACCACCCACACACCTTAATGTTATTAGTGTTACAAATACCTTGTGGCAGGGTAGCATCAGTGTTCACATACACAATCAAAACACCAAAAATGCTACATATTTAGTGAACAGAAGAATGATAATCCATGGTGTTGAATAGCATCAATGAAGAATCACATCCCTCACTTGCTATAAACTCTTGCAAGCTCAAAACCACTGGCAGATGAACACAAGACACCACAGCAAGATTGCTGGGAAGTCAGACAAGCTGTCATGGAACACAGAAGTTGAGAAATACCTCTGTTTTCCATCAGAACTTTAGCATAAAAAATATCAAACAATCCATGTAACTTTTTACTTCAAAGAACTGGCAAATTCCAAAGAACGAATACTTTTTATACATTCTCCTAACTGGAGCTGCTGAAACTGTCGCTATGGTATTTAGGGAAGGGAATTGATCCTCAGTTTCTTTATATATCTGTAAGGATCAGGATCTTCAGTACACTTCATGCTTGATGCACACCAGTGGACTGCCATGAGCACCAGGACATCTCGGCAAAAGGCAAGACTATAATACATGTGGGAGATGAGGCTGGTCTACAGAGGAAGAAGAAAGCAAGAAGCCAATTTAGCCTCCAGCAGGCAGAATACTTTTCTTTTTCCTAATGTTTCAGTTCTTTAATTTTTTGTTCACAGGTCAGTAATTTCCATGGAACCATTCCTCCCTACAGTCCTACATTTACTCTATATGTTTGCTGTCTTGTAAGACTGTAAAGTATGTGAGGAAGTCTGTCTGTATTTTCTGTATGCAGCTACAGACCTTCATCTTAAGCAGGTCCAAGTCTAGGCCCAACAGGGCAAAAAAGCCCTAGTACGATACAAATAACATAATAAAAATCAGAATATAAAACTCTTGATCATGGGAGGCTGATAATACTGAAAACAAAGATAAGCAAATACATTTGCATCTCTCTTGTAAGCATTAGAACAGAGTTTCATCATGAAGCACCGAGAAAAGCTAAAATTCTTCAGTTCATCTGCTTGTTAAATAACTGCTGTCCATTAAAAAAGCCTAACCAAACAAAACCAAACAAAAAAACCACAGAAGGCTGTTCCTAACTCACTGCTAGGGACTTAAGATCTCTTACAGCATGGTCATGCCAACAACAGACTTGAAGCTGTATCAACTGATAGGGGAAAAAAAACCTTTGAGCGGGAACAAGCCACTGGATAGAAGTAACCTGTAAAGATCCACTACCAGTGGAAACTGCCTTTATGTTTCTGTCCTTCTGGTATTAACTCCCTGCAGTCAAGCCTACTGCTAAATCAATTGCTTGTGTGAGCAAAGAACAGCAGCACGGCAGCATTCAGCAAGGAGAAAACACTACCCAATGGTTCACATATTGTGGGTGGTACATACTGAAATTAGTTATAAATACAGTAATGGACAATAAGACAATATAATTTGTTAAAAGCACTAATTCTAACTTGCCTTTAAATTTCAAAGCATCTTTAAAGCCACCTTTAAAGACTGGTAGTAAAAGCTGTAAACCAGTATAAAATGCAGAATATGTACTAAACATGAAACAAAACATGGCACTAGAGAAGAAGAGAGAATATTGCAATCATCTTTGTGAAGCTTCATTTGCTTTTCATTTGCTTCATTGGAAATTCGAAGAAAGCTGCTGAAGGGCTACTGGGACTCTCACTAGGAATAAAAGCTGCTGTTAGGATAGATCAGTCTTGAGAAAGCAAGCATGAAGCAAATTTTTCAGACAAAAAATAAGCTATTAGAAGTTATAAACTGGTAACAGAAAAATCCATTTTTCCCCCCTTTGTGATTTGATCCATCAATGATTTCCCTACAGAAGCTAATGCAATGCTGCCAGGCCACCCACAGCTTTCACTGGTATCCAAATGTTGTCATAATGTTTCTTCATGTCTGAAGAGCAGGCCAGCTACTTTTAGTACCCAAGACATCTTACGGTTTTTACCCTTAGAAACAGATTTTTAAATTCTGATATTATTTGCCAAAGACCATGGAGCAAATCTTCACTAAAATAAAGCCCATCTACCTCCCAACCTTATGGTTTCTCCAGAAAAGGACGTTGGGTAAGACTAGCTCAAACCCAAGCTAGAAGTTAGCTGAAAATAAGACCTTCTGAAAGGATTTTAAAGACTGTGGGCTTAGGCACATTCCTCTTTGTTAAGAAAGTCATGGTCATCATGATTTTGTGTTTCTAAAATTGCATGCACATGTCACAGGTGAGAAAAAAGAAACTTCACGTTCTATGTCTATAAATTAGACTGTAAAGTTAGTAAAATTATTTTGCATATTGTAATAGCATCTAGAGACATCAACTGCTATAAAAAGTCTAGTGGCTAAGACTCAATCTGGTATACTACTGCAGTTGTGCATCTAACTTTTATTTTGCACCACACATCAAGGACAAAATCCAACCGTCATGTTTAATTTTTAGCAAATCTCACAGAAAAGAGTCAATCAGCAAATATCATTTCATACATCATGTTAGCATCATTCTGAACTAGGAAGCTCAGATCTGCCTGCAAAAGATGGTTCCAGACCTGCTGACAGTGCATACTCCTGAGTATCGACCAGGATTTATACACACATTCTTAGTGCAAGGTGCTTTTCTCTAACTAATAAAAGCAGAACAGATCCGGAAGTGCTACAGAATCCCAATCAACGTTTCCCAGTAATTTTCTAATGTGTTTTTGAAATAGGTTCCACACACATCAATGTAGTGAAAGAGGATGAGTCACTTTGACTAAGAATTTGCAAACTGCTGGAGCCTTAAATTCCTTTGATCTTGATGAGCTGGCTCATTTTCATTCTGTTCATTAGCCCTCCCTCTTTTCCCAGTTATGAGCCAGCCAATCTGTAGCCCTTTCTGCAAACTGACATATTTACCAAGTAAAATCTGTTACCACTGCTTTCTTGCTCTTACTGAAAAACACCCTGTTGCTTGTCAAGTTCTTGTCTCAGGGAACCTCCTTCTCTCTTTTTCCTTCATACATGACATAGTCAACAAGCAGTCTCCCCACTGTGGTCGGGCTCTTTATTAGCTCCTCTCTGTATTTCCCCAGTAACCACTAATTGTTCACCTGTGCATTCCAACGCCCCCTCTGTTCTCCTACAATCCAGCAAGCCATGTTCCTCTCTTGTTCCTCTCTTTTTTTTTTTTTTTTGACTCCCACCTGATGCAATTCCATCATCAATTGCCAAGTACCATTTTGCAGATGACTTGCAAAAATTGCCAGGGAATCTCAGAAAACAATCCAGTGTGTTACTTCGAGCCATGTATTGATAAGTACATTTCTTTAAGGTTTAACATGGGAATGTAAATATCTCCATGACTTGAAAAATAAGAATGTTTTAAGTTGTAAGTTCTCGTTAATTTTCCAGAAAGTTATTTGGCAACTGTAATAGGGCTATTTTCTCATCTGTTCTATCTGAAAAATTAGCGTATGTGGAGTCTGCCACAAACAGGTATCCACATTTAGACAGCAATTAAATTACAAAACTGATTAGCGAAAAGCATCTCTATGTTTTCACTCTACTCTTTTGATGGAAAAATACTGTACACTCCAAAAAAAAATCTTCTAGCAATTTATTCTTTACCAATCAAAAATCATGGTTGTCATAGAAACTGTAAAAACTGAAGTCAGTCATGACATAACAACAGGATAATGGAAAATGTCTGCTGGCTCAGGTTCTCATGTTGGAAATGCTTCAGTGAATTGAACTAGGGAGTCAACCAGTTCCCTAAATCCAACAGAGAATCTTCTAACAGCAGATATGATTATTGGTTTTAATAATCTGGTAGAGTCTGGAAAGTAATAGTATTTATTACTCCTGCTCTACACACTGGCTACATTAACAGCAGACTCACTCTTCCCAGAACAAGCAATTCAGTACAAGCTTCCACTTAAGGAGACCGAATTTCTTTTATCACACATCTGAGATATCCTGGAGGGACTTTTGGTCAGTGTTCTCAGCATTCCCAAGATTCCATTTTCGGCATTTTAAACTGAGGCAAATCACTTTTAAAATCTATACTGCCATTACTTTCTGTCTCTTACATATGCTGTTCAGAAAAATAATTCTAATCTGCAGGCCTCTGTCCCACCTCAGGGTGGTCCAGCTCCAGGCCATGTTCTTTCAGGTTCTTTCCCTACAACACAAAACTCAGTAAAATAAAACTCTACTCTTGACTAACACAGGCTACATGAGCCTTTCACCTTCCATCTCCCAGAGCCGAATTACAGACCAATTCCACACAGCAGAGTTCTTCCTGCCTTTTACTGAACCACTTCATAATTGCTAACTGACAGGACTGGCTTACTGCAACCATTTGCCCTTTAAGCAGAGACCATCCTGCTGAAAAGAAAATAATCATAATACACAGGAATACTGTTGGGCTGGCCTCACTGTGGGTGAGCAAACCAAGTAGCTTAACCATGAATAATATGAAAAGCAGCCATGTGAATGTGGAAGCATTCAGATCTTTAAAAAAAAAAAAATCTCAGAAGCCTTCAGTTGAGTTTTACGGAGAAATTTAAGTGACTTTTTTTGTTTGTTTGTTTTCAGCTAGTGTCCTTAAAACATATTTTTACTCTGCAGCTTTAATTTATTCTTTCAAATAACTAGGTACACATATTTTGACGAGAGAGCAAACATGTACTGTTGTTCCCTATGTTTTCCTAGAATGATCTTAAATAAAACACTGTTTTATCATGACTGCACTTAGCAGTTTCCAGATCTGTTAAACAACTTCACTGTCACACCACCACCATCCCCGCCCCCGCTTAAGAATTATATTTAATGGCAGGGGTGATCATAGTTGGTCTGTAACATGCTTCAGCAATCCACAGAATGTTAACTGACATAAATTAAAGGGAACTTTCCAGTTGCACCTGAGATAAAGTTTGAGCCAGCACAAATTCACCTGTCAACTTCCTTAAGCATGAGATTAGAAGAGAGTTCTGATTTAAAACAAAGTGAAATCCAGATTCCAGTAAAATGACTAGCAAACAATCCATGAGTGAAATAGTAAACTTCCTTCAAGGAACAAAGAAACAACCACAAATCACACCTCCTTAACAAGAATGGCATGAATTAATTTGTTTCCTGCACCTATGGTGCAGGCTTCTTACTAGAAAATGAGTGCCTGATTCACTCAAATCTCTGAAGCTTAGCAGGAGAGAAACAGATATATTTCTTCAGTTACCATGATTGGGACCCCAGTCAACAGTATGTATAAAACCCCATAGCTTCTCACTCTTCTCTTCAGTTCTGTGGTATTCTGTCACAAGCTTTACATTTAAAATATCACTCAACATTTCTGTATGCCATTACCACATTTATTGCACTTGTACACAAACACATATATATGCTTTTACAAATTACATATATAGTTATGCTTTGTTCAAGCTATAAATATATGTACACACATGTAAACACACAAAGACCTGTATCTATCTTTATTGAAAAAGGCACATTTGTTTCCATGGATGCCATTGAGGAAATAAAAAACAATATAATGCTACTGTAATCATTTACCTGATTTGGATATGGCCAACATTTATTTTTGAATAAAACATGCTACCACAGGAAAAGGAATATAAAGATTAATGTAAAACGTTGAGTATTAATTATTAACAACAGTCTTAATCTACATGCAGCTTATAAAATACTGTTATAATATTACATTCCACTATCAGAAAGAATTATTGTGTACTGACAGGGATTACTGGAGCTCATGGCATAACAGAGGATTTTTTAGATTGCTGTTGTGTGCCTCAGCAGTCCCTTGGAAAAGCAATGAATCTGAACATGTATTGATAAAGAAGAGTGAGAAGAATTTCTATGAATCTTTTCAGATTTTTCTGAACAGCAGAGTGGCTATGGGCACACAGTAGGAATCCAGACTTCGGGGAACATGTGTACAGAATAAACACATTACTGCATAAAGTGGGCTGAGGAGGAACGAATTTTACACTGATCTCAGAGGAGGCTAGAGCAAACATGTCTTACATATTCCAAAAGCCTGCTGTTACTTGTATAACATATGCTAGCGAGGACAGAGGTGTCTGCAATAGCAAGGCATGCTTTCTTGTTTTGCCCCGTATTCACACGTTATGAAACCCAATCCTGAAACTTTCTCATACAAATAATCTTTATTTGCAAATATTCTTGTTGATTTCCATTTTACACCTAGAGATTTTGGACTGCTAATTTGTCATTTGGATTTTGCAGAAGCTGATGACTAACAGAAAACAACAGGAATCTGAAAACCACTACTACCAGAATCTGACTGAAAAGAATGAGTTCTGATACAAAATATGCAAATTCAGATACTCTGAAAAAACTTTAGTAAGTAGTAATCTGTTGCAGTATAATAATAAACCCATTCTCTCCAGAAAAATATAAAAGTATACTTCCAAAAAACAATGGATGCTAGTAAAATTAGGGAAATAAAACTGTCTTATAGGAACTGCCAAACAAACAGGAACGTGGCCAGAAGTTCCTCAGCTAATTTACATGAAATATTACATTTTCTTGGGCTACAGGTCTGATTCTTCACCACCCTATATACACCACTGTAAAAAGAAGTACACGTGGCTTCTATTTTGATGCTGCTAAATTGTACAAGATTCAACTATGGAGAGTCAAGCTTCTTAAATTCAAACTTTGTTGTTTATTTCTGCTTTATGAAAACACTGGTTTATTTACTTTGTGATTGATAAAAGTCTACTGTTGCAGCAGTCAGGGACATTGGGGTGGGTTTTTTTCCACAAAAATCTTACAAAGTACTTACCTAGACAGCTGCATTAGAAAAATACTGCCACTGCCTAGAGAAACATAAGCAAATAGGTTGTGGCTTTGTCAAGAATGAAACAATGAAAATAAAATAAAAAAAAAAACACGCATAAAAATGGAAAACAAAGAAAATCTAAGCAAAATAAATGTATCTGCATCGTGCCCTGAAGTCTATTCAGTAGACAAAAGCACTGGCAGACTGCCAAATGGAAGAAATTCCAGGCTGAAAATCGCATCACTAAGTTTGGAGAGTTCAAGTTCCAAGAGCCAACAGTAAAAGCCTCAAATACAATCAAAGCAGGGTAATGAGTTGAGGAGGAGGAGGAGGAAGTGGGACATCTCACATCTACCTGTGTTTCAAATCATCCCAGTTTTTGTTCTTCCCACTAGCACTCTAAATTCTGCAAGAAGCCTACAGAAAACCTGGGCTTTTCAAAACCACTCAGTACCGGCTGCTGGCTGCACTCAGGTGAGGCAGCAAAATTGAAAGTATCAAATCAGAACACAGGATGTACACACACATTTGGCAGTGGAAAGTGGCAAACAGATTCCCTAGCAAAGACTTGAGCTAGTAAATTGATGAAGCAAAACACAGTTCCCTACAGACTTATCAGAACAGGCCCCAAAGCAGTGTAGTCGAGGTTTCACAGCACTGTACTAACTGCTTCTGGACACGTGCTTGCTGCTACCACTCTGCTTACCAGTGAGCTTGGTTCTGTCACAAGAAAAAGCAGTGCTACTTCATCTCTCTCTGAAACGCTAATTCACACATACCATAAAACCACAAAATAACTCATGTTGGAAAGGACTTCAGCAGCTCTGTAGTCCAACCTCCTACTCTAAGCAAGGTCAACTAAGATATCAGTCCAGGCTGCTTACAGCTTTAGCCAGTCAGGTCTCAAGAATCTGCAAGGACAGAGACTACACAGCCTCTATGGGCAACCTGTTCCAGTGCCTGGCTGTCCTCATGGTGAAAAGTTTCTCCTTACATTCAGTCAGAACATATCTTGTTTCAATCTAGATCCATTGTCTCTCACCCTCCCATCACACAGCACTGGGAAGAGCCTGCCTACATTCTGAGTAAGCTCCTCACAGGTCCTGCATTGTTTCTACTAGGTCCCCTTCTCCAGGCTGAAGAAGGCCAGGTCCCTCAGCTCTCCTCACAGGCTGAATGTTCCAGGCCCCTCATGACCTTGGTGACCCTCTGCTGAACTTGCTCGACTTTATCAATGTCTTTCTTGCACTGGGGATGGGGGGGGCAAACCTGGACACAATATTCTAGGTAGAGTCTCATGGGCACTGAGCCAAGGGGGATAGGCTCTTCCCTCACTCTGCTAGCTGTGCCTCTGTTCATGCAGCCCAGGAGGCTGTTCCCCTTCTTGGCTGCCAGGGCACGCTTCAGCTTGCTGTCTGTCTGCCAAGAGCCCTGGGCCTTTTCTGCAGAGCTGCTCCCCAGTCATTCAGCTCCCAGCCTGTATCACTGCACGGGGCTCTTCCTTCCCAGGTACACAGCTCTGCATTTGTCTGTGACGAAATTTATGTGTCTCCTGTCAGCCCATTCCTCCAGCCTGCCTACATCTCTCTGAATGGGGGTTTTCCCTTAAGGGCATCAACTGTTCCCCTCAATGTGGTTCTCTGCAAACTTGATGCAAGTCACTCTGTCACCTTCTTCAGGCGATCAATAAAGGTGGATCAATAAAGCAGGACAGGTTTCAGGACAGACTGCTGTGGTGCCCCTCGAGGTAGAGTACAATCCCTCACACCCACCCTCAGCTGAACATCCATGTCCTCACTGTGCTTTTAAAAAGTCCACTCAAAGAGAAGGCGGTATGAAGAGCTTTTTTCCTTTTCAGATAAGGAACTTCACTAACCCTATTGCCAGCTGTAATTCTCAAATAGCTCAAGCCTAGCTTTATTAGGCATACAATTAAAAAAAAAAATCTAGCTGCTACATATGAATTGCTAGAAAGTCCAGATCACTTACTGCTACTAATTTACACACATGGTTTACTGCAGATATGAGGCTTTATGTAGATTTCACAAATTATACAAGTTTAGTAACTGGTAAACTCAACCTGAGAAGTTAAAAGAAAAATATGCTCTAGATTAACTATTCATGTTCAGCTGGTTGAGTGGGAACAAGAAAAGGATTTCTGTTCTTCAAGTGTCTCATGGAGACATCAAATATGAATCTAACATCTTCTCAGGAAGAATTACAAATTTCTTCCTCTGTTTACTCCTGTATTGAGTGGAAGAAAAGGACAGAGGGCTGTGTGGTTGCATTGGCTCAGGTGGCAAGATGATCAGAGGGATCAGTTATTCTGTCACAGATCATGCACACTTCAACTCTGAAACAGACAGGGTCAAGCAGAAGCACTGGCCTTCAAGCTTTATTACTGCCAATTTCCCTCTTCCCCCAAATCATCACACAAAATGGAAGATTTTCTCCTGTATACTTAAAACATTTCACACTATCTAGATGTAAATGATATAGTATAAAAGTGAAGTTTCCTCTGAAACTCACTGACATACAATTTTTTACATAAACAACTACCAGAAGAAATAGTTATTTTTCAAAAGGAAGCACTTCCTCACAGTGTCAACATTTAAATGTAATAAAACAAAAATGCTTCAAAGTAAAAGAAGATAGCCTACACTGTATTTCTTCCAAGTAAGATGAACCTTTCTTAGCTTGTATAAAAAGGAGTATCATGCCTTACACACAACTTTAGTACTTACGAGAAAAATGATTAGAAGTGGATGGATGGACATTACTTCCACTATCAGCACTTTCACTGCTAGAAATGTCATCATCTGATTCCCACACACAGGAACAAGGTGAGGTGCCATCAACTTCTTCAAACTTCCTCTTTAAAATTCCACTCATCACTGCAATGCTGTTACATGCACCTGTAACAGGAACAGAGGCAATGAGGCACTGAAACACCTGCCTGCTGTCCAGCTCTTCAAATTCATTTATCATGAAGAAGTTCATATATCAATCAGATACTACTACCTGGAGTTAAATGGCTCCTTATCAAGAGTTTTAAACTACTTTTCCAGGCAGGAGTCAAAAATACTTATCATCAATATATTCATCATCTTACTGACTTTCTTACAGGCAGTCTTAAGACAGAAGGTAGATGCTACCTGTATTCTATCAGCATAGACAAAATTCTATAACCAGTCTGATGCATAAAAAAATATAAGTATTTCAGTTATGCAGCAAGTTTGGGCCAAGCATAAAGCATATATAATCCAATATAGTTCCACAGAAATGCACCTTTATACAACATACAAAAACTTACTTGGCACCATGAAACATTACATGCAAAAATCAGTGTTCACTAATAAATACAGTTCAGACAGAAAATGTTCTCTCTTTCGATTTATTTTAAAGGTCTGATTTATGTAATAGTACTATCAAATGCCCACATTCTCAATTAGATCTGAGAGCATGCGATACTTAGCATCTTTTCAGGCCACGTCCTGCAAACACAGTTCTGGCTCATTTTGTCATTTTAAAATGCAGAAGTTTCTTGCAGAGTTTTTGTGAAATTCAGATAAGACTATTTCCATTCATACAAGTAAAGTATCAAGGGATTGAATCCATCCTTACAAACTTGGCTTCCTAATAAAACTGCCCCACAGAGTCATGTTGAACATTCCTTATTGTTTGCCTTTCATATATAACAGCTATTCTATCTCCATTTATGGAATATCAAGCAGAAAAAGATCAAAATTTTTTAAAGCAATTCCTAGATCATTTTAATGTATCTGATAGGCTGAAACAATTTTTTCTCTATCTTTAATTAAAAAAAGATCTTAAAGTTTACTGTCACCATCGTTACTGATTACATCCTACTGAAGACTGAAAATTAATTCAAAGATCTTAATTTAAAAGTTACAGATAATATCTACTCTCCGACTACACTAATCAGTGGAATGTTGCTTTAAATAGCTTGGGAAAAAAGGCTGCTGTTCGGTGCTTTCAAACATATAGTATAAAAAATTCTCATTCTTCTGAATGCCACTTGCCTTCAGCTTGTTAAGCTGCCAATTCAATTCATTTTGTAACAAAGTTGATTTCCTCCAGTAAGTTTCATTCTACCTTTATGGATGTGTCCAATTTAGAGAAAAGATTTCAGTATAGATGTGGAATCACAACATAATGCTAAGAACAGATGCTACATAAGTAGATCTTCAGCACCAAACTTGTTTGTATGCAGAGCACACTAAAAATTAAATAACGAATATATTAGGTTTTAATACTATCAGTCACACAGACAGCTTTAAATGTGTATGCCTGTCATGATGTTCTCAGCTTGTTTTACTATTTATCAAGAAAACATTTTCCTGAAAGGGATTTCTTCAGGCTAAAGACATGACTTAAACAGAATGCGCTTGTCAACCTTTGCCCTTTTGTCCAAAAATGCATTACTATAAGCAGCAAAGAAAGCATTGTATTTTTATTCTGAAGACAAGGAAAGGAGCATTTAGCATCACTTTGTAATAACTCTTGCAAAAAAATGTAAGAACATGTGAAATTGTTAAGCATCAACCTTTAATGAAATCACATTTACCAAAAAAAAAAAGAGAGAAAAGAACACCACACACACAGAGAAAACCCACAATAATAAAGAGGAGGCAGAATCCCCCCCAAAAAACAGGTTCAGAAACAACTCCTCTGAACTGTCCCCCACGTCCTCACTATATCTCTTGCCAACCACCTTTTCCATTGCCTCCTGCAGTGCTTACAGCACTGAAATCGTGAAATCACCATCATTTCCATGGCAACAGCCTGCAATATCAAAACCACAGGATTATAGCTTGACTGCAGAAGAGGGTAAAGAAGCAGCTGGAGTGTGAGAAAGAAAATGCTTACACTCAAACATCTCAGTAAAGAGAGTGAGAAACAGGCTGACAAAGGGTTTATCATACAAGGGAGCCCTAATCCACGGCTACAGGAGTCGTGAAGTTCCAGGTCCAAAGAACCTCAGTCATAACTGCACTGCAAGGCAAACCCAACAGCTGCAATCATCACTAGCATGCAGACTGTTAGAGAGCAAGAGCTAATTTCATAGCCCGAGATGATTTTCAGACAAAAGCCCTTTTGTCAGACGTCTTGTGCAAGTATACCACACAGCAACTGGATGACTAACATGCATCTTGCACATCAATAAAGTTGTTGCAGATAGTGGGAGTCTCAATAGCCAGAACTGTTTATAGCTAGTAGCAGAAACAAGTAACTTTCACACCAAAGGGTTTAAAATTTTCTTGCATTTAGCATAGCCTAGATTTGCACCAAGTGTCACAACCTGGCAGCAGCAAAGCCATTTCATTAAGATTTATGTAGCAAACCATAACAAATGATTCCCAGGATCCTTGGAAGTGCCATACACATTAGCTCTACACCCAGCTAGCTGATCACGATAAACCAGGAGGTATGGGAATACTGCAGAACATAAGTATCACCACAAAATATAAGAGGGCTTAGATATCCGTAATATATATTTAGTATCACTGTTGCCCAATTTTTGTTCTCAATTTCCTCCAGGAAGATTATCAAGAAGGTTCTTTATTCAGGCGTTGCCACTTGCCCGTTGATTCTAGTCTCTCTGCTATCAAGTCTCCCCAGGAAAATGCTATGCAGGGGAAAGGAGACACGTCCCTTACTCAAGAGCCTGGCTATCAGAGAGATAGATTAAAGAGCATCTAAAACTGTTTGTACACAGTATGTACCAGCAGGAGATCTCTTTAGAATAACATCTGTATAAACAGCTGCTGCTCCATAAGCCAATATTCTTCAGAAAGAAGCACATCTGCACAGTAGCACAAGGCATGTGATATCTGATACATTTAACCCATGCCTTGTTTACATAAATATCCTGTAGTACCTGAGTGAGATCCACATCTCCAGGAACTAGGAGATAATAAGCATGGTGACACACAACCCAATACTGTTTATGAAAGCATTATTTGGCACTCTCCGTTGATGGAAGACAAGAGACCAACAGCAATAAGCGACAGTCAAACTTCTAACAGCAATGAGGCCATGAAGTTTGTGGTATCTCGAAAGGTTTCCTAAATCCAGAATCAGGGAACCAGGACAGGGAACTCAAACTGAATTGTTGCTCTTTTTCCTGCACCATAGCTATGACTGAATCGGTAATTTCAGATTTTGGGGAATCAACCTGAAGCAACTGCAGTCACAAAGAAATCTGAATCCAAACTCATCTGAGCTGAAGACTCTACAGGTTTAGGGGACAAGGTACCAAAGACTTATACAAGTCAAATTTTCAATTTTTGAATGGAAAGTAAAACTATAAATAAACCCTGTATCTGATAACAGGAATCATAATGGTAATACAACTACACAGTGGTACAATTTTGCTAACACAGAAGTCACTTATGGCATGCAAAACAGTACATCATATAGGATAGGAATAATCTCAAACACACAGAAGTACTATAGCAATATGTATATTCTGAAGAAAAATGAGCAAATGTGAGTACTTCTGCATAGAATCCAGTAGACGACAGTCCACAACTGGCTACAGGAACCAAACAGCATCACGTGACTAAGAAAAACAAATGCACAGAATGGTTAAGTCAATATTCTTGGACTTCCAGTAAGACACCAGTAGGATCCAGCTTTCAGAAGCAAACACTGAAAAACAACCACCAGCTACAGTTAGAGATCTGCTACATCAAACTTGTCAGTTTAGGTGAAAAAGGGAGAAAGTTGGCTTGAAAAGTTCAATGAGAAACAGACCTTTCTGGATAATTATTAAATAGCTGTCTAGTAGCTAAAATTGATTTGGAGCAGCATCCTGCTGATTCACACAACTGAGTAACAAGCAGGCACTGGAAGCTTTCCTGGTTGTTTATGTATCTTTCACAACAAAAAATCCTCGCACAGCAATGTGATACATCATCCTCTGCCATGCTCCTCACTGTGCTAACAAGGCAGTAATCCACAGCAAAGCAAAACAAAGTTGAAACACAGGGAACAGTATTAAAGAAAATCAGCTACACACATTGTTGTGAGCTCTAGGTCAAACACCAATTGCCTCATACAGGTAAGGATTTTTCAAGAAAATGGCAATTTGACACAGCAGAAGCATATGATGGATGTGGGCTGCAAGAAGGATATACCTTTCTTAAAGACCCCCCCATCCATTTTTTCCTCCTTTCTTCCCCAGTATTCCTTCACCCTGAAGAAACCACTACAAAGAGATCATTTAACCAGTTCTCTAGCTACAAGTATGCTGACTGGTGAAGCAAGTCCACAAAGCTCCATGGCAACAGGCTTTGCCGTGCTACAATACCAGATAATTGGCAGGCACCATACATTTAAAAAGTTCAGAGGCAACATGTTATTGCTAGAAGATAAAAATCCCATGTAAATGTGGGGGATATATTTATAACAGTCACAATACTGCCTGGAACATACAAAGGAAAATAATGTAAAAGCCTGGCTGGATTTTCTCTTGTACCTGAAAAGGCTGGAAAACTACGGTAACAATCTCATTGCAGTGGCCCTTTAGAAAGCAGGTATCTCCATATCAAGTGAAAAGCCCACATAGAATAAGACTTGTTAGAATCGCTGAGTGAGGGTAGTGGTGACAGCGCATTACCTGTGCTCCCAGGAGAGGCTGCTTCTTACAATGTTACCCCCATAACATACGCTGCCAAACTTGCTCTACAAAACCTAACTTTAAGATGCCATATCCTC
Organism: Strix uralensis; assembly: GCF_047716275.1. Classification (NCBI taxonomy): domain Eukaryota; kingdom Metazoa; phylum Chordata; class Aves; order Strigiformes; family Strigidae; genus Strix; species Strix uralensis. Next base: position 24,847,737 of record NC_133977.1, read on the forward strand.
AATGTTTCACTGACACCCATGGACAAAAAAAAAGTAAAACAAAAAAATAATCCACAAAACCAAAGCACCAGGGCCACATTAGATAGGCACTACAGGGAGAGGTAAAAGCATTTGTCCTAACTTGCGCCTCAGCTTTTGCTTTGAAATCTGCTGAAAGATACTAATAAAACAGACAAGAAGTAGCAACATGGAAATAGGGAATTTACAAAATCTCTGTGCAGCGACAAAGACAAATCCAAAGACATTTTCATCCTAGTCAAAATCTTCAAATAAATGTCTGTTTTGCAAAATTCAGTGCTATAGTATACAGCTCATACAACACCACACAGGAAACTGAACAAGTATGGAACATACCTGTGAAGACATAAACATCATGTATGTACCATACGCTGTCAGCATAACAAAACAGATACGAAATAATAAAATACAACCCTGCCTCAGATTATATATCCTCATGATTTAGAGAGAAGCCTCACTACAGCAATCAGTTACTGACTAAAGCTCAGGAAAAACAAGAGAAAAAGTCTAAGAACTCACTGGCATTTGTGGGGGGGTGGAAATCCTATTAATTGCTTCTGTCATTCATTTTTGAAACTTTATTTTGTACTAATTCCTTCTTGAGAGCTGATCACATACCATGATGAAATCTACCTGGATAAAAATTCTTGTCTGAAAATAAAAACAAAAATAAAAACAAAAGGCAGGTGTCAAAGATGACCTATGACTCACACTGCATTCTGCTTCATCTCAAATGTATCATCTGAAAGTACAGAAAAATTTAGACAAAGTCTGTAGTAACAATAGAGATTTGCTTCTGAACAAAACACACTTCTAGGCAAATGACTGCAAACTGAACAGGAGGATGCAGAAAACAGATGTTACACATAAAACATTACTGCAAAGTACTCATCACAAACAACTCCCACCCACTGGCCAGTCAGCATGTACTATAACATGCTAGGGAGACTTGGCAAATAATTTCACAGTGAAATCATGAATATTGATGCTCACAAGCAGAGATGTTTGGGTTATTTGTTGTGATTAATATTCTCTTTGAATTTAGGTCTTCTTAGCTTGCAAACAAAGCTTGACTTTTTTAAAAGACATTTTTCTTACCTGCTGAATAAATGTCAGCAGCAGAGATGGTCATGAACTAATCAAGGTGTTTATTTGGTTCCACGTACTGCACTTAATTATTTTGCTCTTTGTGTAACTGACAGTTTTAAAGGGGGTGGGAAGAGTCAAAACCAAAAGCATCTACAGAGACATCACCACTCACACAAAGAATATTATTTGCTTGCAAAAATGACTATTCATGTAAAGGACTGCATTAATGCAGACAAAAATCCATTTGCATGAATGCTTGCAAACAGTGAACAACAGAGGTACATGAACATGAATCAAACAGCTGTTCAGAATTCAAATTAATGTTTGCAATACATGTTTTGCTGCTGTATTTGGCAGCTCTAATCACAAGCACCAGTTGCCAGAGGTAAGCTCTGATAGTTTCACTACTACAATCTGTAAAAATTAAAAACACATAGCAAGCTAATTCCACTAAAGAGACTGCTCTGCATAGGCACAGAGAATACCATTAGTATAATCTTACTCATAAATTTGTGCTTACAGCAGTGGTCACGTTACACAGATGTAAAATAGGAAAAGTCTTTCTCTGCCTGTTTGCTTCAGTCTAGCTAAATCCATAGCACTAAGTCAGTCCTGCAGGATAAGGCTGCATAATTCAACCTGAGGAATCTGTTCTGGCATTGCAAGCCAAATCCTGCCAAGTCCGCTCTTTGCAGGGTTTCTATACCATCACTTTACAGCACTCCTGATTTCACACTTGAGTACTAATCCACTAATCTTCTAGACTGCCTACACATTGTTGTACACTCTAACACACGCCAACTAACTCCACTTGCAATGAATTTAGAACGCAGAAAGGATGTTGGCATATGCTCACCGCCTGTCTCTACAAGCGGTACAGATGCAGTGGTGGTAGATCTGGCTCCCATAGTCCTCCAGAAGCATCTCATAAGGTCCTACATGCACCAAGCATGTAAATATCCCCCTTTCCATCATCCAAATATAAAACTCCTGCATACAGCAGCAATGAAACGGCCTTCTGATGCCTGAGTTCAATTCTTAGGTACATCAACTGATGTCAACGGTAAATGAAACGTTTATGTAATTCAGCCAAGAGAAGAAAATTCTAGGCTAGTTCTCCTAAATCTTCTCTCAGCATGCTCCCCAGAGAACAAAATGAGATGAGTAAGAGGCAGTGATAATTCAACCAGGCATCTGTGAGCTTAGCATTCAGGTCTCCAATGATAAAGGCACAACCTGGTAGAAGGGAATTCAGAGACATTCAGCAAGAGGACCTTCCTGTCAAGATGAGATTTGCCCACTAAAGCTGTTTAATTTGAGCTTGTATTTCATTTATAACAATTTTCTAAGCTTGCTGCAGCAAGAACTGCTTCTACAAGAATGAAAGATGCATAAATGACACTGGGTCCTAAAGGCAACCAGGAGATTCAGGAGAAAGTCATGCTGAAGCTGGGTCACAAACTCAGGTTCATAATGCCTAACTAACCTCCATCCAAGTCATCAAAGAGGGGCCTACTATGAAGTCCTTTTCAAAGTCCTCAGGTAACACTGCCGAAGACTTGGTATTGGCCAATTGTACGTTTTAAGCTTTGATGGTAAAATTTCATCAATTAAAATTTCTTCATCCAAAAATCTGTGGAAGATTTTCTCTTGCTTCTGTTGGAAGAAAAAATAAAAAATGCAGTGCAATGTGTTTGACCTCCACTACAGAAGTATCTGCATCCCAGAAGAGATTTTTAAATTCATATGTGGGCTCCCAGAAAAGACTTATTACTTTTTAGATTGTATTGAAGGGCTGCTTGCAGCAGAGCTCTGGCCAGGAGATGTCACAAGTCTTCATAAAATTGAAATGTGAAAACACTGCCATCAGTCCTACTGACTTCTACAGATACACAGCCTTTTAGAGAAGAGTGAGCATGCAGGTGATGTGAAGAACTGGTCCATCTGCTATACAGAATTATAGAATGGTTTGGGATGAAAGAGGCCTTAAAGATCATCTAGTTCCAACCCCCTGCCATGGGCAGGGACACCTTCCACTAGACCAGGTTGCTCAAAGCCCTGTCCAACCTGGTCTTGAACACTGCCAGGGAGGGGGCAGCCACAGCTTCTCTGCATAACCTGTTCCAGTATCTCACCACCCCCACAGTAAAGAATTTCTTCCTTGTATCTCATTTAAATCTTCCCTCTTTCAGCTTAAAACTGTTACCCCTCATCATATCCCTACACTCCCTGATGAAGAGTCCTTCCCCATCTTTCCTGTAGCCCCCTTTAAGTACTGGAAGGTCACTATAAGGTCTCCCCAGAGCCTTCTCTTCTCCAGGCTGAACACCCCCAACTCTCTCAGCCTGTCCTCACAGGGGAGGTGCTCCAGCCCCCTGATCATCTTTGTGGCGTCCTCTGGACCCACTCGAGCAGGTCCATGTCCTTCTTATGTTGGGGCCCCCAGAGCTGGACACAGTGCTCCAGGTGGGGTATCACAAGAGCAGAGTAGAGGGGGAGAATCCCCTCCCTGGACCAGCTGGTCACACTTCTCTTGATGCAGCCCAGGACACGGCTGGCTTTCTGGGCTGTGAGCACACATTGCTGGCTCGCAGTCAAGTTTTCGATCCATTAATGCCCCCACGTCCTTCTCCACAGGGCTGCCCTCAATCCACTCATCGCCCAGCCTGTACTTGTGTTTGGGATTGCCCCGACCCATGTGCTGGACCTTGTACTACGCCTTGTTGAACTTCATGAGGTTTGCACAGGCCCACCTCTCAAGTCTCTGGAAGGCATCGCTTCCCTCCAGCATGTCAACTGCACCACACAGCTTGGTCTCACTGGCAAACCTGCCGAGGGTGCACTTAATCCCATGTCACCAACAAAGATGGGAGACATCATACTAACAACACATCTTTATTGCACCTCTTTGCAAAAGGACAGACAACATTCAGCATGCTTAGCCCCTCCTCAGCAACTGGAGTGAGGCTCTGAGACTGGCAGTAGTGTTTTCAGCATGTTTTTGGCACAGCAGCTTTGCATCATGCTGCTCCCAGCTACAAGAATGGCAGTAGGGTCCAGCTCCATAGTAGAGATTGGAAATGCCATCAACTTACAGAGTGCTGGAAATAAGGGGTCTTTACTAATATAAATTTTGCCCAGATTAGGCCAGGTAGTAATACTAATTGGCACACTGTGACATGTCTTCATACTATTTTAGTACTGATCTTCCACACTGTTCTTTCATGAACACCAGTCTTGTGCACTGCTGTTACGTCTCAGACTAGGAGCCCAGGGAGTCGTAAAGGTTTCATGATCTCCTCAGGTTAAATTAAGGTGAAACGACACCAAATGACTGCTTAAAATGTTTTACTTGCAGCAGAAACAAATTTAGAAAAGGATAGTAAGCAAAGTGGTCTCTTACTGATAAATCTGTAAGAAAGAAAGGAAAGGAGGGAAAAGAAAAGAAAGGGAGAGAAAGAGAATCAAAGAATCCAGATCACCACCCCAGGTTCCAGCTTTGTCTCAGGTCCAGTAATCTTGGGTGGTGGCTACACACACAGCAAAGTTTTCTGTCACCTTTTTAAGTTTGTCTTATCAGCTGATTTGCATACTAGATGATGAGAGGCAGGTTTTCCATGAACTCATTAGCATGAGACACGAGGAAAGGTGGAGCATGGGTTCTGTGCATGCGTTGAGGGGGGATGGGGTGCAATCAACCCTTTCATCCAATTGAGTCAGTGGTCATGATCTCCCCCTGCCACCTTTACCTTTACCCCAGTTACCACCAGTTTTCGCTGACTTCACACTTCTCAGCCAACCATCCAGCCTCTGGCTTCTTCTGGGGCAGATGCTCCCTTCTTATCGGTCTTTTAGCTTCTCTTCAAGGGCACAGTCCAAGGCCTGCATCATTTATACAAAGTTTCAAACTAGAGCCAGTGTTTAGCTTTCCTCATTAGAAGATCAGTATACAGCAAACAGTCGGATAAATGTTTGAGGCATTAACTCCTTCAGTTCCTCACAACTGCCTGCAGAGGAACTGCACAACATGGTAGGATATCTTGTATATCTCAGTATGTTCCTGCCAAAGCACACCATGGTCAAGATTAGTATATGCCAAAGGGGCCTTCACACCTCTACAGCCTTGATACGTGCTACTTAGCTCCCTGTTGCATGCTATTTAACACACAGCCTGGCTGCTCATTCACCACTGCCATCAAAGCCAGCAGAGAGAGCATCAATTCAGCAGTCCTCCCCTTCTGTGCCATGATCTCCGCATCTTGACACAGGGTTAGTCATTCTCTCCTCTGAAATCTGTAGTGTTTAACAGTTTCAAAAAAACAACCAACCAAAAAAACCCCTCAGAAAACCCCAACACCCCCAAAACCAGAACATCTGAACTCCAAGAAATACAGTATGAACTTGTGACAGAAAAATGTACTGGAATATACTTGCAAAAGTAACTCTGAACTAAGTTTTCCTTTTTTATCTGAAGAGACATGAGGAAATTCTTCCAGCTTAACGGTTTATGTATAGAGGGGTGTGTGTGGGGGTCTGACAGGGGACAGGAGAGTGGATATGCAAATTGTATATAACAAAAGACAAAATCCTTCATACCTTGCTCTTGCCATAATTACTGACAATAACGGTACTACTTATATGTGACAATATCAAAAATGACTAATTTTAGGAGATTAGAGTTTAGAAATAAGATGAACAGATAGTTTGGGGTTTTTTGGAGTGTTAACTATGTGTGTTAACAAGTGTGTTAAGATAGTCTGACTTCACCTACGTGGTCTAGCTGTATAGCACAGAACTCTCTTTCTTCAGGCATGAACAAATAATAATGAAAAATGCTGGAAAAACCTAGCCTGGCAGAAGCCTCAGCTCGTCTGCCTGCAACTTGTTATTAAAAAAAAAAAAAAAAAACCAAAAAAAACCCCAAAACAAACCACAGAAACCACAAAACAGCAGTATTTTCTCTGTGTTATCAACACGATCTTCCACAACCTAGACATAATGACAGGCAATGTGCAACAAACTTTCTCATTACTGTTTTCAGCAGATGAGAACTTCTGCTTCTATATCCAGTAATCAAAGGATTCATGTCAAATTGGCACAACTTGACTACCACCATAAAACACACAAATGCTACTGTCAGCAACTTATCACACCTTAACTTCCTAAAATAATGTTTAGATTTACTTATCTCCATTGAATCTTAAATTACATACTATAGGAAAGGGGGTTTTAAAATTAAAGCAACTCAGGTTTGCTCATATTAATACAAAACAAATTATTCTCAATAAGAAGGCCTGCTATGATTAGATTTTATTGTCCTCATAGAAAAGTTTCTATAATACATTTAATAATCTGCCTTATTAATATGTTAATAGTCTCTTATACAAGGAAAGATACCAGCTCCTGTCCTCTTATTCATTTCAATTAATCAAAACTAAGTATTCAACTTTTACTTCAAATGACCTCTGGTACTTGCGTTGCCAGCTAAAAATAGATTTTAGTATTAATTTGCAGAGGATTAATTATTTATACATGTAACAATACCTTGTAATATTTTAATGTTGTCTTTAAGACACTGCACAACAGGAAAATGCTTCATTCAATAACGGAAAATTAACGAGCAATTTTGATCTATGCTACAACAAAACATGGATATACTAACAAAATGAAAGAAGAGGTATATTTAGCCCCTCCATGCAGCACTGAGGAAATGTTTGTTACTTGTTCTGCTTTCTGGGCACAAGCAGGAAGTCATCCAATGGACATGAAGGAGAGATCAAAAAAATATAAGTATTTTCCATATATATTGACTATCAGCTAACAATAAAAGAAGCTGCGATATGTGGAGGGAATAAATAATAAAGAACTGGATTTAAAAAAAAAAGTAGTGGCTATGCCTTCTTAACTGAAAATAATTCTTCAAAGGATGAAATTTCTTAGTAATGCTAAGTAATGTAATGCTATTTCTTGCTTACACCGGGTGCTTTAGCAATTTAAGTTTTGGGGTTTAAGGTAATTTAATATTTGACTTAAAATGGTTTGTGTGATATTTCAATCACCTACACATACAACTGATAAGGAAGCATTCACAAAAGATTCTGCAATTAATAAAAAGACATTCTTTTGTATACAAATTGTTAACTTACAAAGGCAGGGCCTAAGCATACTCTTCTTACCATTGACTTCCCTGGAAGTATCCCCAAATATTACACCACGCATACTCGCACCACCACCATGAACTACTTTTTTCCAACTTTCTACCTGCTTTCAAACTCTTTGTCTAGCCTACCTCCCACTCACACACTCCCTCCTCAGTAGGGTCTCCAACCAAGGCTAACGAGCTTATCTCATTTCCACTGAGCTGGTGAGTGCTGGCAGCAGCTGATAGGGAATACTGGACAGAAAATGCAAATCTATAGTTCATGTAGCATACCTGAATCATTAAGGAACTTTAAAACTAGTGACAACACAGTAGTTTTATTCAGTATCTTTCATGCTGTCATTATTAAGCAGTAGGTATTTTTAGCCACCAAAAGCCAAATCCATCTGCAGCAGCAGCGTTTCCAAGGAGACAGAATAATTTAAATACATGTGGAACTTGATCTCTGTTTTCATCATCTCCTCTCTGTTACTGGAGCTGCTTTGAGTCAGATTCCTCATTTGAGGGGGAAAAAGTGATTGGAATACACAGATTGGAGATTTCAATTTAACAGTTGTGCTTATGCTTTCAGATATATCCCCTACAAATAACAAACGTTAGGATGCAACTCAGCTATTTTTCCATCAGTATTACTTACCAATGTTCACATTCCAGGATTAAAAAAAAAAAAACAAACCAGTTCATCAGTCTTTTAGAGTAATTTTGTAAATTGCTGATGTTTGCTGTAAGTTATTAATTTTTTTGATTGTTTGTTTAGCAAACATATCAGGCTCCATTCTCTGAAGAAGCAGCTAGGAGAAAAGGACACCGCTCCAGATGCTTACAGCTGGTAAGGTGTATAAACAAGTGGACAGAGGACAAAGCTTCTTCCAGTTGTCTTTAGTATTCAGTAAGAGTTCTACTGACTTTGTCCAGTTTTTCTTTAACAATTTTAGGTCTGCTCTAAGGGAATTCACTCAATGAATTCAACAAAAATGGATACACACATTTACTGATTTCAGAGATTAAAATCTATTAAAACTTAATTCCAGCATTTTAGCTTTATAAATATTTTTTATGACTATATATTCCCAAACAATTCATTTATTTCAATGAAGATTTCTGCTTCAAACCAACAAAATGGGAGTATAACAATTAATTTCTACACGTAAAGTGTAAAACTAAGTCAATAGAGAGCTGACATGTTGAAATCCTTGCCCCAGTGAGGCCAATATAAAAATCTCCAATTCTTTCAGTAGGGCCAGGACTTCTGCCTGTAGTCCTATATCCTCAAATAATGTGGCTTGATAAACAAATCTATTTTCTGTACCAAGTTATTTGCTACTTGCCATCTCCTGTGTCTGTGAACTAACAGCTGCTAATAACATGCAAACTCGGCAGAACAGGTTTCATACAAGCTATTTCAACAGTTTATTACAACTGGTATGTAACTGCTGTAACTACTACAAGATCTATCTGTCTTGTACACATAATTTAATTATATGCATCATGTTTTTTCTTTATGACAAAGATAATTTTATGACTGAAATATAAACCACATTCATTTCAAACCTAAAAATAATGCAAAAATCCACAGAACCCTTTAAGAGTTGCTCTGAGAAGCCATTCTTACTGTATTCAACACTGAATAAAACACATACAGTTTTAGAAGCAGTTCATTTGTAAATCCTTTTTCTATCCAAACTCAAAGAAAACATTTTTATATCTTACAGCACTATTTTCCTGCTGGTAGCATACACTCTATTTTCAACAGCGAGTATTTCCATCACACAAAAGACCTCTCTTCCTACAGTTTACTGAACAGCTTCAGCATCAATGAAACGCAGTGCCTATACAGTCACATGAGAAAGTTGTCAGATAGCATCAGGCATGCCTATGATTTCACTGTCTATGGATCTCACATCAGTTGAAACCTCCTAGGCAGGAGAAATAATAACATGAAAAGCTGCTTCAAAGTCATTAATGAGGAACAAATAAGATGCTTGCACATGCATTTTTTCATACCCAAGAAATGTTGTGGCAAGGATCAAGAATAGCTATTCAGAACAGGTTTGTTTTGGTTTTTTTTTTTCACCCTTACCTGTAAATCGGGTTGCTGTGTTTCAGCTCCGTCAGTGCAGACTGAAAGGTTTACTCCTCCTTTTTCCATCCATCAGACAGCAGTCATCCAATAACTGAAGTCATCCTGGCATCCTCTGGAACATGCTCTCTCCCTTATTTCCCACTCCCCACCCCCATCTGCACACTAGCAAAATGGGAAAATAGCAAGAAGAAAACAAAACAAAAAACCACATCTAAAAACCAGCTTTAATGAGCTACTTAGTGAGGATGCTCTGTATTGGAAGGTAATGACAAAATTTAAAGACAAGAAAAAAATTAAGTCTCTCTATTAATAACCTTCAGCTCCACTAGTGAATATCACTTCTCCCTTTCAGCTCCTTTCTGTAAGGAAAAAGCAAGCAAACAGCCGTAGGAAGAGAGTTATTGCCTGTATACATTCTTTGAAACTGACTCAGCTATCCAGATCTTCAGTGAAGAGTGCTGCTGTGTATTTAGGAAATTTTGTGATAATTAAAATAACAGTGGTGCTTTTATACAAAGCAAGGACCTGAAATCTCAATGCAAATCAGGATAGTTCAGAGATGGATGCCAGTAATTTCCTACTAAATACTTTTCCTTTCTGTTTGAGGCAGTATTTATAAAATACCTGAAATTGCTCCTCATTTTTTCTTGAAGTTCTACTTATATAAAGCTCTACCTATGTAACCACTGCATGTGCATTTATTTTACTGTATTTATAATACAGTAGCCAAAATCCAATGTGCTGCGTGAACTCCGACCACACAAAACTTTCTACCTAAATAAGAACCCAAATGCAAAAAATGACTGGGTGAGCAACTTTCAATTCATGTGCTTCAAATATACTATTAAGTCTATTTATAGCCTCTTAAATTTAGTTGAAAAAACATTTTGCAAGATCAGGGAATTTTTATTTTCTATATATCCATATAAATCCTGTATCAGCTCAGTTGAAGACAACAGCATCAGATTCATGACAGTTTAATTTAAATTAAAAATCAAAATCAAGAATGAGTCTCCAGCCTTAGCTAAGGTAACGTTTACCATCACATCAAAGCATCTGTACTCCAGGATTTCCCCTTGAAAAAAAATGTTAAGCAGCAGAGCTGACAAACACCTTTGTGTTTAGAAATTTCAATCTTCAGCTATAGTTTTCCAGTAAAATAACTGAGAATTCCTTTAAATAAGAGCATCTATTCTCTTCACTGAATTATTGATCTTTAACCACAGCAAGACTATATCAATTAGCATACTTTCACTATAAAGTAATAGCTGTTCTAGCTTCTGAAAAAATTAGTTGTCAGTCTTATCATAATGAAGTGCCAGTGGATCCTGTGCATAACATTCAGATTCTGTCTTAACAAGTAAAGTAGGTGTCTTTTTAAACAAATTACCTCGGTTTAACATGAAACCTCTTCCTAGATGCCTAGAAAAATGGAAATCCATTCCTGCAAGCATTAAAAAACTAAAATAACTATTAGGTTTCAAACCCAGACAATCAATACAATTTTCTTTAGTGGGAAGGAACTGTGGGAAACACTGAGGAAAACCTAACCAGACATTTTGCCCTGGTAAGCGACTGGCTGGAAGACATCTTCACCTCCAAATTTATTTCTGCAGATAAAAAAGAAAACAGGCTTGAGCACCAAGGTTTCACCTCAACCTGATTGCTGAGGGAAACACATGGACATACAGAATTGTCGTATCATAACTGGATTTAATAAAAATCTTTTCAATACAGATGCAAGGTGCAACACTATTCCAGCCCTGAAGCACTATTAGAATAACTAATCACAGAGAAACAAGCAATACAAACAAGTAAATAGGAATGCCTTGCAAAATCTACTATGAAAAAAGGTCATTAACAACAAAAACCCCAGCACTTCTAAAATAGTCCCAGAACGAAGCAACTCCAATACCGTCAGTGTTTCTAAAATAAAACACAAATAGCCTTGCTACAAAAAAATTATCATTAAGTAGGCTGATGTTTCCCCCGCACTTTACAAGTGCTGCACACACAAGCCTCCCCAGTAGTGGTGTCTGTGCAATCTGTAACCTACACTTGCCAGTTTCTTCAGAATTCTACAAAACATCAAACAGTCCTTGTGAAATTTGTCCCAATTTGCGCACCAAAATTAAGTCATTTACTTGATAAATGCATTTTAAATATATGAAATTCACTTCTGCTAGTACGTCAGGGTGCAGAGGACTTTCCCCTGCGCAGGGTGGGGGGGTCTGGCTGCCGGGGCACACTGCACAGCTCATGGCCTCGAAAGCGTGAGGGAGCTGCAGCCCCACTCTGGGCCTGCCCACTCTTTGCCAGGACGCTTTTAAATTCAGCCTCTTGCCCTTGGCCCCTGCCCGAGCTTTGTTACCCCTCTGCTGCAGACACGCCTGGACCTGGCCAGGCACCCAGTCGATCCAGACCCTGGGAGGCTGACCACAGACCTGCCTGCCTGCCTCAGGGGGATCTCAGGCCTCCCTCTCCATTACAGACCAGACCACCAGGTTCCTGCCAGCCTGGCGGCCATCCCCAGGCCTGACCCCCTCCATAGTGTTGCACCGCCCTCAGCTTCTGCCTCACCTGCCCTTTCCAAGCCACCTGCTGCCCTGACTGCCCCCCAGCAAGGCACCCAAACCCAACTGTCCCTTACCAGAGTCAGCACCTGCAAAGTCTTAATGCTCTCTGGCTCCAAAGTGCTATTACTGGACTAATCACATATACACAGAGATGGAGAAAGGGAAATTGGGTCCTTTTTGAATCCAGGTTTGTACCTAGTCCCTGCTGTGACTCAAGTGATTTGTGGGTGTGCTTACATGCGTTTGGCTATTTCAGCTTTTTTTTAAACTTCTCTATATACTCCTTACAACATACATTTTAATTTTCTTTTCCAGAGCTATTACATTGGACAAAAGGAAGGCTTCATCGGGAAGCAGATTCCTGCAACAACTTCACAGAATCATAGATTACCATGCTGGAAGAGACCTCAATGATCATCTGGTCCAACATTTCTTGGCAAAAGCCCGGTCTAGACAAGATGGCCCAGCACCCTGTTCAGCTGAATCTTAAAAGTGTCCAGTGATTGGGAATTCAACACTTCTCTGAGGAGATTATTCCAGTGGCTGATTGTTCTCGTGAAAAATTTTCCTCGTGTGTCCAGCTGAAATCCCCCCAGGAGTAACTTGTACCCATTATACCTCATCTTTTCCATGTGCCTCCTTGTAAAAAGGGAGTCTCCATCTTCTTTGTAGCCACCCTTTAAATACTGGAACATGCTGATAAGGTCTCCCCTAAGCCTTCTTTTCTCAAGGCTGAACAAACCCAATTCTCTCAGCCTTTCCTTGGATGTCAGGCTTCCCAGCCCTTTGATCATATTTGTGGCCCTTGTCTGGACCCTCTCCAGCCTGTCCACATCTTTTTTTATAGCAGGGACCAAAACTGAACACAGTATTCCAGGTGTGGCCTGACAAGAGCTGAGTAGAGTGGGATAATGATTTCTCCATCTCTGCTGGTGATGCCCTTGCTGATGCGACCCAGCATCCTGTTGGCTTTCTTTGCCACTGCAGCACACTGTTCACTCCTATTGAGCTTGTTGTCCACCAGCACCCCCAGGTCCCTTTCCACAGAGCTCCTCTCCAGACAGGTAGATCCCAGCCTGTGCTGCACTCCTGGGTTATGTCTTCCCAGGTGCAAGACCTTACACTTGGTTCTTGCTGAACTGCATAAGGTTCTTGTCAGCCCACTCTTCCAGCCTATCCAGGTCTTCCTGCAGGGTGACTCTCCCTTCCAGAGTGTCCACTTCCCCACTCACTTTGGTATATCAGCAAACTTCATCAGGGTACACTTGATCCCATCACCCAGATCACTTATTAAGAGATTAAACAGTGTTGGGCCCAATATCGATCCCTGGGGGACCCCACTTGTGACAGGTTGCCAGTTTGAAAAAGAGCTATTCACCACCACCCTCTGGGTGTGGGCTGGCAGCCAGTTCCCCACCCACCACACAGACCACTTGTCTAGACCACAACGCATCAGTTTCTCTAGGAGGAGGCTGTGGGGAACTGTATCAAAAGCTTTGAGAAATGCAGGTAGACAATGTCCACCTCTCACCCCACATCAACTGAGCAGGTTACTTTGTTGTAGAAGGTGATCAGGTTTGTCAAGCATGATTTGCCCTTGGTGAGCCCATGCTGACTTTTTCCAATCACGTACTTCATTTAATTTGTGATAGCCCCCAGGAGAATTCATTCCATAACTTTACCAGGGATTGAAGTAAGACTTTCTTCACTTCTCCTTTCCCTGATTATGTCTGTTGCTACTGAAATATTTGCTTCCATTTTCTCTACAAAGAATGAAGCTTCTTCTGGCAATCCCTTTATGGAAGGATAACATACTACGGGATCAACTCCTTCCTGAAAAAAGCTTCAGAGAAAAAATTTAGGAAGCATATATAAATTACATCTCAGTAACCTACTCTGCTATAATGGTACAGACCAAGTAAATTAAGTAAGTTGAAATCAGAAACTGCAAGGCTGCCAATGTCCTTTGGCTAAAGCTGTATAGCTATGCCATCAGGGCTGAAGGCAGTTCCTGACTTGGTTTGGTTCATTGTAAGCCATTCATGGATCCAGGTTCCGGTTTCACTTGCAACTCACAGTTCTTTTTAACATCCAGGCTTGTCAGTCAAGATTTTTACTTCCCACTCCAGAGTTAATGATAAGGTGTGCTGCAGAGACCCACTGGAGACAACCAAAATGACACTCACATAGTACAAGTTATTTATGATGATGATTAAACCATACACACTTCCACACTCAGGGATACTGGAAAAAAATAAAACTGATGTTTATCTTAGACAACACTGATTGTAAAGATGAACTGACACAGCTTGGTAAATAATTAGAAACTCAAACAAATCTTTTGTATTTCATAACATACACTGCTAAAACTAAACACAATCCTTCCCATGGTATCCACTTTCAGCCTCTTCCTTTAGCAGAGCCAATTGTTTTACTCTCCTCCCTTGGTCAGCTCTATCAGTAGTCCAGTTATCTTTCTCTTTAGGCCTTATGCTTTTTCTACTTTTTTCTACTTTTTTTTTTTTTAAATAATAAAAAGCATTTCAAGATATTCTATTTTATCAGATTATTTTCCTCTCTCTCTATTCCATAGCTGGTCCATACTTGCTTCTTTAGTGCACATACCAGCTTCCTTCCTAGAACCATGAAGGATTTACTTAAAGCTAAATCCATACTAAAAACTTTGATATCAAAGAGGATCTCTGATTTGTTAAGTTCTGCATCCAGTTTTCTGTTAGTGGCCTTTATTTCAAATTTAAAAAAAAAAAAAAAAAAGAGGTATATAGTGAGATGCGCATGAGAGCTCATCAGTTAACTCCAGTTCCCTACGGTCCACATGTACATTCACTTCAAGACTAGACAACTTTTTCTGGACCACCTTCCTTATGAGGGCAGGCTGAGAGAGTTGGGGTTGTTCAGCCTGGAGAAGAGAAGGCTCCAGAGAGATCTTATAGTGACCTGCCACTACTTAAAGGGAGCTACAGGAAAGATGGGGAGGGACTCTTTATCACGGAGTGTAGCGATAGGATGAGGGCTAATGGTTTTAAACTGACAGAGGGTAGATTTAGATGAGATATTAGGAAGAAATTCTTTACTGTGAGGGTGTTGAGGCACTGGAACAGGTTGCCCAGAGAAGCTGTGGCTGCCCCCTCCCTGGCAGTGTTCAAGGCCAGGTTGGACCTTTGAGCAACCTGGTCTAGTGGAAGGTGTCCCTGCCCATGGCAGGGGGTTGGAACTAGATCATCTTCAGGGTCCATTCCAACTCAAACCATTCTATGATTATTTCTGCAACCTATCTAATAGGATATGCTGACTTCCTGCCCACTCTCATGTTTAGGATACCAGGTAGCACCTTCTACACCATTTTAGTTTCTTCTGAAATGCAAATATTTGCAGGTAAGGAGAGAAGGAAAGGGAAACAATGGCTGGAGGCAAAAGGTACTTGTAGATTTACATATCTCAAAGAACTCCAATTACTGGTAACATCTCTCTATCTCCACTTGAAAATCCACACAGCATTCATACAGCACATGACTCCCAGCAGCTATGCTGTGGTTATGTAACTTTGTGGTAGTTGGTCACACTGTCCTTCATTAGAAACCAATTACTGTAGATCTCTTCTGTCAAGTGTGAGATGAGCTCTAACATACTCCCTAAGAAAAATAGCAGTCACTGTCCAGCTCAGGAGCCAAAGACCTATCACCCCACCTACTAATGCTGGAAGAGGTCAGATCTCCTATAGCACAATCACTCTCCTTAAAGATTGTTACTAGGACATCAGAACAAATTTCTCACCCATGGTCTAGAAATAAGGATCTTCAGCGTTCTACTAGCAAGACCCCAGGAAGGTATGTCATTCTTCCCCACATTAGACCTACTGTATCTCCTGAATGGAGAGACATTGGAACACCCTGTTTCTCAGCATCCTACATGTCTGCAGAAAAATCCTTGAAGAGGGAAGGACCAAGCTTGTAAGGCAGCAAGAAGACTATCTGAATTTCACAGTCACTGCCAATTCCACACAGCAACTCAGCATCCAGTGTCATTAAGAAATATGTCAGCATGGTTCCCAAGCAGAATAAACACTGATAGAGAAAAAAGAAGTGACAAATGAACTATGCATGACTTATTGGTACGCATTCAGGGCTGCTGCCTAGAAAAATCCCACATGGTCAAAAGAACTGGAACCTAGTGATGTTTGATTATGAAATCCAGGCCAAGGTTTCCTTAATTTAAAGCTGCTGCCATTGCAAGAAAATCACTTACAATTTATGACTGAAAAAGAATGGAGACTTGAGGTTTCTTTCTCACAAATGGTGGACAGACACCATCATCTACTAGCCTTAGAAATCTCTCAAGGATTGTAGGATTACAGTAGCATCTTGCTATTTAGACCTCAGACTATCAAATAAGATATGTGTGATACAGTTTCCACAAGTCTCTGAAAAAGCCAGAGCTCTGCAGTCAGAAATAGCAACATATTAAAATGCAGAAGCCATACAACAAGCTATATTGGCTTCAATGCCCTACTGACTGCATTTAATGAAGCCTGAAGGGATGACTGTTCAGGTTGGAGAAGAAGCTGGATAATTACAGACAATACACAGTGAAAACACATCACCCTACAGTTTGGAAATCAAAACTGCTTCAGGAAAGAATAGGATTACTTTACCATAGTATCATACATTTTTACTCTTTAATAGAACCTAGAAGACTCTGCTGTCTCCAAAGCCACTGTGCTGAACAGCGTTTGTTCAGTTCAGAACAGTAACAAGCCAAGCCCTTTTTAAATGGCACATGAGGATGCTGCAGAGTGACCATACTGGTCAGTGGATCTGACACTTGAATAAACGTTACTTTAGGAAGAATTATCTATCAGGGAGCTGTAAAAACTATTCTAAGATGGTTAGGGGGGGAGGACAACAAACAAACAAACAAACAAACAAACTACACTGCTTGTTGTGCAGCTGAAGGCCAAAAGCAGAGTGCATTAGTTCCTTCCTTAGTTTTAAGAGGAACAGTACCGCAGTACCTCTGTTATAATAGGTAAGTTTTGTTTTGCTCCTTGATAGACAAAACCAAGCAAAACCAAAACAAATTCTCCTTTCCTCTTAAGTAAAAATAAACACATATAGCTTGTGTAAAAAACCACGAACACCAAACAAACAATAATAAATTTAAAAAAACTCAAACAGAAACCTCCCTGAAAATACTGCCAGGTGGGAACAAATCTCAGGGCAAAATCAAGAAACGTATTCAAAGCAGACTAATTTTCACCTCTTAGAAATGCAAGTTACATAACTTTCAACTTCCTCAGACTCCCACCCCCTTACCAACATCCATTTATATTCCTTCAATCAACTCAAGAGTACAGTCATCTGCCTTTAGTGAAATCAAGAGTGAGAAAAGGTAAGCAGAGAACTTCTGCACTATGTTAAAAAGCAGCTTTCTAGCATGGAAATTACTTCCAATTTTGCTTACTTACATACCAACAACTAAGTCAGGTAAGTTCTTCCCAAAATCAGGAATCGACTTCTCATAACTAAATAACAGTACGCAAGCCTAAAACATCAGACTTCAAAAGCAAGCTTTTTTTGAACCATAATCTAGACTTCACTACTGAAAGGCAAAATTAAGCAAATCTGAACAAGTTTACTAACACAATTTTTATTAGCTGTAAATAAATTCTTGGTTTTCAGCCATATCTGCTCCAGTGAGGATCATAAAGCTGGCACAGCACGGTAAGAAAAAAGAATGAGGTGCTACCCCTTTTGGAAGGGACCGACACAGCCTGACAGGTCAGGGAGGAATACCACATTTCACTGCTATGACAGGCACCTTATGCGATTTTACTTAGTCACCACAGCTGAGTACCTGAAAGATTAATAACAGTTCTTTTTCTTTCTGCTTATTTTGCAGATTAGACAATTTTCTTCTTTTATTTATATTCCTTCTTCCTCTACTAATGCACCAACTTGATGAAACCTTTAAACAGATTTTGAGTCAATCCAGTTCTGACCTAGCTAACAATTATACATAAAGATGAATGAAAAAAAAAATGCTTCCACGTGTCCCAGATTGCCTGTAGATTGTAATTCTTTTATTAATAATTACTTTAATAAATACCAAAGACCATACATGGAAAGTATATTTCCCCCTGCCCTCTCTCTTTTAGGACCATGAATAAGGGATTTTATTGATGAAGGAACTAAATGAGTCTTTAATACCTATATTTCTGTCATGGGATCAAAGTTCCTATTCAAAAGCAAGCATGGTTTACACTGAATACTCATGGTAATTGATTCCCACAGATGTTGCTACTGAACCTCCCCTTAGAGAAAATGCTTGAAATTTTATTTGAGAGATCATATGTGCATGTGTGTTTATACAAATGTTCTTGGAAGTTTATTAAGTAACAAACAGATACCATAAAGATTTTTCCTTTTTTGACAGCCTTTAGTAGTTCTTTCAGAAATCTTCATTGCAGAGTACTACACAACATAATAAATAGTCCAAAAACATAAACATCTAAAGCTGAATACTCCGAGCCTAAGCAGCTACACTGAAGTTAGTTACAAACATCTAATTCAGACAGGAAAGGTGGAAAAACATTAAGAACAGGGATAATACCAAAATACACTTCCTCCCCCAACATTTGATGCCAATCCCAAGTTAGCATTGTGGGCATCTCTCATTTTTCAAAGAATAAAATTAAAAATCAACTTAATTTATATTTGATAAATTATGCACTGTGTGCTACCATCATGGTTTCAACCATACGCAGTGTCCTAGCCCTCTTAATTTGGTTTACTCTACAACTTTCTGCTCTCTCCACACTGCCCAGCTTCATGTATGACCCTACACCTGCCCTGTCCTCAACCACACATATTGGTCGCATTCACATAAAAGCAGCCTTAGACACAGTTAATACTGGAGGATTGCCCTCAATCAGTCCACATACATTACTAGAGAGCTCATAAGGCTACCCTAATATCTGAAAGTCACCCTTCTTCTGTATCAGATTTTAGAGATTTGCACATTCATATGCCAACCAGCAAATAGAAGGGACCAAATGGTGAATCTGGTCCTCAAGTACATTCATTATACAAGCAAAAACTATAATTGGCTCTTTAATGTAAAATTCACCATTGTACATGCAACAAACATAAGAACTTATGAATCACATAAGCGCTGGGTAAAGATCTTTAATCTTAACAGATGATTGATACAGCAGTAAATTAAGCTATTGAAAAGTAAACAAATATAAAGCTTGTAAGCAGTAGAGCCGTTCAAAAAGAAGGAGGAAAAAAACCCTGAAGACATTATCTAAAAGATCAGTTGCCTTTTCAGAAATTCAGCAGGTGCCTGACTTGTCATGCTCCTTGCAGCAAGGTCATTATTTAGCTTTTTGCTCTGTCATAGCTAAGGTAGAGTTCAAAACGCTGGTGAACAGTTTTGCTGATAAATTAAATAAATTAAAATGTACTCGTTCCCAAGTGACACGAACTTCAGCCACACCAAAGAAAAGTGTTCTGCAAACAATCCACCTGTGTCTCCCCATACAGATTTGCAAACATCTGTAGAGGACAAACACTCGCTTAGGAGGGAACAGGAGTCTAGCTCCTATTTCCAAAACAACCTTCTGAACAAGAAAGCCCAGATGTCCCTCCGCACAACTGAATGGCCCAGTATTGGGTTAGAGTGTCATGCCCTTTTTCATCCAATATCACGCAAAAGAAAAGACAGACCACTGCTTAACACTATCTTCCCGAAATTATTATATAGCTTGTCAATTATGGTACATTTCTGGAAGATGCAGGTGTGTATTTGAACACTTTCAGGCTGAGGAAAGAACAGTAACCAAGTTTCTCACTTTCTTAGGAAATGCTCTCTACTGTAATAAACAAGTACATGTCTATCATTGGTAAAAGAGAAAATCTTATTATGTTAAGAGTCCACCCACAGAAGAAGGACCAGTGCTTTGGATTCTCAGTGCATGCAGCTACCTATACTCTAAAGCTCAGAAATTTAGACACCCTACTGTGCCAGCATGTCCATTTCAGCAAGGGGGAAACCCCAGTGACATGCAGGATGACCAAATTTCTCTTTGCTTATTTTGCAGAGACACAAGATCTATTTTCTATACTAAAAACTCAGTCTGTACTGTTACTTTTAAAAGTTGCAGCTGCAAAGAACCATCAAATTGATTTCCTTTGCCTTTTTAATCACCTTTGGTGCAGCAGTATGCCTGCAAAAAAATGCTCAGCAGAATCATGAACTTCAAAGGAACCACACCAACACAATGTCATGGTTGGCAATGAAAAGCAGGACAGTAGAAAGCAAGCACCAGGAATTATTTTAAACAGATTTCTCAAGACACGTCAAACAAGGAAAGATAAAAATTTTGTCACTGGGGAGAGATCTCTTTTCAGACAGATCAACTTCTGAAGCAAGGTCCTGGAAGAATCCTGAAGTTGTCATTAAAACCAAAAATCAGGATTTCTTATACAGAAATTGTTAAGCCTTAGTTAGGAACAATTTTTAAGACAGTGACAGAATCTGCTTTATTTTGCATCCTTGTGAATAGACAATAATTCTGGTGAAGTTAATGAGCAACTGAAGCTGGAGAATGGGCTTTCAGTGTTCAGACACAAGTCTGAATCATACGCAATGAGAAGTCTCTCAATCTCTCCTTTATTTAGAACTTGTTATATGTGTTTATATTCGGTACGTTTATGTAAGGGAGAGGTGTATGTTAGACAATGGTCTATTTTAATGTCTACAGTCTTCCTACGGTATCTCTTATGGACCTTCTTATATGAGCTCAAAGAGAATTTGTCTTAAAATCTGGCCAGGCAGGTAGTTGTGTCTCACAGTGAGAGATGCAGTGCTTAAATATCATTGCATGATGTCAGCAGAGAGATAACAGGGTCGAAGAAATATGCCTTTGTCTGATGATCAGATAGTTTCTATCCAACAGTTAAGTGGTATGAATAAACAAAGATGGCACCAAAGATGGTCCTCTTATACAGCTACAACAATAGGGAAAATACTAAGGGTCAGCTATCAAACAATCACATCAGTATTTCTGCTACATACTGAATAAGCATGAGTCAAAAAATGTGTGTTTGTAACCAAAGTAACTTCTCTTATTTATTAGCACAAGTATTAACACTTCCCTTAGGGTGCCAAGGAACAGTGCTAAAAAAGGCCTCACTTGTAAACAGATTAGATACAAAGGGTAACATGTAAATTTTTTTACCATTCCCTAAGTGCCATGGATTAAAATATAATAGGAAAAGTTCGGTACAACCTGGAAGATACAGGCAAGCCATTTCAAATATTTGCATTTATCAAGTGAATGGCTATTTTTGCTATTTTAACCTACTAATGTACAGCTCTCACCAAATACTTTCGCATACAAGACAGAAAGAAACCATTCTGCAACAATTCACAATTTTAGATGAATGCTGATTACTGTATACAGATTGAAAAGATACATTCCTTAACCATCTATCACTAAAAACAGGCTAAATATTATCTGCTTTAAATTTTTTTAAAAATCTAATACTGAGCTGCAAGTAATAGAAGATATTTTAATAAACATGATATTTCATCCTAGTGACATGATATGGCAGAGAACAAGAAGATGTTTTTACAGAAAACCAGGCAATTTAGCTATATTCATGGGGTTTTCCTCCACTTCAACTGACATTTACAGACTCGATCTTTTACACTCCTTAAGGAAAACAATAGCTTTGCAAGTAATTAAGAGAATGCATTTCTGTTACAGGTAATGTATCACTACGAAAACTATAATTTTTACTCATCTTAATAGGGATTTTAGTCACAGCCAGGATCAGCAGCAGTACCACACAGAGTGTTTCATCAGTAACATACCAGATAATGACAAGAAAGCTAGATGATGATCAAGATGGGGGCTATTCTAAGTCTTTAAGTTACCTTTATTAGCACAAAACATGTTGGGTTTTTTTAAATCAGCATTTTTATCAGACTGCTCCTAAAAACGAGACTACATTCATTACTTTTAATCATTAGTTATTCTGAAATTTAATCCACACCGCATTCTGGAGACAAAAGTAGGAATTTTCGTTAACATCCCTATTCATAAGGGAGGTACCACAATCATCAAAGAACTTCTCAGCGAGAACATCAGTTCAGCGTGATCACACACTGACACCTAGTGAATACTTGCAGTTAAGAAACCCTGTTGCTTCTCTTGTCGTTGCCCATGCAGGACAAATGTTACCAATATATTCATGCTGACAAGATGTTTCACATATGGACTATGTTTCCCTTCTTCTAATTAGGGAGACATTAGGATGTGCACTATTTCTTGCACACAAGCATAAGAACACACTTACAGTATGCAGTATCTGACCTGCTTGAAAAACACGTATGTCCCTGTAAATAAGTCGCTACCTCATTTTATTTTTCATCCATAATGACAGCTTGGTGACTAGCGCACAATACGTCAACAAGACCAACCAGACAAACAAGTTCTTAGAAAAAAGATGTATTTTGCAAACCTCCATCTCCACTCAGGGAGTCAGCTGGCTCCACACACAGTACAATTGTTTTGTTTCCATTATGTAGCAGATGGTGATTGAGATGATCTGAAAAGCCCTGAAACGTGAACAGCACATGCTGAGGAACAGTGGAGACTGCAACCACAGGATTTATAGCCGAGAACAATGTGGGGTCAGTGATTATGTCATCGCATTGTCACTCCTCCTAATGCGTCCCAACAGAGATGCAGAAGCTAGCTGTTTGACCTATTCATCCAGCTTCACACAGAATCACCAGCCCCACATCCTCTCCATACGCAATGGGAAATATCTGACATTGCAACACACAACTCTTATTCTTTAACTGCATTTAAGGGATCCCCTATCCTAAACTTTGCACACTTTTCAAGCATAAAGCCCAAGCTAGCAACTACCTTTTTTTCTTGAATTCTCAGGGAGCACTGGACATACTATTCAGTGAAAAACTGCACCGCCTAGTATTACAAGCAAAACCAGAAGAAACAAATATCAGAATAAACCTTCAAGCTCTTACAAATGGGTTGAGGTTGTGTTGGGAAGTAGGGGAGAAGGTGGTATGAAACACACTGCCAGATGCTACCAGTTACCATAAATTTTTGCAGACCCATGTTCAAAATTTCAGTTTTCATACTTTGATTTCATTCCCAAATATAAGGATGCTCCAGAATCACATACAGCATTCTGAAAGATACACTACTGCAGTCTATAACCTTTCTTCAACATCGGCACTGAACTGACTTGAAAGTTGTTCTTCATAAGAACGGTGACATACAGGTCTAAACTACGTGCACATGTTCAATCCATCTCCTAGAAGGCCAGTGGTGTGAGGGTGGGAAAAAACTTAAAAATTAGTCATTTCAGAACTTCTAGCTCCACTTGAAAAAAACTGATACGCATCCAGGGTATTCAGGCCTAGGTATGCACGTTAAGCTCAATTTCTCTCTCACGTATATTTAAGTTATTTTGTCACAGCTATGACACACACAAGTGATAGATAGCACTAGTGAAAAGTCTTTTACAAATGGATATTTGGATGAAGTTATGACCTAAATACTAGGTTGCCCTACTCCTGTACAATACTTCTCCAGCAGAACTACATGTCTTTGGACGAGTAGCTGCAGTTGCAGAGATCAATGCAGTGTTTTTTCATTTTCATGATTCCATAACAATCCTACATGTATGTGTGGTGACGGTTGCAGGGGGAGACAGAGGTCTCCCAGCCCAAACCACACGAAGACCAGCAGGCCACTGGCAGCAGACTTGACTTTACAAATTTGTTTTTAATGCATTTCTAAATTGCCTTTCAGATGTCATGAAGATATCTTTCTTAGTTGTACTATTCAGAGGCTTTTACAACATAAACAGTAATTGCCTAGCTTACCTACGCTGTCCATTTCACTAACTATATCATTCCCTTTTTTTTTTTTTTCCCCAGTTACCAAACCCCATCCCCATCCCATCCCATCCCATCCCACCCCCAGCAAAAAAAACCCCAAAACTAAACTAACTCGGTTGGGGGGGGGGAACTCAACAAATCTGGATTGGCTTTTTTTGGAACAAGTGCTCAAAAAGAAAAACAACACAGAAAACCTATTTAATTAGAAATAAATACCCATGTCCTAAGCATAGTTACTCTATCAAGGCTTCTCCTGTAACTATTTGGTTCAGGATACATCCCAAACATCCCACAACACCCATGTATTCATCTAAGAAGGTGAGGGATAGGCACACACACAAAGCCACACAAGATTATTGCCACTGTTACCAGATTTCAGTTTGTGAATCAGGTACGGTATTTTGAGATTCTTTAGTTAAAATGTATTTTATGAATGTATCTTGGAAACAAGTCCAAGCCAAAGTAAAACAGAAGCCCAAGCAAATCCTGAGCATCTTTAACTCTCATTACTTTTTATACACATATACAATGCTCACAAATATATACACATACAAATTTATATGCATATACAATGGCCTCCTGTTTGTCAAAACTCCACCTGGAAGATGACATGTTTCCATGCTATCACTACAGTAACGCTTTACAAAATTTCCACCATCTTTTATACTGTATCAAAAATTAGAACAGGTAACTATTCTTGTCAAATAGGAATTCAGATTTACATGTAAGCTTACAGGCAAAACACAGATTATTAAGTAGAGGGACACGACAGGGGGACAGCAGGGTGCCTGATCAGTTTTCATGGATCAAAATTCTTCTGTAATAAAGAAAATTTATACCCCCTCAAACCATATACAGTATTCTGCTTTGCAGATCAAAAATCCTTGTTGCCATGGGAACTACAAAAAAAGCCAGTCATGACATGGCAAAGCCGTAACAGAAATATGTCTGCTGGGAAATTACCAGTAGTCAAGGTTTCCGTATCAAAAAACGCTTGGGTATTTTCAACCTGAAAACAAAACTCTTCCTCAAATCTTACTTCCAAACTCTTCTTCCACAAATATTTTGCAAATTTTCCTAAAACCTGCTCCTATATATGTATTGTTTATACAAAATAAGGTAAGTAAATTACTGTTGAAGATGTACTATATACAATGCAAGAATACCAACTTATATATATGTCTTCTCCAGATATACTTGGTACCAAGTATGCACTAATGATTTACATTGTTCAGTCCATCTACACATAGGACAAAAAAAAAGACTAAAGCACTCTAGAAGCACACAGAAAATAATATTGCATAAGACAGACTATATAAAGTAAGATTTATAATGCAACTGTTTAAAACAGTATTTCAAGGTTAGTTATACGTGCAATTTGCCCTTCGTATCTGTGTTCTCACCAGGTAACAAAAATTAACATTTGATTACTAAAATAGAGTATCATGTCTTTTGAGAAGGCTGTTGGCACTTCAAAGAAAAGTGAAAAATCAGTGTTAAACCTAGAGTCACGCAATTCCCACTTGAACACAAACAGTTCCCAGAAGTGTGAATAAAAAAACAACACACTGATCAAAGGATCTGTGTAATAACATGGAATTCATACTATCAAACATACCCTTTTCAGCACCCATTATAATCTCAGAGGTGCTAGATTTATTTTCCTGTCAAATATGTGCATGACACAAAACACCTCAAGAACACCACATGAAAAGTACTGCACAGAAATGCTGCTAACATAATGTGACCTCTAGGCCATATGCTGATTTGTAACTACAATGAAGTTGGGAAGAAGCCTGGAGAAAACAGTTTTGCAGAACAGTATCTGCAAAAATTGCTTCTGCACATAGAAACAGTGTCAATATATATTTTAAATACATTTTTCTTTTAACATTATAACTACTTAAGTATTAGATTATGACAAGCTACTTTAAAAAGAAACCTTGAAAACCAAGTATGAGTCTCATCTGCAGACTGGTTCGTGGTTGCAGAATTAGGTTCATGGTTCCACTAATTAGGAAATACATTTTTTTTAATCTGTTCTTAAATACATACTTTTCTGTCTGTTCTAACAACACTTGTTTATCAGATAGCACATTATACAGAACATAGTATCACTGAAACCAATTAGTTTTGATTAACTCTTCACTTCATCCCCCTCCCCAGAGCACAGATTAGGGCAGCTACCTACAATTCAGCCGTGCCTGCTCTCCTTTTTGACCTAGCCTGCATACCCTTGCACACGTCTTGTGAAATGCTTGGACAGATCATCAAGTAACTGATAATATTCAGAGTAATGGAAGGCACTTCCCATGGAGAGTGCATTCACCTAGGAAATGCAACAGGTTGGGTTTTTTTACCTGTCAAAGCCATACAGTAAACAGGATGATGGTGGCTAGAGGGGGGAGGGGGCAGGCAGGTGATACCTGCATCTTTATTACTACTTGCAAAAGTTGTAAGTGTACTTAAATTGGGCTTAAGAAGTCAAGCAATTTACAACAAAGTGAAACAGTTAAGTGCGCAATACTTTTAAACCTAAAATTTTATATTCAGAATAGTGTGGCATTATTCCTTTGACAAGTTTTTAGAAGTAATAAAAATACAAGTGTCTTTTCTCAGCAGTGACTGGTGCGAAAAAAGGGCTGTGGAGTAAGAAAGTAACTAATATAACACAACAAAGTACACTACAAATAGTAAAAAACACAGGAAAATATTTAATCTTCTAGATAATTTTATCTGCATATATCAGTCCTTCACTTAACACTGCATCTATGTGATGAGTCATTATTTCAGTAATACAGATGCTCTGTATTTCTCAGATTCATACAACATTAGGCAGACAGCTTTGCTGCCAGGGACATCCAACTCTCCTTGTCCTCTGGCTCGCTGTTTCTCTACATTAGGCACCATCAACCACCTGTGGAAGATTCCCCTATGTATATTTAGCTATTTAGAAAAGAAACCACAGTTCAGCCCCATTGACCCTGCTCTCCACTTTTGAACAAATAGATCGATGTATTACTGTAACGTCTGTCCATGGTTAAAGTGAGCTGCTACTTCTGCTGCTGTACTATCAGTGTGTCAAATACCAAACCAGGCTGTATTCTGATCTGTAGCCTCTCTACAAGGCCATTTGTTTCCAAAGTACAACAATTTACAATAGTGGATGTGTGTTGTAACAACACAATTACAACCTCCTGCAGTTGCTTATTGCTTATTTCCCCCACAGCTGTCACTATGCAATCACAAAGGCAGGAAATAATTTTAAATTGTCATTAGAATGACCTGACAGAATCCAAAATCTAAACAGTAAGGCACAAGACATGTAACAATGATAAATTCACCGTAAGATAACGTTGCATGATGCAAACACTTCTCAGTCTATTACACAAGTAAGGGTCCCCACAGAGTGAAGAAGCCAGCCTACATTCAAGTGCTTTATATTCCAGAAATCTGAGACTACCCAACTCAAATTACAAACAGATTTCTCTACATTCAACCAAATTCACACCACATACTGCAGAAAGTTCTGTTTATTTCATGATGAAAGCTAGATAAATCTAAAGAGCTCCATCTAAGATATCTAAGCACATTTTAAAACAAAGGATGCTCAGTAAAAAAAAAAAAAAAAAGATAAACAATCTGAATTCTCTGGTATTCCTGCTCTTTACTGCGTTCTCAATCTTAAACAAATGATAGATGAGACTTTTAGTGACTCGCCCTCAACTAGTGAGGTATGTTGCTGGGCTAACCTGAACTATGCTTCATAAAATAAACACAAAAATAACATTAAAACAAAACCCACAGATAACAACAGGCATACAAAAAGGGAAGACGTTTCCTTGCAGTCAATTTTTAAAAGCGGTATTTTGGGGATTACTATAGCTTGCTTTCCTCTGACAAGACTAAATGGCACAGAAGCTGTCCTGGAGTCACCCTAGAGTATGCCACTCCATCAGCTTTGCCCTTGTGTCTTTACTTACTTTACCACTTCCCCGAATAAATATATTAAAAGTTACAAATATCTTAGAGCTTTTTTCCACACATACTATGTAAAAAAATAAAAAAATCCATTCTCCAATCTGCACACTTAGAAAAGAAAGGCGACAAACGTGGATGTGCAATCATTTGTGGTGGAACTTCAGTTAACAAATCTTCCCCCAGTAAAACACATCCTCACTCAGAACACTGCAAAATCAGGCGGGTACAATTCACCGGTATGAGCGAAAGAACATGGGAAACTGAACGTGTCTTTCCACCTGAAGCAACCTGTTTATTTTTCAGCTCTACTAGTCTGTGTCAGCCACTGGCCCTACCCAACGCTTCGTGTTTCCTGTCTACTTAGAGTGTTTCAGGCAAAGAAAGAACTGGTGGTATCTCGTTGGTCCAGAGTTTGCTGCGCTATGCAGATTTAGAACAGTTTCTCACACAGGACTAGCGCAGCCTCACAGCAGAGTAGGATTTATGCAGAACCACAGAGTACACAGAAACCCAAGAAACATGTCCCGTTTATTCCACTATCCCAGCGGACGGCTGTGGCTACACCCGCTACCGCCAGCCACCCTCACGCCGCCCTGCCCGAGCGGTGAGGCGGGCGGGCCGGGTGCCGCCGCACGCCGGGTGTCCCCGCACGCCGCCGCTGCCGTTCCCCAGCCTGGCCCCGCTCGGCAGCCCCGCTGCCACCGAGGCGCCCCCAGCCGCTGGGCGCGGAGGTGCTGGGGCACCCGCAGTGCCTGCGGACGGCTGGAACCCGGGGAGCCCCGAAGGGCGCCGCAGCCGCCCCGCCTCACCCCGTACGCCTCAGGTGTCAGAAGCGCCAGAAGGTTTTACAGGCGAGGATCCAGGAAACCCCCGGCTGGCACACAACCGCTCTCTGCGGGCAACCTGCACACCCAGGGGCTAGCAGAGTTGTTCCCTCCCCGACTAAGAATCCCCCAGCTCCTGGGCTAACCACGGTGCCCCTCTGCGCTTACAAACACGAAACGCCCTCACGGGTCCTCACCTGAAACACCGGTATTTCCGCTAGTCCTGCCACCGCCCGGGTTAACCGGCGCTACGCCGGCAGCGTCCGATCCAGGGAACGGGCCCGCCGGGCCTCCTGCCCTCCGTCGCCAGCGACGCTCGCCCAGCGCCGGGGCTGGCTGACACCGAGCGGCTCCCGAAGGCCGCTGCGCCGCCCGCACCTGCCGCCGGGCCGGGGCCGCCGCTCGCCACCTCCGCGGGCCCTTGGGCCGGGGCCGTCACTCGCCACCTCCCGGCCGCCGCTAGCCCGGGGCCGCCGCGCGCCCTTCCCGGGCCGCTCACAGACGACGCGGCCGCCGCCTCGCGCCCGGCGCTGGCCGCCTCCGCCGAGTAACGCGCAGCCCCCGCCCCACCCCGCCCCGCCCCGCCCCTCACCTGCCCCCAGCGGCTGCAGCGGCGGGCGGGCCCCGGGTCTCGGGTCCCGGCGGCGGCCGGGCTGGTCGCGGGCGCTCGCCCCCTGCCCGCCCTGCAGGCGGCCCCCGCCTGCCGCTCCCCGCCGACGCCGTCCGGCGCGGCCGCGGCGTCCCAGCAGGCGGCGGGGAAGCGCCGCGCGGACCCGCCCGGCCCGTGCCGCTCCCCGCGCTGGGAGGGGCCCTCGGGAGAGCCTGCGGCTCCGCGGGCGGCGGCAGCAGCAGCGGCCGGGCTGACCGGGCCGCCGAGCGCCCGCTGCGGGTGGGACCCCCGCGGCCGCCGGCTCCTTCCGTAACCCGGCGGGTAAAATGCGGGAGATTGCTGCGCTGGGGGAACCTGCGCGTAAAGGGTGTTCAACGGCTTGGCAGGGATTTTAGTAGACCTACAGATAGGTTAAAAAACAAAAAGGAGGGGGGTACCCCAAGCAAAAATGTACCTGCTTGTCAGTTTTGAGGTAATTATTTTTTACATTTCCAGTAGTCTTCTGTTAAGTATAAATCTCTGCAGGAAGCATACTGATTATCTTCTGAATGGTCTAATTCATACAAATAAGTGTATCTGCATTTTCTTCACTACCTTTCCCTTCACAAAACCAACCAGCCAGCCATAACTTTGGTCCTTAAATTACAGAATTTAAGATCCTCTCATCTCTTCATATCTTAAACCCTACCGTGACAACTGTTTTCTCATAGACAGAGGTAAAAAATCTAATTGCAACACTGCAGCCGAAGAGCTTGCTACAGTAGTACAGCAATACTCATTTTTGGAGTAAACAATCTCAACAGACCATTAGTGGTTAAAAACTGGGGGGGGGGGGAGAAGAGATGAAGGGCACCATCCTGCTGCTCCATTTGGCAGCATTTCTCCTGGGGTCCCCACCCAAAGCTAGGACTTACACATCACGTACATGATGGAGTAAGTCTGGTTTTCCTGATACTCTAGCGAGATGTGTGTCTGCACGTCTAGGATGATTATTAGAGTTTGTGAATGTTTTCCTTAGCTTTTAATTTGTTCCACACGGAACAAATCCCACCGTCAAGGCATTACTTTGCAACAATGAAAATTTATTTTTTAGAAATAGCACTCAAATGTGATTGCTACCTAAAAATTTGGCTCTACTGCTTTCAGTGTCACAAATGCTATTTTATTTAGAACCAATTTCAGCATGTTTTACAGGATCACAGATTACTTTGCAACAATGTAAATGAAATCTCATTTTAATGCATTAAGAAAATAGTCATAGTCAAAAAAAAAGTGTAATGGCATTTTCTTGTCCTTCATGTTTTCAGGAACTGCTTTGTGTCTCAGTCTATAGGAAACCCTGCTAGGGGAAAAAGAAATACTTTGATACCAGGCATTTTCCGAACATACTTCCAAGCCTCTCATGAGGGATTCTGTAAAGTGGAGATAGATTAGGTAATTTGCATGACAAGACTGACACAATGGATACTTATATTTCCCTCAAAATTCTTCTCAGTTCCACTGCCACCACACTTGCAATGCCTGTTCTACACCTACCTTCTGCATTCTGGTATCAGCCCTTCCATGGGCATCACTCGATGTGTATGCCAGCTCCCTGACAGCGAAAAGTACTGTCTGTAAATTCACCGTATAAGTTTAAAATTATAGTATTTTGCACATTATAATTGCATTCAGCATCGTAAGATTAAAAAAACCCTATGAATTTGATGCTTTACCAAAATTTCCAGCAAAGTTTATGCTGACTTCTAGCCCTCATGTCTTAAAGAGAGTAATTACAGCTTTCTTACAAATTATGTAGTAAACAAAATTTTTCTTATAACACAAAGATGATTCTTTGCTTCAAATGTAAAATATCATTGAAATTATACATACTGGTTTGCAGCCTTGATAGCTAGTTTCTTTAACGTCTGTTTTTCTAGTTGTCTCAGAATGCCTGACATGAAAAAGGGGTTTAAGCATCATGTCGTGTAAACATTATCCTACTATATAATACTTTTAAATAGGATTAATAACCTGAAGAGTGTAAGTGCAAATCATATTAAAGATCGTTCTGAAAGCATTTTCTACTTCTTGCAAATCTATTATTACAGAGTTTTAACCACTACTCCCTATTTCTAACATTTTATGTATTCATATATTATTTTCATAGCACCTCTTGATAGCCAGTAGTTTTTAGTGATGAAAACAAAGACAGAACAATTAAGTACAATAAAAAATGAAGTCTTTATTCTTTTGGCTCAACTGTAATGTGGTTTACTGTTCTTTATGGTAATAGCATTTTCCTGCATGCAGTTCACCGACACACAAGTCAATATTTTTGTAAAAGGAGGAGTCAACATCAAATTTTTGCTTGTGTAAGAAACACAAAATGTCCTGATGTGATCAATTATACAAGTTTGCTATTTAATTCCTGTGGAAAAGAAAAACATTGTGGATCCCATATTATATTTAGAACAGTTCTAGTGCAGCATGAATCAACAAGAATAAGAATAGTCTATGTAAACAAACACTGGTAAAGATTTCATGAATAAAAAGACTACCTTGAAACTTCTGATGCAGGCAGTGCTAGAATTTTAAACAAATCTTCCCCACCACATTTCAATTACAAGATATACCTATTTGGAAGCAAGTGCATTTTGGACTCAGTTTGAAACTTATTTCACATTAAAATGTGTGCAAAAATACAGTACTAATAAAAAAGCAGAAACCTAAAGCTACCCCATTCTTTCCTTTGTTTCTTATTTTGTGAAGTTCTTGAATTAAAAAGTGCTATGGATAGAAAGTAACAAAAGTGACAGTGACATCAACCTGAAGATAATTCTCATTTCTTATTTTATGTACAAAACGCTGAAAAATAAAATAAAATGGTATTTTTTACAATATTTATATTTTCTTAGAAAATTCTATCCATGTATTTTTCAACAGATTAAGCAGTTTGCAACATATCCTGTACAGTCTGACTATACACCGTACAGTAGTCACTTAAAATTTTAGAATGCAAAGCAAGAAGCTCTTAAATAGCTGCAAACTATTGCTTGATGCCATGAAAGAATGATGACTGATTGAACAATTTGTTTCACTTAACCACTGAGATATGGCTTCCCATATTAGACTTTGAACAGTGGAAGGAGTAAAATTACAGCAGCAAGGGCAAGATAAACATGCATCAGTGACAGCTTCCAAACTATCTATAATGGTACAGAATACTTCATATTACCTGTTGAAAGCTTGCAAACTACACTTATTGTGGTACATATTTGATGCAATAAATATTGTGCACAGGTCATTATTTGTTTGCTCAAACATGCACCACGGGATAAAATAACTATTTACATAGACGGTACTTTTTTAATTAACACATACAATGTCAACCTTGCTGAGAGCAGAAGATGGCTAAATGATACTGCAGGGTGAAGCAGAACAACTTCATAATCCTTAAGTTTTGTGGGTTTTTGGTAAATTCAATTTCCCAAGTTCAGGTAAGCTGTTTTCTACAGAAGAATACTTAAAAATGGACTCTATGTCCCTCGGTAAATTTTTATGCAGAGTTTATTCAACTACAGTAAAATGACTTATGAAAAAATAAAACATCTGTTCTATTACTGTAGACTCTATGGGACTTTACAGGCACATTAAGATTTGTCTGGATGAGATACTAGATGGATACTGTTATTAAGCACCTCAAAATATAGAGCCACCCTGAAACATGGAAGTAGTCAGACTCTGCTGCTTTGTGCGACGTCATGTTTTTCCATGCATGAACTACAAGTGCAGCATGCCTTCATGCAAATCACTTCTGTCTGTACATTATAGAGAATCCGAGAGTAGAACACCTGGTTCTCATACCCCCTTCCCCAACATAAAACCCATTTACAAAAATAGTCACATATAATAGTAAACAACCTGTGAATTAAAAAATGATAAGTTCACCAACACTGATTTTTGTAAAAATATGGCAAATGTGGCTGTTGAAATGCAAATAGTGGATACAATTTTTGTACTGCGTGTTTCATGTTAAACACAGAGATTCATAGGTTCGCACCTTTTTTTTAAACTGGTCCCTACAGTCTGATTGGCCATTTTATCTTCTCTTCAGCAGTGTCAGCTGGTAATAAAAACAACAACCTCCTGTCAAGATGTTACCCTGTTTTACAGAGTTGCAGTTTGATGACGAGGGGTCACTGTCTTGTTATAGGCACTGACCTTTTATATATATATATAATTATATATATATTTATATATGTAAAAACTGTCAGTTTGGCATGTACCTCCTACAGGAGTCCTGTTGACACAAATACATACTTTCTCAGGCTGTAAACAGTTTATCACAAACAGAATTCTGTGTTACTTTTTACTTTCCCTGCTGTCTTTACCTTTATCTTCTTTTTCTGATTTGTCTTTTTCATATTTATCCTTGTCTGGCTTTGTTACACTATCATAGGATGGTGGGGAGGTTGTAGATGGGGTCATATCTGTTTTTTCTGGAGTAGAGTTCTCATTTAGTTTATCCATAATCATATCTTCTTTCATGGGCAGATCATCCTCATCTTTACCTTTATCCTGATTAAATATACATGAAACTTTTTTGACTTTTTGCCTTAAAAGATGACGTCTGAAAGCACGCTGAATAATGAGAGCAGATACTTCCTCCTGTTTTCTTTTTAATGTGGTTGTAATTGGTTCGTAGGAGACTTTAGAAGGATTGGCTGCCATAAACCGATCTTCCATCTGTATTCTGAGGGCATCCATCTCCCCACTTTCCCCCAAAACACGCTTTGTGAAAGCAAACAAGATGTCAAGGCAGTGAATTCTGTCACCGCTTACCATGGGCAGATCCATTGCAATAAGCTGGACTTTGTTTGGTTTTGCTATAAGAAGAGGAGGATCCAACGAAGCTGCAAAATCTGATAGTTTACTGAACTCTATGAATTGTGTTGCATCAGGATCAAACTTCTCCCAGACTTCATAGAACATCTCAAAGTCATCCTCACTCAAGGGTTCAGCACTTTCCTCAGTAGCAACACTGAAGTTCTCCAAAATCACAGCAATGTACATGTTCACCACTACCAGAAACGATATGATAATGTAGCTGACAAAGAAGAAAATCCCAACAGAAGGGTTGCCGCAGTCGCCTTTCACAGAGCTCCCTGGATGATCTTTATGGGGGTCACAGTCTGGCTCCCCACTGTTAAGAATTGGGGCTAACAAACCATCCCAGCCAGCAGATGTGGTAATCTGGAATAGGCAGATCATGCTGTTGCCAAACGTTTCAAAGTTGAACATGTCATCAATCCCAACTTCCCTCTTAACATAGGCAAAGTTGGACATGCCAAATATCGCATAGATAAACATGACCAGGAACAGCAGCAGGCCAATGTTGAACAAAGCAGGGAGAGACATCATCAAAGCAAAAAGCAGAGTGCGGATTCCCTTAGCGCCTTTAATGAGACGCAGGATTCGACCGATTCTGGCAAGTCGGATGACTCTGAATAGTGTGGGGGATACAAAATATTTCTCAATCATCTCAGCTAAGAACATACCTGTTGAAAAACAAGTTAAATTAGTAAAGAATATTATTACATTTAAAAACCACTGCTAAAGTTTTATCCTACAAACATCGTAGAACTTTAAGAAGAATAGCACAGATTGAATTGAACAGATTTTAGAAATTAGCTATTCAGTTGTTTTTACAAAACTTCTACAGTTTGGTATGCTTTGGAAACCCATAAATCCCAATAGAAATCATGAAATAATTTACAGGATAATGAAAAACTGCATCAATGAGATTTCTAAGTATTAATTGTATGACTATGTATGCAAACAGATACACAACATCAATCTTTTTAGGACAAACTGATAACTAGTGTATGTAGACTAGCAAATACTGACACCAGAAGAATAGCTTTCTGTTTAACTGAAATAATCTCAGTTAATCTGAAGAAAGATCATATTTATAGTAGTATTAAAATGTCGTAAATCAAGTTACGGCATTCAAAGAAAGTATGTACATTTGAAGAGAACTGCAGCTTCTTAATCACACATGAAATAACGTGGCCACAAGTTTAGCATTAATGACACAGCAACTCCAAACATAAACAAACTGATATTAAAAAGGCTTTTTAGAACTCACGGAAGAGTAGAAGAATTGACCATTATATTATGTGCCTCAAAGCAGAAAAATAACTACAGCCAGTTTCCATACCGAAATGGCAAAACCAATTTGCATATAAAGGAGTTCAAAAAGTTAAAATGACAGAATTTTTACTCAAGTTCTTTCAGGTTTTCTGCTCTAGAGAAAGCAAAGATTAGTGGAGCCATGTATTTAGTACTACATCTGCTTCAGCTCTGCTTCTCCAGTTGCTCACTCTAGCTCAGGCATAAAACCTCTCAGGATCAAACAAAACTCTGAAGTAAGCTGAGGGTTTTACCCCCGCTGTGTGAGGTGCTTGTATGCCAGCCTAACAACAGTCCCACACAGATTTTGCTCTTGGATTTTCTGTCGCTGGACTCTTTTCCTGCAACTGCCACTGTTAGTTTATATCAAAATTGCCTTTCATGTATGGGTTTGTTTCTATGCTGAGGAATTTCTACTGAATTCAGAATAAAGATTTAATTTCAACTAATAGAAAAGTGAGAGTGTATGAAACCCATTGCTAAAAATTTCTTACCACACTGTTCAGCTATTTTATGGATAATATGAAATCAGAAGAAAGAAAGATTGTGGTCAGACTTTCTAGTGACAATGTTGAACCAAAATGTAAGTAGACTTTACATGCCAAAAATGTTTCAGTTTCCACAGAATTAGCCATTTCATAAAAATGAATTGTTCTTACCGACTATGGAGAGAATGACAACCACAAAATCAAAAATATTCCAGCCTATAGTAAAGTAGTAATGGCGAAGTGAAATCAATTTCAGGACACATTCTCCAGTGAAAAGTACAATAAACACCAGGTTAATCCAATATAAAATGTTTTCCATGTCTTCACTCTGATCATCTGTTTCTACCATCATTGTGACCATGTTAAGGCAGATAAGTATCATGATACTGATATCAAATGCTTGTTTTGTTACAAAATCAAAGACCATGCCTTGGAATTTGTTCTGGGGGGGGAAAAAATAAGATTCATTACAATATGCATTGGGTAAATTTTTTTTTTGAAATTGCTACAAATTATTCATGTCTCCCATGAAGTGCTCCATTTGTACATGTAAACACAAATTAAATAGAAATGCAACTACTGTGTTCATAAACAGTAAAGGGATGATTTCAAAATATGCATGGTGCATTTTTAAAGTTGTAAAGGACACTTTGCCACCCTGAACCAGTTCACTGTAACCTTTTGTGACACAGATTACTAACTGAATGCTTAGCTTGGCAAAATTTTAAAAAAACCTAAGTGGAGGAGGGATGTGAGCAGGCTGAGAGTTAATAGCATTTAATTTGCCAGAAAACTTATAAAGTTTTCAAGCCCCGAGTTCAGTGCTTTTCATGCCCCCAAAATAACTTTTAAAATACTATCTTCCATTTTTTAGCTATAGAGAATTTACTGATGGCTGGACTGGCCACTGAGCAGGTTCCACAATTCAAAGTCCAACTGCAGAGCTGAAACCACTCTCTGTAGTGCTAGGGTAGCCCAGCTCAGGAGAGCAAATCATTGTATGGATTGTGCAACAGGAATGTGAGGGGCAAAAGGATTTTTTTTCAGGCAATGATACAGTAACTTGCCCCCATACAGCAGTTTCAGAGTCTTCTTTGATGATTGAAAAAGCCTGTGCCCTAAGGCTTTCACATATTTTGAGAAATATACTGCCACATTTAATTGTTCTAGTCAAATCAGTGCTTTGAAAAAATGCCACATAAAATGTCATTGCCATCAGCAGAGAGAAAATGAGGGGGAAAAAAGGAAAGGGGAGAGTCCTCCATATTCAGACTACGAAAGAGAAAAAAATGCATTTTGGATGAATAAGGCTTTTCTTATATCACTTGGTTTTTTAGCTTACAACTTAATTCATCCTAAGGCATAACTGAAACAATCCCATTTTTAAATAAATTTAAAAATAACAGAAAATATTTTTATTCTTACTGCTGGTCGAGGTATAGGCTTTTGTGGTTTCTTTGAACCCAGCTTTTTCATTGCATTGTAGTATTTCTTCTGTTCTTCTGTCATAAAAATGTCTTGACCTCCAAAGTAATCCAAAGAGACAAAAACTGGTTACAATCACATATCTCAATTACTTATAAACTAAGATACTGAATAGTAATAATTACTCTTGTTCACAGTCTCATCTGTGGGAAATGTTAGGGCAGACATAAAAATCACCTTTTATCATGACTATTAGTACCTTGGTAACAGAAGAACTGCTTTACATACTCCACTCTTAATGTTTAGGATTTTTTTTAAGAGGCTCTTGAACTTGCACTGTTTGTGGTAGACTCTACTTTTCACTGGGGAGCAGGAAGGTACAGAGGAGGGAGAGGTGCTTTTTCTTTGTTCTACTAAATTCCATCAGGTGTTACAGAGACACAAACTAATAAAATATTCCAATCCCCCTCTATTGTTTTTCCTCTAGAGTAAATTTTGGCAAAATTTCAGAACTGACATCTATGATACCAATGGAGAATTGGAAGGCATCCAGATGGTCATATGTCACAATCTCCTCTTCTCCCTGCACAGGGGCAGTACTTGAAGCAGGAGATCCTAGAACTACTATGTGGGACAAGTAGGAAAAAAGGCCAATTTCTCTCCATCTCAACCC
Organism: Strix uralensis; assembly: GCF_047716275.1. NCBI lineage: Eukaryota > Metazoa > Chordata > Aves > Strigiformes > Strigidae > Strix > Strix uralensis. Next base: position 24,885,802 of record NC_133977.1, read on the forward strand.
ATTTCAGCACATGGATCCAACAGCACAGGGATCCAACAGCACTTCCACCACTCCAATAACACTTTGTGTAGCTAGATACTTCAGTTAAGTTCTGCAGCTGAAACTCTGATGCCTTTCGAGGCAGTATTGACAAAATACGAAGACTAAAGAGAATACAAATAAAGATAATACAGTGTTTATTGTTAGAGTTCAGAAATCTACACTGCTGAGCTCTAGGATATGAAAGTAGTGTAGCTAAGAGGTTTTATAGCTATACTTAGCTGTTTCAATGATTAGCCTTTTTATAAGTCTGTTATAGACTCCAGCCCCAAGTCCACATCTTTACAAAGATGACATTGGGTATTTCACTAACCATGGACAGACATATGTTGTCACTTGTCCATCAAGCCTTCACCAAGCAAAATCATAAGCTTTAATAATATAATGTATTTAATATGCAAAGTACATATTAATTTATCATAAAATGAAAAATAATATTTAATGAATAAAGTTATTGTGTGTGGACCAAAATAAGCTTTTTTAGATTTCTTTTCAGAATAATGATGAAGTACTTATCTTCTTTTTCTGCTGGTTGAAGTTGTCTATGATGACACCAATGAAAAGGTTCAAGGTAAAGAATGATCCAAAGATAATAAAGATTACAAAGTAAAGATACATGTACAGGTTATCTTCATACTTAGGCTGATCCAAAACCTGCAAAAAAGGCATGGAAACTAAGCCTCAGCTTAACTGTAAGCACAGAATCAAGTATCTGCTGGATAGAATTTAGGGCTCTCACTCTGATCTTTGCTTCTTACGGTCAAGTTCCCACATATCTATCCTACTGATCTTCAATCTGTGAAGTTACATTCTTGACAAAGAACTTGACAAAGAACTTGCTATCAAATTTGATATTTCATTTTAAAAAATATAACTGGCCTATATGAGTATAGAATAAATACTGAAGACACAATCGGTTTAAACTAGTATAGTACCACCTATCTGAGTCTATACAGACAAGCAGAAACACCAGCTCATAAAGCTGCAAACTCTTCTGTATATCTTGTGGGAGGCCCCTGATGTGGGCTTGTGGAGCTTTTAATGCTATAGGCACTTAGAAAACTTCCCTTGATTGTGGAAGAGAGGCATCCAAGCCATATTTAGAGTAAGCATATTTTCTTGGTACAGCTATGCACATTTACTATACTACAACAGTCCTCCCACTGTGAGAGTAGCTTACCAAAACACCTGCAGCTTTACTGGTATAGTTCATTCAGTTGTCTACTTAGAACTAGATGACCAAGGGAGAAAGGGGAAGGCAAAAGGGTAAGAAAATGCACAGGCCAAATTAAGAATAGGAACTGTGTCCTGAAAAAAGGAGTCAGGCAGCTTGCAGAGCACAGTGAAAGCCTCAACTTTAAAAAAAGAGCAGTGTTACAAAAAATCATCCCCAAGCTGTGTATCAGTGACTGTTTCCAAATGTAAATAATGCTGCAATGCACATAATTAAAAGGAGGACAAGGCATTTTATTGCAATAGTTAAGTCTGTTGTGGAACTGACGAATTTTGATCCAACTGCACCATAGAGAATATGGAACCCTTTAGAACTGCTCCTTTGCTTTCTTCCTCTCTTGCATTTTTCCTATGATTTCCATTTTCTTTAACTACAAAAGTATAATAACTCCTTCTTCTCTCATTTTTACTGTTATTTCTGAAAGATGTTAAAATTACATTCTTAAATCCTGGAGCTCATACAGTCAAAACAAAAGGAGTCAAGGGACTATACTTACATTACGAGAATCCACAGCTGCATACATGATATCCATCCATCCTTTAAATGTAGCCTATAAACAGAACAATGGTGTTTACCTCATGCTTTTCCTGGAAAATGGCTTGTCAGAAACATTGTTTAAGAGCTGAAACCTAAGTGTCTTTAGCGCTTATCATAAACACCAGCACAGTGCAATGTTAATAGGTGACTCTTGCCTTCTATTATATGTTTTATTCATATACAAGAATTGCAATTTCTCTTAGTCAGCATAGCCTCTGCCCTTTGTATTATTTCTGTTGACTCATGGATTTATCCCACACTTTATGATTCCAAACCAAGAAGTGAGAAACAAGATATATAAATGAAAGAAGTAATGAAAAATTACTTTTTACTGTTACAAGTAAACAAGAGAGGTATCAAAAGAGAAATAGAAATTAAAGAGTGGTGACTTACAACTTGAAGCAGAGAAAGATAACCAAGGCCTACATTATCAAAGTTAACCTTCACATTCTTCCATCGGGCAGTTTCATTGTTTTTTATGAGCTCCTCACATTGACTATAGTTGTTGATTTGGCCGATATCAAATCTCTCATCAGTTGTAGTGTTAACACAGTAGTAGAATTTTCCAGCAAACAGATTTACTCCCATGATACTGAAGATCAGCCAGAATATAAGGCAAACAAGAAGGACATTCATAATGGATGGAATCGCTCCTAAGAGGGCATTCACAACCACCTAGAGTACAAATGAAACCAAAGAGAGACAGCATAAGAACACAGACATCAGTATCTTACAAATGTTTCATCAGCCTTTCTTAAATGTAACACTTTATTTTTATTCTAATATCTGTGTTACATTTTTTTAATTGTTGAGAGTAACAAGTAAGAAAAACAGTATAGAGGAAAGATAAAATGTCAATATAATTAGAAAAACATACAAACAGTAGCAAATCATAGCTTTAAAGAATGGGAAAAAGAAGCACAAACATGTAAATGAGCTAAAAAAAAATCTAACACAAATCAATCAGTATTTATTAAATCTTTTTAGAATATTTACTTAATGTATGTTTGCAAAACCATATCCATAGTATTTCTAATGACTGATTGCATCAGACACAACAAACTTTTATCTATTACATGTTTACTGGATAAACAGTCCAAGAATTCTTTTAAATAAAACTCAGGGATGTATGCATGTTCATTTGGATGGTTATATATAAAACCAGAAAAGCAGACACACTCAAATCAGGAAACCAGCTGAGTGTCTGAACACAGAAAAACTGCTAGTGTTCAGGCAAGTGGCAGATAAGACTTGGAAGAAAGAAGAGACTTGATTTAATTCCCAAATTAATTTTGGGGAAAATCAGGCTTCAAGAAAGAAAAATACGAAAATGAGTTCATGTATGTTGATGAACAATGATTAAAAACATGCCAGAATAAAAAAAAAAAAATAGTAAAGAAAATAAAATTAGGGAGAAAGTAGGTCCATTATGAATGATTTATTTAATGATGAAATTGATGAACTGCTAAATTAGCGAATTCCTACTGTAAATCTGTTTGTAAGTCAGTCTAACAATATAAAATTTAATAAATATGGAGCACTGCCTCTAATTTTGCCAAAACAACTGAATCAGATCCTTAGAACCTAATGAAGATTTTGTTTTAAAAATGCAGGGCATTAGGTATTACATAGATGAGATTATTTATAATTCATTTAGTTTATATGATGTAGGTATTATGCTATTTGTTTCTATTTGAAATACAAATATGCAGCTTAAGCCTGTAAAATATTTTGGCATTATATTTATATCTACAATTAATAGGCTGCATAGAATCAATTACTTGTAAAATTAGTCATGTAGCTAGGTAGAGCACCTTCCATTCCTTGCCATTTTACAGAATATAAAATAAAACCTTTGAATGTTGGTAGTAGGTGATGAACCACCACCATGTATACCATATAGTAGACTTGGGCTGAAGGAAAGGAGAAATACTTGGTTTAATTTCAGGGCTCCATTCCTGTCAAAATAATACCTCAAAATAATATCACACCTTCAGGGTGATACATACTTTGGACAATATATTCAAGATCCCATAGGACTTCAGTGACATTGTTATGTTAAATTTAGGAGCTGGACAAAATGAAGTTCCTTTCAATGTAAATTACTCTATGACTCTATAAAAGTATAGAATGGTAGATGAAGTCCAAAGCTTCCATTCTTTTTTTTTTCCCCACATATTTTAAATCACATGTTGTAATAAGTGTTTATTCCTAATGGGGAAATGAAAAAAAAATCAAAATAGTTTCTTACTCATACTAAAAATCTCCTTAGCAATGCCTATTATAAATCAATAAAGAAAAATAATATAGCATTTTATCACTCATCAGCTGGGCAGAGGGGATTCCCTGACTAAAGGATAAATCTCTGCTGATTATTTCAACATTGCTGTCTTATGTTGACAAACCTGTACTCTCAGCTTTGCCAATAACACAACCGTGGAAGGCCATGAGGAGTAGTTTGACCTAAAAAAATGAATAGTTTAATAATAATGCTGAGTAAGTTTAAATTGGAAACCCATTAACTCACTGATTTTAGTGGGAAGTTTGACTGGAATAATAAATTATTACATCATTTTTTCCCAATTTGGGAATATTTTCCAAATACATATTAGTTATTATTTTTACTATTTTTATTTAAAGTTATCTCAATTCTTCTACATAAAAATATAAGTAGATTTCTTAAATGTAATAATATCATCCTTCAGGAAGAATTATTGAGATATAAAGGGATAGTTAATGAAGTGAAAATATTTGTCCCCGAGCTTTCAGTCTCATTATACCCAAGAATTCTGTTCCTCTTTCTGCTACAGCTGCAGGTCCAGTCATGTTCTTCTTTTCTTTAATTGCTAGAGTTCTACAGCTGACCTACTTTCTCTGTTTTCAGTCTGAGTCCTGAAGCTATAGCAGGACCAGCTTGTAATATGAATCATTTGAAGACACTCGAAACATACTGTTGAGCATCACTGAAAACACTGACCCAGACATCTCCTAGCTTCCATTGGTAGTAGGGGTGTGAGAAGGGACAGCAAGGCCTGACAGACAGTGAAAGTAGGCAAAGCATTAGAAAGACATTAAAAGCATTCTTTACTGGTCAAAAAAAAAAAAAAAAGGTGCTATGTGCCTAGCATCATATAGCAGTGAGTGATACTGCTTGGGACAGAGCACAGACAGATTAATTATACTCCCACAGGCTACATCCATGAAGACCCAAGTGCAAATTAAAGTGTATTTCCCCTAGCAGTAGCAGGGGGATGCAGGGGGAACATCATGTTTTCCATCGGGGCAATGTTTTCTATTAATTATTAGTTTGGGCAGGCGTAAGTCCTGATCCTGGAGAATAGTATGGTGGATTAAAAATTTTAGATGTGTAGAATGGAGTATCTTGGTTGTATATAGGAAGTATAATGCTCACTGGAAGTAATTTTAAGTGCCTATGCAAATATGTGCACCATAATATATTGTCATATTTTCAATTCATAGCTGTTAAATACCAATTAAATTAATACGTTACAAACAGACATCTTGAATTTCCATGTATCAGACCTTAAAAATCTTCTCATACTATCTTCTCGTACTAATTTGTTCACCAACTTGAGCAGCTGTATCTTAGAAAGACATTAAGCCTGAAATTAATTACTTTAAATAAGGTAGAATTCATTATATCCATAGGAAAATTTCAATGGTTAATTGCCTAATTAATAAAAATATAGGTCGCAATTCTAGTCTGAAGTTATCTAACTTTACCCACTACTTTTTATTATATCTTTTGCTAATATCATAAATCTCATCTGGCTATTTTACAAAGAGGTACAGTTAGCATATCAGGATCAAATCAGTAGGTAAAGTTTACATCAACGTGGTAGTTATGGGATTGACAATTACCCATTAACCTTCATGACAAAGTGATTGTTTTTTCCTTGCCACATTAAATTGCCACTTAAGCAACTCAGTGTGCATATAAAATCTGTAATATTTTGTATTGCTATTTTGCTAATCATTCTCTTAAAAAAAACCAACAGCTAATGTGTTTTTTAGCTAAATACTACTGAGGTTTTGGATCTCATATAAACATCCCAAATTTTCAAATTTGCTTCAGCAAAGTTCCAGAAATTTGTTGCACACAAGGAAGTGGTATTTTCTATTTGAATTTATAACCTTTCATCAAAGCCTGTTTCCTTTTTGGTTGAAGTTTTTTACTTTCCACACACATAGAGCATCACATTTTCTTCAGAAGCTCACCATTTATAGTTGACTTATAAATTTGCTAATCAGCTTATAACCTGGGGTGTCAAAGATCAGTGATTGCAGTAGAGAGCTCCCACAAGGATCCTTTTTAACTACAGCAGTAGGGTTTCAGCTCAAATGCATCTGCTGATTAAATCTATGGCAGTATATCCAAAGCAGACAGATGGACCCTGAAGGTGTAACTCAGACATCTTCTTGTGACTTGAGCTAGAAATATCTACTGTCTCTAGTTGTTGACTACTACACCTAAGAGAAACATTTCTAGAGCTTTCACGTCATAGCAGAATACATAAGGTCTCTGTCTGTTTCAGCTGGACTTTGCACTGGAATAGACTGAGAGTGCCCAGTCGGGCAGCTGAGGGTCTCAGCTGTGGCAACTGATATGGTGATAACAAACAGCTGGGGATAGTAACTACTCAAATACACCCGACTCTGTCAGCAAAAGTCTTCTGACATGTTTTCAGGCTGCTTAGTGCTCTATAGATGATAATCAACATTTTAAAATCAGTATGGAAAAAAGTAAGCAACCAATTTAGGCCAGATATCATAAAAGCAGCTCCATCTTGGATATGCTAGAACAGTTGTCTTAAATAGAATGCAATCGTTCTAATCTGAAAGAGAGAAGGTATTTTAACACTGCCAATTTACTCATTAACATAGGAATTCATTACAAAACTTTTAAATTGTTACAGAAATTCTCAATTAATATTTACAGAATGGTAGGTTAAAAGATATTTGATAGACTGTGCAGGATATTCTAACCTTGTATGAAATATACATGTGCATATATATGTGTGCATATGTGCACACACTTTTAAGAGGAAGTAATGTTTTTTTTAAAACTGTCCTGACTATAGCAGGATTTCTTTGTATGGGATAAATTCAGTTTTGTAGTAACACTGCATAGATCCTTGGGCCCTCCAGGAAAATATGAAATAGGGTGAAAGGCCAAGTAACCTAAAGAAGTGTAACAATGTGTGCAATAACACATGAATTCATATAAGCAGATGAAGCCTTTTGCTTATATGTTAGTGATAAATGTAAAATATATAGGATGATAGTGTAGCATTTCTGCATGGATTTGTCATTGATTATTCTGCATGCATTGTTTCTGTGTATGCATGCATTATTTCAGATTCTTTCATTTTGTCTTACCCTCATCCCTTCAAATCGCGACAAGGCTCTTAGAGGTCTCAAAGCTCTTAGTGTCCTAAGGGATTTAATCGCACCAAGTTCTGAGTAGCCCAAGGCATTAGCTGTTAAGCTAACCAAAGAGACCTACACAAAAACAGAAAGGCAATATTGCTCATTCATCTTGTATATCCTTTTGATACATATGGAGGGAATGATGAGTGCCCTGAACTTCTCAAGAAGATTCAAGGCTGGACCTCTTTCTCCAGGAATCCCTATATAATGCAGAAAGATCTTTCAAGTCAGACAAAGTAGAATAAAAGTATATTCTGGTACCTGTTGATGAAATCATGTTGGTAGAATGGTATAAAAATCCTTTCTAAATTCACATAAACTAGTCAACATTTGGTGGTATTTAAAGAAAAATGAAGTCACATGCAAAAAGAAAACTCCCAAAAGTTGGGTGAATTGGAATGCTCAATTTAGGTCAGGACTTTCCATGATATCTTCAGAACTTGAGGAGAATGTAAAAGCTCTCAAAAACCACATCCAGACCCGGTCTTTGGTCAAATGTGTCTGTCTAATGTCCAGAAAATCTTATTCAACAGCCATAGCTACCAGTGCTGTTCAGATTTAACCAGACTAATCAGGACTGTTAGACAATGGCAGAAGCTTCATTGTTAGGCATATCCACACTTCATTACATTCCATGTGACTCCTTTAACCACTTCATCAATTCTGGCTTGCGTAACGCTGGTCTGGTCTGCAGGCAGATGAGTAAATAAACTAGAATAGCTGTAAAATAAATAATACAATTATCTTTCATCAATAATTCTTACAAATGTTTTTATAGTAAACCATCGGGAAGGAGTGGCCCTATTAAAGAAAAAAAACCAAACCATCTTCTATTTCCCTCCATTTAATGCTCGTCCCTTCCATCCTTCCTGTCCTCTCTTAATTCATTTCCAAATTAATCTTTTCACTTCATTATCTCAATGCTCTGACTAAAGATTTAAAAAAATGCTTCAGAGATTAATTTTTTCCATGAAAAAAATTGCACCAGGGTAGGGTTGACATGAAAAACTAATAATATTATTTATAAAGTTCACAGAAGTAACTAAACCACTGATTATTGAATAAGAATTAAATATTTGTTGATAAATACAGTGAACATATAATGTCAGTGTAAAGTATTGTCTGCAGTGTCTCTGTAAAGCTCTACTGGTCATGGTAATTTACACATCTGATGATTGAGCCAATCAGTTTTACAAGGGTATAGACTCAACCACAGAATACTAAGTGTGCATATAGTCATGTTTTATCATAGGATCTGCAATGCTGGTATGGATTTAAAAGTTACAATGTTTTCCAAGCTCTGTATAATAAAGACTTCATGGTCTATCATATCCTTGTAGTTTTAGGGAGATACATAGCAATTTCTATAGAATTCTGCTGCTTTTTGGAATGAGCAAACAAGTGATTCAAGACACATTCTTACCTTGAGTTCCATGGGAATTACATATGTGGAACTGAGAGATGCCCTATTAGCACTGATAGATGTAGTCAAGCTATTGGGGATGGAAGGGAAATGAATGTCTGCTATATATGGTTAAAGATCTGTAGATTTCCATTTATGCTTCTCTGTACTGTGCATGCATTGTTGAGCACATAGACTTGAAATTACAATGCACTTCTCACTAGGTCTCCTTCAGACAATGTGTATCTGCTACTTGGTGGTGCAGCCTTTTGAAAATCATTTGAGAATCCATTTGAAGGGAGCTCATCTACAGTTCTCCACGTGTCCCTTTAAGGTCACCCATGCCATGCAGCGAAAAGGGCAAGAGTACTGAAAAGTACAATGGAACTGAGAGTTTCTAGCAGCATTTTCCTTTCATATTACACAGAGTAAGTGGCAGGACACTTACAGTAATTAATTAGAATGTTAGAATCCTTTAAAGCAATTTCTTTGACATGTTTAAATTTCATATACAGCAAAAACTGAAGAGGATGAACAGCATCCTTTCCACACCGTGAAAAAAAATAGTAAAAAATATCATTTCAATAAAGCATTACAACATCACAAAACTAGAGAATATCAACAAAACATTTCTAGAGTGATAAGTATATCTAAGTATTTTTTCTTTTCTGCACAGAATTGTAAACCATACCACAGCAACAGTTTTAAAATAGAATTTCCATTGAATAGAACAGAAAGCTTATCCTGAAAACATAGTATTCTGATTTTTAGAGCCTGTCATACAGGACATGAAAAAGAATACATACATCAACAATCAGGAAGTCCAGCCAGCACCACGCATTAGTGAAATAGGTTTGAAAGCCATAAGCCACCCATTTTAAAAGCATTTCCAGAATGAAGATATAAGTAAAAACTTTGTCAGCATATTCCAGCATGGTCTTGATAGTTTTACGCTGCTCTATGTATATATCTTCAAATGCCTGTGAAAAAGATTTTTGAAGATATAATTAAATGTATTTACAATTTGCAGTGTGGTATATAGTAGCCAAGAAAAAATTTGAATTGGAGATATATGTGATGATAATACATATATTCTTCCCTCAAGCACAACTTTTGCTTTCACTCCATACTGTAGTCTTTTCATAAAGGTGGGTCCAAACACAATATTCAGCTTTCAACTGAGCTGAACAGTGATTGGTGAAACTTTCTGTAATACCGTTCTCCAAGTCTCATTTTAATTAATTTCCATGGATAGCAATGACTTACTAACATAAGGATATCCTTTGTGGTAGCTACAACTTTATGTCAAAATCATATGAGGGATTTAAAAATGACTGTGATATAGAATTTTTGAGGAACTAATAATTGAAACCAAGCTATACACACTACTATACACACTAACCCACAAAGCAATGCTGAACAGAGATTAATAACTCTTTTCAAAAGCAAATATCTACATTGACAGTGAATCACTATGCTTTGACCCAAGTGTGGCAAGTAAACTATATTTTGCTCCTGCTATGAGGAACTAATTACTTTAGTACTTCATCAGCACACCTGATTCAACATGAATCTGGTAAAATACCTTACAGAATCATGTTGGCACCCTACATCTAAGTTTGACAATTCAGGTTGCCGTTGATAAGTTCCTATCTCAGCTGTGGTTTATTTTACATGTGTATAAGACAAAAAAAAAAAGCTATTATCATCAATATGAAGACATGTGAATACCAGTCTAATATAACTAATTTCTTATTTCCATTAACACTACCTTTTGAACTTGCCAAACAATTTCTTTCATAGCCTGTGAGCAAACTCTTACGTATCCTACAATACACACCAAATACTTTTTGATATATGATGACATTAGAACATTTATGAATTGGATGTTAAATTCTATATGTTACCTGTAGCTATATAATTAACTGTAATTCTAAATGCTTGCTGCTTAAAATAGACACAATAGTTCCACATTGAATTTACCAGAGCACCACTGCTGAGAAGAATCATGAAGACAATGAAGGTCTCAAACCAGTTGTGTTCAACAATCTTATAGCAGGTTTTCCTAAGATTCCACCAGATTTTCCCTTTCCCATCTTCTACACTGACTTGACAGCATTTGAATCTCCTCACACAGCCTAAGTGCAATAATAAATTTTGAGATGTCAGAATAAGGTAAATATTAGGAATCACAATGAACAGAAGTCATTTGGCTTATTTCAGTGCTACTGCAACAGATGTTTGCAGATAAGTTTCTCCTATTTGAAGATTTTTGTTTCAATATTTGAAGTTAAAGCTTTGTAACTCTTATAATACCTTCCAAGGAGAGAGAGCAAATGTGAGAACAGTACATCTATGGCAGTACCTCTGAAGGAGTTACTAATACAAACAGAAAATACAACTATAATCACAAAGCTTCTTCTTGACTTTGAATAAAAATAGAATCCAGCCCAAATCAACACAGTTAAGTCTAATCACCATGCATATATTTTGCTTTGCCTACCTTCTGTAAAACAAGCCTCTGGCTCCAGAGCTTCTTCAGGTTCTGCTTCTGGCTGTTCCCCTTCTGGAGGTAGTCCAATATCAACTGTGCTGCCTTCTGATGAACTGGATGCATTTAATTTCTGTGAATGAAACCCCACATAATTATTTTTTTCAATTTTATTTATCTCGAATAGAAGTTCACATTTTAAATGCATACCAAAATATTTTGCATGTATTCCGTGCTCTGACATTAAAATAATTTCTTATCTACGATCTATAATGCCAAATTGCTCTACTACAGGTGAGGTCACAAGATTAGAAACTACATCATGTGCATTTTCCCTATTGAAAATATTTTGATATTTTCATACAAGGAATTGCTGAAATTATTAGACTACTATTCTGAGCCACGCATAAGAATTCTGAAATGAAATTTCAGTGAGTTAGGAATGGGTACCTTCACACTTTGTATTGTTTAATTATTCCAATCATGTGGCTGCATTTCAGATTACACTTCAGATAGCATGTGTTAATACAGATAATTTTCCAACGTCATGACCAAACCAACAGCAAGCTGCACAGATGTATTTTCATGTCTCAAGTAAATGTTATTCTATCAAGTCTGTAAAATCTAAAAAGTTTTAATATAAACTTTTCATTATCATTGACATGAAAACACATGTTACGAGTTGTATAGGATAGTTTAATTCTCTTTATTTCCAAAAGAGCAGCACATATACTTAAGAGCAGCAGCTGATATTTTGCATTCTCACTTGCCAATGCATTTTCTCAATTTATTGTGCATTTTGAAACTACTTATTACTTTGGTACAGTACACATACATGTCCAATCACTATAAAAGTAAAAAAAAAAATCTTTAGTTTTGGAAGACTAAAGTGAAAACAAATGCTTTTAAAACAATACTGTCATAAAACAATACTGCACCAATGAATCATGCTGATAATATAATCCAGATCTTCAAAATTATTCTTTCACACCATCATTATGTTGGCAACAGACAAATATGAGTACTATAATAAGTAAAAGTAGTTTGATCACGGCATTCTATGACTCTTCTAATGTTATCACTATGTGGAGTATAACATCAGTAAAATGGCTGCATTGATAAGTAGCTAATTTTATTAAGGGAATGATGTAAGCATATTTAGTATACAGTTATAGGCAATTAATATTAGACAGAGAGATGGTCCACAGTAACATTAAAGATATCTCTTTGCTGACACTGAAAACTTAAGTTAGAGGCATTATTCCTTTAAAAGATGTTTGAGAAGCTTCAAATTCTATACAGATTTTGTAAAGGAAACGTAAACAATATTATGTGAATACAGAAAGTACCATACTACTTTTACATTGCAGACAATATTAAGTATGTTCTTCAAACAAAAAGATTAATTCCTTTCTCCCCCACTCTGATTTTATCAAATCACACTGACAATATATTGTGTCGTGATTTTGACATAGGCTTAACTTTGATTTTTGTGTACCATGGTACACTATAGCCCAGATTCCTTTAAGGAAAACCAAACAGATGGCAACATTATTGTAGGGTGTATTATGCACGTAATTTCAGTGATATCTGTGCACCCTTTATGTTTCTTTGGAAAACCCAGCTTACATATTCATGTTTCAGGTTGGGCATGACCTAAAGCTAAGCATCTCTGAGGTTAGGTCCAATGTACAAAGACATGGGTGCACACTTTTCTGCAGATTATTATTTACAAATTTCCCATTGCAACATATTCAAATTATAGATAATGCATCGCAGTTTGGTCAGTGTGGAATACTGCCTCTAAAATGGAAAAACTGCTAAGTATGGGATAAATACTGTAGTCCTTAAGAACCACAGCATTTAAACATCAGTGGAAGTCAATCATTAGTTTTAGGAAAGGCCAGAAATATCATAAACGCAAGGTACATTCCAAGGAAATGTATATATGGTGTTAAAAATTAACATCTATCAATACAATACAGTAAATAATTTTTAAACTGAGAAGTGACTATCTGTTTGTATTACGTAGAATTTTCTTAAAATGTTGCTTGCATCATTCCGATCTGGACAGCATTTCTAGCAGAATGCTGTAGTAGTAGCAGTGCAAACAAAAATTATGAACTGGTTAAACTGTAAGTTTGAAAGACCTACTGTCCATTCTTTTACAGGAAAATGAAGAGTTCAGTAACTCAGATATTACACAGTTAGTTCAATCAGCACATGTTAATTTTTAAGAAGGGGCAATGAATTCCTATTACTGAAATTGCATAAGACTAACAGTTAACTCAAGATGGAAGATTAGAGATATCCACTATAAGGAGAGATCAAAAAGATCAGATAGAAAAGATAGAAAATTATCAGTAGAACAGTCAATTAACAGGAACATCAGAAAGCCATCTTTATATATGTGGGTCAGTATGCATGCTGAGTTGTATCTTTCAAGTCTCTTCTCACTGAAAATCTGGTATGCTTCTTTTAAAGAGCTGTAATAATAATCACAGGAGTTAAGCTAAACAGAAAAATCCTAAAATGAATCAACAGCAGCTGATAATTGAAACACAACAATTAAATGTCTTATCTCACTGAGAATTGTTACTCTTCTGTTGTTGATGTAACAGAGTATTTCCTTAGCATACTGTTCTGTTATACCTGAACTTAGCCCCAACCTGATCAGTATATGAAGAAGAATATTATAAAAATTATTCAATAAAATCAATCTGTAAAAATTCAGTATCATTTGGGGAAGAAAAAATTTTAAGATTTCAACAGAAATTATGGCGTCTCTCTTTTTGTTTGTTTCTTTGTTAATTATAACATTCAATTTATTGTATGGCACTGTATACAATATTGATAAAATTTAGTATGCATTACAAACAGCTAGGAAGGTTTTATGATACAACATCTTAAGATTTTACCAAATCAGTTAAGTTCAGTATGCTAGGAAAACTTTTCAGTAACAGTCACTTCTGCTGTGGTATAAAGCAACTGACCCAAGGATGCTGTGCTGATTCCTATGTATTCAGCACAACATCACCTGGGAATGGACCATGTTACTGCTGATTATATTTTGTCCATATGCTTTAATACATAGGAAGACTTTTTCCTACCACTTACTGTGCCTTGCCAGTGTTCACACATACGGAATCCAGATGGATAGCTAGACTACCCCTAACTGCAGACCCTGATATGTTAGGTATGTAGCATATGTCCCAGTTCTTCACCTTAACATATCCATAGTTATCTTTATATCTGATAAATTCTTCTTTGCTCACCAGCATTACAAAAACTGAATTTATGCAATGCTATATACTTAACATGATGCATCTTCTTTTAAAAATGAACCCGTAGAAACAAGATAATCATCAAATCCAAATGTTATCTTTGATATAACAGTAAGTCCTTTTAAAGCCTTTTTTATATCATAGTTCTAGGTTTCAAAAGTATTCAGTCACCCAGATTATAAGAGATTTATCAGGGTGAAACATTAGACACTCTTCAAGAGTTATGATGCTAGATTTTTTCTGAATAGTACGCTAAGGAAATTATTCTTGGAGAAATCTACTTTTCAAAACCTCAGAATGTACATACTCCATCTCATTTTCACAGAAGACGGGACAAAAGTACTTACATGGTTCTAAAGCAGCAGTATACTGATTATCATAGAGAGAGGTATATATATAGTTTTTATGTCACATCTACCAACAGCCTTGCCAGTCATGCTTTAGTCAGCAATACAGTACAATATGAGATAAAGATTTTAGTTTAGCTTTCAAGATAGAAACTGAAAGTGGAAAGCAGCTTGCTATCAGAGCAGCATTGTGAAAAGCAGCAGCCAGGATGAGGTCAGGAAGTTTTTGATGTAATTACTTTCCGAACCTTGACAACATCTCATAGATTCATACAATTCTGCTTCACTTAGAGCCAGGCCACTTTGAGCTTCTAGCATTTCCGTCTTTGTTTGCTTCAAAGATGATTATCTGAGAGTAGATGAACAGCTCTCAGTTTAACATTTTTAAAAAAGCCTGAAATTTCATGATTGGCCAGCATGCCACTAATAGCTGTTAAAATCATAATTTAAGGGACTGAAGGAACAAAGAGCAGAAAAGACATAAGAAGGAAGATGGCAGCAAGAACAAACACCATTTTTGTTTTGCTTTTAATTTCCTTTCCTCACAAATACCCGTGAACATGTTAAATAATGGAAATTATATTGTTTTTATTTTCTCAGTGCTGTGTGGATGTCAGTATGAAAATGAGATGTTCTGTGATATAAATGGCAATATTATACCCAAATTTATCCAGTCTTTTTCAGTACAGCTGTATCACCTATAAAATCAACCAACTGGTAAATATCATTGTAGTTCAACTGGTACTGTTAAGTGGAATCTGGATGTCACTCTTTCTTGTGCTTATACAGTCAGGCATAACAACTCTATCAGTTAAAAAAACCAGAACACTGTAAATCAAAGCAAAACAATTCAGTGATGATTACTGTTTGCAAATACTGCAAAAAAACATGATCCCTAAATTCTAGTCCATTCTGTACTTTATTGCTATTCATAATTCCTTTGATCTACTTATTTATGAGCATTTCATAAATGAAAATATTTGCAAGAATGTTGAATGAAAGCAAAAGCATCATAAGCAGCAGTGGAAATATTTGCAAAAGCTCTCCCACTGGAAGGTACTTAAAAAGGCTCTTTAATTCACACAAGCATAGTGAAAGGATATTTCTGAAACAGAGCAAGGGACTGCTGTTTGTAGAGATTAAGTGAACTCCAATTAACTCTAATATTAGCAATTTAATATCATCCACTATGAATCACAATATGCCAATATGATGTGACCAATTCACAATCCAAAGCCTAAATTCTTCAGAGTATCAAAGGATTTTGAATAACAAATATTTCTAAATCAAATTACGACTTATCAGATAAATTATTCCTTCCAACATGTAAGACAAAAAGCTATGCAGTAAATATATTTTAACTCCACTGATTTACCAAACTGAAAGGAGCATCATACAACTATGGTGTTGTAAATATTATGGCAATGTTTAATAGGTGAGATGTAAATCATACGGAAGCTGGGGACCTTTTTGTCCAAAATCAGTAGCTTATTTGCTAGACTGATTAACTTTATTTATTACCAGTAAGATAAGTTTAAGTTTCTCAGGGCAGACAATTTTAGATGTTTTGGGAGGTAATAAGTTTGTGAGCATAATTAAAGAGCTATGGTCAGACTGAACTGGGCCAGATCTTGCTCTCAGTTTTCTCTTTGCATCTCTACACTTATAAGTGCGGGCGTAAGTAAGAGCAGAACTGATCTCTGAATGTTTGACCAGCCAAATACCAATTTTATATGAGCTTTTTTAACCAAATGATGGTCACATGCTTTGACTGTGGAAATTAAATGAATTTCATGCTTAATGGTGCTTCAAGTACTGCATATTAATCTCCAAAATAACTAAATGTTTATACAAGTACTGAGGAAGAGCATTTCTAAGAAAAAAACTGTGAAAAATAAAAACGTGACTATCATGAGTTTGCAAGTAACCTCCATTATAAGCTAAAATACAATAGTATGAGTTTTCCAAAACAGCTAGCAGCTTTTCATCGCCAACACAATTTACAAATGGACTTATATAAGCTTTTGATGTGAAACACAGCTTACGTGTTACATATTCTGACTTCCTTCAAAAGGAAAGAAAACCCTTCAAAAACAGAATCCTGAAACTTTACCATCAAGACTGGGAAAGGTACATAGCATGCACTGCAAAATACTATTAAAATATCATGGAAAGTATAGCATCTGAACCACAGAAATATTGGGGCTGCCGATCTCGCCTGACCATGCTGTGATGCGAGTCCCGTGACTCAGCAGAGAGCAGCTGTGCATGTTTGTACTTTATTGCAATGAATGGGACAGGATCATAGCTGAAGAGCATGCAGGCCAGTCAATATCCGTTAAAAAGTGATTATATAGTATATACGTATAGATGTATAACTTGCTTAGGTAACCTGTGTAAAATTGGTGACACGATGCTCTGCCTCGCTAAAAGGCACCAGAGCTGCCCGCTTGACTGATCCAGCTTGGTTCTACTCCTGTGAGAAGTAAGAATGGTAGGAAATGAAGTTCAGGACACAGCACCTCTGCTTTTTTGCGCTGAATACTGCTTAAAGTAAAATATACATTATTAAAGTGTCTGCAACAGCATTAGGAAATCCCATATTTTTCAAGGCATTTAAGAATATCTTGTAACTTGGTATATCTTCGCGTAATTACTAGCCTAAAAGTTACACTTAGCATAAAAATCTAATTATTACACAGCTATACATGCACTACAACATTTTCTATATAAATCATCCACGTAGTACTTAAGGACCTAAAAAGGAAAAATTATTTTTATAGCTTCTATGCTGGATGGCAATAATGCAGCTCAGGTCCATGGACCTTTACTTAGGACAACAGACTCAGCACAGTGGCCCCATATTTGTTCATGGCCCTACTTCCATGGTAAAGTGTTATTTAGGAGTTGCTCTCTAATTCCTTATTACATTGTATTTCCCCACTACCATTCTTATGAAGACAATGCTCTCATAATTAATTCTATTTTAGTTTTCAGGCAGTTTTCTAGAAAATTCCTTGTAAATTCACACCTACTAGCAGGTACAATATTGGATGTATTGTTTCTAGAAGGGCATAGCCTAGTTAACATTTTCATCAAAATACTGGAAAAGATGTATGTTATAATAAAAAATTAACCAAACATTAATATAATTAATTAAAACTTGCTAATAAGCAGTAATTACTTTGTAGAAATTCAGCTTATTGCCCTATACCACAGTGAATATGTGTATACATAGAGAAAAGCAAAAGCACACAGACACACGCTCAGTAGCATCTGGCTATCTTGTGCAGTGTTCTCACAGTACATGGATTCCTAAGCTGCCCTTCATTTGGGATACTGCTCATGGAATGTGGTTTGGTGACAGTTTCTAACTTCAGTTCTTTTATTTGTGGTATAAGCAATGAACTGACTGGCAGATCAACACTCGGCAACAGCAGAATCATATAAATAGGAAAACATGAGAGGGCAGAAATGCAAGGCACATTATGGCATGACAAAAAAGAGGAAGCCTTGAACAACAAGACATTTGTACTCACTTTTTTAATTTAAAAAATGCCTTCTTTTACTATGGATCATTTTCATGACAAGAGTGTTGTTCCTGTGACTAATGAGCCATCACTCTTTATAGCAAAAACCATAATGAATAAGAATTATCTAGTGAAGAGTGGGAACTAGGATTAAGACAAAAAAATGCACTTTTGTGATTAAAATCTATTTGAAATTTAGGCACTTAAATAAAAAATATGCTCAATGTCTTCACTCAACTGCTGTCTCCCTCTTTAAGGTGCCTGGAATTTGTAAACATTTCCTTCAATTTTTCACCTTCAACTTCTTCAAGAATAAGAAATTTTGGTCCTGAATATCATCCGTGACATGCTCAGAAGAGTTTCAGGCTTGACCGGTCAAAAGTGCCTGGCACTAGCTCATTCCTGACTGAATTGCATTTCTTTGTCTTACCACCTGATCAGTCTGCAGTTCCTGAAGCATGATTAACACACATATTTATAGGATTAAGTGCCTCCAAGAATGCAATGAGGACACTGTTTTCTTTTAAATATTGTATCTGGAGGAGAAAGCCTTTCTTTTATGGTGGAAGCTTAATGACTAGAGCTCATGTCTCCAATGTGAGATAATCTGCTTTAAATTTTTCCCTATAGGAATTCAAACCAATATTTTTGTCACCTTATAGAATAACCCAGTTGGGGTCCTTCTGCTGGGAAAAGGAAAGATTTGGCTAATGAAGACAGTCAGCAGTCATACCATCCTGTTATACAATGAAGAACTAGATGAGCCATTGTCATTACAGTCATACTCTGTCCTGCTAACCACCAGCCTATAGGTTTGAATAAGGTACATCCTCCATCTCTTCTACTGACATAATGCTCTTGTGGAGTAAATAGTTAAAAGATTGAGCGGGCTACAAAAAGAAGCAAAAGGAAGAATGCTGGTGATCAGGGAATTCATATGGGAAACTCAGGTTTTGGTCCCGATTTCAAGGCAGTTTCTGCATTTTAGCCACTGACTATTGACTGTTAAAAAATTATAAACAGATTTTGTAGCATGGAAAATTTCATTCTCAAAACAGATGCCTTAATCATTAGGCACTACCAAAAGTCACGTTCCTTCTTGCTACCACTGTTCAGTGAATCATAAATTATTTTCTGTATATTTTATTTCACAATTGTAGCTTCAGCATAAGAAATGGAGAATACTCCACCAGTACAGAACAGTCCTGTGATTACATTTTTAAAAACAGACTTCAGCAGCTAATTAATCTAATAATCACTAAAGAAAATATTTATATTACTTCTTTCTCAGTCATTTTAATGCCATGTAGTACTTAAATTAGTAGAATCCAATTACACTTCCAAATTACTTTTTGCAGAGAAGCTGCCAATTAAAAACTATCAGAGCTATAATCTATTTTGATAAAATTTCAGTTAATACATACATAACTTCATCACTTTTAAAAAAGAACAAGCACAGGAAAAGGTATAGGACAATTTAAAACATGGTTTACTACTACCATAAGTGGTAGTATCAGAATCAGTGACATTATCAGAATGAATCTAATATGGGTGGGAGCACAAAATAAGAAGTGAAGAGAGGAGAGTTTTCCTGAGTGCATGCTTCTGATCATACTGGGACTTCACAGTCAACATCTCAGAGTGTATCTGTGTCAGATTTTCTTTTAATGTCATTCATACAGTAATATAATCTGAAGCATCATTGCCAGTTACAATATATCTGGAGAACAAACTAACAGTATCTTCTTCACACTTTCCAACTGAGACATTTAGAATGTTTTATGAAAAAAATGATAGGTTTAGGTTGACAGCACCTTTGAAACTGATAAAAATATGATATTAACTTTACAGACAAATACAGAATGACAAATAGGTATTTGTTACTCCACCAAGATAGCAATAAATATTTTGTGATTAAGAAATCCAAAGTATTCCGTTTTCTAGTACTGAACTTAAGACACTTTCTTCCCAAAATTTCAGTACGTCCTCTGGCAATCAATAGCTGCTAAGCAAGGAAAAGGCTGAAAGTGATAGATGGACTTGAACATGACTAGCAGGAAAAAAGAACAAACCCAGAAGGACCAGGCCTTTATCAAGAAACTACGTGATTTACAAAAAGACAGAAAAATAGCCTGTGCCATTACTGTCATATGCAATCATTATGAATGAGCTCACTGATAGGTGGAATTTGACCAGATTAGCAGTAGAATTGCTGCTCCTTTGGCAGCAATAAATTTTGAAACAGTTAACAATGGGACAATAGAACAATGGAAGAGCAGAACAGTGGAAGGACAGAACAATGCACTAAGCCCTATGTGGTGTAAAGGTGCCTAAAGAAGGTTCCTTTCCTTATTCTACGTACAAAGATAGAATAGAATCAACCAAAATCCTACATCAGACCAAGAAACTTTCATACAATCACCCTCTTTGTTACACAGAGCAATTAAAAGTTAAACTACAATAACTTCTGCTTTGTTCTACACCCAAGTCATAGTTTTGAAGAGTAAGATAAATACTAATACAAACAATCTGTAAATATTTTCAAAAGAACAATAAAGACATTTCTGATAAGAAACAAGGAAATATGACTGTGGGATGCAGTCTGTACAAAAAATGATCTCAGGGTGAGATTTACTAGAATCTTAGCCATATTTATACCCTCAGATTCAAGCACAAGGAAATCACTTATGAAAACCTTTATGTTAGTTTATGTCTACACCGTAGCATGTAGTACTGTTCAAAAATACCCATGCTAATGCTGAATGAACTAGCATTGGTATTAAGCATAGCACAGACTTACTCCACTTGAGGTGGTGTGTCTCCACCATGTACAATTGTGCCAGACAGAGCACTGAGCTGACACAATAATAATGGCTTCAGCATCCACTGTAACTCACTAAGTGCTAGCTCGGATTTTGTCCATTTGGCACCACATTGTGCTAGAAAGAGGTACATTTTATTACTGTCACAGTAGGTAACAAATTCAAATATCTTAAAGCTTTGAAAATGACAATGGGTAGCCATATGAAAGGATCTTATACTGAGATATAAAGCTTTATATTACTTCACTTCTTCAGTGGTTCTGCTACTATCAGATGGATTGTTAGTGATTTATATGAAATCATTTAGTGATGCTGGTCCAATATTCAAATGCACTTATGAAGCATGTAGATGTATTTTGACTATATTGAAAAGGTTAAAAGCATCAGAACAAACTGTTAATTTGACAGGAGGCACTCCAGAAAGCAGACAAAAGAGTAAATAAACTGCAGTGATGAAATAAGCATGGAGAAACTTGCACAACCCCACACATTTTGAAAAACTTTTGGTATCCAGGGCTATTAAGTTGGTTCATTTTCTTGTTAATAATTTAACTAAATAAAATAGGAAAAAAAAAGTATTCATTTTCTAAAAAATTTTCCTATGCATCTTGATTATTACTGTAAATGCAATACACCTGCAACCTTACCTCAATTTACCTTAAATACCATTACAAGTTTGTATATGCTGTTATACAGGTATTAAATAGAGACGTGAATTCAACACTAGTAACCTTAGGACAAAAATAAAAGCATCAGAGTATTTTAAATATAGAAACAGTCTTACCTCTTTGCTTTCTTCCAGGTCTGACTCGCTGCTGAACTCCTCTGTATTTAAGTTTTCAAAATCTGATTCCCCGACAGCAATTGGCACTGTCACAGTGAGACTTGGGTTGTTTATGAATGACATGTAATCACTTTCATCAACAACATATTTTTCCACGCTGCTGCCTATGCCACTGGTAGTTCCATTCCCTTCTTTAAGATAGGCAAGGTTTTTACCTATTTCTACTATTGTGTGGTTGGAAATACAGCTGTCTTTTTTGTTGTTTAGGTCTTCAAGAGGTTTGATTTCATCTAAAACTTTCTGCTTTCTAACAAAGGCTTTTTGGATGAATTCACGCACTTTTCTCTTTACATAATCTATGCCTTTCTGAATCCTTGCCACAGCAATCTGTAGATTGTTCATTTCATTATCGTCGTCTGTAGCAGCAAGGTTGTCTGAACTAAATGAGCTCAGCAGCAAGGCCAAAAAGAGGTTGAGTACCTAAAAGACAGTAAGGAGAAAATATACCGGATGTCTTTTTTTTAAGTCATAAAAGTAATTCCGTTATGGGTTGTTCAATATGACATACTTTATATTTCACAGCTAGCACTTTATTTTAACCCACCTTCCTGCTATTCTTTCCAGCTCATAATCCCTGTCCCCCCATATTTTATTATAACTTGTCAAAAAAATTTTTAGCTTTGGGATTTGTCCTGGAAACAGTGTTGATAATACAGAGGTGTTTTTGTTATTGCTCAGAAGTGCTCACACAGAGTCAAGGCCTTTTCTGCTCCTCATACCACCCCACCAGCAAGTAGGTTGAGGGTGCACAAAAAGTTGTGAGGAGACACAGCTGACCCCAGCTGTCCAAAGGATATCCCATACCATATGACGTCATGCTCAGCATGTAAAGCTGGGGGAAGAAGAAGGAAGGGGGAGATGTTCAGAGTGATAGCACTTGTCTTCCCAAGTAACTGTCACATGTGATGAAGCCCTGCTTTCCTAGAAATGGCTGAACACCTGCCTGCCAGTGGGAAGTGGTGAATGAATTCCTTGTTTTGCTTTGGTTGTGCATGTGGCTTTTGCTTTACCTCTTAAACCGTCTATCTCAAGCCATGAGTTTTCTCACTTTTACCCTTTGATTTTTTTCCCCATTCCACCATGGTGGGAGTGAGCAAGCGGCTGGGTAGTGCTTAGATTGTTTAACTTGACTAATATAGGTAAAAATCTGAGCTGTTCCTTGACTTTCTCCTCCACACTGGAAGTAGCGCAGGTCTGCTCCTCAAAATGGAGAATGATGTATGGAGGCAGGATAGAACATGATGTAGTAATTTATGCAAGCTACATCCGCTGTAGTGTTCATGGGCAACGGGAATGGAGGCAGACTCCAGTCTTCTACAGTTCAACAGACCATAGCTTCAGTGTCTCTAATTCAGAATATAATAAACTTCTATATTTGTCAAGAATATATCAGTCTATTTTTGTTTTGAAACTAATTTCAGACTTTCTTTCATAACATTTTACAAACATAAAAGAGAAATTTGGACTACATGTGATTATGACAAATTATGTGCAGAACTGATTAAAAATCATATTTAAATTATATTTGTCAATTCTTCCTGTTCAAAGTTGCAGAATACTTTAGAAGGTATACCACAGGAGTCTCTCATTAGTCTGGTTAAACTTGGTATTTATGCCTGTGGATCAGCATATTTACAAAATTCATGGATGATACCAAAAAGTGAAGGGATGTTAGCACTCAACAAGAACTACAATTAGGCATAACCATGGTAAATTGGTGAAATGATTCAAAATCAATATGGCATTTAATTCTGAAGCACTAGTGTGGAAATGTTGGTTATAAAAAATGAAAAGTACATATACAGAAGGTGTGAAAACTGACAAGGTGGAAGCACTGCAGAAAAGGGCATATAGGCTGCATCAGAAAAGCAATACTGGTACAGAAATTTCGTGTGTCATTTGGGGATGTACCAGAAGGAATGCTGAGTGTAAGACATGGAAGTATTCCACATTATTTGGTACTTGTGTCTCTATCCAAAATGCTGCTTGGGAGGAATTCAGAGGCTAGTAGCAAAATGGATAAGTAGTTTAGAAATCATCACCTATGAGAAAGAATTGAACAGCTAGGCTTATATTGTTTCAGAAAAAGACTGAAAGTGGAAACAGTAAACCTTTTAAGTATTATAAATGATGTCATGAAGACCAACTGTTTTCCATCACTATTGAGACCAGTCAGTTCAATTGGCTGTAAAAGGTGATTTAAGTTAGATGTTTTTTTAAAAGGCATTTTTAACTATAAGCATAATTCAGCACTCATCTTACTAAAGGAGTTATAAACTTACTGAAGATTTAAAAGAAAACATAGACAAACAGTTTTCATAAATGATCAAGGTATATTTGAACCTGGTTTAGAGAAAGGGAAAATGAATTACATCATCTCCTGAAGTCTTTCTCCAGTCTTCATCTCCGATTTCTAAATCATGAAAAATAGGAAATATGTTCTAGTAGTTTGAAAAAATCCCCACTGATTACATACCACTAGGTTTCCAATCACCATGACCATCATGAAGACCGTAAGGCACATAGTTTGGCCTGCAACCTCCATGCAGTCCCACATCGTTTCTATCCATTCTCCACACAGCACTCGAAACACAATCAAGAAAGAATGGAAAAAGTCATGCATGTGCCAGCGTGGAAGTTCGCAGTCGCTAGAGATCTTGCAGACACATTCCTTGTAGCTTTTCCCAAACAGCTGCATTCCAACCACAGCGAAAATGAACACAATGATGGCCAGCACCAGGGTCAGATTCCCCAGAGCCCCCACTGAGTTGCCAATAATCTTAATCAGCATATTTAGAGTTGGCCAAGATTTTGCCAATTTGAAAACTCGAAGCTGCAAAACAGAAGAACAGTATACAGTTATTCATGTTATTAATTGTAATGAAATTATTGTTACACATTTCACATACCAGTTACCATGTTTCTAAATCATGTCTTACGTAGCCTTTAGAAAGTTCAGTTACAAAATTTATGTTTCCAGTTCTTTGTACAATACTAGACATCAGCAGTCTTAAGTCCTGATTCAAGTCATAAAAAAATAAAAAATACTATGTCTATGCTCATTTCAATTACATTGCAATCATTGCAAGGTCTCCAATTCAGACTTTGCCTCTTTTGGTGACTTCAGATATCTATAAACAAGTTGTACTTGTTGGACAAGTTGGACAAACCAGTGTTTTTCCTTTAATTAACTCTAAGAAATATTACTAAAAATAAATGAGCACACATGAAATGTGATCGGTTTAACAGGATTGTAAGTGTATAGACACTTCCACATCTCTCATTTTAACTGGCAGAGAGATGGAAGAAATGGTTTTCCTAGAAAGAGAAACAAGCAGAGTTGTTAATGACAGGTATACAAGTTACTCACAAGTATCGTTAACAATATCTTTTCTGTCATTTAAAATAAGCATAATGTCTCTTACAAAGTTTGACATACAACATTGAGAAAAACTGACACAGGAAAGTGCTAAAGTACAACATGAAACAGACGAAATAATTTGGAAAGATACAGCAAGTGTTCAGACACTTGAAAGAAGAGAGTACTAAAAGGAATCTAAATTTAAATATTATTTCATGGGATGAGACATAAATAAAATATATAGATGTGAAGTTAAAAACAGAAGTCTATTATTACTGAAGGAGAAGTCAATCCAGACAGATATTAGATTTTAGGCAAAAAACAATATAATGCTATACAGAGAACCAGCAAAGGGATTAATTTAAACCTCCTCTTTTTTTAAAGGGAGTTTATTTAACTTTAAATAAACATTAAATATTTTTTTCTTTATTTATGGCAAAAGTTCAGCTTGATGACTAGGAACTCTAGCTTCACGTCTCTTACTGTGTAGGTCTTTTCAGAAGAGAATTTGAACATCAGCTTGCATGCTAGCCTAGTCTTCAGCAAGACCAAGGTTTTTCAAGTTCCTATTCATGACAGAGCTATCTAATAACAGACAGAGATACTGTAGTGACTTTCAAACAGAAAACCTGTTAGACAGCAGATAGACCCTTGCAGAGGATGGTAAGAAGGCGTGATGGTAAGAAGGGTGATGAAAAATCCCTATCCAAAGAAAAATCTTAACACTACTCTCTTCTAAAACTAACCTTGTAAGCAAGCTAGTAATGGAAGTCTATCAGCTAAAGCTGTCAGTAAACTTTTTTTAACTAATCCATTATTTACTAAGTGATTTACTAATCTTCAGTCATAGGTAGTGAGGGCCTGTAGCTCTTGCATTTTTTATTCCCTCACCTAGGGAGAAAAATACTCTAAGAGATACTACTGTTAAAAAAAGTTAATCCTTAAAGCACAGTCACTGCAAGAACAGAATTGATGTTGACAATGTCTTGAAGAAGAAACAGATGTTACTAAGTTAATATGTAAAACAAACTTGACATAATACATGCCATCTAGTGGGTATGCAATTTAGTATTTTCTAAGTTCTTATGAAAAGATCATCTGTTTTAGCCGAATATATAATGTACAAATGAAAAATGCACCACATACATGCACAAATACAAAAATATAACATAGAAACATAGTTTATTTAGCATATTTACCAATCGGAATGATCGAAGGACAGATAATCCCTCTACATTTGCAAGGCCAAGCTCCATTAAACTAAGACTCACAATAAAACCATCAAAAATATTCCAGCCCTCTTGGAAATAATAATAAGGATCCATGGCAATTATCTTGAGAAACATTTCTGCTGTGAAAATTCCAGTAAACACCTGCAAGGAAAATACACTTTCTTACTCAAGTTTAATGAGAAAATATTCAAAAAATAAAACTAACAGTATCAACTTTGGTAAATTATATCTTCAGCATGCAATTAATGATAAATCTGAATAGCTTCTCTATATTGCCATACATTGGGGTTAGGAATTATCTGCCATGCTTACTGGGTCTTCCCCCTCTACAATTCCCTGAACACCCAGGACCTCAGAAGGTGTGGGAATGGAACTGAAAGTTCTTATGGTCCATCCAAGAAAAAAATTTAGATAAATTCATTTAACCAGCTTCAATGATGGAAGCTGAAGGTTCTAAAAATCAAAATGCATATTGACTCAATGAATCTTACTATCTTTTTCTCCATAAAGCGAGTGGTGAAATCCACAAATGTCAACAAAGAAGGATTCAGTACAGCTTAAATTTAAATTTAACTATCTAATGATCGAATCTAAACTATCTAAACTAGCTATCTAATCTAACTTTAACTATTTAAATTTAACTATTATTTAAATTTAAATTCAACTATCCCAAGCCTATAAATATCTAGTCAACATTTTCTTTTAAATATATGCACAAGGTCACAGAAGAATAATTTAAGAAAAATGCATTTCACATACATGGCACATCATGAAAGACTTACAAGGTTTCCTACTGAAAGCACACCACTAAACTGTTCTGTCATTGGATAGTGCTCCATGGCCATGAACAGCGTGTTTAGTACAATGCAGATAGTAATGGCCAGATCAACAAACGGGTCCATCACAATTAAATTTACAATATGTTTGACTTTCAGCCAGGGAGTACAGCAGTCCCAAATCAAGCAAGTGTTAGCAAATTTATACCAGCATGGTGGGCATTTCTGTCTGGATTCTTCCAGTTCTAGAAAGAAAAACGAAAATAACATTTTAAACATATTTCTCTGTTCCAGTATCACCTGGGTATTTCCTTGAGGCCTAACTGCTGTTTTCCATAGTACTGTTGATAAACTGTGTTGATAATGTAGACCTTTTGAAACCAAGGCCACTGTCAGTCAAAAGAAATTACCATTAAAAATAATCTGTCCCACTATGTTTTAAATGCAATGTGTGCTCACAGCCCAGAAAGCCAACTGTGTCCTGGGCTGCATCAAGAGAAGTGTGACCAGCAGGTCCAGGGAGGGGATTCTCCTCCTCTATTACACTCTTGTGAGACCCCACCTGAGCACTGTGTCCAGCTCTGGGGGCCCCAACATAAGAAGGACATGGATCTGCTTGAGCAGGTCCAGAGGAGGCCACAAAGATGATCAGGGGGCTGGAGCACCTCCCCTGTGAGGACAGGCTGAGAGAGTTGGGGTTGTTCAGCCTGGAGAAGAGAAGGCTCCGGGGAGACCTTATAGTGACCTTCCAGTACTTAAAGGGGGCTACAGAAAAGATGGGGAGGGACTCTTCATCAGGGAGTATAGTCATAGGACAAGGGGTAACGGTTTTAAACTGAAAGAGGGTAGATTTAGATTAGATATAGGGAAGAAATTCTTTACTGTGAAGATGGAGAGACACTGGAACAGGTTGCCCAGAGAAGCTGTGGCTGCCCCCTCCCTGGCAGTGTTCAAGACCAGGTTGGATGGGGCTTTGAGCAACCTGGTCTAGTGGAAGGTGTCCCTGCCCATGGCAGGGGGTTGGAACTAGATGATCTTGAAGGTCCCTTCCAACCCAAACCATTCTATGATTCTATACATAGAATGAATAAAATATTTAAAAGTTTCCTCATGAAAGATAAACATTTAGAACAAACCTGAAATCAGACAACTATTTAGACAGTGTTACAGTCCACATGTGCAAAACTGCTCATTATTACCTTCCTATCTGCTATTTTGGGCATAGTCATTTAAGTCTCAAAGTAATGTTTTGCCCTTTCTTACAAATAGTTGCTTAATTCTATGATTCAGATTCATTGCATTTATCCTTACAGAAAGAATAAGGTGATCCTTTGTGAAACAGCATGTCAGTTGAATTGGTAGAAGGGGATTTTTCTACTGCTAGAAGCATAGCCATTTCAGTAACCTACAAAGAGCTTTTACCCCAAAACATAACTTCTCTAGAGAAACACTGCATTGATCAATTTCTTTCTGCTTGCGTTTAACTTGGAAGTTTGCTGCTTCAACCTCAAACCTATTAGTATGTTGAAAGCTTGACAGCTTTTCCAATATATCAGTCCATCTTTTAAAAAAAATACTACCTCTATATACAAAACTGATCTTGCCTGTACCCTTTAGGCTGAAATAGCTGCCTTAGAACATCACTACTACTTAATGTAACATATATTTAATAGCACTTTATGGCATTGTCATACAAAAATTCTGTGTAACATACCTTCCATTGTGTTTGTAAGCATGCTGGCTATACTCATTGCTCTTTGCCTTGCACTAGGATCTGTTAGGTAGTCCATAGGAACATGATAAGAACTAGACCGTCTCTTTCTTAAGTCAGTTTCTGTAGTAGTGCCCTGAAAATAAAACACTGATAAAATAGCCTATTGATTGTTCATTTAATAAGAATAACACTGTAAATTATTATAGAAGTATAAAGATTTAAAACACTCTGCTGTCCTGCACCATGCTCCATTTATGTCATGGTTTTGCAATAGACTAATGTATGCCTAACTGTATATAGCAAATAGTTGAATACATCAGTAGGATTGCTCTTGTGTTTTAAGTATTTTGCTGGAACAGGGCTGAGACATTAAAACAGATTTTAGACTATAAACAGTTTTTAGACTATAAAAAGTTCCACAATGCTTGCAATGAGCTCTGCCATAAATATCTTTCTAATTAGGCAGTGAAGTCTTTTTCTAAACATGAAAATGCACAGCCCACACAGCTAGCAGTAAAAGTACAAAGAGTAAGTGTATTTTCTTAAGATAACTCTTAATTTAGAATAAATTATCAATTTTCTAGCACACGCGTTCAAACAAAATTAAAGAAAAAATATTTAATAATGTTGACATCTCCAAAAAAACTGACTAGAAAAATTAACTGTGTTACAGGAACACTATCACAAGCCATGTAAGTTGCACTATCAGTGTTACATCAAATGTTTCATATATAGTCAGCAGGAAGTTAAATACTCATTTAATATATTCCATTAAGTAAATATAATTTTTTTTTCATTTTGATATCCTGCCTGATATACAAAGACAGAACCTTCCAGTTAAGTCTTCAGTTAGCATAATGAGTCAACGGGTGTAAGAGTACACATACTAAATTTATTCAATGGTTTACTATGCTATTCTGTTAATTTCCAGTAAATTAGCATATATTTTCACAATATTTAGTTAATGAGAGGTAAACAATTTCAGTTTCTGCTTTAGCTTATAATATATGAATATAGGAATATATGAAAGGAGCATTCACAGCTTGGCCAGAAAGGGAATCATTCCCAAGTGACTAAAGTTTGTAGAAACAGTAGCTGATCACAGAGGGAGAGGACATCATGCCTGAACTATTGCAGACTTCCTTACATTGCTAGCAGTGGCTGCTTTATCAATCATCACCTCTGGAAGAAGCTGTCCAGTAGGTGACATCAGAGCTGGCGGCCCACCGACTAAAGAAACTACTCCATTGCAATCCACAGTGCTGTGCATCTTCCCATTTGCTGGAAGTGGAGGTACTGTCCTGGATGACCTACTGGCCTGACTAATGTTACTGTTGCGCCGTTCACCATGTCTATGAGGAACAAAGAGAGAATCTCTTCTGCTCTCATTGTCTTCAAAAGTGCTGTGCTCATCATCAGCAAAGTCATTTTCTGATCCTACATCCTTTGCTCGACCTCTGAAGCTGAAAAGACTTGTTCTGCTATTGCGCCTTGGGGAAAACAGGGAGCCGCGAATGCTCAGCAAAGACTGTAGGCAAATAAAAACAATGATTATCATATGAAAATCCTTTTAAATATAATGTTTTCATACAGAGGAAAAAAACCACAGTGTTAATATGTCTTAAAGGATAAGGTCATCTACAAAGAAATGAACTGCTACAGCCCACCCCTAATACACTCCCTTTTGGGTAGTAAACAAAGAGCACATAAGCGACAGACAAAGACTAGTTATCTTACTACTTTGGATATATTAAAACAATTGGTTTAATTAAAAGAAACTGCTTGACAGAATTGTTTCCTCTGCCATTCTGCCTGTTTTATTACCAACTGTTCACAAACTGAGTAAGCACATTAGACACTATTTACCCCAGGTTTGCATTAGTCTGACAGGCTGAGTAAATAAAATTTTAGGCAAATTTCTGTGACTCAGTCTGCACACAGAGGTAGCTCCCAAATACTGCGTAGTTTAAAAAACATGCATATTTTTTCAGATACTAGTCAAGTAAGCCACAATAAGGTTTTTATTTCTTTTTTAAAGTCTTAGCTATCCTGAATATGCAAAGATATGCCTGTAATTTTGTATGAACAATCTCACTAATCTTCAGCAGTTTACTCATGTGAGTAAATGTTCTGCTATGGGAAGATCTTTTCAGGATCAGAATCAAAATATGCTCTAATCTTGAAAATAAATATACATGTTTTAACTGTAATTCATATCAGTGATTCTCTTGATTATCATTAGCACATGATTTCACACAAGATCTCTATGAACAGCAGAGATGATACATAACAAAGCAGTGTCTTTGTTTCTTTTCTGCAACTTATCTTTATGGACCAGAGCCCCATTGTTCTAGGTACTGCAAAATGCAGAAAAGGCACTCTGCTAAGAACTTATCATCTAAGTGAAAAACAACAGATGGATACAAAAAGAGAGGGAATACAAGGAGGCAAAATTGATGGGTATGATAAATAGTGGTCTTAGCTCACCTGAAGTCACTTCCCTGCCAAGCTTTCTGTAGGCAGCATGGTAAAAGAGAGTTTTAAAGAGGGAATTGAGGAAAGCAATGAAGTGTTCTGTGGAAACTCATGGGAGCTTCTTCCAAGCATGAGGGGCAGCATACCAGAAAGAGCTCAAAGAAACTAGTTTGAAAATTTAACAGGACGTTATGGATGCTGGCACGGGTCAGTCAAAGATGGGACTTGAGTTGTTTACTGTGAGTAGACAAGGTGGGTTGAGAGGAACTTTAGGCACAGTATGTTTTATGTTATTAAAAAAATATCTTTAGATAGATACGTTTACTAGCAGATCAGGTAAAAGCAATGAGATAGGTTAGTGCTCTTTGTAACAATATTCTTGATGAATACAGCAGTAACTGGGACATGGAAAGAGGTCCAAGTTAAAAATGATTCAGAGTTGTGGGTCCAGAGTAGAATTTAAAAAACAAACAAACAAACGAAAAAAAAAAGAGTGAGAAGGGAACTAACAAAAGGCCTTGTGAAAATCCCTTATAAACTGTCAAAGGGGTAAAAGGATCTTCTAAAGCACAACTAAACCAGGAGAATTGAGAGGAGACAAAATCATGAATGTTAGGAAGAATAAGTTTTCAAGAAGAACATAATGGTCAGTTACATTGAAGGCAAGTGAAATGGCAAGGAAAATGTCAAAGATGAGATATAAACCTGAGTTTTGTCTGGGAACAGGTTACTGAAAACTGGTGAGTGGAATTTCTGTTAAGTGGCTAGAACCCAGAGTGAAAAGGAACTAGGGCTGGAAAACCAGAGGGGAGGGGATTGCTAGACTGTCATAGTAAACAGCGGTAAATGAACCTGAAGATGAAAAAGTAAGAGAATCAGGTTGTATGAGGAATGCTTCATTTCTTACAAGATGGATGAACTGAACTGCAGTTGAATAAGGCTGCAGTTTGAATGAAGACACAAGCAAGAATATGCACCTAAGGGATCAAGATGGGTCTTCAACATGAAGTTGAAGTCAATGGATATAGGTGTGAAAATTTGTATAAGAAACAGAATGCATCATGAACTAACTAAATTCAGCAATGAAGTTTTACAGAGATCAGACAGTTAACAACATAAAACAGACCAAGGAGGGGAAAAAAAAGAGGAGTGAGTATTATTAAAAAAGGAAGTATGTTAAGAAGTGGAAAGAGGAGTTAACTGGGCAGAAATAGGAAGCTAGAAACATTATATTCCCACCACAGTCTGATCTAAGGAGGACAGTCCTTAATAAGAAAATATTGGATGAAGAGGTCTGAGCTTCTTTGAGAATGGGAGCTGGAGAATGTGATACATGAAAGAGAATATGAATGCTCATGATCTATTTAGGGATGAAACAGGCTTTCCAGAGACAGTAACAGAAGAGTATTAAAAAGGAAGGGATGAGTTTAGAAGTAGTGACTTAAAAGAGGGAGAAAGTCATAAAGACCAGGGAGAATCGAGAAGGTGGGGATAAAAGGAAGAAGCATATTGAGGCACACAAAGGGGCAGAAAAAGGACAGAATGGATGTGAGATATGGACTTGAAGTGCTGAGGCAAGAGTTGGAGGTGGGCAAATGAAGAGGAGGTCTGAAAACTGTGGAAGAGATAACATAACAAAACTATCAAATGAAATAAATGTCTGGATGGGAGATGCAGATGGCACTCTGAGTCACTGGTGTTTCAATGTAAGAGAACACATGCAAGGACACATTGCCACACATATTTCCACCTTCTTTAAGATAACACAATTAATGGTCTCACATAAATTAATTTGTCAAATTTCACATGAACATTTATGCAATTTCTACTAGGTATTTTGCATCCCAAATTTTAGTACTTTTCTCATTCAAAACATGAAATTCCTTTGTGTGTGCACCAAATTTTGAAGCCACTGATCACGCTGAATACATCCATCTTGACGGGGAGGTAGGTCTGTTTTCATTAAGAAACTTGAAATACAACTAACTTTAATTAAGACACATTATTTTGATTTTTCACACATAAATTCAGAATAAACCCAAAATCTCACAAAGTTTTACAGTTTCATCTTTGGCTGCAAGTATTAACTTGGTCATACTTTGATTTAAGATATTAAAGAATCTGTGGTATCTTTTGCAAGAATTGACCGAACTCCTTTACAGGGTTTTGTTTATATGATGAGTAGACAACAAAGGTGTTTAAGATGTAATAATACTATGGTACCTGGTGTGGGGAAGAGAATCTCTTTTCATATGTCAGTCTATTCCCCTCAATGGAAAATCGGAAACCTTTCCTTTTGATGCTGTCCTCTGATTCAGATTTGTGAAATTCTTCCCCATCCTTCTCCTCGCCTTCTGATTGTTCTTTTTGCTTTTTTTTCTTTCTTCTATTCCTCCTCTCTTTAGCACTCTTTGAGCTTAGTTTTGATGCTTCAGAAGAACTTTCGGAGAATCCACCTATTCCACCTACTCCACTATAATCTCTTGAGTCAGCTGCTGCAGCTGCTGCTGCTGCCTATATGTACAAGCACATATGCAATTTACAACATTTATACAAACACGCACCACTCACTATTTTAAATTTATTGCCATTCTTAAAAAAATAATGATTTTGAAATAAAAGCAATGATCCCACTTCACTGAGCCCAGCACATCATAAGAAGTATAATTTGCAAAATACCACAGGAACCATAATTCACCACTGCTCCATAAACCAGAAGTTAGAGAAGCCCAAGGGAAAATTGTGCTGTCAGAGAACCAAGTTAATGAGCATCTGGTTTAGACTGGAGCAATATGTTGCAATGAATTTTTCACCTGAAATACTATGTAAAAGGAAGGAATCAAGGCTCAAACAACAGGAAAAATTCCTATTAACAGGAAGCATCACTTTCTTACAGCATTTTGCTGGATTTTGAATACTCTCTAGTCTATTAAAGATCTGGTGTAATATTGTTTATCTCAGTTTTGCAAATCATAATCAGAGCTTTAAGTTAAACTGCAGGCTATTAGAGACGTGTTGCTCTTTGAAATTTCAAACATTTGTGGAACATTTAATTAACATTTATTTACAAGTTGTGGTAAAAAAAACAGGTAACAACTAACCAAACACAAAAACCCATCCTATTGCTGACTTTAGTTGTGTGCTTACATGGAAGACATAGTTCAACATACTGCTCTATGTGGCCACATGTGAAGCAGGTGGTATCAATTATCTTATTAAAGATTTCAGAGTCTTCAAAAAATGAAAGGGAATTTCAAAGCAGTATGTAATCAAGAAGTCTGTACCACAGAAGCCTTTTCTCTAGTTTCTCCACTTCCAGTTTTCTTTAAAACTGGAACACTATGGCTTTCTGCTGTGAGAGCTGGGGAAGTAGAAAAAGCCAAATGCTGCTGAAGCAAAATATTTCTCCCACAGCACCTACAATAGTTTTGCTTCTGTTACTTAAATAAGCAGAATTCCTGGGAGTTTTCTTCCCACATCTCCATTTCACAGAATCACAGAATGGTTGAGGTTGGAAAGGAACCTCTGGAGGTCGTCATGTCCAACTCCCCAGCCCAGAAAGGGTCACCTAAAGTAGGTTGCCCAGCACCATATCCACATGGCTTTTGATTATCTCCAAGGATGGTTATTCACAAGCACTCTGAGCAACTTGTTCAAGTGCTCAGGGAAAAAGTTAATTTCCATCTCCAATTTGAAAATCCAGTATTTTAGCTTATTGGTTATAATTCCTGTCACAAATTAACAGGTTTACTCAAGCTAGCAGAAACAGTGCAATGGAAAACATTAAAGATTGCAAAACGAAGGAATTTATAAGACTGAAGGTAATATATTGTTAGCAGTAGGGAAGTAAAAGTATTCTCATATGTGGACATAAAGCATCTGATGACAATCATGAATGGAAGAAGGAATTCTACTTTACAGGGATACCTGAGCTTCTTCCTGTTGCTTTTTCAGTTGTTCCAGCATTTGCTGAAATTCTGCTTCTTTCTGTTCTGCTTCTTCCATGGTTGCTTGATTCTGCTCTTCATAGGCCATGGCAACCACAGCCAGGATCAAGTTAATCAGGTAGAAAGAACCCAGGAAAATGACCAAAACAAAAAATATCATGTATGTTTTCCCAGCAGC
This sequence comes from Strix uralensis, assembly GCF_047716275.1. Taxonomy (NCBI): domain Eukaryota; kingdom Metazoa; phylum Chordata; class Aves; order Strigiformes; family Strigidae; genus Strix; species Strix uralensis. Next base: position 24,921,466 of record NC_133977.1, read on the forward strand.
ACGCAGTGTCTGCAGAAAAAGAGATAATACACATTTTTAGCAGACTTTCAAATACTGTTGCATAATATGGTAGCATCTGTGTTATAATCTAGAAATACATTATAAGATCGCTTTGTGTTAGCACAAGATTATTTAGTTACTTTTTCCATATACAGATAGTATTATATCCTGGCTACATGTGCAAAAATCCAAGTTTTGTATCTACTATGGTCAAGGTAAATACGATTCTGTAGCTTGAATACTTAGAATTTCTACCAATGATAATCTGTAGTAGCAGTTGCTGCCCCCACTATACGTCTGTAGTATAGCCTTTAAATCTAACAGTAGTGGGGCCACTAACCAGCATCTTACCTTGTCTCATCAGTCCCAAACTACAATGCCACAAAGACAGTGCAGTATAAAAAATGTCATGCTGCACAACATCACTGTCCTTCAGGTTAAGGATATGTGCAGTTCAGGGACAAGATGTAACCTTTTCAAAGACAATATATTTGTACTAGACTGCAAATCAATTTAACTAGCATCTATTTACAGCATGTTTGGGTAAGAACTTTAACAACTTAAGTTCATTTACTCATTTGTGAAAAGAAAGAATAATGTTTAACCACCTCATAAAATAGCAGCTATTTCTTATTATGTATTTGAGTAGCACATGGGAACCTAAATCACGAACAAGGCCCTATTGCTTTAGACACCTTACATATATGAAATAAAAGATGATTTCTGTCCCAAAGGCCTTAGGGACACGTGAATGAAAATAACTATGCAAGTACTATGCAGTAATGGTATTGGTGATGGTGCTGTTTATTTTAATAAGTCCTCACCAGCTGGTAAAGATTCTCCCAAAAGTCCTGAGTCATCAATCGAAACAGTGACAAGAATGCCCAACTGAATGTATCAAAACTTGTGTAGCCATAGTTGGGGTTTCTACCAGCTTTCACACATATATATCCTTCTGGACATTGACTACAAAAGAAGAGGAAATGCTATTTTTAACAACTACTCTAAATTACGATATGCTATAGTAAATCACAAAATTGTTCAGGAGTACCAGTTGCTAATGAAATTATGAACAAGTAAAATTTTATTCTACATACCTAAGATAAAAATACATATCGGTTTTCAATTTTTAATTCAATTTCCTAATGATATTTCAATGCTTTAATAATATAACTGTTAGTAATCTACCCTTCCCCACAATTTGTCATATCAATACATCTCCATCAGGACAAGAAAAGAATGTAAACTAGCATGGCTGATGATAAACAGTTGTTAGCAAGCTGGCAGCAACATTTATGCACATAGCATTTATGTGGTTACCTTTACAAAATTAGCCTAAGATGCTGACGAAAGCACCTGTGTAAATTCAAATCACATAGATGGTTATATTTAGGTATAGCTTCAATGGCAAAACATCAGTAATTTGCAACTCTATGGTACAGTTGATACTAAAGTTGACTGCGTGACCTATTCTAAGTAGCTAATTCTTTTTTTTTGATGCATAATGAAAAATTATGACCGTTTTCTTACCCTGCATCAGAGCTATTGCCACACAGCAGAGCATCATTTTGTCCTTCCAAGAAGTAGAAATGATCTGTTTTCAAAAAAAATAAATTAAAAAGGTGATGAGAAAGACATCATTTATATCTAATGGAAACTGAGCAATGATACAGACTTACACTTTAAAGAAGTAAGCAGAGCTAACAAACAGTTTAACTGCAATATATAATAAATAGGAATGAAAAAAGCATGGAAAATACTGTTTTGACAGCAAAATTACTTTCTATAGAGTCTTGAAGTTGGCCTTTCTTTAGAAAATAGAAAGGTAGTTGTACAGATAATTCTCAGTAACCTACCCAAATGAACAGGATACAATGGGTGGAATACCAAATTGTGTATGTCAGCAAATGAGTGAACAAATACCAGGAAACCGAGACAAAGAATGAGGGTGATTCCCTGCCTTTGTTCATGCATTTAGATATATACCATTTAGTGTTATTCATTTATAATTATTCTTTACATACTATTTTATCCAAATATTACTTGAAAGAGTACTGACATTTTTGCAGCATGAAAACATAACCCAAAATGCACAAGAAATTGCTAACTGGATCTTGACTTGAGCAGCTGAGGGAGAAACCAAGGTTTTATTGTACATTACAAAAAATGACTATACAGAATTCTGTATCAGAGGAATGTACTTGAAGTATCTACATTTATTTTGTTAATAGGCTAACTATTAAAATGAGGTAAAATAAAATTTGAAGAGATTGAAGTCTTAAAAGCCCCCAGCACATTCTTTTCGTTTCTTTGTTCTGCTTTGAGGCAGAAAGTGAAAACCAGTTTGCAATCAATTCCTAGTTTAGGATTCTTATGGTAAAATGGGAATCTCTAGTGGAGATTTTTGGGTCAGGTGGCATATTAAACTAAAGTTGCCAAAATTAGGTATGTTCTGGCTGTTCCCAGGAAGCAGATGGTTCCTTGAGATTCACTGCCAGCTGGCATGGACTAGCTTAGCTGGCATGAACTAACCGAGGGCTAATGCTAAAGAGACAAGCAGGGAATTGCAACCAGTTCCTATTGACTGCTTCTACTCTGTCACCACCAGTATACGACAGAGACAGCATAAAATCTGCTTATTTTAAAAAGAGAGAGAGATATTATGTGCATAACTTATGCATCTGCAATCTATTCTCAGATATCAGATAAGAAACCAGCGGATTTTCAGACATTCCGGTGCTCACATAGTCACGCCCTGTGAGAGCTCTAACCCTTACTTAAAAAGCTTAAAAAGTTTAAAGATGCAGATAGGCTCCAAGCTGGATTTTCAAAATAGTCTATGGGCCTAATTCACATTCTTGTGTGGCACAGCTGCTCCTCTGGTAAGCAGAGGATCCAGTTAAACCGTCCAGTCAGCTCAACTCTCAGCCCACTATTCTGGAACACATTTAAATAATAAATTTTTCAATACAAAGATGATAAAGTAATAAAAATAATCTATATGAGTTTATAAAAAAATATGCCATATATGAAACTATCTCCTGTCAACTTAATAACAGGGCAACAGTCATGTGTACAAGTAATGTGTGACACTTTCATAAGTAAATTAAGGAGATATGTTCTGGCTGGGATCCTCAGAAAATACTTGAAAAAAGATTCTCAGAGAGCAGTCACCAGTGGCCCAATAGTCAATTCATAAGGGCGTCTTTCTGAAGATCCTCCAGGAATCTGTGCCATACACGGTTTTCATAAGAAGTTTCATTACCAACTCAAGATATGAAATAATAGAAAAAATGCATCAAGTATTCTGAAGACATCAAGCTAGGAGAGAAGATGACTGAAATTTAGAATGACCTTTACAAACTGACAAGCTGGTCCAAAAGCAATTGGATTTACTTCAACAGAGACAAGTGGAAAATGCTACAGTTGACAAGGCAAAATCAAATACGTAAATGCAAAATAGACAGGATCTAGCCACAGCCACTGCTGTACAAAAAGATGCAATGACTGTCACGAACTGCAAGTTGACTGTGAATCAACAATACAGTGCTGATATAAAAATGATGTAGTTTTGATATGCGTTAATAGGAATGTTGCATATATGGCATGAGGTAATTACTTCTTATTTCTACCTTTATTATAGGAGTAAGAACCAGATTTGAGCATCTCATTAAAAAAAAAAACAAAACCAAAACAAACAAAAGCCATAACAAAAAAAAACGAAAAACCAAAATCCCAGATTAACTGGAAAGAGTCCAAAAAAGAAAAAATGTGAAAATAGGTGTAGAAAATGCAAAACAGAAAACAGGATTGCTTAGTTTAGAAAAGACCAGAAATAAAGAAGATACCAATTTTAAAGTATCATAAAGACTAATACAAAATAGTCCATGATTATCTTATTTCTAAATCCACAGGAGAAGTAGTAATATATTCAATCTGAAATTAGGAAAATTTAGGTCAGATATTTAGAAAAAACCTTCTGTTTGTGTGATGTAGTACCAGAAGCAGCTAAAGGGGAATGGAATGGAATCTGTACTTCAGATGTTTGTAAGAAAAGTTTATCATGCAAAATATTCTCCAAGGTGACATTTCTATGATACTACAAGCATGCTGAGACGGTAAGTACATTAAAAGATTATAAGGCAATGAGACTTGGATCCAAAAGCATTTAGCTGTTAAACTGAGGTTTCCTAACTTTCAGTGATGCAGGCATCAGTTACAACATTTATACAGACTTTATAAAATACTAAGATTATGCCTAATTACAAAGTTAAAACCCTAAATACACTAAAAAAATAAGAGGGACTGAACAGATAAATAGGAGAGACTGAAGCTATTTACCATAATGAAAGACACAATAGCAATCTACTATAGATATGTTCAGAGTTGTTCTATCTGAACTTTAAAACAATCTTTAACACAGTAGTGACATTAACTACCTAAAAGGGTGAAAATACTGTAGTATGAAGTACAAAGGAGACCAAAATGCTACTTTCTTGATTTTCCACAGATAAGAAACATTTTAAAAGATACACAATCTGGAATCTAGTTCTTATTTTGCTAGAATAAGAAGCATGGAATAAATCACCAATACTCTTATAAAGGCATGTCTCTGCTGTGAAAGGGATTGTGGTGTAGAGACACTCACCAAGTTCCAGAAGAAACAATGCAGCTGCATTTACGTGCCATGGCAGGATTCATGAGCTAACGGATGTTCAAATGTGGATTTATGATATTGGGCATTATCTTGCACTAATGTAGCTATAAGATTTCAGATCCCATATTAGGACTGTCACACTATTTCAGGAGGCTTGAAGCTAGCACAGAAATCTCAGCTTTGGGCGGCAATGTGGATTTACTCTAGAAGTCATATTCAGTAAAAGGTAAAAAGATATTTTGGTACCCAGTACAATATTATAAGTATGTCAAACTACATTATGACTGTTCTTTTATTTACTACACAAAATGAGTGCTTTTATGTCTCTTGGCCAGATTACACCATTTTAAATACAATGGAAAGATACTGATGCTTTGTATCTGTTTAAAAAAACTCTAGAAAATCAATGCAGTAATGATATAATTAACTCTTACTTCTGTCTTCGATGTACTCATCCCAGTTAAATGTTGTCATTGTTGTATTAATAAATGTACCATTTTCACCTATAGAGCTATTAAAGTAGGAAATAACAGTTGTTTCAAAAGTAGAATTGTCTGGAGGCCACTGCAGGCATTTATTCCTCAAGTTGCCCATGAACAGCTGCAGCCCTATTAGTGCAAATACACTCAGACAAAACACAGTCAGGATCATTACGTCCGAGAGCTTCTTCACAGACTGAATTAGGGCTCCCACGATAGTCTTCAAGCCTGCAAAGACAAAAGATTTTTATTATGATGTTAAACAGATACTAAACACACAAAAAATCATGTGATTTTTCCTGACAAGATAAAGATTTCATGCAAAATGGCAACTAAATGAGTCTAATATTTGTGATACAATAATTTTCATGAAAAGCCTTATTATTTGTGAAGATGAATGAAAAGCTGTAAGTTTATGCTTATTTTATAGTGTACAGAAATAAAAAGTAGATAATACCAAACACATTGTTTATGCCAAAACAAGTGATTTTATTATTCATGCTATATCTCAACCCTACATAGTAAAGCATCGTTTGCTTTTGCTGATGCTTCTTGCCCAAACCTTTCATATATGAACCTTTTAAAAAGTATTCTGCATTAGTAAACCCATTATAAAGATGTTATAAGTGCATATTTGAATGATGTCATAATAATCTTCTTACAGTATAAGAGGGGTGATGGTTTGGAGAAGAAAGACATCTTTAAAACAATACCCCATGCATGGCCCATGCTATCCTTTAGAGTTTAATTTTTTATACATGACTTAAAACTGAATTAAGTTGCTATATCAAGTGCCTGCAATAAATGATAAAATTTGCATCAGTATGAAAGCTTAAAATTAACTTATATTTAAAACATGTAAAGGAAAGCTTGATGTCATAAGATGCAAATCACATAGGCTGTTTACTGCAAATATCTCATGCAAGAATTTGTTAAACGCAAAGGCTGATTTTTTTGAAAACACAGCTAATATAAGAAAAGCAAGAATCAGTTTAAATAAAATTACATGTCTTGACTCCTGCTTTTTTATTTTGTTATCAGTGTGTAGCAAACAAGGCTTATGCTTTGAAAACGTGAGTACAGCCTTTGTAGAACAAAAGTCAGCCTCAGTGTTTAACCTAGCTCTCACCTGGAATGACTGATATTGTTTTCAAAGCTCGGAGAACTCTGAATGTTCTCAACGCTGAGACATTGCCCAGGTCCACAAACTCTGTCACATATCTGTAATAGGGGAGTTCACACACAAACACAATGACAGCACACAAATAACAGTTGGAGATACGAGGGGCCTAACACCTTACACCAACTACTTCTTACCTGGAATTACAGAAATAGTTTTCAAAGCTCTCAATACTCTGAAAGTTCGAAGAGCTGAAACATTGCCTAGGTTTACAAATTCTGTTACATACCTGTAGGATTAAATCACAGTTACTCAGAATTGAGGCAGATTTTATCCTATTTGCTTGGGTCTTTGATCAAGACCTCTTCACCGTTCACTGTACTTTGCCTGTTATAAATATGCTTCTGGCCACAAAATTAAATGAAGTTTTATCAAAATAAACCACATTGACTGACTTGATGTTTGAAACCTAATTTGGTCAGCTTATAGCAGGAAGTCAAAAGGATTCCTTTCATTCTGGTATGCAGAAAGGAGACAGGATATGAATAGTTCAGGCTCATGGAATTCACAATCCTAATGGGCTGGCACACCATGCTGGCCTCTGCAGCTCATGCTTAGTTAGAAATACTAAAATGTGTAAAAGAGGTAGAAGAAACATATTGAAACCGCAGGAAGTCCAGGCTCCAAATGTTCTGGCTGACAAAATATGAGGCAATTTTTAGTCACCCATTTCATGCTATCGGAGATATCTTTTTTATAAAAAAATAAAAGTAGAAGACTTACGCAAATGTAATGACAGTGAAATCTAGCCAATTCCATGGGTCTCGAAGAAATGTAAAATCTTCTAAACAGAAGCCCCTTGCAAGAATTTTAATAAGTGATTCAAAGGTATAAATTCCAGTGAATGTGTATCTGAGGAAAATATGCAAGACAGAGTTTATAGAAACACACACAAGTTATCTTTACACATTACGCTCTCTAGTTGTTTTATTCTTATTTTCTTCTAAGTGGGATAAGAATTTAATGAAAGTTACAACCAACGTTAAACATTTGCAGAATTTATACCATAGGAAGGAGGAATCAAATTACAATTGAAAGACTAAATGACAACCCATAGCTTAAGTTCAAATTCTATAATCTATACCAATGAGACAGTTGCGAAATTCCCAGTTACTTCATTGGTGCATGTTTATGTCCAATCTGAATCCATGTTATAACAAAACACACAGATGGATTATGTTAGGATTTCAGAAGTTGCTTCCAGACTAAAAATTTCTTTCTTCAATGTTATTTTTATTCTGAAATGTTGCTTAGCACCATGAGCTGGCAATGTGCCAAACCTCATCACTCCTCATTGACTTTGTTACAGAGTAGGTGTATCCAGTATTTCACCTTCTGCAAGACAGGCATAGTACTGGAATGAAACGAGAGTTTTCAGATGCAAAATCCTGTGCAAGAACAACCAAAAATCTTTACAAATGCCAATAAAATTCAACTACTTGTTTTGACTAAAAATGTGGTTGAAATGTAAAAAATAAAAATATTTAATTCTGGCACTCTGAGTCATTTCAATATTCTATCTCCAAATGATGTCATCTTGAAATTTAGTTTCATTTATATCTTTAATGGAAAACAATTCAAATTAAACTGCTTAAAAGGCTTGAACTGGTTTTCCAACTTCAGCCAACCTGAAACCAATTTTCTAATGTGAATTTTTTCAGTTCAATTACTAAAAATGTCTTTCCTGCACAACTTTACTCAAAAGATGAGAAGGACTTCTGTTGTATATCTAAATAGCACAATATAATGACATGAAGAAATACTCAAGCTAGTATCTTTATTCATAAATATTTACTATTTGCTAGACATCCTGAATATATGTTCATACTGAACTCAAAATGAGAATGCCTCCACTGACTTGTAATAGTCCTGCGATTTCACTTTTGATTACTGAAGATTAAACAGGTCCGTGTCATCCAAAGCAGTCAGGAATGAAGAAGCAGAAGCAAAAAATGCTACTGCAAAAATGAAGCACCATGAAGAGCAGTGTTTCACACTGTGGTTTACAGCTTTGGAACTATCACAACATATGCACCAACTGTATACTGGCACCAAGTAGCTGATGTCATATTGGACCTTTTCCTATGGGAAGATTAGCCAACCACTTAAACACTTCTTTAACAGCTTATTTTTCATACAAGCTTTCCATTGTTAGATTGTCTTTGGTAAAGGAAAGCTGCACAATGGTGAACGCTGCCATCCATTAGACAACCCCTTTACCAGTAACACCTATTGCAATACAGATGGAAGAGTGTATTTTCCAGCATTCTTGCACAGACGTACACAGAATGCAGTGGAAAATATTTATAATTCACTTTTTTGCATGGTTATAAGACTAGCTTCTCTTCTTACATTCCCCATCTAGTACTGCAGAGGATGGACACTGAACAACTTGCAATGAGGCACATGTTGTAAAATACACGTATTTAATATTACACAGAAGAAACCAGCAGCAGAATAGCTGCTGAAAGGATATGCCAACAAGGTAGCTGCTGCCGGCGGATGCCATCCTAATATAAAATAATTTACAGCAGTATGTTTCAGATTACTGATTCTTATTCAAAGAAAATCCATTTAACTTACTCTACATTCTTTGTCCAGTCTGGAGGGTTACTCATGGTCATAAATACACAGTTGGTCAAAATAGTGCACATGATAAGCATGCTGAATAATGTAGGTTAAGAGTTAAGGAATGTAAGCCAGAAAATCTCATAAAAAGAGTATCAAATAACATGCTGCTTTGGCAGATTTCCACTATCAGGAGCTATTTATCCCTCCACTGCTCTGTTAACACTCAGGGAAAATCCCCAAATATGTTAAAGCTTCCACAGTCACTGCTTTATAGCTAAAAGAGAATAATCACATACTAAAAATTAGAAAATCTGAAAGATGTTAAAAAAACCCAACCCTTAATTTTAAGAAGACCTTAGATGATTTTTTTCTTTTGAATAAGGAAATGTGAATAATTTTATTCTTTTGAATAAAAAAATGTGAAAGTTTGAAGTACTAGCTTCTAATTTAGTGGAGTAACACAAAAAGCATTTATTTTGGACGATCTAGACAAATCTGATCTATCTCCTGTATACAAAACAGTGAAAAATACATTTTCTTCACTTTTCTTCTTTTATGTTTCACCATAAAATTTGGCATGTATCAACATTTTTGCTTATGATTATAATACATATATTGAAATCTAGTTATCACACAGTAGGAGAAAGCGTAGGGAAATTTTAGGGAGAAAAGTATTTTATTACTGTTTGCTTTATATATGGCTTTTGTAACATAAATGTTGGTGGAAAGGAGGGCACACGATATTCACAAAAGAAGAAATCTAAAAAGAATTCCAGAACAGGTCCAAGTCATTGACAATTTCATTGGTTTTAACAGAACTGCTCTGGATCTACAACCTTTCACTGTCAGGACTGATGACATTCTTAGAAATGAAAATAAAAATATGAAAATGAAAACCACACAGATGCACAAACCGTCCACATGATGGCACTACCACCTAAAACTAGAAAGAGGACAAAGCTCGATTTTGAGAAGGGCTTTAGCTTCTGTAACTAAAATGCAGGTTCACACGGTGCTCCTAAATAGAAATCCGAGTATAATGGGGTGGGAAGTAATGTGAGGTTCCCCTCACGAAGTTTTCTTTGCATGTCTACATTAATGAAAAAAACTTCAAGCGATAATAAATACTTCTGTCTTCTGACCTGTCAAACAACTGGGGCATTACATTCAACAATTCTTTGGTTTTTCTGCTCAGTAAATATATTTCAAATCCTTTATTCAGAATCTGTCTTCTCACTATGTAATTCATATATGAACAGAGCAGAAGAGAAAGAAAGGTATTTTAAAAAACAGAAAAAAATAATGTCTTATAAGAGTGTTTCACAAGTCTGTATTTTACATAGGCTTTCAAAATCCTTTTAGATGAAATGTCCTCTCAGAGTTGCAAATCCTCACTATTCTTTCATCAGTGGAGAAATAACTAGAATATACATTCCTGCAATTTTAAACAAAGTTTTTTAACATTCTGACTTTAGTGACTCTAGCTCTTCACTACCATCTCAGTCCCATGATATTCCATTATTCCATGTAATTGAGTAACACTGTAACATGCTAAGGAGTGTCATATAATTGACAAATAATTATTTGTAGTGACACCTGTAGCAAGCAAATACAAAACAGGCTATGTAGTGTCATGATGGCTTCTGAAGTCATTTGTAGGCTAGCCACTGATAACAACATCCAACACATAACAACCACTGTAATTATCAGACTTCCATTATACCAGGATTGAAAAAAATCCTGTCAAGATTTATTTCCATGATCTCAGGATCGCTGTATGTAATGCTACACACAAAACTACGGGATGCCTACTAAAGTCAGCTATCAAAACACTGAAAAAGACAAATTACTAGATAAGTCATTATCTAGATCATTTAGCTTTGCAAATCTCTGCCTGCAATGTAGAACTCTCACAACCTACTTGAAGCCTGAAATTAAAACATCTACAGGATTATGAGTGCATAATGCAATAATGATCAAGAAATAAAATAGACAGGTAAGATACACAGAGGACTAAGAATGTATAATAAAACAAGAAAACTAAGCTGTTTTATCAACCTATCCTTCTGCAATTGTGATCTGAATCAGAAAATGAAAAGGCATAATGAAACCGTATTTTCACAAAATATTAATGGAAGCACAAACCTGGGATCAAAGATTTGATTTTTAACACAAAGTGTCAGTGAAGAACTAAAAGTATTTTGAGCAATATATCTGCAGTTTATGAAAAATGTGGAGGAGGGGAAAAGATTAAAAAAGATGTGGTGATTACAGGAAAAATAAGAGGGAAGGGAAAAAATAGGTGGGGGAAGAAAAAAGACACAGGAAGAAATTGTAAAGGATGATGACTGGTTGTCTGGCTTCTGATATTACTATATTAAGATCCAGCAATGAACACAAATGTAAAAAGGTAATAAGAAAAAGAAAGAAGACGGAAATAGTAGAAGACAGACAAAGCACTATAGATCATATTGATCCTGAGACATGTTAGAGAATGATTTAAATACTAAGTAACACCTCATTCACTACAGTTTTAGGCTAACCACTTGAAAAGGATATGAATGTACCAAAATCTTAATAGCTATTTTTCTAAGAGGATTGAAAGGAGTTAACATGTACAGGGCAGAGGTGGCACTGAATCGGAATATTGCCTTCCCTTTATTCAATACTATAAAGGTCTGGAAAAAGAAACACAGAATGAAAAATAACATTTTTTAAAAGATACCAAGTTACAAGTTCAAACCCAGAATCATTTTAATTTCATCATTAATCATATCTGGTCAAACTGTTCTTCCATTTACTCCTCCCCCAGAATAACAATCCCCTTGTCCAGTTCACACATAGTAGAATCCAGCCAAATTACTATAAATATAATTGCATGAAAACATTTGAATACATTTATTTAGGTATCACAAGTAATCCTGATATTGCTAGCTAGAAAACAAAGACAGGTATATAAGGTACAAATGCACGTAATATTTGAAGAATTAGTATACTTTTTATACTTTATGATACACACACTGAGTTACATAACTTTAAAAAAATGAGCCATTAAAACTTCAACATTCCCTGAATCAAATAACCAGCATTAATTATCACATCAAAGTACTAAGACAATAGTACTACAAAGTGATCTAAATTTCAAGAGTGATCTTCATGAAAATAAGGAAATTCAGTGTTCAATAACCATTTTTTCAACATAACACTAATGTACTGAATAGTTTTTGCTGTACTGCAAGAAAATAATAACGTATTGCTTCCCAACTATTTCTTGTGAGAGTTTCACACCTGCAATTCTGTCTGTTTTGATGTCATACTTTACTTTTACCTAATACAGAATTTAATAATCCATGTATTTTCACTGTCTCTCCACAGTTTCAGCAATAACTCATGCATACTACCAACATTTAAAAAAGCATTTAGAAATGTAATAGTTCTCTTAAAACCTGGGAAATAAAGAAGAATAAAGCCTTTATTTAACATGCAGTAAGTTTTAAAATCATTTAGATTTCCATGCATTTTGAGAAATTCCTATCTATCATCTCTTCTTTCTACACATGGGTGACAGATCATGCTCACTGAAGGTAACTGGATCCAGCTATCATTGTGGCAGCCCTAAAAAGCCCAAAGGGAACATAAGCCATGCAAACCTGGAGCACAGCCAGTAGCCATGATCTGCCTCGGCTGGAATCAGAGGGCAGCATTTGTAAAGATTATGCTCTGCTTTCTGAGCAGGTGTGCCAAATACAGCAGCTGAAATCCTGAAAACAGAATGCCTCCCTCTGCCTGAAATAATAATTTCAGCACTTCCAAACTGAACGTATTTGCACTCCCAGATACCCATTGATCCTCAAGCCATACTTTGGTCCTTTATTGTAGAGGAGAAAGGATTGCTCTGTAACGTACTCTTCGCTACCATTGCTTTTCAACTCTATTGATATTCTTCCTGGAGTTCAATAAAACATGCCCTCAAATCAGAGTTTTTAATGTTTTCTGTTCCCTTTACTCTGACAAAACCTCTGATGAAGCATCATTTGTGTGATGCTGACTCATCAAGACATATTGAAAAATTAAAATGGAGCCTGACCTAAACAAGGGTGTTCAAAGATATGCAAACACCAAGAAAAATAATAGGAGAAATTATGATTGCAATGCTCATATAGTTTGGAGTCTTACATCTCCTACTAGAAATCACTGTGCTTCTGGAAAAGATCAAGATAACTGCTATGCATTTCTCAATTCAGGAACAAGCAATTCAGCAGGATTTTACTTCACATCCACGCTTAATTGCAGAATGACTTTTGTAGTTTCCAAAGCATGATATTACATGTGCCTAACTTCAGGATTTCCAGCACTGAATTTAGATTTTTACTACTGCAGAACTGGGAAAGAAAGAAGGAAAGAGATCAGCACTTTGACAGAAATTCCATTTGCCTGACTTCCAGACTTCAACAGGGTAAATCACTTGAGTAAAGGGAGCAGTACACAATATTTAATTGAAAACCTTGTTTTCAAATTTAGCACGATTCTCCATAGCATGAATTGAGTTTTAGAAATTCTCCAATGAACATATAAGGTACATCTGATTTTTTAAAAGCTGTTCTGTGTGTTTAGTTTATGACGGTATGCCTATATTGTTATTGTTGCAACATATCAGTGGCGAGGCATACCACTAATTCCAGCAGGAAATATCTTCATTTGTATTTTTTTACTTAGTTCAAGTTGGACTCCTAACAATTCTTGTGGATTTTCTTCCTTTTTCTTTGAGGTAGTTTTTTTGCTTTCATGTTGTTGGGTTGTTTGTTTTTGGTTTTGTTTTTTTTTTTTTTAATTCACTTGGTTTTATTCACTAGCTAATTTCCACAGGAAAGAAAAGAAAGCACAATAAAAAAATTTTGAAGACAGAAAAACAAACAAAAAAAAATCAGTAATTTCTTCTTTACTGGTAAAAAATTATGATGGTGCAATACATATGATGCCAAAATCTGAGGGACAGGAATTCTGGAGAAAACCCAAGGCCATCTGGTCAAAAGTCTAAAGTTCAGCACTTTTGTGCTTGGCCAGAACAGTTGTTGTTATCACTTCAAACAAAAAGAAAATATGTGGGTTTATTTTTCTAAAAATTAACATCTCTATAAAATCTTTTTAAAATTATGTAACATTCTGTCAACACTCCAAGAGGAATTCCTATCTCCTCTTTATTTATGTCCTTCTTTTAAATGCCTTCTCTTTGATAACAATCATAGAACAATATAAATCTGGATATGAAAAATATTTCACCCAGACTAAGTTGGATATATGAAGCCTCTATAGAGTACAAAATGGAAGAGGATGATCTTTGGCATATCCTGAGACATTGCCTTTACATACTTCCCTATCTTTCCCAGCAATAAGAGAATGCAACCTAGGCCTTCCACATGACAGTGAAGAAATCTAGTGAGAAGGTGTCTAGCTACCTTTGAGATGGGTTTCATAGTGAAGATCTGCTCCTTTCACATCTATAATACAGCAATTAATAAAAGAATAATTCTAAAGATAACCCCTGTGCTACTTCTTCTATTCTCCTATGTATAAACCACTGAAAGTCACAAATTTTAGTAAAATACTAGGTATATTAAAATAAACCTGAATACATCTCTACCAATAGACCAGGTCCCACAAACTTTCATTACTAACTTCTGTTCATACAACTGAGATTTCTGTGAAATGAAATCAGCTGCGGAGGAACGTATTAGAAGTAAAGACCAGGACCAAAATACTGGAAATACTATGTCTATAGGAGGTTCCTTCTATTTTAATCTTCTTAAAGTCTGATAGAAATATACAACACACTCACTTTTTTATTGATATAATATGGGTCCAGGTCTTCCAAGGGCTCGGACACCATTCCAGGAGGTATGTCACCGTAAATAAATGGTAGCGTCTTTCCTGCCTCCAAGTCGCTATTTGGCTTTGGGCCATCTTCATCATCATCATCTTTGCGTTCTTGTTTGGATTTTTTAGCTTTTTCTTCATTGACACGCTGCTCGATAGCTGCAAGTGATTCTCTCGTGAAATAGCGGAAGCTGTCAGGTCCTGGCGGTACCAGCACTGATTGTGCCATCTTTTCATCCTGCACCTCTTAATTACTGTTCAGCCTCTCTCATAAAAAAGTGCTAAAAATATAAAAAACACAGAAAAAATTTAGAGCAACACAAATAGCTACAACGTAAAGGAATATACCTTCACAGAATTTTCTGTGGGACATCTTATTAAATTCAGTCATTATCATCCAAGAGGAGGCTGCTGTGAAATGGATTTTAAAATTTGTTTTTATTTCAAGACAAACCATCTTCCTTTGCAGCTGGCCTCTTAGAGTTGTCTGGAAGGTATCAATTCTTAAAACATTTAGTTTAAAATTCACTTAGTGCTTGTGATGATATATTGTCAATTCTACAGACTGTATAAAAAAATGTCACATAAAAGACAGTAATATCTTCTTGCCTTTATCGAGGGTAATGCTATCCGTTCCAGTGAATAAAGTAGGAGGTGTTTTCCACCACATTCAGTGTGAGGAATTAACAGCTCTGAAGTGTTTCTGGTTAGATGTTGAGGAGACTCCTGACAATTCACCTCTTTATTATCCTGAATGTTGCACCTTGGACCAACCCTCCCTCTACCTATAAGGACTAGAAATGACTCCTAAAATCCACTACTGCCGTGTAAGGCCAGAGGGATCAGTTGAATGCAATGTGAGATGCCCCTTCTCTTCAGGTACAAATATGCTGCCTTTGCAGAGCTGCCAGCTCAGGAAACAAGATTCAGGCATAAGCACCTGTATTCAGATCCCCTGCCTGGCAACACACTGTGCACTGGAAGAATTGCTGAATTAGACAAAAATGATCTTTAATCATTACATACTCCACTTAGATCTTTTATGTCTGATACCATACCAGTTGTTTATATTTTTCACAATTTTCACTAACAAGAGCTGAACCATCTCTTCTTAATGTCTCCAGACAGTTCAGTTAAAAAGAACAAGTGGAAAATATTCGTAATGCAAATACTTTGATCTGAAATCATAAATGGGATCTCTGCCATAGCCTTCAAGAATTTTTCTCGAGTCCTTCTCCTGAGTAAGCACATTCAAAATATAGCAAATGCAATAAAAAAGTAACAACTTCCGTGTAAGACAATATACCCAAGAAACAATTACCAAATTAAAACGGTACAATAGTTAGAATACAATCAGCATAATCCTATTTTACTGTCTCACTAAATACACCTACACCAGCACAGCTGCAACAAATTCATATTTTTGAAGCCTGATAAATAAACTGCAACACGATGCTCTCTCCCCCTTTTCAACCATATGCACATAGCCGTTTACACCTACACAGACATCCACACACATCCCAACTCCTGCAGGTCCCCCAGGAGCATGCTCTTCCATTGCAGGCAAATGCACCTGGTGCATTCTGTCATGGACGGTCTGGAGCAAACTGCTGCTGGAAGCTGCACAGACTAGTAGCAGCAGAAGGGTTAATTAGGAAGAGGAAAGTGGTCCTGCTGCAGAATCTTGTTAGATTTTACATTAATTACAGGGGAGGAAAGGCATAATCCTGTTTTAATACTGCAGGAAAGAATTAAAAATTCATTACCAGTGAAGAATCTTGCACTTATGTGGGTTTGGAATGGCACCAAGGAAGACTGCAGCTAAAATTCCATCATGTCTTTTCCTTTTTTCTTTTTTTTTTTTTTTCCTTTTTTTTTTTTTTTTTTTTTTTTTAAAGTCTCCTTCTACAGACCACACCTAACTTCCTGCTGAAGGGATCCTGGTTATTGAAGTCAAATCTGGCATTTCCTGTGCGAGCCTTCTGAGTGTTATAATTCTTATTGCCACTAGATGGTACTGGTATACATCCGTAGATTCTTGTTAGACACGGTAAAGAATTTTTGTATGCTCGAACGCTTGCTTAAACTGAGACTCTGGGACTAAAATACACGATTTTATATAACCAGACAGGTCTCAGCATTCTCAGAATTTCTTCTGAATATATAGCAGCTACTGCTGATGAGGCGATAGCTGTTAAAACTGTGATGGTGACATAGAAAGAAAGTAGGAGGGATAGCAAAATAAGATAACTAGAAAAATGGAGGTTGCACAGTGTACAGCCAAAGCAGTTGTTCTGGTCTATCGGCAGTCTGGATTATTTTAAACTATAGCTTGTATTAGTTTTCTAAAATAAATTTAAACAATATATTTGCTGTGTATTCTTTCTAAATCTGCAAAAGCCAGCAATGAGAGGGAGGGAAGGATGGCAGTATTGAGTGCTCACTGCAGTGGTGAATGCCTGTACAGAAATCACCCACTGTAGCAGGGGGGAGATCATGATCAGGAGCACTGTAAGCCCCTCCCATGTAGCAAATCAATAAGACATCATCTTTGGGCACCACTCCACCAAAATGCCATCCCACCTCTCTTCACTCTCCTGCTTTCTCTGTATTTTCTATGCTTACTGATTTGTATACTTTTTCCCCCGCAGCACCAATACCACTTTTTTAGCCTCTCTCTTTCCCCACCATCAACCTTCTGTCCTTCCCTCCTTCTCTTACATGTACCCAAATTTCTCTCAAACTTTTCAAGCAACACATTCCTGTATCTATAGATTCAGACCTTCAGGCAGTCTTTTACTTCTGTCCCTCTGCCATCTCCTTTCCTTCAGCTGCAAAGAGGACTAAAGAAGCTGTGGAAAGTCATAAAAAGCAAGGAGTCACTCTAAAGTGAGAGAGGTTGGAGAAGGAAAGAATACAGTAGCTGAAGAAATGCCACTGTGGCTTTGAAAAAAGGACAATGAAGAGAGACAAATATTGATAATTTGGTTCTTTAGTAATTGTGGTGAATGAACAGTTTGACTGGATCAAAATAGTGGTTTTGACATTTTTAGCAACTAAGAAAAAATCTGTCAAATGAGAAATATAATTTAACCACATCAGAAGTATCTATTTGGTTTTGAATAATTTAAACATTGCACAATATTTCAAAATAATGTTAAAAGCCTTTTTAGAAAAGTCTTTGATAGGGTTTTCCAACTTCACAAATGATTCAATGAAATCAATAGGAATTTTGCAAACAATTCCATGTAACCTTTTTTTTTTGTTGTTAAAATGCTTTGGATGAAAACTTCTGGCTGGCTCTGATTAGGACTGTGGTTTACTTGGAACTGCTCTGCAGTCTCAAAATAAGAGGATTATGAGACAGCACAGATTCACAGAAGGAGTAAATGAGCTTCTAACTACAAAAGTATTTTGATTATTTATATGTGTGGAAATGTACATATGTGTTTGTACAACTGCTTATGAAAGTTACAGTAAACCAAGTACCTGAAAAGCTGGGCTAATTCACACAATATGGAAAAGGAGCTTCATTCTGCCGTTAATGGTATATTAAGTTAAAGTGTTTAATTATTTGTTTCTTATTGTATGGGTCTGAAATTATCTGAGATGTCAATCTGATTTCCACCAGTGCTATACAATCTACATGTGTAGTGTTAGGAAGGACAGTGAAAAGTAAAAACAAAAAGCAAATAGTCAGTGGGACGTTGTATACCATTGCCTTAGATGCTTGGGTCTACACTCTTACTAGACTGTAAGGTGAAAAGAACAAGCATTTTAGAGAGAATAGGCAGGAAATGCAATATGATCTTTGCAATCTAAAAGAGAAATATATATACTCCTAAAGAGGAGACCACATTAGTACATCTAGAGAAGCTAGTAACAATCTTTAAAATATATTAAAATAATTAGATACTACGTAGCTATAGTAAATATAGCAGATAAAATTAGTAGAGATAGGAAGGGAAAATTATCAAATCAAGTAGTAAATATCAATCAGAAACCAATCCAACATAACCTACATTGTTCAAACAGGGTCAAAATTTACCTAAACTATAAACATGGAGTAAGAATAATTCTGGTAATAGGTAACTTCCGACTTCTGTCTAGCTTCCTACCTACAGCCGTGAGTACATTTTATGAATAATTTTATCACCAGTGGTATCCACCTTCCCACTACTATGGCACACCTGAAAGCCTGAAGTGTACTTTGTCTTTTAATCATCTGGCGAAACACTCGTGGCCCACATAAAGGGTAGAGCTGAAGAAGTGTTCAGTGTCATATATAAAGAAACTCTACAGGAGGGTGAATGATTTTTGACAGGACCGAGCTGAGAGAAACTTCTGAGTCTCTTCCTGGCTGTCTAGGAGCCCTTCATCTACAGACAATCCTGATTAATAAAATCAGAAGGAAAACAGATTAGCAACTTCTCCTGAGAAATCTGTAAAAATTAACTGTCTTTGTTCAATGCTAAAGTGAAGCATTAAAATGTGCAAGTGGCAACTTGCCGTCATTCTGTGGTTCTGTGATCCTTTTACTCTCCAGCTGTGTGTTCCTGTACTATATTAGAATTTCCCTAAGTGCATGACTTTTCATTTATAGTTCTGAATTTCATCTCATTCCAGTAACACCAGTCATCAAGCTCATCTACTCCTTTCTGTATAATAGCTTGCTCATTCTTTGA
Source organism: Strix uralensis (assembly GCF_047716275.1). Classification (NCBI taxonomy): domain Eukaryota; kingdom Metazoa; phylum Chordata; class Aves; order Strigiformes; family Strigidae; genus Strix; species Strix uralensis. Next base: position 24,940,912 of record NC_133977.1, read on the forward strand.
CAATGCCTCCCAACTTTTGGAGCAGATTACATTGGCATAGTTCCACTTTCTTTGCTGAAAGAATTAATTAAATTTTAAATAAAATCTCTCCCAAAATTATAACAGTGACAAGCAACTCTGACCAAAGCATATGTTACTGTGGCATTTGCTGTAGTTTGCAAAATATGTTAATACTATAAGAACTTTAATCTTAAAAAAACCCTGAAGTTTATGCTCTAAAATGAAATAGTACTTTTTGCAAAAGGGGTAGAAAAGGGAAAAGGGAGCTTTTTTTTTTCTTGTAAATAGTATATATTTAATCTTGTAAATAGTATATGTTTAATCAAATACACTGAATCTAAAGAAATTCCTGTCACCTCTTCCCCCCATGCTACTTAAAACACTTACTATACTACTAAATTATTCATGGTGATCGAGATGACTGAAAAACATGTTTGCTAGCTTCAGAGATGACATGAAACTGGGAGAGCTACAGGTAAACAGGAGGACAGTATTAGTATTTAAAATGTTCTGACAAATAACAAAATGGTCTCAAAAAATGATGCAATTCAGGAGATACAAGTGCTACATTTTATATTTAGGCAAGACTAAATAGATGAAAAATTACAGGATGAGCATCAGAACCCCACCAATAGCTCCGCAGGAAAAGATCTAGAGTACTTACTGCATCACAAACCAAGCATGAGTGAAAACTCTCAGTCTTGCCAAAAAAAGCAAGTACTTGGATTTATAAAGTTGTGAAATGATCTTCTACTCTTCTAGTTGGAGTGGTATGTCCAAACTGTATCATCAGTAAGTTCTCAGATGACACCAAGTTAAGTGGGCATGTCGATCTGCATGAAGATAGCGAGGCACTACAGAGAGACTTGGACAGATTGGATCGGTGGGCCAACGTTAACGGGATGAGCTTCAACAAGGCCAAGTGCCAGGTCCTGCACTTGGGCCACAACAACCCCATGCATCGCTACAGGCTTGGGGAGGTGTGGCCGGAGAGCTGTCTGGAAGAGAAAGATCTGGGCGTTCTAATTGACAAGCAGCTGAACATGAGCCGGCAGTGTGCCCAGGTGGCCAAGAAAGCCAACGGCATCCTGGCTTGTATTAGAAATAGTGTGACCAGCAGAAGTAGGGAGGTGATAGTCCCCCTGTACTCTGCACTGGTGAGGCCACACCTGGAGTATTGTGTCCAGTTTTGGGCACCTCAACACAAGAGACTCGCTGGAGCGAGTGCAGAGTGCAGAGGAGAGCAACAAAGCTGGTGAATGGCCTGGAGAACAAATCTTATGAGGAGAGATTGAAGGAGCTGGGACTGTTTGGTTTGAGGAAGAGAAGGCTGAGGGGAGACCTCATCGCTCTCTACAACTACCTGAAAGGACATTGTAGAGAAGTTGGTGCTGGTCTCTTCTCACAGGTAATTAATGAAAGAACAAGAGGGAATGGCTTTAAACTCCAACAGGGGAGGTTTAGACTGGACATTAGGAAAAATTTTTTCACAGAAAGAGTGGTCAGACAGTGGAATAGGCTGCCCAGGGAGGTGGTGGAGTCACCATCCCTGGATGTGTTTAAGGGTCGTTTAGATGAGATGTTGGGGGATATGGTGTAGGGGAGAACTTTGCAGAGTAGGGCTGATGGTTGGACTCAATGATCCAAAGGGTCTTTTTCAACCTGAATGAATGATTCTGTGAAATTGGGTACTACATTTCAAAAAATATGGGGGCCACCTGGAAAGAATTCAGACGACAGCAATAAAAACATAACTTACGAGAAAACATCCAAGGAATTGTGGGATTTATTTGAGTTCTTTCTGTCTTAATTTTACATTGAAAAGATTGATGTAAGGCACAATGACAGTCTTTATATGTCTAGAAAGCTTCTCCAAGGAAGAGGATGAATTTGTTTTCTTTTTATCTGGCATACAGGCAAACAGGTTGTGGGGTTAAACTGCAACAAGAGGGATTTGTTAGGAAAACCTTTTAACAGTGAAAATAAAGAATGAGCACAGAGTAGACACACCACAATCATTCAAGGGCTTTAAGAAAGGCTAGGCCTTGTAAAAAGAAACATCAGTGATGAGTGTGAGATCTGTAGCAAAACTGATCAGGATGAGAATCAAGAAACTTGTAACAGTGTTTACCCTCACTGTTTACGGGTCTTAATAAACGTAGGTTTCTCACTGTTTTGTGCTGCTCCATCTGTTACGTTTCTCCCCAGGCCTCAAGGGACCAAGTGCTTATTGTTTATATACCAGAGAAGCAGAAAAGAAGGGGGCTTTGATTTCTGTCACTGTTGGCTGAGAAAGTTCTTGAAGAGTCAGTGGGGTGCAAGATAGAAAAAAACTGACATTGTGTGGAGGAAAGTCCCAACAACTTCTTTACAGAGAAAGAGACAAGAGTGCCTAAAGAAGCATTGGTGTGGAACAGGAGAGATGTGCCCCCAGTTTCTCTTTATGCACCTCTCTCTCCTTACAGTGTTTTCCTTTTCCCCTAGCCTGACATAAAGAAAGTAAGCAATCAACTGTAGAAAAGCTATTTCATAGTCCATTCTCTTACCTGCACCTCTCATCACTGCTATTCCTATACATGGGTAAAATAAATACTGGAAAAAACCCTGTTCTGTCTCAAAGGGCTATAGCCCTTCTGGATGTGTCATCACCCCATGGCACTGCGTGAAAGACTGTGTAACATGATTGCCCTGGCTGAAGGTGGCAGGTTTACAGCTGGTATAGTATCTCTGCTAAGATTTATGGTCTCACTACTCCACTGTTGAAATTAGTAAATAGCAAATAAAGAAGTTTTCCTGTGCTTGGGGTTTGTGTGTTTCATACTATGCTGCATTGTATGTTCAGGAGTCAGAGCTCTGACAGAGGTCTCTTCGTACAGTATCTATGTGCTGAATTGTGAGATTTGAACAGTAGGTGTTTCTATACAACAAATTTTTCCAAACGGCTCTTAGAAGAGCTGTATAAAACTACGGCTTCCTACACATTGTCCAGAATTTTAAAGGGATGCTTAAGTAGCAAGACACCTTTAAAAATGCAGTTTCTGAAAATCTTAAGCCAATATGAGATGATGCAGTCAGAAGGGACAGCCCCATTCTCCACCCACTCTTACCATGGGCATTTCCCACTGTGCTGGCTTGAGCATTTCTGCACCTCTGCATTTTAGCCAGATCAGCTTACCGGTCTGGCTGAAAACTACAAAAAAGTGGCCGGATTTTAGACAGATCAAAGAGCTGATCCATCACACTACAGAAAAGAAATTAAGAGGCTTAGTATGTTCCTTCACTTTTAAAGCGTAAAGGACTAGCTGAGTATCTACCTACAGTGTCTTCCAAATTTCAGTGCTTCTCCTACGTGCAAAACTCAACAGGGCTTAAGGCGCCAGAGTACGAATAAATGGATCTTCAGCGTTTGAATGCTAGAGCTGAACAGAGCTCTAACAATTGTACAGTCAACAAATACTAGCACAGATCCTGAATCTGCTGTAGAACCGATTATAGGTAGGATAAAAAAGCAAAAAGGTTTATTAAAATGCCCAAACACTAGCAAATCTAGGGATCAAATTGGGCTAGCATTCAGTTACAACAGCCTCAGGACTGCTCTTCCAAGATCAGGAGGTGACCAGGATCACTTCTGCCTCTCAACATGGACATCATAACATCAGGACGGCATTTTATGCAAAATGTGCAGCAAGGATCATGTAACATGAAAATAGGTATACAAAGAACACTGTTGGGAAAATTTGGGGGTTCCTTCAAACCAGTTTTCTCACTCTTTTTAAAACTTATTTCAGGGTACTGCCCATACAGCTATGGCAAGATGTACTCCAAGGAAGTATGAAAAATCAGTTGATCATTATCTTTACTGTTAGCCAATAACTGGCAATTACTGCATTTGGTTATAGCTACCTAATCTATTTTTCTCTTTTATCAGAAATGGTCTCTGAACAGTTTCTGATTTTCAATCAAGTGTCAGTGAATGAACAAAAAGCTATTTGTTTTTCCAGATAAGAGGCCCTTAAGTCCTTCCTTCTAGCATTAGACAACTTGTTCTTTTCACTTGATGAAAATACCATTCTTTTTTTTTTTTTGTATACAGTGAAATAAGCTTTCTGCCAGACTCAGATGAGCTCCTCTGGTGCTCCATAACCAGAAGAAAAAACAAAGGGCAATTCACACCTGAGAAAGATTCAAAACAACAGTTTCCCTGTACAAAAACAGAAATATACTGTCTCCAAAGCAAACAGCAATGTGGGAGACAAAATAATGCAGAAGAGCATTCACCAAATCCCTAATGAAGCTGGTTAAGTGATTCAGGCCTTTCAGCCATCTAGCTGAGGTGGGCTTTTCATCAAATCAATCTTTGCCCTGATACCCATTGTGAGAAATGTATCCCCACAAGTACATTCTTGTGTAAGTGTCAGGCTAGAGATATATCCATTTTTAGTGTGTTTGTGTGGGGAGAGTGACTATACAATTCAAAGATGTAATGATAACAGAAGTGCCATATGTATGGGATGAGCTAGATATTTCCAGATGCCTGAATAGGAGAGTGTGCTGACTACTTATGCTGTTAATAAAACATGCTGTGATTTCTTTCCTGACAAACCAGAACCCTGAGTTTAACATTCCCAGTATGGGCATTATGTAAAGATGTTTAGAATGAAATTGCCATTAAATCTTAACTACAGCATGACTACAGAAAATTCAATCATATATAATTTATATCCTTTTGGATAAAAGACACCAGGTAGGTAGGAGATTTTAGTATCCCCCTAACAACTGCCTAGCAACTTTGGATGAACAACATAAACCATGATTCTGAACCTACTGACAACTGATTGTGGACAACACTGTGCGTTTGCACTTTTATAGCCTCTTACTGTCTCCTCTTGCCAACACAACCTATGAACAAACCCCTGCTTTTTCAGTTATTGTTTACATAAGCCCAGGTCTGACAGCAAAGCCGGGCCAAACTCCCCTCAAGTCAAGGACAAATGGCTAAGGACCCCTCCACCTCAGCAGACTGGGCAGCCAGCTTCCACTTCAACCCCAAGCCACTTCCACCTGCTCCCTTTAACGCCGCAGAGCCAACACACCGGGCGCTGCGGAAGTGGAAAGGGAAGGGGAAGGCAGGGCGGCGCAGGCCGCAGCGCCGGGCGCGCCCGCGGTCCCGCCTCCCCAGCCCGCCCCCGCTGCCGGCCGCCCAGGTGCGGCAGCCGAACCTCCGCCCTGGGCCTCGTCACCTCCCATTGCCACACCGGGCTACAGGGGAAGACGGGCAGGCCGATGTCGCTCGAACCGGCGACACCGGGTGAAAATTCGGCAGGGCAGACGGACGGGGGGCTGTGGGGCTGTGAAGGGACGCGGCTCTGCAATGGCGGCGGGGCTCGCCGGCACGGAGCGGCGCTGAGGGGAGGTTGCCTAGCAACCGGCCCGGCGGCTGCGGCACCCGCGCTGCGGCCTGGCAGCCAGCGCGGCGCAGGGCTGGGCTGGGCAGCGCCGCCGCCCGTGGGCTGCGGAAACTCCCCGTGAAAGCCTGCTCCAGGCAAGCTGGTTTTTGCAGCAAAGCTTTCCCTGCCTGCTTCACCAGGACCTAATCAAAGGGGAGAAGCGGGAGGGGCGGAACAGACAGGCATTTAGCGTAGGGTAGGTAACGGCAGCGTTCCAGAGAGGCAGAGGCGGGGGGGTTTGCCGTGGAGAAGGGGGCCTCGCTCGGCGGGGTGAGGCGAAGCCGCCTTTCAGTCGGCAGCGAGGAGCAGCTGAGGCCCTGGGCCAGCCCCAGCCCGGGCAGAGGCCGTAGCCCTGGCGAGCGAGGTCCCCTCTGTTCCCACGAGCTGAGCAGGGATGGTGCCAAATCCAGGCGTTGCCACCGAGGCAGGAAGGAACCGGGGGATCATCACCTTCCTTCTTTTCAGTTTGTTTACTGTCTGTATTGGATACAGGTAGTCGGGCATGCTGCTTATACTGTCTGCAGTCAGTTCCCCTTCTTCGTGTGGGGGTGTTTGGTTTTTGTTTTTTGTTTTTAATAGGAAATGGTGACTGTAAAACCATAGAAACAGACATGGGGAGTGGGGTGCTTGGACAGTTCTTACATCATCTCCGTTTTTAAAAGATGTTGTCCTTATTTCAAGCTGTTGGTATGTTTTTAAGAAAAAAATAGCCTCCTTCACCACCTGCCAGTAACCCTGAGTTTAGGTTTGGTGTATGTGAGAGAGCATCAGGACGTATGTATCTGATTCGTAACTTTGCAAAATAAACAGAATCTGAATCTAAACGGAGTATTCTCTAAATAGGCCTGCAATTGCAAAGATAGTTTATTAGTAACAAACACAACTGCCTCTTGAGGAACTTATTTCTAAAACCAAAACACAATAGACACGGAAAGCATAAGGACCATTCCACATGGGGGAAACAAACATCTCCATGGATAACATATGAGAATTTTCCCCCCTGGGAACTGTGCTGCCACTGACAGGCTCCCTGCAGCTGCACAGCACCAGCTGCCAAGGGGATCCTGCAGGAGTTAATGCAGCTTGAAAGAAGCATTAACTCCCTGGATATCCATCAGCCTCCAAGGGCAGGATGCCACAGACTCTCCTCATCAGCACTACTCATGCCCCTGCCTGCATGTCCTACTATGTAGCTGCACCTGGAAACATACCAAGGTCTCTGAAGCAGATAGAAACAGTGAAAAGCACAACTAAAAAGTACAACTCCCTTCCCCATGCGTGGTCTCCACCAGACTCCCTTTGCCAGTGGAATGGAAGAGCTGCCATTGTTTCAGGGAAGTGCCACTTCAAATAGGCCAGAAGCAAAGTGGTTTCAGTGATTCTGGAAATTAAGTCATAGACAAGGTCCCATATTTACTTTTACATATTCTTTTAGTCTTATGATGGTTTATGGGTTAGCAGTTGTTACTATATCCTTAGGGAGAGAGTGCAGATGGGTCCAAGACAGCTACTAGTTACAGGTTGTCATGTTTCATGATAATTACAGATGGGGCTGGCATACTGTTTATTACTGAGATGCTAGATGCTTGACCTGTCCTGTTTTCCTCCCCCCCCCTGCTCAGTTATGCCAAACGTGAAATGCTGGGGCTAAAATTTTCCATTTTTGCCTCATGCTGATTTTTGGACTGAAGTTTCAACTCAAATGATGCAATTATTTCCAAGGAAAAGCTACAGATACGTATTTCTCTTTAAAATTTTATAGCTGCCAATTTTCAAAGCATGAAGTCCTGCAGAACTTTTTGCAAACAACATTCTGAAGTTTGGACATTTCTGTTGGAGTGATATCTACAATACTTGCCCAGAGTTAAAAAATTTTGAAAAATTAGTTTGCATATATTTTGAAGAACACCCCAGAGGTTTAAAGGTGTGAATTCCAGAGATAATACCTTTTCTGTTAATGTTTCAGTGTCCAGCTGAGGGGATTTTCCTGCAGCCAAAATCTGTGTCTTTGTGGACTCTGCTGACCCAAGAGTGCAAATGCTTTTGTCTTTGTGTTCCTAATAATCCTATACGTTGGTTATTTAAAAAAAATACAGAGAGAATACAGATGGGAAAGGGGGGGAGTTAGGAAGAAAGGGAGACATATCTGGGATTGAAGACTGGCATCAGCAAAAAACCTCTGGGGAAATGATATGTGGAAGAACTGTCTGTCTGGATAAAGGGAATGTCTCAAAATTAGCTGTAGCAGTCCTGGAGGCTGGTGGGAGACATGCAAAAACCTCAGAGACTTGTAGATTTTTATGACCAAGGAGATCATCTAGGTTGATCAGTTTGAACTCACAGGAAGCTGGGCTGGGAAAAAGTGAAGGAAGAGGGGAAAGGGGGGGGTGAGGGGGGAGACAGTATAATAGGGCAAGCTGAGATAGGACAAAGCAAAGCAAGAGAGAGAATAAAAAGCTGAGATAACAGGACTGGAATTAATTGGAAGGATGGGCAAGAAGATCTGAAAATGAGTTTATAGAGAACTATAAAGATGGCAAGTTCAGAGGTCTGTGAAGTATGTGTAAATATACATTCAATTACTCTTGATCATTCATATGGGTATCAATATGGTGGCCCTAAATTTGTGTACAAGCACTCCAATAAAAAACACCTATTCCTGCAGGAAGGAGGACTCAAATGACAGCATATGCTAGAATTGAGATCTGCCTTACTTTTGCTCCATTTGTCAGTAGATACTATAATGCAACATTCACTGTCTTCTGTAGTACACAATATGGATGAGCTCTTAAAAGCAATAAGATTTGTTCTGGAGGAGCCTTCCTTGATTCATTGGTGCTGCATGTGGATTGGGAGAAATGACTAGCAGGAAGGGGAAAAAAGACAGTAACTATGTGCACAAAAAGTACTGTCCTTTTCTAAAGTCTGTATCCCCTCTTGAAGAACTGGATGTCACCTCTGCCTGTGTCACAAGTAGGATTCGCCTTCCCTGGCATCAGATGTCTGTATCTGTAGGCATCCACATCTAAGCCAACCTGAACTCCTTTCATATTCACTGGAGAAAAATGGGTACTTTAAAAGGCAATTCTTCTGACCTATTTTAGATATCTACCTTAAGATGAGGCAAGTTGTGCCCTAGAAGTGCCTGATTCTCTCCACTGACTATGAAGGGAGAGGAGATGAATCCTGCTCAGTACTGCAATATGATGGCAGGCAATTCACTCAAATCACTCTTTTCACAGGTGGCTGCATATCGTATGTCTGATTTCCAGAACGTAAAGACAGCCTTAATTCAGTGTCCCATAACTGACTGCTGGAGTCTGCCACTTACTAACATACTTTTAATATGATTTTTTTAATGTGAAGTATTTAGTGGAACCTTGTACTTCCACTCATCTTTATTAACTATCAGCCACTTATTTTTCACCTATTAACATTATTGCCACTTTACATTTTGAGAAACAGAACCACATGTGGTTTTGGAAACAGAACAACAGATGAAAATATATGTGGTTTGCATACTGAGGCACATTAACAGAGGTAGGGCAAGAACTGAATATTCCTGTTGTCGTTCTTAGCATATATATTAATTACTGTAATTTTAATGGTTATTATTTATTACAGTTCTGTCAACTGTTCACAACTCCACACTACAGGCATCTCTACAGTTGAGTAAGTATGTCTTTTAAATGAAGATGTCACCAGTGTAAGGCATGTAAGGCTGGATGTATATTCAAAATTTGGCAACCAAAAAGGAAAAATTAAACCAAACAGCATGAAATTAGATCCCATGATGAATAATATGGTTGGTGACTGGTGCAGAACATAGCTCAGTGGTTATATAGCATTTCCCAGACCATCATACAGGAACCATTAGAAAACTTAAGAGCTACAGCTTCATCCCCCCCGCCTCCCATGCAAAGGAAGACAGCAAACATCACCACTGCTCCCTGGTGACCTGACCAGCATGTTTGTTTCTCTGGGTAATGAAAAGCTCAGTCAGATATACAACATTAGGAAGCATTAAACAACTCTCCATTAAATTTAGAAGATTTTTTTTTATCTGAAAGGAAACTGAGTATTTAATTGGCTCACAATTAAATAGAAATGCCATTAAAAAAAACCTGAAAGAGCGTGCCAGGCCTAGTTTCTGCTTGCCTTTTATAGTGTCCTGATAACCTAACTGTCATATCAAGACATTAATTGAGAATATTCTGAACACTATAAAAACATCTTTATGGATCAAGTTATCCTGAGGGACAAAGTGCATATGGCAGATATATGCAGTTAAGTAAGAGCAGAAAGGTAATATCACTGTTCTATCAAGCAACTTGAAAGGCCTGAGGGAGCAACACAGATTTGTAAGTGTAGGATCAGAGGAGATCATTATGGGTGTTTATTCTGACATTCGGCACAGTATGGTTTATAACAGTCCCTTGACTGAACATGAGCCTCAGCTGGAACACACCAAATTCATGAGAACCCCTTAGTAAGTTACCTGATGTCAAAGTATTGTTGCAATAAAATGGGTGCCTTATTTCATACTTAGACATCACTTTCCTGGATAGTGAAGTTAAGAAAACTTCTGTGCCACTTCTCCTTTTAAGTGTGGGAATGTGCCAGAAATGGAAAGCTCAACAGTTATACCAAAACTAATCAATATGGCTGCTGAATTTTTTTTTTTGTAAGAGGGGAAAAAAACCTCATGAAACAAACCACAGAGAACCAACAGCTGTAAAGTTCAGTCACTGTCTTTAAAAAAGCAAATTCAGTTTCAAGGTAACTTTAAAAAAAAAAAAAAGAAAAAAGGGAGGGGAGGCTTGTTCATTATGGTATCATTTTATAAGTATGGAGAAAAGAAGGATTGCTCAAGATAATCTACAAAAGTCTAGGCTAAAATACAACTGCAGCCAATTATAGCTGGGTGATTTGGAACTGAGATTTATTCAGTGGAGTTTGACAATTTACTCCAGTTCAGAATCATTTCCTAACTGTAAATTTTCTTTGCGTATATTCCATTTGCATTTGTTGGCACATGTGAATAAAGCAAAGGAACAGATGTTGAAAACCTCCTCAGGAGAGTTTTTCCTTTCCCACTATGTTTGAGCCAGCAAAACGGGTTCTGACTAGAGGGACTACAAGAGCTCCCCAAAGAGTTCTCACAAGCATTTCTTGCTCACAGCATCACCTGCGACCTGGAGCTGTACCACTGCGAGGAGACCTTCCCATTGGAGTCATGCACGCCACACTGCTCACCTCCGTACAGGAACATGGATACACATTTCAATATTTCCTTTACAATGGATTCCACTTTTTTCTTGTATGAAATGAATTTGTGTACCCTCCTAAAATTTCTATTTTTCCCCCCACATTCATTTGTTTTCCCCCATCAGTCTCTCCTCTCTAGGCTCCCAGAGGATATTTCCTTTCCTTGTCACAGTTTCAGAGCAGTTCGCCCATCTTCACAATAGTTATACCAGCTCTCTCAATTTCTGCATCATATCCATCATTTTTCTCACTAAGGACAGATTATTTTGAGAATGTGTGAATCCTTAAACTAATTTGGAAGTGAGGTCAATACTGAGAAGAGCAATGTAATCTCTTTCCCAGCAATGGAGAATGCTTCTGGGTTCCCAGCCTCTGCCACTCCACAGAGCAAGATATCAGCATGAGTAATAGCACCCAAGTGTCCTATATAATATCAAAGGTCATCATCTTCATACCCTGAGGCTTACATTCAAATTTAATATTTTTTTTTTCCTGAAGGATACTGGTGGAGTAGAGTAACAGATTTCTCTCTGTGCAAAGACTAGCCTGCCTTCAGCTTGGCTTACAGGGCCAAAGCTGTGCTTCAGATCAAGATCATGTAATTCATAAAAACGACGGCTGGCAAAAGCACAAATATCTTTTTACAGTCACAAACGTTGTAAGGGCTGTGTAGAGTGTTAACTCTAACTGAAAATATTGTTTAAAAAATAATTTGAAACAATAACTCTTGAAAACGTTCTGTTGCATATGTTTAGCCAACAAAATTCCAAAAGCAAACTGTTTGCAAGATGTAAAATGTTATTCTATTGAAAAGTGACTCTCATAAATGTGACCCAGTATCACTTGCAGTCTATTGCTTCCTAATCAAATTGATTTCCTTAATAACTTTAAAGATTTGCATCTTACCATTGCTACTGACAGTAAAATTGGGCTCTTTCTATTTTGTCTATTAGTATTTTCCAGAAGCCAAATTAAAATGTTAGCTGTTCCCGCACCCCAGTATTTTCAAAGCATATTCTCATTGCTTCATTAGGAGATTTTTTCAGCAGTATTATCGTGGTACCTAAGGGGTACCATCAGCACTTTTGTGGTACATCCCATTCTACAGAATGGAAATCTGCCCCAGCAGAATCTGCAAAATCTAACCTGTGCAAATGCATTTGCCATCACAATGTTTGTGCAGCCATCACTGAAGTCTCAATCTGAAAACAATCGTGCAGTGTTTGCCCCATGTCTGCTTTCAGGTTAACACAACTACAGATGGAAGATTTTTTTCATCCTGCCTGGTATCAGGACTTATCTTTTAGTTTCCATGGTTTCATTATTGACTCTCAGTAAAGAGAAAACATACAGAGCTCACACACTCTACAAATACACCTGTTATACTCTTGTGATACGACCTTGTGTGCCGCATTCCCAGATAGAATAACCTCACCAAAGACTTCCAGTGGGGAAAACTGATCTAATAAAGCTTGCCTTGTGGTCCAAGAGGTAGGATTTTCCACTGGTTTGCATTTGGTACAGATATTTACTAAAAAACAAAATACAGTGAGTGTACTTAGAGATAGGCTGTCAAATTTCAAATATCCTGGGCAGAGTTCTTGTTTCATAATAGTTGTGATTGTATAGAAATTTGCCATATACTTCCCTAAAAGCACATAGTCTGTTCAGGTACCTGGGTGCTACTTCAGCCTTCTTTTTGTTGGCACCTGTTTATGGAACTCATTTTAAGGAGCAAATTCAGACCACACTATCCAGGGAAAGGACGCTGCTTTCTGACCTTGATCTATCTGTATGCAGTTTACGATGCATTAAACTCTGGCCACTATTCTTCTCGAGATCACACTGTCAAATTTTTCTGCATGCATCTGACACCATTTTGTATACATATGTGGAATCTGGCTCCTAATACATCTGTGATCCTTCTGAGACAAATGGGTGAGTCTAGAACACGGTGTATTGCTTTAGAGAACTTGAGTCAGACTCCTAATTTCTGAGTGAGTCATTTACACTTATCATCAAACAAAACTACATAGGGGTCAAAGTCTGCTGAGGATTTTGCAGTTACACACTGAGGAGGGTGCAACATGGTGAGGATGGTAGAAAAAAATGATATATAAACACCCCCCCATTCAAACAGGAAGACTGTACCACTCTGAAATCCTGCTGGTAATAATTTAATTAAAGCAAAATTCGCACTGCTGTCAAAGGAATGACAGAAGTAGATGTGGAAATATTGTACTTTCATTTAGTTAGCTCTGTACCAGTGACCAGAAAGCTATGGAGTGATAGGCTAGCAGGCCAAATGAGCAGCCAAAATAATCAGGTGGGTTTGTACAGTTTCATAAAGCACATACTTTGGTTTCAAAGGTCGTGTACTAAGCTGAGAGCTGGCTAAACCTACTGCAGTCACCCTTTTTACTGCAGGGTTGAATGGTACCGTTTTTCTGGCTACAGTGGATCATTTGCATCTTCTAGGTGTACTCAAAAGCTGTATGTTACAACTCCCATTTAAGACCAGACGAGCAGCACCATATGGCATAAAAATCAGGCATCTCCTGTCATATGACAGGTCCACGTTAGACCATGAGAAGACCGTTTGTTGTGTGTTCAAAACCTGGACATCCATCATCTTAAAAATGTATGCCCACTAATGTTACATGTTATCAGTTTATCCAAGTATCTGCATAGAGCAATCATTATCTTATTGAACATGATGCTCTTTCTTGATGGAGAAGTCTGCATTTTTACCACATAATGGGAAGTACCTGTGAGAGTCTCCAGAAAGATGAGTGAGAACCAGCTAGCATTAGCAGTTCAAGAACAATTAATTTGGCCAAAATCAGATTCTGTCCACATATAAGGGAAGTTGAGCTAAAAATCAAGAAGCAACTGCAATCGTGATTACACAAAACCTAAGAAAACTTCATATAGAAACAATCACTGAACTTCATATAGAGACCTAAAAACTAAGTTATTACAGAAAAAAGTTCAAAAAATATTAAAAAAAATCAGCAGAGTATAGAAAGTCTATAGAGCTGACAGTTCTGTTCGCTTAATAATTTCCATCATAAGAATCTCTTTCTAATGCCTTCAGCTTTGCCAAACATTGTTGAGACTGAATGTGTTTGTGCTCTTGGCCTCATCCTGATTTCTTTCTTTAATGACACTATAAATAGTGAGATACTTTTTTCAATGAAGTTAGAAAGAAAAGCTTAACTTGACAATGTAGATCCACATACTTCCTATTTCTTTTAGCTTGAATGCTTATAAGAACAAAAACTTCACCACTTAATAGAAAACGTACATTTGTAGTCTGCCTATCAGGAAAAGTTTGAAAGGATTATTTCATTAATCTACAAGTTTAAAACCAAAAGGCAAGAGCAATGAATCTATGTTGATGGGTTTTTTAATAGGAAAATTAAAACCTATTTTTGAGATTATTTAATGAGTATGTTGGTAATACTGCAGCATTAAAATATATTTCTAGCCATTTTTCTGAGAACTCTTGCTACAATCGCTTTACTCTGAATTTTGTCAAGTAGGCTGCTCAGGCAATATAAGAGTTTGCATTTTGTTGCTCCTATTTAAATTTATTGAAATCTGGCCATTCAGCACTTCTCTAAATAATTTCTAAATATGCTCAGAAAAAGCTTCTTAGTGGCTTGCAATAAATACTTACAGAGCTGCCACGTGTTGACTGTGTTGACTGTGTTTCTGCCTAGCATTAGCAGCCCCTGCAGTGCAATTGATAGCAATAGCTGCTGAGGCCATCCAACACTGAAACCAGGACTAGAAGCAAAGCCCTTCTGCTGGTCCCAGACCAGTTAGAGGCAGGAAGAGGAAGCAGCCTAAATTAAATTGGAGGTAAGGGTAGAAAAGGGTAGAACAATAGTAGGTTCAGGAGCAGAAATAAGAGAGGTAAAGTTGCAAGTTTGGAAACAATAGGAATTTGAACTGAATAACATGAATATAGTTATTCAGTGTTTCTTTAAATCATCCTCTTTCAGTATTTTGGTGCCGAACCTTGTTTACTGCCTATCTTCCCAAACATGCAGTGATTACAGAATTATTAATTTCCTCCTTAGCTTTTTTAATGCTTCTTATCCGTATGGTATTTAGTGATTCACAATATCATTTGCCTCCCCTCATTATCACCTCTTTGATGTCAAGTACATTATTTGTCTTTCAAAGACAATAACAGAAGAGCAGGAGTTTCAGGCCACCGTTGGCAGAAATGTCTTTTAACCCAGCATTTCTGAGACTGGTGGATGTCAGTGAAGAGAGGAGGCACAAGAAATAGATTCCTTCGAGTGGCTTCAGGAAGCCTCTAGAAAGGAGGCCTCTGGGATCCCTGACGCCTGCTCGCAAGCTGGGGCTGAAGGCAAAGAGAGAGGAACAGGGGAGCTCTGATGGATGAGAGGCTGGGGGAGTACAGGACCAGGGTCAGCCACTGCAAAGGATCCACACTGTCCTCTGGAGAAGTTGGTGTGAGTGTGTGCATGGCCTTAAAACAATGGAAGCAACACAGTAAAAAGCTTGTATGTGATTTTTGTGCTCCAGCTGAGAGCTGTGTGCATAAGGGATTACTGTTGCATTCCTTGGTGCCTCATAAGATTCAAGCAGATGAGCTATATTAGATTTCAGTGTCCTCTCTGTCCCCTCGGTGGGAGAGTTTAGGGGCTGCTCGGGGGTAGAGCAAGGCTGCAGGTAGTGACCAAGTAAAGGTATTCAACAAGGTCTGTGATGAAGAAATTGAGCAAGCAGTCCTGGCAGCATAACTGCTGCTGGGCTCTTGCTGCAGAGTGGTTCTGCTGGTCTCTGCTGCAGAGATCTGATGCTTGTAAGTGTACAGAGTACACTTCGATTAGAGTAATTCAGGTGAACAAAAATAACAAGAAGGCTTAAATATCCCCTAAAATTAAGTTTCACAAAAGGTAGGGAGGGTCTGCTTTCTCTTAGAGCCAACTTTCCCTTGAACTCCTCCAGAAACATCTAACTTCATTGCTACTGAAAGGTAACTGGATCATGCTTTGATACAATATGGCCATTTAGGTATTTGTATTTCCCAAAGACTGATGTTCACAATTAATGTATTCAAAATCTGTAAGAATGCAGCTTCAATATTTTCCTTTAAGTCTCATAACAACTCAATGAATTTTCTTTTTATTTTTTAGATGTAAATCTATAGCTTGTCTTTGAAGCTATATGCTTGTTTGGCCTACTAACTGCATTTTATGAACACTATAAAATTTCTGTGATTAAAAAAAGTTATTCTCTCCCTGAACACCAGTGCAGTCTAAAAAGAGAAGAGAGCCAGGTACTTATCCACTTGCCTAATATTAAGAATGTGAGTCATCCCATTGACATGCCTGTTTTTTGTTGAATTAGGGCCTTATAGACATAAGAGAACATCATTTATTTAATGCATTTGTCACTGGAGGAAATTGCAGATCATTTGGATGCGAATATTAACCTTTTCTCCAGACCTGTTCAAGAATGGATGATCTTTTACCATCTGGTGAAGATATCTTCAGACACTATGGCTGACCTATACCCATATATACATATTGTAAACATTGATCAGAAAAATACAACTGAGCAGGCAACATGCATAGATGGCAAGAATGCGTGTGGACCTTCTTAACATTTCACATGTTATCAAAGGAATCATCTAAAGCCAAGGCAGCATCTAGCATTCAAATCCCAACAGGCAATTTTCTGTTGCTTCACTAATCACCGCTAAAAAACAGTTTACCTTTACACAGGTGTGTGAAAATTTTGATTAAGTGCATTCCTACTTACCACCTTATAATAGAAAGCAAAATGCATTTAAACTAATCACACATTCTTTTTTTTTCACCTACTGGCTACTGAGCCCTGTCTCTGATCTGTGACTGTAAGTCAATGCATTTCTGTGTTGTTTTTCCCGACTAAATGAATTATTGCTGTAATTATAAGAAGGTAAAAAAAAAACCCCAGAAGGTTTGAAAGGAGAGTCAGGGGGTGCTGCATGAGCTTCCCACCTCCTGAGTCATTCTGCTGTCTCTCCCAGTGTGTATTATGCATCTAAAAAAAAAAAAAAAAATTTTTTTTCTTTCTCATGCAATATGGAATGAAGTTTTTACAATAAAAATTAACTCTTGTATTTATAAAATGATTCAAAAAACCACATGTGTTTTGTACGATATTTGCAGCAGTGCAAAACCATGTTTAGTCACAGACAAGTCCTCCATTCTGTCTTCCATCAGGGAGAGGCTGTTTTGGGAGATGAGGGAGGGGAGAATCCTGTAAATCTCCTATACCTCACAGAAACAAAATGATGAATTTAGCAAGTAAAGAAAGCCTCTGACTGAAGATGGTATAAAGAAGCAACAGCACATTTCTTCATTAAAACTGGTCAATCGCAGTGATATATTTGTATGCTTTAAAATACACTCCAATTTGTATTCCGGATACAGCACCAATATAACCTCCAGTAGAAAAAGAAAACACTTGTGGATGACCACCTCAAAACCAACAAATTAGCACAATTAAGCTGAAAAATACAAACTCAAAAGAAATTCTAATTCTAAACATACAATCTTACAAAACCGTAGGACCAGAGAACTCCAAAGATCAGCAACATTTTTTATTATTGTGCTAAGACCTAATTAAATGCTATGAAAAAAATCTATGCAGTGGCAAAGATGGCTATTATTTCCTCTCCTCTTGCTCTATTAATATTAATTGAAAACTAGGTGTGGCACCACAAGAGAAGGATCTTGATACAAAACAACTGGAATTTGTTGTCTAAGCATTTCAATTAAATATCATGTTCTTACCTGATTAAAAGAGAATTACAAATCATGGCACAAGAAATATCCATGCACTTGTAGATGATGAGGCTCCTTCTACTGCAGGTTCAGGTTCCTAGGCGAAGCTTGTAAACTCTTAATTTCACTGAAATGAAAAAGGAAAGAAATGAAGAAAGCACCTCCCCATCAAAGCAACAAAGGAACCTCTGCAGTATTCTGTAGTCTCTTCGCCTGCTTCCTCTTCTGAGATTCACTCTTTGAATCCCAGCATCGATCAGAAAATTGGTTGTGGGGAAAAAAAAGAGGAGGGGGGGAAGAGATGAGGGGGAGGAAAGAAGGAGGCAGCATATTACGTGCTAGCTCCACCTACTGGCAAGGAGATGAGCTCAGCTGGATTCTTAACACCCTATAGAAACAACTGTATTTTAGTTTTAAATCGCATAGTGACCCTTGATTATACAACTTTAAAATAAAGTAAGTAGGTTAGGGCTAATGAATGCTTACATATTTTTAAAAACTGGTTTGAGATTTAAACTGCACAACATTTTTTTTAAATTAGTGAAGTATCTGGATACATGTGTGTATAAATAATTGCAGAAAACTCAAGATTCTGCCAGATATCTTTATTTTACTATGTACTAATGCACGTTATGTTTAAAAATAAAGAAGTCATTCAGAACCCACCACTACAAAATAGTAGAAATTAAAGAGTGCCTGCTTTTTTTTTCTTTTTGATTACTGATTTCACAAAATATAAATTACATTTACATCTTTATTGAAAGCCAGATGAAAAAAAATGTTTATGTAAGACAGAAGTAATGGATGCTTGGATTTAGCCAGGACTATTACATTATTACTCAATAAAGAGTTTTTATGGTGATCAGGTTTACTTATTTTCATCCAAGGCTCTCTTTTGTATTTTATAGCATCTTAAAACTGCTTTTTGGTACTCTGGATACTAATATGCACGTTGACTGCCTCACCTTAGTTGTCTCTAGCCTTAATCCCCATGATAGCAATGTTGGATTTACTGTTGCTAAAGGATGCCTTATACTGGAATGCTGTATACCTGAGAGTGTTTACTTTTATCTCTCCATTGCTTTAAAAGTTTTCTATCACTTACACCTGCTTTGTCACGTCAAACACCTAGCAGCCACCTGCATGAAGGGCTGGCTCAGGTGAAGAGGAGAATTTAATCACACCAAAACACGGGGTTTGGGGAAGGAAAATGTCCAAGAGTTAACTAGGAATAGATTGAGATGAAAACCATGGGATTTTTAATTAGGATCCATGATCTAACTCATTACAAAAATCACTTAACGTCAACAGAGGGAAGTTGCTGGAGAGACTGTCCCTTTCAGTAGCAACTTATATTTGTATCAGCTTAAACCGTTTATCACGGTTATCACAAACACTTGGAGTGTCAGTTCTTCAGGAAAAAAATCAATTTCTATGTTTGTTCAGTCCCTGCAATGGGATCCTGAGCCATGAAAGAACTCGAAAGTACTAAAATAGTTTAAGTAATGATAATGATATGTCAACATACCTATTGTGTGAGCATGGACTGAGGGTTTTAAAAATCCCATTGTCACAAAAAAATACACTCTCAGTTGACTTGTTTTAAGGAAATTTTGCTCTAAAATACTATTTGTATTAAAAAAAATATTTATACCTTGAAAAAGGATTTCGCTGAAAAGTATGGACAATTTTTACTAACTTCTATAGCGGCGGTTAAAGGGCGGGGGGTGGGCGCTGTCCGTGGTGCTGCAGCGCGTCCGGGCATTCCACGGAGACTGGGCACTTCAAAATGCGCGGAGGCCAAAGGGCGTGTAACAATCAAGACTTTGAATATACTTTGGCAATTTTGTATAAATATGGAAATACACCACTAATGAATATAGGCCTACTATAGGCCTAAACTGGTGAAGCTGATATTCTAAATCTTACTTTAATTAAGTTACTTATTGAATCTACTTTTCACAGAGCAATCATTTCATTGGAATACATAACATTAAAATTTCTGATATTAATGGAACCTACTTCATAAACCAAACAAGAATTTCTATGCTATCTAACAGAACAAAGATAATTTGTATTAATAAAGTGTGAAATATTAAAAGTGAAATAAAAGTATTACAAGAGATTTGGAGATTGTATGAATCTTTACAATACTAATATATAATTCTTAGCTGTAGATTAACCATTTAGTTAAAGGACTACTGGGAAGAAACATGCATTTCAGCTCCATTATAAACACTATTTTCTCTCTCCCAAACTCAGAAACTTTTATTCTTTTTTATATTCTGTAATCTTAATCCTTATAGAGTCTATCACTGTCTCACTTCTTTAATCTGTAGGTATTTGACAATTACATCTTAATGGTGAATCTCATTGGCAAAGCTAGCTTTGCTTTTCTGTATCCTCTGTGAATGATGGTACAATGAAAATGAGATATGATAGTATCTCACATGTACCACAATAAAATGCCACAATAAGTCAAAGACAATGAAAAATTGACTGCTGAAATTCAGAAGAATTTTCTAAGTTTACATTTTCTTATAAAGACTGCATTTGTCAGTGGCACAAACTTGCCCAGTTACAAATATGTGAGAAAATAGTTTTTCTGTGAAAAATTCAGAAGAGCATCATAAGAATCAACAAATTCCAGTAAATCTCTTAGAGTTGATTCTAAATCTACTAAAGCTCTCCAACAACACCTATAAACGTGGTTTATTCATGGGTTTATTAATAATATTAATAGTAATTATATAGGAACAAAACCAAATATCCATTGAACAAATTTAATTTTCTGTTTTTTTTTTTTTTTTTTTTTTTTTAAGTGTCTTAAAACTAGGATAGCCAGAAGAATCTTTCTGCTTATTCAAGCATGCTGATAGAGCTTGTTTCTACCAGAAATTTCTCTTTGCCTCTCAGAGCATGGCTAACAGTCATCTGCATAAAAAATAACCATTCTATTAAATCATGCAAAAACATTTACCCAGATAAGATGGAGCAAAAGGTCAAACTCCCATTTCTGCAGCACATGAGATGTTAAGCCTAAGGAGCAATGCCAGTAGCTATTCTGGCCAACAGACACTTTTCTACGCCTGTCCTTTACATGCCTCAAAGAAATAGCTATTTCACATATTTAGAACCCTTACTTTTTGTCTTTTTTATTCATAAATCTTTCAACTCTCAAACTCTGGACTTGAATCTGTAAATTGCTAAGGGAAAAGACAGGTCTGCAGAGAGTGAACAGGTTCATGGTTCCTTGATGTGTCATCTTATTAAAACACATAAATTAATTTCAATCAAAAGTTCTCAGACTTTGTTATTTGGTTCTGATGAAATCATAAAGCCTATGATTCTTGCCTTTAAAGTCTGAGAGTCACCTTTGCAAATTACTCACTGAAGTGGAACTGAACTTTAAGATTATTCTAAATATCAAGCATATTTTTTCCCTGTTCCAGAGTTACTTTAACAGAAATTACCCTGGTGACTACTAAACATCATCAATTTTAAATTTTGTTATACTTCTTTCATATCTGAAATCTTTGCATCTGACATGTATTAGTGCCAGCTACCAGGTTTTTACCTCCACCTAAGAAGAAAGATAGCTTTGGAATTTAAAAGATTTCTGAACATTTTTCTATGTAATGAAAACTGTTTGGTCTTGATAATTACTTTTGAAGCAGGGAATATTTTAAATCACATTTATAATGTTTTCAAAATGTAAACTCAGTCTTTTCTTGGCTGCCTGGAGCTAACACTGAAGTCGCTTTTAATGACCAATGGTGAAGATGGATTTGAAAAGGAAAGCGTACAGCAGTTTTTGAAAGTACGTATCACTTCCATCTTTGCTCTCTGAGATATTAGTATGCCTATAGTCAGAACCATTAAGGCATTAACTTGTGCTTACTTCACGATTCAGTGCACCAAACAGTTTACATGTTCTGTATCTTTAACATTCTTGGCCAAAACCAGATCAAGGTAAAGTTACTTTTCTTTATCGTATTAGAGTCAATTGTTTGAAATTGTGTATTATCTATCTCAGTGTAGTTTATTTTCACAGTTTAATTACAAAGGTACTATTTTTAGTGCAGATAACTGCTAGACATACTGTGAGATGCAGAGAAACTTTCTAATGCAAAGTCAACTTGGCAAGCATATGTTATTAAGCAGAGCAATTCTTCTAGGCATTTCTGCTTTTAAAGACTAGCAGATAAATAAATCATAACTTGAGGTTTGCTTAACAAAACCTCCCCTCTCTCCAAGTGATGATTAGCTTTCATCTGACCAATTAAACCACATGACTCAGTAGCAATAAATGGAATGAAAACATATGAATGCAATCTCTCTCTTTATAGGTGTCCTGGGAAAACATTATTAGATTTTGTTACTAGCTCTGAGAGCACTACTGCACTTGTTGCTGAGGTATCATTTAATTCATTTGTCCACCTCTTAAAATCTGTCTATTTGAAATTGTATTTGTTCATTCTGAAATTGCTTGCTTGCATTTTGTCTTTGTTTATTGGTCTTGTCATATATATAGTAGATTCTTTTGAGCATGATCTGTGTCCTGTGAATATATAGTGCCTATATAGCCTATAATAGCTTCCTAGACCTGGCTGGCCTCTTTGGACATTACAGGGAATATTAAACTACTTCTTCAGTCTTGGTCTCTACAGCATGGTTGGCTAACAAAATTAGTTTATCCTATAGCTCCTTCTGAAATCAGGAATTATTATCTCCATTCCATAGGTGAGGAACTGAGATACAAACATACATTATGTTCTGGAAGTTACACAAGAAACTTGCAAGCCTTAGATACTGAATCCTTATTATCTGAGTCAGTGCCTGCTCCTTGTTCTAACTCTTATTACTTACATAAATATCTAGTGTTTTTCAGAATCCTCCTAAGCTGTTGGCCTATATATTTATAACTTCTTAAGGTATGTTGTATGTCATGCAAAGAAGTATTTCCTTATGAATTAGTTGCCTTCTATGACTCTCTTGTGTTGTGCCGAAATAGACATAAAATAGAAAGTCTTATCAAGCAAGATTAATAAGATTAGAAAGAATGTTGCTTCTAGCACTCAGAAATTCCTAAACTTCTGTGGTGGCAGCAGATGTAGTGCCTGCTCCATGCTAGAGGATAGTAACATCTAGCACATACATGGTGGGAAAGCTACATCTTTCCAGTTAACCTATGGAACTTTTCACCAACTCTCTCACTAAGTAATTAACAATGCCAAGTAAAGTTGGCTGTGAAGTTCCTGCAACCAAGTAGTGTGCCAGCTAGACCCACCTCTAGCTTGAGGATCACTGGCATGAGAAAAAATATTTTTATTGACCAGTTATTTTGTTATTGACTGCTGCTAATTATCTTGAACTTAGAAACCTGTGGTATTGGCCACTGTTAGACCACTAGACTAAACAGATACCAGTCTCATATGATGCTCTTATTTATTCAAAACATAGATACACAAGATCCCTACTTTATATATATATGTACAAAGTGTGTGTGTATATATATAGTATATATAATGTGAATGTTTTAAGACATCTGTAAGCTGTGATTGTTGTGTACATTTTGTTTAGCTCACAATAATTTTATAATTGTGATTTTAGTTCATCTGAATGACAGGAAAGTTGGGAGTGGGAATTATTGGGAATTATTTGGAGTTACTAAAACAGTGGAATTATTGGGAATTATTGGGAGACCATTGGGTATGGCCTTTGTATTGCTTAGAATAGGAGGGGTCTAACTATTATTTAGTAACATTAATGTTAAAATAATTTTGTATTATTATTGAAAGCTACAACCATTAAAGTACAGCTTGCTGATCACAATTTATTATTATATTATTATGATATTTATATATATTTATTATTATGAATACCTTAAATCAGATAATTTTTCAGATTGTGTGCTCTATGGCCTGTTAAAATACTTTAGCAGTCAAAGGCGTAAGCTACTATGAAGTCCATATGCTTTTAAGTGATCCTGTACAAAGAGAATGTTATGTTTTCACTGATGATACAGTGAGGACGTGGAGTTGAGGTGTAACCTCAGGCTTCTATCTACTCCAAGAAGTTCTGCAGTTCTGTTCTATAGCACTTGACTGCTTGCCACATTTTGTATTTTCTTTCCCAGTTTTGCAATTCCACATGTGCAACCTACAAGTTTTTGAATAAAAAGAAACTGTGGAAACTCCTTTGCAAGCCTACCACTGATCTTCCTTAAATGTTAGACCAGATTCTTCCACTGCAGTTGAGTGTATTGTCTTCTCTAAATTTTGCTTACCACCCTAAGTGGAGGTCAAATAAAAATAGATTCCCAAGTAAAAGTGCAGATTATTAGCTGGAAAGCCACTATGTCAGGTCCATGGCTTGTAAATATGCATTAGTAACTCTGGTACAAAATTTGTTAAAAGCAGGGGTTTTTTTTATTCTGTACTCTAGAGAAAAAAAGAAAGAAACCAGAGGTGGGAAAATACATTTATACACTTATATCAGTCAGTCTTGAACTGGAATTAAAGTCAGATCCATCACTTATACCTAAATACTGCAATTTAGGTTACTTTCAAAGACTAATACAGGAAAGTAGTTGAAGGAATAGATATGACAGCATGTCTTATATTTTGGTGCCTTTAAGCACATGTTAATGTTCACAAAAGTGCCTGAGAATTACTAAAGAGAATTATTGTCCAAAAATAATGGTATTAATCAAACAAAATATTTGATGTTGAAACAGGCTGATGACTGCATTGCTGAGAAGTTATATGTGAGCTATGTACAGGGCTTGGCCTTAAATGAGACCTCATACAGGGGCTGTATTCAGGTTTAACACTTCAAAATTACTTTTCTCTATGCAACTAAGATACTTCAACATTTCTGCTTCAACTGTTCAGTTAAAAGAGACTGGCATTGCATTTGTTTACTCATTACTGAAAGCATAACTGCACCTGGGGCAGGATTCCCAGACAAACAGATTATATAGAAATGTCAGGGCTTTTCCAGTTATATTTTTAAATGTAATTTCTAAAATGAACATTCAGTGATGATTCATTAAAAGTTGTACTAATAATTTAAATTGAAACAAGTGCTGGGCTGGCATTGTTATAAATTACTTTTGTCTATTTGTTGTTGTCTTTTGAATGACTACTTCTGATTTTCAGATCTGGCAGTCAACTGTTCAGTGGGATCTAATGAGGCAGAGGAAAGGAGTGAGAAATATTTTTTTATACATAGTGTGCATACATTTGATATACATAGTATCACATATATATAGATTTGTGGTGAAAGATAATTTTTTTAAATGAAATTTTCATGTTTAAAAATTCAGGAGTATGTGTGAAGATTTGTTCCATATAGATGGTTTGCTGTATTTATTGTATAAATGTATATTTATGCATATTGCATTGTTATTTGTTTCTCCCTGTTGTTCCACTGATAGATTAAAAAAGTGCTGAGGAATACTTAAGAACATGATTCAAACTCTGTTTCACTAAATCAAAGACTGACTGATTTCAATGAATTGGAATCACTATACAGGCAATCCTATACATTGATTAAAGAAGAATATAAGCCATATATAAGCCATATTCATAAATGAATATTTACCATGATTTTGTATGGCATGCTCATTTCTACAAACAAAACTTTTATTTTCTGAATTGTTTTTTTAGTGTGAGAGGTGATAATTCAACTGTTTAAATGAGTGACACAACATTACTATCAGACCTACACCTCTGAGAAGGCTGTCTTGGTATAGACAAATGCATTATGTATAGTCATTGTACCAAATCATATATCACAGAAGATTACAATCAATAAAAGGACACTACCACAAAAAATCAGGACTGGGGGTTTTCTAGTAATATGATGTTAATCTATCCATCTTTTGGAACAGCAGCACACAAGAATTAGTTATTCTAAGAATATGCTGTTATAAAACTTACCAGAGAATCAAATCTCTGAACCAGCTCAGGTTCCAACCCTTTTCTGTTGGAATTACACTGCTGGTATTAAGGACAATGTTTCCTAATTTTTAATGAGGTTGAAATAATTATGTAGATTAGAATTTCTTTATTTTTCCAGGAGAAACAGATTCAACATGTGTAACCCACCCTTAACGACGACATTACTAGATGATGATTACATTTCAACTATGACATAAAGACTTTCTAAAGAAAACTTCCAAACACCACTAAGAAAATTTTTTAAGATTAAAAAAAATAAATAAAAGAAATGCAGCATGTAAGCAAATGAAAGTCCTATCCAAGGACTGGTTTGATTTTCAAAACACAGTTACATGGCTGCAAAACAATGTTCCTAAGCAGTTTAAAATCAAGACACCAACTTCTGTTCATTCACGAGTTTGCTAAATTAACATAATCCTATGAAAGAAAAAACAATTCTTTAGAGACAATAAATATTTTTTTATTAAAAATACATTCCTTTTTAACTTCTGGAAGTTTGAAAATGTAAATATTGAAACCAAAGGGAGAACAAATTTTGGTTTTTTTCTTATAAAACTGTGGTATATGTTCACACCCTCATAGTATCTTTGTAATGAAAAGGGGTATTTGCTTGAACAGTGTGATCAGGAGTGTCCCCATGTGCCCCAGTTTTACAAAAACACAAGGAAAGTAATGCAGCTGCATTTGCAAGCTGGGGGCACATCTCTTTCACTTAATATACAGAGATTATTCTGTACATACAGAATACATACATCCTATGAAAATGTATTTCTGTTTGCTGTTATTAGCCAAGTTCGGGAATTTGGTATTTATATCTGTCAAGTAAGCAGCAAGCTTAACTGAAGTCAAAAGGACTCCTCACAAACAGACACAAAAGTGTGAGGATTGTGGTTTAAATATTTTAATTTAAATAGGGATATCTGTATGATATTACAGGTAAGGGAGATCAGTTGTAGGCAGTTGTCACTGCTACTGCTGCTTTATGTAGTTGTGATTTGGTAGCAGCCATCAGGCTGGATATGTGCTGGCTGTCCTGGCATCTTTGCTTCCAAAACCAAGTTTGTGACCAGTGGGACAGAGAATGGGGCTATCTCTAGACACTACTGAAGAGGTACTTAGAGAAAATACAGGAGCTACTAGAGAGCAAAACATTCATTGTTTCTTATATTCTTTTTTTTCTAGTTTTGTGGAATAACGTTTGTTCATTAAATCCCACATGACTGAACAAAGCTGGTAGCTTGATTTTAAATTAGTTGGGAACTGTAGGGGTCTCTAACCCAAGGCTATGAGTCAATATATTGCACACACTTGCTGACATTGCTCAGCATTTCTACATCTTGTTTTCCACAGACGCAATACTCCTCAGACTGACATGCAGGACAAAATAATACGTTCCCTGAAGCACAATATTCACTCAATACTGTTGCCCATGGACCAGGCGATGTTGGAGCCACTGCTCTAATAATTCTTCCCAGGATGGCCAGAGGAATCCTAGGTAAGCAGATGTAAATCTGCACATGGCCAGGAATCCTGTCTAAGGGAAAGACTTTGAGCTATGCTTTTTACATAAGCATAGTACATTTTACACACATAAAAGAAATCAACACAATGCCAAAAATGCATGGTAGTATTTAATGCATAAGAGAGTATCAAGATAATCAGCAAGTTCAGCATACACCAGTTAGGTGTGCAGTCAGTGTCTATGCTCTCTTATTTACACATTCCTCTCTTCCCATGGAGTTTTAAAGGAAACAGCACATTTAAAAGTAAATGCTCTGCTGAATGTATATAGACAAATGTTTTTAAATTTAATTATTTTAAGAAAAAGTCTTTAAAAGGGTTATTCAATAATCAGTATGGTTTTGCTGGTCTGTTCTGCTTCTTGCCTGGAGGAACTTACTACACAGGAGCTGTTTGAAGTGTAGGTCAGAATAAACTGGGATAAAGATGCCTCATAAACTGCTGCTTTGTACGTATTCATTATCTTTACCAGTAGGTGGAGCTGCCACGTTAGGTGCTGCATTTTTTTCACTTCTCCCCCTCCATTCCCCCACCCTTCACGCGCCCCCCCCCCCCCCCCCCCCCCCGGCTTCTCTTAATAAGCTGTTTTCTGATATATGTTGGGTACCATAGAGTGAGACTGAGAACAGGAAGCGGAGGCAGAATCAGAGAGGATTCTGGAAAGGTCTCTGTGTTTTCTTTTCCACTGAGAATACGGAAATTATAATTAATTAGTAAAGCCTTGTGGATGGAAATCTGGACTATTTCAGGAGGAGACTTATATTATCATGTTATTTTTGGATGCTGGGCTTTGCAGTGATTTGTCATTCTCTTTCAATCAGGTAAGCTGGCAAAACATTTAATTGTACCCATAATAAATCTTAGTAATATGATCTTTTCCACATTGCAGAATCGGATTTTACTCTCTGGTTTGCTGTTAAGGTAGAGCCAAAGATGAAATGGGGAATTCAAAGCCATTTTGTACTGACTGATTGTGATGATGGTGTGATTTTTTTCATTTTAACCTCGTTAAATCTGGTATCTGGCCTCTTACTCTTAATGTGATGTTGTGATGCAGTAGTCTTACTTGCAAAATCAGATCATTTTATAATCAAGCTATACTAAATTAATTCCTAGTGTTTTATAGAAGTGACCTTGTTTCCTAAGAAGAAAAATCTGGTTATATTCAGGCTCAGAAACAGCAGGTCTCATAAGATTCTGAGCATCTCAGATTCTGATGATCCAGGAATAAAATCTGTGTGGTTTGTTACTGCTATTTTCAATATATATATGGTATTTAAAGAAATTCCCTTATTAGATTTTGTAAAATATATATAATGAAATATTTTCTTTCTGTGCCAATTTTTGCATGGTTGTGTGTCTGTGTGTATGAGAGAATGGGCTCACCAGCTGTTAATTAACCAGAGGTCCACACTGACGATACAGTTCACATTTTGTCTGTAACATTACTGTCTAGCTTAATATATCCTTCTTAATAGGACTGTTTGAAGAAATCAGCACAAGAATTATTACATTTCTTCATGTTATTGTTCATTATCTATTGTCTCATTCATTGTTATCAGTAATAATTAAAGCCATCAGTTATTAAAGGTAAAACGAAACCATCTATTGAAGATCACTTTGATATATGAATTCTTTTTTCAGTAGTGGTTCTACAGACACACATTCACATTAAAGCTATATATGTTATCATAGTATTAATTTGGAAATTATTTCCAAGAGAAAACAGTAGAAATAACAAAATGCCGAAAACACGTACAACAAAATAAGGATCCCACTGCTTACAAATCACCATCTCAATCCATGTAAGAAAAAGCAAGCAGGACTGGGTTTCAGGTGGTACTCAGAGTACCAAGTGAGGCCTGTACCTGAAGTAGCGATATGAAAGAATGAAGTTTTTAATATGTATTTTTTATGGTGCTAAATCAAATGTGCCTGTGGTGTCCTTGCGTAACTTCAAAATATATAATTAATAATAATGATGATACTTGTTTTAAAAACGTATCATGTTTGTGCTTTCATAATTGATTTGTCAAGCAAACAGTTTCAGAAGAAGACTTTTTAACTTTAACAAACAGTTTAATATTTAATTTTTGCTCTCTTGCACATCTCCATTTTGGGAGGAAAGATTTTTAAAGCCTAGAATGTGAGCTGCTGCAGTAATTTGAAGCTTTGTAGCACCTAAACAGATAACAGATATGTTGCTTATTAGGCCTTGATATTTATAGAAATTATGCTTGTGTTGTTAGCTTATAATTTTTCCTTCTAATGAGCAGAAATTAAGAGCCCATACTGATTTTCTTAGCTGTGCAACTAAACTCAGTATTGTAAAGTTCTGTATAGATAACACTAGATGCTAGCAGAGGTGGAGACTTTCACATTCTCATTAGAGAATATAAAACAATTCTCCTGTGCCTCTCAGATTCTGTCAGAGTGTTGTTTCCCTTTATTAGCAGGTAACTTGAAGTATGGAGGGATCAAGGGAAAGGAGAAAGTGTAGAAAGTATGGGGGTTTTAATCAATATGCTGATTACATATTTTGTGTTTTCACCTCCTTTTCTTCATCAGATAGCATTAGGTGAGTTAACTTTTACCTTATGAAGATTAGGCATGGAGATAAATTTATTTTCCCTCAGAAGACTAAGGATTTTAGAAGAGAAAAGGATGGTGGGATGTAAGGTGGAACTTTCTGACTGATGGTATCCATTTTCTTCTGCTGCTCACGTTCTCAGCCCTATATAATTTGTTATGTGGATTAATTACATTGCTGGAGTCCACAACTTTTGATGGATCAGATAACAGCAGATACTAAGAGAGTTCTTTGTACAAGGCAAAAAAGTTGTGACCTTGTTCTCTAACGTGCAAATCCTGGCCCTTTTTACCCATATGCTGTTCTTGCCATAAGGTGACAAATGAAAAAATGCTTGAACTCTGCTTGATTTAAACCTAAGGGAAAATAAATGCAAGCTTCTGATATTGGTACTTGATTTGTTAAGATCATCTATTTATTTGTTGAACTCTGAAAATGACTATTGAAAGTAAGGTTCAGGAAGTTACATTTACTCTGTTCTTTATCAGACATTCTAGTTAGAAGTTAGAAACTTAACTTTCAAAAGTCTAATTAATTATTTGCCACTCAGTGTAACTCTTCTATATTTTTTTTACCTTATATCTGTTAATCAGTAATATATACTGTTGCCATTTGCAGGGAATATTATTTTTTCATCCTCATTTGAAGAAATAAAAGTTTTAAAATATCATAATAAAATTGATGCTTGCTAGTTCAGACCACTTACAGCACAAATGTACACACTCTGAGCTGTGGCTTTGGTGAGTCCATCAAATCAAGTGTCAACCACCATAAAATCCATTTATAGGAAACTGCAGCCTCTTCACTGAAAAGCTGCTGTTACTCATTACAGCTACTACTCCTGATTAAAAGCTCTGAAGCACGTTGCCAATGGCATCTCTCTCAAAGTTCAGTATTGACTGCACTCCCATAGGACCTTGACATTGGAGCTGGTATATTACAACAAGTTCATCTGCTTTCATCAAAATTTTCTTTATGAACTGAAATCCCTAGTATATTACTGTGATAGTGTTATTGCTCAATTTTCCTTGTCTTATGATGAGGTAAAGCAGAGGGACTAGAGATAAGAGTAGCTCAGGCAGGGACTGTATTATTTCAAAATATAAATACAGAGTAGGAGCACCATATGCTCTTGAGTAACCATAATGTTTGCATACTACCACTGTAATCGTAAACAGGAGTAAGCAAGTTACTTCTGTGACCTAGAATTTATCTGGTCACTCATTTGTTCATTATCCATCCCAAAATTATTTCTATCCATTACAAAAAAAACCAAAACCCAACAAACCAAACGCACTAGCCAACCCACCCCAAAACTATAATTTCAAATTGTTGCTAAACTTTGAAGTGGTCACCAGTCTTGGTAAGGTCTTCCTACAAAAAATTACTATTCACTTACTCTGCCAACTAAGGCAGATCACGGAATGTGTTTTACAGTAAAAAAATGAAACTAAAAAGTTAAAATTTAATTCAAGTTCTTAAGCTTTTATGAGGCTCTTTCACCTGTAAAAACCTTAAGGAAAAGGTTATTTATGCTCAAATTATTTGTCTAGTTATTAATTCTTTATTGTTATTGATGTCTTCTTACTGAGTAGGTTTACTTAGGCAAGTGTAATCATAGAGCTACCATGTGTGCAGGTCCCTTTTTCAACCTGGAATTGTTATTTGTAACTTCTCTGGATTCCTGACTTGATCCATCAACTTGCTGGATGTCATATATCTTTATCAAATGATCATGTTTGAATATGTATATATTGACTTTATTGTAGTCCATATGCAGTGAGTCTGGCACATCCCAGAGATATCAATTGCATACATGCTGTACTGTTGAGCTACCTGCTCAGCAAAGCTGATGATTCACATGTGTTAAAGTTACTATATATGTATAGATCAGCTGAACAACACATACAGCTGACTCCCTATACCTGCACTGCATCAGGCACATCCTCATATTTCTTTGCAGGATTTCCTGAATGAAAGTATGAGGGACACTAGTAAAACTGAAATAATATCTCAGATTCTAGTATGGAAAATAGCTGAGAAGAGCATCAGCACTATTGGCTCTGTGATCCCCTTTACTATACCCCAGTATAAACACTTAACAGGAAGATCTTGGGATAGCAATACATAGCAGGCAATTTCCATTTATAGATGATTTATGCTTAAATTAGACATTGCTTATTTAATATTAGGCCCTCTTTTTTGATACAAGAGGGGAGCAGTGTTTCTGGTCCTTTAGCATAATTTATTTTAAGAACCATGTGAAGTGAGAAATTTCCTTTGTGTTGTGTGTGAAATTTGGGGCTAGCACAAACTGTTGCATGCTCTGCTTAAACATAAAATATTATTATGTATGATGATATATAGGTTTCTAAGAAGTTACAAGTTTGTGTTCAAAATCACTACAGAAATGCAGATGAATTAAAATGAACAAGGAATAAGAGGAAATTAATTGCTCACAGGAAAGATAGTTCCTTTTATATAGGGCAACATAGCAGTATGTGGCCTGGCTACTGTATTCATTGAGAAAAAAACTGACATAATTTCTCAAAAATCATGTCCCTTTACTGTCTCGTAGTCCTGGGAAAGGAGTAGAAATTTTCTGAGACCATGTAGCCTGAATTTGGGCTGACGTGTCCCAAATTCTTGCCTGCATTGGTTCAAATACCCTGAAGAGTCTTCCCTTTGTTATCTGCTATTGTACTATCTTTTAATATTTGGACACACTGAGGAATTCCAAATTTATGTTGGTTAAAAATATACTCTCAGAAGATCAAAGTTCTTGGTCTAATTTTAAGTATGTCCAAATAAGAAGCTTTCAGATGTTAAAATGAAGGCACTTTCTTAACAAACAACTCTTAACTGCCTTCTCAAAAGCTAGTCACAGAGTACAACTGTGTAGCTGTTCCAAGATTTTGATACAATAATATTTTTATCCCTTTTTATTCATATTTGAAATATATGTGTGCTGATCTTGGAAACCTGAAGGTGAATTCACCTCTGCCCTACATAAAACCAGGATTTTTTCTTCTCAGATGTAGTTAACATGACACCAACTTGATTTCCTTGAGCACTGAAATTTCTCTACAGTTACTACTGCTAAGAGCATTTACTTTTGAATGTATATGCAGTTGTGCAGTGTTTAAGTAATAAGGATCAAGCTGG
Source organism: Strix uralensis (assembly GCF_047716275.1). NCBI lineage: Eukaryota > Metazoa > Chordata > Aves > Strigiformes > Strigidae > Strix > Strix uralensis. Next base: position 24,973,685 of record NC_133977.1, read on the forward strand.
TAGACTACAAAATTAGGATGCTAAGTGATAGGAATGAAGAAGCCCTATACATTTTAGAAAAGTTAACCTAACTCCACAGTGACAGTCAAAGCAAGACATTTTTCACCACAGATAAATTGTTCTTATTTGAACAGATATTTGAGTGTTTTCCATTGAAAAGCACTCTTTTAGAGGGAAAGAATTCTCTAAATCTAAACTGTCCAAAAATTCAAGTTTCCTGTGATAACTTTTATGTTACAGAGAGCGCGCACACTTTTAAATGAGTGAAGACATAGACCTAACTTGCACTCTTGCACCCTATCAAGGAGCAGAGCAAATTCCACTCATCACAAACAGCTTTGAATCTTTTTAGAAAGTTCTGTTAATTTTAATTTAAAGCCCAATCATCTGTAAAACTTGTGTATGACAGATGAAAACAAAAGCGCTAGGGTTTACAGTAAGAAAGGCAATCTATTTGTAATGTTATTTTAGGTCTGAGTGGAATAAACTTGATGACAGAAATAAGTAGTTAATCTCAAAAGGGCCCAAGAGCCCAAGGTCAGATTGAACTGGAAGAGGGAAATCCTAATATTTGCATTCATTGAGATGAAATGTCTGAAGAAAAGCCTGTCACTAATATTTAAGACCAAAATTTTCATATGAAGAAGTCTGACCTGAGACAGAAGTTCTGCCCAGAAGCAATATAAAAAAAATTCAACCTGTGTTAGGAAGGAATTTCTTCCTACTGAGTGAAGCTGTAACTGATTATTAAAGGAGTCTTCCTGAAAGGTTTTTAGTAACACCAGTTTAAGTTACTTGCCATGCATTTCCTACATATCAATTTGCTTTAGTTTGTGTTATAATAGGAAGAATATTAGAATTCTAGTAGCTGCTATAACACTAGCTATCCTTCTGTAGTGTATATTACTTAAAGCCTCTAATTAGTAAAATATTTTGTTAATATATTTAAATTTCAACATTACAAGAGACATCTTTTAAAGAGATAGTAGAACTTGTAACTCATAGGCCTTGCTCCTTTGGATTTATTACACACAGGTAGTGACTAGATCAAAGTCATACTTCCATAATCCATTCGGAAAACATTCCAAACTCAGGACTTGGTTAAGTCTTCCATGATGCCTGAGTGAATGCCTTGAAGAAATCCCTGTACATTTTCCATATGCTGTGTTAAACCAGAGGTATAAAGCACTCTATTTTCATGTTGGTTTTCTGTGCATTTTCTTCCTTGTGTAGTGACGATCACATTCAGCCGAGAAATGTGTGTAAGCCTCTCAGTCAGAAGTTCCAATTTTTTCAATTTCAGTTTCCTAGACAACTGTCAAAGTCTAAATACAACCCATTAATCTTGTGCTATACAAAGTTTATTCTTTCATATTTTGTGTTGATTAGTTTCTGGGGCTTACTAGGACTAGGAAAGTCAGTGTTCCAGCTGCATGGTTCTTAATGATTCAGTTAATTTTCTGAATTTAGTTTGTTTTTTTTTTTAGGTTCATAAGCAATTATTTTCTGTTGCATATGCATTTTCATAAGTTTCCCTAGAAAAATTTAGAAAAGGGTATTACTTTAAAAACAGAGCTTTCTACTTTTTTACAAAGAAATATTGATACTGCAATGTATTTAGATATTGTTAACTGATGTTTTATTGTGACTTCAACACCTTCACAGTGGATACTGGTGTATGTTCCAGTGTTTCACTTGTGAGCACATTTAAATTTTAATTTGAGTACAAAAAATATTAGAAATTAGTTGAATCTAGGTTATGGGGAACACACAACAAATAATTCTGAATCTGGACAATTAATTCTGTGGATTTTTGTTTCTTGTTAATCTAAAATCAGGTTAACATTTTTATAATCACGTAACACTTCAAATGTCCGTATGGTTTCCCATGATTTCTGTTCATTCTCTGGCATTTGTCTCTAACATGAGAATTCCCTTAGTTGAAGCCATCACTGGCATATTGTCCTATAACAGTCTTTATAAGAGTATCTAATTTTGAATAATGACATTTCTTTTGTAAATTACATTTCAGATGGGATCACACATTTTGCCGTGAGTCAATGTGAAAGTAACATGCAACTACCTTTTCCAGCTCATGATTATATTCAAAGGGAGCTCAAGTGCATGAGGATATAGTTTGAAACTTTTTTTTTAAGCAATACATTTAAGCAGAATTTGAAGTATATTCTAACCAGTCTTAAAAATAAATGCTGATGCCATATAGGCATAAGAGTTCAGGAAAGAGTCTCACAGAAAATAATATATATAGTCTGTCCATCAGGAATCACCTCTGACTAGGCCTGAGATTTTACTTATGATTCACTCTTGGAAGCTGAATCAGGATAATCTACCCCAAATAAAAATTATTTTGGTCAACATGATATCAACCAAAATAAATCTCTATCATTACCTTCAGCTACAGTAAATCTGAAATCTGTATAATCTGGACCTGCCTATGAAAATTTCTAGTCTTGGGGTGTGAACCAAAGAGATTAAAAAAAACACAAAGGGGTTTTTTTTAATGTATTGAAAATATCTGCATTATACAGAAAAAAATGTTAAAAGTATAGGAGATGAATTTAAATTCTGTAATGAAATTACTCTGACATAGCCTAGGCCTATTATAAATTCAGAACAAAGGGCTCACAATTCTGCCAACCTCCTTCCTTCAATTTTTGCTGTGACTACCATCGATACTACTACACTATCATGATGTATAGCATTAGTAGATACAAAGCTGCATCTCTTAATCCATTGGAGATACAGCCAGTACAAACATACATAGGATGCAATAAATAGGGACGTGGAGACTAGGTGATATGTGAAAAATGTGAAAAAAGGTTCTCTGCCTTGTGCTCTAATTCAAAATACATTTATTGAATTATTGGTTTAATGAAATTACCTGCACTGCTAGTGTTATTAATAATTTTCACATTAAAGATGAATTCCTCAACATTTTGCAAACTGGCAAATATTTTAACCGCATAGAAGTTACACCCCCTCTTTTGAAAATAAATGTCATATAAATGCTTAGTATTAGTGATTACTCTTTTATTAGGAAGCTATAGTATCCCTTTCATATTATTTTAAAACTTGCAAGCAACAGCACTTACACATTTTGCTAATTTGCACTGTATCTGACTGTGAGATCAGATTTCAGCCACAATGCTACTTCAGAGCCAGAATCCAGATGCACCCAGTAGGCAAAGGGATGGGGAAATCCCCTACATACCCCCAGGGAAAGCTGCATTCAGTGGAAAATATGCATTGGTGAATAAGTATCATTGGTGGCAGTATGAGAGTCATGATCCCCTGAGGTTAGTACTGGAGACACAGCTTTCAGATGTCTTCAGTGGAGCCTCTCCAGTAGTGACTCACCACAGTAAGATGTGCTGAATCAGTGCCTTACTCAAAATGACTGGGACATTGAAAGAATCTGCTGTTGGCAATGGTCAGAATGACTTTATGTTACATCATTAAATAAATAGAAGCTGTAATTGTGGTACCACTTATTGTATCTTTGGGAAAAGATAATTCTAGATTAATAGTAACTAGTACTAGGTAAATTCTAGGTTAGTTTTTGAAATATATTTTCTGTAGGAGTACTTGGAGATCTATCTTTAAAAACAAAACAAGCAGTGGTCTAGTAGAAAGCTTTCACTTCTGTTTTCCCACCTTCTGTGTCCTCTTTGACCCAATGTGTGTCTACACAGTTTTTCTTTATTTTATCTACAGAGTTTCTACAGTGGCTGCTCATTCTCTCTGTATTTGGAGAAAAGTATTATTAAGGGCTGCTTTGGCAGCAGCAGAGACTTAAAAGAGAGGGATGTCTTCTTTTTCTTTTCTTCTCTAGGGATAAAAACAAAGTAACAACAACGTTTAAAAAGTACAAAAAGAGCCAGAAATAGATATAGTTCAAATGAGAATAAATGTCTCAAAGACAGCTCACCTCAATCTCAATGGCTGAAGAGTAAAGTTTGCAAGCTGTAAGTCGACTATTTAAATTTAATGAACTAGCTACTCAGATTATTAAAGCTTTAAAGACCGAGGAAGCCATAACCAACCTTTGGTCAGCTCTTGTAATGATGCAATCTTTAAATTGAAGAACCTGGAGAAGAAATTGCTTTTTTTGCTATTACATTGCTGGAGATGGAAGAAAAATTTTGCCACACAAAGTAAAACAGAGATTCTCTAAGATAAATAACACGAAGAAGTATCCATATTTTCATGCAAATATAGACTGAATTAACTTCTATTCCTGGTTAGAGACAGTAAATCCTGTGGGGAGTAATGATACACTGTGCAGTTCCCTAAGTGACAAATGAGAACACTCCTGTTAGCCTGAGCACAGTTATCCCGTGTCTACTAAAGACTTCTCTAGTCATGCAGTAATCTCAACAAGACCCATTTTTCCCTTTTAGTTGAAACATGCAGGTAAAAGAATAAATGGAACTTTTGAAACTCGTATCACTTAAAGAATATTCTTAAATGTACTTTTGGTCTGCGTTAGGTTTTGTGGACTAACCCATGTTCCATCTTGCTTTTCCTACATCTCTTTGCTCTTAGGTTGGAAAAATCTATATGAATATGTAGACTTGTCTTTGTCTATTGCAATTAATTTTGAGAAGCTTTGGACACAGGAACAAAGAATGAGAGAGTCTTGAAGAAACTTCAGTCTTGAAGAAGCTTCAGCTCCCAAGGAGAAACTTTTCTTACCAATTCAATTTTCTGCTAGAAATGCAGCCTGTTTTGTTTTAATGATAGCAAAAGATCCAGTGGCTAATTTCTGAGATTTGGCATTTCTTAGAAAAATAAAGGTAAGACTGTCTTTTCTTCTCAGCCAGAAATAGAGTTTCATTTCATAAGATGGCCATTTGATATAGCACTATATATCTTCACTAAAATATCAGTGGGCAAATTAAACTAACATCTTTAATGAGATCTAGCTGTAGAAATCTGTGTTACACATATTGTAGCTATTTTCCATTAGAATGTAAGGATCTTTAACACTGGAAGGTATTTGCAAAGTATTAATTAACTACTGCGTTTCAACTAGGTTAGTGGGCTAAGAAAGAGAGTGTTCCTCTTAAATTGCATATGGTTTTCATTTGACCTTCTTCAGGTTTCTCCAATACTTCAAGTATTCAGACTTGATCTCTTTACACATTCTCAGAGGCAACTGATGGTGTCAAAGAAAATATAAGGCAGGCTTGCATTTGAGGAATTCCTAGAAGTTTTGGTCAATTTTTATAAATAAATGGGTCAAACGATTTATTTTGGGGGTTCTACAACTTGCAGGTATGTATCTGAGGAATCCAGGTTCATTCTTTACATAACATTCTTTACATATTCTTGATTACTCCAATTTACTAGGTACAGCATATGTTGGCCTTGATGTAAGAACCTTTATCGGCTATTTCCACTCCTAGGCAGGAGGAGACAAGAAATAGGAACAAATTAATTCAAAAGCAAATGTCACTGTGAGTTAGAGAGGGAAGAAAAGAGATGAATGTGGAATGCCAGTGGGCACAAACAGGCAAATAAGTGGGGGGAAAGACTATCCATAACAATGTCTTGGTGAGAGAGCAAGCAGTCTGCAAAGATACCCTCCCAAGAAGCAGCTTCTGGATCTTTCACACAGGTCTGAGATTGCTTTCCAGTGTCTAATCTAATCTGTTTTGAGTGTTTTCCCATCTGCTTAGTCTTTCACTAGTCTGACTGAACCTCATGTATTATATTCTACACAGATTTCCAAATTCTTACAGTACTTTCTTTTCTTGAGGTTGGGATTCTTAAGATTCAGTTAACGTGCTTTCACGCCTAGCTGCAAGTCATTACTGAGGACATTGAATAAAATTGCATGTAACATCCCTGAAGCACCACGTTAGTATTAATTCATTAGTATTTCCTGTATTCACTGTTCTTCAGTCAGGTTTCAGACAATGTGAAGTACCAACTTATAGCCACTTATCGCTATCCCATTCTAAATCCTTTTAAAGTAAGGTTTTATTAAGGAAATATTATTTCTGTAACATACACTTATTAGTTGATATTATATTCTCATAACAAGTAAGTATTTTTGCCTTCTGTGATTTATTAATTTTATTAATGAATACCTGGTGGTCATTTCATATTTTTTTTTTTGAATAGTTATGTAACAGTAATGCTATAGGCTACTGAAACTGACTGTACAAATCCAGAAAAAAATTATAGTCATTGCTACAGATAAATTATAGTCTAAGGAAAAGATAAATATTGGATGGAATGGAAAAAAGGAAAACAAATCCTACATACTAGTCAGTTAAAACCTGTAAACACAAATTATCATAGTTTAAATTAGTAGATTACAGTTTAAAAGAAGAGGCAGGTTCTGAGCAGGTGCTAAATGCTGGAGGCTGTTTTCAGCTTTGAGGAAGTCACTCATTTCCTTGAAAATACCTACTTCTGTGGAACCAACATTCATAGATTCCTTGGATTAGGACCCATGGATGGTTTTGACTGGATATCTCTTTAGATACCTCAATTAACTGCATTTCATTGCGTTTCCCACTTTGAATTACAGCAGTGACATTTTGGGGCTCTTTTTTTCTTTTTGGAGATCTGTTTCTTATTCAAATATTTTTAAAGCAGTAAAAAATAGTGTAAAGATGCCAGGAAAAACAAGATAAATGTCAGTTATGAAAAGATAATAATCTATAACTGTAATAAAATACTTCAAAGCACTTCAGCAGATAAGGGGATAGGTTTTTCCTTGTGAAATTAGCCTCCGTGCACAAACGCCATGAGAAATTTCAATAAAAATATTTATTTTTAGATCATTTTCACAACAAACTAGTATTTACCCATCCTTTTGTTTTTAGGATAAATTGAATGCAGCATTACCAAATTTGGAATTTGATCAGAGCATAGTAACTTAAACATAACTTATCTTCACTTCCAGAAAACTAATATCTGAATTTTGCAAAACAACTTCCAAAATACTAAGAGGGGGAGTTAAGATGACCCATTTCCTTAGACTTTTTCTGCATATACTCCCTCTGTACTCCTTTCCCCCTCAGGACAGTGGTAGTTTGAGTTGCTAAGAGCTTCTTCAGGACTAAGTGCAGGGAACAGAATTACTTTTGTTTCATTGTTCTATTAAACTACTGCATGTATAGCAACAGTAATCAAATACACATTTGTGTGTTGTTCTGTTACGCTCTGTAATCTGAATGAAAACACTTAGGGCATATTTAGTACAGGAGAAACCTTCTTGTGTAATAGCAGCAGCCAGGAAATATATAACTGCACTAGACAGTAGTAGAGGCAGGACTCAAGTAATGTTTCCAACTTGTCAAGGAAACTGTTCTAAAGCATGTTTTATGGCTATCTGAGAAATACAGTGAAACCTCAAGTCGGCTAATATTAATGTTCCCAGTCATTCATTGGCCCTTTTGTAGACTTCTGGCAATACAAATACATATATTTCTAGTGAGGACAATGTATTTTGTTATAGCATTCATAACTGTAACTGTTAACGGATGAAAAGCACCCCCACCAAATGCACTGAATTATAAAGAGAAGACAGACCCACTGAAGACTCTAGGCAGGTGCACCTTTTAAGACTAGTTTCATACGAAAGGCACCTAGGTCAACAATTTGAATCACAGACCTGTAAAATGTGGAATAAAGGAATCAATTATTCAGAAAGACCAAAGGGAAACCTCAAACATCTTCTTAGTTTATTAATCCTGGGTAGGCAAAAGCAATAATCAAAGTGTGGACTATATACAGAGAATGCATATGCTTTTGTTTCTCAAATAAAGGACAACTTTGAGTTTAGGGTTCTTATAATTGGGAGTTACATTAATAAAAAGAAGGTATTGGCAAAGATTTCCATCTTGTACAAACTAAAAATTAGTAGCAGAAGTTTCAGTATAGCAACATGTGATAAGGTTGCCTGCTGGAGACTCTGGCTGGCTTAACAGGGTTTTTTTTTAAATTTATACTGCACTGGTGCCTCCAGCCCCTCCAGGGTCTCTGTGATTCTACATTAACTCATGGTTATCCAGGGTATTCCTTGAGAAAAGCTTCCTCCATGTCTACATTACAGTATATTTTAGTTATGAATTTATGGTCAGATACCTCAGTTCTGGTCTTGTGTTAATTAGATCCTTGGTGCTGTAATCTTACCAACTAAATTATTTCAGTGATCTCAGTGCTGATGGTACACACTGATGCTGTGCTGTGAACACACTCCAGAGATAAAGACTTGAGGTAGCACAGAAGCAGGTTGATCCACCATGTAATTAGATTAGTAATTCAGATTTAGGAATATGCAGGTTCATTTATTTCCTCCAGTTTTCTATTGTAGATTCTTCAAGCACTTTTTAACATCCCCCTCTACCTTCATACAGGATTTGATTTTTGAGGGGGGTTATTTGGGGAATCCGTTATTTTATAAGTTCATTACTGTAGTGCTTTGTGTGTGTGTGTGTGCATGATTTCTACAAACTGCTCCAGACAGGAAAGAAGCTTCAGGAGAAAGACTATTGAATGAATGCAAATGAATACAATCATATGTCTCAAATCTAGATATGGCAACTCCAGAATACAGATGTTGCACATTCATGAAGTAACATAGGAAAGACTACATGGCTTCATGTACAGAAAACACAATTAGAACTCATTTTAGGCCCTGAAACTCACTCTTAAAAATTGGTTTTCACAATTAAAATTATTACTACGCTACGCTACAAACTTTTGCAAAGTAGACATCAAATAAGGCTATTGTTTCTTATTTGGTGGCACTGCTCCTTAACCAGATCTGCCTTCCTTCTGCCATTCCCTCCCTCCAACCATTCAAACCTCTCCACTGTGCTGTAGAGTGCATCAGTTTAAGCAACTGGTCCTGCTGCAGAAAGACAAGGACATTATTTTCAGTTGATATACTGCAGGGCTTCATAAAGAGAAGAGTTAGGTGCAGAGATCAGGAAAAAGCAGCAGGGACCACATCATCCAGGACTGGCACCAAAGACGCTCATAGGGAACCAGAGCCTTAAATTTCAAACTAGTTTTAGTCTGAAGTACTATTATGATATTTTCCTTGCAAAAAATCAGGAGCAGAATTCTTTTCCCACATAGTCTTGATTGTACATCCTGTTTCCTTTTATTTAAAAGGCCCGTTGTTTTGATTCACAGCTCACAGTCAATAAGTGCAACCTAACCTGCTTTTGTATCTAACATGAACCTTCAGCACAGTAAACTGTCAAGTGAGAAAGAATTATGCTTGTTCCTCCCATAATTCAGTTGCTGTCATTTAAACAGCATTATTGTACAAAAACTTTTTGGTTTAATGAAAGTATTTATGTTCATAGAGTTGGATTACAGATACTTGAAAAAATACAGGAAGATAAAATGTATTAACTATAGGTGTACAATTTCCAAGAGAATCTCGTAGAACGTGCATTTATAATTGGTGTTAAAAAAAGATATACTGTTGAAGCATTTGTATCAATATTTTGCTCTAACTGGGAGAGTCTAAGGACATAGGCAAAGTAGTGTTTGTGGGCAGCAGTGTCTTTTTCTAGACCAGCAGGAAAAAGCTGAAGAATAATTTATAAAATATCTAAATAAATTCTGAGCAGTTGCTTTTAACTTTCATTCAGCCTTGAAATATGCTGCTTCTATTTCAGGCCTGGAAAGGGTTTCTGAGCAAATGTTGGGTTTTTTTCTGTTGGTACAATCTAGTTTTCCTAAATTATCTAATTTTCTTTTATAGGTCATTCTTATGCAAGAGGCTAAAAGTAATTAAATTTGCAGGATGAAAACATGGCACAGGCACTGCTGGTACCACCAGGACCTGAAAGCTTCCGCTATTTTACTAGAGAGTCTCTCGCAGCTATTGAAAAGCGTTCTGCAGAAGAAAAAGCTAAAAAGCCCAAGCAAGAACATACAGATGATGATGATGAAAATGGTCCAAAACCAAACAGTGACTTGGAGGCGGGAAAGACACTGCCATTTATTTACGGTGACATACCTGCAGGAATGGTATCTGAACCTTTGGAAGACCTGGATCCATATTATATCAACAAAAAAGTGAGTGAATAATCTTTTGCACAAAATAGAATACAATTTTCTACACTAGAAAAGTTTAATCACAAAATATAATGGTTAAAGCCATCAAGCCACTAAATATACAGAAACATCCTTTCATTTAACAACACTGATTTATACTCTGCTATACTGTGACTTCTTCCTTGAACTTGCCTGAACTTGAGAATGTGACTGAATTTTCCTGATTTCAATGTAACAGTAACACTGGATATGACAAATGAGGTGTTCCAAGCATGGCTTTGCAGCAGGGGTGGTTGTAGATAACCAGGTAGCATCAATCCAAGTTACTGAAATAAAGGACTGTAACTGTATTCTTTGTTTCTGTTACAGCTATATAACATATGTAAACATATATCTATATATGTATGCATAAAATATATCTATCTCTATATATGTAGCATATAGAGACTCTGTAAACCTTGGGTCATATAAAACTACCACAATGAAAACTGTTGCTTGAGGTGCTTGGGACTGCTATGTTAGATCTTTGCTGCACAGCTGTTAATTAGAAGTCTGTGTCAAACGCCACAGAAGAGCTGGGTTTTGAGGAAAGAATAGAAAAAAGACAGGTTTCTTGTTCTGAATACTAATTGAGAATTTTCATACAGAAAGAGCAGTGTGAAGAGTTACAAAGTAATGTGCCACAACTAGACCATTAATAGATTAGTGCCACATCTGGACCATTAATAGATTAGTTGTGCTCCTTGAAGAATGTAAACACCTAAAAGAGGTGTACTTCCCCTTCCGATTTGCACAGTCATTCAAAGTCCTCATTTTCACATGACTCACAAGCCAGGGACTTGGAGATAGAAAGGCTAGTTCAAACAGATCCATTGAAGTAAAAAGTTTGCCCCTTGACCTCTTTAAAAGTCAGGATCTTCAGTACAATCTGGAAACAGACTACCATTTTATGACTTAAAAGAAAGACAAGCAACAAACAAGTATATCTCCATAGCTGGGATTAGTTGTAGACTCTTCCAGGATCTGAGATAGTCCAGCCTGAGAATAGTTAAAAATGCCTTATGTCTTGCACAGATTTGTAAAAGATACAGCTAACAGTAAGAGCAGGTTCTTCTCTGTACTCTCTCTCTGCTTATTTCTGCATGCTCCTTTAGCAGCATCAAGATGTTCTCTCAGTTCCTTGACAGACCTGCAAAGTGATGCAGGTAAGGAGAGTGAAGGAAGATGAAGCTGTGGATAATAACCCTAAATTTAAAAATGTGAAAGGTGTTTTACGGACAAGTGCTTGGGATTATTTTTTCCTGTCTCTCAGAAACAGAGAAGGAAATGGACACTGTTGCTCTGATGACAGCTTGAAGCATTCCAGGTTGCCATTGAGATAAGAAACTTGACATTGAGCAACTATAAAAAAATAAGACAAAGTATTTTAAACTGTAAAGAAACTTACTTTGTTAGGAAAAACTCATGCCACTAGTACTCTTAATTTTGTGGCTAAATTTGTGGTTGCCTTTGGTTCGCAAAACTGTTTTTAAAATTATGGCTTTAGTAATAGGAATGGAAAATAAAGCAGAATCCATATGTAATTGCATAACCTAACAGTTGCCAAAGTTAAATAAACAGTGCTGTAGACAATACAAATATTAGCATTATTAAGGAAATTTAAAGAAAAGAAAGCTCAGAGAAGGAGTGTTGCCAAGGGTTATTTTCATTTATATGGTTTTGGTTATCTCAACAGTTCCATGCAGATTCTTACTTACAAGATAATTATGTGCACTGAGGCCTTTTCTTGACTAGCTGCAAAAAAAAATTCAGGAATAAAGTTTTCTAAACAAATCTACAAATGAAGTATCAGAAAACCTGAGAAGTACTGAAGTATACTTTCTAACCTCCAATGATCAGAAAAAGTAGATTTTTGGAAACAAAGTGTGAAAACTTAGACTACTGATGGACTAGTTAAGTCTATGAGAATAACTGGTAAACTGCAGAATCTTTTGTCACAGGTCACATCTGTATTTATGTTACATACCAGGCTAATGTGCTCAACAGAAAACAAATGGACATCTCAAATGATCAACTAGAATTAGTCATCTCTCCTCCAGTTTATAGCAGAAACTATTCTTAATCATCAACTTGTCAATGCAGAGAAAATTATATGTGAATTGTAGTCTGTCGTCAGGCTCTGCTGCAGCAGTGACCTTGGGACAGGCAACATTTTCCCAGCATTTCTAGCTGGATGAAGGATTATAGGGCAGAGAGAAATGACAATGAGTGTGAGTCCATTCTCTCTCATCCTTAATGCTATGCTTGATGTTACTGTATGAACAGGCACCAGCAACACTCCTTAACCTGTTTTCTTTCCCACTGTAGAGAAGTTTGCTTTCTCTCCCCGAGATGGCAGACCAGATAGGTAGTAAAGGCCACGAAGAGGGCAGCATTTTTCTGATCACAGCCAAGTTTTTACAGAGAATGGAAAGCAACATGGAGAACAGTGATACTATATAGCTCTGCTGAGAGCATAACAAAGACTCTATTATGGTAACACAAAGCAGAGCCATTACCATCGACAAAGAGCAAAAGGAATGAAGAATAGTCATGTCCTGAAGAAATTTCAAACAGCACCAAAGATGCAAGTAAACCTCATACACAAATACACTTGGGACAAAAACGAAAACACTTAGGCGATGACCACCAACAGGAACAGAATGAAATGAATGCAAACTGTAGGTTTATCAGGTCAAATTTTAAAAGATAATAACTACCTAAATTTGGTGCTCACATACAGGAAAAATAAGAGCATATTGTTAAAAATGAAAACAGCATTTTTATGAAGAAAAAATTTCTTGTTATAGGATGTTTGTCTCAGACTGCTCAGAATGATGTCAGCAATTTATTAATCCTTTTATTTTTTCACAGATACGTTTTCAGAAGATACATATAATTGATATTGATAGTATTTAAAAATCTAAAATCAAAGCAAAACTATTTTTAAATTATGGTTAATTGTTTAGTGACAGGCGTTTGTCCTTGTTGCCATATATATGTGTATATAACTCTGTCAAGTATTTTTTTCAAATCAAACTGGTGTTTAGAATTGCCCTTTTGCTGTTTTGGTTTTGTTTGTGTATGCTTACAAGGTAGAATGTATTTGATTAATTTGAAACTCTGACTTTAATAAAATACTTCATTAGAAATAAAATTGAAATTATTTTGGTGATAAAATGCCGCATTTTGCTATTATTGATAAACTGACATTGGTGCTGGTAAATCCCATCAATTTCAATAACATCAGAATTCAGTCCACATGCTGCAAAATTTAGCAAATTGGAGAACTGGCTGTGGAAGGCTTAATCTACCGTGTTTTCCTACCACAGGTAGACAGTAGAATGTAACTTGAACCTCCCAGGTGGAGAATGGAATCCTTTAGAAGGAGGTAAAGACATTTATGTAGTCACCACTGTATTTTCATTTTGTATTTCTTTTTTTGCAGACTTTCATAGTATTGAATAAGGGAAAGGCAATTTTCCGATTCAGTGCCACATCTGCCTTGTACATTTTAACTCCTTTTAATCCCATCAGAAAAATTGCTATCAAGATTTTGGTACATTCATATCCTTTTTTCTTAATGTTGATTTAACAGTTGCCATTTAAAACTATTTAATTACTGAAATAATACTTTTCATATGGATATACAAATTATGTCCATGTGGGTGTACTATGCTAACTAAACATATGCTGATCACACTTAAAAAGCAGCAATATCACATGTGAATTGCAGTATGGTCTTCATTCCTACTGAAAGAATTCTCCACTGAACCACCTAAAGCTGTCAGAGTTTAAATATCAGGCTTTATATACAGAAGGAGACCTGATCCCATATTAAAGCCTGCAGCTAAGGCCAAATTAGTGACAAACCATTGCACTTGAACATATCTAAGGTCACACTTTTACCAAGACCAGTAGCACTATTCATGAACTAGACTCACTTAGCAAGGACAAAAGAGCATGAGTAAAGAGCTGCTTTTTCAGACATACTTTTTCAGCATTGTGTTTTAGCATTGGGGTAGGTGTCCTATAAAAGATCCAGGTCAGAATAAAGGAGAAGATTTTCAAATATATTTCAATCATGTCCAAAGAACAACTTGGGTGTAAACAACCAACCTCTGCCTAAGGATCTTTTAGAGTGGTTCGCCTGGCTTCAATGAGTAATTATGTTTAGGTACTCAAACACATCCTTAAGTCTGTATAATATGAAATAAGTTACATTTAAATCCTAAACCTGCCATAATTATAAAAGTAATGCATTGCTTTACAGTAAGTGCACCATAACATGCCAGATGGCATACCATTTAAAATAGATAAAATTATGTGCAAAGCTTTTTTTTTTCAGATTTTATTTAGAATCTCACGTTATTTGTAGATCTTTTTATATACTTAATATTTCAAATTATTTCAATATTATAAAACTGTCATACTTTTTTGATCTACATGCCTTAACTATATCTACATTATTCAGCATGCTTATCATGTGCACTATTTTGACCAACTGTGTATTTATGACCATGAGTAACCCTCCAGACTGGACAAAGAATGTAGAGTAAGTTAAACATTTTTACTTCTTTGTTTTAATGTCTTTGTTTTTGTGTGACTCCAAACAAGAAGTATTTATGGAAAGTCGCATGCCAGAACGGGCTTTTCCAGAGTCATGAAGAATCAGATTCCATGAGATCATCAGTATCTTTCTGGTTTCCTCCTGAGTAATTTAAATGGTTTAAGAGTAATGCCTTGGTCTTTAAAATTATGTCTGAGGAGTATCTGAACTTTTACTGTGAAGTACAAACATGAGCTCTTGCTCTTGGGTGTTCTGAGCTGTAAATTGGAACTCCAGAACTTCAAATGTGCATGTAAAATTGTTGCATGTCATTGGTGAGGCCAGCCATATACTGCTTGAGTATCAATGATCTTAGCACAGTAGGACACTCATCGTGGCTCACTGATGTGAACTCACAAGTGCCAGCCACAGCAAGTACACGCAACACCCAAATCGCAAGAAACTCAAACTGCTGAGGAAAGGGCATTACCTATGAAAGAGTAACAAAGAGCTGACAGAAGTAAGGAAACTACAAAGTATCTCTGTTTCTTTCTTGTTCATGGTTATACATGCATGTTCTCTAACAAAATATAATACATGTTTTCCTTTGAAATACTGTTTTCTTTGAAATATTACTACTAATTAAAAACCTGATTCTAACCACTTGTGGTTTCTTTCATTCCCTCCTATTCTCCAATAGCCATTATTAATTTCTATTTATTTATTTCACTGAGTTAAGGAATCTTACTCTGAATGCTAAATTTAGTAACTCCACTAGTATTCATCTGTTTCCAGTATGCTCAACAGTGACTATGGCTTGTTAGGGTTGCTAAGTCTGAAAAGAGAGCAGTAGGGTCTGTAGGTAGATTTCCTTGGTTCTGGAGGTCCGCACAGACCCACATGGATCTCAGGAAGTCCCCACATTATGCTGGTTATAACTGACTGTTCTATGTTTTCAAATGGATGATTGTTCCCACACCAGGTAAATTGGTAATCATGCTGCACATCTTCAAAAATAAGAGTCTGGGCATGCTTTCTTATATTTAATGATTATTTATGAAATAAACCTGTATTATAGGCATGAGTATAGTTATTATCCAGAACTGATTTTTACAAAACTCTGATTTTGACATAAAAAAATTCTTCATTTTTTGTAACACTTAGACATCTACCTGATTTGTGAATGCAAGCAAAGAGGCAGTCTTATGAGTGCCAGAGAATGTACATATAAATATCAAAGTCTGAAATGTATCTATAAATACTAGAGTCTGAAATTGTTTTCAGGCAAAAAAACTGAGATTAAATCCACCTTTTAGAAAATGAATAGTATGTATGCATCAGGTTCAAATTTCATCTGAACAATTATTACATTCTTAAGTGTTCGGGACAAGTTAAGTTAATGATTTCCTTCTTTCAATTCTAAATACTTCTCTTCTAAGTCATCTTTGATAAAGAATGGCACCGTCTATAAGCATAAATATGCAAAAATCCATTATTCCTGCTCTGATGCTTTTCAGGTACACTTTCACTGGAATTTATACCTTTGAATCACTTATAAAAATTCTTGCAAGGGGATTCTGCTTAGAAGGTTTTACTTTTCTGCGAGACCCATGGAACTGGCTTGACTTCAGTGTCATTTTAATGGCGTAAGTGGTTCAAGAACTTTTTAAGCTTTTCGGGCATGAAATTAGTGGCAAATATTACACTAAAAAGTATATTGATTTAAAAGTATTTAATTTATGCAACCTATGAGGTTTAGACACTGTATCACACATTTTAGTACTTATAAATCAAAGTAAAATATGGCAGTAGCCAGCATGGAGTGTCAGCCACTAGTGTAATTACTGCTGAGGGACACTAATTTCATGTCCTACATTTTTCTACTCATCAGAATGGAAGCCATCCCTTTGACTTCATGTCACTGCCCTATTACAAGTTAATTAGTTTAATTAGCTGTTCAAATACAAATCAGTGCATTTCACTCCAATTAAATTTAAGCAAAATTGATGAAAATAATTATAAAAGTGAGGTGTACTGAAGACACGGGTAAATTTTGAAGTATGATTGCTAATATTGCCACAGAGGTTTTGAAGACCCACATAATTAGTATAAGCTCTGCCTCAATTCTGAATAACTGTGATTTAATCCTACAGGTATGTAACAGAATTTGTAAACCTAGGCAATGTTTCAGCTCTTCGAACTTTCAGAGTATTGAGAGCTTTGAAAACTATTTCTGTAATTCCAGGTAAGAAGTAGTTGGTGTAAGGTGTTAGGCCCCTCGTATCTCCAACTGTTATTTGTGTGCTGTCATTGTGTTTGTGTGTGAACTCCCCTATTACAGATATGTGACAGAGTTTGTGGACCTGGGCAATGTCTCAGCGTTGAGAACATTCAGAGTTCTCCGAGCTTTGAAAACAATATCAGTCATTCCAGGTGAGAGCTAGGTTAAACTTCGAGGCTGACTTTTGTTCCATTGAAGTCAAATTCACTTCTTTTGAGCATAAGTCTTGCTGTTTGCTGCTTGTGTCGCCAAAAAAAAAAAAAAAAAAGAAGACATGGATCATAAGCCTAGTTTATGATTCTTTGCCTTTTCAGCATTAGCTTCATTTATTTTGCAAAATCAGCCTTTGAGTTTAACAGATTCTTGCATGAAACATAAAGTATGAGGCCTATGGGTTATTTTGCTTTGTTTTTCTGCATTTTATTATGGCAAGTTGTCTCTTTTACATTAAAAAAGCTTTAGCGTTATGGCTTTCTTGATTTTGAATTTTTTCCTTTATTTTACCACTTAAAATTGGCATTAGTCTTAAAGACAACCAAGTGCCAACAAAAAAAGCTACCAAAATGGTAATAAATATTGCACAGGAAAATTTATCAAATGCAAATTATTTCTTTTACCTCAAACTTATTTGCAATTCTATTTCACACTATCTTCATACTGTTGTGAAGTCGTATTTAATATTAACTGGAAACTCAAGTATTGGCAGAATACTAAATGCAGAGAAAAATTAAGAAATCAAATCAAATCTATAATAGGAAAGCATGATTGATAAAATTTCCTGCTCAAGAATAACATTATGCAGTCAATTTATTGGAATATGTGTACACTGCATATTCATAAAAAAGAAATCTTTTCATTCATCGTCACAAGCTCTGAGGCTGCTCATGATGCTTTAGTTTTTGAAAAACAAAAAATAATTTCTTTTTAAGTGTCTGCATGACATCTTAATTATATGGGAAGGGCAAAGATACTCTGATAAATCTATGGATCTTTTCTCTTTGCAGGCCTAAAGACTATTGTAGGAGCCCTAATTCAGTCTGTGAAGAAGCTCTCGGACGTAATGATCCTGACTGTGTTTTGTCTGAGTGTATTTGCACTAATAGGGCTGCAGCTGTTCATGGGCAACTTGAGGAATAAATGCCTGCAGTGGCCTCCAGACAATTCTACTTTTGAAACAACTGTTATTTCCTACTTTAACAGCACAATGGATGAAAATGGTACACTTGTTAATATGACAGTGAGCACATTTAACTGGAAGGATTACATTGAGGATGAAAGTAAGAATGTCTGATATAACTATTTTTAATATATTTGTGGCTATAGTATGTAACTATTTATGATCAAAGAACAATGAACGATTTATATTTCTGCCTTATGTAGAACTGCTTACAGTCTCTGACTGACAGAGATCAAATACATACAGTAAACAACTACAATAACCAGAAGGGTTTCTAAACAAACTACAATGTGATCACCAGATAGCCACTTTGATTTTATTACAATTTACATTTATTTTACTTTGTAGTACTTTCAAGTTCATTTGATTTATTCACATATATTTCTAATGCTTTCTACACAGCTCACTTTTACATTTTGGAGGGACAAAGAGATGCCCTACTTTGTGGTAATAGCTCTGATGCAGGGTAAGGCCCTTTCAAAAATCCTCTGTTATGTTCTGTAGAAAAAGCAGTAACATGAAACCTATCCATAGTAGTTGCAACTCCATATTTAGCAGTGTTACAGAACTTAGAGAGTCTTGCTGCTAAACAATGATTTCTTACTTAAGTCAAAATATTTTACTCTCTGGCTGAACAAAATACTCATTAACAGACTTTCTTCCTGCTTGATTGGATAATGATGTTGGTGTTAATGATAAAATCTGAACTCTTGCAAAGTCTATTTTGGAGAGGTAGTGATTGAAGAAAGTAGGATGAAAGCAAAGGTTAGAACTGAGAGAGAGAATACATAAAATATTAAGAAAGCACAGTAGTGACTTCATAGTTCAAGACTGATTCTTTTTTTTCAAGCCTCTTTTTCATTACTGGCAAATTCTGCCATACACATGTGCCCAATTATGAGCCTAGAATTATTAGCTGAACTCCAATACCTAACTGGCAACACTGAAGAAGCTTATTAAAAAAAAATAATATCTCAGCATTATGTGGGAGATCCCTAACAGTACAATTGGTTTTAGCTAATATTGTTTAATCTGTCTGTAACCTTAACAATAGTTTAGCAATTATTTCTGCCAGGAAATTATTCATTTGGAATAAAGATTCTACTTGCAAAATGTGATTGAGGAGAATTTAAACTGGTCATTTCAACCAGTGAACAGATGGAAATGGTATCTTTCATTTACTCTCTTATTAATTTGCTTCTCAGGCCTTTTTTTTCCTGAATGAATTTAATTGTAATTCATGGATTACCTGAGGAAAAATAATGCATATTGTTCCAAAAGATAATAAATATGTTCTAGAAGGAAATAAAAGTTATGACTATGTACCTCCTATTTGGTTTTCACATAGGCAGTGTCCAGAGGGATATATATGTGTGAAAGCTGGTAGAAACCCCAACTATGGTTACACAAGTTTTGACACCTTCAGTTGGGCTTTTTTGTCCCTCTTTCGGCTAATGACTCAGGACTTCTGGGAAAACCTGTATCAGCTGGTAAGAAATTTTTATTACATAAAAAGTAAACTCTAGGTGACATAAAAATATATAAATGGGGCTATTTGTACATGAGCTGAAAGCACAATGCTGTTGCAGTAACAAAGATAAGTGGTGGAATAATATATAGATATGCATTCTACTTCCTAGACACTGCGTGCTGCAGGGAAGACATACATGATATTTTTTGTTCTGGTGATTTTTCTGGGCTCTTTCTACCTGATCAACTTGATCCTGGCTGTGGTTGCCATGGCCTATGAAGAACAGAATCAGGCAACCATGGAAGAAGCAGAGCAGAAAGAGGCAGAGTTTCAACAGATGCTGGAACAACTGAAGAAGCAACAAGAAGAAGCTCAGGTAATGGTGGAAAATGTACTTTCTGAACAGCCTTATTCTTAAGGCAAGGATAATAATAGCTTATGAGTTAGAAAATGTATAAATTGAGCAATGAATTCTAGAAAGAAAGAAGTCTTGTTTACCACGCATGTTATAAAAGTGGAAATAGCCAATGAAAATCAGGAACTAAGCAAATATCAGAAAAGCAAGCTAATGGTACAGAAAATAATGCTACTAAGTTCACCAAAAGACTGTAAAATAAAATATTTGTGATAAGTGTCCTGGAAACCTGACTTTAAGTAGTCATAGTTCATGATACTTTTATGTTACAGATCTTATGAACAGCATGAAAAAAGTCTAGTGATGTTACTTCTGGTTTACAGATTGAGTGAGAATTGTCAGGCTTGCTGTACTTATTAGTTCTTCCGCAGTATTCAGAAAATACAGAGGAGGATTGTAATCAGTGTTCTTTTAGGTTCCTATGTTCCTATCCAGCAAGGTATTTAAGCATATCCCTAATTCAAGCACATTGAAGTCAATCAGTTGTTTATATATCCTTAGAACAGACTAGCAATATTTATAACAAAAGCATTACTTCAGAATTCTTTTACTTTCTTTTCTTTGAAAAGAGAAGAAAATTATTTAAAGTTTTATGAGAAAAAGACATTTTAATAGATACTTTTGTGTGAGATTTTCTTATTTGAAAGTAAAATATATGCAGGAATTCAGCTCCATGAGTCAGATGTCTGTCTAAATTCTGGACTGATTTTCTATTGCTTTTCATCTGGCACATAGTCATTTTCAACAGGATATTGTTTATAAAATGCAAGGAAATTAGAATCGTCTATGAAACTATAGTTTTCTATTATTTCACAGCTACTTTCACTAAGTTAGAATGATTCTATAAATTGCTAATAAAGTGAAACTCCCCATCTTTTTTTTGAAAAGGAATTTTTATGCATGACCTGTGAAATCTAATTAGCATCTCTCTATTTTAGTCATTAAACCTTATCACTTCCAAATCACTAACAAAAAAGCAGAATCCTGCAAAATTCATATTAAAATAAGCTAAATATCTGCAAAGAGTACTTTTTTAAAAAAAATTATATTTTCATCCATGAAAAGCACTAAATCACATTATATCAAAAGATATCAGGAGGCTCATCTAGATGTTTGTGTATTTCTGAGAGTAGGGACAGAGATGAAGCTGATCCAGAATTAGGAAGAAGAATAGAACCATATGAAACAGAGGCTACAAGGAAAGTTGGATAAAGGCCCTGGAAAGTTGTTACTTTTTTAAATGAATGACCACTCAATTCAGTCGAGATCCCTTTTGTACCTGAAGATATTAGCAGAAAGTAGGCATTACAAGGTGGATCACTGAGCTGCTGAATTGGTGGCTGAGATGGAAAGGAGTGTGGGATCCATCTGTTCACTCCCTTGATACTGAATCTATTCACCCAAAACCTAGGTCATCACAGCGGTCTTTGGATTGCTCCACTTGTTTGAGCTTTGGTGTTAGTATTATGAAGTAGATGGGTGATGACTCAGCATCTGCTACCTTTGTTTCTGTTAAAAGCATTTGAAGGATGATATTCTGAAACCAGTATGACAAAATTTTGAGTATCACTTTTTTAAATTGATAAACACTTCAGAATCCATTTAATACTCCATTTAGCAGAAAAAGTCTGCATTAAGTCAACTTGTATAGCATGGGTTGTATACCGTGGTGCAGAAAGCCATAAATTCATACTGTGAGCTTTTAAACTATCCTTTCCTGATGTAGAGAGATATATCATCATTCCTGAAATACTTGGCATTGAATATAATATGTTTTCCCAGATAATTAGTAGTAATTTTTGTTATATAACTCTAGTCTCTTGCCATTTATCACATCACCCTTTTTTGTAAGCTCACAGCAGCCTACTGTCTTCCCAAACATATTTTCCACTGCAGAATTTCATAGCAATCTCCTGACAGTTCTTTCTAGGAAGAGAACTGGACACACTCTCAATTCTTCCTTTATTTGATGACTAAATGAACAAAAATTTGATGACTTAATGAACAAAATCAGTAGGCTCACCACTGTAGTTGAAGATACTGGTGCTGAGTTTTGAGATGCTCTTTGCTCCAGTAAGTCATCTCATTCCTTTCCATCAGAGAAGAAATCTAACCTTTTTCTTCTCTCCTGCTGCAGCAGCAACAGGCAGTAAGTGTACCTTTGTGCGTCTATAACAAAGACCTAGAGTGCTGTTACAGTGGGAAATGTGGGAGGGGAAACAGGAAGATCAAAGTAGGGCTTGAACACATGTCTAGAGGGTGTGCCTCTTGGAAGTTAGAAGGAAAGTGAGGGGAGTGTCCTTGCTGTGAAGACAGTGAGGAATGGCTGGATTTAACTACTTGCAGGCTGCTAGTTGGATTATGATACGTTAACTCATATAGTGGATGTTAGGGATTAGTTTTCTCTGTAAGGACTCAGAAAGGATCAGCTGAATTAGAGAGCGTGACGTGGGGCTTTTCTTGAGAGAAAATGGGAAAGCAGGTCTGAAGTACATGAAAAAGCACCATGTTTATACTTTTCTGACTACTTTAAGTTTAGAGCAGTGTCTTGCACAGCAAGTCTTTAAGGAATAGTGATGCTATTGTTCTGCTGCAGTTGCTGCTCCCAGTAGCTCATGCTACTAAACAATGAGGAGCTCAACAGTTTTGTCAGTTCAATCTGTTTGTGTATATTTGCATACTCAAGGGTGTACAACCAGCAGTATTACCACAGTGATAATAAAAACAGTTGATAAAAGCCTGCTAAGAATACCTTGCTTTGTAACCTGACAGGCAACAGCAGCAGTAGCTGCAGCATCAGTTGCATCAAGAGATTTCAGTGGTGTAGGGGGCTTAGGAGAACTCCTGGAAAGTTCTTCAGAAGCATCAAAGTTGAGCTCAAAGAGTGCTAAAGAAAGAAGAAACAGAAGGAAGAAAAGAAGACAGAAAGAAATGTCTGAAGCAGAGGACAAAGGCGATATTGATAAGTTCCCCAAGTCCGAGTCAGAAGACAGTATCAGAAGGAAAAGTTTCCGCTTCTCCACAGAAGGAAGTCAACTGACATATGAAAAAAGGTTCACATCTCCTCACCAGGTAGAGCACTCTTTTATTAAATCATGTACGTCTAGTCTAATTTGGTTTTGACTGACTTTACAGCAGCTTTACATTTTGGAAGTTATGTAAAAGGTGAGGGAAGGAAAAAAACCCGTGGCAGTACCATTAACAGTGTTACAGTTTGATATGGTTTGACCCATTCTATTAGCAAAGGGATAAAAAGAACACACCAAGGATAATTGTAATTGTAATTAAAACATTTCTGAAAATGCATTTCTGAAGATGTATCTGGTAGATTGCAGAAAGAATCAAAGACTCTTTGATTAGTACTCATATATTTGCATTAATCAACCATAGGTTCTCTGTTCTGCATCTATTTCAAAACTACACAAATATGTGGGATTTTTTAGAAGACCGCATTATAAAAATATCCTGCATAGGAAATTCCACACTACCATTAGTTTCTATTCTTTTCCTTAATTAGCTCCTGAAATGGTAGATAATGAGAAAAGTAGCTTGGGTACTCCACATTAAAGACAAACTATATAGGGATCTTTGGGCTTATAAGAATTTAGTCATACTGTTATTTTTCACTAGAAATTCATTATAAAAGATGGAGAATCATTGCAATCATAGAAAAATATATTTAGGAAAGACCTCTGGGAATTATTTAGTCCAAACTTCAAAGCTCTACTCCCTTAAATCAAAGGATCTCTTCCATTGCTTAAGGATACCTTTGCTTATTTCAAGTCTACACACAGTTACGGTATTTGTAGAAAAATCACTCAAAATGCATCTCTTCAAAATGATCATGCCGGGTCTCAGCCAACAGATGAAATTCACCTAACAATACTCCCATGTTTAACTACCAACATTTATCCTATTTAATGTTCATATCAAGTGTGTCAGTTTACAGACTCGTATAAAATAGGAAAATCAGTGGAAGAAATACTTCACACTGCAATATATTATAGTATCATAGAATGGTTTGGGTTCAAAGATCATCTAGTTCCAACCCCCTGCCATGGGCAGGGACACCTTCCACTAGACCAGGTTGCTCAAAGCCCCGTCCAACCTGGCCTTGAACACTGCCAGGGAGGGGGCAGCCACAGCTTCTCTGGGCAACCTGTTCCAGTGCCTCACCACCCTCACAGTAAATAATTTCTTCCCTATATCTAATCTAAATCTACCCTCTTTCAGTTTAAAACCGTTACCCCTTGTCCTATGACTATACTCCCTGATAAAGAGTCCCTCCCCAGCTTTCCTGTAGACCCCTTTTGAGCACTATAAGGTCTCCCCAGAGCCTCTCTTCTCTGGGCTGAACAGCCCCAACTCTCTCAGGCTGTCCTCTTAGGGGAGGTGCTCCAGCCCCCTGATGTTGGGGCCCCTAGACCTGGACACAGTGCTCCAGGTGGGGTCTCATGAGAGCGGAGCAGAGGGGGAGAATCCTCTCCCTTGATCTGCTGGCCACACTTCTCTTGATGCAGCTCAGGATATTGTTGGCTTGCTTGGCTTCAGGTGCACATTGCTGGCTCATATTCAGTTTTCCATCCACTAATACCCCCAAGTCCTTCTCCACAGGACTGGTCTCAATCCAGTCATCACCCAGCCTTTATTTGTGCATGGGATTGCCCTGACCCATGGGTCCTTGCACTTGGCTTTGTTGAACTTCATGAGGTTTGCACAGGCCCACCTCTCAAGCTTGTCCAGGTCCCTCTGGATGGCATCCCTTCCCTTCAGCGTGTCGGCAGCACCACACAGCCTGATGTTGCCAGCAAACTTGCTGAGGGTGCACTCAGTCCCACTGTCCATGTTGCCAACAAACACGCGCTGGCCCCAACACTGACCCTTGAGGAATGCCACTCCTCTCTGCTCTCCACTTGGACATTGAGCTGTTGACCACAAGTCTTTCAGTGTGACCATCCAGCCAATTCCTTATCCACTGACCGGTCCATCTGTCAAATCCATGACTACAATAAAACATTGTTGCATGTATTTGTTCATACTCTGAAACTCTCAGACAGCTTTCATCCTGTCAATTGTCATGGAGAACTGTGAAACTTCTACAGAAACTTAAGAAGCTTAGGAAAGTAAGACATTTCAAATTACTTTTGATAACATTAAAATTAAATGTGAGTTCTTGTTGCAGAGTAAATAATTAAAGTTCATTAAAATCAAGTGAAAACAAATATTGTATATGTTTTAGATTTGAAAGAAAAGAAGGAAATGGTGCGATAGACAGGAAACAGCTCTTCTTGAGATGTCCTGAATTATACAGCAAGAAGGAAATAAGTGACCATCTGAAATAATTTTTTTAAAAATTAATTTAAAATTTTAAAATACAAAGAGACTTGTATCAAGCAAATAATCTTGTTGAGGATAATTTATTAATTAAAGACTGTCTTGGTAATTGTTTTTACGGTTGTAAAAATGCTTTGGGGCAAATGTTGCCTGCATATAACTGAAGTAAAACTGAGCTGCCACAAGATTGGAAGGATTACGGGCAGTCGATAAAGGAAGATAAGATTACAGGCAGTTGATAAAGGAAGATCTGGTTTGTCTTGTTAGCCATACAGTTAAGTCCCTGGTGAAACAGGTTGGCAGATCATGAAACAATGTGGTAGAATGGTAAAGGGAGATAATCTGCCCAGTCAGTCCCTGTAAAGGTTTTGTCCTTTGACAAAGTATTCCATGTGCAAAGGAATGATGCAGCCTTCAAGAAAAGCCAAGCCAAGCCAGACCTTATTTTCCAGGAGCATGTAGACACATATATTTCTACTTCTACAGGTGTTAGAATTGCAGCCATTTTGGCTTATATCTTTTTTTTCTCAATCCAGCAGGGACTTGCAGAGAAGGCATTACTCCTCCCAAGCCCCTGAGGGGCCTGATCCATTTAGCTGTGCTCAGAGCGTGATAACACATATTGGAAAGATTGGATTACAAACAAAACGTAGCAGCCATGGAAACATTCTCTAAAAAGCAAGGGTAGCAATGGTAGTCAGACGAAAACTAGTGAGCATGTGATTTTTTTGAACTACTGTAGGTTGGCCAAATACATTTACAGAGAAATGTACAAAGGGTGCAGTAATTAGTTTACAACTTTGTCAGAATTCAGTTTCATGCTCTATAGCAGCTAGAGCTTTTTTTTTAGATAAAATTATCTTTCAGCATAAGCAAAATAGCTTTTTCTCCAACCAAGTTTACATAAATGGGCTAGCAAAAAAAAAAAAAAAAAAAAAAAAAATTAGCTGATATTCTTCAAGTAACTCAGCCTGAGGCTGACTGCCAGCATAGAAAATTTCAGCCCAAATTATTAAAATTTGCTATGGCTATAAGAGCACAAAAAATACATCTCATAATGGTAAACAGCTGCCAGCCTTTATAACAGGCACTACTACCAGTTCAGCACACACATTATGTGTGTGTATGCATAAAGCTGAGGTGCATATACAGAGATACATATGGATTGATATATGTATATATTCAGTGTTCAATTTTCACAGTATTAATATAGGCTTATATACTATAGTGCAATTTTCATTATCCTGGAATAAAAACCACTGCTCCTACATACAAGCACTTTCTACCTGCAAAACTAGTGAAAAATTGAGAATCATCTCAAACCAGGTTTTTGATGTACCAAGATGCGAAGATTTGTACAAATGCAGAATTGAAGAAAGCTTAATGCAAGGTTTCTTTTTTCCACAATTAGTACTCATTTTATTTATTCATGAATGCTGTTAATAAAATATGTAGCAAGGGAGAAGAACATTCCATTAACCAGCTTCTACTGTAATTAAAAGATGAATTACCAACAACCATTGATGTATTTTTCTCATTTGTAAGAGGATATCTTTAGGTAACTGTGTCCCTGGTGAATGCTTGTTTTGAGCTGCCTGATGGCCAAGTGGTACCTTCTGGTAGGTGTGCAGCCTGCTGTAGCACCTGGAGTGCTATGCCCAAGAGTGCTACTAGTCATGTTCCCACTGTACCTCTAAGCTTCCCCAAGCTGTTGCCTCTGTCTTCTAGTTTTAGAGTACTGCGTATGTTGTTCCCACACTACTGAGCCTATTGTGAAGAGGGTGGACAAGTTCTTTACATCAGCTTAGACTGAATTTAATACCAAACTTAAGACCACTTCTGCCTCTAGCAAATAGAGATAATAGAATCAAAAAAAATGAGCAGTGAGTGTTATGTTGTTATCCCTAGGGATCCAGCAGATAAAGAAGGGAAGTAAAAGATTTTTAGCTCTGTCCTCTAATAGAAGGAATAAAAGACAACCTGCAAAACCTTGATAGTGATGCTAAGAACTGTCTCCAGCACAGTCATAGGTCCATACCAATTCAACCTGCCTTCTTTGCTCAAATCTGTCCAACCTTACTTATGTGTTCTGCACAACTTTTCCTCAGTCCTGCTACATTACCTTAAACAGAATTTTCCCCCTCTGCTTCAGGTCCCCTAATGAGCATATTCCCCTAACGACCACACTGATACTATTGAAGAAAAGAAGTGACTATCCTTTTCCAGCACTGTAACTATTCTTTGAAAATGAAAGCATGTAGAACAGTTCTAATGCTATTTTGGTTTGGTTTGGTTTAAATCTTTTACAGTCTTTGCTAAGCATACGTGGTTCCCTGTTCTCACCAAGGCGCAACAGCAAAACAAGCATTTTCAGTTTCAGAGGTCGTGCAAAGGATATAGGATCTGAAAATGACTTTGCTGATGATGAGCACAGCACTCTTGAAGACAATGAGAGCAGAAGAGATTCTCTCTTTGTTCCAAATCGACACGGAGAACGGCGCAACAGTAACATTAGTCAGGCGAGTGTGTCATCTAGAATGGTACAAGCCCTTCCAGTAAATGGGAAGATGCACAGCACTGTGGATTGCAATGGAGTAGTTTCCTTGGTTGGAGGACCTTCAACTCTAACTTCACCTACTGGTCAGCTTATGCCAGAGGTAATTATAAGTAAACCAGTAATTATTACATTTTGGTTCCATCATGTAATTTTTTCTTAATGCTCACCTCTGCATGCCTTATCATTTCTTAGAGCTGTGAGAAATAGCTTGCAATAGTTTCTAAACAACAGAAGATAAGGGAAAAAAAGTCCTCAACCTCCTGTGTCTGAGCCTCAGTAAAGCATTATATTCTCCTTGCCTTCAGCTAGAGATCTACACATAAAAAGAAAAAAACATAAATTGACTTTGACAATTTGTATATAGTTTCACCTCATCAACAAAGCTAGACATTTGATATCTAACTAAGGATATAACTTGGAAATATGCATAGAAAAAGATCTGCAAAATTAAGTAGAATGCAGTTACTACTCCCATGATAGTTAATAGAAATACCCCTTACTGAATTTATCTTGAAGAAATTTTTCACATCACTTTCATGAGAAAAATATGTACAATTCCTATGTACCTTTTCAATTACATTACATTTCAGTCTCAGTTTCAGTGTTCTGTAAGATAAGATGTTCTTTCAAAGTTTCAAAAAAGCATACATACTTTAATACATAGTATTTTAATATGGATTCAGTACGGTATTTACGTGGCTATAATAGCACTCTAATAGTATTTAATTTGGAAAATATTTTTATTATAAATAACTACTGAAATTTCATTGTTACTCTTACACATTTCTTTTTATTTTTGTTTCTCTCCTGTCTTGATGTAGACCTTCATACCAGAAATTCAATCAGATTACCTCAGAGGTTATGAGTATATAGTTCTATTTCAGAAATACATTCACTTGAAAAAAGATTTAGCCATTTAACTCAAGAGTTTTCTCTAAAGAAATAGTACTAGTGAATGCTCAAAAATGGTTTTTCATCTTCATACTAAGATAACCTTGAAATCCTTTATGAGTTCTGCAGACGTTTTTATTCTTTCTCTGGATGGGGACAGAATAATGAGAAAAAGAGTGAGTGGTTTCCATGAATCCCAGAATCAGTGGCAGAGCAGGAACCAAGATTTAGGAACTTTTGTATCTCACTCCTGTCTTTAGTGCCTAGGCCACACTCCAGAAGAAAAGAAAAGCAACTGTAAGGACACCTACATGCTACGGAGTAGTGACACATTAGGCACATTTAAATCAGAGCTGGGTATTATTGGTTTGAAAAGACTATTAGAAGTCATGCAAACCAGAGGGGACTTGCATATTCATTGCAAGAACATATCACAAATTCTGTATGAGCATTGAGGTGGGTGACAATTATGTAGAAGAAATATTAAATAATGTGATTTTTTTCTCATATAAAATTTTCCAGCCACACTTACCAGGTTAGGAATGCAGAGAGATAAGTAATTCCTAGAACTGTATTCATGTTTCCTGTATCAAAGTTACTTTCTTAAATAATAGTTCATTTCTTTCTGTACTCACACTTTAATATGACTAGCTGCTGGAAATTAGGTGACAGGTTTCAACTTTGATAATTTTTTCTTGAAAGAAGTAGTAATAATCACTAGCAAAAAGATACGTAGGAAAAATTTTGTTCTCACAGTCATTTAAATGAGAATCACCTTGGGTCCCACATTGCCTTGGTATTGTGTCCCCCAGTTGATTATATGTAGCACTGTATAAAATTCCCACTGAGTTAATAAAGAATGAAGAAACTCCTACAGGAACAGAAATCTTCGGTGCATAAGAAAAGTCTAGTATGCTGCACAAAGCTAATTTTGATTATCACTACAATATTTATACAGTAAGTATTGTTAATTGGCTGTTGAAAAGGATGGTTTAATTCCTCAGTATTTCATTTACAGGGCACCACTACAGAAAAAGAAATAAGAAAAAGAAGACTAAGTTCTTATCAAATTTCCATGGAAATGCTGGAAGATTCTGCTGCAAGACAAAGAGCAATGAGTATAGCCAGCATACTTACAAATACAATGGAAGGTATCTGATGCATTTTATCTGACAGGCAGTTCAGTGAATTCCTGCTAACTACATGTACAGAGCAATTATTTACACAATTTCCTTTGGAAATGTAATACTGGACATGTGAAATCTCTGAACATCGGATAGAAAAAGCTTTTGAGCATTTCTGAGATCATGTACACATTCTAAATGCTTAGTCATTTATTTTTTCATGACTCTATTGAGTGGACTAACAGAGACAAAATAATCATAGCTAGGGGATTGCTAGAGCCCCAGACAGAGAATACAGGGATTTTCTTCCTGTAAGACATCAACAGGAAAAATCAATTAAGATACATGGGAAATTGCTATGATAAAGGCAGTGATGTGCTATAACAGTCATTTCCGTTAGACTTAAAATCCAAGGATAGACAATAGGAAATTGGAATGAAAAAGGTAGTTTTAAAGAAAACAACCAACTGTAATCAACCCATGCCAAAGCACATGAACTGCCTTCCTTAAGCATTTCTTAAACTTTCTTAGGTAAGTATATCAAAGATTAAAAAAGTTTTATATTTATTATATGAAAAAGCATACATTGTTGGAATTGTTTTGCTTATTTAATGGAAACTGTGTACACTCACATTTCATACATATGTCATTAAAATATTTTTATAAGCTTAAAGGATCTATCTACTGGATACTGGCACAATGTGACAGCTGTAAAAGTCAGACAAACCCTGCGGATGTCCTACAGCACATATTCTAAAAAGACGAGGAACCACCAAGAAAATTTAGTGTTCTTAAGATTACCTTAAGTCAGAATTGAAATATACTTTTTAAAGTGAGTTCCAAAGTCCTTTGCTCTCAAATAAACAAATAGATCCCAAACTATCTGTAGTTAGAAATATAAGGCTTAAATCACCTATTTTCTTCTAAAAGTTTTACAGACCATTCTTGCAAACATGCGTCTTTCTGAGTATATCTTCCTATTTTAGTGCAAGCATGAACTGTTGGTACCTCTTGATTCTCGGTGTGCAATTCTTAGTTCTCCTCCCAGGTAGAGAGGATATGTCCTTAGAGGGTGCTGCTCTCTTCCTCCAGCTGAATAGTTTGTCCTTCCATTCTTCTGGCCAGAAAAAACATGACAGTGTAATCTATATTGCCCTGATAGTCACCTCCTACCCACATCTGGTTTCCATTATTTCAGAAGTTGCTAAGTGCAAGCAATGGAGTCTTCTGTGCCAACTCAGTGGCCAGTGTGAGTGGCCACTTTTGTGCAAGGCCAGTCCCATTCTACCTCTTAGCATTCTGAGTTACATGTTCAGAAATGTGATTATTCCAGCCAATCCATACATTCCTTCAGAAGCACTGTCTTTATTACGGTTTATAAAGATTATAGAGGACTTTCACTACTTAGAATACTCTTCTGCCTGGAGGCTACAGTCTGATGTAATGAGAGAGCTTGTTAATTTCAATGAGTTTGAGAGCTGTGGCAACTGACCTTTTAACTTCCCATAATTCCACCCATATAGGGTAATATTAGAAGAAAAAATAAATCCACTGGTCCTCAAAGTGTAGAATTTAACACTAAATCCTTAGCAAATACTGTAGAACAGCATGTATGCTATTTTAGCAAAATCACCCATAAGTGTCTGTGATCTAAGGGATGGTTGAACACTGGCAAATTTCAGATTTGGGTTGATGCCACTACGCAGAAATTTTATCAAAACTGTTGTGGCCATTTCTTACATATTTTATAGTCTAAGTATTTCTCACTTAAGCAAATATCAGTCTTCCTTCTGGGCTGTCCTCAAACATCCCATTACATTAGACATTCGTTCTTGCTATTATTAACTCAATAGAAGCTACTATTCTTCTGTAACTGACAATATTGACAGTGAAATGGAAGGAAAAATAATCTGAAAATATTCTAATTGAGAGCAGAGTTGTTCTGCTAATACTAATGTTCTGTTTCTCAACTCCTAGACACTGCAACTGCACGAGACATTTTCAAAGTCAAATGATAATTAAAAAATAAGAAAACAGGCATTCTATATATTAAAAATATTGATTCAGATAAGCAATGTTAGATATGTGCACTGAATCATTTATCTGTTATGATATTGTAGTGGTTCAGTGTAGTAGCAAATATAGTACTTCTAGTAGCTCCAATCAAAATACATATGCACATTACATACTTAACATAAAAATTTATATTTTATGAACCTTATACAAATTATATACATCAGCTTACTGACAATGGAGCCATGTTAACTTTAAATATCCAAAATCAAGACATGTGCTGTGAGCAAGTCAACTAACATAAACTAAATATCTAGATTGTCCCTACTGTCATGGGAAAGAGACAAACATATTTCTCTCTTTAGATAGACATCTGAGATGATTCACTCTTTAGAGGTAAATTCACTGTCCCCTGGTTGTAGAGGAGCTTAAATAAATTAGATGTTTAATTTTAAGATGGCCAAACATAGGTGAAGGAAATCCTATGTTAGTGTGAGATGTTTATTTGAAAGATTTAATCTTTTTACATATTTTAAACAAGAACTTCTAGAGGATATGATTGGAATATTCATTATTTGGTTAATTTTTTTCTATTTTTTTTCAGAGCTTGAAGAATCCAGACAGAAATGCCCACCATGCTGGTACAGATTTGCAAATACTTTCTTGATCTGGGATTGCTGGAGTCCGTGGTTAAGAGTAAAACATGTCGTCAATTTAGTTGTGATGGATCCATTTGTTGATCTTGCTATAACTATTTGCATTGTTTTAAACACCTTGTTCATGGCCATGGAGCATTACCCAATGACAGAACAGTTTAGCAGTGTCCTTTCTGTGGGGAACCTGGTAAGTGGTTTGTCATGCACTACTTGGTGTAAAAATACCCTTTTCTAAAAGAAGAAATGCATAAATGCATTGCATTGGTTTTAAATTTATTCCAAGTTGTTTTTTATAATCAGTTTAGAAACTGTAGAATGATTTTCACAGATGAAGTGATTTTTGCTGGAGCCTCTAACTCTCATTAATCTACTTGTAACTACTATAATGAAATAACTGAATATATGTGGAAGTCTTCACTGGATTGTCAGATTTCTTGAGGTCTACCTTGGGTTTTTTCTTTAAAATGTTAAAGGTAGATTATCTAATTTTTACCATGGTACTGATAATCCATCACAGAAAATATTTTTCGTCTCTAAGAAATTGATGAAATATTCAGATGTCAGAATTTATCTTTGAATTTTTTTCAGTTACACTACAGTGAAAGTACATTTCCAAGAAAGGCATATTTCTTGTTAGCAGTAAGTCCTTGACACTTTAGGTAACTAAAAAATACTTAATAAAATAGAACATTATTATTTATTCTCTAATAAAAAGCATTTCGTATCTGTAAGTTTATAAGTGATGCCCTTCCTGACTTTAACCTAATCCAGAGAATTAGGGCTACATGTAATTTCTTTTCTGAGCAGATATCTAAATGTGGCATAACACTTCAGTGCTCTTGTTTGTTTCTCTCCACTTGCTTCTATTGCTCAGGAAGCAGAGGATTTAACCTTGCAAGTGTTTATTGCAGAAGAAGATTCATACATTTTTAATTTTTTGCTAGCTCACATAACTACCAATAGTTTACACAGGAGAGGTCTGGATTGACTCACACAACATACAGTCCTGAAAATCAAAACCAATCAAGTGTTATGAACTAATCACTCAAAAAGATTAGTTTGAAAAGTCTGCTAATATTTAAATGGTGCAGGAATAGATTTCTCAGAGTACATTTTAAATTCTAAACATTTTCCTTATATGTACTGGTAATACATCCTTCTATGACTTTTTTTGAAAATAGAACTAAAACTGAATTTAATATCTAGGTGTTCTTGTGTGCATCATAGTTTCCTTTCTCCTGGACAAAGATCTACTTGCTGGCATATTCTTATATTCATCACAGATTACAGAATACTGTATTTTAAAATGTTGGTATGTCATATTGTTAGAATTATTTCTCTCCAAATCTGCCATTTATGATTACAAGATCTTCTACCTTTTCTCATCTCATATGTTTGATTTATTTACTCTAAGCTAGCAACAGTCATATTTTTAACTACCTTTGTAACAATCCAGTATCCTTTATTAGGACTATATATATGCAGTGAATACTATTCCTGCTGGTTCCAATTAAATTCTCTGTTCCTCACTGTATTAATCTGTTAACATTAATTTTGTGATTTCCATTCAAAATATGTTAATTTACTCTTTGCTTGTGACACCATGGACTGTTTGAGGATAAATTAAATATGACAAATATGACTCTGCCTTTTCTGTAGCATTTTAATGAGAAGGAAGAAATAGTTCTAAAATGCAATGATTTGTTTTCATAATACTAAAATTCAATCAGTATTCAAAAGTCCTAAGTAATTATAAGAAAACTTGAGTTTACTTCTCTTAAAATGTATTTTTGTGTATTTGGGGATGCAGTTACGCACAAGAAAAAGTAGTCTGTGGATGGAATGAGTTATTTTGTGATGGAAATATTTTAAAGTGAAATGTTTTTCATTCCCTTTTTTTTCAATTATTTTGACAAATACAACAGTTTTGTCAAGAATAAACTTTTTTGTTGCATTCTCTTTACCATGCATAGCAATAGCTATTACATTCTCCTGATTATATGGTAACATCACTCATATATCAATTTAATAGTATAGTGTTTCTTGCTATATTTCTAGTTTCTCAAAAGTATACACTTTTAAAAGTATTAATATTTATGCTTTGACAATGGTGAATGTTTCCACATCATTATATCCACCTCCTAATCTTAAATTAAAAGGTAATCATGAGTGTAGTTACACAGTGGTGTAAAAAGTCAGCTTTGCGTCTACTTACTGTAGAAGGACAGTGAACAATCTGGGTAAAGAACTATCATAAGGTGGTGGCAGAGTATGTTGGTGTACTTTAGTAGACTTTTGGATCATCTAGGATATCATTTGAGTATTGTGCAGAATATTCATATGCTTTTAGTGGGTTTGCATTATGCTCCAAAACTTCTTTATTATGCCGCACAAACTACCAATCATTACTCATTGCAAGAAAGTGTTGGGTTAAATTCTGGACTTTAAAACACTAAGGAGTATTCATAATTTCACATTTGGCACTTCCAGATATTTCTAAGAACATTATCACCATGAAGTTCTTTTTCCCAAAAGGAAATAGCTTTCACACAGAAGAGTAGCTGTGCATGAAACCTCTATATCCTTACAAAAAGCTCACTGCAAGAAACTCCAACTTCCCCTGTCTATTCCACCTATACTCTTCAACTCTGACCTAAAAGACTGACCTTAGAGAGCCTGTCCTTGAGAGGCTGACCTTAGAGGGTTTCTTCTAACACTTCTGTTTAGACTGTGAGCAAGGTAAAAAATTGCTGTCAAGTCTTCTTTTGCTTTACTGGGACTATCCTCTAGAAACAGGACTGAAAACACGGGATCATATCACATCATCTGCTGGATGGATAGTCCAGCGTGTATCAGTCAAATATGAACAGGAGCTGAGCTGCTGACTGGTGAATAGCTTTTGATAGGTTTGTCAAACCTCTGCCCTCCTATATCTGTCCTAATTTTGTAATTTAATTATCAGTTTGCAGTGTTTAGAAATACTTAGATGCCATTTGGAGATAGCAATCAGCTGTTTTTTATAATAACAGGTACAAGTAACAGGCATGAGAACTCAAGATGGATTAGAAAAATTTACTCAGGTATATAAATTTCTCATCAAAACTCAACTAATTAATTACATTTTGTTTTAGGTATTCACTGGGATATTCACGGCAGAAATGGTACTAAAGATAATTGCCATGGACCCTTATTATTATTTCCAAGAAGGCTGGAACATTTTTGATGGTATTATTGTTAGCCTTAGTTTAATGGAGCTTGGTCTTGCAAATGTTGAAGGATTATCTGTTCTTCGGTCATTCAGATTGGTAAATACCTTGAAAATTAAATATTTGCATGCAGTTGTCTCCAAAAAATGTGCTGATGTCTGTAAGAATTAATAGTATTGTAAAGAGATATTATACACTTAAATAGCTCATGCTAATTTTTATATATGCCTAATTTGCAAGCCATATTTGATAAGTACAAGTTTAAGGTGTTTGTCAATTGATATCCTTTGATATCTTTTGGTATCAAATTATTCTATGGACATCCTATCCTACTGATATCCTTTGCCATCATAAGACTAACTGCTACCTTTCAGAATGTTGTAAATCTTCATTATATTGATTTCATTAAGATTCATCAAAGCTGAATATCTGTGAAAACATACATATTTCCACCAGCATAAAGAATCATAGCATTTTTAGTCTTTATATTGTGAACATTACTCAGTGTTACTCATAAAGCCCCTAAGTATATCCTCTTTTCATGACATTTATTTTAATGGGCACTGAGAATAAACATTTAGTAGCTCCATTACATATAACAAAGAGTCATAGCAATCTGTCTTTAGGAAAACACATTGAAATAGTATTGAGCTTCTACTAGAAATGGCTTTTCTATAGGAATTAGTATTGTACACAAACTAATTTATAGGTATGTTTACTGGAGGCACAAGATTCATGATTTAAAAGTCTGTATTACTGAGAGTTATCACATTACTTGAAAACCTAGGTTATCTCCTAATATGTAATGTGGGAAGTAGTGACTTAGTTTATTAGCACCAGTTGCAATGGTACCCAATTTCACATACCATAATTTGGGTACTGAATATTATTTTTAAATTAGTGTTTATGATTTGAATGGACATCACAATATCAGCATCAAATTATTGCTTCAAATATTGTCCTCTAAGACTGGAAGATCTAATGTGGTGCTGAGGGAAATGTGGAACCAAGCCAGCAAAGGTGTAGTGAAGGTAACAAAAAGAGTACAAACTTCTAAAATTTCTTTAAGAATTGTTCAGTCATCATCTGTAAGTGGATGTTTAAAAATATTAAAATCAAATATGGTACAGACATAAATTATGGGTTTTTTTCTATGTGCATCACTAAGATGAAATGCTGAACACTGCAGTTTAGGCAAATACTCCATGCTGCATGCTTTCCATTAAAAAAATAATATGTTCCTACTGAGGAACAAATTAATCTACAGAAATTGATATGCTCTGCTAAACAACTTGGACCTAGCTGCTATTTCATAACTAACACTAATGATTCTTCTGTATTTTTGTTTTTCAGCTTCGAGTTTTTAAATTAGCAAAATCTTGGCCAACTCTAAATATGCTGATTAAGATTATTGGCAACTCAGTGGGGGCTCTGGGGAATCTGACCCTGGTGCTGGCCATCATTGTGTTCATTTTCGCTGTGGTTGGGATGCAGCTGTTTGGGAAGAGCTACAAGGAATGTGTCTGCAAGATCTCCAGTGACTGTGTGCTTCCACGCTGGCACATGCATGACTTTTTCCACTCTTTCTTGATTGTGTTTCGAGTGCTGTGTGGAGAATGGATAGAAACGATGTGGGACTGCATGGAGGTTGCAGGCCAAACCATGTGCCTTATTGTTTTCATGCTGGTCATGGTGATTGGAAACCTAGTGGTAAGTGATGAACATTTTTGAACATTAACTCTGCTGCAAAATGTACATAACTTACAGCTAGGCAATGAAAATGTTTGTCATACTTCTGTTTAGAATTAAAAAGTAAATCTGAATGTGTGAGATTTTGGGTAGAAACATATGATGATTCCCTTCTCCCCCTTTTCACTCATTTCCATACACTGAAGTACTGTTACTATGGGTCCAGGAATTTAGGAATACACCAAAATGTCAAATGAAACATCATATCATGGGAGCACTGCAGCTAATTTAGAGGTGCTGTTTAAATCCAAATGTCTTCCTAACTACTCTTGAAATAATAAAGCTTATGCTGCACTAGCTCCTCGGTAGCTGCTTCTCTGGAGAAAAAAAAATCTAACGGATTTTCTTACACCCATTACAGTTAATTCCAGCAATAATACTTCTGACTTAATAAAGTATAATGTAGCTGTTCTTATATAGAATATCTTGAATTTAAGTGCTGAACTTTTGGGCTTGTTTAGGTGTAAAAACCAGAAAAATAGAGTGATTGAACATCCATCCTAAAATTGTGTTTGAAAGCTTCTAACTCAAAATTATAGAAGAAACCTTTACAGAAAAATTTTTATTCAAGCTGACAAGTTAAAATGCCAAATTGGCAAAGACTGAATTGGTGAGAGCTTCTTGGAAATCAGGATTATAATTGGAATGCACCATTTACACTTTTATTTTTAAGTGTCTTTTACTGTTGGTCTTTGTAGTTCATTCTGATATGCCTAAAGCTATATTTCATTACCTGTCAAAATTCTCTTCCTTTAGTGATATATTTTAACAATCTAAATTTTTACAAAATAGAATGCAAAATGTTTGTATCCTAGTCATTTACATGACCTTGCAATCTTAACATTATATCAGCAGAAATGTGCAGAGCCCCAGAAAGTTATTTATGATTATTGATTTATGATTAGCTTCAGCACTGAACTACTGTTTCAGATTCATATTCTCTTCTTTCTTCCAAGTGTCTTTCTACTTCAGGGTTCTTTTCTGGAATTGTGAAAATCTGCAGAATTAAATCTCAGAGAGAGTACAAATGAGAGACCTAACGCATTTAACAATGGGGAAGTTTGTTTATGCCATTTTGCCATATCATGACAACTTTTGATGCCTGGTGGTATATCAGACTGAAAGTATGAAATTATTAATTGCTTGTAAGCTTTAGTGAAATAGCTACAGTATATAGGAGTATATTAAAACAACATTAATGATGTTTGAATTCTGAAGCAATAAAGCACAGTCCTCAGGCAATACTGGTGCTAAGATTGTCACCTGCTGATGAAAGAAGTCCATTTTATTTTAAATTCCTACATAAGAGCAAATAAAATTTTCATTTTTTGCCAAGTGAAAAAGGAAAAAATCCAATTACAAATAATATAGTATTATTATAAATGAGATTAAAGTGTAAAAGTAATTTTTAAATATTCCATTTATCCTTTTATGACAAACTTTATAGAATTTAAGAGACAAGCCCAGAATTAACAGAAAATCAGACTCATGGTATAATCTTTCACACAGTAGTTGGAAAGTATAAGTAGGTTATCATAGCATTAACTGATACAAGTTTCTAAAATATCTGCATCATAGAAAGCTATCTAATTTTACAAATCATGTTTATTTAATTCTATTTAAATTCCAAGTGATTTTAAGAGATTTACACAGAAGCCTTTCAAACCTCTGACAAATGTGTATAGCTAGAATTTTTATAACTTTTTTTTATTTTAGAGTTTAAGTAACCATGCTGCTTCAAAGATCAAAAGTTTAAAATATTTAGGTATTAGCTTGTGTGTTTTCATCTTCTGAGTGAATACTGATCAAAACAAGTAAGAAGATCTTTTGCAATTTAAGGTGTTATATGGTTGTCCAAAATTAGTGAATGTTGTTTTTCAAAACATTGTGTCCTATTTGACAGCATGCTGTAAAATACTCACTTCTTATATGTATGCATTTATTATACAGCTGTATTCTCTCATCTTTTAGGTATTGAACCTATTTCTGGCCTTGCTGCTGAGCTCATTTAGTTCAGACAATCTTGCTGCTACCGATGATGATAATGAAATGAACAATCTCCAGATTGCTGTGGCAAGGATTCAGAAGGGAATAGATTATGTTAAAAAAAAGATACAGGAGTTCATCCAAAAAGCCTTTGTTAGAAAGCAGAAAGCTTTAGAGGAAATCAAAGCACTCGAAGAGCTAAACAACAAGAAAGACAGCTGCATTTCCAATCATACTGCTGTTGAAATAAGCAAAGATCTGAATTGTCTTAAAGATGGGAATGGAACCACCAGTGGTGTAGGCACAGGCAGCAGTGTAGAAAAATACGTAATCGATGAAAATGATTACATGTCGTTCATAAACAACCCAGGCCTCACTGTGACAGTGCCAATTGCAGTTGGAGAATCAGATTTTGAAAATTTAAATACAGAAGAATTTAGCAGCGAATCTGATATGGAAGAAAGCAAACAGGTAGGATTTTTCATATCTTAACAATTAAATTGTAGTCACGCATTTACATATTCCTTAATTACATATTTAGAATTGTTTAAAAACTGTCTTATCCCATGTATTTACAATTCAAGAAAAAAAATTACACGATGGTATACTGGGGGGTCCTTAGCATTTCCATTTTTAATACTCTGTTTATTAGCATTTGGAAGATGTATATATATATGATTATTTCTTTCACAATTTTATGAAACTTGAGCTAGTCCTAAAACCTCACAAAGCATTCTTTCTGTAGTACCTATAATGTGATCAGGATTTATGGAATAAGAGTATTGTAGAAGTCTAAGGAACAATCAAGGGTATACAACTTTGCATACCCAATCCAATATAAATGGAGAAAAAATATTTTTTTCTATATTTAGCGTAATTCTAAAAATTAACCCTGAGACATCATAAAGCAGTGATATATTCCGATTAACTAAAAAGTGTTGTGAATAATATTCACACAGATTTTGGGTTCAGAGACTATGGCTGGCTGAACTGAAGTAATCCAGATACCAATCAATGTCATGGTAAAGCAGTATCTCAAGTTATCCTGGAGAGCGGAATAATTTTGTGATATAGATGCATGTGGAAACAGTTTACTTGAAAGCCTTAAGCTATTATTATTGTGCAAAGAGACATTTGGTCTAAAAACCAGAAGCCATGTGCCTCAGAATATAAGTGGCTCAAATACCATAAGAGATCATGAACAGGTGATAATGGTATTCAAGGAAAAATCTGTATGTTGGAGTAATGATCAATGACAAGCTACTAAATGCATTAGCAGAATATAATTACATTCAATGTCATTAGAAAGGTAGGAACTGTAAGGTTTAAGGCATCAGGAACCATGGATAAATATGTTGTCAATTAGGAGTTATGATGTTGTGTGATACAGAAGGGTTTGTTTACCGTAAAGAAAGCTCTTTGAAAAAGAAGCCCTGCACTCATGACTGTATCATAGCTGCAGAGCTGCCATATTTGCAAATAATGCTGTATTCCTCAGCAAACTATACCACATAACATTAATGGATAGCCATTATCCAAGTTGATCATAGTATAGGTTTTTTGCTAAAGAACATAAAGGAGCATAAAGAGTGTGTGTTTATTTGCAACTGCAAAGAAGGTTACTCTGCATAACAATTGTAAGGTTAAGAGCAAGATATTCTATCATCTGAGTTGCTCAGTTATGAGACATTTTCAATGCAGATGTATAAGATAGTATAGCTGTAGTGCTTATCCATGACAATTTAAGAATATGAGCGGAAGCGTAAAGTGATATATGAGATCAACTGGTATCCAAAAAAAGGCTTTCAGAGTGACTCTGGGTCTGAGAGTTAAGTATTTTTCATGTAAACTGATCTAATAAAAGTTAATTGTCTTTTCCAATGAACCTTTAGCAGTCTTCTAAGCCTTTTCATATATTCTACTGTTTTTAAAAATGACATTTTACTATAAGTTTTCTGCTTTCCTTGTGGTTAGTTTTGATAAATAGAGTGATGAGTGCCTTCCTAGTAACTCCAACTTATGAAGTTACATGCCTAAAAATTTCCTGAATATCTGTTACTTTTTTAAAAGTTTATAATATGCATTAGGAAGCTGGGAGGCTTATAAGCTGTGCAGATGCTAAATGTGTGGTTATGTGACATGTTAGCCTCAGCAGCAGAGCTGGCTTGGGAAGTTCCCGTCCACACCTGGCTCCTGATCTTCTGTCAGTCTTTACCACTTTCTCTGCTACTGTAAGGTCTGTACTATAAGGCATGTCACTGGAGTGATGTAAGTTAAATAACGTCATCCCTTAGGTATTATTTGTTTATTTCTTCTTTAAGATAGATTGAATGGTTCAGTTTACAGTGTACTGCCATATTCTATCAGAACAGCTGAGGACAAAACAAAATGCCATGCAAAAGCAGAAAATCCTCTGCTTTCCAAGTGAGTATATAAGTACACCCCACAGAAAACAGAGTAAAAGCACTTGTGCAGAGTTCTGAATGATACCAATTTCAAGCTGATTTTCACAAGTCAATTGTGCTGTTCATTCCCATCTCTGCTTGGTTCGGGCATCATGCTTTTTTCTTCTAAGGCCATCCTGAAGTTTCAGGACCATAATAAATCAAAACATATTTTGCCTTTTTTTATGGACCAATCCAAAAGTCTGTACAAGCAATCTGAAAGTGAAGATTCCAGGTGACTGTGGGAAATCTGCCAGTAAATGATGGATAGTGTTTATATTAAGAACTTGTGGAGACATTTTCAGTGGGGATAGCCTAAGTTTAGGACTTCTGTGGAGCCTCAAGATTTCCATAGAATGTAATAATCAAATAATCACTACCATTGTGAAGCTGGAGCAATAATGCTTCCCTCAAGTTCTGCTCACACACAACTGTTCAGCCTTTAACTGTCTGACATGTATTCATACAGTGCAAGTGTGCATATTGTGAACAGTATCTAATAAAACAGGAAGTTCTTAGCAGTGCCCTGAAAATTGTGAATTCTATATTAATTGCAGTTTTGGTTCTGGATTCCTTATTCCATTCCTTCTGCATAATTTTAAGGGAAAGGATAAAGTGCCTTTTTTTAGTGTGTGTATAAAGATCCACTGCTCTGGTAATATACGAACAGATGTTATGATGCATGACAGGAATTTGTGAAGATTTCCAATCTTCTCCTACTAAGACAACAGTACTGTTGAATCTTTTGCTGCCTTCTGATTGTCTTTTGAGGAAGATAAAGAGTATGTTGGCTCACTGTTTAAGTTACCTGTCTAGAACAGTACACCATCATTTGCTTTATTTTGCCTCTTAAGGGATACCACTCAGACAACATTCCTGCTAGGAGAAGGCCTGGTCTGCAAAAGGAGGGGTAAGAGATGGAGCAGAACTTTCCCTGCCTTAACTGTGGCAGTACTCAGAACTTAAAATACCTTCAGGAAATATCCCCTTTAATAACTTTTTATTTAACAACAGAGCTGTGGGAAGCTAGATCTGCACAAAAACTGTAAAATGAACCTTTTTTTTTTCTGGTGTCTTACTGACTGTCACTGATGTTAAGAGCAGAATGATTATTTAAAGTCTGTCAGCAATAACAGGTCATGCTAGAAGTGGGGCAGGGGCTGTGTGCTCCTGAGGAATATGCCAAGAGCAGGTAATTACTATAGAAATTGTAACTGTGGGTGAACAAATTGTGATTTGTCCTAGTTTTATTATCAGATATACTATGGTGTGAAATAACTCTAGCCACAAAGTTTAATTTGGAAGGCTGGTTCTCCCCCCCACCTTCACAAAAAATACCTTCTAACTAATTTGCTAGTTAATAACTTCCAAAATCTGCCATAATCTATTCTGGAACTTGGTTGCAAGTTCCAGACCTAAACAAGATCTTTCTAACACATATGATTAGAAATTGGGGAAGTCTCAGTTTGGATAAAACAGAATAACATTTATTAGATTTAAAAGTTACTCACTGCTTTAGAGTGATAGTTGGCTGAAAGTACCTGAAAGAAGTGAACATTTCATTGATACTTTGAAGGATGATTTTTTTTAATATCTCCTATCAAAAATTAGATGTGGAATACCCAGTGAAATAACCATGAGAAATAACTGATTGCTGCTCTGAAAACAAGATACTCAAGATAATTATCTTTGAAGATAATAAGAAAATTAGAAGTAACTAAAGGGGATAATTTAGTGGTTTTTAAAGTTAGCATTGTGGATACTGTTCCTATTATAAAATACGCCTGCTAATCAGTCAAATGAATGGACTATGTCAATCTTACCAAACATAAGACTCCTAACTATTGTATTTCTGTACCAATTAAGAACTGTTCATTATATCCAAATCACAACTTTATGAATAAATTTTTGGATTTCAACATGGAAAAGTAATTTCAAAGACATTAATCAGTTATGGAAATCTTATTTCACCACGAAAGAAATACATATGCCTATAGGCCTCTCTCAATCAGAATTCCATGTACAGTTAGTACAAATTCAGATTGGAGAAGTAAGGCAGTTCAATTAACTCCTGAAATTGCAACAGATGGTTTTAATAAAATTAAAAATAGCTTTCAATCATCTAATCCACTGAATTTTCAAAACAAAGAATAAGTTCAGTTTTGTGATTGGCTTCACCTAGTGCCTTTGTGCTTAGGTGAAGTAAAAAGACAAGAATACAGTTACTGCATTCCCAAAAGTTAAGCATTACCATTGGGCTTCA
This sequence comes from Strix uralensis, assembly GCF_047716275.1. Classification (NCBI taxonomy): domain Eukaryota; kingdom Metazoa; phylum Chordata; class Aves; order Strigiformes; family Strigidae; genus Strix; species Strix uralensis. The sequence continues at coordinate 25,017,896 of NC_133977.1, forward strand.
ATAAATTTCTTAGCCAAAACATACCCAGTAGTGATCTGCTCAATTTGTTGGATGATTTTGTATCACATTTCTTTTAACATATCCAACAATCTAAATTCCCCTTTTCTAAAACTGACCAATTCTGGGACAGTATCTTCAAAAGTCACAGATTCTTTAAATTATGGACTAGCTGTGGATATCTAATGAATGAAACCACATCTCTGTTGGATACACTGATGGGCCACTGTGTAGACACTGATCCAAGCCTCTTTTGAAACAATTAGAGAGAGATTGTAGAGTCAGAAGTATACAGCATACTAAATCTAAACTAGAAACTTACACAATATGATACTTCATCACATTTAATATGGACAGAAATTAAAGAGGTTTATTTTCATTGGGATCTATAAATTCTACCACCATTATTAGAGGATGAAGGAGGAATGGGAAGACGTGTATCTTCAAAGTCTTTTGCTTACTGTATGTGCATTTTTTGCAAATAAAAGAGACAATCACATAGTCAGTTCAATGAAGACTAGAACATTAAACCAAAAAAACCCTTAAAATTTTCATTAATATGAATTAAGCACTATATAAACACTGGAATACTTTCCAAACCTGCTAACCATGTCTTTATTAATTTAATTCATCGTATTTTTATTTATGAATCACAATTTCAGAGTGTGGATTATTAGGTCTAGCTTCTTCATTTCTTCTTTCTCTAAAATAAACTAAAGTTCTGCAGAAAAGTTTGTTGATCATTTCAGGTGGTATGTATTTCCCTTTTTGCCAACTGATCATAAAATATTTAATAATTATGTTTTAAGTGTGTTAAAGCCATGTTTGAATTAGAGATTCCAAAAAGAGGAAAACTAGAGATCCTGTGTCTTGAACTTCACTACCTACCATTCTTACTTCTCACAGGGGTAAAACCAAGCTGGAGCAATCAAGAATGCAGCTCTGGTGCTTTTTAACCAGGTAGAGCAACGTGTCACCACTTTCACACAGGTTACCTAAGCAAGTTATACATATATATGTATATATATATATAATCACTTTTTAATGGATTTTGACTGGCCTGCATGCTATTCAGCTATGTACCTTCCCTATCCATTGCAAGACAGTAGAAACATGCACAGCTGCTCTCTGCTGAGTCATGGGACTCACATCACAGCATGGTCAGGCGGGATTGGCAACCCCAACAGACATTTTTTAACTCTGCTAATGATTTTTCTGGATATTTTAATATAATCTCTAGCAATAACTGCATGCTCTACAGGTTTTGAAGTATGGATCATAAAAGTACTGGAATGTTATATGTTAAAGAGGCCAAAGAAAAAGGGAGCATGCATAGTTTTTAAAAAATAAAAACAACCCTTTTTGATTCAGCCCTTATAAATGTAAATGTAACGATTACTGCCACAACTTCAGCTCCTTACTGAATAACATTTAAACTATTGCAGTAGCTTCTTACATAAAAATTACACTGTTATACTTTTAAATCTACAGTGCACTGTAATGCAAATCTTCAAGATGCTACAAACTACGTTCTGTATTCATTTGGGCAGTGCATATCTTGAGTTTTATAAACTGTAAGTAGAGCAAACAGTTTTATAATTGCTAAAACTATACTTAGCAAATAACCGCCCTTAAAAAACTCTCAAAGCAAACCATTTTACAAATACACTTCTTAAACTTTAAACTCCTTCATAATTAATGGTATTTTGGAATGTGTTTCACAATAGCAGTCTGTGACTGAGTTGGGGGACTTGGTGTAAATTAGAAAGACTATGGAGTAGTCAGCATAATTTTTATAAAATTCCATATATATTTACCCTAGGTTTATTTCATTATAGGCAAGTATAAACTCCATTGATGCATAATTGGCAGAGCCTTCAGGAACAGGGACAGCAAATATTGCACAGGAGCCAAAGGTACATGAAACTAAGGAAGTCAAATTATCCTGATAAAACTAGGCATCAGAATTTTGTTGGGATTGAGATATCAGTCTTGATCTTTGAATCAGCAGGATTCAAAGTTGTTTCCTCAGGCAGAGTCTCACTGGCTTCAAAAGGTTAACTAAATGGTTTTCTACTAAAACTAAATGATTTGGATTATAGCGTAATATGATCTACCTATACTATATCATAGTATAAACTGTCCAGAGATGCCAAAAGATATTTATATTGGTGTGCATTCTGAAAATTCTCAGATTTTACTCATTAGATTTTAAACCAAGATATGCTTCAAACTTCAAATAAAACTCTAAGGAAAGAGATTTTTAAAGTGGTTTTCTTAATATTATATAAAAGTCAAATATTGTAAGATCTGAGATTTAAAGACAGTTTAGAATCACTTTGGAATCATTGATCCCCATTATTTTATATTTTGTCACTCAATTACAGTGCAGCTTCCAAGATTCAAAGGATAAAATCAAATGGCTGAATTACTAAAGGCAATTTGTAATGGCTGAATCCCTTTATTCTATTGTCACTTGAATCATGAAGCCGTTTGTAAAGCTTAAAATTTTAGTAGCCTGCTCTTGCTCTTATTGAAATCTAGAATAAATCAAATGAGAGCAAGACCGGGTCTTAAGTGAATGCATTTTCTTGTAAATGGGCACATTAACATGCTGTTGGTCAAAGCTTGTTTTAATGATCTAAGCTGTTGAAAAGAGATGCACTGCTCTGAAAGGACAGTATGAAGGCTGATTATACATATATTAACCAAGTATTTGGGTTGGTGATGAAGCATTTTTTTATGTTATATCCTGTACAATTATAATACTATTTTCAGAAAAATATAATCCCATTGAGATAGTCTTATTTTTTATTTTATTTGTGTGTGTGATTTTCACAGTATTGCTCAGGCTTCTGCTCTAGTCAAGCATGTTGTTTTGCTGATTCAGGCCTTGAGAATGCTGCATCATAAGCAATTGCTTTCAAATGTATCCTTGTAAAGGAAAATGTGATATCACTGAAGATGCAAATAAATATTTGTAGGGCATGGCGTGTTCTAAAGGCTGATAATCACATTTACGAGGTGAAAAGAAGATTGTATCAATCCATCATGTATCTTGAGTTTCCTGTTAGTTTTATTGCTAGAAAAAAAGGATCATTAAAGTCACCTTATTTAAAATGCAAAGGTTCTTTCCTAATTTAGGATCTTGAAGCAAAGAAGAGGAGTTTTATTAACTTAATGAGGTTTTTTTTATAATGTAATCATTCGAGATTATTTGAAAAATAATGAAGAGAATGCTTTATGTGAAAAATGAAGAGAATTTTAGTAGGTTTTGTTTGTACTAATTATAAATTGCACTTCTGTCACTTGGATATTAGCAGCTATGCTGACAGGACTATCTGCAACAGAGTTTATATGGGAAGATGCAGTTAAAAATTTGACTGCATTTTAATTGGCACTCATGCAGGTTAATAATTGACGCTTACTATGAACCTTTATCTTGCTACTATTAAGTCAGTAATTGATTTCATGATGATGAATTGCGCCATGAATTAGTTTAATTTTCCTAACCTGAATGTGACAGATTATTATTTTCACAATATTTTGTTTTTATTTAATGAAGAAACTGCCTATAATTTAAGTGACAGGCTTCAGACTTCTTATTTCTTTGTATTACAATGATATATAATAAGACTTAATTCACAAATCTTATTTCCTTTTTAAAAGAGAGCCTTATGTATGGAATAAGGTGGTGTGCTAGGCTACATTAATGTACATTTTGGTCTGTAAATGTAATACAGAAAGCAAAGTTTAAAATATTCTCACTATACGTGGTACAAAATGTTTTAGTTCAGACTCACTGACCTACATGACCAGTAATAAAATTATTCCATTTAGAAGCAATATGGCTGTAACTATTTTACATATATAAATTTTGGAAATCATAGAGGAAGTGCAGTATGAAAAAGAAAACATGATATTTTAACATTTTTATGAAGCAAAAATTAACCATTGGAAACATCCAAATCTCAGTGTTTTTATCCAGATCTTTTCACATTTGTCAGCGTGATTTCCCATGTATGACAGATCATGATATTTAAAAAGGGAAAGAATGGTTTTCAAGTTCATACCTGTGTGCTTGTCAGAAAACTTTCTATTATGCGACAAGTCCTTTATTTTTGGTCACAATGCAGTAAGAGCCATGCAACCTCAAATCTGAGTGACCCTATACTGACTACATTTGTGCACATGTGTGAAGGACAGATTCTTGAAACTTAACCCTGAAATTATCCATCACCCAATGTGAATTTTTTTTTAAACTTCATTTATCTCATGTAAGAGTTGAATATGAGGAAAGAATTGCTTACCAAACTATATAAAGATATACATGCCATTTATTTCATTTCTGGCAGAAAAAAGTCCTTATCTCCCAATGCATCTTCCTGAAGAGACTGGGTTTTAACTGAAGAGTTAAATAAGTAGTTCTAATTTGCAGCAGTGTCTCTGAAGAAGACAATACATGGAAATGCCTCTTTAAAAAGTTATTTTCTATTATTTTCTCTTTGTTGTGAAATCATTAAACCATCTGAGCAGTATTTTTTTTTATATTCTAAAAATGTCACTGTCATGAAAACTAAATGTGAAAAGTTATTGGTATTAAGCATTCTCTCAAAAAAATTTGTAGAGAAAGGTCTTCATATAGGTCAAAGGGCATGACCAGATCTGCTTAGCTGAAACCACAAATCTAGTCTGTGCCCAAATACCCTTTTTTTACATCAGTGCCTGTAAAATTTGAAGTATTTAAGTTAGAGATGCATTCTAGATCCCCCTTGAAATTGCTGTGTATTACTGCTACATGGTATAAACAAGAAGTATTTCACTGCCATGCTTTTTTAAAGTTGCTTTCTGATTACAACCCTTATTTCAAAGTAGAAGAGAATGTATGTTGGATGAAAGCAATTAAAGACGTAAACAGTATTGACAACTGAAAACAAGTTACAAACTCTATGTCCAATTATTGCATTAGTTGTGTGCATCTTTAGCAGGTTTGTCCTTTCAAAATATGCTTTCTTAAAAGGACAAAATTATGGGCAGTCTTGCATGACTGATAAAACATCTTGATCTGATCCAAATTTCAGTGTACTTGGTAAAAAGTTACATAATTTCAGTTGCTTTATATCACTCTCTGGTTCTTGCACTTTTCAGATCTAGAAGTGCTTTTACCATAGTAAGGATTATAGTATTTCACTGTACACAGAAGTAGTAGAATGATAGAAAAATTCAGGATGGGAGGGACCTCATGAAGTCTCTCAATATGCACAAGAGACTGGAATGTAAAGAGGATGTTTTGGATCTGGTAATTTGTGCTTTCTGCAAAAATTAAATTGTGCAGAAATTTGCCATTAAATGACATTCAATTTGCAATTTTTTAATCCAGACATGGTGTATGTTTGTGAAAACACCATCTGTAGTGGACATGAAGATATACGTGGAACTTTCTGTTAGTTCATTTCACTGGGAAAACTAAGACGCATTTTCAGTGTAATCCAGTATAGTAAAGAAAATGAAATAACTGGAGAGTGTGGTACATTCAAGCTCTCCAGTTTTATTACTATTGAGAATACTTCAGAAGTATTATGGACCAGGTTAGTAGCCAAATTATATTTAATTGTTCCCTATGAGAAGATAAACTATACAATGTACATGTCATTATGTTTTTACTTATGGTGATGCGTATTTATCAGTATAAATCTATCATTCTTCAAAAGTCAGAGACTGGCATGATTTGATTCAGTATCATTTTTTACAGAATATGTATCTAATGTGAAAAATTGTTCTGTGGAACTTTACTTGCAGAAACTAAATGCATCCAGTTCATCAGAAGGCAGCACAGTTGATATTGCTCCTCCTGGAGAGGGCGAGCAAGCAGAAATTGAAAGTGAAGAAGCTCTTGAACCAGAAGCCTGTTTTACAGAAGGTTGTTGAATAACTCTTGACTTAAGAGATGTACTGGTAAAATGGCATTATTTCTAGGCATATTTAAATTCTTGAGACTTTCAAATCTGGTAGATCTTCATGACCTCAACAACAGAAAGAAAATAGCCTAGAAAGCTGGAAATCAGATGTGAAAACAAGGTTTTCCTAGGCTTTGAGTAACTTTACCTGCCTGGTCACAGCATACATCTTGTAGCTAAGAAACTTCATTAATTTTTCTATTCTTAAAATGCTTTTCACTTATTTGAAAGGGCCCTTGAAATTTGGAACAAATTAATTTTTGTGAGACTCCATCAATAAATGGAACAAGTTACATGCCAGTGGTCAAAGATATCAATGTTTTTGGATTGGCTTTACTCATAATTATGTCTACTATTGTCTGGTTTCTCTCCAAAATACCTATCTAAATTCAGATATACAACATCCTATAAAAGAGGATTCCAGTACTTAATTTAAAAAATTATTATAAAATTTGTCTACTACAGTATTGTATTAAAATTTGTATTCTACAGTAAATATTGACTTTGAAATAATTTGCTTTTGGATCCTAATATCTCTTAATCTAATGCAGGTTGCGTGCAGAAATTTCCATGTTGTCAAGTAAGTATAGAGGATGGCAAAGGAAAAATTTGGTGGAATCTTAGAAAAACCTGCTACAGCATAGTTGAGCACAACTGGTTTGAGACTTTCATTGTCTTCATGATTCTCCTCAGCAGTGGAGCACTAGTAAGTAGAAGAAAATTGCAGATGCTGAAATATTTAGATATCTCCTTAGAAGCAACAACAAAACTCAAAATTTCTTCAGAAAGACTTGTTTTGCTTGGAGCTGTATAAAACTACCTGCATTCCATCATTTCAGGATGGAATGAAACTTGGCCCAAACTTGAAAAAGTTTGCTAAATTTCACATGCACTTTTTTAGTGATACCTTTGGCCTACCACTGTAAAACTGGTGCATTTCTATTTAAGCCAGCATAGCTACTCAAGATTTAAATTGCCTGCCAATTTTCAGCATGTTTGTCAAAAGATTTAAGTACAAAGAGGCGCTGTTAACTGTGAATATATAGCTAAATCTATGATTTTAAATCCTTATTCCTTCTAGGATCAACCACTTCTTGGATTCTGCTTACGAAAGACCATACAAAAAATGGAATAATTACTTCATTCTGTTCCTTTTTTGGAGGCAGGAGATAGGAAAAAGTGTAACAGCAAATTAAACCTAACAACCACTTTCCAACAAGATCACATCACCCACCTTTCCAGCTTTACTCAAGTTGAACATTTACTACAGTATCAATGTGCATAGTGTACATTCTGGCAAATACATTGCTCTTTAATTTGACTTTTAGACATAAATTTGATTGATGGAGCATAGAAATGTAATCTCCCTAACCACTTTCTAGAATGGAATATACATATCTGGAACAGATTTTGTATAAGAAAGGGGGGGTTTTTTGTGGGTATATGTGAAAGTTTCTTAATACCCCAGTGGACAAAAATTCATGCTTTGAGTTTATTTCTTCATTCATTAGAAAAAAGAGGATATATATATATTCAACCCCAGACAGGGCAGAATACATAAAGTTGCTCCAATTTGTTGTATGGTTAAAGATGGGAAATACATAAGATACGAGGATGCAGAAGAACAAGGGGAAAGATTAGCTCTGACCTCCTTATTTTTTATTATTTATTCCTTATTTTTATAACATATATTCTGTGAAATATTAGTAATACCTGAATATATTTTTTTATAGGCATTTGAAGATATATATATTGAACAGCGCAAAACTATCAAAACCATGCTGGAATATGCTGACAAAGTTTTTACATATATTTTCATTTTGGAAATGCTTTTAAAATGGGTAGCATACGGTTTTCAAATATATTTTACTAATGCCTGGTGCTGGCTGGACTTCCTGATTGTTGATGTAAGTACACAGTCTTTAATATTGTAAAATTCACTATAGTAAAGTCCATTATGTTGTAAAACTAATTACTACTAAGTAATCTTCTTATAAACATGCAAAAATAATTCACACTGTATAGTTGTACGAAATTAGTAATAGCCTGCAGTCATCTGGATGTGTTATTTAAAGTGCCAGAAGGAAAAGGATGGCTGGCCATCCATTTGTTCATTCTTCATGGTTAATAATTTCATACCTGGGATGTATCAAACTCAAGATTTTATGAGGAAAAAAACAAGTTTGAAACATGCTACTTTTAATGGACTCTGATCATACTACCATATTGCTTAGCAAGTAAGACACTACATTGTACAAGTTTCTTCTATAAACACTGCAGCTTTGCAAGTGAAACAATACATTGGTCCTGATTTCATCTGAGTTCTCAGAACTTCATCCTCCAAAACTTTCCTGTTATAATTTTTAGTAAAGCATAAAGACACTGGCTATTTGGTCTAAAACTTAATTAGTTTTAACGGGCTGACAATCTGCAATAGATAAATCAGCTATGACTTGGCAGGGTTTATGACAGAAGAGAATACAAGGTTTCTTGGCTGTCTTCCCAGCTGTGATATACTTCTGTTCAAAGGCCTTGCTTATGTTGTCAGAAGGGATCAAAGCTGGTTTTACTCCCAGAATATTTTGGTCTCTTACCTTCACACATTATTGACCCAGCTCATTGGCTATACATGTTCTCAGTGTGGATGCCATCTCAGGGCAAATGTGCATTTATAGTAACTTCTGCCCAAACTACAATATTTCTTGAGAAGTTTGCATAAACCCTGGTCCCATGAATATTATTCTTTATGAATATATAATAGAAATGTATCAGATTTGTGACTGAAGAAAAAAAACCCCTAGGTAGATTGACCCGTAACTCAGAATGGAAGACCTTCACTTTTTTTTAACCTGTCCAAGTTAGTTTTGTTATACTGTTAATCTCTAGCTCTGTCCTGAAAATTTGCACTACAGGGGAGCACTGAGAATGATTTTCTTAAGAGGATGTTAATGCAGAAGACAGACAACTCATGTTTTAATTATTTTTTTCGTAACATAAACCTAAACAGATTATTCTAAGCCGTACTCCATGGTTTCTTAATAATAGTTTAGCCTCAGAGATACTGTTATCTGAGCAGGCTCTCAGAATTATAAAGAATATCATCATAAGTAAAGCAGCTTATTTTGCCAACTTTTTACCCATAATTGTTAATTTTATAAACAAAAGCATGACTAAATGAGATTGGAACCTTCTACTTTTGAAGAATTATATTCAATGTTCCAGAAAGTGGTAAAAAATGTCTTACTGTGCCTAACACTAATTCAGCAATTCCTTTAGCACCACCAGACAGCAGTTGCAAGAAATAATGATCTCATGTTATCTTCCTATAGAAAAGCAGAGAATCTACACTGCTTTAACAAGCAGTTTAAACAGGTATGATTCAGTGGCATTCACCCAGTGAGAACACCAGTGAGCCCTTCTTCATAAGAAGTGACTAAAGTTAATCAAATTGTTTAATTCCATCCTCTGAAATTATTCGAGTAAACACTGATAGTCCTTTAGGGCTTTGACCTTCAATATCTTACATACCTGAGTCTCTCACTATGAGAAATAGCCATAGTTGCTCTCAGTGATTGTGAATAAATTAGATTTTAATAATTACACAAAGAGATGGCAATTTTCAGCTGTCAGTTTACAACCATGACATATGACTCTTGGTACACCTGGCTATCTCAGTTTATGACCTTATCATGCCATATCTCCGTCCCACTCTTCTGCTACATGCAACAATAGCTGTAGCAAGGAGCAGATAGTTGGGTGGAGTGCCTTATCTACCCAAAATCACAATCTGGTAAATTAGTTCAAACATGTTTATCAGTGGTTTAAGCAAAGAGACTGAATTTTGGAAGCAGGCAGCGGAGAAGCAGGAACATATTCACTTTTGGAGGGGAGACTAATTCTGACTGATATCCAGTAAAGGCTTGAGACAGCAATATCTTAACAGTACAACTAGATGCTATAGGGCATGTCATCCTATACCTTGGTTTTTGCTCTTATCCCTTTTTCCACAAGCCATCTGTCATGAGTTTATTATGTCTTCGTTTTGATGTACAACTGTAATGACTTTAAGTTGTCTTTGCCACATACAAAGCTAGGAGGTAGGACATCAGGGAAGGAGATAGAGAATCTGGGAATCCCCAATGAGTCTGTCAGTTATTAAATCTGTTTGTGTAGTTTTCTCCTACAATATGTAACCTTAGATAATCTTAAATGGATACCATTTTATGCTGTATATTTTTAAAGTTTATAAATTAGTCCTATAATTTAGTATAGACACTTTATTTCTAAATTATTCTGTTAATAAATTGTACTTAAACGAAATGGAAATAAGTAACATTTAAAACAAATGATGTGTTTGCCAAATACTGTGGGCCTGTAATGAATCTGTAAGTGGAATTAAATCTTTGACCTTCCTGAAATTGCTTATGCCTGATAAAATTCCAATGGGTACAGTTTTGAACAATTAAATGTAGCAAAACAAACCTTCAGTTGGGCATGTTGTATAGTACATTAAAAATTTGTCTTATTGATGGCTTATACAATATTTCTTTATATAGATAAAAATGTTTCATGCTTTTTGTTAAAACAGTTAAAGTAATTTAATTAAACCATGCTCTCAACCTTTTTATTAGCGTTTCAGAATAATTAACTCAGCAGCAACGCTTTGGAAAAGATCAGGTTCACATTATACTAATATACTAAATGATGTATGCACAGAGTAAGAGGCAACTGCTGCCCTGACAACTTCATAATAAAAATAAGATGAAATAAGATGATAAGCATATTGATGTGTTGGGAAACCAGAGACAGAAAGAGATGTCATTTTGTCTTCTTAGACAGTCCCATATGTCTTTATGCGTATCCTAACATGGTACACTATGATAACACTGGATAATCCAGAAATTAATGAAATTAATTAATTGATTAAAGGGGATATTCAGATAATATATGCATGAAACTTAAGGCTCTTGTTCAGTGCATTAGGGAACAGAATCATAACTTGCAATTTTGCATCTAAACAAAACTAATTTTGAATACTTGCCAGTAAAATACCATAAATTCAGAGTTATTCACCAAATGCATATAGAAAAAATTGTATTATTTTAGCATAGGACCATAACATAAAAAAGGCTACATAAGGCATAAGAAAGGCTACACTGGGTCCAGTGTCCTGTCTCCAAGAGTGTCAAAAATGCCTACCTAGAAAACCAATAATATAGTATCTATCTTTCAAAAAATAAGAAAAATCATTAACTTCTCAATAGAAAGAAAAATCTTCTGTTCTTTTTTTCTTTTCAAATCCTGCAGTTTATTTTTATTTCTAGTTAAGTGTAGTACCTGAACACTTAAACCTTATGAAAGAAAGGATAAGCAATGTTGGAAGTGAGGAGGGCCATATGCCACTGAGGACCTGGAATCAAACCACATAAATTAGCCACCTCACAAAGTAGCACAGCATTCATATGGATTAAAATTTTAGGCCTAAATAAAAATAAAGTCAATGTGGAACTGTATGACCAATGATCTGGCTCCAATGACAACCCTGACTGAAGATCTTGAGCAGGGCTAATTGTGACTGCTAAGTTTTAAAATATGTTTTGCAACAGATATCTACATTAGAAGATCCGAACACAAAAATGTGGACATACAACCCTCCAGTTTTTGGAGATGAATGTAAAACCATTTTGAGTTCATCTTCATTTCTTAAAATAGTTGCATCTGCATGCACTCCTACCTCAAAAGAAAGAAATTAATCTATTTAGCAGTGTACAGAGACATTTATTTTCTCACCTACTAGCAACAAAACAGGGGGAACAGATGACAGAAGACCAAGCTAAGAAGACTGAGAAAATCTGAGCAGTACAGAACAGCTGTATATACTTATGCTGTATATACAATAGAATTAATAGCAAAGAATGCCAAGTAAATCTTTGCCTCTCATTTGAACTGTTCTTCAGAGGAAAACGTTGTTTACAATAGAAAGTATTTCTCTGTGAAACAACTTCAGGTTTATGATGTAAGAGCACTAGCACCATGGTAAGAAAGCTGCAAATAGGTTGAAATGGAAAACACAAGCTAGGCTGGAGAATGACCTACAATCAGAACTTATAAACTGCCAATATACACAGTGCCACTGAAGTTACAGGAGCTACAGCTATGTAACTAGCTTGTATGCAGTCTTGTTTGCAAAAGATAGCTAGTTTGGGGAGAAAAGTATAAAATGAAGGAGCCATTAATGTGAGTTCAATTTTAAAACAGATGTCTTGGTCTCCCAGTGAGAGACACATTTTTTTAACATATATTTCCTGGTTTATTTTTAATCCGTAAAATGTGCTGTCTTTACACTAAAGTTTAGTGTTATGTCTGGGTATCTTGTTGATGTGAATGAATCAATGAATATTCTATTAAAAATACAGAGATTTCCATGTCTTGTTATCTCTGAAATATACTAAAGATGGCTAAGGATAAAAAAGAACTCTCTCACTGTAGAATCAGAGGACAAATAAATTGTATTAAGGACAATTATTAGTAACAATTGATGACAATAATTAATGAATTAATGTAATGGCAGAAACAATAATATTATCTCTTGTATGTGAACAGACTTCAGTTACAGAGTACAGAAAATCAGTAAGATTTTCTTCTTAATATGCTTATAAATCACAGCAAGTTCCTTTACAAACTTATTACAGCAAGAAAATAAGCCTTTCCTTTGATAAAAAGAATTACTTTCTGACATGTAATCCAGTTGAAAGGTACAGTGATATGTATTCACTAAAATACTATATTCTGTTAGATTAATATACATAGCAACATGGTAATGACTAACTGATTTCTGTCTGCTCTCAGATTGTCCTTTTGAGACATGATCTTGTAACTCTTGTGTCTGTGATTCATCTCATTGTTATTTATGGATACAAGTAACACAGGAAGACACACACCTTCTCATGTAAGGGGCAAAATCTTACCACCATTATCAGTGAATGCCTATTTCTGTACAGCAAATTATTTGAAGAACTCTCTAGATTGAGGTACAGAAATGAACATTTGCAGGATTTTTTCAAAGACTGAAATATGCCTATGTTCATTTATGTGTCTTCTATGCTTTTGGTGGTAGAACTGAATAAAATATGAGTAAGGTATGATATCTCCCTTCTATCTCCAGAACTGCTCAAAGTAAGTAAACTAAATTCTTTCATATGAACACTGTTTAAAACTCAGTTCCATTTGAGAAGCAAATGAATTGCTTCTTCCTGCAGTAGACTGGCTTATAATGAGATCCCAGTGAATTTAGGAGGTGAATCAGGAGTTCACTACTCCTGTGATAATCAGGAGTTCACTACTATCCTGTAGATAATAGAGCACTTACTGTTATAATGCTAGCATTTGATAATATCTATCCCATAATATTCTCTTATACTGAGAAGAGGAAAAAAAATATTGATAGAGTTGTTAGGCAAGTGAGTAAGCACCACCTCTGTCAATATATATTTCATAGATACCCTGGCTATTGTTGCTATGAACTGAGTGTTTGACTTAGAAGTAATATTTATAGCAAAAGATAATTAACCACAACATTATTTAGCATATTAGTAGTGATTATAGATATTAATAATATTGTCAGTAGTTAACAAACTATCTTCATGTATTCAGAATTTTAAACTGCTTAGAAGGTTGAACCTTAATGAAGTCACTGAAAGTATGGCCAATTTGTCTTTAAATATTCCTGAAAATTTTATCCTTCACCAACAGTGTGCTTCCATCTGACTGTTAAAGCCTATCCAGCTATAATAGACATTTAATAGCATATGTTCCTTTTCCAAACATGCCTTCATATGATCTCTTGCCTTTCTAGCAAGTATGAAAATTGTGGAATTGGGCCTCCAATGTCACTATAAGCAAGAACGGTGTTTCTCCATTTGTCACCGTTGATCTTTCCATTGATTGAATCTGTATTCTTTGTAAATAAATGGTGTAGAGCAATTTTTATAATAATTTTTTTTCTGTATTTTTATAGGTCTCATTGGTTAGTTTAATAGCCAATGCTTTGGGCTATTCTGAACTCGGTGCCATTAAATCACTTCGGACATTAAGAGCTTTAAGACCTTTAAGAGCCTTGTCACGATTTGAAGGAATGAGGGTGAGATAAAATGAGTGAGTCTGAATGAATGTATGCATACAGAAATGAATGTAGAAGTGTGACACTCATGCCTTCTGCAAAGAACTCCAGAATGGGAATGCAAAAATGCAAAACTGTGTGGAAAAAAGGCCTTCCAATATGTCCTTATATATAAGACGTACAGCTTACATTTGGAGATTAGACTTTGAGTTTATCAAATTTGCCTGCTCACTGCTGCACAGTTGTGTTATCCCAGCCCCCTGTCTGTTAAAATTTCCATTGACTTGTGGACCTATATAGAAAAGTAAAAGGACACGAGAAATTTTAGAACAGACGGTTGTTTTGTTTTTTTTTTTTCCAGTTTAGCTTATAAATTTCTGTAGCTAACTTCTATTCTCTGTTAGTTTGTCAGTGGTTCAGGATGGAACAGGATTAGCCGGAAAACAAAACAAAACAAAACATACAAGGTGAAGAAGCTGACAACAGTGACACACCAGAAACTAAAGCCTCCCTGTGGCTCCCTGTCCGGGGAAAAAAATCCCACAATAAATGGTGTAGTATTAAGAAAAAGTTCTCTGAACAGATACCTGAAATAAGGACAGGGTTGGAAGTACAGAAGGAGAGAGATGGGAAATAATTTTCTCAGCTAGTGTCCTTTATTTCAAATGAATGCATCTGCTGCCATCTTAACCTCTCCTATACAGCTAAATCCTTCCTGTTGAGGAAATTATTATTTTCATATTCTGCCAATCTGACAAAAAAACCCCAAACCAAACTATTAGAAGCTGTCTGCTGAAAATACAGACTATGCTATTTCCTGGAAAACTTGATGCATAAAAAATTAATAAGGTAATGTTATTGAGAAATCTCCTTTTAATCTTTCACCTCAAAATATCTGGATGCTTCAATACATGTTTATAGTTTGGTTATAGGTCTTCATTTTTCAAATAGTGTGGCTCCTGTCTGGGTTGAGGCTGCTGATAATCTAGAGGTGGCCACACTAGTCAGTGTAGGGGAGTGTGTCCTGTGGCACATCACCATCACCACTATGTTTTACATGATTTGCATTGCAAATGACACATAAGTCCCTATCGAATAAATGGGCAAACCCACTATTGATCTTAGACTACTTTCAGTCAAATTAGTGAGTTGAAAAATACTACTATTTTCAAAACCATACACAAAAAAATACTGCAGTCTCTACTGATTTGGTAGAAAATTTTTGTCTGAATATCTGCAGCTTTCTTTTAGTTCAATCACAGTAAGTAAAAGAAAATTTCAATCAGAGGTATTTCCTCTGATCTTTTACTGCCACTTGCCCATACAGAGTAGCTCAACTGTATTAAATGCAGCCAATTAGAAAAAAACCCTAACAAATAAGTGCAAGAGCATCCATAGTGAGCCAGGCAATTTAAAACCAAGATTTATAGCAGATGCTGTAAAAAGAAATCTAAGTAAGATATGCTTAATTTTGTTACGTTGTATGTAGATGCTAAAATACACTGCTGCCAATACATTAAGTTTCTGAGAATAAAATTATTGGTAAAGATAGTTTTACATGCAGACATTTTTATTCAGTCTTCCACATCATCATTCTTTGATCTTTTTCTGGTTTATTTTCTATTTATAGATTTTGATTTGTATTGTTGGAATATAACATTTATTTCTCTCTTTTTCTCTAGAGCACACAATTTCTAAGAACCCATCTTGCTACTAACAGGTTTTCTTTTGCTTTTTGAGTTTTTTTCAGACTTTTGCATTGTCTTGGTTTCCATATTATTTTATTTCTTGCTTTTTGCAATCTCATTAGTGTTTTTATTGAACCCTAAATAACATTTTCCCCATAAATTTTTAATGTAATATTTTAACTGTCCATTCCATATTAATACTGTTTTAACATTTTTAAAGTATTTTTATTTTTCTGTTCATGAACTAAGTGGCTATTTTGTCTAATTTGTACACTAGGTGGTTGTAAATGCCCTTGTAGGAGCAATTCCATCTATCATGAATGTATTGCTGGTTTGTCTTATATTCTGGCTCATCTTCAGCATCATGGGAGTAAATCTGTTTGCTGGCAAATTCTATCACTGTGTCAACACCACAACTGGTGAGATGTTTGATGTCAGTGATGTCAACAATTATACTCAGTGTGAGGAACTGATAAAAAACAATCAAAGTGCCCGATGGAAAAATGTGAAAGTAAACTTTGATAATGTAGGAGCTGGATATCTTGCTCTGCTTCAAGTAGTAAGTAAATATATTTTTTTCATTTTGATCTTTTTAAAGAACTCTAGGAAAAATGGGCAAGACTGTTAAGTAGTGGAATAATTTCTTCATAGCAATGATGTACAGCTTACAAAACCCTGTTGCGCTGTTACCTATAATATCTGTATTAATGATGTTAGAGTAACTTTCCATTCCAAGGCTAGGGAATACAGTCTCCTTATGATGATAATAATGTGAAAATAGTAAGTAAAAAAGGTACAAGAATCTTTTTAGTGGTGCACAACATAAAGTTCAGGAATGCATTTCATGAGTCTTGCCATGGTGGACAAGGCCCAGAGGTCCCTCTAATTATTACAAAGGTCTCTCCCCTCCTTTATGAGCTCAGTTACCTTGTAAGAGAGGAGGGCAGACATCAGCTTAAAAGAGGGCAGACATCCTGACTGTCTGGTCTGAAGTGAGCAACTACCGCCAAGCCTCCCACATAATCTGTTCCTAGGTATCACTACACATCCACAGCAACATTCTTTCACAGTCAAAATCCATTAATCTAGGCACTTCTGTCACTGTGAAATAACTTTTCTTTTGTCAACAGCCTGGTCAAGGTAGAGTGGATTTTTCTTTATGGCTATACTCATCTAAGGAACCAGTTTTTAATTTAGATGGTAAAAATAAAAATATATCAACTTGGTGTCTCCAGTGCAGATATTTAATAGGGGGTTGATATTCCAGATGTGGAAGTGGGTTTAGGGAAAGGAGTCATAAATAATGCAAGATCTGAGATTAGGGCACCCAATGTTTCATGTAACATGGAGCCAATTCTTTCTCTATTATCATACTTGTGTATGATATCTATTATCATACTTGTGTAAGAGATCTGAAATCTTCTGAGAGAAGTAGGAGCTGCCCATGCGAAGAATATGGATAGTTACTGATAGATGCTAACTGAGTATTAGGTCTGATTAATCATATAACACTTTCTTGTG
The DNA here is from genome assembly GCF_047716275.1 of Strix uralensis. Lineage (NCBI taxonomy): Eukaryota > Metazoa > Chordata > Aves > Strigiformes > Strigidae > Strix > Strix uralensis. The sequence continues at coordinate 25,035,178 of NC_133977.1, forward strand.
ATGTTTGCATATAAACAGCACTTGCTACTAAAATAAATATATTTCATTAAGAAGTACATGAAACTAAAAAGACATTAGACTTTGGGTAAAATAGGAAAATGTAAAATACTTTTATCACAAAAAATACTCATGATTTATAACTATGTTCCATTAATGCTTGTTAAAGAGTCATTATAATATACTAAATAAATATGTTACTTATAGTATTATCCTTGTGAAGTATTAGACGTTATTGTGTTGCATGGCATATTTATTCTATTAATTACTGCTACTTATACAAAGTCTGTAAATTGTATTTCCCTTTCAAGTCCTTTTCCTATGCACTGTGGTATAGAAACGTCTTTGTTCTAGGTACTGAGGATACCTTTTATTTATGCCAGAGGAATAAAGACTTTAGCTCTTTAGAGGCTCCTAGGCTTAGAATGGAGCTTCTGATAGCTGATATATGACCCAAAACACAAGCAAGAAAGCAAGCAATTATGTTTAGATGATTGAGCTCTGTAGAATCACTTGTCTATAACTTGACATACAGCTTCACTGTATGAAAAGATGTCAGAAACATCATGGAATTGTTACTGCTCTGATATCACCAAGTTGTCTAAGAATGCTATGCTTGTCCCTTCTATCCCGGAGCAGGTCGGTATCCCTAGCTGACCTCGATTCCCAATTAATTACCTGGCTTAAAATGTTTTGCCTATAAAGGGAATGTGACTCTCATGTGCCGAGTAGTAGTACTGAATGATGATTTTAATTCTCTAACTTCAGATTTCATTGTACTAGAGATTAAAGTGAACCATCTTATTACCAATACTTGCCTCTGAAGATGTATAAGGAAAACTTCTAGTCTCTTGAAGCTGTGTCAATGTCATCTGTATCACCCATCCAAACAGCGTTGGTCTTTAATTACTACATCACTACTGTGGACCTTTCATTCTTCTCTTTCTTTATTTCTTTTTGTTCTGATTTGTCATTATTTTCCTTTTCAAATATTGCCTTCTGCCCTTTACTTTTCCTGCAGAGATTAAGGGATTCTTGAGCATGTATCATGTCACCTCTTCAGCTGATTGTCTCCATTAACATTCGCCCTCCACTCTTCTCCTGTATTTATTGCTCTTATGAAACTCTGCTCCTCTTCTAATATTGCTATGCAAAGTGCACCAAATGGCTGTCAGTTATCAACTGAGCCAGAAAGATCTATGAAGTTTGGCTCCAAGCAGACCTTCTTAGTAAATGTGTATTGCACTGCAAGATTCAGGAGGACATGAACACTGCCAGAGTGGAAGTTTTCTGCTGTGAAAACTGGCAGCAGTACCAAAGTACCAGAACTACTTCTGGCAAGCACAGATGCAAATACATTCCTGGTATGGTTCCGCTCCTGAATCTCCTCAGGAGATGCTCTTTATCTGTTCAGTTCACAGGCTTTTTAGCTCTTTTTTTCTTCATTGTGAACAAGCTTGGAAACCCTGGCTAATGAGCAGGCACTCACACCTTCAACTAGCATGTCACACCAAGCCTTTGGTGTTCCTCAGAAAGTGGACATTCCATGTCCATGAAAATCACCTCCTTAGAGCAATGACAGCAAATCTTTTTTACTCTTTATTCTACCTAGACAAAGTCTCTATAGGAACTCAGCCCAAAGTTTTATAGAAGTTAATCACAGCTCTTTCGCAGTTCACTTTTTGGTCTTCTGTAAATTTTATCCCTCAAGAACCAAGCTATATTTGATTTTGAAGAGAGTCTATTCCTTTTAGTTATGTGGGATTAAAACATTTCTAAAAATACCATGGCAGTTTAGCTATAGCAAAAACCTTCAGATGCATGTTGGTATCTGTCCAGAAGTTGTATTGCTGACTCCATCGATTCATGCTGTAAACTTGATAAAATGGCTGTCACCATGACTGATTCTAGTAGATTCTACCCAAACATCTCCAGCATTAATGTCTATCTGAGTCTACCATTCTCCATCTGCAAAGTAAGCATCTGCAGCTCCAAACACACTGTGCCGTTGCTGAGACCTTCGAGTCCAATTTTTAATATTTTTGGAATACCTAAAAAATAATTTCTAAAAAACCTACTATTACTATGAAAAATATTTTATTATGCCTGTGTTATTAAATGTGGTTTGTAAATTTAGATATGTTTTTATTAAAAGTTAAGGTCCAAATGCTATGACCTAGTTATTTTCCACATTATGAATTTTTATAGGCAAGATAAACAACTGTATTTTATTTCTAGGCTACTTTCAAAGGATGGATGGATATTATGTATGCTGCTGTTGATTCACGAGATGTAAGTGTAAGACTTTCAAAGAACATCTGTTAGTTATATTCTGATATACTTACAGAGTATACAGCAACAGCTACATATGCAATAACATTAAGAATTATAATCAGCACCAATACATATTTTTTCCAGATATAGTTAGTCTAGAAAGAAACTTTTAGGTAACTTCATGAATCTTAGAATTTGTAGTGGAAAGAATTAATCCTGCTTCCTACTGTTTAGCCAAATAAATTAAATTAACTGGACTTTTTTGGGAAAAGCTAATGTTAATGAAAAAAACAAGAGGTTTTGTAACCACTTCCTTGGTAATCATAAGTATGAATTAATTTATATGATGTAATTATTACGTATTGAATATATTAATCTTGCTTTATAATTTGTAACTGCATTTCATTGTTTTCTTTAGGTTGAGAACTTACATTATCTAGCTATTTAAGTGCGATTAAATTTTAAGGTTGAAAATCATCTGTTAAATTTTCTAGGGATTAGAATTTTTTCTTGGCTACAAAGCTATAAATATGTTTACTTTGTACAAATAAGTGCAACGCAGATGTCTGAACTAGTTCTATACAACCTAGGTTACAGTCACATTAGTGATATCTGTCAGCACACAGTGATACTCATCTCGCAGCGTAATACATTCTGTTTCATTAACTTCAGCATTTCTACACTCTGACACAATGTGCGTTAGAGGTGCAGGCGTTGAGATGTGGAATCCGGAAGAATCGAGACAAAAACAAAATCCTTCTTAGAAATTTGTCTGAATTTAATGGATGTCATAAAACATATACTCACTAGAAATTTATTGAAAGCATCTGTTCTTAGCTGGATGTAAGAACACTCATGTAAGACCAAAAGAGTTCCAGGGAGGTTTAGGTGATAGTAAAATTGATTGATTCTGCTGCATGAAAATATATACTGAACACAAAGAAAATATTTAGATTTGTGCTGTTAAAATTTTAAGTACTAATGACTGCTCTCAGTCACACATTGCTTCTTTCTTCTATATGAGGAACTTTGTGTATATGTACATACATAAACATACCTGTGTGCACATTTACTTTAAAATTCTGTATGAGTAATCATTCTAGCAGCTTCCAGTTCTCCAAATATTGATTGGAATGGACATGTTGGGTCTCTTTAATAACTAAGTGCAGTTTATAGCTTTTCTAGCTAAGATAGCATATACCTATTCATAAATAATATACATTGTTTTTTACATCTAGTGTTCTCATGGGTAAAAAAATTTATAATATTTTGTAGGTAGAAGATCAACCTAAGTATGAGGACAACTTGTATATGTATCTTTATTTTGTCATCTTTATCATATTTGGATCATTCTTTACCTTGAACCTTTTCATTGGTGTCATTATAGACAACTTCAACCAACAGAAAAAGAAGATAAGTATTTCAAATGTTTCCATAGTGCTATAAATTATTAGCTATAATGAATTAATAACTTATTTATGTAAAGCTAATAAAAATCAAAATTTTTTTCAAGTCCTTGAACAAAAATGTCTCTTTTTTTAACATAATCTGTGTTAAATCTGTGAATGTGATCTTAACCTTTGCATTTCAGCATTTTGACAAGTGAAGAGGGACAAATCATGAGTCAGTTCATAATAACTTGCAGTTTGTGCAAGATGCACAGATTTGTGCAATTTGTTTAAAATGAAGATGCAGAAAGGGAATGTGCATTATTCTTTTGATTAGATGTAATATTATCTGCCATGGAAGAGCTTTTTTCTTATTTAACTTTAAAGAATTAAGATAAAATAATTTTAATTAATCTTATAACCTATAAACACTTAATGAAGATACAATATGACATTGTGTTCATACAATAGATAATAGTTCTGCAAACTGATTAAACAGTGGGTTAAGAGTAAGTCCAGTAGACCTCACATGCAAGTAAAAGGGCTCTATTTTTCTAACACTTTTGTGAGAAATAAGAACTTTTTAGACACAAATAGAATCTGTAATTTATTAGCAATAATAAAGAAAAGGTATAAAAGGAAGGATTTTTTAAGGTATACATTTCACATAAAAGTATGTTTAAATTATATTGATAATGCACATGGTTTTATTTAAAATGACTTTAAAAATCTAAAAATATAAATAAACGCATTTAAAATATTTTGAAGCCTCACGATTCTTAGCCTTCAACTGCCAAAAAGAACTAAAACCTCAGGATCATTCTAAATCTTCATATGCTGTGAAAAAGTGGTGTTATATGATTTGGTTTTATCTGGTCACCAAATAAAAAGCAGCAGTACCAAACAGAATCTATGGTAAAAGTCAGTTGTGAACTACAGAAATTTTCCCTTGTGAAATACTCTTTAGCTTCTTAAAAGAGCCATAAACAGGTCTGGGGCTACTTCCTCAGTTTCTATCAAAATGCTATGCTTTGGGCTTCGATATCCAGTTTAGCAGACAGTGACTTTGACATGGTGTTTCCATCTGACTTAGTTCAGACTCATCAATAAGTACAATTTACTTTATACTCAAATTCAGTCAGTCAGTTGCACATCTAACTGGCAGCATTTACATCTGCAAACAAAGGCTAATTTGAGTTAGTCGAGATTCCAGTGGTGTTTTAATTAATAATTTGCTATGACATGATTCTGATTATTTTCTTAAGTTTATATCAAAGGCGATTTTTTCTGCTGTCATTAAAACCCTCAGATTAGACCCAAATATCCCCCTTTTAGACCTGGGTAGCTGTAATCCTAAAAGTCTATCTAGAATTTAGGACATGTAAGGCACCAGTCAGGCTCCTATGCAGTAAACATACCTTAATTGGCAATTTATTTACCAGCATCAGTATAGTAAGAACCATTTTAGCCATGTCAGCAAAAGTGAGCATGAAGATACTGGAAAAACTCAACCATCAGCCTGACGAGGCACCAGTAAGGGTTTTTTTTGTGTGTTAGGAATTCATATGAGCATCCACACTACAAATACCTGAAAAAAATCTCTTTTGCTATATAAAACAAATATAAATGTAAAATTAAACTGAAAGAGGGTAGATTTAGATGAGGTATAAGGAAGAAATTCTTTCCTGTGAGGGTGGTGAGGCACTGAACAGGTTGCCCAGAGAAGCTGTGGCTGCCCCCTCCCTGGCAGTGTTCCAGGCCAGGTTGGACGGGGCTTTGAGCAACCTGGTCTAGTGGAAGGTGTCCCTGCCCATGGCAGGGGGTTGGAACTAGATGATCTTGAAGGTCCCTTCCAACTCAAACCAGTCTATGATTCTATGATTATATTACAGAGACACATACTGTAGTTAAATGTTGTATGTGTGGACACTACAATAATTAATTTTGATATTATTTCTTTACTTTGGAGGTCAAGATATATTTATGACAGAAGAACAGAAGAAATACTACAATGCAATGAAAAAACTGGGGTCCAAAAAACCACAAAAACCTATACCGAGGCCAGTGGTAAGAGTGATTTGATTTTAATACTTCTAATATTAAATATTCATTTAGGAATATGATTTTAGCCAACAAGAGGTTGTATGTCTGGAAAGAAAATATTTTTTCCATTTTTATTTCTTGTAAAGGTAGAATTTGTCCTCTTTTTTTTAATTCAGCAGGCTATATCATTCATGTCTCATTTTAAAACATGCACTCTGAAGTATGAACTATAGGATTTAATAAGGTTAATGTGATAAATTTCATAATTCCCTGCCTAAGTTGTAGAAAAGTACAGTTGATTGGATCATTTATTGCTTCTTGTTAGCCATGGATAAAGTTCATTTTCTATTTCTCCTCACAGAGAATTTTTAGGTAATGGGGATGCACTGGCCCTTGCTGCCGAAGACAGAAGGGGGCAGTGGTCACCTAATGTGAAAGAGAAAGATGGATGCAGATAATCTTGCAGAATAAAAGAATGCCCTGGGGAGTAAAGCATAAACTAGGATAAATTTGTCTCTAAGAAACTACTCTGTTATTTACTGAACTCCTACAGCGTTTGGAAAAAATAAAATACTTGTTGCACCTTATGCACTGAGTGGTTAAAAATAGTCTTTCTAAGGAAAGGCATATGGCAATAAACATTTAGCTAAGTACTAAAGGAAAACTAGGATATTGCTGTCATGGTGTGTTTGACACATATAACTTCAGCAGTCCAATGATCTCACGAAGCACAATTAGTTTAAAAACGAGAGCAACATCTCTGGGGGTTAGTATTCTGAAACCAGCTAAGAATAAAGACAAGAAAATGAGTTTCTATTTGGCTGGTACTCTTGCTGCGTATCAAGTTATACCACCTTTTTTACATCAACAATATCAATTGTCAATGGTATGACTATTATTATTGCATTGTTTCCCTTCCTGTCCCTTCAGCCAACAGTGGTACGCTTCTTGATCCGCTCTAACAGGATGAGACACAAACCAGCATGGGTTTGGTGTATATTAACAGATGTACTGTGAATGGGTCTTGCTCTGCATTCCTACGTCTTGCAGGGACTCACTTTCCCATTCGGCATTTGTAAAGACAAATATTTTCAGAGTATAAACTGTATTCCATCTTTGTTTTTGCAGAACAAATTCCAAGGCATGGTCTTTGATTTTGTAACCAAACAAGTATTTGACATCAGCATCATGATACTCATCTGCCTTAACATGGTCACAATGATGGTAGAAACAGATGACCAGAGTAAAGAAATGGAAACAATTTTATCCCGGATTAACCTTGTCTTCATTATCCTTTTCACTGGAGAATGTGTCCTGAAATTGATTTCACTTCGTCATTACTACTTCACTATAGGCTGGAATATTTTTGATTTTGTGGTTGTGATTCTCTCCATAGTAGGTAAGAGCAATTCCTTTTCAAGAAAGAACTAGTGGAAGGAAAAGGAAACATTTGTTTCAAGAATGTTATGATAATGTATATGAAATTTTCTGTTTCCTATATGATTTATATGTTGATTCAGATCTTCATACTTTATAGCATACAATATATGAAATGTTGCATATAAGATTTCTATCTCTCCCATTAGATTCACTGTCATCTTCCACATCAAAAGACATAAAGGAACTATTTGGTACATTAGATTAACATGTACATATATAAAAAGGAATGTTTAGTGGTATATGCGAACTAACCACAAATTTGATTTCAGTACTAAAACTGGAAAGTAAGTGAAGGGGGTGAGATTTTTAATTGCTTTTGCTAACTAAGTTCTTGGTGAATATTTAGATTTCTGTCAACTAAAAGCTAATGACTCTCCAAGGTGCAAATGAGTTGTATAACAAAACTAAGTCTTAAAGATTAATATACCTGAGAGAGGCTGTTCTGATACAGTGTAGATCCTCAGGTTAAAAAAGTTACTAATTTGCAGAAATTAAGCCAATATAGTCCTTCAGAAAAGACACTGGTAATAGGCCCAGCTTCAAGAACTAATTATATCTAAGACAGAAACTTTTCTTTCCATGCTGCTTTAGGAATAACTTAGACAGATACTAGCTACCTTGCTGGAAGCAGTCTTCTTTCTTTTACTTATTTCCCTTCTCCTAGATAGCATTTCAACATAAGGAAGGTGCTTTCACCTTAATAACAGCTTTCAATAAAATGTAATAACTTGTATGATGTTTTGCTATAACATTGACTCGCTATACTGATTGTTTTGGAGACAACAATAAATAAATTTTTCTATAGGTAATGAGTGAATAAATCTAAAATTATACTTTAAATATTCACTTTTTTTTTTCTCTAGGTATGTTCTTAGCTGAGATGATTGAGAAATATTTTGTATCCCCCACACTATTCAGAGTCATCCGACTTGCCAGAATCGGTCGAATCCTGCGTCTCATTAAAGGCGCTAAGGGAATCCGCACTCTGCTTTTTGCTTTGATGATGTCTCTCCCTGCTTTGTTCAACATTGGCCTGCTGCTGTTCCTGGTCATGTTTATCTATGCGATATTTGGCATGTCCAACTTTGCCTATGTTAAGAGGGAAGTTGGGATTGATGACATGTTCAACTTTGAAACGTTTGGCAACAGCATGATCTGCCTATTCCAGATTACCACATCTGCTGGCTGGGATGGTTTGTTAGCCCCAATTCTTAACAGTGGGGAGCCAGACTGTGACCCCCATAAAGATCATCCAGGGAGCTCTGTGAAAGGCGACTGCGGCAACCCTTCTGTTGGGATTTTCTTCTTTGTCAGCTACATTATCATATCGTTTCTGGTAGTGGTGAACATGTACATTGCTGTGATTTTGGAGAACTTCAGTGTTGCTACTGAGGAAAGTGCTGAACCCTTGAGTGAGGATGACTTCGAGATGTTCTATGAAGTCTGGGAGAAGTTTGATCCCGATGCAACACAATTCATAGAATACAGTAAACTATCAGATTTTGCAGCTTCGTTGGATCCTCCTCTTCTTATAGCAAAACCAAACAAAGTCCAGCTTATTGCAATGGATCTGCCCATGGTAAGCGGTGACAGAATTCACTGCCTTGACATCTTGTTTGCTTTCACAAAGCGCGTTTTGGGGGAAAGTGGGGAGATGGATGCTCTCAGAATACAGATGGAAGATCGGTTTATGGCAGCCAATCCTTCTAAAGTCTCCTATGAACCAATTACAACCACATTAAAAAGAAAACAGGAGGAAGTATCTGCTGTCATTATTCAGCGTGCTTACAGGCATTACCTTTTAAGGCAAAAAGTTAAAAAGGTGTCTAGTATATATAACAGAAATAAAAACAAAGAAGGAGATGGACCAGTTATAAAGGAGATAATTATTGATAAACTAAATGGGAACTCCACTCCAGAAAAAACGGATGAGAGTTCCTCTACAACTTCCCCACCTTCTTATGACAGTGTAACAAAGCCAGACAAAGAAAAATATGAAAAAGATAAAGCAGAAAAGAACTACAAAGGTAAAGATGTCAGGGAAAATAAAAAATAAAGATCTAAGAATTCTGCTTGTGGGACAACTTGTTTACAGTCTTTGAGAATGAAGCATCAACTGGACTCCTGCAGGAGGTTTATGCCAAACTGACAGTTTTTACGCATATATGTGTGTGTGTGTGCGCGCGTGTGTGTGTGCATATATATACATTATATATACACTTAAGGTCAGTGCCTATAACAAAACAGTGAACCTTCATCATCAAACTGTGACTCTGTGAATCAGGGTAACAAACTTGACAAGAGGTTACTGTTTTCATTACAGCTGACACTGCTAAGAATGAGGGAAAAAGTGGCTCCACAGAGAACATGGAGCATGAAATGAGTGCAGAGCGATACTTTTTTGTGTTACTGCAAAACATGTAGAACAGTAATTCTCTTCACTGTAATGCAACTGCTACATTTGTCATATTTTTACAAAATCAGTATTAGTGTATTAATCATTTTTTAATTCACAAGTTGTTTACTATTATACGTGACTATTTTTGTAATAGGTTTTATGTTGGGGAAAGAGGTATGAGGACCAGGTGTTCTACTCTCAAATTCTCTATAATGTACAGATAGAAGAGATTTGCATAGGCATGCTGCACTTGTCAATCATGCATAAATAAAAATAGGACATTGCACAAAGCTAAAGATTTTAAGAACTGTTTCAGGGTTGCTCTTAAATTTGAGGTGTTCTACCTACTTGTATGGCTGCATCCAAATTATGTGCATCCAGATTAATGTGCCTGGAAAGTCTCCTCTAATTTACAGGAATCTGCAATGACTTATTTTTATGCAAATCATTAAATATGAACAAGTTCTTGGTTTTGTTAAAATATTCACAGCTTAAAAAAACATTGTGCGTTTCTGCACTGGAAAAATAGCTTCACCAAAATATACCTGGGGGTTCTTTTGTTGTTTTTTTTTAAACAGCTCAAATTTTTTCTGAGACTGTTCTTTAGTTACTGTCACCTCTCATTACGGCCAACATCCAATGAATCAACAAAATACCCTTTTTTCCATGTAAATATTAACAGTATGCTGTTGTGCATATTTGAGCATAGAATTAAATGGCTTTGCCACATTGAATTGCATCAGATATGTACCACAGTATGGGTAATTTGCAAGAGCTCAACTGGACATGTTGTATTCTGTACCATTATAGATAGCTTGGAGAGTATCACTGATGCATGTCAATGCTTTTGCTGCTGTATCTTGCTCTTTCCACTGTCCACAGTCTTCACTGTAGGAAGCCATGTGTCAGTGGTGAAGTGAATCAAATTGTCCAAGGAGACCTCATTCTTTCAAATCATTAAGCAATAGTTTGCAGGTATTTATGAGCTTCTTTAGTTTTGCATTTTAAATTTGAAGTGGCTAATATATGGTGTAGAATCAGACTGTAGAGGCCATATTGCAAACTGTTTAACCTGTTGGAAATGTGGTTAGCATATATAAATAATGTAAAGAAATACCATTTGGCAACAGTTTTGTATATAAGAAAAGTGTCTTCAAGTTTAGATCACTGTTTCTTATATTTCTTTCCTCATTCACTTGGCTTACTTTTTCACCACAGTAATTTCAAACTGGCATCATCACACTATGAGAAAAAAGTGAGTATTTGTAGACTATCTTGTTTTAATATAATATTTGCATATATTTCAATGTGAAGTAAATTGTGTAAATCTGGAACCCAGCTTGTTTCCAAATAGTTATATCTGGTAACAGGACATAGCAAGGAAAGTATTAGGGGAATGTGTGAATTTCTAGCACTGTTTGCATCAGAAGTTCCAAGATAGTCTCATTGTTCATGAAATCCTTGCTATCTCGCAGTGTCTGTTTACATAGCCTATTCTTATTCTTTTTGAATCACGCTGCATTAGACTTGTACAAATAGGATCCACAATATTTCCCAAGAACAAAATGGCACATTTGTATAATCAAGGACGTCAGGACATTTTGTGTTTCATACACAAGCTAACATTAAATGTAGAATCTTTCTTTTACAAATGCTTTTGACTTGTAATGTGTTGGTGAAATGCATGCAGGAAATTGTTATCATCATAAACAACGTAAACAATATTACAAATGAGCCAAAAAATAAAGATTTCATTTTTTATTGTATTTATTTTTCTTTGTCTCCATCCCTCTGTTGGTTAAAGCAAAATAGTAACTGGCTTTGGTACCAATAAAGAATGCTTTCTTTATCACTAGAGCTAAATACCTTATTCTTCACATTTTAACTTCTTTTATGTAAAACAATAAAAAGAAAAAACCTGAGAACTTTGACCACACCCCATTGATTTCTACTTCTTTGTCACCAGCATACTGTCTGGGGACAACACAGGACATCTACACATTCTGTCCAAACAGCCTTTGTGTCAACACTCAAGAGCCCTTCCAAACGATAAATGCACTGCTCAGTGTCTAAGGTATTGTTTTAGTTTGCCACAATGCTGCTACCAAAGCTGCCCATGATTTATGACTCTCAAATATCCAAACAAACTCTCCAAAGTTCACCAGTTTGTGCCTGCATAACATTCAGCCAAAGGGCTCATCACAAACAGATAGAAGTTCGTTTTGATTGTACAGTCATTTTTTTTATTCCAGTAATTCTCAATAAATACCATTTCGCTTGATCTCACAAGAAAGGGATCGCACTGAAACTCAGATGTGTTAGATAGTGTTCATAGTCATAGCACCCAGATCTTACACAGTAATTTTTTACTTGTAATGGATGTCTTCATGCTGTTCAAGGGCAGAAAGATACAGTATGTTGAAACACAATATTATCTTACTGAATTTAAATATTATATTTCAAAATTAGTAGTAAGCAGAATATTCCTAGAGTTTGCTCACTGGTATGTTTTTAGTATTTTCTTCATCTGTGGATATTATGCCAAATATTAAATTGCTTGGATAGCCATGAAATAACTGATGGAATATTCTAACACTACAATCTATTAAGATCTCTAATATGAAAAGCATCAGCAATCGCTGCAGCAGAGTCTCTGAGTTGGTATATCATACAACAGGGAAAACATATATGCTTACAGGAATGGCTTTACCTACCCCAGAAAAAAATGCCTTACCAAGAACACGCAGAATTGTCTAGCTTGCATATACCATTAGTTCCTGGAGCTGGTCCCTGGCCTTCTCAGAATATGGGGCTAAAGCTCAAGACATGGCCTTCCATAGTTTTCTGGGCATCTTTACAAGTACCTGGCCTCCAGACCCATATCAGAGAATCCTCTAATCACATTCTGTTAATGTCAATATGTAAATCTTTGAAGTCAGTTATGTTCATTATTTATTCCACCACTCCTCTGACTACCTTATCTAACCTCATAAATGATTCAAGTTACTTCCAGAGACTTTTGGAGCTCTTCTGCTTGTTTGGTCCCTGACTTCACATCTAATTCACATCAATTGCATTTTACTCATACCTATTCATATTACCTGTTCAAAACAGCACCCAAAATCTGCAGAACTTCTGCTCAGTGAATAGGTTGGCAAGTGTTCTGATGAAGAATGACAGACAGTTCATCGTTCATTTTCAGGAACCTGGAGTCTCACAGTACTCTGTAAACTGTACCCAGCTTCATTACGAAGCTCTCTATGTGGGAAAACATTGACAGTGCTTTCAGCCTGGACCAGTAAAAATGGCTGAGGGTCCTGGTTTAACCTGGACTGGAAATAGGCTTACTGCTTTGAGGGCACCAATGTCCTCCTGATTACCCTTTGTTGCTTCTGTGAACTTCCTTTCCCCATCTACCTTTTTTTTTCAGAGAAACCAACAGCATTTGTATAATTTAAATCTCACATTACACACTCCACTCTTATGCTTCCAGAGAACCTGAAAGAACTCCCTACATGTTACTAGGCAAGCCAATAGTGATGGTTATATCAGTCAAGCATGGGTTTATATTCCTACCACATTGTGCTTGTAGTCTCTCTCCACAGTTTCCAGTCAGCAAAGGACGATCCCTTATTGGCTACTAATATCCTCATTGTATGACTATACTGATCCATATCCATGAACTGGTGAATTTTCAACGTGACCAACCACAGACAAAATGCCTTCCAGTATGTATTAAACCTCTTACCTGTCACGTATTGCCAAAATGAGAGTATCAGTAATGCTGACAGTAGAGCTAGGTCACTCTCATAGTATAAGTTCATTACTTGCTACTTTTATTTAATGAGTTTTTAGATTAAAAAATTTCCACATGGATGCCCAGAAAGGAGACATTCTTATACAGTACACTGGAAATTAATTCATAGGGCAGCACAGCCTAATGCTGTTCCCAAACAAGTGTTCCCGGAAGTCCTAGTGCCCCACATGAGCTAATACAGCAGTACTAACATGTGCACAGTCATAAAACTGTAATGAGCTTGCAGAATTAACTGAAGCTAATTCAGCACTGATGTAATATTACCAAAGGACGAAAGCTGTGTGTGGTGGCAAAACCCCCCAACTTTTCCTCCAAGAAGGAGCAGACTAGCCACAATAATAAGCAGGACTGCCATTATGGCAAGTTAGGGCCTCCAGTAGTCAAATGTATTTACTGTGAAATTCCTTAATCCATTAAAGGAAATTTGAGTACTCAGCACTTCTTAGTCCGTTATGAATTGCATACTATACTTTATTGAAAAAAAAAAAAAAAGGTCAATCATTTAGTGGGTAAAGTTATGATGGGAATTAATAAAATTAAGAAAGCCCTCACTCGGAGGGTTCATCTCCAGTATATGACTTACATGTTACATCATTATTATTGCTACATTGTTACAATTGTGTGACTATTTTTACACTGAAGCACATAACTCTCTTGAAGTACCATTTGTTGTGATTTTTATGTTCATCTCTTTAGTTCTTCATCCAGATAGATAAATTTGAAAAACCATAAAGAAATCAGAGGAAAAAAGATCACTGAATTAACAACAAAACCTTATATTTAAAATAAGTTTTCATTATTTTCTGTTTGTTGCCCGTTTGAAGAATTTTTGGTTATCCAGATAGAGATAAGACTCAGAAAAGAGAAGTAACACCATGGGACTGAGCCTGAAAACCACAGAAATAATTCATTATAAAGAGACAAAGCAAATAGTAAGCACAGTTCATTAGTGATGTGTTCAAATTACTGAGCTAATTACAATGGATGTTTTCTAAAAGATCATGATTAGTTCATGTACAATTTAATAACAAGACAGGATAAGGTAAAGGGGGATGGTGGAGTGCTGTGATCTGTTTCCACTAAACACCACAGAGCAGGGATGTGCTTTGCCTTTGTAATGCAACGAATACTCTCCACCACTTTACAAATTGAGTACTTCACCCTCACAGAAGAAAACACGCTGCAACATGAGCCTCAGCTAAACTAAGAAAATAAATTGTACTGCAGTAACCTAAGTAAACTGAAGCCAATTGCCACCTCTCAGGAGAGAAGACAAATCACATGCATCTCTGGAGCAAGTGCTATGTTTGATGCATATAAGAAAAGACATATCATGAACAATTTATAGCAGTAAAGCAGGCATCCATTCCCAAGCATTCGACACTTCAAGTACATTTCCTGTATAATAAAAGCCATTTTTTTTCTCATAACATACGTTAAGGGGTAAGGGGGAAAATGGTATCTGCCCTAAAAGGTAATCTTCGTTCTTATAGGAAACACATATAAAAAATACAAAAAGCATTTACTGGACCTTACATAGCATTACTGTTTTTTTATAAAACTATAAGCCTCTCATGAGAATTTCAGTATCAGAGGGTTATTTATTCTTTATTCTATAACCCTTATAAGCCTGTACATGGATCACACTCTGCCCCCCCAGTCTCATAAAGTGGAAATGTTGGGTTTGCTTTCAGAAGGCATAGCCCCAGGTATGTGCTTACAGTAAAGTACAAGCAAAGTACAGTCTTAATGAGTGAAATCGGCCATCCTAAATCAAAGTGGGTCATGCTGTTTTTTCCTCCAGTCTAATGCAGTGATATCAAATCCTAAACCAAAAGAAGCAATTTAACAACATGCCATATAATAGGAGCTATATTCAAAGATAACATGCCCAGGTTTTTTAACTATGTCATAGAAACACTGTAAGTGGTTGTATTATGAGTTTCTTTCCCAGAAAACTGGAACTGATTGACTGAGTTCACCAGCCACAAAAATTTACACTTCTTCACATTTTTCTTCTTGTTGCTATTACAGGGGGATGACAGTGATGGGTCTCTGCAGGAAGCTCAATTCTGGTACACACTTCAGAGATCCCAGCTCTGATCTAAGGAAGGAAATTGACTGACCCAGAAAAAATAACAGCTTTTTGTCTCTACTGAATACCAAAGGCCTTATCCTACCTCTTCATGCAAATAAGCAGAGAAAGATCTGAGAAACATGCGAAAGTATGCAATGGGAAAACTGTATATATTCTCTCTCTCTCAACTAAGAAACATTAAATGAAATATATAAGCACAAAAAGATACAGAAGAAAAAAGGGATGGGAGCTTTAATTGGCACAGTCAGATCTTAATACGTGGGACACATATCATAGGTATCATTTATTCTTTGGACGGGATTTTGCTACTGCAACTCCAGGCACCAGGGAACAGCACATTCTTTTCAAACTCTGAAAGTGACAAGGGACAAAACTGGCAGAGCATATGCTACTTCCACGAATGTGCGCTGTGTAGAAAGGATGTTACTAACATCTCCCATCTGCACCAGGCACATCCTTAATTCATGTGTTGCAGAGTTTGTGCAGAAATGAGGACAAGCAATGGTTTTTATTTTACTGTTATCTTCGTTTTATAACACAGCATTTTAAACCAGAATCTATATTTCTTAATGCTTAATTTACGCAGGTATTTTCAATTATATGTTTTAGACATAAAAACCTATAGCCGCTTCATTTAGCACACTTGTTTTCTTTTTTTTTTCCATTTTCTTCCAAAGAATGAGAACAAATTAACTGGTTCATCCAAGTTGTGCAACAGGAAATGTGGAAAGCCAGCAGTGGTATTTAAATTACCTGCATCCTCTGCACATGCCCTCTGGGCTTCAGCAGAATTTTAAGAGTTCCAAATGGGGACATGAAGCAACATCCCACTTGCTGGTCATATACATGGAAATCTATACTGAGTGCAAAGAGCCTTAAGGGGTACTTGGCCTCCAGTGGATAGCCCTACAGGGGAATTTTTGCATATCGTGATCTGTGCTCATCAGAACTCTGATGTTGACACCTTGTTTGTCTTCATGATTGACATGCAAGAACAAATCCTAAAACTTAGTAGGTAACCAAAATACAAAGCCCCCCCTTATTTGATTAGTCTCAGAATACTTGCCCAGATAAGTAATGTTTTTAGCTAGGTAGGTGATTTATGCTATTATGTCAATGGACAAGCAGAGCAATTTGATGTCCGGGCTAGCAAATTTTCAAAGCAATTTTGCAAGCCTGTATTTCTTGTTCCAACCATTCTACTTCTATTTTACAAATTGTATGTATATATAAGAATGCTCCTTGTTCTACTTCAGATTAAAATATGTAACTGACCATTTTGGAAGACAATGCAGTTTACTAGCATGGCTGCTCCCAATTCATCATTCTGCAGAATTGCTCTAGCTGAAGCTAGAGATTGTAAATATTTTACAGTAAAATGATATTTCTAGATTTTCTAGGTCATTGCTTCTTTCTATTCCCGAATCATTAGGAGCAAGCAGCAGACTGAAGGAACTGCTGCATCTGAAGATGGCATACAAAGGTGACCAATCATCCTCTGCAGCTCCCAGCACTGAAAACATACACAGAGTCTCTTCCCTTGGGGAACTAAGATCCAGGTGGTAACTCTCATTCACTCACCACAGGGATTTACACACTTGAAGGAAGTACTAGCTGGATTCTTTTCTTCCATTTAGTCATTTCTCTCTAATTAATTCCCCATTAAAAAGGCAGGGTTTTTTCCCATCTTTACTCTCCTCATGCACTGTACTCTCCTTCTTTCTGTCAGCCCACATTAAACTTGAATCAGGGAGACCTTCCTGTTGTGTGTACAGCATTCCTGGCTGAACTTTAGGCTAAAAATTCCAACACTGAATAATATTAGTAAAATCACAGATTACAAACTCTTTTCCACAATTCATCTTGAACAAGTATTACAGGCAGACATACAAAGTGATAGCTGCATGGTCCTTAAAGTAAAATTTCAGTCATGTAAACAACAAAAAAATCCCTGTGAACCACAAGGCCAGCTTTCATTTAGCTTGTTCTGTCCTTCACCACTTTTCAGTTCATGTTATTCAACTCTCTTACACCCCTCGCAAGTTTCTCTGTCCTTACTCGAACACATCACTTCCTCCAGTACCAGACACGTTTACCTGCGCTGCTGCAAAGAAGGAGTGGAATCAAAACAACAAATAACCTGCAGCAACACTAACTCCAGCTGCGGTCTTGGCAGATTTCAGAAGTTTAAACAAGGCCATGCCAGGTCAGGCCACTGAAAAGCATGTAGAGCAAAAATACTGGCAATTCACTAGGTGGCACTTTGTGAGCCACTTGAATCCAAAGCCAAAGATGATGCAATCCCATTTTTTAGCTATGACATCAACAAGGTCAAACCACATTTAATCACTGAAAATGCTATTAGACCTCTTTCACAAGCAAAAGCTTGTGGTCTGTGTGTGCTAGGCACAGTCCAGCTTCTTAATTCTACATACCTAAATTTCTGGGACATATGGAGGGAAGAGTGAGCTGAAGGACTTTTTCCATTTACTCTCATCAATATTTCCCACCACGGCATGTCTACTTCTTGTCACTAGATGTGGTCACAGCCACAGAACCCTCTCTTCCCATTCAGACCAATGCTCTAAACCACTGCCATATTAACCTGCTTTCACCTCAGCACAGGTATACTTTTCCTTCTGAAGTGCCTAACTCGGGGAAAACCTATGGTCAATACAACGAAGAAGCTCAGGCAGTCTGACTGTAAGTGTCCTTTTGTCTTTCTCATCCATGTAGACTTAAACGGTGAATGTGAGCCACCCCTGTCGCACTGTCTGCAGTGCTGCATTCTTTCCGATTCCTGCATTTCAGGGAGCACACACGCATGCGACAGGGTAGGCGTGTAATCTAGTGCAATCCATACAAAAGAACCCACGGCTAGGAGTATATCTTGATGCCCTTCCCCCCATTCAGGAATTACTATCGTTTTACAAGAGCCCTCCCTCCCTAAGGGCTGTATGTAGTCATGGTGACAGGACATCACCACCTGTCTGCCCCTGCAACAGAGGCAATGAGCCAGAATACAAAGCTTTGTTTTGCTGCTGCTGAATGCATACAGCACATTTCCACATAACCTGATCCTAACAGAAACCAAAGAAAACAAAAACAGTTTTCAGACTATAACATCTGAAGAAAGTTCCACATATATTAATAAAGGCTTATGAAAATGAATCAATAAAACAAATAGTGACTTGAAAATTTACATGAATGGACACGCTTCACGTTCTTCAAAATGCAATTTTGAGTATAGAACCATAAAAGGGATGGTTTATGTCAAAAAGTCTAAAATGCAGGCATTACAGAAACAGATTTTATTATAGGCTGAAATTGTTACTACACATTCCGTTTATTCCAGGGGAAATGCACACAGATTATTATATACTATTTGCCGGCAGTTCACAGTGTCCAGCTTGCAACATTTTGACAGTTTATGAGACTCTAAGCATCAGCTGACCAAAAATCACAGAGAAAGTGGTTAAACTGCTATCATGGTACCAGTCAGTGAAGGGAAGAAGTAAACAGTATAAATAATGAAATAAGCAGGCAAAATGCATCCCAGCACAGATAGGAGACAGCCTAAACAGAATGGGGATAGAGGAATTTATCCCATAGGTTATGTGTACATTGTGGAATTAGGCAGCACCTCACTGCTCTCAGATGGGGGTGCATGCCCCTACCTCAGCTTGACCTTACACTGGGTAAGACGTATCTCGTCTCTCTTCCAGCACACTGGGTTTCCCCAGGAAAGAAATGCAGACTGGTAGGGATTTTCAGTGTTGAACAGGTTCTCTGAAATGGATGACTTGACTGGAGGGAGACGACTCAAAGACAAGCTGCAGAATTCTCTACCTTGTGGGTTAGATTTACCATCAGACACCATATGTAGATTTTCCAGAGGCTGTGCTGCTGAATTGGGTTGGACCTCCATTTCCCTAAATGGGCAGGAGCTACTGAACACCTAGAGCTCCTATGGATCCATTCACATGCACTGGCTTTCCCATCACTGTGGACAACTTACCTCAGTGTGCAAGATGTTCTTCCATCCTTTACTACATCATTTGCAAACAGTAAACATTTTATCTTTCAAATGGTTAGCAGCAAAGACAAAGTTTTGACAAAGTTAGGAAGAATGAAGAGAGTGGTTCAGTGCTCTCTGATATGTTATTCGTTCAATTGTGACTAATCCTTAGCACTGCACAAAGGGGAGGTGCTTATGCACTGCCTATAGTCACTCTCTTCCCAACATATACCTATTTAACAGGGAGGCAGAGGCTCTCTGGCATCAGTAAAACATTAAGGCTTCATGTCTAAAACCAAAATTCAGCAAACGCTGAAGGTCACATAAGCTAAAGTTAATCTGCCATCTTGTGGGTATATACCACAATACACTGTTTTTTAATATCTACTATACAGTTTATTACAGACAAATTAGTATCTTGTACTTGTATATTAACTGCCTAAGAGTAGACAGTAGAAGATTTCTGAACGAAAAATGGGAGATACAAATACAATGTACCATCTGGTACATAAGACATATACAATGAGTATTGTATGTCCTAAAGAAGTAACCACAGAGCAATATTGCCCAAGATATAGTACTAATTCTAGTTGGGTGGACACTCTAGGCTAGACTCATGGTCACACTGAAAAATTAACAATACAGTTATAAACGATGATTTAACATCATAAATTAATGTAATTCAAAAAAGAAAAAAAAAATATTCAGGCTCTTTCTGCCAAACACAGGAAGAAAGATCAGTCAAGAAAACTTGTCATGCCTTCAATGTGAAATGAAGTCAAAACCTAGCAGTGAATTTTATCTAGTTGTAGAACAAGACTTGGGTTTTATTTTTGGCTAATATACTTATCTATTAACAAATTAAATCCACCTGGAACTACTACTTCATTCAATCTTAACACAAGTTGTAAAATACACTTTCATGAGTTGCTGAGTAACAACTTTGTTACTGCTTTGGCTGCCAGTTAAATTGGATGTGGCATAGAGCAAGCATCAATGCAAAGGTGAAGGCCAAATGGCATCCATCAAAATGTTTTGCCCATATATATAACTGTCAGCAAATTATGACCATCAAAGAAAAAAATAAATTTTCAAATGTGCTTAAATATTGCTCTAAAATGCAAACAGGCCTTCTTTTTTTTATTGTTATATTCGTACAAAACAATATCATGAAATTACATTACTTTAACTGGTGACTAATTTCAATAGTGTCATGAAATCTTGCTCCCTGCTATTGCACTTCACGTGCATTATTATTTGTTTTCATTCTAATAAAAATCTCTCCCTAGACATGACTTGTGGAAACTATGAAAGTAACAGTAAAACACTGATTCTACTTTACATACAGAAAATTTATTTCAATATAATCCTTTATTAAGACAATTCTTATCTCTGACCATAATGACTATCTGCAAAGCTATGAGTCTTCTGTGGTGCTTTCATAGGAGTATTTCTACTACATAGGAGTAATACTCCTGTACAGACATGTCACATGTCTAATACATTTCACTTTTTGAAGAATTATAAGTCAAAACTACAGTTATGTCTTAGCAAAAAAGTAGTTAGGGTACTTTAATAAAAACAATGAAATGGACTCAAAACATAGGCAAATACTGCTTTAAACCACCACTGTTAGAGCCATTATGTGTGTCACTTGTATGTAGTGTGAAAAAGCTTCATTTTTTTAAGCAGGATTGAGAAATTAGCTTCATTCTTGGGTTAGAAACCTGGAATCTTCATGGGCTAGCTAAAGTAAAATAGCCAGCTTCCTCAAGAAAATGAGAAAAAGGTTGAAGAAACAGCAATCAAAGGTATGGCTCTATAGTTTATTACATTATTCCAAACAAAAAAATGCTTCTGAAAAGAAAAAAAAAAAGTAATTAACATTTGGGATGTATTTTCAGGCTGAGAAAAAAGTCTACAGAGCTTTTAGCTGTTTACCCAGACAAAGATAACAATCCTAGCTGTAGACAGACAAGAAGATATTGCAGATAGGCTGCTGGTTTTGAATCCTTGAATGAATCTGGCAGGGTTTGTTTTTTTATTTCACAGGGAAAAGAAGATCAGCAGAATATCTCTTTTGGGTCACCTCTCACTTCCAGCGTAGTTGATTTGGAGGAGGGGGTGGGATGGGCCAATATAATAATATGCTTGATTTAATGATGACATTAAATATTTTCATGGCAGACTAGCCTGGTAGCCTGATGAGTCAAAATTCTGCCTTACCTCCACAAAAAAATTATTATATCTATCAGGTCAAAAATGAGAATGTGTTTTTCCACTTTTAAAAAGAAAGTGCTATAAGAGATATACAAATTCAGAAATGACACAGACACAGCAAAAAATGTATAATTTTGTAATTTATTTATACAATCCACCTGGATTGTTTCTGCTACATTTAATGAGTGTTGTATCAGTTACATCATGGGGCATTGCTTAATTTCAGTTAAATATCATCAAAAATGGAAGTCTGCCACAAATCTAAGACATGGATTTTGAGCTACTAATCTTTCAGGGAAATTACTGCCAAGACTTCGGTTCAGTTCACTTTAAAATTAAGTATTGTTTGCAAATCCAAATTCTAGATATGGGATGTGATTTTTGAATAAAAATTCTTACCATATCTCTGTACCAGTCATGGCATCCTACACTGATTTTGGTGTGATATCTGAATATAAATATAGTCTAAAAATGCTTCACACAATGACACTGAATATCAAATGAAATCAATTTCTTCAGTTATCTATAACTTTGTCTTTCCTTATTATGTGCATGCATTATACATACATATACAAAATGCAGTTCAGAGAATGTCATATACAAGGATTCAGCAGTATTGCACAGACAAAGGTGACAACAATGTCTCATTTATAGGTACTAGAGATTATATGGATGTCTTCCCATGGTCAAAACAGACATTAAATCTGAATCTGTAACCTGAATGTAGGGACTCTGTTCTCCTTGCCACCTACATGTGAGCATACCTCATGCCTACCCATCAGAGAGTGTAAGGATGTTTCTACACCATTTAGGACAAGTCAGATCACACCTGTCAAGAGTGATCATACCGATAAGGCAACAGGTTTGTCAGAGAGATAGTTGCCATGGCAAACAGGTAGTGAGTTCAGTTTTGTATGAATCAAAAGAAGAGAAATAGCCTCCAAAATAGCTAGGCACTGTCTTCAGTACACTATGCTGGTTTTTAATTCTGCAAATATTATTGAGCCAGTGCTACACAAATCACAGTCATACTGTACACTTCACAGATGCATTTTGATCAAGAGATACTGCAGTTTCAGTAAGTTCTAATATTGATGAGCTACAAAAATACCACATCCTTCTCTAAGCACTTTTCTTAAATATTGCAGACATATTCTAGAGACAGAGTGCTTGACAACATCTGGAACATAGAATTGGCAAACTATTTAGAAAAAATCATTCTTTTAATTTTATTTTTCTTAAAAAGGAGAAAAGGTATGAAACTGATGCCAAAAAAAAATTTGAAACAAAATCAGCCATGAACAAGCCAGGTAACAACACTAGTAAAATGCAAACAGCAGTATCAAAACAGGACACTGTAAATTACTTTTTGTGGTGGTGCAACTCCCCTCACCTCTTGGGCCACTGGGCGCTTGGTGCAATTCTCCCTCCGTGGGCCATATACCAACCTAAAATGGATTGTGAAAGGCAACTGATCAGAGCTTTAATGCATCCCCTTCGAGCACCCAGCTCCTTCCTCCTCTATCGCTTTGGAACAGTAATGACAATCAATCACCTCCTGACAGCCTAATACATCTATACCCGGGTCATGGCCCAAAAGGGGTGATACCAGAACTTCAAAATCTAGCAAGTTCCAGACCTGCACAAATGGTGGAAAGTACCAGAGTGTTTCATCATCCAAGTTGGGCTGAAATGGAAAAGTAGTACCTGATGAAAGTCAGTTATCTTGGACCCTATAGATAGTGACCTTAAGTGAGACCCTTTGAGCTCTCTTGGATCTCCTGAGTTGGGACGTCTCTAAAGACCACCTGCCAACTAAGCCAGCGAAGGGCCAGGGTGAAGTCAGACTTCTCAAGGCTCAATTATCAACCACTGAGGAATGTCGCTGCATTGTATTTACTCTAAACTCAAGAAGAGGAAAATTTTAACTATAGGCCAGCCTCTTCCAACCACCTCTCTACCTATGTGTTTGACTATGCACATTTGCCTTCAAGAGTGTGTCTACATACTTCACTGGATCCAAACACTTTTGTCTCTGTGTGTGTATATGTTTTGTGTTTATACATATGTACATATATATACACTCTGATTTAGGGTACCTTATAGTAAGTTAGTGTGAATCCTGTCATTCTCGAATCTGAATTAAGTTGCTGTTTTAATTATAACACATTCTATCGAACCATCTTGTTAATCTTTACAATAGTCAATCATTAAGTGCTGCTAAAATTCAACCTTTTGATCCACCTCACACCATTAATAAATCTTGAATTGCTGCTAAATCATAACAGTGACAAACATTTAATCTACAACACTTTTCTAATTTAATGCCTTTTACAGTACATCATAAATATCCGAGAATAGGAATAATACCACTATAGCTGGAAAGAGAAAACCAAGACGGTTCATGCAGTTAGCTACTTTTAGCCCAAACCCCTGATATTCTGCAAACAGAATAGGGATTAAGAATTACAGTACAACACATAAATACACTGTCATTAACTATTAACTACTTTGATTTCAAAGGACATCAGGGGGTCTGTATGTGATACACATACTCGAGATACATAGTCTCTAAAGCAAGTCAACTATATCATAAGGGACAGATGCCATCAAGAGTATCTGTCAGAATAGTAAAAAAAACCAAAAACCCCAGTCTATTCAACAGTCTTGTATTATATTTGCAAAAAATTAACACACAATCCACAAAAAGATGTTTCTGATCAACTCAAACAACTGCAAACCTCCTCTGAAGA
Organism: Strix uralensis; assembly: GCF_047716275.1. Classification (NCBI taxonomy): domain Eukaryota; kingdom Metazoa; phylum Chordata; class Aves; order Strigiformes; family Strigidae; genus Strix; species Strix uralensis. Next base: position 25,059,624 of record NC_133977.1, read on the forward strand.
AAATGCCTTTTAAATTGCACTAAAATAGTATTGTTGCTTCAGTACTTCTCACATATATTACATTTACTTGGATTACAGATCAAGTAAACTTAAGTAAATAATTCCATAATTTGTGTTGTTCTGTTTGTTTCCCTTTCAAATTCAAATTCCAGAAACAGAATTTGAAGGTCAAACTAACTATTTCTGGCTTCTCTACTGACACTGATTGAAACATGTTCTTGTCCCACAGACTATAATTTACCCATCACTCTCCCCAAGTAAATGATCACCTTGGCACCTCTCTTCCCTGCTTATATCCTCCCTTCCCGCTTCACTCCATAGGAACCAGCTATCTCCTTTCTCATATAATCTGAGACCAATTATTCTCAATGGTATTTAATTTTGAAGTTTGTTGTTTCTATTTCAGATCCAAAAAAGGGGCTTCTGTGACCAAATGACACTTTGCCAACTGTACTAACTGTTCAAAGAAAAGATATCACCTGTACCTACAATTCCAAACTAGTACCTGGTAGGTAAGACAGAGTCAGTATTATCAGCAACTTCTGCCTAGTTGCTTCAATAATTCAGAATGAGACAATGAGATGAAGAGATTATTGACCCACTTTACACATCCTATCCAATTACTCCGTGGCATTTGTACAGCCTGCATTGCATAGTTACTTAAGTGATGCCACTGAGATTTGTGCGTAAATAAGTAAAAGACATCACAGGTTAAAACTAATAAAATGCTAGCAAGGGTTAAATTCTGTTTTAATCCTTGGACAGTCAAATCACATGACTGCTACTGAACGTGCTCTTTGCCTCAAGCCTTAAGCTTTACTTTGTAATATGTTGTGATCTGTAAAGGAATGATGAATAAAATAACTAGGAAATGTTATTTCTTCCCTCATGGTGAAGCGAAGGAAAGAAGGGAAAGTAAGATTCAGTATGCATAGCAGACTATGTAGTGAAGTCAAAGAAGCCAGTGTACAAAGAAGAGTGAAAGCAGTGGCATAAAAAATGCTAATTATTTACTTACTACAGTACTACTCACATTGAAACAGTGAAAATTTCAGATGAAAACAGGACCTTTTTCAGTTTTTAGTTATTTAGTTTTAAAGAAGCTAGCCATTTTCCACAAAGAAAAGCTTTTGTTAAAAATCCAGTCATCCATGAAAACCAGAACACTATCAACCTAGCCTAGTCATTTTTGCGAATTTAATCTTAAATAACAAAATAAATTTTCCAAGTGAAACAATGTTCTAAATAACAAAGCCAACTTCCTCAATTTCTGTTCTATCACTCCACTGAGTTCAAAATGCTAATGTTTTGAGTAAACCCCACATGTGACCAGAAAGTGAGGAAATCACTAAATACGTCACAAATTGTACAAGATCATCTATTTACACATATTTATGTGTTTCTAAAACAGAAGCAGATGAGAAGATAGCAAGCAGAACTGGAGGAGGCAGGGAAACAGAAAGTGATAATAAGCCTTTCATGTGGACAGTATGCTCGACCTAACAAGACCTGCAGTAAGATTCTAGTATATCCATTCCTATACTATTTCTGAGTAATAAAAAGGTAACAAATGCAAAAGAAAGGTATGTCACAGAGACAAATGCTCAGTCTCATAAGTTGGCGGTCATACAGATTTTAGCATCATATGGATTTTAGCATCAGCACTCTACTCATTTACAGAGTCAGATAAAAAATATGGAAAACTTAAGACTAATAAAACATCAATTTTCTGTCTTCCAGTTCTCATGAAACTTTGCATTTTTGTTCTGAACAAGACTGGAAACTAGCAGGAGTAAATGAAGCACTACTCGTGTTATTTATCAAGCTGACACAAAAAGCACTGAAATCTGATAAAATTTTCTTAGTATCTTTCTTATTACTGCCATAGAGAGGCAAGAGATTCAGAAAAAGAAAACAAAACTGAACTGCAAGTAGGTCTTCATTAGGAAACCAGGTTGCATTTTAACTCACTAGAATCACTGATGACACTAGCTGTGAACAGGCAGCATAGGTAGGGGGGAGTAAAATTTTCAAAGATCTCACCATGTCTTTTGAGTTTACCCTGGTTTACCACGTGATCCTGAAATTTTTATTCTCTGTCAGCAAAGGACAGCTCAAATCTAGAAAACAGTACAAGCTAAGTATAAACCGCTGCCATGACACTAAACATCATTTTCATGTTTAGTCTCCATATTACCAGTTGTGATGTCAGCATTTTACCACTTACCCTCATAGTTCTGACTAAGGGTTAAATAATAACGTTTTGAGATGAAGACAGGAACTACTAGCCTGTTTATGCATCACTTTAGCAAACTGAATGGCTTACTGGAGACATGGTATGACTAACATGAGGTGAAGGAAGGAAACAGCTTTATGTCACCACATTTCAAATGAATCTCATGGTTAAAAAGATGGCATGATCCTGTTCTTTTCATGGTGACCAATGCTGTGTAAAGTTACCCTACAAAGGAGACCAAATTATGGAAACCACTGGGTCAATCCTCGTTAAATATCAGTCTTATTTTGATTCCATGGGTTACATTTTCAGTGAAGAATCTCCTTAAAAATTACTCATCCAGAGTCTGAGAGTAAAATTAAATCAAAGGAAAAATAGAATTATAATAGGTGAATAACTAATAAAAAAAATTTGTTACTTCATGGCAAGATACAATAAGGATACTCTAACATTCTTATTGACTTGCCTAATCCTAGGAAAATCCTGCTAATTTGTTTTTATAGACCATCACTCTGCAGTACAGCAAGCAGAGTTTGTGCATAAACAAGATGACCTAGTTTTCAACATCTGCAAGTCTTAGCTTGAAGCTTGTTTGTTACTCGAAAAGGCAATTAAAATTTAAACAAGTGTGAAAGAACAAACTTATTTTCCTTCAATTTCTCTGAAGGAACAGTTATGCATTAACTAATATTCAGTACAAAGTCACATCAGAATTCAAAATAACAGAGGATAATTAACAGTCACATTCTTTAAGAATAAAACAAATCACAGATACTAAAATATATGCAGAAATATACAATAACAGTAGAGGTAAACATTTCAGGAGACTTGACTGGGTAATTCTTTTCAAATCATAAACGGTGTAAAGGAAGTGTAATTCCACAGAATATCCTTCAAGTAAGAAGTAAGCTCTGAGCTGATGAACAAAGTGACCTATATATTTTTGTATGGAATTCATTAAAAATCCAGGCACTAGACTTGCAACAGAGAAACACTTCACGTGAAAGGTGACTTTTAAACATCAGTAAGTATTTACAACGGCAAACTTATTCCTGATTTCTTCTATTTGTAATTTTTTTTTCATTGCATTTACATCTGTTATTATTTAGCTATGCATTTCAGGATGGATTTACTGCTACTTATTGAACATGTTATTTATTACAAGCTGAAAAGTGATACACAAACCAAAACAATTTCTGTTCCAAAGAGCTTGTAAACCAGGCAAACACAGGGAAAAACTGTCAAAGGATCAAGGGGCACTACAGCACCCATTTTTCATGGAAGCTAAAGAACCCAAGTAATTTATACCTCTCAGTGTCCTGAAAAAAGTTCTGAAGACAAAGGTGCCGGAACATGTTGTATGTTATACTAACAAACTATTCTGAGTAAATTCAGCTCCATTCCTGTCACTGCTCCCAAGGATGGCTTTTTAGTTAAATCACAAATGCTGAAGTCTGAAGAACTGTATTCTGTTACCAGCTCCTCTACAGAACTTCAGACCTCTGGCCAAGGCTGTTACATATTTTCTTTACTTCATTCTACATTAAGAATCCAAAAGTCACCACTTACACAAATGTACTTTAACATCTACATAAACAAGTGTTTTAGACTTGTCCCATGAATCTACTTTTTTTATCTCAGGCAAACAAAGTAATCTGATGACAAAATCTGGCATCGTACAGACAAGTGCATGTGACTATAAACACTTGAGATTTCTGCTTCCATAGACTATGGCATTCATAAAAGAAATAATGGATAAATTAAAGATGAAGAATGGGAAATAGAGTAGTCACAGGAAATTAATTCTCCTCTAAAATGAAGTATATGTTGCCATTCTTTGTGAACTTACATTTAAAAGCTCAAAGATTATTCAAGATACAAATAAATTATCTGACTATATGAATATCTGATCTCATGTGCATTAAAAGAACAAAGAAGAATAGAACTAAGGTTGCCATTAGTGCAGAAATGTCAGTAGTAGTATTTCCTCATTGTACATTTGTGTAGCTTCTGATCCTTATATTTCTCTTAAATTCACTCTTCAAATTGTCCCGATTTCTTTATTTTAATTACAAACTTCTTTGACCTTTTTCTCTTACCAATATAAAGTATTTTCAAAGGATGAAAGAGAACAGCCATGTAAATATATGCTGGTTACTTCAACACTGATCCTGGGTAAAATCACAGAATGGAAGGTAAAGACTGCAATAAGTTTAGAATTAGAGATGCTAGAATAACGGATGAGCATCAGAACAGCTTTAGAACTAAGTCTTGGCAAACACCACTTTTTTCTGAATATAGGTTTATTTGATCAAAGTAACTGTGCTGACATCAAATGCCTTGCAGGAGCCTTTTAAAAGGCTTATATGACATACCGAGACAACAACAACAAAAAAAATCAGTAGTATTAAAAAAATCTTTATAGGGTCTGAAATCGATTATATCTATGTAAATTACAGGTATCCAAAGGTAAACGTAAATGAGATGCTACTAATAGAAGGGAGCATCCCCATTCAGATGTGGCTGGTTTTGGTCAACAGTAACAGAGGCATCTTTATCATAGACTGGAACATGGTCTTGCATCACATTCTGGCATACTTGAGAAGAAAAGAAAATTTTAAAAGTTGACAAACTGAAAGTTAGCAGAAAAAAACAGAGAGTCAAGGAACAATTTTAGATCTTAAATAATAAAGAGTGAAAACTGCACTTCATGTACTAATCATTTTACCCAACTGAATACTGAAGCAATATGATTATCATCTACATATGCTTACATGCAAGCGAGATGCCTTTTACATTTTTAAGACATAAAGGGTTATAATATGGTTTGCACACTATTATCTTCAATAAAATGATCTAGAAATAGATGTAAAGCCCAATACAGAATCCTGGAATTCTTGTAGAATACTTGCATACAGAAAGTTTGAGCTACAGCTCTATAAAATCACCTCTTTTCTTTAAGTATGATTTATATACCTTCTTTTAGTCTCATGAGGAGGAGTTATTAGAATTATTAGTATAATACTAGATAAAATACTAGAATCAAATCTCGTCAAGAAATACAAAATGACAAGAATTGGAAGTTTTTAAAAAAAATAAAAATCATACAAACTTCCCCTCAGATTCACTGTATTATCAGCACCTGAAATTACATACACTGGAATTCAAATTGCCTGATTCCAATATCCTTTTTACCATTAGTACAGCTTTATGTCTTAAAAGATATTCCTTTAAATCACACATGTCGTGTTATTGAAGAATTCTGCCTTAGTATGACTTATGTTTGAATTACTTCTTTCTACTGTTCCCTCATTCTCTTACGTAATTCATTTGCTTACGGTACCATCTGACGGAAGATTACAGGTTAGCATCCTGAGACCTATTAGCCAGCAGGCTGTTTCCCTTCTAGGACAGCACCTCTGGGCAGACAGTCTGGCAAGCCAGTTCTCTCCATCCTGATTCTCCCCAGACAGGGAGACAAAGTGATTCATCCCTCCTGGCAGATAAGCTGCTGACATTTCCATCTCTGGTTACAGGGTTAGTTGACAGATTGCTGACATGATCCTTTTATTTTCTTACTATTCTCTTTACATTAGAGCTGGGAACTTTAGCAGGTGAACACCACTTTCTGCTACAGTCTGAAGACACCACATGGAGTCAACTTTACTAGTAGTTTCAGAGTATAAAAGGTTAAGCATGTATATTAAAAATCTACATTGCAAAACTCAGTTTGACAAAAAATTAGAAGGTCCTGAGAAAAAAAGGCATCACCAGTCATATGACATACTAATTTCACACACAGATGCTATTTATAAAGGAAAGCAAAAAATTTTGCAAAGATTTCTTAAGATACTGAAAAAACACTTATGAGGAGGTGAACAGATCTTGCTCCGTTAAAAAAAAAAAAAAAAATCAGACCTCTTTTTTAACTTTAGTGACATGCAGTTAAATTCTATAAGCTAAAGGATTTTAAACTCAGAATTTCCAAAAGGAAATGCTCCCTTTCAAAGCAAACAACCGATTTAAGTAACTTCAGGGGTGTAAGAGTCAGATCCCAAAGTTCTATCTAGCTATAAAAAAAGCATATGTTATAAATTTTAATGATGCTTGGCAGCTCCATAAATTTTAACCAAGTTAATCTTGAGGTTGCTCAACTGTACAACGCACAAAAACTATACTTTTATATAGCATTACACAAATAAATCTTCCTAGGACTGGAACTTTACAAGCCCTACAGGATATGGAGAGAGGGAGGACAGGCTTAGATACAGCGTTAGAATAAAAATAGACTACTAGTGCTCTAAGAAGGGGGAAAGTAATCACTAACCACTCTAAGACATGGACCTATAAACTTCCGACGCTACTAGACTACATTACATGGCACACAAAACCATGGAAAGCCATTTGTTTAGTCACTGTTTACTAAAAACTCACTAAATTGTGATTGTGTTTTAATGTTCAAGAAAAAATCCTAAATTTTGCATCATGATTGTATTATTTCTAAATTATTAGGACACATTATAAAGGTAAAAGCTGACAGGATATTTAGCTCTGGATTCTCTCTTCTTTGCCCTCAACCACCACCAGACATACATCTTTGAGCTCTGCCCACTGCTTTTTTGCTGTTGCCTCTCTCTCAGAAACAGCTTGCAAATTTTTTAATGTTGATGTGATGTGCTTCTTTAAAAATGCTAAGCTGGAAAATTTACATGTAGAAATAAACACTAAGTACTTCTAAGGTGGAATAACTATTTGGTCACATTCTCCAGCCTCCAGAATGCTTGCTACTATAAGATTTTTGCTGAATAATTTCAAAGTACATAGGAACTAATTCTAATGCTGTATTTTAGATTTGACTGGTACCTGTCATCAACCTGATAAATAAAGAAGAAAAGATACCCTAGAGAAGATACCCTAAAGAAGCAGAAACAAAATAATCTTTCACTGGAGTCCAAATATCCACAAATAAGAAATTAAGACTATACAAATAATTCTTTATTGTATTAACATTGATCAAACATTTCTTGTGCCTTTAAATGATACTTTAAACACACTTCTTTCCTCCTAATTCAAAAACTTGAAGCTGCAAAAGAAACAATTCAAATATGACCCATTATAAATACCCTTCTTCTATTCACTATTAATGATTTAAATCACCTACTAGCTTCTGAAATTTCTAAGAGACAACAAAAAAATTTCTTCAGATAATCATACCAGAGAATGGAAATATTTCTTATCAGCATGTTTTTGGTGACAATAAGAGTGATGCTGAAAATTTGCCTCTTTCACCCAGTTTCCTGGACAATAATGTAGAAATCACTAAATAGATGGGGAACATTTGAAAGGGAAAGTGATTAAGCATTTCTTTTCAAAGTCTGTAGGACAGGAATTACTCAAAATAGGAAGAATACCTCAGATTTATAAACATAGAAGTTAGTGTAAGCCAAAGCACACTGGTAAAAGGATTAAAAAATAACAATAAAACAGAGTACACTATATATAACACCAGCATCAGAGCTCTAAAACATTGGGTATATATTTATTTTTAATGATTTATAGAACAGTTCTGAAAAGGTATCAACTAAACAGATGGAGGATATAGCTAAAAATTACCTCTACAGCTCCCAAAAGAGGAAAGTCTTGAGAGGAGGACTCATTTGTCTGTCCAGGGCTTTTGATCTTATAATTTATTGATTTTCTTTCAGAAGAAAAGAGAATTTTTTTATAAGTTTCCCTTGAAAACCACTATGCAATATATTTGGCAAGGTATGTCCCTGAGTCACACTGATATATCTGAACCTGAGTTGAGTTAGATGCAGACCGCTTTAAATATGGTGTAAGGGAAAATGGACCCGTTGAAAAAAATTACAAAAAGATTCAAGTTTTGCAGGATCTGAGTAAGAGTCCCTAAGTAAGCTGTAATAGTATTATAACATATTAGAAGTATATTCTCCTTTGCTGTCATGAAGGAGCTGGAATAAGTAATATTCTATCATGAAGTGGAGAACTACAAAGACAATTTGAAGGATTTCTCCATCTAATCATCCACGGTTTAGCACTTCAGGGAAAATACGTGAGAAGTCTGACTGACTTGCTATTATAGAATACCTTTAGTATCATGAAAAAAAATTCTGAATCAACGAGACTTCAAAAAGCTATGTTTCTTATTATTGTTGCATCTCTGAATGATAAAGGCAAAATAAAAATGAAGTCATGTAAGCCGTGAAGAAAGTTTTCATAATTTTGCTAAATATTTCCTCCCAGTATTCCTAAATCAGACAAGAAGAAAAAAGAAGTCCCTTATTTTCCAGTTAGGTTAAAATACTTCTTTGGAAGATAAGAAAAAAAAATAAAACCAAAACAGAATTCAAAATCTGTGTTATCTAAGTTGATACTCTGTGGCCTTAAAATAATTTTAATTAAGTTAGTACGGAAGTTCTACAGAGATTTCAAATCTAATTGTCTCCTCCCCAACTTCAACATAAAAAATGTACTTTTTGTAACATATGTATATTATCATCAAATACAACTTTATAGTACTTCTGATATTTAATAAAAGCTTTATATTATTTGACCACTGTTTAAGACACATTTTCAGAATTTTGTGTGAATAATTTCTAATACTTTTAAAAAAATATTTAAATTCTAGTTTGCTGTGGGGACATCTGCAAAGATAAAATATTCTGTTACATTCTTATTCCGCATTTTTGTGTTCATGATTTTGCAAATCAAAAAATGCTACTCCCCTTTAAGACACAGATAACCCTTTTGGAAGGGTCAACATATTTAGTCATTTATATCAAGAAAACATTTAGTTAAATTACTGAATTAAACAATGAAATATCTGAAATGTTTTCATATGACATCATCTACAAAATAATTGAAAAATTAATATAATTAAATGTTGAAAAGTCCTTACAATTGTATTGTCCTGGTGTGCCCTTAACTTTCTAGTTAGTTGTTCTAGTGCAGTAAATAGCACAAAGCTACAGTGGCACCAGTGTTTCATTCCTGTTATATCTAAATTCTATTTCCTGAAAGAAGGATGCTTACCCACTGCAAATAGGTTCATAAGGTCTATTCACTCAATGTATTTAAGTTAACTTGGTACTGAAAAGGGAAACAGTTTCTTCATGAAATTTTCTGACTGCTTATATACTTGACCTCTTCCAGGGTAAGTGCCTTTTCCTTCTGTCTTATTTACATGAATATACAGCCAACCATTTTAAGATTTTACATGCATATCAGTACCCACAGAAAGCATGCTCTGTCTGCTGACTTACCGAAAGGACAGCTAGGCCTATTTACAGTGAAAAACAAAATAATGCTCAAAACAATACATTGCTTTTTTCCAAAGAATATATCATCATAAACAAAAAGCACCATTTTGCATACAGATTTGTCTGACAAGGATAGTTAAAAACCCAAAACGTTCTGCAGCATCCTAATACAAGACAAAAATCACTGCTTAAATTTTAACATATTCCAAGAATTCACAGAATTACAACATGCTCACTTCCTCCTCTGCTAGCTAACATTCCCTTTTTTCTGTTTCTTAGACCTGAACAAGTACTGCTTGCACAGTTAAAAAAGTCTCTGTAAAAAAAGTCATTAGTGATAGCCTCTGAAATAAGCCAAAATTAACTTACTCTGCTGAAGCACATCATGAGCTGCATCACTTCTACATATCCTTCAACTCCTTCTTCCTTGGTGTATTTGTTCCTCGGCAGTTTTAATGGTAGAAGGTGAATGGCACTCAGCAATGGACTTGCCAGAACTTCACTATTCATGACATAGCACCTAATCGGACGGTAGAAAAGAGTTGGTTTGAATAATTTAAGTTTAAAAAAAAAAGGGGGGGGGGGGGGGGCGGGAGAAGACAATATTATCTTGCAAAACAAAAGCAATATTTGATTCCCACCAACTTCCAGGTTGGAATTCTACCTGCTTGTGAACGGAGACTATTTCTGGTGAAACAGAAAGATTCATTCACTACACATTTTAGAATTAACTGTACTGAAATGGGACACAACTATTGAAGGGTAAACTAGATGAGTGAAATCTTATTAAAATTATAGAATCAAGATTTGAATCTAGTTAAATTCCATATTGATCAAAATTATGAACATGAATTTATTGCTCAGCAGTCCACCAAGTTTCTAGTTTCTAAAGTCTTGCCAATCACTGCTGGCAAATTTAGAAACTAGAATCAACAAGAGCATTGATCCCAATAGACTAAAGACCCAGCTACACCAAGACATGCAGGGAATTTGATACTTGTAAGACCTTCTCTGTGTCTGCAGAGGTGGACATTCCATTGCACTATAAACTACTGTTTTCAGGTGCTTGCATAAACTAAGTTGATTTCTTTGTTTTTACAGCATATCATGGTTTTTACTTAAAAACAATTCTCCAGCTCCCTCCCTGCTCCTCCCCCCAAAATAATCACCTCCTATATTTTACCTAATTTTTTGACAGGAAAGCAAGAAGGATTGTCCTGATTCAAAATGTCTTTCAGCTTATTTTGAGAAGACTTTAAAACACAAAGCTGAATTTGGCAGAAACCGAACATCTTTTTCTATTTTATAAAATGAAGACCTGCAAGTAGATGCAATTTGTGGTCAAAAGAGACACAATGTTTCCTTCAAATGCATGGTAGGATAGCTCAAAGTGCCTGTAAAATGTGCTCACTGATGCAAATGCTTAAAACATTATCTACTGCCAGTAGCTGCACCACTGGCATTGGATTACAAGTGCAGAAAATTTCGATCTACTATAGCAGAAAACCAACACTTTATACATGCTTACAAGTAGGCAGAAAAGCCTAGCAAAAAAAGAATAAAAGCATTTTTAATAAATATAATGGTAAAAATCAGGTTTTAGATAAAAATTCTCATACACTATAAAATCTTATCTCAGAGTTGGTGCTGATGAAAACATTTAACAAAATCATGTTTACTATAGGTTTTTACACACCTCTGAGAATGGGCCTTCAAAATCTGAAAAAGAGACCACCTGAGATCTACAGGCTTGAAAGCAAGCTTGAAACCATGCTATAGTGGCCACCTAGCTGTTAGGACTAGTATAGTTCTCAGGTTTTAATTTTTCAATGCATTAAATATCTCAGATTGTCTGTAAATATTTCCATCAAAGCTGCTTATATTAAGTGAAAATAGGGTTGTACAAACATTTTATTAGGCCATTCTTTCTTTTTACTCTCACACCTCAGTGCCAGGTGAACATTTCCCATCAACTGCTGACAGACTGGACCTATGAAAGCTGAAATTGGAAAATTTCTTTTATGGATCTGTACAGAGCAGTAAAGCCATGGTGAGAAAGATACCAGAATCCACTGCTCTAAGCACAACTCAGTAAGTTTATGCAAATGAAGCACATGAGCACACTGTGCTCATGCACACTGCTGCTCCAATGATGGATTTCACCAGTTTCTTTCTGCATTTCAATCTCACTACGCACAACTGCCTGAGATTTATGTACATATACAGACATGGTGATATTTTTTTTCCACCATATTATCTGAAGGTGAGACAAATCACATAATCTTTTAGGCTCGAAGGCACCTCTTGAGATCATCTAGTCCAACCCCCTTGCACAAGCAAGGTCATCCAGACCAGGTTGTGCAGGACCATGTTCAGATGGCTTTTGAATATCTCCACAGATGGAGACTCCACAACCTCTCTGGGCAACTTGTTTCAGTGTTTGACTATCCTCACAGTAAAAAAGGTTTTTCTTTTGTTCAGAGGGAATTTCAAATGGTTTAATTTGTGCCTGTTGCCTCTTGTCCTATCAGTAGGCAGTACTGACAAGAGTCTAGCTCCCTCTTCTTCATTTTCTCCCAGCAGGTACACATAACAAGATCCCCGCTGAGCCTTCTCTTCTCCAGATTGAAAGTCCCAGTTCTCTCGGCCTCTTTTCATATGACAGATGCTCCAGTCCTTTGATGATCTTTGTGGTCCTTCTGTGGACACACTCCAGGATGTTCACGTATTTCTCATGCTGGGGAGCCCAGAAGTGGACATGGTACTCCAGATATGACCTCACCAATGCTGAGTACAGAGGAAAAGGATCACCTGCCTCTACCTGCTCATAGTGCTTTTCCTAATGCAGCCCAGTATGCTGCTAGCTTTTTTTGCTGTGAGGGCACTTTTCTGGCTCATGTTCAACCTATTGTCCACCAGGACCCCAAAATCCCACTCTGCAGAGCCACTTTCCAGCCACCTGGTCCCAGCATGTACTGGCAGGACTTGGCAGTGCCCTTTGTGAAACATCATAAGATTCCTCTCTGCCCAATTCTCCAGCCTATCCAGGTCCATCTGAATGGCAGCACAACCACTTGGTGTACAGTATTGTGTAGTAACTCCTCACCATTTCTGTATTGTCTACAAATTTGCTGAGGGCGTACTCTGTTGCATCATCAGATTATTAACAAAGAGGTTGAACAGTACCAGCCCCAGTGTCAGTCCCTGGGGTACACACCAATCAGTGACTTGCCTTCAACTGAACTTTGTACGATAATGTTATTCTCAGCAATTAACATAAGAACTTTGGGGTTTTTTTTGCTTAAAACTTTTTTTTTCTTGGTTCAACAAATTTCAAAAATATTAATACATATGCTATCAATTAAATAACTTGTGAGTACAGTTCTTCTATTTGACCATCTGCAACCAAAAGAACTTTCTGCAGCAAAATGGAGAGGAAATCTGAGTACTACAAAGCCTAAGAGCACATGGATTTAAAATAGAGACTATCTAAAGACAGGTTTAAGTCATGGTGTCCTCAATCAGTGGCACTAATTTCTAAAGATGTTTTTACACTATGTTATCTTTGAACTATTAACAATACTATGCATATCTTATCACCATTTCCTTTTTGACAGAACTAGGTCTCCATAAACATGTACAGATCTGGAAGCAGAATAAAAGTGTTTGAAAACAAACACCTCAAATGTTGGGCAGCATATAAAAACTAAAACATTATAATTGTTTTTACCATTATTTGCCTTCTATTATATAAAGAGGTTATGCTGGATTTTCTTTTTGATTAGCATCACAACAGGAAGCCAAAATTGTAAGACCCTTTTCTTCTGAAAGCAAAGTTGCTGTTAAATTCTGTCATGAACCACTTTTTCCACTTAGAACTGCTAGTAAAGCATGTGGGGAACATGCTTGAATTCCGACTCTATGGCAAGGGTCCTGTAGCTTATGAGACCAAAAAGTCTTACTATTGATAATCCCACATTTTAGTTCATTTAGTTCAAGCACAGTCACTGATGTACTTTTCAAGACCATTATCCAGAGGAATACTTGAAGTTATTGATATCACATTTCTGGTATCAGGATTTTCTGCAGATAAGTTCAGGTGCTCCAACACCATCAAGGTCTATGTCACTAGAGTTTTAACTCCAACGAGTGCCCTTTAGACCAAAGAGATCTAAAAGTAAGTTCAACTGAAAAAAAAAACCAAAACCAAACGCCACTACAATCACCAACACCATTCACTGGTCCTTCTTGTTGGGGATGTGAGGGAGAAATTAAGCAGCAAGCCAAGAAATATCCTTGTAAAAATATGTATTTTGTAAATTCTCCATGCCTTAAGTGCTGTCAGCCAGCTCAGGGAGGACCAAACTCAGAAACTGGATTACACTAGGTCAGCTTCTACAATACTAAGCAGAGTTCTGCTATTAAGGATGCACTACTCAAAAAGTCCTTCATCTAGCTTAAGCCATAGAGCATTTTATTTAGTTGAGTCCAATGTATGCAATCAGTAGGGTAAAAGTAATGTGTGAGCTATAATCCTAAAGCCAAGGCTGCCCAATAACTAGATTCACATTGTATAAATTGATTCCTTGCTATTTATAGATGTTAAGTGATGTGATCAATACTGTAGCATGCATTTAGCACATGTATCTAGCTGGGTGTTATTCTCTGCCCACTCAAAGTATTTATATCTATGCATGTACTAGATGTGTTACAGTACTTCATTAAATGACTTAACACCTTAAAAGCTGCTGTTATTTTAAAGAAAATAAAATTCTCAGAAACAGCTATTCAAAACAAAGCCCACAAAAAAAAAGTGTTTTTAAACTGTATTATGTTAGATATCGTCTTAGTAGATTATGTTCATCTTCAGTAAAATAAATATTTGCTTACATTTTTAAACCTCAATTAAAAAAAATGTAATGCAGTGGAATGTATTAAAACACCCAGATAGCTGCAAAATATCTATGTAATTAGTGATCGAAATATCTGACAATTTGAGAAGAAAAAAAAAGAATGAAATAACTTTTTTTAAAAAAATGTATGCGAATACATACACAAAATACAAATTAAAGACAGGTGAAAAATAACACTGAAAAGAACATTGCTCATGTATAATACCTACTAAGAGAGTTTTAAGCCTGTTTCTCCTTATTTGTAAAGAAGCTGTTGAGGCTCTTCCACCTAAAATTAGACCTACTAGATCAGTTCTGTTTTAATTCTTGGCTGCGACATTCTTTCAGCCTGCCCCTACACTGCACTCTTGTGAGCTAGTGTGGTAATGCAATAGCTCAAGATGACTTGTTTCAATACTATGCGGTTTCTTCAATACAGAGATGCACAATGGGAAAGGAGTGACATAGCAGTTGCACGCATGGGAGAGAACTCCTTGGCCTTAATTGGCTGCTCCTGGAGGATTCAGCGAAAAAAACGGATTTAACGCACCTGCAAGCACTCTTTTCTGGACTGGCACTATACGTCAGGACTACTAAATATTTATTTTGCAAATAAAACTGGCAGAAGATAAAGCAGTCAGACAAGCTTTTAATATATTATGTTTCAAAAATAATTATTCATAGAATCATCATGGAAAAAAAGTATTTTGATTTTAAGTGGAAATAACCTGCTGTGACTCATTATGCAATTCCACCTCTTGGCTGTAGCAGGAATCAAGATACTCAACTCCTTCACAGCAATATGTGTTTCTTCACTTTAAGGAGATCTATGCTTACCCTGCCTATAATGACTGTGACCACGTCAGTGCACTTCTGAACCAAATCTGGTGAACTGTACCAGTAACCTGCTGACTGTTACTTGGATCATGCAGACATTTCCAATTTTATAATCAGTTGTGCTTATGTTTTTAAGGTAGCACCAGTAATCTTAAAATAATCTTTAAAAGCATTTAAATAATATGGTATCTCTACTGCTATGCCAGGAAATCAACATTTGGAAAGCAAGGCCGTTCAGCTATTTTTCAGTTACACAAAGTACATGCTTATTTGCATATGTTATGTTAGTAAAAACATGTAGTGAGGAAAAGAGGAAAGGAATTGATGCAGGATCATCTTAAATAGTTAGAACTACAACAGCAGTAATCCATAACTATATCTGACAATGGAAACTCTGAATGCAGTCCTTTCTGCAATGTCACCAAGGGTTGCTGCAGAATAACAATGTCATTAATCCAAAATTGAAAGAAGAGAGCGTCTGGAAACTAAAAGCCCAGCCTGCAGCATCTCTGGTGTTAAATTTCTAATGTTAAAATTTATTTACAGGATTGTATTTCTCAGCCATAAATCATATTCTCTCAATCCTCTTTTCTGCCTCCCACCCAGCTGCACCTCCACCCACCCTACTTCAAGGCTGTACTGTTTGTGCAAGGTAATGTTCATTGCTGCATATAGTAAAATGATTCTACCTTCTGTTATCCAACAGTACTTCTTTTTCACTCTATATCATTAATAGTTAGTCATAGAGCTATTATTCATTCTCTGAACTCCTAAAATGAAGTATCACTGATAGGTTTATATCCTTAGCAACCGCACATAATATGGAGAACTGTATTTTGCTCAGCTGTATCATCACATGTTCCTATTTCTGCTTGCAAACAGACTCTTGTTGTTGTTAAAGAATGTGTGTCAACAACAGGCTTCAACAAGACATTTCATACCAGTTAATATTTAAAACATGTCTTTACCTCTCCAGCAATGTCACTAGTTTGAGTTACTTCAGTCTTTCAGCCCAGAAGTAGATCCCTCTGCCAGCTAGTACTAAGACAAGTACCTATTAAGCCTTGGTTCTAGTAAGAAAATATACATATGCATTTATATCCCTGGTTTTGCCTTAAATAATACTGCCTTTTTATACGTAAAAGCATGGCAGATATGTTAGATTGCCTAAAATGTTTAATCACATAGTGAAAATTATTCCCATAAACATAAATGCTGCTTTTTGTTTTAAAACTTCATATTTACTGTGTTTTACTCAAATTATTTACTATATTTTACTCAATTTTACTCCATGGGCCCAGCAGAGAGTGCCCCAAATAGAGGATGTAAGACTGAAGTTCTTTATAGAAATGAAATTGTTTCAACAGTCACAATCAGATTTTATATTCACTAGGAAAAAAGTGCAGGATATACAAGGACTTTAAAAAAATAATGTTTCTAACTTTAGATACATATTTTCATTAGCATACTTTCATATTATAAAGGAAGGTATGTTGGAAGGCTACTTTTGTTATACTAAGTATGAACTGGATTCAGTGAAGTCAGCTGGTCTTTCAACATAGACCCAACCTGAACAGACCCTCTATCATCTATAATTTATCCCTTTCCTAAGACAGTAACAATGTTCAGAAATGATGAGAAGCATAAGGTCAGAGAATACTACAGTGGCAGGAGTACTTAGAAGTGACATCTCTGTATATTCTCCATTTAATAAGGAAAATATGTCTACTGTTCAAATCCCATATCTTTTTTTCTGGATGTTTTTTGCCTAATATTAGCAGCAGACTTCTTACAATTCTACATTCCTTTTAGACTGAACATGTTTCAAAAGCACTACAAGGAAGCCAAAAAGCCCAAACTTAATATAACTAATATCTCAGTACACAAGGGGAACTTCTGTTCATGTGGTACTATAGCAAAATCTTGTTCCATGCACTGACCTATCTGATATGACCTGCTTTCCTTTTCCATATATACAACCATGTTAATAAAAAAATCACTTTAAAAATCACTTATGCAGTTCTTCATTACAAAATACTACCATTCCACTCCATTTGGTCCTCTGTTATTTTTTTTCCCAGAGCCGCAATTTCTTAAACCCTTCCAAAAGAAAGTCAGAGCCACTGCATCTTACAGTCACTAATACTTTACCCCCAAACCAGACCAAAAGAATGATTTCAATTTTGAATAAGGGAGGTGAGAACTGCAGGGACCACTGTTATTCCCTCAGGCTCCAAAGACAGACAGAAAAAGTCCATTACCCATTTTCTCCAAGGATATTATCAACTCAAACATCACAAGGAGATTTTCTGCAGGTCTTCTGAAGGAAGGCAGAAATGGGGGAGCAGGTAAGGCAGTGTTTCTTGAGGAGCAGAGGGTAAAGTCAGGTTTCTGAAAGGATAGTAGTAATAGCAATATGGGACCAAAATATATGGGGAAGTACATAACACAAACCAGAGTGTGTCTGTATGTACTACTTTTTTTATAGCACAGAAGATTAAAGGACAGAGGGGACAAATTAAATAAATACAACTATCATATTACGTCACCCCTACTTCTATCAAAGATGTTCTCAGGTAAATTATGCACCTTGTATGCCAAGCTCAGTACATGCCTCTTCAGTAACTCGCCTAGAGAAAGTATGTTTTCATCCTTGAGAGGGAGATGGTATTTTGTAATAACTTCACCTGAATTTGTCTGTTGAAAAAAGGTATGTGTATATGTCATGCATATATCCACACAGCTGCACACACAGAGTTCTCAACATTTCCTTTACTTCCCCCCATTGAAAATGCTACTTTGAGTGTGAAAAAAAGTCTCTTTTGTCAGTTATCTGTCCTGAAAATAGAAAAAGATCAGGTTTATTAGCAAATACTTTACTGTTATAATTATATGCAGTTATCCATTGCTTTAGTTAGTTGTTATTGCCAATGGAGATGATTCTTAGTCTTTCCTCAGTGACGTTGTATTTGTCACTATTCTGGGCATTAATCCAAATCCAAAGATAGGAATGAAAATTATAGGCTCTTCCTACATAGCTTTCCTTTTTAGCAACTTTATGCAGGCACCACATTAGCAACTTCTTACTTCTCTCAGATTTCTTCCTACATAAGTCACTCTCCAAATGGAACAAAAGTGAAATAAATTCAGCTTACTGCTATAAGGGAATTTTATTCTTTAACTTCTTACTGGAAATACACATCTTTTTTTCAAATTCAAATAAAGCTAACAGGTTTTTGTGGTTGTTTCTTGTAGCATTTTCTATGGTATCTATCACACTAATATGTGAAGAAAAATGTTAATGGAATTTTCTTCACAATAGTTCTGTAAAATGGAAAATAACATCATCCTCATTTTAGCAACAGGGAACTCGTGCATAGAGAAAGTGTACTTCACGTTCAACATAGGAGAAGATTAATGCTGAAATCAGGAATACCCTTCTGAAAATATAATCTCTCATTCCTAACTCTTTCAGTGTTTTGGACAATATTGCTATATATTTTTACTGCTGTTCCATGATGCTAATTAAATGGAATGCTGAATGCAACTTTTTGATTTGATTTTATTCATCATACTACCTTAATGAGTAGGAGTTCCAGTCATGGGTCAGGATTCATTCTGACAAATGTTAACAAACTAACGAGTTGGAAATGCTAAAAATACTAAGTATTAACTAACTGAAAAAAAATAGGTAACCAAATTTAATTCACTCCTAGTCTGAATTAATTGACAGCAAGTCTATTTTAAAGCGGGAGACAGAACTAAGGTGTCACTGATACCATCTGTCATTTATGCTTTGACACAGAAGAGGTATTTATAAGGCACATCCACATCCTACTGCTACTGGAAAATCTCTGCATTCGATTATATGGAGCCCCTACATAGCAGTAGGGGTATATTTGACTAAATGTTGCTCTCTATATATTAACCAAATCCCTTGGATCATACCAAGTAGAAACGTTAACAGATTTACTGTTTCACTGAACTTTAAATGGACTTTAAATGGGCATATTGACAACACAGTGGAAATCTGCTAGACTAATTTTTTCTTTCCTCTTGAGACTCTTACTCTTTCTTCACTTCTCTTTATTTATAATAATGAAAAAATAAGGAAACCATATTTGCATGTAGTTCTTCAACCTCACTCTAAAATAAAATCAAGAACTGTTGCCAAAAACTTCTTGGCTGCCTTTCACGATGAAATGTATTCATTTAGGGTTAAAATGAGCAATCAGATATGATTACAAATTGAATGGTGATTGGGAAGCACTTAATCACCTAACTAAAATAAAACGTTACGAGTGGCAAATCAGAAAATACTTCTGAAAGAAAAATCTGAGAGGCTGCAAACACAATCAAAAGAGAAACTAAATGGCAGGGAAGTCATTAGCAAAACAGCATTTGACAAGCCCAAGTGCCTCCTACTTATTTTTGTCCTACCATTTTAAAATCGTCACTTCCCACAGTTCATTTCTAGTTTTCTCCCTCTTTCTTCCTTCCCCTTGCCAGCCCTTTTGGCGAAACAAAAACTACCTGTTCTTCTACTCCTCAGAACAGTCTTTCACTTACTAACCCCCTCCAAACTTGCATTACTGTAGAACCTACTACAAAGTTTTACACCTACAAACAATTCTGTCAGATATACAAGTAGTAAAACCACACAAGAAGCCTAACAAAATAATCCACTACATCCTACAGGCGTATGTAAGTGGTTAGCTCTTATGCTATATTCATAGAACACCACAGAGTGTTTAGGAGTTACACCACTGACTTCACTTTGTCCAGTTTCTCATCATTAATTTTCTATCCATAAATCAGATTTTAAAGTAACAAACAATCAAAAGCTTACGGGGAGGTTCACAGTTTCCATACTGAGCATAACAAAAATGTTCCCTCACTTGGTACACCACAAATAAACTATAATCTGTTTATTGCCTGTAACTTTACACTGTTATCATCTTAAACTTATGTAGCTTCATTCAAACACCAACTTTCTTCATCAGATTAGCAACATCTTATCTCCTCACTCTCTGCACAGAAACAAAGAGAAACGCGAGTTTGCAAATGATCAAGACTCATAAATGGACAGACAGTTGTAAGGAATGCCAAGTTACTAAGATTGTTAGGAACCAGCCAACAAAAGACAGAAGGAGTTTGACTAATCTGACACAACTATCACTTACTGTACTTAATTTTTGTCATGTTTTTATAATATGACACTCTCTTTTAAGAAAAAGAATTGGAACGGTATCACTAGATTTTATTTTGCATCCCTGACAACTCTTTCCAAGCGTGTCACAATGCCCACGACGGATTCTGAGTTCAGGCGCTGTTTTCACCATTTCCTTCCCATTGTCGCTGTGTGTTGAAAACTTTTCCACTAGTGGCCGTCTAAGCAGTTACCGAAGTAAGCGTGAGCCCCGAGGCTGACCCCCGGTCTCGGCGGTGACGGGCCCTGCCGGCAGCACCGCGCGAGGCCCCCTACTGCCCCCTAGTGGCGGCGGGACAAAGCGCGGCGCTTGCGAGGGGCCGCCCCACCGCCGGCGGGGCGAGGCGGGGCGGGGGGTGCCAGGCAGGAGCCGGGAGGGTCGCGGTCACGCCGAGTGCCCGAGCCCAGCGAGAAGCTGTGCGCCTTAACCCTTGCTGGATGAGTTCATCACCATATAGCTTAGGAATGAGCTGTAGGAGTATACACCCGAGTACGAACTAGTCAGCTCTGCAAAGAGAAATTAAAAACCTTAGCAAAGGACTTCAGGAAAGAATTAATATTGTTTATTAGGGATACAGGGGATATGCATATCAAAACTTGAGGAAAAAGAGTCTTTTTATACTCAAAGTACATTGTGTTCTTAACTAGAAGAAAAATACTGAGTAAATTGACCTTAGTTTTCCAAATAAGCCCATAACTTACCATATTAAAGGCAGCATTTTTTAAGCTACTCTTAAGTATACATTCAGTTCACCATCCACTTCAGAAAACACAGAAGAGATATTCCCTAAAAAGCAAGGAACTCATGCCCTTGATTAGTATTCGTTCTGAGAGGCATTCAAGGATTAAAGCACAGAAGAGCAGGGCCAAAGCAGCAAGCACTAGTAACAGAAATTAATATAGTAACACCAATTTTAATCCTTTGAAAACAAAAGCACATAAATAGTAATAAAGCAACTTGTCTTCTGTCTAAGATGTGTTAAGACACTGGAGAAATACTATAGTAAAAGCTCTAGGATGGCACATGGCTTTACACCATCAGCAACTCGTGAACTTCCAGCAGAATACCAGCACTTGTAGCATCACCATCTTCTGCTACAGCTCAGAAAGAGAACTGAACCAATCAAGGAAACCAACTGGTAACCACAATGCCATTACACTCAGCATAAATCAAAACTAAGCACGTAGCAGAGAAACTTGGCACATTTCACAAAAACACCCTTTACAGATGAATACATGCCAAATGCGTGTCTCTGTCCTTTCATTCTCTGAACACTGAATGCCTTCAGGCTAGCTGCTGGCTAGCCCCTTATTAGTCACTTGCACCTTACTCTCTTGCCTCCAGGTCTCCTACTTGTCTTTATTATGTCTATATTCTTTAATCTAAAATAGTTCTGTAGCATTATTTTTTTTTTATATTTATAATCCTGCAGTCAGAAGAAAAATTTAAATAAAAAGCCTGAAGATCACACAGTCCAACTCCTCATGACAACACCAATTTATCTGGTGTTGCACATTCAGTAAGTAACTTGTGATATACACTGTACATTATAATTCCTTTAAACATTATCAGGACACCAATCTCTACCATCTAGGAAACAAAAAGAATTCTGACATTAAGAGCTTATGGTAACATAAACATGTATGAAGAACAGAGATTGTAACAAAAAAAACCGTAAGATCCAGGATAAGAAGAAGAAGATAGTAGCTACTAAAAGCTAAAGCCTCTAACAGAGAAGCAGGGTACGCCAGCCTACTTAACCCAAGGCTGCAGCCCAATACTATTGTCTCCATTTAGTCAATACTGAACGGGCACATAACTGAGAAAGCTGGTTTTATTATGGTGACATCTTCAGGCAGCTACCTAAATTAGTTCTTATATGTCTTCATGAATTAAAATTGCTTTAATATTTTTTCCTGACAGCTAGTCAACTTTCCCCACCAGCTACGAGCATAAAAATTTATCCACTGAATATGAGGCATATTGAGATAAGTTTGTTTATACTTTTTTGGTAGACCTAGCTGAAAACACTGAAAAAAAAATGTTGCCTTGGCTTTTGAGAGATGAAAACTATTGCAGAAGCAACTGTAAAAGTTTTCAAGAACATTACTTTTCTACAAACCTGGCTGGTTTGTGGAAACCAGTGCCTGTTAACATTTACTTCCAGCTCCAGATAAATCTGATAATTTTAGTGTGAAATAGCAAAGTAAAACGGGAGGAAAAAATTCTGAACTGATTGACATCTTGCCTCACTAGTTTGTCATTGCAGAATGTAACTTGTCAAGCCCAACACTCTTTCAAATGGTTCCCAAGTTCACCCCAGTTTATCAAGTCCTCAGAGATACAGACAGACCTAGTTTCTCTCTTATGCCTTGCTCACTGCTACCCGACTATACAGTTTGTTCTTCCACATTCCTGGCACCAGGCTCAGTGAAAGCTGGCACACTTACTCTGGGGGATAGGAGGAGAGGGCAAGATTTTTTTCATACTTACTCTTCCCCCAGATATTTTCTGCATTCCTGGAAGCAAAATGTGATAGGTTTTAGGCATTTGTGGAAAAGTTCTGTTTGTGAAAATTTCACAATCAGTTCACAGTTCAAAGAACCCTTTTTTAGGGTCTTTCTTTCCCCACTTGCAGGTTTTATATTAAGTTCTATATTACAACTGTAGAAATAGCAAACTTTCCTATAACCCAACAGCCCTACTAAATAAAGTTTGCAAACTTCTTTGTAGTGTTAAATCTGTGCCCTCAATGCCCTCCTTCAAATGTTCGGATCATAGTGCAGGGGTACAGAAACCCAAGTTTCTTGTAGACCAGACAACATCTTCAATCTTTCTCACAATTTACAGATATCTATGTACCCAACGCTCAGATGGAGAGGGAATTAGCCAGGTGCAACAATCCCTAAGAAAGATTTACACCTACATTAATAACATAATTTTGTAACTGTACTACATTGTATCTTTACATAGGCAACAAGTTTGAGACACATGGCATAACAATTTCACTGCTATTGTTACCATTTGTAAGAAAGTCAGATCAGACTGAGGATGAAAGGTTTTTTTCAAGTGGTGAAGGGCCACACTTGGCCTATTTTCTCCTCCCTTTCAAATCTGTTCAAGCGGCATGAGAGGTGATACCCAGACCTGCTACAGCAACACTTCAAGAAAATCCCAATTTTTATAACTTCCTCCTCACTCAAATTCTAACTCATACCCAGGTAAACAATCAAGCAGACATAACTGGCTTCTGTTTTCAGCTTCTCTTTTTTCCCCTAATGTAGATAGTCTAGCAGGTAGAAGTGTGATATTAACTTCAATCCTAAAACCTTAGTTAAGCACAAGCACTGTTAGCTGCACTCACACGCTGTTCACTTAGCAATCTGCACATGAAGTAAGCATTTATTTTCTTATTTACTTTCTCAATTATAGTAAATAATCCACAGTAGAGCTACTGGGAGTCAAAAATACACAAAGGGAGGGAAAAAAAAAAAAATCCAAGTTCCAAGAAAGGTGAAAGAAACATTTAGGAAAGCAAATAATTAGTTTTTTGACGCATACAGTTTACCCAAAAAGTTATAGAGTGTAACACTAGGCAGCTCCCAATTCACAGTCATGAGTTCTTAGCGCAGCTCTCCCACACCAGCATGCCTGCCCTCTGGGCTTCATTGTGGCTATTTTGAATCAGAAGAATTTTGGTTTTGATTTTCCCAGATACAGATACCATGAATTAATGAGTTGGAGAGAAATGACGAGTTTACATTTCAAACTCGACATAAAAAAAATTCATATGTAAAGCTTCAAATTCTCATATTTAGCTGTGTTTGAAATTTAAATTAAATAAACAGTACATTAATTGTCACAACCAACTAGTAAGGCAGATCCAGTTGTAGTTCAAGAATTTTTCCCCTCCAGATGCTTCTTTAGACCACAACTGTGCAGGACATGTTATACATGAAGCAGAAAATTTTCATTATCACAAAAGGCTGAAGACCCAGGATCCATAATGAGAACCATCATCAAAAGTTTACCAACACTGCCTACCCAAGATTTATCACTTATATGTTTAAGACTCTATGTCATATTTTCCTCATAGGAGAGGAAAAGCTGTACTGATAACTTCCAGCTCAGTTAGCATTTGTCCACTAACTTCACAAAGACTACAGGTTCTTATGAAGGTCAGGTTAGAACTTTTAGAGAGCAAACCAACGTTTTCCTCAAACCATAATTCTTTTAGGTAGTTTCTGTAATGCTCTATATACTCCTCCTGGAGACCAGGTGCTTGGTCTTTATTAAGCTCATCAGCTTAGCAATACAAGCAGACTGCTTACAGTTGGAACATCAGGAGGTTGCATTCCCCTGTAGTGCTGACCATCCTTGCAGGGGTGCCTGATTAAGCTGAGAAATTTTCAGTCTAACTTGCTCAGACACATCACAAAGGCTTATTTCCCAGTAAAATCTTTTAAAAAGGTGCTCCATAATGACTCTTACTGGCAGACTATTAGGTATCTTACAGCTAAATTAATTTACCGTTGAAAACATAGTTCTTTTAAAATATGTTTGCCTCATGGACAAAGACACTACTAAAAAGTAAAATGTTATTGACCTTTTCAGGAAGGACTAACAAGTCTGACATTAAAGTGTCATGTGATTATAACAATCATTCTCTACCAACAATATGGGGTATTTTTTCCTGTTTTATTCATTATTTTTAAAAAAGAGATAAAAGCAAAAGAAATCTCTCTTTTGTTTGTCAATTCATATCACATGGCTTTTCTTTTTCTAGGCTTGCTCTGTGTCTAATCTTTCTTCCATCTTTTATCTCATATGTATTCAGATGATCTAGATCATATCCTTGGAGTACACAAAGAGCCTATAGTATTGAGTTTTCTCTGGGTTTTGAATGCCTTGTTTGCTTTAATATATTTAAAGCTTGTGAAAGATGACTAGTTTTACTGGCTTTAGAAATTTAGTTCTCAAGCAGTAACACTAGCAAATCAAAAGCTGTAACAGTGCAGGCTTCTCCACAAAGCTCTGCTAACAGCTCAATCCAATCTCATCCTATTACTTATTATGGTTTCTAC
This sequence comes from Strix uralensis, assembly GCF_047716275.1. Lineage (NCBI taxonomy): Eukaryota > Metazoa > Chordata > Aves > Strigiformes > Strigidae > Strix > Strix uralensis. The sequence goes on from NC_133977.1 coordinate 25,085,163, forward strand.
TACCTTGCCCAGTGGAGATGTCAGGCATATTGGTATGTAGCTTCCTGGATCACTCCTGGAGTCCTTTCAGGCAGTCATATTTATGTCACATTGGCCATTTTCCAATACCACTTAGTACCACTGATATTAAGCAAAACCAGCACTCCCCTTTCCCCAGCTACAAATTTATGATTCCAAGATGAATGCATCTGATCATCCCAAATTATATCTTACCTTTCCATTCACTCTATTGATAATTCAGTTTAAGGCATATTCTCTGTCTGGTCCTCCATATGGGAAGAGTTCTGCTGTGGAAATCTTCCCAGGATACCCTCCAGTGAACAAAAATCCCCTCCTTACTTTCTCTGTTCTGGTTTCATCATGATTGGTCTTCCCACCCAACCTTAATTCTGCATGGATCCTCAGGGTTCTCTTGCAGGATTTCTGCTCGTAAATATTAGAGTTACTAATACTGATTCCTTTTTGCTGGTTGTTGCTCTAACTCATTTTAGCCTGCCATAATGTGTTTCCACATTTCACGAAGATTTATGATGCTTTCTGTTTTCTTTTTTGGACACAACTTCATGTCCTTCTTTTTGGAAGATGCCTCCATTTTTTTTTTCCAGTAATTGCCCTACCCCTGTGGTTTAATTGTATTAGCATTCTCCAGAGCTTGGCCCTCCACTGCACCCACAGGCATAAACAATTGTACAAAGTGTCCTGCAGCTAACTCCCAAAGAACATAATGCAAACACTGGATTATGGACTTTCAGTGCACCCTGTAATTTTATTCACAATGCACTACTAGTCTCATTGCTAAGATTAAAACCAGTATTAAGCTTTTCTTACAATAACCACATCCCAAAGCACAGCGAGGAGCACAGAGCAATCCAAGTGATCAAAGACTACTCTCATACTGCAGGAAAAAGACCCTCTACACGATCTTTTGGGAAGTGCTAATTCCTTTCCCTAATTCACTGCTAGTATACTGAATTAAAGCTTTTAAGTTTACAAACATGGCTTGGAATCATGCCAGTATGACTGATACAAGTAAAATTCTAGGACTCTTAAATAAGTGGGTGCCACATTCAGGCACCGGCCCACTCACATATTAAGAGATGCATGGTGGGAGCTTGACTTGATTTGTGTCAAATAAATGCCTGAAGAATGTACCTGATTAATAACAAGGACATACAGGAGAAAGCATTTGCACAAAACAGAAATTATTTTCTAAGTTAACAAATGCACACTCCAAACTAAAATTAAAACAAAATCGCAGCTCTCAGAGGGACCACTATAGAGCATGTGGGTGTTAGGTAAAAAGGCTTTGTGAGGGAGTTGCTGCAGTACTTAAACATACTGAGTCTGATAGAATACTGTCATGAAAACCTTCTATATGCTTTATTACACTCTACTTCAAAACAGCTTAATTCCCTGTTTTTACACAGAATTCTTTGTACAGTCCAATAAAAATAATGTTGCTACTTGCTCTGCACCTTAGGCCTCTAAACTTTTCTCTGCTGAGTCATGTCATCTGACTGGTCACACAAGAGTACATGTCAGCTTGTAGCTTGTCATGGAGTTGATTAGAGATTTTTTTGGATGGAGCTGAAGCTAATGTACTTAAGCTATTGAACAAAAATGTCATGTGTGCTCTTTATGTGCACTTCGTTCTCCATATTAAATCATATGCATTGTAGATCTTTAAAGACGTTACTGCTGCATGGCACATGCACTCCTTTAATCACTGCAGTTTACCCTATCAAAGAATGATCAAATGTAAGAGTTCTCAAGACCACAGAAAGGAAATTAGCATGCTCTTTTCTTCTGCATTTAGTTGTCATATCTCAGGTTTTTTTCCGCATAATTAATCTCGTTGAAAATTTTGGGTCTACATTCTACTGATGGGGCCCTCCAGTAACTGAAGTAGGTTCCCAAAGTTACCTTTTGACTCTTCTGGGCCCTAAATTTTACATCCAGCAATACGTCAGAAAATTAATGACTGTCTGCAATTTTTTATTATTGCTTACTGCTTCCTACATGTTTTTGTTTAAAATGTACCTTTCTCTGTGTGACTTGTTATATGTTTACAAAGCATGTTTCTGCTGGAGACTGCCTGGTCTCAGCTCAGGATAACTGAGGTATCTAGACTCTCAACTTTCAGCACTTTTTTTTGCATCTTTTAATTAGTTTGGCCTCTTCCTATACTTTCACCCCAGTATGTTCTTTATCTGACTTATGCCCCTTTTGCTGACTTAGCACTCTAATGTACAGTAGCTTGCCCCCCCCCCCGAGAAGAAAAAACGATGACTGCAGTAGCCAGGCCTTGTCAATAATGTTGATATTGAAAAGCAACAACAAATAACCAACCATGACACTGGAGACGCGTTTTGCTACACACCCTACAGAGAGAGCTTTCATCGTGCATTCAGGATAAACAAGTATTTTGTAAACTCGGGGTCTCACAAATACAAGGCAGAACCGCGTACTTTTTGGAGAGTTTCAAACGCCGCACCGACCGGAGGAGGGGCCGCCGCCGCCCCCTCCCGCCAGGGCGTCCCCCGCCGCCTCCTCACAGCCCCGCGGCAGCGCCCTCCCGCCCGCGGCCCCGGCGCTCCGCCCAGGCCCCGGCACTCCGCCCGGCACCTGGCCTCGATTCAGCAGGTCTCGCTGCAGATACTGAGCCCGAAAGCTCCCACCTTTCCCAAACCCGCGGAGCTGCTGCGGGACCCTTCCCCTCCCGTCTGACAGGAGCTCCTGCCGCTGCCCTGCCTCTCCCGGGGCCCGGGGGCTCAGGCAGCCGAGGCGGCCCGCAGCACCTCAGCGGCGCCGTGAGGGAAGCGCCGCGTCTCCCCGGCGGCAGCCAGCGATGGACCGCGGCGGGCCGGAGCCGCCGCCGGCCGCTGCCCACCAGGTACCGGGGCTGCGATCAGCGGCGGCAGGGAGGGGTGAGGCGGGGGCTCTCCGCGGCTCAGGCAAACCTGCCGGTATTCACCTGACTTCTCTTCCCTCGGCCCGTCGCCGCGGGACGTTAAGAGGGGATGGGGGGAGTGAGCGCTTGGGGAGCGCCGCGGCTGGTTTTGGCGGGCTTTATAGCGACCAGCTGCGTGGAGCGCCCGGGCGGCTCGGCTCGGCTCCGCTCCGCTCCCCGGCTATGCTGAGGAGCTGAGAGCAGCTGTGGCTTTTTCATCCCTGTTCAGTTTCCCCGCTAACTCGTATGAGGAAGAAAGGCTCATCAGTTTCCCTCTAACTCGTATGAGGAAGAAAGGCTCATAGGTACCACGCAGGAAAAAAAAAATGCAATCAGAGGGGCCTTATTCTTGTGAGGTCGGGGAACTGTGGGTGCTTAGCACGGCTAAAATTTGTTGTCGCTTGAGGGCCAGAACTTGAGCACTCTGTCTCTGGGTGAGCCTGCCGCTATCAGCACGATCGCGGGTGGCCCTGGCTGGCCCGTGGCTTGCAGCCAGTCCCTGGGAGAGGACCCTACGAGAGGCAAACACATCCCGTTCGTCTCTTCCGCAGCCTTCCAGGTTGCATAGCTAGCTAGCACACCTCCCAACGGGCATTCCCCTCCACCTGCTGTCCAAGTGCACCTGCAAGAGCGCTTGTCTTCACACAGGAGCCATTTCACCACCGTCACAATCTCTGTTGCCCTTCCTTGTCCTTTTTGCCAATTCAGATGTGTCTCTAGCAAGTGGGGAACTGACCAGGGCTCATGGCAGAATCTTTGAGCTGTACGATGCACATTGTGTTCATTTTCTTGTAACAGCTGAAAAGAGGGAACTGGACTGTTCTAGTTCAGTGCAATTTCACATGTATTGTGCTGTAAGTAGCAGAGAGCATTAAAATTTCAGGAGAGAATAACAGTGATGCTTGTGCTCAAATCAGTAGTGAAATAAAATGTAGCACCTGTAAATCTGGATGAGAAACAGCTGAGGGAGAATATTGCCTATAAAACCCTATGTGATAGGGAGAAGGTAAGTAGGAAATAGTTGGTTTGTCTGTAATGGTACAAAAATTTTTGGGATACCAAGTGGACATATTTAATGATAGATCCAGAACAAAGAAAAGTACATGTCTCTTCATATGATGCATAATTAAGATGTGGCACTCATTGCCATATGACATTCCAGATGCTAGAAAATATACATGGTTTCAAAAAAAGGGCAAATTCAAGGAGCAATCTATTAAGGGGTGTGATGCACTAAGAACATATCTGCCTCAGGAAGTCCAGGATACGCCAACTGATGAAAGCTGGGACAGGAAGGTTATTTGCTAACTGTTTTTATGTTCTTGTACTCTTCCCTAGGCGGCTTCCGTGGCCACTCTCAGGAATGGGATGCAAGGTTATACTGGTCTTTGATCTGAGCCAGTATTACTCTTCTTATGTTAGTACTGCTTAAGGATTAAAGGTTCCACTTACATATATAGTCCTCCTTGAGGAACTCTTATGCTTATACCACTATCTACAGATGACTTAGATTTATTGGTCATTTAATTTTTTTCCAGAAGTACTTGTGACAAGCATCTGAGTCTGTACTACCTGCTATATATGTTAGATAGGCTCCTGCATCCATGAAATAGTGATTTTATTTTCATGGTAAGCATACAATGTTTTGCTTTTGTAGAACACAGGTGGGCATTTTCTTCATTAAATGCATGTTCCTCTTTTGAATTACAAGACTTCATTTAAAATAATGGCCTTCTAATGAATGATTCTAAATTGTTCTCTGACAGCAGAGTGGTGATCTGAGGAGAGGACCACTGCATGCTTATGAAGAGATGCTTTTTGAAGTTAAGAGCTTTAATTTTTGAAGCTACTGGCTACACATTTTGCTTTGAACTTTGGTTCGTACCAGACCTTCCCACAGAAACTTTCTGGGACTAGCCAATTTTACAGTGTCATTAACTATTTATAATGAGTTAACCACTGGATGACACAGAAATATTTAAAATGCTGGATAAAACCTTGAATTAGAGCATCTTCAGATGTTGGCATACTTTACTAGTAACTTGAAATTGATTTCATTCCCCTGATTCGGGGAGCAGTTGTATTAGCCAAAATATTTTCAGAAATACTTGATTCACATTTCTGCCTTTGGAACATGACTAAAAAGCTCTTTGTTTAACAGTCTACCTCTGAGTTTATATACATTTCTGTCCTTCTACTTTTTTTTTTTTTCAGAGAATAATTAATTATAGAAGATTATGGGTCAGCTTATACAGGAATTAGATGCCTAACACCCCTTTGATTTCTCACTGAAAAAAATGGGATTTAGTTACCAAAATACCTCTGCAAATCTGAGTCTATGACTTTTTTTTTTTGATCTTAAATAGACTATGTGTAAAATCCTTGTTCTTACGTATTTTTCTCATGTATAATGTTATTGTCTTCCTGAAATAGGTAGAAACAGATGACCAAACAGCCCTCGTTACTAAGCCCAGGAATAAAAGAGGAAACAGTGATCTTGCTTCAGCTGGATTTAACATTATCAACTCTATCATAGGATCAGGTATTATAGGTAAGTATAGTTTTCTTCGCTATCCTGTGTTCAGCCTTCTTTATACATGCATGACTATCCAGTTTGGCGAATAACACTGTCATCTTACTTTCTGCTGCTGTTCCTAAAGATTTGTCTCTATTTGTATTTGCTTCGTATGTAAAAATGCAGTGGTGTCAGCTGAGATCACGTCTCACAGTCAGAAATACCCTACAGCCTCTTTCCCATAATGATCAGAGAGAACTGGCTGCGCAGGTGCTGACTGAACTTCACACATAGGCAACCCTTTGTCACTGAAAATGATCTTTCTGAGGTTATTAAGCATGATGGTCCAATTTGAGAGATTGATAGCATTTTTTTGAATCAGAATATTTCTTTATTTTGGTTATCACAAGTATTTGAAAATGTTCTTCTATAATTTCTTCTTTTCTTATTTACAGGATTGCCATATTCAATGAAGGAAGCTGGTTTTCCACTAGGAGTACTGCTTTTATTTGGGGTTGCCTATATCACAGGTACTCTAGAAGCAGTTTCTGTTGTAAAGTGAACATTAGTCTTGCAACGTTTAGCTGATCTTGAGCTTAATGGTATTTTAAGCAAGTATATGTATGGCAATAAAAATAACAAATTTTTTCCTTACCTTACTAATCCCTTGAGCAGATTAGTAAAAGTAGAGAATTATACTGTACAACATACAAAGCTGCTTTTTGTGTGCATTTTATTTTTGTAAAGCCTAGTATCTTAGGCTAGGTCAAGGTGACATTTGGAAGAATAGCTCTTATTTGTGCCTCATAATCACCTGTTTTAGTCCACTGTTTTTACCCTAATTAAGAGACTGATCCTTGAGTGGGTTGTATATCACTTTTTAAAAATACACCACAGAATGAGAACCTTTGGTCGTACTATGATTTTGAATATTTTATTTAATTATCGTTCATCAAAAAAATAATGGATTTATCTTCAAAAAGGGACAAGTTTTGAAATCAGACGGTAGATAAACTTAAATGTAAGTAAATCCATTGACAACAAAGGAGAATTTTTGTAAAGAGTCTGTGGATTCAAGTCTTAAAATGACAAATCACATCAACATGAGTGGCACAAATTCTGCTGTGGCTATATGCTGAGCAACAGTTGATGCTTTTCATTGCTTTAAAATATCAATTAAGGGTCTGCATAAATGATCAAGGTTTGTCTGAAGAGCAATATAACGTAAGAAATGTGTTTCTTATGAATGGGAAATTTTCTGGATGGCTGATCGCAAAATACATTAATGAAATCATCATAAACATAGCTCAGAAATTCAGTTACTTTTCTGCAGGAAATCTGATTTGTCCTTTGCGTTTCTACGTATTTTGAAGACTTTATAGCCCAGAACCTGTGAATTAAACTCAGCATTTTATTATGTTAAAGGTGTGTCTCAACATATCTTGCATGAGCAAATTATAAGTATAGTTACAACTTTTTGACTTGTGGCATTTAAAGTACAGGCTAAGTATGTAACATTAGCATTTATTTTCCATAGCTTTTACTGAGTAATTGGTGAATAGCTGTTATTTAGCAGTTCTCGCTGTATTTCATTTTGGGGTATGTTTTTAAATTATACTGGGTTTAGTCCTACATTGACAAATACAATTCTAGGTTGTTTAACAATAAATCTTTTTCAAGTTTTGTGGGTCTAAGATCCCTTACAAAGACTTAATATTTCTTGTACAAGATCAGCTCAGTATGCAACATAATTGATAAAGAACAACTCTATTTCTATTTTTGTCGCCTCCCAATTATAGTGTGAGTATATACTGTGTAAAAATTGCATATGCTCATGGTAATCTCTGCATTGGCTTTCACATTAACAAATGGTAGAAATTTTCTTTGTAAAGACTGTGAAAATGTCATCATTTAAGTAATTCCCAGAAGATAATAAACACCAATACTATTCACAGAAATGAACTGTTCCTATCGCAGCATAGATTACAAGCTAAGTGAAAGCCAGATGAGGAATAGACAAGGTCTAGCTACTGTCTGTCAGGACATCCGCACCAAGGTAATAAATTCTGTGCTGTAACTAATATGGACTTGAAAATCCCATGGTGCTCAAATGAATACTAAAGCATAGCTTGATAAAACAGCAATATTTCAAAACATTCTTTTAAAAGTTGAGGTTCAATCTGGGAGTAATTCCGCCTGTGACATCAGCTGTCTCGAGGCACATTCCTTCGTGGTTTTCCAGATAAATCACTTTGTGCATGTTTTATTTTACAAGTATTCAATAAAAATGTTTATAATATTTTTATTGTAAACAATGGAGAAGACATAAAATGCTAACCAGGCTTTATCTTTCACAAACTTTGATAAATAGCTGAGTAAAATGATTGAGAGTTCTAGCACCATGACACAGGCAATCCTCACATGTTACCTCCTTTCAGGATATAATCAAATGCTCCATCCATTCAGGAGCCATCTGCATTATTAATTGAATTTTCCTTTTTTGGTGCTTGTGACAGTTCTCATTCCCTTTGGCCATACTGGAAACCAATGAAAATGAGTCTGTTTCTGCTCTCCCTAATCAGGAAAGCTGGAATTCCCTTCCAATATGAACCTATAACTCCTGGGTTTGGTGGATTGAGATCCTTTGTGAGATTTCTCATCCCTGATCTTCCCAGTGACACTGTTTTCCTTTTTACAGACATTTTTTTTTTAAGGAGTAAATAAGATGAACAGTAACCAACCACAAGTTGATTCATACTGTCTTTAACAGTAATTTTATATTTTAACAGATTATTCCATTATATTACTGATCAAAGGAGGAAACCTCTCCAGTACCAACACCTATCAAGAGCTGGTCAGAAAAACATATGGTCTTGTAGGTTATCTAATTCTTTCAACTCTTCAATTTTTATATCCATTTATTGGTAAGATCACAAAAAATAGAAATCTTTAAGGTTTATAAATAACAAGCTTTTTCACATTACCTCATTCTTTCACTGGTTAAATATTAAGACCTCTGTAAAGTAATATACTGTGTATGCCTCTTTCCTATAAAAAAAAAATATCTGGTGTGTTCTGAAGAATGACTGAGGAAGAATTCATTGAATTGGAGGATGAGAATAATAGAAATTAACTGAAGTGTAATAGCAGAGAAATTCATGATCACACACTTAAAAACTAATGACAAAAGTAGCTATGAGAAATACCAGAGAAGAGATTCTGTTCTAGAATGAGTAGCAAAGCACAAGGTTGTTGTCTCTGAAACAAAAGCAAAATACGACTTTAGGAGTATATTGTATTAATATTTTTCCAAAGATGTAGTATTAGAAGCCACTGATCAGATCTTGCTTGAATATTATGTTCTGTCATTGCTCTTCAAAAGTGTTAATTCAGCCTCATACCTAATGAGCTACTAGAAAATTGGGCAGTCAAAACCTCTTTGAAAAAGAAATAGTGAAATAACAAATGGGTAGAAGAATCTGGGCAGGAATTAATTAGACCAGAATTTTAAAATAAAGTGATATTCTGAATTTGTCCCCTACAGTGCTAACATAATTAAATAAAATCTTAAATAAGCTTGATATTTTCACACATCGGGCTGCAAGAGGTGGTGACTTGAGATACCAAGAGTCTGGACTCAGTGACCACAGAGTCCTAGATCAAAATCCCTACTTTAGGAATAATCAGTCTGAATTGATTACAGGTAGCTGAGATTTTTAAGGGAGTCAAGTTACTGTTACTGCAGCTAAAAATGTTAAACGTGCTGACTTAAAAAAGAGTATAATTACTACTTCGTAGAGAATATGGCAAAGAATTGTAAAGATCTCAGTCCTTACCAGTTATGCGTATGTATGTGCTTGAATTGATTTCTGTCAGTAGTGTAATGACTTACTATTTCACAACAGCGAATATTTATACGTTAAGGTTGGTACCTATATGTATGCTGTCTAAATGGTGAAGACCACATGAGTATATAAATATATTTTGTGTGTATGTATACATACCCATGCACACATATACACACTTATAGTGTAGAATAAGATAAGAATGAAGTATGAATGTTAAGGCCACAGTTCTTACTAATGAGAGGAAGGAATGGAAGTCCATATCTGATATCTTCATCTATTTTCTCCTCCTTTCTTCCAGTGTAAAGATTTTGCTAACTTTTTATATGAGGTAGGAAGTCCTGTACACTTGATTGCAGGACTGATTATTAGGCTAACACAGGAACTTTGCTAAAGAGAAATAAGAATTTGAAAATTAACTGACAAAGAATTGCTGTCGGAAACATAATTTTAAAAAGCCTTTTTTCCCTCTTCTGAAGTAAGTTTATGTGGCAAGTCAGCACAACAGCCTTGCTTATCAGACTGGATTCTTGCTTAGATTGTACCTGTTTAAAAAAAAAAAAAAAGATAAAAAGTAAAGGGGAGCGTTAAAGAATTTTTTTTTTCAGTGTAAAACTTAAAAGTTGTTGGTGCTAGCCAGAATTCAAGAGGGATGGTGGCACATAATCCTGAAGTCTACAGAATACGTGTATTAAATGTTTATCAAATATTTCATATTTGACGTCTACTAACCAAAAAATTTATTTTCTTTCAGCTATGATCAGTTACAACATAATAACAGGAGACACTTTAACTAAAGTTTTTCAGAGAATTCCTGGAGGTAAGATGCATTTAACAGGGAAAATGTGTTAGGTAGGAGTATACCGTAAGTATTTAGGGATTACCTGTTACTTTGCTTCTAAATGACTCTTAAATATAGTTCCAGTTAAGAACTTGAAGCATATTTGTATGAGTGGGTTTTTGTGGTTTTTTTGTGTTTTTTTAATGTCTTTCTCAAATAAAAGTCCTTGGTTATCATTGGACTCAGTGTCAGTGAAGAGATCCCTTGCTTCAATGAAATACTAAGCAAATAGAGTCTTCCACAGTGGTCTGTTTACAAGGTCATCATATTTTGTCATCTGTTTTAGATATTTCCTATATTAATCATTTGAATACTGAAACTGTATCTAGTGAATAATTCTGAATGATTTACAAATAGTATAATGGATTTAATGCTTACTTAAGCATATCTGTAATAGTTGGTCATGAATTGCAATGTAACTTTCAGTTCTCTTAGATGTTCTCTTCAAAACCAGGTGTGGCATTTTGAGCGTTTTAACTCATGCACTTGTTACCCTTCCCCTGCTGTAAGTTTTTACAGCAGAATCAGTGGACATTTGCCATCTGCTTTAGCACAAAGCCAGCTAAGTTAAAACATTCTTCACTGGGAAATTAAAAAGAAGATGTCTACAATGAAGTGGAAATTAGTATTTGTATATACTGTTTGATTTCTACAGGAGGACTACAATTTTCAGTAGAGGAAGCCTGCAAGGTGTGATTCAGTTTTAACTGTCACACTCTTGTTCTGTGAATACCTGACCAGGTTGATAGTGACAGTGAATATCTAATAATCTCTGTACAATATGATGTCAGTAATAGGAGGAGCCCCCAACATGGCACATTTTTTCACTTAAGTGGTAGAATGTCTGCCTGGAAAGAGGTGGAAAAGCATTATAATCTCCCAAAGAATAGAGGGAACTGAACACAGACCTTCCATGTCAATTGCCAGTCACTTCCCAGCCATAAGTACTCAGCAAGCTTTCATTCAAGCCCATGATTCACGGTAGTCTGACTGAAACTGAGGTATGTTTTATTTTCTGTTGTCATTGGCTTGAAAAAACCACCAGTTGTACAAATAAATCCCATGGATTGCAAGGAATTTTATAACATTATAGTTGCCTTCACATGGTAATCTGTATTTTGCAAGTGGAAGCCAGCTGACAACAAGAGAGGAGGTACTCAAACCTCAACATTAACTTATTTTAGGATCATTCTGTAAGAATTTGTTTATCTTCAACAGCACAGTAATTGATGTCAACACACAGTGTCAAAAAATCCTCAAGAGTATATGGCAGAAAGAAGTAGTAGAATGTTTTACTTGCAGTCTGCCAACATTGACCCAGGCATAATGAAAGAAATTAGTATTAATCTATATGTAGAAATGCCAGACTTCCCAAATTTGGTATAATATATCCCATATGTTATGCATTTGCTTTGAATTTGCAGAATTCTTATGATTATGCACATGCTGTGTATGGCTTCCTCAAGGTTAGGTTAGTGCTTAGTCTTTATTTCAGTGTTACTTAGCATGAGTAAAGAGATAGAAGCCTAGTCAACATCAGAGTTAGGTACTCCTAGCTTTTCAAATGTATCTAATCTGTTCCTCATGTCAGTCTCTTAGAAATAAATTATTTTCTTTTTTGCTTTAGTTGGACCGGATAACGTCCTTACTGACCGTCACTTCATAATTCTCCTTACCACCATCATCTTTACCTTGCCTATATCTTTATATCGAGACATAGCAAAACTGGGAAAGGTATAACAGTAGTTTACTTTTCTGTATGTCATTAAGAAAATAAGTGTCAGTCATAACAGTGTATTTGAACTCGAATACATCTGGCTAGAGCATGTTAAATATTTTAGAAGTTCAGACTGTCTTCTGTTCCGAGAAATATCGGAAAACTTGGAATAGTTTAAGCAAAACTTTGGTCTCCATGTGAATTGCTGGAATTTTGCCATCTACTGCTAACAGAGATAAAATCTTGTAAAGCATTAGGTGATACAGGCTTGATCTTGAAATGCTGAGCGCCATTGATTAGAAATGTTTAAATGGGAATAGCACTTAAAATTAGACAAATTGTTCCAGTTGTTGCAATTGGCTAGTTACTCAAAAAGAATGACAAAAGATGATGATATGGGAAAAGCTTTCTAATGATGAATATTCGATGTGATATTTAGAAGTTTACTTGGTTGTTAATTATTCTTTAAAAAAAAAAAAAAGTGCCTTATGCTGCTAAGAGGACAACCTTTCAGCAGCTTACTGAAGTTGTGTTTTTACCTTTACAGGTATCTCTTATTTCTCTGATTTTAACCATTGTCATCCTGATTATTGTGATGGTGAGAACAGTAACATTCAGTCCACAAGTGTAAGTATTCTTACACACTTGTCACAAATTGAATTTTTGATCATATGTAATCTGTTATTTCACTATTACATATATCTGTGTAGTTTTGGAACGTGGCTGTTTGGGGAGAGACATAATTGAAAAAAATAAATCTGTATTAACAGTAATAAAGAATGAACTGCTAAAACTTACTTTATCCTTTTTTTTTTTCTTCTATTGCACATAAGGAAATTTAGAAAAAGTCTCAAAAAAACTACAGATTAATTGGAAATTGCTAGTGATATGGATAACAGCAGGTGACTCCTGAATGGACATGTAAGGTTGTTTGTCGTTTGAGAAGGCTTTGATTTTGTCCATTATTGTCAGATGGTCTATATTTGCAATCTTAAAACAGATAGTATCTTAGGAATATTTCTTTTTCTGTTAATATAATGATTTCATAATAAAAGTTAAATACAAATAATGAAAGGAAAAAAGAGAACACAACAATAAAAACTTTATTCTGTCATTTGAGAAAACCACAATATAAGCATGCAAAACTTTTCCAGCACTTATACTCTGAAAGTATTTAACATTGGAGTATTCTAGACAATTTAGTACACAGGAATATGTGTTGTGGCAGTATTTTTATAATTATACTGCAAGAAAGTGTTATGAAGATATATTAAGACGACAAGCTATTTCTGAATATGTTTGTTTATTGGAATAGTTTTATATAGTATTTCTAAAGTTTCTGTAAGAAGTGGATTCTTCCACCATGATTGTTTCAGCAGTGTTATACATAATTATTCATTTGTCTTACTGCTACGATATGTGGGTTAATTGCAGGGTATTCATGTTTAATGCTAGGAAGATGGCTAGAATAGGAGTACATGATGTCGTCAATCATCCATAAAATGATGCACTCAGAACAGTATGGGACCTCCCCCCCATCTTTCTGAAGCAGCATGTTTCTCATACTGTGTGTCAAAGGGGTATTTGGAAGGGCAATCTTAAAATTCTCTGTCAAAAAAGGAAGAAGCTGTATGTAATGGTTACTGATGACCTTGTTACTATGGTAACATATCTTCTCAACAGTTTTGATACACTGAAAAATACAAAATGCATGGGTTACTTTTTCTTACAATAAGTAATGTTGGGTTTTGAGTGATTCTTGGAAGTTTCCCTTTTTAGTTCTTCAGAGACTTCCATTTTTGCCTTTACACTTGCTGTTTTTAAAAATGCATCTGGCAAGTTAATAAACTGTTAATCAGAATTTTCTCACAAACATTGTATCAATGTCTTTACTATTTTTACTATTTTTATTTTACAGTTAGAAATAGATACATACTTTATTGAAACCCTCTTCTAATATTTGGTTAATGGTAGTATGAGAATAAAGAGCACTAATATATTTTAATATGGGTCCCATCGCAGTATTATAACAAGTGAAACAAGTAAATAATGCATTTACTGTGAATGCTTATTAAAATATAATAAAAGTTGGAGTTTTCAAAGAGATTTTAAATCATGATTATGAAACAGTCCTCAGATCTGTCATATCTGAAAAGAATTTGTACAATCCTAGATAAAGGCTTGATGGGGCCAAGAAAGACTATTTAATCCCTACCATTGTTACATGGCACAACTGATTGTATGGCTGTCATTGATGACAGGTGATTGTCTAGTTTGTTCTTGGCAATTCCATGATTTCCCATTCCAGTTCTTAACTAGTCTTTTCTTATGAATTCTTCCTAAATGTGTATCATATGTCTCACTGCATTTCAAGTTGGTTGCTTCTTGGCCTAACCACAGTGGATATGGACAGCAAACTGTCCAGTCTTTTTCAAATGCCTAAAAAACACCTGTAAAGAGCTGTAGCTTTTTCCCCTTTGGTGATTCTTTCTATAGACTAAACAAACACCAGTTCCTTTAGTTTTTCTCTTCTTGTCATTTCCTGTGCTACTGATCATTCTCAATGGCTGCTTAAGTTCTCTGCAAATTGAAATGAGATCATGGTGCCCCAACTGCCTGTGGTATTCCCAATGGGAAGCAGAGAAGAGAGATTGATGTATTTTACATGCAAAGTATCTTGAGGTCTCTTTCAGCTGTATCTTTTGGGGGTTCCCACACTCTTGTTTATGTAACCTAGTTTGATTGTTTGCCTCTGGAAAATAGCACGACACTGTGGATGTGCCCAGAGTTTGCAATCTCATAGAAGCACCAAGCCCTTCTTTGTAGAACTGTAAGCTGGCAATTTTTCCTTTCTTTTACTCTGTTCTCATGAAGTTTGGGGTTTATTTTGCTTGTTCCCCCCCTGCCCTGTTCTCATGAAGCCTTTTTTTCCCAGCATAACTGTAGAGTTTGTCATTACAGAATTGAATACTGCTTTATCAGATGATTTCTCCATTTACCAGCATATTTATGATTTTTCTTTTTTCACCCTGTTCTCTAGCATGCTTGTGTTAACTGCACGTTTCATGCTTTCTATTAAGGATGCTTCTTACTTTTTGTTCAATCATTCAAGTTACTGCTGCTTACATTCGAAAGTGCTGGACTCAGGTCAGGTTCCACTGGAATCCTGTTCAGGTATCTTCCCACTTTGATAATTACTCTCTGAGTAGTAATGAGTTTTCACTTACCTTTAGATTTTTCAAAGTGAAGATTACTTCCCTTTGGGAAGTACAAGAAGATTATCCAGGGATGATAAAACTGTTTTTTTTGCCTAAATGCAATTCATGTACTAGTTGAAAATTATATCTATTATTTGGACAACTGAGAATATTATCTTTCCTAGAAACCTTCTGCAGTGTGTTTGACCATAAGCAAAACAACAACATTGTTACTGTTTTTAATGATTTGATGTGCTTGAAACTGTAGGCTGAAAAACGGCAATTTTAAGTCTTTGCAATGTTGCATTTTTACTTTATTCTTTTCTTTTTTTAGTTGCTTTGGGAGTGGAGTGGGTTGTCCAGGGACATTATAGGAATGTTATTTTCTTGTTACTTCTCAGGGAAAAAAAAAAAGTATTTAAGATGAGGAATTATTTATTTTTTTCTCTTATGACACATATGAAACTGAGGTACCTTTTTTTTTTTTTTATTAATATCATCCATATGCTTATTGTTGCCTGAAGAACATAATGAACCTGCAGATAAAATCCAGTGTTCTGGACCCAGACTTTAGTCTCAATAGTTTAAGATGTTGGATGAAAATACCTTTTGATGATCCATTCTTTACTTTATTTCCACCTGTTTATAGATGGGAATTTTTCTACTGTGATCAAAAACAATGGGTTAGAATTATCTCAAACTGTAAATGTGCAGTATGTTAATACTGCATAAAATAACTTAATGCTTCAAAGCTGAAACTAACATTCATTGCTGTAAAAAGCAATATTTTATGTAGCTTATAAAGATGGATCATTTTAATTTGGTGTTCTTTTGGAAAGAATGTCATGATGTCAGTGTCTGTATAATACAGAAATCTCTAGGAAAATCTTCAAGAGCATCTGCTACACATAAATAGGATGTGAGAATTACTCAACTGGCAGCTGATCACAGGGATGAAACACCAAGTGTTCAGGAAAATAACTTGAAAGTAGAAAGTTTTATTCTTTCCTTCATATAAATAATCCAATAGTAAGCAAAGATAAACTTTGATGAAATTAAAAAATAAAACCTAAGCTACTGTATATTTACAGAACTGCTCAGTAGATCATTAAGGAAGAAAGAGGAGTTAAAGCAGCTGTAACTAAGTGGGGATGACGTGGAGCTTTGCCTCATCTGTTTTTCTTTAACAATCAAGATGATTTTGATTAATGTAAAATTCAAGGCTGATGTGAGCATTACTCATTTTCTTTCCATTATATTGGTTGAAGTAATATTCAGCCTCTAAAGCTTCTTAAGTATCTTTAAACTTTTAAAGTTCAAACAAAAACTAAAAAGGTATTTTACCTTAGAATTGAATTTAAATTTTACAGTTTTCTAATGTCTAAATCATTGAATTAAACCTGTATTAACCTGCTATGTGTTCCTGGATTATTTTGATAACTGCTGATTTGCACCTAAACTTGGTGGTTTATTATTGATCTTCAGTGCAAAACAATAGAAGTCTTTTGCTCATTCCAACCTGTAGCTCCCTGTCAAACATATGACTTTGCTTCTTCTCTAGAAACTAACTTTTTTCCAGTCAGTGTTTCATACCTGCAAGCTGGGTTGAGATCAGGGATGTACGT
This sequence comes from Strix uralensis, assembly GCF_047716275.1. NCBI lineage: Eukaryota > Metazoa > Chordata > Aves > Strigiformes > Strigidae > Strix > Strix uralensis. Next base: position 25,101,853 of record NC_133977.1, read on the forward strand.
TTCTCCTGTCCTCCCTAAAGATACTTTGTTTGTGATGCACTCTGTTGCTGTATTTTATTTGGCAGCATTTCTACATAAATGACAGAAGAGATTTTTGTATAACATGGATCTTAAGATGGGGAATGTTATACTGGAAATGTTTTATAAGAAGTAGGAGATATGCTGCTTTAGACTGCCAAATCTGTCCAACTCTTACTCATGATCTGGATGTGAAATGCCTTTTACCCCGTTAGGAGGTCTTAACCTTTGCCTGGTTCATTTTTTTTTTTTCATTTTCCCCTGTTCTTATGTAGGTAAACATAAGTATTTAAAACTTATTTGAACTCACTAACATGTTTGTTATGCTATACTTTCCCTTAAGTATAGTTAAGATTGAGTAGAGTCATAGTTTCTTAACCTCTAGGCTTTCTTCATTGCTAGGCTTCACTACCTTCCTACAGACAGTTTTAATTGTCAGTCTGTCTTGCTGTTGTCTTACTTTCAGCTGAGATTTTTTTCTGTCTGGGATCTCCCTTGGATGTCTTTTTGTTCAATCTTTTGTTCCAAAAATCACAGTTGTATTACTTTTCAGCTTTTACTTTGTGATACAACTTCTACTATACAGTACAGTTCTCAACAAATGCATTTAGTATCACAGATGTATTTCTTCTGTTAACTTTCATTGTGTTTCATCGAACTACTTCTCCTTCTTCTCCAGCATGAAAAAAACTTTGCGTTCATGCAGGTACAGGCTGTCTTGTTATACACTGAGAGGAGCAGTAAGCTAGCTGGTTTTGTCATTCATGGATATTTGCACCTATTGCTATTCTTGTATGAGCAGCAGTTAAAAACTTCCCCTAATAATTCCTAGCAAGACTGTAGGTCAAACTGGTCAGAAGAAAGGTCCTTCTCAAAAAAAAAAAAAAAAAAAAATTCCATCTTGAGCAGTAGCAGAAAGATAGAAAAAGCAGAACAGGTATAGTGTTACCTGGTGTTCCTGTGATAGACTCCTTCAGCCGATGTATACATCTGGCTACACAGACACACGTATTTATATGAATATGTGTTTACATTGATACTTGGTACTTGATATTTCCATTAGGTGCCCTTTGTCTTGAGTCATTTTAAGCGATTATTCACTGTGTGGCTCTTCCATAACTAACAGCTACTGTTTCCTGACACAATTTTCTCTTTCCGAGTCTGAAGTCTTACTTTATATTGACACTTTCATGTCACCTGCAGCCTTTTCCAGGAGCTTTACATAAGTCTCTATGTCCTGCAGGCTAGACTTGGGGGTGATTTGTTGTTGATAGGGTCAGAACTCTAGAGCTGTTGACTCTTAGTTGTAAACACTAAGAAATGAAATTTCTTACTGTGTTGCTTCTTAGTTTATATCTCACATCTGTGTGAGATCCCTCTAGTCCCAAGGTATGAAAATATTTTTCAGAACATGTGCAGCAGTATATAACTTACTGTAAGAAACAGTCATATGTGCCAATGTGCATTGTATGACACTGCAATCCGCTGGCAGTGTTCAAATCATTGATCTGAAATTCTTCATGCTTTCTGCAACTAGAATGGAAGGAATTTATCTTATGTTGCTAAATAAGCAGGATTTTGTTCTTTTGGGTTTTTCTCCCCCCGAAATAATACTCCTAATCTGATTCATCATTCATCCATATTTTGGTCTGTTGCATATTGCTAGTGCATAAGCTAACACAATGCAGGGGGAAAACTAGCTCCTTTGATATTTTTACTTCTTTTAAATTTATTATTTGGCCCTTTATTAAAAATATTTTAACTGAAATTCATATGCTTTCTACATTCCATTTTTTAAATCCCTGTTTATAGAAGCTTATAATATAGCTATACTGTTGCACAGGATGTACAATTTTCACAGAAGTTAAATGTGTTTTAGACAAAAACATTCTTTATTTCTGTGCATTTTAAATTTTTTTTGTTGATAGCATATTAGATAATCTAAGTGTTAATTATTACTAGAAGAAGGGGTATGGAGACTTACAAGTACTGTTGTCAAAGCATAATATGAAACAAATTTTCATGCTGTATGTTTGATATCAAAGCTGACCTCTAGTGGTTACAGAATGGAACAATTGTAATGCTGGCTTTCTGTATTCTATTTTATGTTGGATTATTGATTTTTTTTTTTTTTCCCCTCAAACAGATACGAATGCTTTCCTGAAAAATAATACATTCAGAATTATGAATATGAGTTGGCCACAGATATCCCTAGTGATTTGAAATCAATAGCATCAATTAAGGGAGGCTACTTTATATAAGGAACTACAGCAGCTATAGTGGGTCAGAGCTCCTATTTCACAAGCGAAATGCCAGATGCTCTATTTCACCTACGTGCTGAGTCTGAGAATATTTTAGGAGGGCCATATTTATCTGCTTAAGACTAGAAGCAGTATGTTAAAGTGGCCAAGACAATATACTGCATCTAAGGACAAAAAAACTGAACTTGATTTTGATGGTCAGGTTCTGTTCACTTCAAAGTTAAGCTTAGCAATCACAGCTTAAGAGCTGAAAAGGTGCTCTATGTCTGAACTGAATGTGCATTAGATGCTGTAAATCTGGGGTTTTTTTAATATAGAAAAGGAAGGATTGACTATTTGAGCCCTCAAGAAGTAGTGGTATGAGTTCTGAAAGGGGAAACAGCAACATCTTTTTTTGTCTTTTTTTTTTTTTCTTTTTAGGGGGTAGGGGTGGAGTTTGAACATCTTAAAGCAATGAAACCTACCATAGCATGTGCCACTATGGCTGTCAAAACCAGCTACTTATCACTAGATAGTGGGAGAGACAAAGCTGCCATTGTCACCTTCACAGAACTGGTATGAGTGCTGTACTGCTTTCTAGGGCAGCAGGAAAATAACAGCTAAGGCCTCAGGTGGCAGCAGCTTTCCCTTCTGAATAAAAACAGAGCAATCAAAGTTAGCAGCACAAAGTTAACTTTTTAAGAGCAAGCTTCTCTGTACTGTTCCTTTGGCTGTGCTTTAGTATTACAAATATAATGTTCAACTGGCTTGTGAATTTCATTTTATATTTTTAGCAAATTGTAGTTCTGGAAAAGGATGTTTCATGTCCTTCCCCTTTCCTTCATTTTGGGTCTTTATTCACAGAGGAAGTTCATGCATCAGATGGATTTTAACAAAGTCTTTGGGTGGTTTTCTGTGGTCCTCCTCTAGGAATTGCAAGTACCACAGGCCCAAAATTGTGGGCATGTCATAGAGGAGCAGATGCAGGCGATATTACATTCTTGCCTGATTATAAAAGTCTCCATATACTCTCACACTTTATTACTCCTTTGGTAACTAGCAGAATCCCTTTACTATGAGGAATAGTTGGAACAGGTGTAAAGAAAGGCAAACTGCCTCATTTGATTTCTAGCCTACAAAAAAAGTATCTCTAGACTGCATGGATTACATGTGCAAATTCAAAGGAAGAAATTGCCTCTAAATAGGTAGAAGAGATTTTGGGTTGAGATAACCTTACTCAGAATCAGTAACAGCTTTTACCTTCCCTGTTGCTGTTTCTTGGTATATGATGACTTGAAAAGTTTATTTACAAAACTAGTCACTGAAGCAGGCTGACATTTCTGTAACCAGTTTTTACAGCCAAAAATACTTTAACCAAAACAAGGGAGGTGGGAAGGGTATCTCTGTTGTTTCAACTTATTGTTGATGAACACTGTGGTCTACTTCAGAGAGTTCTGGAGATCTGACTAGCAGTTCTGTATTACAGCGTAGAATTTTAAGTTATTTTTAGTAGCTGGTAGTGGAAAAGAGGATAATCTTTAAAACAAATGTCTGTTTTAGACCCAAATCAGAAAATGCATGGATATTTGCAAAATCAAATGCAGTACAAGCTGTTGGGGTGATGTCATTTGGTAAGTAATTTTTGTTGTATTCTCAATATTCAGATCAACTGTAAGAAATTATTTAATATTTCGGACCTAGAAGTTGCGGGGTTTTTAACTGTATTTTTTTTATATTCATGTTAAGCTCGTTTAGAAAAGAATAAAATTGACTTCGAGTCATCCATATAGATTTAATTGTTATGATTTAAGACATTATCCCCATCCATTGCCCATCTGGCCCTAGAGACTATGGCCGCTGTAGCAGAGACAGCAGTGTGGCACATGAATCCAGCTCAACTGTCCAGGTCATCTTAAAACACCTGCACCAATAGGGTTAGTCTAATTGATAAACTGAGGAGGCAGAGATTGTTCTGAATTTTCTTGGATAACCTCTAACGGAAAAATCTTAGACTGCAATGCATATATTCACTAGAGAAGGCCTGTTGCTTCCCATTTCTCACAATGAACCATTCAGGTGAGTCTCCACTCACTTCCATTATCCTTATTCTAAAATCTGTTCCTGCCTGCAGGATCTGATATATTATTTCTTGTTAATGCTGTGATAATCTGAGGCCTCCCAATGCTTGCTGCTGCCTAAAATGGTTGTCATAGGAAGTCTGAAAGTAGCAAATGGCTCTATGGATTAAAAAAAAAAAAATCTTAGTACTGCTGTTGAGTTCTTAAGCAAAATAAGAGCAGAAAGAGGAAATAGAGGTGGAATGGAGGTGTGAAGGGTGGGAAACAGCATGGCATTTTAGGGTAATGTAATCAGAATCATCTCGGGATGAATATAAACCTTCATCAAATCAAACAAGTAAGTAAAAGTTCAAGCCATTTATCTTTATCACTCATTGCAGGAGTAATGTCTGTATTTTATAATTAGTGGATTCAAACTGTGCTGTGTCTCTCCTACCTTGGCATATACACTCCATAAGTTTATTTTATATGCATGAATTCATACATTTGCTTTAACTGTCATGTGTGTTTCAGCATTCATCTGCAACCATAACAGCTTTTTAATATATGGGTCTCTGGAAGAACCCACATTAAAGAACTGGTCTCAAGTCACACACGTGTCTGTCTCACTCGCTGTTGTTATCAGTGTAGTGTTCGCTGCGTGTGGATATATGACTTTTACAGGATACACAGAAGGTAAACTGTTTGATCCTGCAATTTTGGTGCTTGCTGTAATGCTTACATTTCCGCCTTTCTGTCTGACTTCTGCTGTTAATATTTTAGTGATTGTAAAAATGCCAAAATCATACTATGTTTGGACAGAAATAGTTAGGATATTCCTTGTAGTTACTTGACAAGCAAAACATGATACAAAGATGTCAGCTATGTGCTCATAGGTGTCAGATTCCCATGTGTAAGTCTCACTGGTGAAAGTCTCCTATGAGTACTTCCATAATCAAAATACTTCTGAGGACTAAACATCTATAGTTTAGCCATGTGGTCCACTAGCAGAGAGAAGTAAAAATAAAAATTGCCTTGATTTTTCTACAGGGTGCCTGTCATGTTTTTCTGTACATTCTCATGTATCTTTTCCTGTCTGTGCTAATAAAACATCCTAGCTCTGACTTGGAGATATTTCCTATCTTTACAACATCTGTTCTGCTGTAACTAATCCTACTGTCACCTCTGTGGGTATATGAATATATGTATAAATATATATAATCAATGTTACATCATACTATTTAACATCATTTTGTTGAAGTGGAGAAGGTGCTTTCAGAAGAACAAGGCATAAATTTGTTCAGTGCATTAGCTTCTTCAGGAAAAATATGCATTTCATAAGCAAGTACTTATTTAATAGTGCTGTTCCAAATTGTAGACGGCTTCCAAGCTTTTTCCTCTCCTGATGAGCAGCATCATGTAGTTGAGAACAGAGGAATTGTAGGATGGGGGTTAGTGCTTGATTTGTCCTTCTTTCTTGCCTCCAGTGCTGTTTATGCAGAGTAACTTACTGTCCTAGATGCAACTGTAGCTAGACTAAGTGCAAACTGGCTGAGATATTTCAAGTATAGAAATCTCTGACTGCAGCTCTCCCTCAGTATATAATTTTACTGTAAACAGGTTCCATTTAACCTTCTGACTCTGTTGTCAAAATCTTTTGGCTGTTTTCTCTAATGTACACCTTACTGCTTCTTCAGTGTCATTATGATCCTAAGAGTAGTAAATCGTAAGACAGTACAGTGATCGGGTAGAAAAGACCTGATAGATCATCTGACTACTGGCTTCCAGTGCCTCTTGTGCCTCAGAAATCATTATTCCAGATTCTTTGTGGTAAACGCTAAGCAAGATGATGATTTGAACACTCTAGCAACGCTTTTGTTGTTAGATGTAAGGAGATTTGCTAGTAACAATCTGTATGTTTATAAGGGGCTTTCGGGGTCAGAATATTTTAAATTCTTCACTGTAGCTTACGAGCTATGATTAGGTACCATCAGGGAAATGCAGTTCTCCAGAGGTAACTCCCTGGTCTTCCTTGTGTAATTGTTGTTCTAGGAATTACATTTTTAAAGGAAATGTATCTTTTACATACCAGCTTTCTTTCTGAATGTCACATACTTATTTAAACAAACACCAGCATCTCATACAAAATCTGTGCCAAGGGGAAGATAACAGATGACAAACTCTAATGTGTATATGTTAAAATATTTTTGAAAGATAAATGCTACTTGAAATAAAAACACTGCTACTAGCAGGATAAGGTGAAAGTTCCTCCTGGATGTGATTTGTGACTGTAGCTACAGTTTCTTAATATGTGTTAGGAGAGGGGATCAGAAAGTCTCAACTACTCCAGTAACTTACACTTCATTTTGCAAATAGACAAATGACATGAAGTTCAAACTAATTGATGTTTTGCTATGCCTCAGGAGATATATTTGAAAACTACTGTAGAGATGACAACCTTGCTACATTTGGAAGGTTTTGTTATGGAGTTACTGTAATTCTGACCTTCCCCCTTGAATGTTTTGTGACCAGAGAGGTAAGAATTTATTACATTCTCCCTTTAACAATCGTGATATATATTAATAATATTCTCACGTTATTAATATACACTGTAGCTGAAGTCAGTGGTTGATCTGTAATAAATATCAACATATCCTATCCTGCTACATGCAGTGACTATGGAGTACTAGTTGTACTGTTTAGATTCTGGCAATATACTGTTGTATTACATTTATTATAATATTATCCAATATTATATTAACAATTACTTAATATCAGGACTGCTTAGAATTCCAAGTTTGGCATAAATGTCACTGTTGTTATTATGTTGAGAATAGCTGAAAATAGCATATTTATGCTTACTAGTTTTGCTTTGTCAAAATATCTCCATCTAGGAAATCCATCGTTCAATAAATAATTGTAGATGGTTTTTATTCTGTAGCGAGTAAATGAGAAGAAAATAAGTATACCCTAAATCCTGCAGGTATAACTTAAGTCAGTCTTGCAAGTGTTCTGCAATGCTTGTTATGAGTTATTTTTGGTAGTGGATGAAGAGGTTTTGAAGCAAGATAGGTAAAGTTCAGTCAGTGTATTCTCACACATTCTTTTAGTTTCCTAAGGTTAGAAGATTTGGAATAAGCTGTTTGTTAACATAAAGACCAAAATCAAGGTTTAAAATTGTGATTCTGTTTCAGGTGATTGCCAATGTGTTTTTCCATGGGAACCTCTCAACAGTTTTCCATGTTGTTGTGACAGTAGTTATCATTGCTGTGGCGACTGGTGTATCATTAGTGTATGATTGCCTTGGAATAGTTTTAGAGCTAAATGTAAGTGAACCTGTATACTCTCTTATTTAATAAACCACTTTTTTATAAAACAGAACTCTGAAAAATCCACAGCTCTACTGAAAGTCTTGCATAATTTGACATAGTAGTCAGTAGAAATGTTAGTAGGAAAAAAAAGAATTATTCACTGCTTCAAAATCAGATAATTAAAGGAGGAAGGAAGTTCAGGAAGTAAAGTTCATATGGTTGGGGAGGCCTTTAAGAACAGTTTTGGAGATATGGCAAGTGGCTATGACTTACCAAATGTATTTAAACTGCAGTGGAAGTCACTAAATTACTCATCCTGACTGTATTACAGGACTGAATCTAGCACTTCTGTCTCTAATGCCTCCTTCTGATGAAATTGGCAAATTACTAAATACTGGGGCAGGTCCTAATGACTGTCTTGAGCCAAAGGGGCAAAATCCAAAGAGGCGGGGGGGGAAGGGGGGGGGATGGAGAGAAAGAAAGAACCAGTAGTAGTGAGACCACAGAGATAGTAACTGGAATTTTTCCCTGCTTTGGACTTAACAGGGAGAAAAACTGAGTAATTTCATAACTTGAGCATGTGATTTTTTTAGGAGGAAACTGCTTTGTTTGCCAGTAAACATTCCTGTGTCTGGTATCACCTCGTTGCAGAGATGAAGGCAGGCCATACAAGGCATTTACTGCCTCGAACCAGTTTTAACACATTTATGTAACTTCTCTGGTTGGCTGGAACTGCCATGTAGTCTACTTGAGTCCTAGACTACTAGTTAGCAAAGTATTCTTACCAGATGAAGTCAGTCTGCTTTGGCACCGAATGTACATTTAATCAAAGGAAATGTTAAAAAAAATTCCCATCTATGTTTATCATAGAATCATAGAATTGTTTGGTTGGAAGGGACCTTAAAGATCATCTAGTTCCAACCCCCTGCCATGGGCAGGGACACCTTCCACTAGACCAGGTTGCTCAAATCCCCGTCCAACCTGGCCTGGAACACTGCCAGGGAGGGGGCAGCCACAGCTTCTCTGGGCAACCTGTTCCAGTGTCTCACCACCCTCACAGTAAAGAATTTCTTCCTTATATCTCATCTAAATCTTCCCTCTTTCAGTTTAAAAACATTACCCATTGTCCTATCCCTACACTCCCTGATAAAGAGTCCCTCCCCATCTTTCCTGTAGCTCCCTTTAAGTACTGGAAGGCTGCTATAAGGTGACCCCGGAGCCTTCTCTTCTTCAGGCTGAACAACCCCAACTCTCTCAGCCTGTCCTCACAGGGGAGGTGCTCCAGCCCTTTGATCATCTTCATGGCCTCCTCTGGACCCGCTCGAGCAGGTTCATGTCCTTCTTATGTTGGGGGCCCCAGAGCTGGACACAGTGCTCCAGGTGGGGTCTCATGAGAGTGGAGTAGAGGGTGAGAATCACCTCCCTCGACCTGCTGGTCACACTTCTCTTGATGCAGCCCAGGACACGGTTGGCTTTCTGGGCTGTGAGTGCACATTGCTGGCTGACAGTCAGTTTTCCATCCACTACTACCCCCAAGTCCTTCTCTGCAGGGCTGCTCTCAATCCATTCTCTACCCAGCCTGTATTTCTGTTTGGGATTGCCCTGACCCATGTGTAGGACCTTACACTTGGCCTTGTTGAACTTCATGAGGTTCACATGGGTCCATGTTTGTTTATGATAAACATTGTTTGTCTTAACAGTTTACCTTTAATTTCAGGTTAGCTATTTTTAATAAGTAAAGAAGATGTGGAAATACCATACTCCAGGATATAACAGTTAGAAAGCAGAGAAAGCTTTTTAAGGGCAGCCTTTGCTTCTTTATAGAAATATTTTAGAATAGCCTCCTTACATCCCTCTCCATGAATTCATTGACAATTTCAAGCCATATATTGCATGATTACTGATGAAACAAAACGGAGGGATTTGTTCTTTATGCTACGTGATACATGTACTTGTATGTACATTATGATACATGTACACTGTTCTGATCCACAGTGCAGTTTATCTGGTAACCAAGCAGTAGTGAGTGATTTTGTAGCAGTGATTTAGCAGGTCATGCTTGCACTAATATTATAGAACAGGTCTGAATAATCAGATAAGCTCTGCGGTTACCCTCTATTTAAAATAATTACTTACATAGTTTCTTCTCAGTTAATCCTTTCCAAATTATAACTAGCTCAAAATAAAAATATTCCTATTGGTTTGGTTGGGATGCAGGTTTCCATTAAAATTTCTCATTTGTGTCATCTGTTCGCAATTTCTTTTCCGTCTTTTTTCCCTCTGTTTTTATGTTGCCAGTGCAGAAGATTCACCTCTGTGTGTATATACACACCAATAGAAGTATTTAAATGTGTACACACATGCACACATGCCTATTCTGGCCAGATATCAGAATACTGCTATAATGAACCTAATTCACTGTATGTGCCCATTTATGTCTATGTATCTATATGTGTTTTACATCTATTACATGGTATAATATGTTAAGAATAAATTTACACTAGAGAACTGCCAGTGAGTCTTTCTAGCATGAATAAATATGTGTGATTCCTATTTGGAATGAAATTGTTTTAAAATAATCACTCAAAAGCAAACATTTCATGAATGCAATATTTTTACCCAGAGAGGCCTCAGCAATTACTCCATAGCCAAGCTGATGACTTGATTCAGTTACAAATAGAAGTTGGTAGCCAGACATTTGAGTGGGTAGTTCATCTCTTGTGGATTTTTTTTTTTCCTTTTTAGGAGAGAATTTGACAATACAGCTGTAAGATTTTTCAGTCTTGATATCCACCAGTAGAGAAAAATGAATAGGCAGAGTCTTTACATGTGAAGGAAGGATGATCTGTCCTCTCTCTCAGCAGGCTTTCTGTCCAGCAGAAGAGCAGTCCTTCGGCTTTTAACCACAGATGGCATTTGCTGCTATTTCTCTGACTGCTTACTTTTTCTTTGCCTTCTGGTTTTAAAACAAAACACAAGCCATCGTGTTTGCCCTGTGGTAATTCCCCAGGGAAACCATTCAGTCATATGGGAATCAAGGGTCCACAGATTTTGCTGTGCTATTCTTTTACAGGCTGCTCGTTTGTGTTGCTTCACATGCTTTAGTGTCTTGGTTCTTATGAAGAAGATAGTTTGTGCATGTACCTATTTTGTTGTCTGTACTGATCACTCTTAACACGTTCTACCGTAAAAATAAACAAAAGTTTGTACAAACAATGATGCAAAGATAATCAGTAGGCTGGATTACTACCTCACCACAATTAAGTTGAAACATCGTGTTGTTAAGTATGTGCCAAAGTAAACATTCAAAATTTCTGCATAAAAATGCTCACTTTGGCATGTAACTTATATGCAGTGGCTTTACTATAAAAAGCTTTTAAGCAGGTGCTTTTTATCTGTCCCTATCTAAGAGAGCATTTAAGGAGGACCTGTATTTTTAATAAAAGGGCAGGTTCTACTCTCTCAAGGGGACCTTTGCTTCCATAGGGAAGTCAACCTAAATTGGGTTACAAATGTAGGAATTGATCAGAATTCTTTGAACTGCTACATGATGTTTCCACTTTTTTTAAGGCAGTATTGTATCTAGACTCCTACGTGGAATGATCTTAAATATTGTAAGTTAGAGTATTGCAGAACTATTATGTTTGGACTTTTACTGTACTTCTGAAGCTGAGAAACTGATGGTAATTAGATTTAATAGTACTTGCAACATACAATATTATTCTGTATGAGCAAAGTGAAAACATTTGAATCAATCTGAATTATTTCAAATACTTTTACAGATATTTTTGCAGGTTATTTCTGACTTTAAAAAGAAAGTTTTCCATATAGCAACACTGGAAAAAGCCTCTATTCTCTGGCTTTACTGTTGCATTAGTCTAATCACAACCATTTAAAAATGTAGGTTTTTGTTCTTCACATCTAGATATACATGCTTATGAGGGTTTTTTCTGTTGTTGTTTCCCACACACAGGGAGTTCTGAGTGCTACCCCACTTGTTTTTATCATCCCAACAGCGTGTTATCTAAGGCTGTCCAAAGAGCGATGGAACCATTCAGATAACCTCATATCCTGCCTGATTCTTGCTGTCGGTGTGCTAGTGATGACAGTAGGGTTTGTTTTGACTATTTTGCATCCCCAGGAATGTAGCCATGGAAAAGAAATGTTCTACTGCTTCCCTAGTAATGTTTCTTTTCACAACAGTACACTTCCACCATAGGTAGCACGTCAATCTGCAGGCTAGATCAGGCACATCTTGCAGCAAGCCATACATGCCAGTTTAAAGGAGAGTGGGAAAATGAGCTTTTATGTTTTGATATGCACTATGAATTTTAAACTATATAACTGTATTTACATACTTGGTTTTATGCTGCCATCCTTTTCCAGATAAGACTTAAGTTTTAGCTGTTGAAACAAATTCTCAGAGGTGCCTTTCGGTAGACGTTACTTGGGTAACTTGCAAACCTATCAAAAAAGGCTGCGTTTTTTTAACTTAGTCTGCAATGCTGTTTAAAAGCTATAAATGAAGTGTTTATGAATGTAAACATCTCCCATGTTTCATTGCTGTCATTTAGTTTTTATTAATTTTATAATCTTTTGATGTGTATTTATTAGCACACTATAGTATGGGCTTTCAGTATACTGAAAAAAAAAAAAAGGTGTGTCTGTGTCTCTCTCTGTGTATTAAACTTATGCTGTTAAGTTGAAAGACCCCTATTAATTCTGTCTTTGATTTTGCAATAACTGTCCTTTAGTGCTGAAAGCATCCCTTGGATTGGCTCTTGAGTCAAGGACAATTTTGTATTCTGACTAAACTGTGATTGATACAATTCAAGTGTAACTGTTACAATTTGTGGTCTTTTAGTTAAAAGATGCTGCACAAATAAATCCACACTGGTGAATTTAAAAAGATTCAAGTAAACTGTCTTTGTAAAAATTTCAAGGTTGACAGAGAAGAAAATGAAATGCATAACAAACACAGCTTGATTCTTACATTTATAACCCTATTTATTTTTTCTGTAACTGGATTGAACCATTGCTATATGCCAAACATGAGAAAATTCTGTAAGAAAACATTCTGAATGTGGTTATCATTCTAGTCCTCTGATTCTTTTCAATATATGGCTATTGATTTCATCATGGTTTGTTACATTTTGGTGATTTGTTGTGTTCTCCAAAATTCATTTAACATTAAAGATTCATATAGGTACATATATGTACATATATACATATGTATATATAAAAATACAGATACACACATGCCTATAGAATATGAGTAATCTGAAGTTGAGAATGAGTAACATGAGTATACTCTATATCAGTGTTGGGATTTTGAAAATGTTTTGTTACCAAATCAAACTGTGTACTCTGAATTAGTTTTTGCGTTATTGTGGTCACTGTGGTTCCTTTTTCCAGCTATTCCTTGACAACTAGATGTGTAATGCTACTCCATTCTTATGGTGCTAAATGAGGTGGTGATGGGTTTTGTCTTCACTTCATGCTGCATGACAAAACTATTTCATTCAAGACTTTTAGCGAAATAGATCTTTAAGCAGTGGTCACTAGATGGTGATAATACTCATGAGAATAACTTTTTAAAAGCGATGCTTTCATAATAAATGTTTTCAGTATTGTTGGGGTTTTTGGGATGGTGGGGTTTTTGTGTTTAAGTTGTAAAGCTATTAGAGAGAACTGGGAGTGTTAATCTGCTTTAATTTCCCTACATAGAGTCAACTTTGAGGGTGATAATTTATCTGTTGTCCAGGTACCCAGTACTGTTGATGGAGAATATTTTTCACCAGTTTAGATCCAGCAATAGCTGATTTTGTCTTAGCTGTGAGTAGTCATTGGATAGATTCCCCTTCTATGCCAAATGGAGTTAAATAATATTTCCTCATGACAGCTAACAAGATCTTTCTGATGAATCAGAAATCTCTCATGAGCTTTTCTGTTCTTTTTTTCTGACTTTTTTTCTTTCAAATTTTTTTTTGTTGAGTATGCTACCCTGTTTCAACTGCTAATAATACATTATCCTTGCTTTAGAGGGTCAATGGAATAATTTATAGGATGCACTGTGGTACTGCCTGTTCAACTTAAAAATTCTACTGAGGCTGTGTCAATATTAAATCACGTTTACATGTCCTTTATGAAGGACAAGTCTTTCTATGCCTTTCTACTTTCTAAATGCACATTTAAAGAAAATTTGTTTCATGATGCTTTGCAATTTGAAAAGTGTAAAGTCTGATCAGGGTAGTAATAGTCACTTAAATGTTTTCATTGCTGATAAAGCTTTTGCTCTTAAAAGTTTCTTTTGCCAAAACTAATTGCATTCATGTAATCATATGCTCAGTGGTTTTCATTCATGAATTTGCCAGGTGATGATGGGGCTCTCCCAACCATAAGTATACTGGAAAAGGGAAGTCAGACATCATGGGTGCCAGAATTTAAAGTTAACTGCTATTTGGCTAATGGCTTTATAGAAGCTGTGGTTCCTTCCTTTCCAGTGTTACATAGTGTAACCTGTTGAAACGGCAAATAACAATAACCTGCTATATGCTTTCTTAGGACCTAGGAGGTCTGAATACAGAAAGAAGAACCTTTTTATTTCATAATAAAAATTGTGATAGTCAATGATTTTTGGAAACAGTCAAGACTCCCAAAAATAGAGTTGTAGCTATTACCAAAGCAATACAGGAAGCATTTAAGGATATGAAAATAAAGCTGTTATAAATATGGCAGTGGGCAAGTCTTTATGCGATAGGAAAGAAAGACACATAAACTTAAAAGGACACATTACAGCAAAGAAAGTACAACCACACTGAAGAATTACTAGCGAATATACTTAATTTAAGCTTCAAACAGAAGTGTCTTTCTGCGACTTAAAAAAATAAGGCAAAAGCAGCAATTTACAATCTGGTAGTTTCAATGGAGCTCACTGAGAATGAATGAAAACTAGTTACTACCTGTGTTAGACTATTGGACAGACTTTTGCACTGAAGAGTATACTTTAGATTTGTAGTCATAAAGCAGGTTTGGTTGGTAAGCTGGAGGTACTTAGCACTGCTTAGCTACTGAACGAATCACAACCTCCGACTCTTTATATTTCAATATGATAAAGTTTTCTTTTTCATCTCAGTATCTTTTCAGATTTGTATCTTGTTTTGGCTGGTTAGCAGTGCACGCTAGGGTTTGTTCTAGCTTTGTAAAATCCATTGGGATGCTTTCACTGGCCTCAGCATGTGCAGGATCTCACCACTACCACAGGACCTCAAGCAGAGGTGTGCTGTGCACAGCAGTGGAAGGAGGGCTGGAAGCAGTGATAGCCCCAACTCCAAACGCTCTGTGGTGACAGGGCCTCATGGAGTCCAAGCGGAGGGAGAACAGCAATGTTCCACAAGCACTTGCTGGCAGGGTTTTCACATCAAAAGCTGGTACTGTGACTCACTATTTTTTCCAAGTTCCTCTCTCCAGCTGAGAAGGCATTTCAGGACACCAGATGTACAATTACCATTCTTGCAGGAGCTAAGCAGACAGTTTCTGACTTTGTAGAAGAGTGTGCTTCGTATCAATCACAGACTTCTGCATGTTCAGAAAATACTTTGTTGGATGAGCAAACCTCAGATACTACTATAGACTCTGTAGAGAATTTTCCTTCCTCCTCAAATTTTTCTATGGAGGTGGGATCAGAATGGCTCAACGGACATAATTCTATATAGTTTTCATACACAAAATCTTTGTCTCACATAACACATGCTATCTGGATTTGATATGTGAATTATATTTATCTATTTAGTAGATAAACTACTTAGTATTTGTGCCTCGGTAGCAATCAAAACTTAAATGTAGTGTGAGGATTTATTTGGACTCTGTCTAGTGTGAACATTGAATAGAAGTTAGGGATAAAGACAAAAGTGGCAGACTAAACAAATGTATTGTGAGTGCAAAACATGAGATTGAACACATTCCCATAGCAGGAAGGAGGGAGAAATCAAAAAATAAACATAATGCACATAAGGTTTATGTTTTTATAGTAATTCTGTTACATGGAGATCTAATTTTAAAAAATAATTCTGGAGTTTCAAGCTAGAAACTGTGTTGCAACATTTGTTGTTTTTTTTAGAATTGGCACAAATTCTACAAAGTAAAGGATTTTAGTTCAGGCCAGTGAAGGAAATAAGTAGAAGCTTTCCAGTTTCTTTCATTCAGTGCTTTTAGAGAAGATGAGATTCAGGTACATGCTTAGTACAAATTCAACGTATGACTCAAAAGTCTTCATGGAAAGAAATTAGATTGTTTGGTTATTCCTCTTTCTGCTTATTTTTCTGTTCCCTCCTAGCTAAATGTTGATTCCAGGTGCTTCATAAAACAATACTGTATGGAAAAGCTATAGTTGCTGTATAGAATTCCAAAATCACATGCAGCAGGCATTCAAGAAAAGTTCAGGAAGGTCTGAATTTTCACGTGTCGTTTCCTAAATGAGACAATGGCCGCTAAAGTTCATGGACTTACTGATTTCATACAAGTACTGAAGTAATGAGCTGAAGACAAAAAGAAAGTTAGAAACTAAGTGAAAATTACTGTTAGATGCTGTAGGGATGAATTACAGATGTCATTCTGTAAAACCTGTATTAGGTGGGATCATGCAAATTAGCTTTCAGTGGGAAGCTTATGTCTGCCACAAGCAGTACACTTGGCAGTCTCAGCTCTAGCTGGTAGAAGGCTCTATACTGAAATAAGTCCGCACAGCCTGCTTCAGTTACCTCCTATTTTCCTTTGACTCTTCAGTAGTGTCCTTTGTATTGGTGGTGGCAGAAAAACTGACAGTGGTGATACTGCTGTCTTGCCAAGACTGACTGAGATTTTGTGATGGTATGTTGTATGAATCTCTCATGACTTGTTTCTAGAGGCACGGCCTATCTTTTTTTTGTGTGTGTGTTCATATACTGCTTAGTACAGTGGCTTCTGATATATGACAGGACCTTCTAGATGCCGTATTAACATCAGCAGTAATTATTACACTTCGGCCATATTTTGTTGTTTCTCTATTGTTATATTTTTTTCCCTATCATGAATGAGTAACAAATATGTCACTGGGTGACAGAGGGTCCCTTTGCTTTTATTTTTGATTCAAATATTCAAAAAAAAGGCTTACAAGATGTCTCCATACTTGGTTCACTGAATTTTATGTCTCTTCTGAAAAGGACACAGGTGTCAAATACCTTATTTATGTAGCCAAAGTGCTTAGTAGTTATTCTAGTTTTTGTAGTGATGCATATGCACTCTTGTGAAAAAGCAGTACCCTGCCTATTGTACAGACTATGTTAAAATACAGGGCAGTCCTGGCCCTCTTGGAACACTAATTAACTCATCAAAGGGGGCATAGCTGGGGTCACATGACATTTGATGAAGTCACAGCTGTCTAATTTTGGCCTTCTTTCATATCAAGTCATTTGGAAAGATAATTTTGAGGAAAAAACGCAAGTATTTTCTTTTAAAGCCAAATCTGACTGCTTGGATAAGATGTAAATGATTAAGGTAGACCCTACAGGGCAAAAAAGTTACATGATTACAGGAACTTATATTTAAAACTTTCCCTTATACTGAACACTAGCTTTTTTCTTTCATCCTACCTTTTTATATTATAGAAAATGAATGTTTCTAGTGAACTTCTGCAAGTAAGTTTCAGGCTCTTTCCTATCATATTGCAAGAGATATGTTAGCTAGAAGAAGTGAATACAGGTATCTTCCTATGCTGTTTGAGGAAGTCACTCGACTAGGCACTAACATAAAAAAAAAAAAACAACCTGGAAAAGAGATGATAAGATGTGAGCATATTTAAATAATGTTCGGGTCACATAAATTCACTGCTGCTCATCTGCTTCTTCTCTTTCCATGTTTTCTCTGTTTTATTTTTTCACAGAAAGGATGATCTGTCTTATGAAATAAAGTTCTTTTACATCCCAGTTCAGTGCTCTGATGTGTGAAGTGCAAAGTCTTCTCCATCTATTTTTCTTTACATTAAAATTCTTGGCATTGGTCTGCTACAGTATAATAGAGGTCTTAAAATAACATGAGTTTTCACAGAAGGATTATTACCTTCCCAGGAGTATGTAGCTAGCTGTCTTCCAGAGAAGAGATAAATCCCTAAAATTAAGTTTTGAAGGAGGTAAGATATAAGACAATACCAGAACACAGTGTTTTACAGCATTTTAAATTAGTGGCATGCTGTATGCTGACAGCAAACATTTGTAACAGTGCTAGTCTGCCTTCAGTGTGAAACAAATGATGCTTTTAGACTCCACTCATGTATTTAACAGTATATATTAAGTCTGTTCCCATCCAATGACTGGGCAGTGGGATGAAAAAAAGATTGTTTCTTCTAATAGGACAGTAATTTTTAAACTATACAAACAGATTATGGTATAGCCCATTTTGTGCAGAAATCTGGTTATCAAAGAACAGTTTATAGCATGCTGGTCCTTCCAGAGGCTTCATGAACCATCATGAAGCCTGCCTGGAGAGGTGGGACAAGTGTGAAGTTACCCAGTTATGATTGGGTAATCGACATTTTCAGTCTTTCAGAAATCAGATGTAATTTGATCTAGTTTTTATAAAAGAAGGGTAGGTCTCAGTGGTGAAATGCAAATATATAATTGGTGGCATATCAAATAATTGATGGTAGACTCTGTTGTACTTGTCCCAACTGTGGGAAAAGCATGTGGATGCAGCAGTCTTAAACCAGCATGTTGCAGAGACAAAGGGGAGCTAGACCCTAGAGGTGTGAGGAACCCCCAGTTTTCTTAGTTTGGGTTCAGCTACAAAGCAGTGGGAATCAATGATATAATACACATTTCTTCCTCATAATTCCTCCTTTCAGGCCTGTGTTGCATTAAGTGGTTTACAGGAAAAGACCATGAGGGTGAGTGAGCTGGATCAGTTTTCTAACTTTGTGGGTAGAGACGCAAGAGTATGAGAAGCTTTACCAGAGGCAATGGTGTAGCTGTCAATCCTGTGGATCTGCAGGTGCAGTGAAGACCCATGCCATTATACTTCAAGAAGTTACTCATTGTGAAACTGGACAAGAGACCCTGTTTCATTTCTTGCATGTGCAAAATACAGATAACATGGCCCAGGAAGCTTGATATTTTAAATTAAGAACTGATACTTTTATCTGCTTTCTGCAAATATCCGATCTCGTATTGCTTAAGAATACCAGTGATAAAGATACTAACAATTCTGCTTGCTGTAAACAAATTCAAGCTTTTATAATTGATTTAGTCACCTCTGCCTACTCTGAAGTCCACTGCAACTATTGACTGAAAAGTCAGGGAAATGCAGAAATATGCAGGAAAACTTGAAACTAGTCTTTCACTTTGGCAGCATCTGCTGTTAGACGTCAGCTGAACCAGGAAATCAATATAAGCATTTAAAATGCAAGTCTTCTTTAATAGGTAGAAATACTGTTTCTGCTAACACACGCATAACTCAATCTGTAACAGTAAAGAACTGTGGACATCTTAGAGCAGAATTAGCTCTAAAAGATTCCTTAAGTTCTGTTGGATGCTACTTTGTATTATTAATTGCTGATAATCTGTTCCCACCTTCTTTTATTAGGATGCAGTTCTTCCTTAGGTGGCTGTTCTATTGTAATTTTTTTCCTTGGAAGACTGTGAATCTTGTAGGGGTCTTCCAGGAGGGCTTATATCTTGGAACTAAAGCAGGATGCAACAAGAAAAACATCCTGAAACTTTAGTAGGGCATCAAAAAAGAAGCATCCTGTAACTGAGGAAGGAACTTTGTTGAAAACTTGCAAATACTCCCAACTGATGGTTAATGCTTCCAAAATGAGAGCCAAAAAAACCCCAACCTTGTGCTTGTTGTGCTATAGTTAGATATAAGCTGCGAACTCCCTTGGAACTCACTCGTAACATCAGTATTTTAACAATGTAAACTGCATTTCATTGGACTGTATTTTTAAATTGTTGAGATAAGAATGTTTTACAAGTAATTGTTGCTTATGATGAGATTTGGTAACTTGTGCAACATCTTTTAGCCATTTCCTCTAATAAGTGGGATGGTGTCAATGTAGAATTATAATATAACATCCTATGCATCAAAACGTCACTAGGTGTTAGACAGAGTATCATGGGACTGGTACAAGTTTATGAAGAATATCACTGTGACCCAAGAGAAAGTCGTTAGTGTGGAAAGATGAACTAGATAAAACCAGGCAACTAGATAGACTGTTGTGTGAAAATTTTTAACTTTCCTATTCTATAGAACAATGATAAATAAAAAGTTGTTTCTGTATTTTCATCATAGTATACCGACGCCTTTTACCTTTAGAGCACAAAACAAACCTTTTAAACTGCTGTTTTGCAAATGCAAAAATAATGTCTTAATTGGAATATTAAAGGAATTGCAGAAGCATTTCTATTTATGTTATTCCAGGGTCTTCACTCCATTCATGAGCAACAGCCTTCTGCATGCTCTTTTACTTGGATTTAAATTTTTGTTATTCTCCACAGGGCTCCAAAGTCTCAATCCTGAACACACATAGTTAACTAAAAATGCAGAAACAGTCCCATTTACTTCAATATAAAAAAAGAAAAAAAGATTTAAGTGTTTGTTGAAATATTGTAGGAATATTGACCATTACACAGGATATATCCAGACTGACCACAGTATTCTGGGCAATAGACAAAGCACTTGTGGAATATGAATAAATTAATAATTCAATTGATAATTGTTAGTGACTATTCAATAATTCAATACTCTAATTAAATAACTGTTCAGCATATCAACAGACCAGCATTTTATATCTAGGCCTTCTAGGCTGTACCTTCAGTTTGATACTGAAACTAATTTTTAATTAAATTGATATTAAAAAAATACTTTAGTGCATTATATGTGTTTGTGGTATTTAAGTATATTTGTAAGAAGCTTGGGAAGAAAGTGGCAAGATTCAGATGCTCTCTTCTACACTGGACATTACAAAGCAATTCAAACTGGAAAGAAATTATCTGTAACAGAAAGCAAGTACAGATTTCTTATATTACAAAATATTTTGGAAAGTGCAAATTAAGAAAATATTTATTTAGTGTTCTAGGGAAAAGGAGAAAAGAATGAGGCTCCAGATTTGCTAGTAGTTAACCCCATCAGAATCCAGACTCCTAACATGGGACATTGTCATCTTGTCCTAGAGGAAATGTTAGGTCTTTCTCTTTCTGGAGTGGAGTAAAGAGAAAGACATGAAAAGCAGATGTCATTGTATTGCTGGGAGCAAGAGGTGAGCAAGAAGTAATCATGATGATACATTTGAGGGTGAGGTTCTCTCTTTGTAGATTTCTCTACAACTCTTTCCAGTAGTATCTGAGAATCTGCAAGAAGTAAAAGATGGCAGTGATATCTCTTCTTTCCTTGCTGACAAGAGTTGTGGTAGGGGTGACATATGGTACATTAAGATGAAAACAGTGGCCAAGTTGCTTTCATTTTCAGTGTACTTGAGAAACCTTTTCAGCTTAAAAACATCACTGTGACAGGCTTATCTCAACATATATTAACTGCAGAACAGCTATTTTAACCTTTCAACACATCTCCTCTATAGCCATCCATTTTTACATGAATTCTGTATTTCCTCTAGTATGATGATAATGCAGGACTTGTGGGAACTTTTAATAAATATGTAGCAAAATAAGTGATAAGTCAATACAGACCTGATACGTATCTAGGTGTTACCAGCAGTTGAGAAATTTAGTTGTTGTTTTAGAAGCAGACCAGCAGATGGTGCTCAAAAATAACGGAGTTGTGATGATGCATTTTTAATTAATTTATTTTTCTTTTTTGTACTTTATAGAATGGTTATTACACACATTTATTAATTAAATGGAAATGTGAGTAAGGATGGAAGAACAGAATACCCAACACTCCTTGGAAATCAATTTCTGAATCCGTACTAGTTTTCTTCTAGCAATAATTGTTGGTTTTAATTTCATTATTTATCTTATTATATTACTTAATTTCACTTCAAATGTTAACAGTTTTGTCTTAAAAGTCTAGCTTTCCTTCTAGTCAGACTGAGATGGTTTGCCTTGTAGATTTAAGAATAATGGTGATGATATTTGGAGGGGTGATGGAAACTGCAGATGATAGTTATTAAATTAAAAAAAAAAAAATAGAAAAAGTCCCTACTTGAACTAAAGTTAAGCTGCAAAGATACACCAGTAAACTTAAGAGCCTTGGGAATTTTATACACAATATATTAACCATAAAACCTCCTCCAAATTATAAAATTCAATGTTAATTTCATATTCACGAAGCGAGCGCTGGCCTGTGTTAAAATGCGGTAAAGTTAACATTCTCTGCCATCCTGTTAAGTCTCAGTCTGTGGCAGTGACAACCTGTTGACATGCTATATTCTAGATGCTGCAAATGATATGCCCAGGTACTTTGAAACCTGTCAGCTTTACAGTCCCTGCTTTCTTGGATATTTCACTTGCAGACACCTTGATAAATACCCACTTCACTTCATGCAACAGAGTGTGAAAAGGAACCTAGCTTGGGAGCTTTGGCAAACCCCACCTAAGGTGTGTAGTCTGTTTTTAATTAAATGTATTGGCAAGTTAATGAAGCTGGTTTGTTTGAATAGTAAAAGCTTAACGTTGGCAGTAACTGCCTTGAGGTAGCTGTACTGGAAGGAAAAGAGAGATTTGACAAAGAATCAAAAATGTGATAAATGGTATACTGGTGGTGGCATTTTGAGAAGGAAGGATGAATTAGACCGGTCTTTGGCAGGGCAGGGTTACAGTGCTAGCTTGCACATCAGTGGAGACAGCTACAGAGCTCACAATTAACGTAAGAAGCCTATGGCAAGTAACAAATTTTGGGTTACGTAAATTCCAGGAAAATGCAGGTAAAAGTATGTACTAAGTGGAGTTTAGTAAGTAGAAATTATATGTGTGCATGTGCACACAGACACACACAAAACAATCAAAACAACCGATGCATTCTTTGGAAAGGGTAAAATGCAATTTAGCAGGAAAAACTTGGAAAACAGATAATTTACTCAGCATGCAAATAAAACAAGGTACCAGCCTTTGTCTCTTGCTGCTAAACCCAGTTTTATAGACTTATGCTTAAAGATAGACTTTCTATTAGTGTTTCAACAGATGCATCAGGGGAAAAAAAGTAAAGATTTATCTGCTTTCTGTTAGGTTGCACATAAAAGGTGGGGCATTAGTACAGGACCTTCAAAAAAGCATTTTCAAATAATCCCAGCTCTTAAATTGCTTTGTATACTCCTCAGTGCTTGGCACACCTTCAGCATCCATAAGAAGCATGTGTCTCAGGTTTTCTGCTGTGAGCTACTGAGATTGCTGCATTTCCAGCAGGAAAAAAAAAAAATTACTAAAATGTAAATTAGGATTCAATTCAAAACTGTGTGATCATACATACAATTTGATTTTTGTGAACTTTAAATATGACTTAAGATCTTTGATAGACTGAGAATGAATCAGATTACCCAGCAAGTCCAAAGCCATATATATGGAGACTGTCTGACTTTCAAGTATGCTGAAGGCATGAACAGGAAAAGAACGGTATTTTTGTAACTGCCAGTGTCACAATAATCCAGTTTGGAAGTTACGTATGCTGTGACATGTCTTTGAACTCAAAGCTGATCAAACAGTTTTCTGCTTCTCGGTTCTTATTCTGCCGGCGTCTTAGGCTCCTGTATGTAGAACACCTCTCTTTGCTTTCTCAAATATAGGAATGAAGTAGTTTGTTCATGATGTTAGTGAACAGAGAAGCATTGTAATGGTTTATATTGATTTTGTGGACTGTATCATTACCTGAACTTCCACAGCAGTTAGGGACAGACACAAGCAAGTCATTTATCTATACAGCTAGGGTCTCTGAATGCAGGTATTACTCTGTAACGCATATGAAGTTAGAACTGCAGCTCATATGCAGCTTGAAATCAAGGCCATTCGTTAGACTGAATCTACCCCAAGGCAAGAAGTTTTGGGCGTGTTCTCATGGAAGTGGTCAGGAGCTCCTTTGGAAATAACAAGGATAATGGTGACTATTAAAATTAAACATGGCCATAGATTTTTGTTTTGTCACACTGCCATCCTTTCTTGGTTTTGATTTTTAGTACTTTTGTTGCTTTATTACTCTTGTTGCATATGACATTTACTGCGTTCCACAGGGTGTCCACCAGCCCTCTTATTCTTGTGTTTAAAAGCCTTATTTCCTGCTCTGATTTCATAATAGTGTTCAAACAGTTTTATTCACGTTCATCTTTGACAAGGGGATGAGATCATTCTTCTCTTAAACTGAGTGCATATATTTATATTTTTGTTGATCTTATCCACAGTAGACTTGGCCAATCAGAAAACCAGCACAGATATGCTGAGATGGAGGTCATGGGGCTGAATGTCACAGAGTTCAGGCATGCAATAGTTGCTGACTGCTGTTTTTCTGTGGAGAATAGGAGATTGCTGTGACAGAGGCTCTGAAACCTCTGGCAACATGTAGTGGACAGAGACAGCAGTAGGCTCAGAGCAGACCTATATAAGCCTGATGGTTTAACATCTGGCTTGATAATCTCTTCAGCAGGAAGCTATTTTCACCTGATGCTTGTGGGCTACCTAACATATGGTGTCCCCCACACTAAACTGACCCTTCAGGAAAATGCAGTATTGATTACCTCAAAACCTGGCTCTTGCAGTAGGTGACTGAGGTTTTCGAGAGGAGACTAGTCTCTAGATCAGAGGCCAAATGGCACAGAACTGGTTATATCCACAGTACATATCAGTTGGCCCTTGGTGTCCCCTGGACAAAATAGATACTGCTCTGGCTCTAGGCATAATTTGTGTGTGCATGCACGTGTGTGTCTGTGAGAGATTTTTTTTTTTCAGCTCAAAATATTTGGAATGATGTGAAGGATGTGCAGCAGCTCATGGGACTGGTAAAACACTCATAGATAACATTATATGGAGGGTATGGGAAAGAGTACTAGCTGGGACAGTCAAACCACGCCAGGAGTGTTGTAACAGTTAAGCAGCACTGATGAACAAGGGTGCAGGGTTCAATCTCGTTCCTATATAATTCAGCAGTATAGACACAGTCTGCCTTTACGACTGGTGAAAATCTGTGATAGATTATCCACTATCAATGATATCAGGAGATACCACTGTATCATTTACAATATTCAGACAATGTCAAAACAGGCTAATAAGTACTAATATAGTCTTGTTTATTTAGTACCTACTTGCGCCAAGGAAGGTTTAGACTGGATATTAGGAAGCATTTCTTTACAGAACGGGTTGTTAGGCTTTGGAATGGGCTGCCCAGGGAGGTGGTGGAGTCCCCATCCCTAGAGGTGTTTTAGAGTAGGGTCAACATAGCACTTAGGGATATGGTGGAGTTGGGAACTGTCAGTGTTAGGTTAACGGTTGGACTAGATGATCTTCAAGGTCCTTTCCAACCTAGATGATTCTGTGATTCTGTAATAAATAGACAAACTGAAATCAATCGCAGAATTATAGCGGTTTCTTGTTCTACCTGCAGAGGGCATTCGTACTATTCAGTATGTCATTTCTCTCCAGTTGACAGTGAATTCAAGGGATTATTTGTGGTTATCTCAGCTAAGGGTGCATAAATCAGGAGCTTTGTGATACTTGATTTACTGAGCATACCTGCTTTCTCTAAAGACTCTGAGAACCTATAGCTGGGTATATATGAAACAGCTGAAAAATGTGATTGTGAGAAGAGTTGTAAGAGATGATCAGGTATTTTCCTAAGCAAAAATACCATTTTGCTTGCCAAAATGCTTTTTCATTTTAGTTACACAGTTTTTAAAATTATTTTTATTACTAATTTCTAACCCTTTGCATTTTAATAAATTTTTACACTTAGTTTGTGCACAGTGCTAAACTCTTAAACTCCTTTTCAATAAAGTTACTCCACAGCTTGCACTGAACTTGCAGAAAGCAGCAAAAGTTGCAAACGTGAAAAATTTGAAAAAGACATAGTGAAATCAAGCTAAAGTGTAGAAAGATGGTATTTTATTTTCTTGGAACCAAGAAGCACAAGAGGGAAAAGACCATGATATCGGGACTATTAATCAAAATATTTTTCAAAGCATTTGTTTCAGTTTTAAATTTATTGTGAAAGTGATTATTGTTGTTTTCTTGAAGAGGGAGCATGCCCCTTTGGGAGGCTCAGGAAGTATCTTCATAAACCATCTCCCTATCCTGGAAGTGGCAAGGGCAAGGAATGTAGACTAGCTGGAAGAACAGGTCTGATAAATGGTAACCCAGGCCCATTGTATCAGACAATGGCAACTGCTGAACAAACACTGGCAGGGCAGTATTAGTCTGCACAAGAGACAAGCTGAAGCACAGAACACTTGAGATCCTATTCATGAGATAGTTGTTGATCCTTAGATGCCTCTGGAAGAGAAGATGACTGTCAGAAAGTTGGCAGTCTATAACAGTTGAGAATAGAGCTTTAAGAAACAGAGAAAGAGAGGAACAAGAGGAGTTTCCATCTCTTTTTGAGACTAGTCATTCTACTTTTGGGCATTCATTCTTATCACAAGCCATAAGACAATATTCTGAGAAAGTCTGTATTCATTATGTCAAAGTGACTGTGAAGTATATCACTGAGAATCCAGGGCACTGAAATGAGGATAAGGTGCTTGTCAGGAAGGTCATCCCTGGCAGCAGACGCACCTGTATTGCAGAACACAGTATCGCTAGAACTGCAGTTTCCTTTCATGTAATAATCCAGCGCGTATTCATGAAACTGAGAGTGACTGAATGCTATATTCCAACTTCTAAGTGCCTGACAGCTCTCCCCTTGGATGCATATATTTCTGTAGTCTCTTTATACTGTCACAAGCTGCTTGACACACAGCTTTCTCCTCTGAACTCTCATCAGCTCTCTGACAAAGCTTATTGACTATTCCATAGTGGAACTTACATAAATATTTGAGTGCAATCGCTGCAGATGGTGTGCTAAGACTTGCTGCTCTCAATCATATTTTTAATACAGAGGCCTTTCTGCTTATTCACACTTCCAGTAAAATAGTTTATGAGCCTTAACAATTTAAAAAGTGACTAGAGTTACAGTGATTGCCAGGTAGAAGAAACTGAGGAAGGCTTTTCTTGCTGGCTAACACAGAGATGTATTTCTGTAGAATCCCCCATGCTTACAATGGGTTCTATAATATTCTAGTAAATTAAATTTATGATGCCTACTGCATGTACCTAGGTATGGGAATACAAAAAGTACTCTTAGGTCTGCTGGGTCAGATGTTGCTAAAGAGATTAAATTGCAACAGTTACCTGACTTTTGTATGCCTCTGGGTAGTGAAAGGGAGGATGGGAGGAGTTGTTGGAACTTGCTGTTTGTTGCAAGTTTGGCAGGGGATTCTACCCATTCTATTATTCCTCCTCTCTGTTTCATGTACTGCAGATTAAACACGAGTACTATTCAAGCAGGATCTGCTGGTGAAGTAGATCCTGAAGCAGATAAGGAGTGAGATTTCTATCAGAAGTGGGAAAAGGCATTAATACCCCATTCCTTTACCACCAGTTCCATGGTGGCAATCATAAAAAATTTAACAGATTAGATTATAACTCCACTATTCCCAATGTTTTCACATGCCTACCAAGTAAAGCTGAGGCCTGACTTCAGAGATGTTGGGTTGACTTTTACAATTCAGTAAAATTGCTGTGTTTTTTCATTGCACAAGGTGAAACCATTAATAATCTCTGGAAAGTATGTTTGGTCTTGATGAGACTTCTCACATAAAAATGATAAACTATATGCAAAAGCTAAAACATATACTACAATCAGATCCTGAGGTTTTCCTGTCATTTTCGGCATGCTTTTTTTCATACCTTGCTTTTACCATCTACTAATTTTCTCCTTCAATAAATTAAATCCTTTCTGTTAATCTGTAACTGAAGTAGACTGTTTGCAAACGAAATGCTACAGCTCTAATCAGATTGCTCTCTACTATGGCATTTTGCAATGTGTGATACTCACTGGTATCTGGTGCAACCAGGAGAGATCTCTGGAAAGGCAGCTTTGCTGGATAAACACAAGGAGTAAACTGTGTTGCATGGAAGGATTTAAGAAATGGTATTTCACTTTCTTCTTCACAGCATCAGGTTAAAGTTGTCAAGGCTTAAGCACATTACAGATTCCTGGTGTTCTCTGTCATATCATACTGAACTTGGATACCTTTTCTGTGCTGTACTCTTGTTTTTTACCTGGATGATATTTGACTGGCACAGTCATCAGAGAAAGCTTCCAGATTTTAGTCTTTTCTTAAGGAACTGTATACAGCTTAGATTCCTGTTTGTAAGAGTTAGCTGCACATAATTGCTGCAGCTCTTAAGAGAAGATTCTCTTCACAGTGACTGCGATAATGAATTCTGAACACTGCCCTCACTATCTCCCCAATGTTCAATTTTGCTGAAGATTGCGAAGTGTTTCTTTTCTTATCATAGGCCCCAGACGTCTAGGATTCTTTCACAGAAGTAACTTTCAGAATATATCTCATGATTTATTTTGGAGTTAAGAGAGAAACTCAGTTAAAACTAGAAAAATGGACATCTGTAAGGATAGAACTTCAATATATTACAAAAATGTTGCTTGGAAATCTGCCTCCTAGCTTTTTTTCTCCTTCAGCACTGTGGTTCAAATCTTTCTCTGAACTTAGAGAAAACTGTGTAATGTGTTCAAATATTACATTGAAAGAGCCGTCAGTTAAGGATGATCTTTGCAATGATCAGTAATTGTTATTGGTACCTAGTAAACTAGAGTTTACTTTTTGTCAGCTACACATTTATTCTGTAATTGATAATTTTTATCATAAGAAGGATTAAAAATCTGTTATTTTATTGAAAAACATGGGTGAAAGTAATTTCATTTTATATTCAGTAATTCTAACCAAAGATTGCAGTAGTCTAGATAATTAGAAATTTAGTTGTCCCTGCCATTTCAGTTTGAAAGTCCTAAATTCAGATTGATTCACATTCACTACCTTTCAGGTTTACGTAGGAATGATAGCTGCCTGATGAAGCTGCATCACTTTGCTTCTGTTCTTTTCATACATTAAGACAGTAACAAATCTGATTTCCTGACTCAGGCTTAGGCAGTTGATCATAGTCATCGGAGCGCAGACCTTGAAGAGTACTGGCATTAAAGTCTCTTACTCTTGACTAAGGATGAAATCGTGAGAAAATTCTTACTGCACTTTTCTTTATGCACTCTGAATTTTTGTTCCTCAATGGCATGTGAAGTGGAAAAAAGGTGGTTTGAAAAAGTAAAAAAAACCAAAAAAAGGAATTGTTTATTTGCTAGAAATGATGACAAATAGTTATACAGTCTAGCCTAATAGTCACTCTGATCTAGAGAGGACAGAGTGAGTTGGGGATTAAAGCCTCAGTATGCAAAGTTAACCATCTGTCCAGCACAAGATCATTGTTTTTACTTGTGCCATGAATCTGTTCCTGTACCTTCATGTTCCTTAACCGTGTAGTCTGGCCTTGCCATTTTTACCTCTTAGTTGTCTTCCTCTCCTCTCAGTTTTCTTATTTTATGCTGCAAAATGTCATGTTTCTTTTTAACATTAATAATCACTGTCTATGTTTTAAAACAATTTCCTTCTGCCCTCACAGGAATCTTATCTCCTGAGCCATTGCGCAGATTTACGTCCCTGTTCTTTTTCATTCACTTTAAATGTTTCAAAAATTTTCTGCCCTTGGGCCAAGGATTTTCTAAGGTGCATCTTGAATTACTTAAAACAGGTTATGCAGCAGGGTTCTGTCTGTAAAATCGAAACAAGAGTTAGTTCACTTGAAAAACGGTTGTGTGACTCAACCCAAATTGATATCATGTTGACCAGAGTCTACAGCTGCTTATTTCTCAAATGCAGTTTCATAAGTAGTAAAATAAAAAAGAACACAAACCATTTAGGGTGACTCTTTGTTTCGCCTTATTTTCTCCTCCTTCTGCATCTGGGCAGCTCAACCCTCTTTCAATCTTTTCTCTGTAACAGTTTGGCCTAAATAGACTCTGATGCATTTAATTAGCATATACATGTTTATCTTTGTGAATCTTAGCCTGGAATGAAGCCCAAGAACTTGTATTTGACTATAATGGGCTGACTTTTAAGGTTCAGCCAGGTCAATAAGCATTTCATACACTGCTAGGGAGAGATAAAACATCTCCTTGTCCCAGTGCTGTCACTTTCACACACACTGGCCTCAGAGCTGTTAATAAGGCCATTCAGCATCACCACTTTACATAGAGCCTCTAAAGTCAATACCCAAGAAAGCCATTCAGCAGAGCTGTAATTTACCTTCTAACACCACCAAACTGCCTTTACCAGCTCTTTGAATGCCTAATGATTGAAAGGTGTGGTGCATTACAATGTAAAAAATAAGACTGAAGGCAAAATCCTGAAATAATTACAGTAGGTTCAAAGAAACCACAGACATCTATAGCACTCCTTTAACTTTATTAAAAAATGAGGCCTTTCTCTTTTAAAGTTAGACTTCCAAATATATCTAAAGAACGTCAGAACATGAGAATGGCCTCTATGTCAGACCGAATGTCTTATCTAGCCTGGTATCCTGTCTCAGACAATGTCCAAAAATGAATGTTGAGGGAACACTATAAATGAAGGGAAAGCATATATACTTCCACAAATATTCCTATCGTCAGGCAGTCTGTGGTTCAGGAACTTCCTGAGCCATAGATGGTTCTTTGTATTTAATAACTCTTGATGGATTTCTTTCCCACTGACTTGCCCAGTCTTCTCCAGGAAGAGATAGGGGAGATAAAACTGATGCTCTTTTAATTTTCTAACCTTTATTTCTGGGAAAAACATTGGCCCCATTCCACAAAGTCAGAAATAGCTGCATTGCTGTTATAGCAGCTGAGTGGCCTATGGCTCCAGTATAGAATGATGATGGCAATTTCACATCTTCTGGCATAAAGTGTGACACTGGAGCTAGACATTGGTCATGGAGTGGGACTGACTGATGCATTCAAAATCTTTTTGCTGTATTTAGACGGTTTTTTCTCTTCAAAGGAAAAGGTTAAAAATACCTTTAATGAGCTACTTAAAAGTTGAATCTTCAGATCTTTTAATCATGCAGTTGTATTGCTATGCATAAAACATTGCACAGTCTTCTAAATCTGGCCTAATGCCCAAGTCAAATTGGTTGAGCTAGGGGCATTTCTGTTGCTGGTTCCATATGGAGCATTTAAAGCTCTAGCCTACCTAGCTTGTTTGTTGTTTTTCTTTTAACTTTATTTTAAATGAAAATATCTTCACAATTTCATGCAACATTAGTCTCCGATTAGTACACAGTACTTAACTAGAGTGAATTAATAGACGTTAACGTACAGTAAAAAGCAACGTAAACTGCTGCATGTATACATAGTAATTAGCATGTGAGAATTCTAAGCATCACTATATTTGGTTTTATGCCATAGTAAACAGAACAAAACCAAACTAGGTTGTTAAGCCTTTTTTTCCCTCCTGACTGTATAAGATGCAAATGAAACTTTCCAAACCGTGCCATACTCAGTGGATACTAAGCAGTGACTTCAGCAGTTTGGAGGGAAGGAAGAATGAAATAACAGCAGCTCTGATGCCAGGAAGAGTGCTTTCCCTGGTGTATAGACACAATCCCTCCATTAAAAAATTGGGAAAACTAGTGATAGAAAATGCTCCATACATTTCTTAAATAAAATTAAACTTAGCTAAAATTTAACTGCTTAAATTAGAAGCATTTCAAAATGCTGAATATATACACTGTAGCTTAGTAAATCAATAGCAAATAGGTATGCATACAAGTCATATTTTTATACAACACACTCAGACAGCTTTCTCAGTCTGTTGCCATGGGCTTATTGTTATGTGTGAGACTGCTGCTTAATTACCATTTTTTGTTTACAGGGCAGATACAGTGATATCTATACTGGTGCATACTTACCAGAGAATATACTTGTACTACCCTTGAGCTATCCTGTCCTGTGTACTGCTGCTAAACATAGCCACAGAGATAAAGAATTTTGCTTCTACATTCTCCAGGAAACCTGGCTCTGAAAATTAGTTGTTAGCCCATGCTGAGCTTCATGCAGCTGCTAGTTTCAAACTGTCTTTGACACGTCTGCACAAGTTGTGTTGACTCTACATAGATGCTTACTAATGAGGTAATTCTGTAAGGAGACACTGGCAATCTGCAGAAAAGAAACAGTCAAAGCTGGGCTTTGAAATTACTTTAAATTATTTATGAAAACTCTTAAACTGAGATCAGTAATAATTTTCAGCTGAAGACCTCAAAGAATTTCTGCAGCTGATGTTTCATCTCCCCCTGATGAGGCAAATACTAGACATAAAGCCACATTCAGCTGTAATACACAGCCTTGAGCTCCCATTTGTGTTCATTCTTGCTTCTTAGAATCATAGCGATAAGTGATATACTTGGAAAATGTGTTTGAAAAGGTTGTGGGAATTATCACAGTTGGTAAACTCTGCCAGGTACTCCGACTGAAACCTTTTTGTAAGTACCTGTTCATTACTTTTATTCAAATGTTTATTGGAAAAAAAGTCCGGCTTTCTAAAAGTTTAGAGCACTAATAATTTCTGGATCTATGAAGCAGCATATGTACCTACAGTGTGGCTTAAATAGAACTTGGTGCATTGTTGTATTCTTGAAACTGCCACCATTCGAAGGTGGGATGAACCTCTTTTGACAAATAGACAATAGACTTCTCCAGGTCCCTAGAATTTACCATATGCAGATGTGACTGGAATTATCTTGGATCTGTCTGTGCTGAACATCTCAGTGCTATCTTGTGTTTAAAATAGACATGATAAATACTCCCCTTTGGAGCTCTGTTGTGGGGTCCATTCCAGCAGTAGGTCCCTAAAGCATACCTGGATAAGTGTGCTGCACACAGAACAGCGTCTATTTCTTGTTAGCATTCCAGAGGAAGAGTGCCTCTTCCCTGTCTCCCCATTTGTTCAGTTATCTAATCAGAGCATGCAGTTCATAACATCCAACTTAAGTATTTAACTCCCTCTCCATGCTTCAAACGTATCTTAAACATATGGCACTAGATTCCACCTAAATGTATGTAGTGCCTCAGAGGATGTACTGAAAGCGTGAGCCCTGTAAAGTTACCCTGGCTAGTTCTGAGTGAGCTAGCTGAAGTATCAAGAGATACAAATTTGTGCAGCATAAAGCTTCTCCTGGGCTTACATGTATTGCTTTCACAACGCAGTACAACCATAGCAATATAGCTTTCAGGACCTAAGAGAACTACTCTACCAATAGCTTAGCTATTGCTACATTTTCTGCATCTCCATTGAAGAAATTCCCAAATCTCTTTTGGATCTAAGTGTTATTTTTCTAATAGAAAAAGGATATGTTTCTTGTAGTGTTATTGTATGATACAGCAAGACATAAGCTAATGCATTACTGATCACTTGAACAAATATTATGAATGTATTTTTTTTCAAAGGTGTTTTTCTTCATAAATATTTTTTACTGTTTAGACTTTACAGACTTCAGTGTTGAGGATGTTTTCAGGGCATATTTTCCTAGTTATGTATGAACTATATGAATTTGTAAATTTAGTGCATGATAGCAATTCAGTGAACTTGCAGTTTCTTCTAAATCCTAGGTAAGCTTAACATTTAAATTCATTCTCATCTATCCTTCATTGCAACTACTGTGGTTAACATGATTTGAAAGCATTATACAAAGCTGTTTTAAAAAATAATTAACATTGCAACAGGATACTTCAGGGCATATGTGATTCTATATCTTAAATCACTCACTACTCCGCATCATCTGAGGCTTTCTAATATTACTGAAGTGCAAAGTTATTCCACATGAGAACCTCACTAATTGTTATTTAATGCATTCCCAAAAATACTGTTCAACAAACAAAATAACTTACAAATCATGACATGTAATGTGGTAAAACATTCACCTTGATGATCCAAAGGCAAAAATAAAACACTAGCAGAGTAAAAACATCACGTAGCAATGGGAATGCATCACAGTATCATGGTAATCTTAAATATGACGCAAAAAAGACAATGTATCTCTAAGAAAGTAAATGCCTGCAATGTACACATGAGGAGCAAAATATAGTTGGGACAGTATTAAAGAAAGAAATTATTTTTTGATCTAATCCTGCATTTACTATTATATGTGGTAGCAACTATTGGGAAAACCCTCATAAAAGGCAAAAATTACTTAGTTCTATACCTGACAGTGTTTAGGGTACCTTTTTGTAGTCTTTGTAGTTCATTTATCAGGCCAAAGCATTAAAGAGACAACTGCATTGCATACAACTTAGAATAACGTGATCCGTCTCCTTCCCAGGGTGAAACCTGTCTTTGTGTAGATGGCCAGCATAGATATGACTTACATATAAATTATTAACATATAGCATTAAACACAAAGACTAAACGGTACTATCTGTGTAACCCTGTTTAGGTTAGCAGTGTCTGTGATGCTTTAGTTACTGTAATAGACTCCATTGCAAAGCAGTACACCAGTACAAACTCACCTGTAGGGTAATTTTAATATTACTTTGGATCACATAGATAGCACAGTTCTAACTTGAACTATTTTCTACTTTTTCCTTGTGTAAGAGGAGAGAAATCATTGTTTTATATATTCCATTGCACTTCAACAATCAACTGGTCCAAGTGGTCAGGCAGTTGGACTAGGTGATCATCATAGGTCCCTCCCAACTGAACTACTCTATTCTAATTAGAAAAAATCAGGAGCCCTACTATACACTGAATATAAATCCATCAACATATTGCATAGGATGTCTTTATGCTCAGATGTTTATCAAATCCATGTATCAGTGCCCTACTTGGTAAATCTCAGATGCAGATTTTGAGCCTACTCATGTTAAAACCGATTTTATAATTTTCTGTGTACTTAAAAATATAGCATCCACCCAGGCAGATGCCTTTTATTATTGTCATCCAATTTGCTTTAAGATCATCTGCTGATGAGAGTAGAGAATGCAACTAGTTGTGATATAAAGTAGTGCTCTCCCAGTTGTGCTGTTAACTAGCTGTGATTTTAGCAAATTGCATAATCTCCGGGCAGCGAGGTTATTTAACGTGAGAAATAGAAATAATAATTTTAATTTCTTTATGGTGGTAACATTTTACTATTTAGAAATGCTCCCTGAGCTCCTTAGAGAAAAGGTGTTAACAAAATGCTTACTGTTCCTCTTGTGTATTTATAGATGAGGTGTGTATAGTGTTTTTCAATTAAATGCGCAGTTTAGATGGGCACAAAAACCTGTCCCTGTGCCTACAGCAATACTTTCAGTGGCTATATGCATGTGTGTGCATGCTTCCCAAAACCTCACCCACATGCTGGAATGCAAACACAGAAAAGGCAACTGTTCAACAGGATGCGATGTAAACTGATTGCCTGCTCTGAAGAAAAAAATTACATACAGATTTAGTTTTCATTTAAACAAAATTTAGAGTCATATAATAATTCCTTGTTTTATCCTATACTACAAGGGTAAAAACCTGATTTTTATCATGTCTGCTCTACTGGCAGAATAGAACAGCTCAGCTTTCTAATATATTTTAATGATGCATCATAAAATTAATTTAACAAGGAAAACACCCTTCAATTCCATATTCTATTTCACACCTACTTTGCACAATATTATTCAAAACAACTACTGTGTGATACAGTATGATTTTCTATGTACAGAACTACATTAAGAGAGCATTCAGGTTACATCCTTAAATCACGAAATGCCACTAATATGCTGTTATATATGAATAAATTTAAAAAGAAAGACTTTGTAAACAGGCAACAGTGAAAAATATCGTAAGACTCCTGTGGTTTGTTTAACACTTCTAATAGCTTTCACCACAGGCAATAATGGGCATACCTGTTTGAAAATCATACGGTCTATTAGGTTTCTACAGCATCTTTCATCCCAAAATATTTGTATTCCACATTTCTGGCAACCTCTTGAACAGAGGAGAGCAACCACCAGCACTATCCTACTGTGTGGGTAGAGGCATGGAGATTTTTCCAAAGCCATCTAGGACAACTCCTGACTGTTATGAAAAATGCCATGGGATGTTACTGCTTTTTCAGAACAGGCAGGATTTTGTTTTTAGTAATTTAACTTGTATGAAAAACCCATGCTTAGTAAGGTGGCTGGCACTTCATGTCTCCACCTAAGGTAGAGGTTCTCCTTCAAATAGCAGTTGGAATTAACAGTTCTCACAACAAGCATAACTTGAAGGTTATGCTAACTGTAAGCAGAACGGGGTATTAATCTGCAAACATTTGTACTGAATATACAATGGTACCAAGTACATTCACTGAGTGCAGCGGGTGGCGGGTTGTCACGTGGATTAATGCCTCCAGCTAATGATTGTTTTACCTCAAACCATAGACAAAGGATGACATTATTGCAACTGTGCAATTAATAACCTGCCACTTTGTTAACTGCTACAATGATATCTTCACAGATAAGCTTGAAGAAACTAGGGAACTTTTCTTTAAATGTTCTTTCTTTGCACTATTCAATAGGAGAGACATCAATAGTGTATTAATACCCCATTTACTCGATATTCCCTCTTGCAGCCTTCTGTTTATTGTGTATGAGAGTTACATTTGCTTTATATGAGCAACATTTTGAGTTCAGGACAAAGATGTGAACTTTTTAAAAATAAAAGCGTAAGAAAAGAGAGTTTGACTCTGTCATCATCTTACGAAACTTGAACACAGAACTGATTTTCTATTTTTAAAAACCAAAGTGCCATAGGAGTCTAGAATTTGTTTTTAAAATCTGAGATCCCTATGACAAATGGTATTTCATAAACCCCACTATTTTAAGTGTAGTCATCATAAAACTCACTGCAGAACATGGCCTGCAGGCACTCAAGTTTAGAGCCTACAGTGTTTCTAGGGATCAGCATTTCAGACATGTTTAGTTAACAACCGAGATTTGAATAAGACTAGAGGAAGTGTAAGAAGATAAGCATAACCTCTCTCCTCTTAAGTGTGATTGGCATTATTCGGTTAACTGCTTTTTTAGATAATTCCCCAATCTCTATTGGAAATTGCCACCAATAACTTTTTTTAGGTCATTTCCCTGATGTCACTTTTCTCCCTGGCACTGCTGAGTTTCTGTGGTTACCCCATGTGAGCTATTCCATAGACTGCAATCTTCATGGCATTAGTACTTGCCAAAAGAATTAGACTATGGCATATAGTGATTTTCAAATGAGATTTTGAAGAGAATGGTACAACAGTACCTTGTCTGTTAGTGATCTAGCAAAGTTTATGAGAAGGGATGACAACATCACACCAAATTATGTAATTATTCTAACTAATATACAATCAACTACGATGGTCTTCAGTTCAGTTGGAACAGCACTGTAGTGTTGAATCATTCACACCTTGGGAGTTTCATTACCATTTAGAAGATGCAGTCACTTCATAGTTTTGACCAAGAAGTACCGGGTTGGAAACATGAAGTTCTTTAGTACTTAAACTGAGGCTGCAGTCTGAATGCAGAAAGTTACCCTGCCCTTACTGTAGGAACAGTCAACATACAAAGAAATTATTTGTCAACCTTCATCCTAACCTAGGAAGTGGCCAAACTGTTTGAGGAGCGTGAGAAAAGAAAGCGGACTGCCAAAAGAGAAAAAGGGTCAGAGACTTACAGAAGGTCTTTAGTGGGGTTGTTCTTGAGATTCTTCTTACTGATCAATTTGTTGAACACCGTCTCTTTGAAAACTGAACCATGGAAAATCCATCTGACTCATCAGTGATTAATTTTTTGGTTTAAGAAATGTACACTGATTAACGGGGCGTGCCTGATAATGGCATGTGGTTATTCAGGGTGTGAACAACCTCTAGGGTCTGACAAAACAGGCAGCTTCAGGGTTATTTAATCTATTGAGGAAGGAGAAAATGAAAGCAGAAAATGTTTATTGAAGAAGCACAGTACAAATGAGAAGGGCATACAGGGAGAAGCAAAATGTTGTTATAGGATCTGTATTATACTATATACAGTATTATGCTAGACAATGTCCATATTAGGAATAATATTAAAATAGCATGGTCAATTATAACAATATCTGGGCAATTATTTTTGCCCAGATATGTAATCTCAGAACTAGTCAGAAAAAGGGCATTTATGCTAGAATGCAGTGTTCTACTTTTTCCGTGTGGGGAAAAAAAAAAAAAAGGTGTAAACGCTTTGTCCGTTGGCTGTTTTCCAACTTCTGTTAAGCACTGGCCAAAATATTACCTGCATAAAGGGTTGGATGTTACTGTGCAGCATCATGTCCCGACCCCCCGGCGCGGCTGGGGAGGTGCTCCGTGCTGACACGGGCGAGTAGCGCGGTCCTGCCAGGTCTGCTCACCGGGTACTGGCCAGGGAGCAGCCGGTCACACAGAAAAGGCTCCAGTGCCGTCATGCTCAAAGCGCAAAGCGAAGACCGTGCCCGAAACCGCTCCTAACACCGGCACTCAGGTACCGGCGGCACGGGTGGGTCCCGCTGCAGCCGGCGCGGGGCCGCGGGGGGCAGCGGCGCGGAACCTGCCCCGCACACGCCCGGCCCTGGGCGGCGGGCGCAGGGCGAGCGGCCTCCGGGCCCCGGGCAGGGCGCTGGGCCGGGGGGCGCTGGGTTCCCACCGCGGGGCCTGGCCGCCGCCCTCGCCCCGGGCGCCCCGCCCGGCTCTCCCCACCTGCGGGGGCTTCGCCCCGCGCCCTGGTGGCTGGAATGGGGAAGGGCTGAGCCCGAGGCGGCCGCCGGGACACTTTGCTCGGGGAGAGGAAAATTCCAGCCGAGAGGAGCGGAGCGGCCCTGCCCTGCCCCCGCTGGCCGCTGACAGCCCGCGGCCGGGGCCGGGGCCGGGGCCGAGCGGAGTCCCCGCAGCGGCCGGGCTGCCACTGGAGGGGGAGACGGGTGCGTGGGGGCGGCCGGCAGCGAGAGGGAGGGAGGGAGGGAGGGAGGAGCTGGGACGGGAACAGGGAGTCTCTGTTTCTCCGCGGGTGCCGGAGCGGGGAACACTCCGCGTTTCAAGTTTCTCGCCGCGAAGTGGGTTGTTTTGCTTTTGTGTTCTTTGGTTTGTTTGTTTTGTTTTGTTTTTTCCACCTCCGCGCAAGGTGTGGTCAGCGAGCGGCCGGCCCGGCGCAGGCAGCCCCGCGCAGCCCTGTCCGTGGCTGCCGCCGCCGCCCCGGGAAGACGCCCCATGGCCGCGCTGTAAACAGCGGGGAATGCCCGGGCTCGGGGGCTCGGCGGCGCCAGAGCGGGGCCATCTTCCTCCGCCTGTCCCGAGCAGGTGAGGTGGGAGCCGAGACGAGGCGAGGCGGGTCCCCGCGGCTGCGCCCGCCCTGCCACCGAGAGCCGCCCTCCGCTCCCTCAGCCGCCGGCATGGACGGCCGCGCTCAGCCGGCGGCCGCCGCACCGCCCTCGGGGTAAGCACTGCTCGCCCCGCCGGTGGGAGGCGCGGGCGCCCCCCGGAGTCCGCGGGGCAGCCGGCGGGGAGCCGCGGTCACGCCGGGCCGGGTGCGGGGCGGGGGAGGCTGGTGCTGTGCGCGCCCGGCTGTGAGGTGCAGCGTCTCGGGGGGAACCGGGGGCGAGAGGCGGCTCCCCAGCGTTGGGGGGCGGGTGCGTGCGCCCCGTCCCGCGGCGGCCGGGGCGAGGCGGAAGCTGCGGCGGCCGCGCCGAGCCGGGAGCGGGGAGGCGGAGGCAGCGGGAGCGGCGCGACCGTTAAACGGCTGCGGCGGGAGCGGGCGGGCCGAGCGCCGCCTCCCGCGCCCCGACGGCAGCGGGGCTGGCTGCCCTGGCTGGAAGCGGGCTCTGCGGCGGGACAAGCGCGCCGGGTCGGCGGTACCCGGCTGAGCAGCGGCGTGTCCCTGGGGGCTGCCGCACCAGCCCTCGCCCCTGCCCGGGGGCATTTCGGCGGGGACGGGCCGTGGGCTGCCGGCGTCGCCGCCGGGCGGCCAGGAGCCGCCTGTGCGGTACCCGTCGGGCTCGGCCCGTCGGGGAAATCGCCGTAACGCGGAGGGGACCGGCCCGCCCTCCCGTCAGGTGTGCGCGGGGCGGCGGGGGGGCCTCTGCCTGGGAGGGGGGGTGGCGGTGTGGGAGAGCTGGGCCCTTCCCGGGGCCTTGGAAACTGCCCGCCTTGGAAGAGGGAGAAAAAATAAACAAGCAGCGTCTGTTGGAAGAAGGGAAAGGGTGGGTGTGTTTGCTTTTACAGGTTAGGCTCCTCCGACAAATTGCTTATAGTCTGTCAGAAAGTGTAACTTTAAAGAATGTGTTTTTAAATTTAAGTAAAACTTCCCCACTTACAGCTCAGGAGCAGGAGGACTTCCCGTTGAGTTAAGCAGTCAGGTGTGTTTGAAGACAATTAATTCAGTCAGTAACTTCAGTAGGAACTTGAGGGTTTCAAAATACTGGCAAGACTGCTGGAGTTATCTGTAAATAGAAGGGACAAAACACATGGTGAGCGTATTTTTTTAACACCAAGACTTTCTTGAAGCTTCTGTATTATATGCAAAAATGGATTAATTGGATTTCTGACCAAGTGAATGCAGGATGAACAGCTGCAGCTGATGGTAACTTACTCTAGTATTTGCAGTAGCAATCAGATCAGTTTCAAGTCATGTCTGTAGTGAATATGGAAGACTCGTAGAGGAGGGGTATTTATTCACTTAGGGCCTTGTGGCAATTCCACGTTTACATATGGCGATTGAGAAATGAAGTTTGTGGTGTTAGTCAATGTAGAAGGTATAATTACAGTATAGATAATTATTGCATTTTTAAGACTTTGGGTGCGTAAGCACAGTTGAAAGGATTGAGCATAGGATAATAGAGCACGTAACCAGGTTAGGAAGTGACTAAAACAGTATGTCTTGAAGGGCCTCAGTTTTACTTGTGGGCAGGAACATGAAAACAAGCAAAAAGGCACAATTAAAATGTTGGTTATTCTGACAGTTTCTCTAGGCCTGTTGCCTGCCATAAAGCAGTTGGTTATACTGAATTTTGGCTGCTGCTTGTCTTATCTAAGTCAGGAAAAGTAGTCTGTTCCCTTAATGTGACTTCAAGCATCTGTCAGCATTCACATCTCAGTTTTGAAAAAGATGTAGCTAACAGCAGTGCTCATTTGCGTTAGCCCTGCGGATATATTTTCAGGCCTTTTATCAGCTGTTCCCATGTAATTTGGTACTTAGGAAATAAATTTACCATTCTTTTCTTGTTACAACAAGAGTTCTTTATTGGCAGTCTTAATTACTTCCTGAAGATGGTCTCATTTGCTCATTCAAACAGTGGATTTGAGGAAAAAAATCTGGATATACCAGCAAAAGTGGCAACTCCCAGTTTACTGAAAATGATCCACAGATACTGCTTACTATTCAAAAATGTACTGCAGTTCTCTCTCTGACACGATAGGAAAAATTGTGCAATCTGGGAAGAATTTCAGTTGAAATAGCAATTTTCTTTAAATGTATTACCAAATGATGTGATACTGCATTCTATCTCTTCTTAACTTGTCTAGCCAGGTGGAGAACATTGTTAATCTGCAGCTGAAAATTGTTTACCAGCAAATGGGTTCTTAAATCACTGTTTGAAGTTATGCAGTGTAATTACTGATAACTCTTCACAGCTTAGAAAGTCTATTTATACTAACTGCCAAGAAGGCTAGAGGCGTTAAAGGTGTTTTGTGAGTTTTCAAGCCTATTTAGCCTTGGAACTTCTCTATAATTTAATCATCAGTGACTCTTCAATATAGAATTTTGTTATCAGTTCTATGGGGATAAGCTTCAGGAAAGGATTCTGTAATTATATCCGGGAAGACATCTTTTTTGCATGCAGGGGTAGGCTTTTCTATTGAAGAATTGTTTATTAAAACCAGTTGTGGATAAAAATGTGTGCTTGAATTTGGGAAAAATAAGCCAATTTATTCTCGTTGTACAATCAAGTTAAATCAGTAAAGATTTTTAAAAAACAGCCTATGCTGGATTTTTTTTTTTTTTTTAATACTATGAATAGAAGGTGTGCCCAGTAACTGGCTGGAAATTTTTGGAATACAGTGAATAGAAGGTGTGCCCAGTAACTGGCTGGACATGACACATAGTTTCTTCTGGTAGCAGAAGAAACTTGGCTGGACCTACTTTTAAGGCATTTTATAGCTCATCTGTCTTGCCCTGAGTCTATCGTGCCTTGAGTCTGAGCAGTGTTCATGACAGGGTGTTCCTGCCAGGCCAGTTGACACAGTCTGCTCCTGTTTATCACAGAGCTGAATTGGTTTTATGTATTGGATGCATTACAGGATGGTAGGAAAATGTGTGTTTTAATACTTAAAAAAAAAAAAAAAAAGCGGCTGTGGTTGG
Source organism: Strix uralensis (assembly GCF_047716275.1). Taxonomy (NCBI): domain Eukaryota; kingdom Metazoa; phylum Chordata; class Aves; order Strigiformes; family Strigidae; genus Strix; species Strix uralensis. The sequence goes on from NC_133977.1 coordinate 25,143,940, forward strand.
TATCCCATCTCTTGAATGCAGTTTTCCTGCTGTTGCTGGATAGCAAATCCAGTACCCTGGAGTAAATCAAGTTTTACATTACCAAGTAGATTTCGCTAGGTGACATAGGCTTTTACCATGAAGAACTGTATGTACTGTAGTTTAATATGCTGTTAAAATATTGGAGCAAATGGGATTTTGGTAAATGCAAGATTGATTTCCTATGAAATATTAGAATGCACATTGAGGTCCACTTTTAATTCAGTTCTAATCAGGTTCTGAGAATTTTACATTATTCCATTTGTTCCCTTAAATCATATTTAAAGCTATATTCTTACTTTCAAAATAATAGTTCTGACCTGCTTTACCTAAGCAAACCCCCTTTGTTTTGTCATTTTCTTTTTGTGTGTCTAATGAAAACATGCTTAGGAGATACAGCTGCTCTCCAGGGGCTGAAAATAGAGATGGTTGTATCTCAGAGGAGGGGAAGAGCCAAACTGAGTTTTGGTTAACTTACTGCCAGGAACACTCCTCACATGTGTCTTCATGCTCCTGTTCCCTTGCTTGGCCTAGTGAATATATTTGAAAAGTTTAATAAGAAGAACAGGAGAAAAGTCTTTTTCCCATGGTTAGGTCTGTCTCAGGAAGTGAGAGATGTTTTCAGAAAGAACACGAAATTTAGCTTTTCTCTTGTGTGTGTAACCGTTGAGTTGTTATCAAATCATTTCAATCAGATTATGGATCTCTGGAGACATCAGCTGTGGCTCAGTGTTGAAAAGTGTCTGGCATTAAGCTTAGAATGCTGTTTTGAGCTCTCTTCCTCTCTTTCAAGTTGTCAGTTGAGTCAGTTCACAACATAGCCACACGTTTGTTCAAGTATAAATGAAAGTTCTCCCTGTTGTGACATGTGGGATGGGACAGAAAGTGTAGCAATAGCTTCAAAACAAGCATTCTATTGCCAAGCCACAGCAGCAGGTGGGGGAGGTGTGTCTGAGTTTGCTCAGTTTGGTGAAATTTAGGTCAGGGCTGAAACTACGTTTTTATCTTGCAATGGATTAGCTGTTGCTATTGCTCTGTATACTACTTCATTGTATACACATTTTTATGAATAAATGCAAGACTGTTTGTACTTATGCTACTAAATGGTAGCACTGTCTAGGATCAGAAGTTAGGCTGTCACGAGTCTAACAAGTAGTCCAATATTAGATGTGCTTTATCTCTTAGACCAAGAACTTCAAGATAAATAGTTAGCTCATTTTTTTTTCTCACCCCCATGACCCTGATGAAGATCAACTAATTGAGCAATAATGAAATGGAAAGAACTTTGAGAATTTGTGATCATAGAGTTCGTTGGATATTTGAAATGACGAGTTAGCTACTTTGTGGGTGGATGCCCTTCATGAGCCACTTGAATGCTAATCATTCCAGGGGGTAATTTGCCAACTGTGTTCTGAATATACACCTAATAGTTCTTGAGGTGATTATGTTTTCTTTTTAATGTATCTACCTTAACCAAGGCAGTGTGAAAATAGTTGTATGACACAGTGGTGCCATGAACTGAATGTTTGTCAAGTCTGAAGTCATAGCTGGGTGCTTATGGAGGAGTCAGTGGTAATGTTCACTGTTGGAGTATGTTGCTGTGGGAATGAGATCAAGGAAACATTAGGGGGTTGAGGAATGTGGATACTAGAGTGAAAAAATGTGTGGGAGGGTAATACACAAATAGAGAAATCAGCAGAGTTACTTCAGAGCTTTGTCCAAGTGTGGTGGTGTCCTGTGAAACGGAAAAGCGAGAGCTAGTTAGGTATCAAAAGCATGTGAGGGGAAAAAGTGCTTGAGACAGGAAGGTGGGTTTCAGTGTTATTTTAGGATAGGTTCTTTTCTTGCTATTGTTAGTGGATTTTTTGGGTGAACTTTAAGGGAGATTACAGTGTTTATGTAAAAAATGACCTTCAGGTTTATGTTGAGTAGATGCATCTATGTTGGGTGGAAGAAGGAAAGATCCCACTGTAGGCGACCAAAAGCTTAGATTCCAGAGGAAACTGAAGATCTTTACGGGATTCCTGTCATCTGACAGATAAATTAACTCACCAGGAATATTTAAAAGTCACAAACAGTTTCTTCTGTAATCTGGCAACATCTAAATAGGTCTCCTTTCATGAAGTCCAGTACTGCTTCTGACTTTCTTGACTGTAGATTGGAAGAAAGTTTTCAAGCATGCAAGTTTTTCTAGCTTGACTGCTGTTATTTCTAGCTGCCACTGTTGTAGTTTCATATGTGCTGGGGAGCAGCAGATGCCAAATTATCCAGCCAGACATTGGAGTTGTAACAATGTTAGCCTGCTCAACTAAATTATTTTTTTTTCTAGAAATTAACAAGTCAACATGATGACTTGCTCTGCTAATGGAATGCCAGGTGTCTTTTATGGCTGCTTGCAAGTTAAAACAGATCTGATTGTGTGCTTTCTTTTCACCTGGCTCTCACTTGCTTCCCCAACAGCTGACCTGCTACTCTGACTTAAGTTCACATAGCTACCTGCTGTTTGAGGAAGAGTTGCTCTTTACTGTATTTGCTGTCCCTATGTACTACCCTAAAACTCAGAGAGTTGACGTCAGGGCATTAGAGGATGACAGGAAGCCAAAATGTTGGCTCCTAGGTTCCTGTAGAGTTCTGTGGCAATGCCCAGTGTTAACACAATGAAGAGAAAGCTCGGACTGTGCAGCATTCGACAATGGAGAATTCAAGGGGGAAAACCACCGCTGCTGTTTTGAGCTGTAACAAGCAATTGAAAACTTGAGGTTTTACCTGTATTCTCTCTTAAGGTAAGGTCCCACGATTAAAAATGCAACTCTTTGTATGAAAGTAAACTTACGCATTTACTAACTGGGGTTCCAGTAGATGCGTTCTGACTTAATATCTGCATAGTGATGGATTAGTGGATAAAAGTGCGTTTTTTTCATAGTTTAAGAAACATTTTTTTTATGCATCAGAATACCATGGGAATCTTTATAGAATTGAGAGTTCATGGATTTGCTTTTTATTTGCTAGAAGGCTATCCAGTTCAGAAGGGGCATGTACGCTTACGTGTATCTTTTGGTGTTTCTAAGGATGGGTCCCTAATCTATCTATGAAATGCCTCCCTGGGGAGTTTGCATATACGTCAACTGTGCTGCAAGACTAGGGTTGTCAGGATTACTATTTTCAGTTAAAGAAAATAGAGCACATGACTATTTTTAGCTAGGCATAAGCTTTCTTTTGTGAGAAAGCACTGGTTTTGTTGGAAGCTTTAGTTCTACAGAGGTTTCCATTGAAGAAATAGCTTCCAAGCTGTACTTTCTTAGCTGCATTTTAAAAATGCTTTCTGCACATTTCTTTGAATTTTATTTCTGTTCTGGAAATGTAGCTACTTGGTTTGGAAAACATAGATCAATCTTATTTAAAAACAGACAAATAAACAAACTTCCGCTTCTCCCCAAACAGTGCAAACAATTTCTCTATGATAAACAAGAAATGCTGTGAGCTTGAGTTTTTCTCAAATGCCAACAATGGTACAGTTTTTGTTCTTTGCCCTGCATTTCTCATACAAAGTGATACTGTCTTAATTAAAAAAACTCCACTACTCTCTTAAAATAACAGCATTAGAAACATGGGTATTTTTCTTTAAAATCAAATCTCTTTCAATTTAATATTCCTGAATATCGATTTATTATTTTGAAAACCTTGTTCTTTTCATGGGCCTTGGTTTCCTGTTGGGAATTAATTTTTCCTTTTGGTATTGTACCTGGCTTTCATGTCAGACCTTCAGATGCATTTTCTTCCAAAGACTAAGGCTCTGTACATACATTTTTAGCAGGTAACTTTTAGATGTTTTGCTATAGGAAAGGCATAAGTATCTTTCAGTTGTCCCTATAATACGAATGTATTCTTGACAAAGTTGCCCGGAGGGAGTGCTTTTTCTATTCGCAAAATGAATTGGTTTTTTACTGTATGTTGCATCCAATTTGACTTCAGGGTTTGTTTGTTTGTTTGTTTTTAGTTTGATGTCCTGGGTGCTTTGCTGAATAAAATGAGGTAAATAGGAATGTTCAAGGATATGGGACCATCAGTAGGGTAACAGTGGAAACTTTGTGTTACTAATGCCCAGATACTTTTTATGGGTAGGTATCAAGGTAATTAGAAGAGCAATAGGGAAGAATGCAGTGCATCAAGTTTGGTTTTTGTCATTTACTATTTTGCCATGTGTTTAAGTATCATTGTATTGCTTTTGACTTTTGTAAAACCTAGTACAGTCCTTCTGTACTGTCAAACTAGACCAGCGAAACAACTGGATATAATACTGGAGGTAGAAGATAATCTACTGAGGTATCTATTGTTTAACTGTTCTTGTGACAGGGATGTTGAAAGCATTTTTTACTTGGGAGGAACAGTGTTTTGTCTCTGGATCCAGGAAAAAAACACAGAGGAGCCAAAATGTCTGTCAGTAACAAAGTTGAGAAAGCAAATGTTTACAACTCGTCATGCTAGGTTGTAACCCCCTTCAGGGAAAAATTAAGTATGTCTTCACAAGTAGCTGTGGACTTAAACCTTTTGTTTTTTTTTTTCATTAAAAATGCATGTTGTGCAGAATTAAATATGAAACCATTATGGCTTTGAGAGCATAGAAACTATTTGCATGGATGTATGTTGGTTTTAGTTCTTTAGTTTGCAAGACAAGTAAGGCGTTAGTTAGTTGATGACAATTGTGTAGTATGTGGAAATTCCAGAAGTGGAATTTCTGATGTAAAATCAGAAATTCAAGCCGTGACAGAAATCTGGGCTTTGACAATTTTTTTCTTTTTTAAGTTCAGAAACTTCAATTCCTCAAAAATCAGGTACCACTATGTTGAAAGTTGTCCCTAGGTTCCCAGACTTCCATTTCTTAAGAGTTACTGCTTTCTCCATTTACTCTATGCAGTCTCCAGACATAAACTCCTCTGTATCCTCTGCTGGTCTCTGATTCATGGTCTCTCACTTCCCCTTGCCTGCAATTTTGATCCTCTCCTTCCACCCACACTACAAAGCAGCCTCACTAATTCCATCCTTGGCACCCTCCTTGAGCTATTTTTACCTCATTTGGTTTTTAAAGTACTCACTACTTGGAGAAAGTCCTGTTTTGCTGAATCTTAAACTTCAATGTGCTACTGCTTTATTTCTACAAGCCTTTCTCATAAATCATGCTTAGGAACTTTGAAGAATTGTAACAATTCCTAAGACACCTTAACTGTTGTGATTTTAACATTTGGAAGGTAAAGTGGACTTTCCCCATCTGCTTTTATTGGTGGCAGATGCTCTTGAAGTCAACACTTGGGTTTTGGGGGATTTCCGTTTTTTTCTTCCTCTGTGTGAGGAGGAGATTCCTTCCTCCTATTACCTTAAACTGTTTTGCAGTGTATGACCCTGTCGTTAAAGCAGAAGAAGAGTATGAAAGAGTTTTAGCTTTCTGGATTCTGTTTTTCTGCATTCTTTTAAATTGTGATTTAAAAAGAACCTGGCCCTTCAGCTTGATCCTTCCATCTATTTTTTTTTCCCTGTGTCCCTTTCTGCCTGTATCTGATTTCTCTTCCCGTGATTTCACTGTGAAACTATAGATTCTTCTTTTTATTAAATGTGGCTTTGTGTTAAAATATTGTGTATCATATTTTACCTAGGTTAATGCATCTTATTCCCTTGTATTCCCATGGGCATAATGGAAGAAGGGCTTCCCAGGCCCTTTCATATGGCACTTTAAAGGGCGGTCATTGGCTGTGTTTGCAGTTGCTGTTCTCATCCGCTCGCTTATCTGCGGTTGAGTAATGCATTAGACATTGCAGGACTTGGAGCTGACATCTTAAGGCAACAGTGATAGCTAGAGAAATGAAATAGTTGAAAGGAGAAAAAAATAATTCCTAAATCAGAGTTTACTTATTACTTTGTTGGGCCAGTAGCAGTACTTTTCTTAATGCTTAATTTTCTTATGCTGTCCTTCCTCAAAATTAGATATATTTAGTTGATGTCTACATGACAAGTTATCAGGACATATGTTGTAGACATTAACTGATGTAACTGGTTCAGAATGTGTCTTTATTACTTCAGTTTCTGAATGCTTCTCTTTTGTTTGTTGTTGGTTGGTTGGAGTTTTTGGGGGGTGGGGAGAGGGGCCTGTTTTTCTAAGTGATATGTACAGGGATTAGAGGATTTTGAAATCTAGGTAACTTTTGGGTTTTGTTTTGATTGTTTTTCTGCAGTGTGGGGCACATATTCCCCTCTCCCCCGTACATATTGTTGAGACAGTCTCAACATGCCAGGCAATGCTTGCTCATTTTTATAGAAAAGCAAGGTGAAAATCTAGAAGGTATGGAGAACCAAAGCATTTTATAAGCACTTCTTCAGAGTTGACTGTCAGTAGTGAGGGGGATAGGAGAGAATCTGAAGCAGCTTATTTGGAAAAGTAATAAGCATCTGACATCACTGTCTGAACTGTTGGAATCTTTGTCTTATTTCTAAGCATCTTTCTTTGACTATTCTCATATTTCCGCTGCCCAAATATTCTTACAAACTTTCCAGTCTTCCTCCCAAAATATACTGCTGTAATGCCTCTTTATCCGTAAATCTCAGATGAATAAAGGAGAAGGAGGGAAATGCAATGAATTGTAAATGTTAAATGAAACCTTAAAAATATAAAATGATTTTATAAAAAGGAGCTATGATAGTTTTAGAAATATTCAAACAAATCAATCAGTTCTTATTTCTTCTTTCTGATGGTGTTGTTTAAGAGACTGCTTATAGGCTTCTGTCTTTTTTTTTTTTTTTTTTTCTTTCCCCCTACGTTTACTTACCAAAAAAATTTCCTGGATTCTCTGACTTCAATATGTAAAGCCTGCCAGTTAACCAGTTTACAGGATTTCTTTAATATTTTTTTTTTTTAAAGACTGCTCGCCAGCACTTAATGCAGAATGAGTTTTTATGGTAGAATTGAGAATGTTTGGAAATAATGACACATAACGCAAATGCTGGAATTTTATCCTAGACAATGGCAAGCAGTATTTTATATGCGTTGACTGTAGATGGAGATTTTAAAAATACTTGGTACTCTGACTGAGTGGTCTTGTGGAAAGATCTATATGGTGTCAGTCAAAGCTCTGTCCCTCTGCAGAAGAGGCAAATGTCCCGCATAGTCTCTCCACTAAACAACAACTGGATTTTCCTTCATATTTCCTGAATGAAATCTGTCTACATTCTGACAAGCTCGTGCTGCCTCTTCCTATTCATGTAGTAGGAAATTAAATGCCCAGTGAATTGTTTATTTTGTAAACAAATGTTTGTCAGAGCCGCTTGGAGAAACTTTAGCAATCTAAAATAGAAATACTCTTGAAAAATCCTACCCTGATTGAGAAGTGTGCAGTTCATTTGACAACAACATATTTTCAGAAAGGAAAGATGGTTGAGTATGTAGAGTTCTTTTGGTACATGTAAACAAAAGCTCTCAGATTAGGCATAATCATTTTATGAGGTTTTAACTTTCATTTAAAAATAGAATAAAAAATGAGATCTGGAAAACTCTATCTGCAGTTATTGGCCTTTCCCACATCCTGTCACATCACGTTTTAGATCTGTGTCATACACAGAATAAGTGTTTCCTTGAGTCCGTTTGTGCTATCATGTGAATAAATGCTCAATGTGATAGAACGATCTCCAGTCTGTTTGTAAAAGAGCATGTGATACTTTATAAAAGATAGGAAGGGATAGCTAAACATGGCATAGTATTTGTGGAAATTATAAAAATTCAGCTATTAAGCTCAACCCATTAAAAAACTTTTGGCTTCTGACAGTAAAATGAGATCCATCAGAAAATGTGAATCACATCCTCAAACTGATGTAGTTGGACCAGTATTATATATATACTATTGTGTTTATCTGGGGCTTTGGTTAGCAGATATTTTCAGTTAAATATTTAAGTGGCAATGAGAAAGAAGTGGTTTGGTGACTCTTTATGAGAAAGACCGATTCATTCAGAGATCTGGATATGGATTTACTTTTCTCCCCCCTACCCCTCCCACGATTTGTTGTTTTTTTTTTTTTTTGGTTTGGTTTTGTGATACTAGTCGAATAATTAACAGAGGTTGCATACCTATCTCCCTCCCTCATGGACAGTCTAGGTGGAAGGAAGTTTAAGTGTCTCATTCTGAACTGAGCAGGTTTGCTGCTGCTGTTGAGTAAGTTTGCAGCTTCTTTATGTCCTTCTGTTAGTTGTTGGTGATAAGCTGTTTGTAATCACAAAAATCTGAGGTAATTCCTTTTTCTCTGTTTAAGGTTAGGCAAGGTTTTTGTTGATTTAGGCCCCCTTCCCTTGCCTCTATTCATCTTAGGATATTCTTTTAGTTGGGGGATGTTTTTGAAGTGTCAGCTTTGAATTTCTGGATCCAAAAGACAGCCTTTCTGCTTTAAGCTAGGAGCACTATGCACTAGCAGACTCTATATCCATGTAATAAAAATTCAGAAAATTCTGGTCATTGTTGTTTTGTGTGTGTCAGAAGGACAGCCGGATGGCCATTAGCCACAACTTGAATCTCTTCTCCAACATGAAGCCGGAGTTCTTTCCATGAATTTCCTCCTTTGGGCAGTGTTTGAAACCCAACCCTTGCTTACTGGGAGAGAGAAAATGTGGCACTTAGAGAGATTGATGGGGTTTTGGTTACTGGCAGTGAGAGTTTTACTCGGTAGAGTGAGGGTGAACTTTTCAATTTCACAGTTTGCAGCTGAATTTTAGCGCTCTCTAGTTTGTGTCTTGTTCTGCTTCTATCATCTGTGTAGACAGCTGCCCATGAACTTTTTTCCAGATTGACTGCTCCATTTTTCACCATGTTATCTTTAGTTTCATAACAACATTCTGTGAAGCCCTGATGTACTGCAGCTAAGTTTGGGGAAATCGGGACAAATTTTGGAGAGGTTTTAGTAAATGAACTATCTGTGGCTTGTCCCTGACCTAGCTCTTACCACTAAGGACATGAGTAGAAGCTCTGGTCTAGGTGATGTTCTGATCTACACACCTTGTCAGTGAAACTTCTATTGTTGTAGCTGCGTTGGTAGTAATTTTGCCTGTCCTTCATCCCCACCCCACCCCAGCACTTTTTTTGGCCAGCGTAGACAAATTCAAGGTTTTCTAGAGTTCTTGAATCAGGGTCATTAGTTTCTGATGAAGAAGTTTGCTCTATATTGATATTAGTAATTGCCTTTTTGTTTCCACTGACATGCTGCTTACCACTTGCTTGAAGATAAAGCAGTAAAAAATGTGGATGTCTTGTAGATACAACTAGCAAAACATTCCTCATTTTATAAGTTTTTAGTGATTTAATGTATTCAACAAGCAACAATTTCTTCTAAAAGTGTTTTGAACAAGTACAGTGGTTAACAGTTAAGCACTCTCAGTCTTTCTATTTCTAAAGCGTGACAACATGTGAATGGCATGTTCATGAGTTACTGCATGGTTACAGAGTATGAGCATGTAAATCATTCAAAATGCTGTTTGTCTGGTTACTTTCATGGGTAGGAATGTGGAAAACACTGGATTTTTGACAGGATTCTGACTGTTGTGATAATACAGGATACAGAATTATTAAATAATAATCTGAGAGGTGTCTAATCCAAAATTTCTATACATATATTCTTTTAGGCATATAACAGAGAATCTGTTATATTTAGGGAAAACTTCTAAATCTAGAGAGAACTTACAGAGGTAGCTTCAGATCTCAGGAATTTGTGTGTGTGTATTTTAAGGGCTTTATGAGATCTTATAGCTTAGATCATTTGAGCAGTATTTCTGTTCTTTCCTCTGAAAGCCATAAGGTAGGAAAATCCTTTTTCTTTGACTTTTCTTGGGTGTTTTTATATTACTTGCTGTGTGGGAAAAGTGTGTTACTTTTTATAGTTAATATTTATAAACTTAAGTCACGTTGTTTCAAAGCACTTGGTATACATCTATATACTGTGTAGACTGGGTAGATGCCATACTAGAATTTTCAGAAGGAAAGAGCCAGGAAGATAAAATGCTAAACTGGAGGGTGCTGTTTCTCATAATGGGAAGGCACTCAGTTATAGGAACTCTGATAAATAAAGCCCATAGACAAACTGCCCAGCTGTACTTTTAAGATGAAAACAGGATGTTGGTTGTACTGCTGGAGAACTACTGTATAAATCAAAGGATATGCTATTATTGCTGTGTAAGGAAGCTGTACTCCCTTAGAGTAGTTCTGTATATAAAAGAATGGTAATTGCCATGCTTATCAAGGACTGGCAGTTCTCTTTTCCAATTGTGACCTGGTGAATCCACCTCTAGTTCATGACTTAAAACAAAATGTTGCCAGTTATTTTAATTCCCTATTCAATAGGACAAACAGAATGTGGTTATTTTTATCTCTTTATGATTCCTTAGATTGTACAAATAGAAAACCACTTTATATTCAAGCCAAAGGTGATTTACTGAGGGGGATGTAGATTGTTTGCCCAGTGCCTGTTAAACCCTGCTTGTTCAAGTTGTGTCCATTTAGTCATGTCATCTGAAAATGGCCAGCTGGCTTTCTCCTCTTGCCAGTGTTTGACCTTTCCTTCTCCTAACTGTTTTTTTTTTTTAAAGAGTTTACTTATAGTCCCTTTAAATTTTTGTTTGATAGGTTAAACCATTTTTTCTTTGTTCTCATAAGGTCTTTTAAAGCACTTCTCTGCTCCTATTCCACTCAGTGTACTGTCCTGCTGTTCCTCAATGACAACTAGAAAGGTGGTACCTTTAATTTTGTTTTTAAAATTAATAGTTCTTATGTTTCTAAGCGCTATATCCAAGTACACTTGCTCTCTTGAGGAAGGAAGTATGTCAAATTACTTTTCTGCTTTTGGTTTCCACCAGTTTATTTTTCTTTTCAGGGAAATCATAGAATTATAGAATTGTTCGGGTTGGAAAGGGACCTTTGAAGATCATCTAGTTGAACTCCTGTGGTAGATTTGTAGTACACTGTAGGATAGCCTAGATTGTTGTTTAAGAAATATATGTAAGTTTCTTTTAGGCAGAAGTAGCTGAATCTGGAACAAGTATATGGATAAAGGTTAAACTGACGTTCCTATAACGTGTGTGTGTGTTACAGAAAATTTTTTGGGATAAGTCCTCAAAACCAGAACTATTTTGGTAGAATCATTTTAGCCTAGCAGTTTACACTGGTTAGTAGAAAGTTGTCAGCCTTTCAGTATTTGTACTCAAGTGCAGAGTTTGCCTCCCTCCCTGCAGTAAGACTCCTGACCATGAATCAGATTTGAAACCAGTCCATGCTGCTGATGCCTACATGGTAGAGGAACAAAGAGTCTGATAAGAAAGTGAGAAGGCAGTAGTGAGTCAGTTATGCAGAACTGTAAGGGAAAGCAGATAGGCTTCACTCTTGAAAGAATCTTCACTCTTAAAGGCGCTACAGCATAAACAATATTGTTTCAATATTGATTATACTTTATACTGAATTATAAATTCATCTTTCAAATTTATAGTTTTCATGAAGTTTGATACTCAGAATGACTTTTCTGTTATTGACCATCACTTATCTACATTTCCCTGAAATTCAGTGAGAGAAGGATGTTGCAGGAACTGTTTAGGCTTATTTAACAAGTCGTCATAATACCTAAGGAAAAATGGGTCTATAATGTAATGTTCCAAAAGACATTTCAGCCTTGTCGTTCAGACAGTAGCACGTTTGAAATAGCAACTTCTTTAAAGGGCTAAATAGTGCTGTTATTTATATATATATATTTATGTATTGTATATATATTTATATGTATTTGGATGTACTTGGGGGGATACCATATTACATGTAGAGATATGTAATTTCTTTGGAGTGTGAATCTTTTCTGGGGCCAGAAACTAATTTAATTGAAAATGTTTGTCAGTTATCAGACATCTTAGTGTCTGTAGCAGCAGTTCATTGGATAAGGGTAGGTATTGATTTAGGGTAGACCAGTGATTTTGGAAAACGCATATAAGTTTTAAGTAGTCATGCCCTATGGTCATTAAAGATAAATTTCAAATTCTAGCCGTTCATATAAACTCACGATGTTCTTTAACAGGCCAGAAGCGTGGTTATCAGGAGGCATGCCATGGAATTACCCTGATGTGACCTTGCAAGTGGTGGATTTGAAAAGTATTAAGCATTATTTGAACTGGTCCACTACTCTGAAGGCGTCTTAATTATATTGTCAGTATTATTTTTCTTAAAACTTCTAATGAAGGGGGATGTATTCTGGAGTTCTTGTCTCAGTTATGCACTCACACAGACAGTTCTCGCTGTGCAGGTTGTATTGTATCTTAAAATGATTATGATTTGTTTGGTTTTTAAATTTTTGAGCAAGTATCACAACTTTTCATCCCCAAAGCAAATAGCTGTTGCTTTTGATTAGTAACTTAAACCTTGGCAAGTATGTAAATTCCTCAGCAGGGCACTGGTTTTGAAGAGCTACTTATGTTCCAGTGAGAAATCTTTTGAACAGATTGTTTTAGAACATGTGATTTTAATTTTTTTTAAAACTTTTTTCCTGCTTCTGTACTACATTATCTGCACTGATTTGCTTCTTTCCTTCAGGAAACACATTTGCATTAAAGATCCGGTCTTCTGTTTATTTAGTTCCTGCTGCTTATTGCTTCCATGAGGTCCTCTTTGACTTTACAATTAACAGAAGAATAACTGATATCCTGGGAATTAAGAAGAAATTAAGTACAAGGAGCTGATAAATTCTGACGAATTCTTTAACTAATCAAGCTTCTGTTTTGACTTGCAAAGATCCTCAGTAATAAAAAAAAATAAAAAGATTAAAAAACCCCATGAGGAGCATGTTTTTCAGAGTGCCTCTGGTGCTTCATGGAAGGCTTTAAACTACAAGTGTCAGGGATACCACTGATTCCTATGGTTAAATGTTGGCTTTGTCATCTGAAAAAGTTCAAGTGTATTTGCTGGAAGGTACTCTAACCTGGCCTGAGCCAGTTTTTATTTATCTGATCTGTTTTGGCTAATTGACTTTTAGGTAGAAGATTTGCATTGTACCATAGCATTTTATAATTCCAGCTGTTACACCCTGACTTCTATTTAAAATTGGTTTGCTCGTGTAAGGATTCTTGCTGCAATTAATACAATAATGAATAGTAGTGAGTATAAGACATCACTCAGCTTGCTTTTAAGCTTAATCACATGCAGCAAATCCGGTGAAATACCAGTGATAGTTCTGAGATCCTCTTTTTTTGTTTTTTTTATATTATATTATTATAATTCTGTTGGAAATAAAGATGGCTCATGAGAGAGAAAAGTGGCATATCAAAAAAAATGAAAGGGTTGATTGCAATGTTGTCTGCTTAATGTCACTTTAAATGTTTAGGCTTGGTAATTTGGTCTGATTTGAACATAACAGCGTCATGTTCGAAGGCAGAGGATGCCAAGAAAGGAAGGAGGTGATTTACATCCCTTGAGCTTCCGTAAGTGGGAGTTTCAGATTGGAATTTGGCTATGAAATACTCAGATTTTTCAGAAAGAGCTACATGATAAAACAGGATGGGATACCAAGGCCTGTAACTGGATCCTTTGGCAACTAAGCTTGTATGTGTCTTTTCCAGAATGTACAAAAGGGTCTGCTCTGTCTTGGCAAACAGCCAGCTTGTTTCAGTTTCTACTGTCTTGAGTTTTACAATGTACTTACATGTTTAATAAACCCAAAAAACTTCAGGCTAGTATCATGAACAAGTTCTACTGTACATCTTGAGACTCAGACTAATCTTAAATTCTGGTTAGAAGAACAACATAGTAATACCAAACCTTAGTATATATGGAATTGTGTTTCATTGTGCCGATGAAATTAAGCTATCCGTATTTGTTTGTGGCATATAAGCAAGAGTATGTTTTGTACATGAAAGGATAATTCTAAATACTACTAGAATCACTGTTTACTCATTTGACTTGTTCTGTTGGTTTACATATGCTTACACATACTTATATGTGTATACTCACTGACGGTGTTTGAGTTCAAGCATTTTCCTTTGGTTTTTAGAGCTTATTCTTAAAAGTTCTGCATATTTTCAGATGACAATGCTGTATATATTGTCACTGTTGGTAGTTGCCAACAGTAGAAATGATCTGTCAAATGTTAAATTAATTCTCATTACACACTTCCCTTAACACAGCTTATAAAGAAAGCTAAGTGTCTTGAATTCCAAGTATATAAACCAGTAGGGTCAATGTACATATTCTTCTTTGGGAATCTGTGGTGACAGCTTTCACTGACCACGGCATGGTGCTTCACATAAGCTCAAGATGAGCAGAAAGATTGTTCTTTCTAGTTTCAGTTTCTGTTCTTGTTCCCTTCCAGCCCCTTGCGTAAGAAGTGTGGAAGGCTGGAACGTCTACCCAGTGTGACCCAGAGGCATGTTGTGGGTTTGCCCATCATGAGCAAGTGGGGACGATTTCCTTTCTTCTCTTTCTTATTTTAAAAAAATTGAAAGAATATGAACAGGAGGGGATAATGTGAAGAGGCGGCTTCACCCCCTCCAATGAAGAAGGTGAGGACTTGGCAGCATTAGGTTTACAGTTGGACTCAATGATCTTAAGGGTCTTTTCCAATGTAAATGATTCTATGATTCTATCTTTCCCTTCACCAGTCACTCAGCTGCATCACTTGGTGTCAGTTGTGATAAAAGTTATGCAGCCATGTAATTTGGGCTAAAAAAGACCAGTAAAAAGAGAGAGAAATGATAGCTTGGCCTAGCTGTAAAATTTGTCTTGCAATTTTCTCAGAAACTTACGTAATTTTATGATTTTTTGGTTTTGACAGCCACCTGGTATCCTTATTAGGCACGCATAACCCCAGAAGGCTAATGGTAGAGTATTTTTAAAGGCTGCTGGATCATACTTAAACATACGGTCTAAAAAAATGTTTCATACAGTGTTACTGTGACAGTTGTATCCCCCATTCAACCCTGTCATTTCACATCAGCAAATATGCAGAAAACAGAATTATGAGACTAAAAAGGATGGTGAGCTTGAGAAACCATGTGACTGCACATGCAGAAATAGTGCAGTGGTGCGAGGTGTTTTATGAACAACCATTGTTTAGCCATGTTAATTTTCTTTTTTGTTTAGAAAACAGATTCAGTCAGGCTGTTGGTGAGTAGTTAGGTGTGGTCTAGTAATTCATACTGTGATTTGCAGTGGGATTCAGTGAGGTTGTGTAGCCAATGGCTGGTCCTTATATACAGAAGATGGTGAAAGGTTGGTGGACCTTATGAAGAGGAGGAATCACACAGTCTGTTTCCTCTGTCTTTAATCCCTAATTTGACAGGTGAATTCTGGTATCTCCTAGCAGTAAGACACAGCTTGTTGGTCCTCTGTACATATCCAAAGTGACAAATAAGGCCATAGCCTATTTTTCTGATCCCTATCTGTATGTCCGAGTCAATGCTAGACCACCTTTGTCTAACAAACTTAATTTGTGGCTGTCCCAGCGCTTTAAACACAAAACCACTTACATATTTTGGTAGCTGCAGTTACATGGAAAGAAGTCTTCATGTATGCAGGCTACATTTTAAATCTCAGTAGGAATCCAGGAGTGAAAATATCTTTTTGATCCATTAGATAATCTTGATAGTTGTTATTAATTTCTATTTTAAGTAATGAGAAAATAATAGAAAGATGCAGAAAGCTAGTGTAAGTTTTAGTCATATGTCAGCAACAAACTGGAGACAAGATTGTCACAGTGTAATGGGGCTTCTGCAACATAGATTTTGGACTCCTGGGAGTGATCTTATGATAATAGTCACCTGTCTCAAATTTTTAATTTGGCAGAATTTGTGCTCATAAGATACTCTTGTACTGTTTAGTGAAATAGGAGCTTTGCATATGTTTTTAGCCTACGCTGTCAAGCATACCATACTAGCAATACAGATATTTTTGTCTTTTCTGGATATTTTTTTTTGGATCATGCAGTAATTGGTTGTTCATTTAGAGGAAGACATTTGTGTTCTAAAAACAAATGACACACAGCTGTGTAGCCGAGTGACCCAGAGAAAACGAGTTCCCATGATCTATGTGTATGTGCAAGTGAGGGGGATCAGAACTTGTTCTTTGTCCAATAGTTCAGTTGTGCATGGCCTCAAGGGAACATGTGGCTCCTTGTACTGTTAACTTTCCATGGGAATGTAAGAATGTGTCTCACAGTGCTGGCTAGTAGTTGTCTGGAGAGTTTTGTTTTGCTTTTTAAAACTTGTTTTCTTGCATCTAAATTCCTGTGGTTTGTATAGAAATGGGGGCTGCATATTGATTGCACTTTTGAGGAAGAGTGTAAAATTGTGTGATACTGCAGTTAAGAATTGGACATAAATGTTTTGCATTGCAGTGATAAAAGCTATGCAGCTCTTTAATTTCTGTTCTTTATGTTCTTGAACAAATACTTCTGTTCAAGGGTATTTGAAAAAATGAAGGGAACTATTTGGTCATCTGCATGCATAAATAGACATGAAATTCTCAGATACCAAAGATGTGAAAACAGATTTATTTTTTTCTTTTTAAATTTTTTAATTTGTTCTACAGTGGGTGAGACAGGACTAGGATTGTCGGAATCCTTTCTTTGTTATTTGACTTTTGCAAGTTAAAATTTTAGTATTTGAATTTTTTTATTATTTTTCATTGGGAAGTGTGTGTGTAACCTCCTCATCTAGAACTGCAAAGTTCTGTAATGGCATATAATAGACCAAGTGCTGTTCAAATTACTAATGACCGACTATGGAAGCTTAATGCATTGGCTAGTTTTGAAATTATGATTAGCAATTCGATTATTAGCAATATGATTAGCAAAATTAGCTATTTAGTTGCATAGGGTTCCTTGTGCCATCCTGATGCGTTATTCCAAACCTGTGCAAAATACGTACAAATTAACAGTGAACACTTCTCTGCCTTAAGTGAGGAAATTAAACAGCAGAAGAAAACAGAACTCAACAGAAGTCATGGTAGTTACTTCCTCCACATATCTTATTATACACAGCTTTCTCAGAGGCCATACTTTTAAGGCTATGGCCTTGATGAGCAAAGTACCTGCTTCCCAAATTTGTCCAGTTGTGTTTAGTTTTCTATTAATAATGGTATAGGTGGCAATAGAGGTGGACAGAAAATGTATTTGAGGCACTATTAGATTGCATCCAGTGTTGTCTATTTTTAGCTTAAATAGTTTATTTTATTTAGAACTAATGGAGCTCACTGTCATCAGTTGCATCAGCACATGACCTTGCTGTGTTATGTGTAAACAGTATGATGAACTGGGAAGTTATTGTATGAAGTGTTATGAGTATAGTTACTCAGTGTCTACAGGCAAACACTTCAGCAGAAGCCCTTGCTCTCCAAACCCAAGCAGAGGAAATAATAATAGCTAAATCTTTTCAGTAATAAGTATTTTCCTTTGTGTTTTGCAGTTTCTTGGGGTTTTTTTCTATTAAATATATATTTTAAAGAATATGTATTAAATATATGATTTTTAGGAAATACTGACTCAGGCACTGAAGTTTTGGTGCCCAAATCAATTTATTTTATCAGGTCACTAACCTGTTAATTTAGTATTTGTTTCTAATAGTTTAATGTTTTTAATAAACAGTATCTGAAACTGTTTATTAGACTGTAGAGTGCTTTAGTATAAGAGTCAGCAAAATAGGTAGATAATATGCTCAAATAGAATTTGTGTAGCTTTGGAAATTAATACCATTATATAATCATCTGCCTTATCCAGTGTTAAAGTCACCGCTATATTGTCGTATTTCTTTGTCAGTATATTAATGTCATGCCGTCTAATAGCAAAATAATCTCCCTATATAAACAGTTTAAAAAAATACAAGGAGCAATCTTGTGGCAAAAAGAATGGTTTATTGTTACTTGACTGTTGAAACAGTTACCAATCCATTCTTGAACTTCTGTCTGAGGGAATAAAACTTCACATTTTTTAGAATTCTTGCACTCTGGGGTCAGAAAAATGACAGCAGATGAATTGGTGTTCTAATTTATAATGTGATGCAACTGAATGAAAATACAACTTTTTGCTTATTTTCATTTATTACTAGAAGCATTGACAAGGAAGACTGTTACTGATCATACTTTCAAACTGAACATTTAAAATGATCTAGGATTCCAGGTGACTAAAATGGTTGTGTATAGTCATACATTATCTGTTAGTTTAGAATCTACTGAAATATCAGGTTTATACCTTGAAAGGAAGCTTTTGTTTTATAAAGTGGAAAGTAACTGTTGCAATCCTGGATGACCTCCAAATCTCCTTTGAAAACAGTTTCTTCACTAAACAGGAATAGCTTTTCTTGCAAATGTTTTGGCTTTCAGTTTGAATGCCAGGGACTTGAAATTTGGGGGAGAAGAAGCCAGTAAAGCAGATTAAATAGACTCCTAAGTCTTGCTTTGAAATATTGCTGTATTAAGTCTTCTATTTTTGGTGAAATGATGCATGAATCTTTTATACATGAGAAGGAAAATGTTTTAAAAGAATATGATAGGGTTGAATGCAGTATTAAGATTTTTTCACAGACTTGCATTCACTTTCTCATGTTAATACTGTCCTTCCTTTCAGAGGAAGAGAGAACTGTTTAGATTCTGGCATCTCAACATTGATAAAAAGTCATGATAGGAAGAAAATTCTGTAGCTTTTGTATGAAAATGCACATGCTTTTTGAAGATTTTTTTCTTAAATTATTTCAAAATGAACTAACAAACCCAAAATATGTATCAATTCTCAGAGTACCTTTACAATAGCATTCGTGTGTTATGCTTTTAATACCATTTAATGAATTTGTAAGATACCCTGATATGTCTGCAGTAGAGTACCTCTTTTAAGATGTGATTTATATTCTAGGGATATTTGTTGCTGAACAATACAATGCTTGAAGAAAAACTAATGAACCAGTCTCCTGTTTTATACAGATGGGATTAGATATGCTCTGATTTGCCTGGAAAAGAAGAAGAAGCCAAGAAGTTTCAAAATACAGCCTACCTGCAGTGCCACCCTGTGGCTTTTTTTTTCATGGCTCCTCTTAAACCAGTTTCTGGTCCCTCATCCCCAGTGGGAAGATCACTTGTGAATTTCTAAAATGTCTGTATTCCTGGCTGCAGACCTGGTCTAACCAGGATAGTACAGCACATTTCTTTGCCTAACTTGTGTGAGACAGCATTATTTGTCCCTGCTTAGATGGAGAACCAGAAAGAGGTCTAGGAAGATGGTTTAATTTTAAAATTAGATTGACTAAGTGGACACAGCATTTCTTATGAAGATCGTTGATACTATTTTGCATTCAAGGCATCTGCATTTTTGTTGACTTTAATCAAAGGATGTCGGAGAGACTTTGTTCTTAAAAGCAGCATTATGCTTTGAGGGATATGTTGTGCTTTGCCTTGCACCATTTTGAAGAGTCACTCAAATCTTGGGGGGGGTGGGTAAGTAAGTGCCTGCAGGTTTAAGTCTCTGGTTTTCATTTATAGGAAGTAATACAATGTTGAGGATATTTCACACCAAGCAAGTGTATAGGAAGGAACTTTGCAGCACTTCACCTGCCTGGCCTGTCTCAGAGAGCAGAATGTGTTTTTTTTTCACTCAGCTTAGTTTTACTAACATCTCTGGGTGAAAAGCAGGGCTTTACCCATCTGTATTTTCTTCCTGCCATTCTGGCAGGGAGCAGAACTGACTCTCTTGCCCCTGTTGCCTAGGTGCCAGCACTAATGCTGTCGCTCAGTGCAGGTGTGTGTGGGCAGCAGTTCCCTGGGCTCACTGCCACCGCCCACCACCTGGCCCTGAGGTACCAAAAGCTGACCTGCCACTCTCTTGTCCAAGGACAGTGTTTGGCTACATTTTTTTTTGAGTGTTTTAAATTGGCGCTTTTAGTGTTGTAAGAGGTTTTTATTGTAATGCTTTTAACATGCTTTCAGCATTTTCTTGCTGCAAAAGTAACTTATTTTAATGTAATGAACTTACCAGGCTTGTGTTGCTCTACTCTTGGCCTGCTCACTTTCCTCACATCACAGAGCGCTCACTGCCTGCCCCAGAGCTGCTCGCGCTATGCAGAGACAGGACGAGTGACTAAGGGGACAAATCGAGTCTGGGCTAGCAAAGCCTCGGCATGTGTTACTCAGACACCTCTGGGCTTCAGTATCTTCGCTGAGGGCTTTTTATTTTTCTGTAATAGAAACAAAATGTGAGAGCACGTAAGTATCGAGCTGTGTATTTAATGTTTGTAGGCTTTCTCTGATAAGCAGGTGCTTACATTCACATTTGTGTCCTAATTACAGAAGTTGTACTTGGCCTTTTCTAAAAAGTGAATGTCTCTTTTTCCAAATTCACATATCTTGCTTGTAAACTGTAAATAGTCATGTGAATGTGGGGTCTGAGTTCTTGCAGAATCTTAAATCCAGCAGTAGAAATATCTGATACTACAGTCCATACCTGTAGGTTGTACTGTTTGTTATGTCTAGTTGGAAAGTCTTAAACAGTGAGAATTAAAAATGCAGTTTTCTTCTTCTAGTGTTGTCAGAAGGATTTCTTAGACAAGTGTTGCAATTTTTAAATTATGTTTAATATAAATACAGTGTGCATCTAAGCAAAATGATGAACAAAAGGCTTAAAAAGAAACATTTAAAAGACTGTACTTTATTTTTGTGAAACATTTTTGAGTGGTTTAATACTTGCAGTTAGGTAGCCTGGATTTCCAGATAGTAAAAACCAAAGGTAGAAGTGGATGTGAGGGGAAAGTCACGGAGAAGTTTTTTATGACTTATCTTTCTTTAGGAAGCGTGTTTGTTCTGTCTGTCACATATCAGGCTTCTGCAGTATTGGGGATGTGTAAACTAAAGTGTCTGTGATTTAAAGTTACTGCAGAATCTATTCAGGATGCTGTAACAATTTATATTGCAGTCAATGGAAGGAGCAAGTTTATTGTACTT
Source organism: Strix uralensis (assembly GCF_047716275.1). NCBI lineage: Eukaryota > Metazoa > Chordata > Aves > Strigiformes > Strigidae > Strix > Strix uralensis. Next base: position 25,164,924 of record NC_133977.1, read on the forward strand.
TAGATGTTTTTTGTTCAGTGGATGTTTTTCAAATGACTCAAATGTAAGTCATGGACAATTCTGATTACCCTTTCTTAAAACAAAACAGAATACTGAAATGCACACATGCATGTACATTCTTGTGTATCGCAGGTCCTGGCTTGAGTCTTTTCCATATTAGAACTTTGGCTAGCAAAGTGTCTCACTTCATACCCTAGATCACAAAAAGACTGTGATTTTATTTTAAGAAAATACATTTAAAAACTTGGTATACCATGTGATTCAAGTTCTGGTAAGACTTCAGCGTTGCCCATTAGTGTCTGTAATGGCACTTTATTTCGTTGTGAAGGAAAATCTGTGCTCGTGGTTGTGAAATTCATGACTGTTGCTGTATGCCCTTCCATTTCTTATTAATAGGTACTTCTGTTTATATTTTTAAAATTTAAAAAACTGTCACGTGAGCTCATCTATAAAACTTCCTATCTTTAAGAAACTTTATGAAAAGATGCTCTTTGGTTTTTACAAACAGTACACAAGGCGAGAGGGAAACCAAAACAACCCCAACAAAAAGCCCTGGTGTTGCCACATGCTGTTCCTTCAGTTCTGTGATATGCTGTGTCCAACTTGGATTGTTTAATAGAAGAAAAATATTGCCAGAAATAGCCACCTACCATAACTGTTTGCCTTTCTGTTGAAGGCCTTCAAAGTTTACAAGGCTAAAGTAAAACACTGAATCATAAAAACTTGGTGTATTGTAGGCTCAAGTTTAAAAGTAGGTAATAATCAGGTAAGCAGACCAAATGTTCTGTGTGGCTGGTATATAACGCTACAATAATGTAATGATTTTTTAGTAGTTTAAATGACAATACACCTAGAAACATTTGTGAACTTACTGTGGCATAAGAGGCCTCTTACTGCATGAGTAAATATTTCTCTCTCTCCTTCCCCCCCCCCCAGCAGAACTTGGCTTCACTGAACTGTGCTATTGGCATTTCTTCATTTCTCCTGCTTTCATTCATTTTGTTCTTTGTAAGCTTTTTCATTTGATAGGATTTCAGTATTGGTATTCCCCACAAATAGAAGTGTTTGAATACTTGAATCACCTCTTTTATTAATCTTTTCTGAGTAGGTAGAAAATCAAGCTTGACAGTCCTGCTCTGTGAAGAGCTTATAAGAACTTGGGATATTTTAGCGTACAAAATTTTGTTAGGCATCTGTTTTGTACTATTGCAGAGAGGAGACAGTCTGCGCAAGTGGTATAGCACTCTGATGAGCTGTACGCCCATTAGGGTGTTGTACCTAGTTTCTAGAATATCTGGTTTCTCTAGTAGCAAGTTCAAGGAGCCTATGAGCTCCTGTTGAGGTAGTGCAAGTAAGGTTTCTACATTCAAGTGGGTGTTCCAGCAAAATATTTGAATGGTGGAAGATGAAACATGATCTCTGTCATTTTTTGCCAATGTAAAATACATTTCCCACCCCCAAAAGCCCATGGCAGGAGTGTTTTTTCTAGTATTATACCGTAGATTTTCTAAAATTAAAATAAAAAAAGTAAATTCCCCAATACTGTAACCTGTGTAACAGAGATTGAATATGACTGGAGCACTTGCACTTCTTCTGAATATTACTTTAGAATTATGGTTTGAATCAGACAAACTCCAACTTGAGCTTTTTTTAAAAAAATTTAAATCGTAGTGGTGCAAATAGTACTTTCAGGGTGTTACGTTTGATCTTCTTGGAGATATTTTAAACTGTTTTGTTAATGGTACCATATCGTCTCTGCTATATCTATAATGAAGTCAGTATTTTGGAAGGCATATTCTCTTTTTTTTTCAACTTTGTTGATTTGTGCTTTCTTCTTTTAAATACTAGAGAGAATCCCCAAATGTGACTAGCTGCCCCTTCCAGAAGTTGGTGTGGTATACTCCCAGTTTAGTTGTCTGTGATACTGATTCCAAAGATATGTGCTTATCTGAATTAAGGAGCTTGTGTGTGTGCATATTAAGTAAGAAAGAACACTCTGTTTTTCTTCCTCATTCCTCTCTTATGGGTGGCAGAGAACCTGAGGCACATTCCTTCCCAGGTGCCATCTTTGCAACTGTGGGCTTTTGCTCCCCAGGTGGCTTCTTGCTGCTTTGGAACGAAGGCCGTGCTGTAAATCAGTTTCAGCTCCTGTAAACAAACTCTGATCTGAATTATTTAATGTCATCATGAAAAAGGGGAGGGCTTTTCATTACAAATTTTAGTATTGATCCCAGTGTGATTGATTGTATAATTTTTCCATTGTCTCATGTTTACTTTACTTTGAGGAAGTACCTGAAACTTGCATGACAAAATTTATAACTGCAGTATGATGTTCACTTTTATTATTTTTCCTTTCTCTTTATTTTCTTCCTTCCTTTCTAATTTATCATCTGATAAGTGCAGGAACTTAAAAGATGAAGAGGACACCACCCGATACACAGTTCTGAGGAATGGAATGGAGGAGTGCTGGATGAAGCAAACATAAGGTGTCCTTGCTTCACAAACTGTTTAGCATTGAAACATTGCAATTATTTTTAACTTTTTGTTTTGGGAGGAGAAGAGTGAGTGTTACTAAACTTGACCAGAGCTACAGGTTTTTAAAAACAGCATTATACTACATGTAAACATTCAGAACAAGAAACTTGTTCAACTTTTTAATAAAGCTACATCTAAATTCCGTACAGCAACAGTGCCATAAAAAGATCGATCCATCGAAGTACAGACTATTCTGTCAAGGAATGGATATTATTATGAAAGCTTGTATGTGAAACTGGATCTGAAGTTTCTGAATTAAAACATGGGATTTTTCAGAAGATCATCACTGTGGGAGCTTTATTTTGTCTGTCATTTTTTTTTTATTGACTTTCTAGGCCTCTGAGAGTGATTTAAGGACATTCAGTAGTTCTGTTTGGAGCTGTAATTCTCAGATATCCAAAAACACTGGCGTTTTTTTTCAGTTGTTTGTTTTTGGGTACATTTGATTGTTGAATCCCATAGTGACATTTAGTGTTCCCGAAAGTCTTTGTGTTGTGTGGCTCCTGCTTCCGCTGGTTAAGGAAGATAATACTGTTTCAGTTCTCCTTAATGTTGTCTAAATAAATTGTGAAGAAATGGGAGGGCTCCAGAATCTTACAGAATAGTCATAATAATAGTGTTTGTTACAGAATAAGGTGTTTGTTAGAAAATACAAGTTCTCTTTCCCTGTGGTCCTCTGTCATAAGTGAGTTTGGAGGCTTAAAAGATATTTTTAGCATTACAGCTTTTAAATCGTTGCATACTGTCTCTTTTTAACTGTGTAAGTTTGGTCACAAGTCAAGTTTTCCACATTGTGTTCCTTGCATGATGTCTTGGCAGTAGCGATCCTCTTTTGAACCTCTAGTGCTTCATAGAGTGGTACGGTTGTTTCAGTTGGTGTTTGCGTGGTAACTCAGTATGTTACTGCTTGTACAGGAGGGCTGCATTTTCTAAGTGTAGGTTTTTGGTGATGGCAGTTAAAAAAAAAATTCAACAACATCATTCAATCATATTTTGGGACCTGGTTCTGCCACGATACCAGTTTTCTTGTGCTGTAGCACCAGCATAGGTATCAATTGTCTGGGGATATGCCTGTACCACCCAGTGAAGGCATGACTGGAGCGTGTGTGGGTATGGCTCTTTGCTGCAGCTTTAATCTTGTAGGGTAAGTAACACAGTAATGAAGGCACAGTGTCATCAGTTAGTAACTGGAGTGTGGATTACTAAACCCCAGAGAGCTTTTAGCTGTGAATACCACATCCTTCACTACTATTTTAATCATGTTGTTTAATTTACAGCTAGTGTTATGCATGTTTATGTTACAGCAGCAGCTTCATTTATCGAAATAACCTGAATACAAGATTTGTGGTGATTCTTTTTTTTTCTCTTTCTAGATCCCAGATCTAGTGATATCTTGGTGTGCTCCTAACCATATGTTGTATTTCAAGCTTTTATGGAGGGTTATAAACTGGGATTAAAAAAAAGGAATTATTTAAGCATTAATCAATGATCTTACGGAAACATTATAGCAATAGACCAAGAGTTCTCTATCCTAGCTTTTCTGTAGAGTGTTTGGTGTAATGTGTATTTGAAGAATTCTGTAAGTGTATGTTAGTGTATCTAAAATAAAAACAAGCTGAAACTTCCCAGAGGCAGCTGAATTAGTCCTGTTCATGGCCTTCCTGCCTACACACTCTGCTAAATAAAATAATACAGTTGTTTCACAAACAGAGGGAGGGTTATAAAGGTAGCTTTACTGTGACATTAAATCTGTCTTGAGAGCTTTCCCAGAAATATGAATATAGTAATTATATGATTAAACAATAAGGAAACTTTTTGGGTTGTGCACTTCCTCAGGCTATTAACCTAACCACTAATTAACCAACAGGAAATTCCAGACCTGAAAGTTTCATTATTGCTATACTAAACTGTGAAAATATAAGTGTGTTAACAAGGATTTCATTATAGCCATCTGTAGCTTGTTTTTAAATTGTGTCAAAGCAGGAAAAACATAATATACCATCTGTTACCTAGCCATATCAAGTTGACATGGAAAATACTAGGAAAAAAATCCCCCAATTTACAACCCCAGTTGTCTCTTATATTTTATTTGTGGCAACCATTACTGCTGTGGCAGTGCCACCACCGTAGTAATGTGTCATTTACCCCTTAAATGATGTATTTGGTTTAGTTTACAATTTCTGTATTGTAACTTCAGTATTTGGGGACGAAGAGGTGCTGACTCTCCAAAATGGTAATACCTGGGCAATTAATGACCCCTCAATTTCAGTGTCATATTCTCTCAAATATGTCTGAATCATCAAAACTCAGAAGGTGAGGACTGTCTTGCAATTTAGAGTTCTTTTTGGTTGTAAGTAAGTAAAAACTTCTGGGTAACATCTATTAGTAGTTTCTCTTTCTCTGAATAGTGAGCATGAATTGAAGCATGTTGCTCTCATCAGATGCTGGGGTTTTTGCTGCTCCTTTTACCTTAACCCTGTGTTCCTCTAAAGAGCTTAATCCGTACAAACTTTCCCAAGTCCATTGATTTGTGGTTGTCTTTGACCTTAAAAAGGCGGGAACTTGTAATGTATTACCATGAAATATTATGGATTCTCCATTGTCGGATGTTTGTAGGTGTAATGCAGGTAGAGCCTTGGGTGAGAAGGTGGTGGTCCGATGAAAAAAGTTACAAACATTCCTCTTGGGAAGAGAACTGGCACAGAAGAAAATTCTAAAATAACTGTGGGATAGTGAGGCAGATCCTTAGCAGCTGAGATGAAATGTGACTCAGTAAGGTCATAAAATGTGCTAGTGTTTGCATATTACCTTTGGGATGAGTAGAGAGAGGAGTGATCTATGATGTGAAAATGAGGATAAAAGGTTGTACTTGAGATAGAGAAGTGGAAGAGTCATGCAGCAGTTAAAGAGAAGTCACACTGACGACAGGCAGCCCAAGATATTGTCCCCAAAAGTTTTCTGGGTAGGCACTCTCTTTTTATCCTGAATTTGCACAGCAGCTAGGACAGCTTTGGTGAGGGCTCTTAAGTACTGCCTTAGTATTCAAGACAAACTATAAATTTGGTGAGTGAACTTACGAACAAAAATCTGTTTCTCTGCCGACTGTGATGCAACAAGCACAGTTAGAATAAAATGAGGAACTCTTCGATATAGCAGTATATCTACAGTGTAAATGTCTTAATGCTGTAAAAATATAAAAAGAATCTAAGTGCTGAGCTGACCAAATGGATGAGGAAAAGCCAGCTGGTGCAGTCTTTCTGGTCTTTCAAAAGGCTTCTGCTTGTGTCAAACCTAAAGCCTTTTAGGAAAACTAAACAAGCATGGCATGAGACTGTAGATCTTGCATGGGTAAATAACTTGCCCAAAACTAAGAGCAAAGGTATGTGAAATGGTCTGCTATGGAGGTGAGGGGAGGCAACCTTGGAGTTCCACAGGGATCTGTGCTGGAACTCTTAGTTCAACATGTTAATAACCTAGAAAAGCAGCTGAATAGTCAGGTGGCAGGTTTGGTGACAGTAAAAAGTTATTATTCATAGTAATGAGAGGAGACGTGACTCTGAAGACTTGCAGAAGGATTTTACAAAAATAAATGGATAATAGAATGAGATTAAATTCACCTTAGATCCATTTAATACAAATCAGTTTGCCATGTGTAAAAGGAATAGAGAAGAAGAGAGAAAACATGATTATGTCACTGTATAATCTATAATGACAATACAGTGCACAGTTATGGTCTCTGTCATCTCCAAAAGCATATAGTAAAACTGGAGAAGGTTCAGAGAGGATCAACAGGGATGGTCAAAGGTGTGATATGGCTTTCATATAAGGGACAAAATGATGTGGTCTCTCAGCTTTCATGTTCTTACATTTACCATTTGTACATGTACCAATTTGTTGTGTTCTAACTGTTCCAAGTAAGTGAAAAGAGAACATGCAACAGAATTGTCTAATGGTGCTGCATAAAATCCTTAAACCAAATGTTAAATAATGGAAACGTGATTAAGTCCCCCTTAACACTGAGTGATTATGCAAGTCACATCAACAAGGAAAGTTGATTATAGACTGTATATGAAAAACAAGTTCTTGGTCTGCTTCCAAGCCATTTGGAAGCCTCTTGTCTATGCTTTCTTCTTCAGGTTTTTTTTGATAGAACAAAACTATTTGCCTTTCCCTGGAGACCTGACTGGGTTGATCCATCACAGGTGAGATGTCATCTCAGTAGGTACAAAGCAACTGAAGTAATAGACTAATAAAGCAAGAATTTAATTTGGAAGAATGCCTATTCTTAGCCTAGAAATCCAGGTTTCCTGCCATTCTTGCTGCTTTCAGACTTTAGCTTCTCATGGATATTATTTTAAAAAATAATCATTACTATTTCAGGGTTAGATGAAATATCAGATAGTTTTAAAAAACAATGTTTTGTTTATAACAATAGAGACAATAGGTTCAAAGAGCTCCCAACTTCACAGATTTGTCCCTGTTGGGGAATTTTTAAAAAACATAATAAATCTAACCAGCTTTTCCATATGCAGATAATTGATACACATCCGTTGAGTTCTAACAGCCTATTGGGCTTCTGGGGGTTTTTGTTTGGTGTGTTTGGTTTTGTTCCCCCCCCCCTCCCAGTGCAGAAATACTCAATGCTCTGGGTAATCACTGGCAATTGAATCTGAAGGTATTAAAGATTAAAAATGAATATTGGGAAGCTTTTGTTTTACTGCTCTCACTAGTATATGCAAGTCTTTATATCCTTTTGGTCTTGGAAACAATTCTGTGATTTAAAGAGTATGAAACATACGTACTAAAAATGTGACCTATACAGGGGCCTCTCTAGAAAGCATTTTGTATTTAGCACTATTGTGTCACTGTAGTTAGCAAAATTAGATTGTTTACTTCTTTTTAAAGCATGCACACAAGAAATAAAATACATTCCATGTTTATGATCCATTCACAAGCATTCATTCCCTTTTGCTGCTGATACTTGTCAATTGATGTTTCCTTTTTAGGGACTGTTTGCTAATACAGCAGTGCCAAGATGAGTAATTTAAGTAGATGCTTTATGGAAAAATGAGAAACATTTTAAAATTCTAATCCTAAAGAAATTCTAATGAAACATTTTAATTCCATTCCCTTAGATGTTTGTTTTTTTTCCTAATACCCTAAGTAATCCCTCCACCCTGTCTTTAAAATTCTCAACGTTTTACCTTTCACAATTGTTCTAGGAACTTACAAAAAAAAACCCCAACAAAAAAAAAAAACCACTAAAAACTAGTAGCCTATGCAGAATGATGTCATTGGGCAAAAAAGTAAAACTAATCTCTGTGAGATGCAGGGGAAGTAACCAGGTACATAATTGCAGAAATGGAAAACCTTTCCTTTACTCCCTTTCAAGTTATCTGATATCTTGGGCACTTGTTTATTGTGGTTGATAGTATTAAATTCCATTGGTGACTCCCTGAATGAAAACCACGTGATTTTCAACAACGATAAATTTACTGCTTAATATGTGAAAGCCATAAGAAGGGAATTGCTAAGTAGATAAACAGCATGTAAAATTGAGTACCTCAAGATACCACTAGGACTAAAAAAAACCCAAATATTTTATTATTGTGAATATTAACAGAATATTTCTAGCTACAGCCCTTAGACCCAAGTAGTAATTAACACCTCCAAGTGGAATTCCCAAATGTTTTGTCCTGTGTAGGACATATTAGCCATAGGGAATGTGTTAGTATTTTAGACAACATTGATACTGTCTGCACTGAAATTCTTACTGCTGGCAGTCTAGTCCTGCAAGTCGTACTGCATCTGCATTATCTCTGTTCCCAGATTTTCAAGCAATTGAAATTGCTTGAAGGATTTCTATTCTTTGTATTGTTAACTCTTGAAGTTTGGTTGCAGACTGCATTTGACTTGTAACACACTGATTGATCTTTCATTTAACCTTACACACGTTAGGTAAAACTGACATTTCTGTTTTGTCTGACATAATGGGGGATGGATGCTAGTGATGGGAATTCTTGAGTAAGAGAGTCTGGACAAGGAGTTGTCAGGAATGTTCACTCAGCACACGTGCACTCACACAGATGTTATCCTCTCACTGAAGTGGTACACAAGCCACTTCGAAACACTGTGTGGCCTGATACAGGTCTAGAAGCAACATTTACCAATGATAGGAACCTGCAGGATGTTGCCACTGATGATAGTGCTTGCCCAAAGAGTTTGACTGCATTCCTTCCCATTCCTGGGCAGACTTAATTGTAAGCAGTCCTTACATGGCTGTATGTGTTAGGTTTGACTTTGAGAATTACTTTTAAGCAGCTTCTGTTTTTAATTGACAATAAGGTCAAGCTTTTGTAAATTAACCTACTTCAAACACTGCAAAGTTGGTTTTTGTTTTTCTGATAGCATAAATATTGTACTTTTGTTTGTGAAATTGATTCATCAACATCTTAAGCTTCAATAATTTTGTAGGTAGTACTGATGATGAAATTAACTACATTAAATGGGTATTTGTCTCTACTGCCTATTCCACTGATCATTAAAATTTGCTCACCTGAACTGTTTAGTTTGGTATCTTACAGACAGAGACACAGGAAAAGCTAAAAAACATGGAAGAAAGAGTCCTAATTCTAAAACTTACCATTAAACTTGTCTTGCAAAATTAAAAGGGACGCAGAAAACAGGATTGGATTATTTTTACGGTATAAAGCCACAGAAGACATAACAAAGCTACTTAATACTCTCTTTTGAATTGGCTGAAGTAGAGATGTCAGGATTAATGGCTATACAAATCTCTAGATGTACTCCGTAGGCTGTGTGGTCAGGTGGTGGGATTATAAATAGGTAGGCTTACTGATGTCACCAGTAGCGGAAGGGGACAACCGTGAGCTTGCCATGCACACACACACTCCGTCCCTTCTACCTGCATATGCTGTTGAAAGAAATTCACTTGATTTTAATGGAGAAGAAAAACCTCTGTTATCTTGCAGGTAAGCAGGAAAGTAGTGCAGTCAGTTCTAACTGTTCTTCCTCCCTTGTTCAGATGATCAGCAGAATGGCTTCAAAGTAATACTTGTATTATCTTACTGGTGAGTGTCATACTAGCAATACTTTTGTTTGCTATACATGGATAAAACTTTGGTGTAAATGGGAATTCTGGAAATGTTAATTGATGTAAAGTGACACATATTTTGCAAGACTAAGGATGCAAATGTTGGTATTTACACAGCGTTTCCCTGCTTGTTTGGTTGAACTTGTCCTAACACCTGCTGTGAGGAAGAATATTTACCAATAATTATATATCTGCAGCAGCATTTAAGTCATTGCACTTTTGAGGGAAGGGAGAATTTGGGTGTAGGACAGTAGGTAAATTGCCAGAACTCAAATGTAGGCCTGTAAAAAGAAAGAAGAATTTATGTCTGTTGTCCTGTTTTCAGAGAAAGTATGTAATTCTTCTAGTCCAAGGTACAAAAGCTTTTTTTAATCCCATTTCTGGCTCAAGATGAGGGTATAAAAAGACCTATAATTCATGTGGATAGACTGCTGAAATTTTGGTGATACATTTCTGGGTATAGAAGCTGTTCCATATTTTAAGCTGATTGGGGCCTAGAAGCTTGAATGAGGTTATTGAGATTATTTTAAATGGGAGAATGTTGTTACTTCATACAGACTGTAAGGCTTTTCTGGCCTTAATTGTCTTACATCTGATTTTGATCTACAATTCTGTTTGGAAGAAAACCCACTTGTTTGTAATAACTTGTAAAAGTCAACGCCTTAGTAGAGTCATTGCTGTGTATTGTGTGTATTCGTTGAATATTATGTATCACTTTCATTTATCATGGAAAGCATTAAAATAATTTTGTAGTACCTAAATAGACTCAATGCCTAAATAACTTCACAATGCCTCGCTGCACTTTGCTTACAGCAACAAAGAAAGAATTTAAGAAATCTTGTTCAGTTATGCTTCTGGCACTGGATCATATGTTAATATGATTAAAACTCAGCAGTGAAAAATACTGGGTGTAAACTTGTGATAGTGAAAGTTGAAAAGGATGAGGGGGTGAATACAGGAGAGAAGTATAGTAGTTACAGCAAATTATTCATCAGCATAGTTGTATGGGAAAGTTTCTCTACATTCCCCAGAGCAGACTGCTGCTGCTGATTATAATCCGTATAAAAGGTTAGTAAGAAGTAAGCTTCTGCCCTTCCTAAAGAATTTTTTCCTACTTTATAGTTAATGCTGAAGTCCTGTACCCTTTTTCAGAAAGAGCAGAGGCTTTCTAATGGAAGTAATAGGTCATCCAAAATAGCTTTGGTGTTACCACCATCATGCGGGGGAGCCAGCTTTCTTTGAAGAAATATCTTTTTTCTTCCTTGCCTGTTGCAAGAATCCAGCAAGAAATGGATCTAGGGGATTTTGAGTGTGCAGAAGAAATCAGAGAATGGGGCTAATGACAGGTCTTGTATGTAGTTGGGGATGAGTTTGGGGAGGAAATAATAGCATTCATTTGGGGCCTTGAATTGACAACCAATGAGGGAGTTTAAGTTAAAGTAGGACAAAGGGGAGGGAGCTTCTGCTGTCAGCAGCAGTAAAGGTGGCTGTGAAAACTGCTGGTCGGGTTTACGCTATGAAGAGAGCTGGGATAGGACTTCTGGCTGTGCTTTGTACCACCCATCTCCGTTCACACAGTGCATGAGGGATCAGGCTTGGGCTCCAGCAGCAGCACTGACATTTGAGGAGGTAGTAAATGCCACCCTGTTCTTGAAGGTAAGAGGGTTTTCCACTTTGCTTTCTGAGGAAGATGCTGTGAAAGATGAGCAGGAGAATCTGTTGGCAGGTAGGTACTCAAAGCATTTCTTCTTAGTTTTGCAAGGTGTGTTACCCCGAGATGCTCAGTGCTTCTGTTTGGGGAACTAAAGCTATGTTGTTCATACTTTGGGAGAAACCTCTTTATTACATCCTAGTTTTCAGGTTATTAACTGCCAAGATGCTTCTCTTGCAATTTATTAAAGAAAATGCTTGTTTTAGTACTATTTCTTAGCCTGAACTTTTTTTTTCCTTTCTCATTTTATTTCCTGTAATGAACTAGAGTACCTTGTTTGCTGATATGGTTGTCTGTGTAGGAACTCTCTGTCCATTCTTCATGTGTCACATAGCCTCTGTATATATATAATTTGAATTTTTTTTTAAGCTCAGGATAGGAAAATTTCCATGTGTCCCATTTCTTTCCAGTGCTTAATGTGATGTCTGTTCTCCAGTCTGTTAGCCTCTCCTATTTCTTGGTTATGCAAATGTACAGAACATTTTGAAGTGTTACCAAAATATAGGTAGTTAAAGGACATAACTGCTAAGAAAAGACTCCTGGTGGCTGAAGAGCTTTCTACAAGGGAGAAAGCTTGTTCTGTTCCAGACACCTGCATAAAAAACAGAGATTAGCTGCAGTGCTTTCCAAAGTTGCATTGATGTGCTTGACAGAATTATTCTTCCTGTATCTGAGTCTTCAGCTGGGAAATGGGACTGTTGCAGCTGAACCCAACCTTCTGTAGCAGCTAAAAGGAAGAGGGAGTAAAGTTTGTCTTCCCTGCTGTTACTGAAGAGCTTCCTAGCTGCTGTCCTGCATTATGTTATGTTACCCACCCACACCTACACCCACGTACCTGTATTTGAGGCACGTGTGTATGTGAGGAAAAAGGGAAGGGTCCATATCGGCCTCTTTCCTGGCTGCTGTGATACTTGAGTGGGTCTGTTTCCTTTTCCTTACCCTTCCCAACCTCTAAATCCATCCAGTGTCTGCCTCCAGTGTTACTTCTAAAACATGATTTTGAACAGGAGAGAAAAGCAGCAGCAGAAATGCTCAGATAAATTGGCAATTCTTACCTCTATTGATGTTCAGAATGGCAGCTGAAAAAGCCATGAGCACAGCTCTAGGTGTTTCATCTGCTGGCTTTGAAAGACAGTGGTGTTATACCTGCTTTCATGACTAGGAGATAACAGCGAGAAGGGCAGATTCAGGTTTTACTCTATTTGAGAGCCCTTAATTGAACTTTTCTTACTGGTCATAGGAGAAGAACATCTGTGTGAGCATCCTTTTATAGCAGTTGTTGAAAAAAGATTTGGGGGTTTGTTCCTAGTGAAGGTAACATACGTTTGCTTGAGTTTTAAGCATTTGTTAGATTTATTAGTGTATCAAAGGTTAAGCTCCCCCTTTCAGTTCAAGCTGCTCTTTGTTTTCTTTTCCTGTTTATTCAGCCAGTTATATATTACTCAATTACTGTTACAGATTTACTGCTTTCTCTTTCCTGCTCTCTTTCTTTTCTGTCAGGCTGTTTCCATAACTAAATATAATAAAGTCGTATGAAGTTTTAATAGTTTTGAATGTCATTCAAGTTTTTTGTACTTTTGGTAGTAAATCGGGGTTTTTTTTTGTATTTTATACTTTGTGGAAAGGTTGCATAAGTATATGCTTACTGCAGAGGTATCTTGCACATGGACATGCCAAGTTTGTATATTGTGTTAGCCCTATTTACTTCAGAAGTCTTACGTTCTTAACCTCCTTAGAAGTAATGTTGGAACTAATTTTCCACTATACTGCTTCTTTTTCATTTGTATGTATTTATTTATTTTAGGAGAAAAATACTTTTGGCACAAAAGAATGTGCTGTAAAGGAACTTCTGTTTAAGAACACATAATTCCTCAGTAATAATAATAACCTTTAAGCTAACTTATAGCATAAGGTATTTTTTATCCCCTGTTGCCTGCTAGGATTCTGAGCTCTTGGCTGTCTTCCTAACAGCGAGGCAATTCTTATGCCTTGAGAGGAACTAACTATGTTTTGTTACTAAGTCAGTGGCTATCTGTGCTCGGGAGCTGGCTAGTCTTTCATATTACATTACATAACCTTATACTGGAGTTGCTGCCCTTTAATGCTAAGAGGGGCACAGTTAAAAACATGCCCGTACCATCTCCCCCCTTTTCCTTGTAATAAGAAAAAACATTGCATTAATTATGGCTTGAATACAGTCTCTTGTGTTTTCAAGACTGCCACTGCCATGGGGACAGACAATCAGACAGGCAGTGTCTGTTCCAAATGGTCTGGAGGGAACTGGAGGATTCATTTGTTGCTTTCTCGCTTTTAGTGTGAACCAGACATCTGAAGATTCCATTAAGCTTTCACCTTACTGTCATGGTTACCGTCCCAGTCCTGTGACTTATTTCTCTCTAGGATATGACTTTTTTTTTTTTTTTTTAAAAAGTCCTTTTCTTTAGAGATGAGGCTAGTTAGGGGGGGATTCCACATATCCCATTGACCAGGAAAAACTTTTCTCTAGCAAAAGCTTTGAAAACATGTCTTGATTCCAGGGATGCCTTATTTTCTTGATCCAATTTATTTATGGAAAGAGAGTGGAAACATAGGTATTTCACATTTTTTGCTTTCATTGTAGCAGTCATCTGAATATAGACATAGGTAAGAAAACATCTGCAGATGATTTGTTGTTTGCTGGAACCTCACTGAGTAAACCCACAGAGATAATCTTCAAAAATCAGTTTATTAATAGTCTTATCACTTGTAGCATTATTACTGGCATGTCAGTTGGCATATCAGTTGCATGACACATTTTTGTGTTGGGAGAGCTATTTACCCAATGCCTCATTTCTAGTACCAGCTTATTTTTATGTAATATTTTTAAAATACCAGTATTATTTGCAATATTGGTCTTCTTTCAGCCTTGGGAATCTGTATAGAGAAGTGCACTGTGAAATACCCCATTATCAGAGAAGATTTACAATTGTTCATGTTTGTTCCTCTACCTGGAAATGGAACTTAAAATGTGTGTCTGAACTTAGGTTTCTTTGGTACCTGCTGAGCCACCTGCTAGACACAATATCCATACAATATAACCCCAGATTCTTCTACAAATAACGAAGTGAATGAGTTTAGAACCTGAAAGCTCATATTTTTCTATGGAGCAGATACAGTAAATATGTTTCATTATTTTGTCCTACGTGTATTGTAAGCCTGGTTTGAAGGGATAACCTAAGAATGGACAGTGCTTGACTCTCATTGATCCATACCTTGATCTTAACATCCAGCTGGTGCTTTTATTATAGAAATAAAGAGAGAGACAGTGTATCAAATGCTGGTATTGATCTAGAGATGAAAGCCTGGTGCCAAAGCTGATAGGCATGTTATATAGATGCCATGAGACTGGTACAGAAAATACTTGGGCTGCTTAAAATTAAGGATAAATATTAGAATAATACATTTTTATTATCGTCTGATGATACTTTTAAAAACAAAGTTGTAAGTCTTCTAGTATGCAGAACAAATCTTAGTGTTTTGGGATAGCTTTTGTCAGGTACCAGAAGTTGTTCTTAAGGATTGTGATTAAGAAAACTATATATTTTTTTTTAAGAGTTTCATTAAAAGATGAATGTCGGCAATGTATTACAGAATTACAGAAGAAAGCAACGTACTGCTGAGGAGCCTCTTTTCTGTGATCCAAAAGCAACTACGTGAAAACAAAGTAATTGATGTCCAGAGAAAGACAGTGTTATCAGTTTTGTGACTGTTTTTTTAGATTCTTGGCAAGTAGTGCTGGAATTGAAGCAAAAGTTGAATGTGCCATTCAAGACTACCTTCAATGTTTAAATTTAATTTCCTTGCATAAGAAAAATTTAGAGACTTTTATGTAAGAAAGGAGGTACAAAGAAGTTTGATGTATACATACAGCCATAGATCTTAGGCAAAGGTAAAAGATTCATGCTGAGTCTAATGATTGTATGCCTATTTGTGTATTATAAAAAGGTGAGTCAAAGCTGGGAGTGATTTTGATGCTTTTGATTTTTTAATGGATAGATATGGATTTGATGGATGGACCACTTGATGGGTAAGGAATTGCCTGGATGGTTGCACTCAAGGAGTTGTGGTCAACAGCTCGATGTCCAAGTGGAGAGCAGTGACGAGTGACGTTCCTCAGGAGTCAGTGTTGGGGCCAGCGCTGTCTAACATCCTTATTGGTGACATTGACAGTGAGATTGAATGCACCCTCAGCAAGTTTACCAATGACACCAAGCTGTTTAGTGTGGCCAACATGCTGGAGGGAAGGGATGCTATCCAGAGGGACCTGGACAAAGTTGACAGCTGGGCCCATGCAAACCTCCTGAAGTTCAACAAGGCCAAGTGTAAGGTCCTGCACATGGGTTGAGGCAATCCCATGCACAAATACAGGCTAGGTGATGAGTTGACTGAGAGCAGCCCTGCAGAGAAGGACTTGGGGGTAGTAGTGGATGGAAAACTGGCTGTCAGCCAGCAATGTGCGCTCACAGCCCAGAAAGCCAACCGTGTCCTGGGCTGCATCAAGAGAGAAGTGTGGCCAGCAGGTCGAGGGAGGGGATTCTCACCCTCTACTCCGCTCTCATGAGACCCCACCTGGAGCACTGTGTCCAGCTCTGGGGTCCCCAACATAAGAAGGACATGGACCTGCTTGAGCGGGTCCAGAGGAGGCCATGAAGATGATCAAGGGGCTGGAGCACCTCCCCTGTGAGGACAGGCTGAGAGAGTTGGGGTTGTTCAGCCTGGAGAAGAGAAGGCTCCAGGGAGACCTTATAGCGGCCTTCCAGTACTTAAAGAGGGCTACAGGAAAGGTGGGAGGGACTCTTTATCAGGGGGTGTAGGGATAGGATGAGGGGTAACGAGTTTTAAACTGAAAGAGGGAAGATTTAGATGAGATATAAGGAAGAAATTCCTTACTGTGAGGGTGGTGAGACACTGGAACAGGTTGCCCAGAGAAGCTGTGGCTGCCCTCTCCCTGGCAGTGTTCCAGGCCAGGTTGGACGGGGATTTGAGCAACCTGGTCTAGTGGAAGGTGTCCCTGCCCATGGCAGGGGGTTGGAACTAGATGATCTTTAAGGTCCCTTCCAACCCAACCTATTCTATGATTCTATGATTTTTGTGTCTGCCATTCTGTGATACTTGTTTGAGGTGAGTTGTCTGGACTCTTCAGTTCGATCGTCTTTATAACAGATACACAATGACCAGGAAAAAGCAGTTTCTGTTTTCTTTTTTTACATTTTCAGCATTCTGGGGTTTTTGTTTGTTTGGTTTGCTTAGTTTCTCTAGTCTATAGCTTATTTCAAGCTTGATTCTTGATCTCCTTGCAGGTGGTTGTGGTTTGCTTTCCCAGTTTATCTGAGCCTTTTTCCCTCTTCAGATGTTCATTTGTCTTAGTCTTTCAGTGCAAGACCCAAATACATGATGGGCTCTCACGGTAGACAGTAAGTTTACCTGAAGAAAGGACACATATTCTCAAATGGCAGCCGCTTAACTTGTTCCATTGCATGGGCTTCTGCTGTAAACCCTAGACTCCACTAAGAGTAGTATTCAGGAGTTGTCTCACTTTTGTATCTTCATGCCCACCTCAAGGTGGGAGCTCTGTTCGTGAGGAGAAAAGTTTACTTGTTGACTGTTAGTTCTGGGAGTTTGCCTTCATAGCCTTACATGTTTAGCAAGTCATAAAGATACAAGGAAATGTCTTGGTCAGTTCATATACCTCTACCGAGTAGTGCCCTTTTCCCATGATGGAATGTTCATGGTATGAATTCTGTTTTGTAGAAGCTTTAGGGCAAACCAGCACTGAACATCCAGAACTGACAGAGTGACTCTGAAGAACAGAGAAGAGGAGTTCAGATACTATATTACTCTCTGAATGGTTTATTTGACATTCTTTATCTCAGAGGTTTTCTTTCATCTGGAGGTGCTCCTAAAAGCATACTCTGTTGTGCAACCATTGTTCTCCATTAGATCTAACTGATGTCTTGCAGTCTTATTTGGAGGAGTATTAGAGGTAAAATTGGGACAACGCAACTGTAAAGGTAGCAGAAGGTAAGTAAATTTAGGGAATGCCCTTTCCCAGCTCTGATCAGAGAATCTAAACAGTGAACTGTAATTTGTCAACGAGTACGCTATAACGTAAAATCTATTGTATAGAAGCAACTGTACTTTCTCTAGCAGGAGGATTTTGTGAGTCCTTGTTCTAACTGTAGCATAACTTTTGACTTCTTGATCTAAAACTTTAAGTGACTGAAAAAATTCTAGAATTTGTTTCAAGCAAATTGTTAGAAATGTGTGTGTATGGAGGAGGTAGGACGCAGCAAACAGCAGTGAAAGGTGGTTAAGATGTAGTGTAGGTAGTTACAGGTGATGCTCTCACTTCCATTTTCTGAGTGTAACAGTCTTTAAGGGGGAGAATCTCTAGAAGCTTATAAACAAAGCAGCCTTTTCAATTTTTGGAAAAAGCTAAAAGTATGGGTTTTTGTGAGAACAGGTCCAATTCATTGGGTGCTGTAAAACAAAGGACTTTCAATCAGTTCTTTTTCTGTCAGCTTCAGACTTGGGCTGGAAGAAGCCAGAATGGGAATGGGTGAATCCAAGATGTGAAAGAGAAGTCTCTCTGAAAATGGGAAAAATAACTTTGTGTCGTGGTATGAAATAAATATAATTTTAAAGATGTGCTAGCAAGTGGGACTTACCATCAAGTACTGCAAAATGTTAAGATGTGTACTTGCAATAAGCACGTACATATGCTGTTGTAGCTATATGTACTGTGACACCATTGACTTTAACTGATATCATGCAATGTTTCCACATAATGATGAACAGATAATTTAGGGACTTGGGAATTTTGTGCTCTTTGCTAATAGCACACAGAAGAGTAGAAACTTATCTAATGTAGAATGTTAGCTGAAGATTTTGTTTTTTAAATACAGATTTTTAATGAAATATCTATTGAAAAATATACCTTATTACACATTACTTATTGTTAAATTCTGTGCTTTCCCTGATCTCAGGAAGAAGGGGTTTTGTTTTAAGAGACTATAGATTCCGAGTGTCAGATCATAGACAGGAAAAAAGTTTAATGTGCGTAGAAGATAAATCCTCATATAGAGGCTATTTTGCTGCACTGATAGGGGTGGGAAGAGTAATGATCTGCCTTGAGTATTTTCATTTCAGTCTATCACAAGGTTATGCAGAGTGGCTTTACAACATCTCTGTATCTATTATAACAAGAAAAGCCTGGGTATTCCAATTCTCAAACTAAAAGAAAAATACTCCATGTGGAATAGATATGTCAGTGCAATTGTTAGTATTCAGATTAAGAACAATGAAAATGAAAATGAAGCTGCATTTCACTAAAGGAAAGAAAACAAAAATATAATCTGTAATTATACTGCGGATGAAACTAGCCTTTCAGACTGGCCTGTGGACAATAGACACTATTGTAAAATACTCCATTTTTCATGTGTTTGATTATGTAATTATCAAGTCCCAATTTGGGAGCTCCAACTTGCAAACTAATTTAAAATGTGGATTAGTAAACATTTATTATTTATTATTTATTTATTATGAAATAATACTTCCACTCTTTTCCCCCCCCCCAAAAAAAAAGGTTATCTAAACATATGCCTGGAAACATTTAGTAGTGATTTTTTGAGTGACTTGCATTGATAACTTCAGTCATTTGCTGGACTATGATGAGCAGAATCAGATAGGAATGTTGCAGTTGTCTCCAAGCTTTTTCTTAGCAAGTAGTGTTTGATCTTGAAGATGTGCGGTCGTGATGCTATGAAACTATAATCTTCAAAGAGGGAACTGAATAAACAGGAGGAAAGTTGGTACTTTCATGATCTTTGCTTAGTGTAGAAGACAAATTTGGTTTGTAAGCATTAAAGATGAGTATTGGGCTGCGAATGCTTATAAGTGAAATTAGGAGCTTAAATATTTTATGTATCTGTTGGCCAAAACTGATGTATCATTGTAAACAAAACAAATTAATGTACTTAATGTAGGCCTGAACTCTTGTTGAACTGTTCCTTGGTCGAGCAGATGATGTGCAAGGTTTCGGCTGTCTGCTACTATGGCGTAGCAGTGGAGCAGCATTATTGTACTAATCGAGAAGGCATAATAATTGCTTGGGGTGAGAGGTCAAAGGCAAGAAAAGCTCTAGAAGAAGCTTTATTGCAGTGGCTCTTTTCCTCTCATGACATGATCTTAATAGAGCTAGATCCTTTTCTGCCTTTGAGTGAAAATAAAATGAAGTGCTGCTTGTACTTTTGGCATATATAATTTTGTAAAGTATGATATAAAAAATGTTTAGTTGCTCTTTGTATAAACCAGTGTTTTTCATGGTGCCATAAGTCAAATTTACAAATTTAAGTCTTATCTGTTGTGCAGTACAAGGTTTTTATTCTACAGTGTTTAATGAACTTTTCAGTACCTGAGAGATGACTGAATTGCAGGTGAGGTCCCTTATGACCTTTCCTGTCCTAGGTGATTGCTACTGAAAGTTTGAGAGATGGTTCTGATGTTGGAGGTTAGATCCAAAATAATTTCAGTGAGAGGACTATCAAGCTGTCTTTGTATAGTGTCTCATGTAATTGTGTTCAAAACAGTAAGTGGTGTAAACATTAATATTCTTTGATACCAAGATTTGAAGAGGTGGATATTTTTTTTTTTAATGCTGTAGACTTTGTGCACAAATCTAGCAGATTTCCTCTTTTTTTCTCCATTTTTTTTGGGAAAGTGATTCTTATCAAAAGGAAGTGCTGGTGATAACTGGAATATCCAGGTCACTGTCAGTTCAAGTATTTCTCATTATTTTAAAGTGCCTTTCTCTAGTTACTGATAGTTAAAAATATACTGCTTGTAACTTTCTAACAGGGATTTTTTGAAAATCAAATAAATAGATGCTTTATTTATTTATGATGCCAGATCTTTATTTTAAAAAGGGTTTCCACTATTATTGTTCTGGCAAGCAGGAAATATGTTGCAATACAGCAATGACACTTTATTCTGTAGAAGTGGGATCTGAAGCACATAAAATGTTGACTTTCTGGTCTTGCATTTGATTTTAAAAGATGTATTGTTTTTCTTAGCAAAATGATGAAGTCTTCTATCTGCATTTGGCTGAAAGAATTCTTTAATGTCTTTACAGGAACTGTATTCTGTCACAGACTGGTGGGAATTGCAGGTGGGACTTCATAAATTTGCATTTCTAAGAGATAGGAATAAGTTCTCTTGGGAACAATATGATCTCACAAGATGAGGGCTAGCTGGAAGACTTGGCATAAGCAGTGGGTTCCGGGTGCACTAGTAACAAGGGAAATATGAACTCTTCCCAGGCTGCACCACCTTGTGTTTGTGGGACCCTGTGAGAGCATTGTAGATGTCTCTCTGGCTGCCTTTTTCCAGAGTGAGGAAGAATCAGAGAAGAAAGATTATATTGATTGATTTTTTTTTTTTCTTTCTTTCTTTCCTGCTTTGTCTTAAGCAATTGATTAAACAGAAGATGACATTCAAGCTGTTGCAGTGTTATAGGTAGCTGGAATTGTTTATATGGTGATAAACAGTGGGGAGCATATCCCTTCAGGTGAATTGAGATTGGCAGTTTTAATGTCTGGTGTAGGGAAGGTCAGTCAGCTGATGGGGTTGGGACCTGTGGAGACAAGGAAGGAGTAAGGACCTGCATTGTGTAGGATACTGCAACATAATTTCCAGAGGAGTTCTTATGAGTTGTGGCCTTATTTGGTTAAAATTTCTCTTTTAACTTCCTCTGTGTCATAGCTAAATGAGCTGTACTTTGATTTTTCCTGCAGCTTTCCCTTAGTTCTATAGTAGCCATGAAAATAAAGAGTACGTTTTTGGTTGTTCTAACTCATCCTAATGTTTGCTTTGATAACTAGAATAGGTCTGCTTAGCCCCTAGCATATCTGGAAGCTATCTGAGCATGAAAGGTGCTGTGAGTGAGCCTATTTACCGAAACAACCTTTTTTTCTGACCTCTAAAGTGTTATTTTTATATGATTGTTAATTTCTCCCCTTTGTTATGGTTGTATTTTTGTCTTACTAAAAATCAAAGGTTTTCTTCTTTTCAGGAGAAGAGACTACCTTAACCACTCTCTCTCTTTAGCAAATTCATTAAAAACCAGCAGCTGTCCTGCTTTGCTGAGTACCTGGTAGAGGTGAAGAGGCAAGAGAAGTGGGCTTTTGTTTGTTCTTTATGACAGATAAGTGTTTGAAATGATGGTGTAGACTTGGAGTTACTTGAATAATGCTGGCTTTCCTTTTTGATGTTTGACTAAAATGGTGTGTGGAAGGATGCCTTTGTGAGAGAAATCACCTGTGTCAACTTCTTGGAGGCCCCATAGTGCAAAAGAGGAGGGGAGGGTTTATAGGTTAAAACTACCTCTGCAAGTGTATTCCTGTCTCTTGCTGCTTTTGATTTTCACCTGTAGATGTAATCATGGTAACTGGAGTCATTCTTGCTGCCCAATACCAGCTCTGGGGTGCTGGGAGTGCAGGGCTTCTGTTTACCTGTCAGATAGCCTCTCCTGTGACCAGGCAGACATGAACACCAGAAACGAAAAAGCTGTAAGACCAAATGTAAATACTTTGGACTAGGAGTGAGAGATGAGAGAGTTGGTGAAAAGTGACAAAAAAAAAAGAGATGCGGCACCTGGAAACAGAAAATGAAAGTATTGGGATCCCTGTTGTTTAATAAGAGGTTGCCAAAAGCTCGGCATAACTTCTGCGAAAGTGTACTTGGAGATTTTTCCTCCTTTGTGTGGGGCAGGAAACATAAGCATAACTAACCATAAAGAACATGCAGATGAGCTAGAGATGGGTCGGGTACATAGCTCTGTATGCGGAGATTCAGCCGACCTCATTTGACTGCCTGACCCCATGTGTGTATATATGTATTCTTTATTTAACACATGGAACTTCATCTATCTAGCTGTTGCACATAAGGCTTGACAAGGGTATTTTATCAGTTCTCAATCTCTACAGTGTAAGTTAGACACTAAATAAAGCCGTGTTTTACTGATGTGGACCGTGCATTTATTGCTGTGTGTGATTAAGCACTCTAGTGATAGTAGAGTTCCAGCAATGAAATTGCATTCGTCTGCCTAATGGAAAATATAGAGTCCACTAGCATGTGCAAGCAAATCTTTCTGTGGTGTGTAGTCTTCAAAGATTAAATTCTGAGTTCAGTTGCAATAAGTATGTTTTAACAGTCATTTGAAGTCACTTAAAGATGTAAGAATGAGTGAAGAAGGGGAAAAGCAGAACTGCTTTACTTTGGGTTTGAATTTTTTTTGGTATTAATGTTATAGGGTTAGTTTTCATTTTTGTGGGTTTTTTTTAAATAGTTGTATTGATGCTCTGTACTGGATAATATTTTCTTTTTAGCAGTTATGTGAAAGCTAAAAATCATGCAAAAAAACCCCCAAACAAGTCAGGGAGGAGTAAAAAGTTTGATTGATACATTTTGCAATGTTCACATAACCCTGAAACAACCCAGGAAAGCTGCTCTAGAGACCAAAGTTAAATTTGCATCTAATGCCGCATGTTGTGAATTGCATGCGGCGTGCACCAAAACTAATTTAAAACATTAACAGAGAGGAGGTATACATCTTGATGGCGAATCCTTATTTGGTGTGTTTGGAGGTCTCTCAGTACTTCCGATTAGCTCTGAGAGCCTGTGAATAGTTAATTATTCAGCATGGAGTTCTGAAGTTCAAAACTCTAAGCGCTTTCAGGCACAGATCGGTCATGTGAAGTCTGGTTACACAGTCATCTTTTGCAATGCTGCTCTGGACCTTGTTTGCTCTTCATTGTGAGTGACTTTAAACTTTGCTTTTCTGAGAAAGACGTGTGTTTCTAATTGTTGTATGCTAGATCTTTTGTTTTAATTCTGTAGGACAACTGTAGAAGTTATTTTTTTGGTTATGTTTAAACGTTTAAACTTTGTTACAGCTCGAAAGTCTAAATTGCAGGCATATTTTTGGAACCTTTGTGTATTATGTTTGAAATGTATTTTAACTTTCTGTGAATGTGACTCCATTCAAGCTTTTTAAAATATTGTTTATAAGAAATTAAGAAGTTCTCATGAGGTAATGCGTCTCCACAGTGTCTTTGGGTTTTGTTTCTAATGGTGAAATTCCTAATAATAGTATCTTTTCCTTGTGACAGTATCAGTGAATTGTGCAAAGTTATTTGAATAAAAGGGAATGCTAGACTGTATGTTGTAGGACATGAGAGTCCTACCTTCAGAATTACTGTAACATAAATATATTAAGAGGTGTAGAGAGTTTTCCTTTTGATACCATTTTGGATTTTTTTTTCTTTTTGAAGTGAAGCAAGTGAAACAGTGATCACTCTTTGCATTCAAGAGTACACTGGCTTGTTACTAAGATGGGAAAGGATAGCAAGAAAATAGGAAGTCAGCATAGGTGAGGGGAAAATATGAAAGCGTATTGTGACTGAAATGTCAAGAAATATTGCAACACAGTATTGGTTATACTGCTATTTTATTACTGTATAGAATTAAATAGAGTAGAGCTGGTAGGATTTGTTTGAATTATGTTAATAATAATCAAAAGAAAAATTTGGGGAGGAAAAGTGTGATTATTCCCTTGCCTATCTCTCCTATATATGAAATATACTGTCATTGCAATTTGACTTCATACTGCATAGCACAGTGTTTCTGCTTATACTAATCCAGTAAATCTGTTTGCAGAACGCACAAATAGGGTCCTTTGCTTAACCCAAGGGAGGAAAGAAAGTAATTAATTTACTTTTTAAAATATATATTAAAAAACCCTTTTTGTTTTGGGCTTGATGTTTATTGGGCTTTTTTTTTTATATGATACAGTTATCTTAGCCTGTTGTATCTTCTGTCACCACTGATCATATGTTTAAAATACTCTCTCATCCCTTCCTTACACCTATCACTTACACAGTCTGAATGAAAAGAATTAAGCGTGGCTCATTCCTGTTCTGAGACTTGTTAGTTTGCCAGTATGGAATCGTATGTGTAAATACATACTTGACTTTTTATCCTTTTATTTCAGAAGAAAATCTAAAGCGCCGCCTCCTCCACCTGAGCCAAAACCCGTTGCTGTTTCTCCATTTGATGACACAGAATCAGCCAATCTCATCATGGAACAGAAAGAGATTGTAATCGATAAAGATATTGAACTGTCAGTGGTCTTGCCAGGAGATGTGATCAAGTATACTACAGTTAATGGGAGGTAAGTTACACAGAATTACATATTTGTTTAATTTTGTTTTCTTGTTCTAGTTTACTTCAGACTTCATCCAGGTTTTAATCACTCAGTAAAATACATGAGTTGGGTAAGCCTGAACATTGAGTGTGTCCAAAGAAGAGCAACGAAGCTGATGAAGGGTCCATAGAGCACAAGCCTTATGAGGAGCGGCCGAGGGAACTGGGGTTGTTTAACCTGAGAAAAGGAGGCTCTGGGGGAGACTTTATTGCTCTCTTACAGCTACCTGAAAGGAGGTTGCAGTGAGGTGGGTGTCAGTCTCTTTTCCCAAGTAACAAGAAACAGGCTGCCCAGGGAAGTGGCTGAGCCGCCATCCCTGGAGGTATTTAAAGATGTGTAGGCATGGTGCTTGGGGATGTGGTTTAGTGGTGGACTTGGCAGTGTTGGGTTTATGGTTGGATTTGATGATCTTAAAAGTCTTTTCCAACCTAAATGATTCTAATTCTACTATGATTTTTGGGTAGGTGTGGAAACATACTTTATATATTTGCCTACTTCTTGGGAAGACTGTTTTTTGAGATTCAGAAATTTGTATGGCACCTATCAGGACACATAGCCATACCTGTTGTTCTTTCTAGTCACTAGAAAAGTACTGTTTTGTATGAGTCACTGAATTCTTCCCACATGTTTTCCCT
Source organism: Strix uralensis (assembly GCF_047716275.1). Lineage (NCBI taxonomy): Eukaryota > Metazoa > Chordata > Aves > Strigiformes > Strigidae > Strix > Strix uralensis. The sequence goes on from NC_133977.1 coordinate 25,190,219, forward strand.
GTTAGCCTCAAAGATGAGTTCCGGCATCCTGTTTGGGTACAAAGTCATGTGTTCAGCACTTGCTCAGTGCTACTACCTGTAGACTACTAGCAGTCCTAAAAAAAAGTGTCATTACTTCAGACAAAATCTATAATGCTTCAAAGAAATAGTTTCTAGCTACAGCTTTGGATTTTTCTTTTTTAAACAAATACATTTTGCTTAAGCTAGTTTTAATTTGAAATGCATATTTCAGTCTGCTAATTGGTAGTATAGACTGTATGTATAACTCTCAAGTCACCTTTAGTTCAGAAAGACCTGGACATTGACTGGTGAGTTGAAATCATAAATCCTGGGACTTAAAATGTTATATTAATTATCATAGCAGATCTACTAAGAAGTCTCCTATGCAAGGCCTTCTAGGATACCAGTTTGTTGCTTTCCTAAGCTGAGATAAACTATTTGTATATTGTGTTTGTATTAGTGTATTGCCAGTGTCTTTGCAACTGAAAGCAAGCAGGCTGATATAGTTATTTATTTATTCATTCATTTAAACCAGGTAATATAAATGTGTACTTACACCTACTTCACTTCTTAATGAGAGATAAAGTCTGGCTCAAGTCTGTTTGCACGCTTTGTCATTTGCTAGAGTTCATGAGGTCGTTGCTTAGACATCAAATACCAGCTTGTTCTCCAGAGCTGCAGTGGATGAACTTTTGTGGATTTCCACCCCACCCCCTGCCCTGACTCCATTTTCAGGATAACAAATCTGAGGTTATATTTGTCAGAAGAAATTTTCTGAAATAATTGGTGACTACTGTGATGCTTTATGGTGTTCTTGTTAGGATGTTTACAGCAAGGAATATTGCTGTCTGTAAATACGGTGCCTTCCTCTGTTTTTAAAATTTCTTAAAGGTGAGACTCCATGTGTACACTGTCAGGCACTTCTTTCTTCTTTTCACTCCCTTTGTTCACACTCAGGAGTACCGTGTGCCCTCTATCTTGCTTTGTTCAGAGCAAAGTGCCAGAAAGGAATGTTGCATATATCTTCACTCAGTCAAATTACATTGTGTATAATTAGTCAGTGTTCAAGACAGGCCTCACAAGCTTAGGAAGCACACACATTTGCCAATCAGGTTTATTATCCCACAGTTACTGTGGGTTTTTTTCAGTCAAGATACTGTATGTGATTGATTTCATAAATGGCTCTCTTACAAATAAGAACCTGTATTAGCACTGCTAGACTCATTCAGAACGAAGGAAGATATTGTACAGGACCTGCAGTTCACTGAAACATGCCTCAAACTATCTGTTCTTCTAGTTTTGCTCTGTCTTTATAGTCATATTTTGTGAACAAATAGGCAAAATCCCTCTAGAAATGATATAAACAGATAAATTGCTAATTTATCTCTTTCCTGTTCATAATCAGAGATGATTATGAGCTTCAAAGCTCCCAAGGAGATAATACCTTTTTAAATCTCATACTAGAAAAAGCAAAGCTGTGAGTTTGTACGGCCATGTACTCAAATGTCATAGTCCACTAGAAGAAACTTCTCTACTGTTCTCAGATGAAGTTGGGTCGGTTTGCTCCCTGCTTTGGCATAGTGGATAGCAAGAGCTATATAGAACAAAGGAAGATGTTATATAGATAAATATCCTGATTGAGTAGAAGTAGGCAGAAGAGGATCATAACAAAGTCCAAAAGGGATTTTATAGAAAATGATTACAAGAGAGAATAATTTTTGATCCTTGAGTTAATCTGTGGGCAACTATGGCAAAAAACCTGAGAGACTGAGAAAAGGAAGGAGGACTGAAGTAGAGTCATTCATCATTCTTAAACTTCAACCATGAGAGGATTCTCTATTTAAGCCCAGACTCCAATTTGTATTTTGTAGTAGTTGGGGATAGTGATTCAGAACGTTTGTTCGGAATGTGGCAGTGGCATTCACACTGTTCTATCACCAGGATTCCTGTGGGGGGGTCCAGGCCAACAGTTATTTAAAAACAAACAAACATAAACACCCAAAAAACATGGTAAGAGCAATGAGTGGGTAGGAATTGAAGGTACACTGTTCAGAGGAGGGGAATGAGTGAAGCTTCTTTCTTTCCTTTTTTTTTAAATGTTTGTCAGAGTGAAGTTTCTGAATCTTCTCCATTGGTTCGAATATTCTGCAGCCAAAGAAGAAAAGAACTATTTTATTCAGCAGCCTGATAATTTTAAGTTAGTTTTTATTGTCCCACAAGGAAGAAATGCAGAGTCTGAGAAAGTTTTCTCAAAATTTAATAATTGATTTCAGTTGTATGCATCAGTAAATTAACTTAGAGATTTCAAGGACCAATATGATAGTGACATGCATTTTATTTGAAAATGGTGTATCAAACTAATAGTTTTGCAGGGTAGCATGTTTAAGGCTTCAGTTTCAGATGCCTTTCAGAGAGACCTTAGCTTTGCTCAATTTGTTTTCTTAGAGTCCTTTGTGAGTTTTCATTTGATCCATTCTTGAGTATTTTTGGTCATTAAGGTATTCTTAATAAACTGTTGGTTTACTCCGTATAGCTAGCTAGTGAATAACAGGCTTTGTTGTGTTGCCCTACTTTTCAAAACCTATTGTACTTACATTTGTTAGTAACAAATTCTGAGGGGGGGGGTTGTGGGTTTTTTTGTTGTTCTCCATGAAAACAAATGTCTTTTTCTCTTTAGAGAATAGGATTAGTAAATATTTTTGCAAGGAAGGCCATGAAACCATATGCTTAAGTAATGAGAGATCTGTATAAAGCCAAACTGCGTGTAGGTTTCTTTTCCTTTTTGATTCCATCCCTGTAGGAATACTTCTGGTGGTTACTGACAGAGTTTTGTTTGTTCAGTGGTGCTTACTGTGAGTCTCATGATGGGAAGACCTTGTTCCTAAAGTCTGATCATGTAAGAATTTTAACTTTTTAAGTAGCAAGTTTCTAGCCCTCGTTTTTGCAGAGGTGTGTAGAAATTTGATGCATTTTTTTCATTTAAACACTTGATCCAGTATTTGAAGGATCAAATTAGACATCAAATACCAGCTTGTTCACCAGAGCTGCAGTGGATGAACTTTTGTGGATTTCCAAAAACCTTTCACTTTTGATTGCAAACGTAATGGGAGAATGACATGATTTGTGTTTGCAGCTCTTTTATTATTAGGGTGAGATGGATGTACTTGTTCTATTATGGGTTAGAAATACAATAAATAGAGTCATTCCTTCTTTCTTCTAATCAGAGCAGGTTGTGATATAGGCGAGAGAAGAATTGAAATAAACTCTGGTTTAGCTATGTGAAAAGGGAGGAACAGTTATTTTTCTGCAGTGCCAGTGCATTTCTCATGGTATTCCTCAGGCTGATACATAGCATATAGATGAAGGCCCGGGCGTATATTACGTTCTTCTATACCTCTTCAGACCATCTGATAGCTGCTTTTTGACACCTTGGAGCATCATTTCTTTATGTTTTTTTTTGTTTTATTGTTCCTCCTGCCTTTGTCTCCTGAGGCAAGAATTCTTCTGCAACTTAAGCAGGCAGAAACTTTCCTCTGGGGAAAAAAAGTAGTAACAAGTCTGCAGTAACTGTATCTGTCAGCTTTCAAACTGTTTCTATATCCTGGAACTGCAGCATGTGCACCAGAGAGTCCAGCCCTGCTTCTAGAAACCAGAAGACAGTTTGCTTAAAGAACACTCATTCTTTAAGACCAAGTGAAAACAGGAATGTTATTCTAAGGTTAATTAAAGGGGGGGGGGGGGGAACCCCAGTGTTCACAGTAATTTTTAACATTGAGTCATTCTTTTTAGAGAACCATATCATATGAAAAGTCTGTTTTAACTTCCTACTTAATAAATGTATTGATGATCTTTATATTATCTAGAATTCTGCTTAGCTTGACAGCTCTTTGTAGAAGCCATCTATTTCTATATTTGGCTATGCTACCAGAATACTTGCATCTGTTATGAGGTTACATCTAGAATTTGAGATTTCGGGTAAAGCTATACTAGCCAAACCCTGTATTAATTTTCTCTTAAGACATTTCAGTGTTGTTTTTCAACATAGCATTTGATTGCTTCACAGACTTTTAAATTATTTCCGTAATATCCTTGTGAGACAGAGCAGGTGGTAGATTTCCCTGTTTGTAGATGTAACTGAGAGATGCAGAGGATGTCAAAATGAAATGCTCCTTACAGATGATTACCCAACTCTAAAAATTATTGAGGAATGACTAGTTTCAGTGACCTGATAGTACTATAACCTTCAGTTGGTGTAACAGGCAAAGTTAGAATACTCCTTACCTTTAGTCTATTTAAACTTCTGTGACACTTCTGTTTAAAGTACAGCTTTAATAAATTTATTCCAGTAGCAACTGGGAATGTTCAGCCTATCTTAATACGCTGTTATGCATATTCTTCACTGAGCACTGAGAGAACAAGGACATACAGTTAGTGACTACATATGAAAAATTTCTCAAGAAATTGCATTCAACTGTTGTCATTTAGCGCCTTTCCCTCTGTCTGTATTAAACACCTGGCTTCATTTTGGGATCCCTAATGCAAGACCTCCTCAAGAGGTGAGTTCCTCAAACTTCATTTCTCCTGCTTCCTCCAAATGGCTCATGCTCAGAATTTCTGAAAATAAAGTGCTCTAACTTCAGAATGAATATAAACATTTCAAGTTTTGGAAGGAAATTGTTCTTAATGAATAGCAGGGCATTGATCACCACTGCTACAGTTCCCATTAAATGTCAAATGAGGTGGCTAATCCACATTTCCCTGCTGACCTCAGGAAAAGCATTACTTCACACAAGCAAAATTTTTTCCCTTTGCTCAAGCATTTGGCATACTTTTGTGCAAGCTGGTTTAATTTTCTTTTTAGTTTTTTGCATTTGGCTTTTTTTTTTTATGTTGAAGATATTTAAAGTTGGTGCCTGGTGGTAATTATTTAGTCATGGAAGGGACTTGGGTTAAATGCTTAGCAGCACGATTTGTTTATAGCCTGCTTAATTGTCATCTGTTGTGACAGTTCCATTTGTCTTTTACAGGAAGCCTATGATGGACTTGCTGATCTTTCTCTGTGCACAGTATCATTTAAATCCATCAAGTTATACTATAGAGTTGGTATCGGCAGAAAATAGTCAGATTAAATTCAAACCCAACACACCAGTAGGAATGCTTGAAGTGGAAAAGGTGATTGTAAAGCCAAAACAAATGGATAAGAAGAAACCTGCTCCAGTTATACCAGAGGTGAGAACTAAAATTAAAGTGTATTGAGAAATTAAAATCAGTGTTGTATTCAACAAGTTGAGCTGGTAGCTCAGCCTTTCCTTTCAGTTTTTACTGTTGTCTGTCATCCTGTCACCATGGACCCCTGTGAAATGCTTGGCTCCATGTTCTTGTTAACCTCCTCTTAGGTAAAATATATCTCAATTTGTTGTGGTAAGCATCTTTGCTGCCAAAAGAAGGAAACATTACTGTAGTATTTGAAATCCCATGCCTTACTGTCCATTTGACAAATTCTGCACATGAAGTGTGGCTGAATACAGCCTTCCACAAACTGAAAGTCAACAACTTGTACCATCTGTCACGCTGTGATATATATGCCCTTCTGATTGTATGTTCATTTTCCTTTAATACAGACTGTACTTTTTTATTGTTACTCAGCTTTTTTTATATACCCTTAAGAAGGCAGAAGCTTTTAGAAGTACTAAAGCAACTTCTGGGTGTAGCCTAAATATTCCCTTCAGTCTTTGTCCTTCTGTTGTGTAGAAGAATTCTGGGTTTTAATTTATCTAAAGCACTTACACAGGGCCAAGGGAGCCCTTCTGCTGCCCTTTTACCTTTGTCCTGCATGCGTGCACGCACACATGCACTCATGGCTTGCTGGCTGACTTCTAGGGTTACCTGATACAATTTAGCAGGGCATCTCACTCCAGGCATGTGCCCTGTTGGACAGGCAAATGACAGATACTGAAGGAGGAGCAGAGTGTTTCATGTGTCCTTTTCTTGAGTAGAAGGGAATTGCAAAATTGTTATTAGTTTCTCTTGTAATATTTCTGAATCTATAACACTGGTGAAGTTGTCCATAAGTGGAGTTCCTGTGATTACTGTAAGGCTGTTATACAAATGCCAGTTGTCTCAGAATTTGTGCTGGTATTTATTGGAATTTTCTTCTCCTTAGCAAACAGTAAGGGTAGTGATAAACTACAAGAAGACACAGAAGACAGTAGTAAGAGTTAGTCCACATTCACCCCTTCAAGAACACATACCAATTATCTGTAGTAAATGTGAGTTTGATCCTTCACACACCCTGCTGTTGAAGAATTACCAGTCTCAAGAACCTCTTGATGTGACAAAATCTCTTAATGACCTTGGACTAAGAGAATTATATGCCATGGATATCAGTCGAGGTAAGATAGCTTTTGTAAATTGCAGTTATAGAAAAGATAATTACTTAGTATTTCAATAATGTATACATTTTGTTGGGGTTTTTTACTTACGAAGAAAGTAATTTCTAGTAATTTAGTATGTATTTCATTAGTCTTCCGCAAAACTGTAACTGGGACAAGTTTACCTGTACTTATGTTTGAGAAGTGTTATATGAAACTTTTGTTTTCTAACAAAATGTTAGGTAGTGGCAAAGGTGACTAAGCACAAATCATCAGTTAAAAGCAACTCCTTCCTCTCCTTCCCCTACCCCAAAAAGACCGACACCACTGTATTTCCCTTAGCTCATAGAAAAGACATAGGATCATGATGAGCTGAAAAAAATGGAAACATTAGAGAAATTTAGTTTTGCCTTTGAATTATTTAAAATTTTTTAAGTGTTAGAACATTCTGGTGATATATATTTCTGAGTGCTGTTAGCTAATTTTCCAGATTGTGGAGGAATAATAATTCTTGTTTTAACTGTAGTCCAACAGGGGAACAATGAACTTAGTTCCTTATATTTGTACGGACATTCCTATGCCTGGTTTTAACTTTAGCTGTAACCTCTCTTTTTCAGGAAGGGTTTGTTGTACTGTGATTAAAAATTCTATACATGTTTCAAACATTTGTCACGGGAAATTTTACTTCAATATGGAGTGCAGTAATATTGGCTCACTCCTGTTATATTTGCTTGTTTTCCTTTCTGCTCTAAAACTTGGGGGTTTTTGCTGGGTTTATTGTTTGTGTCTTTTTTTCCCCCTTCTACCTAAATATGGTAACCTTATCGTTTGGTGATTACAGTTTCAAGAGTTCTCTCAATTACTTCCCAAAGGCCAGTTATTTTGAACAACAGGAGAATGACAGATATAAAAAATATATCCTTTTCCCATGGAGAAAGCAAAAATGAAATATCTTTGTTTTCCACACTGGAAACCAATACCTGGACTGCATGTGCCCATAGTGCATTGTCTTGTTTGTTGTCTGGCTTTTGCACAGTATGACGTGTGCTTCATTTGATTCAACAGCCAAAAGTCCTTAGGAGAGAATACAAGGGCGTATATGCTTTCTACATGGCAGTGCGCTGCTAGGAAATTTAGATATACTTCAGTTCTCTTGATACATAGTAGTTCAGCATTTCAATTTTGCTGACAACTTTAAAGCTCTGAATTTTCAGCTTTCTTTATGAAAGTAAATGATGAGGTATACCTTTTACGTAATAGATTTTAAATTAAAGTTTTATTCAGTTTATATTTTAATTTTACGCCCTTTGTTTTCCAAGTTTGGACCACCTGACAATTCAAAACTTACAGAGCAAACTATTCTGTATACTGATTTTCCTTTTTCCTTCAGAAACATGTGGAGCCTCTCTTCTTATTTACAAGATTCCAGTCTGTGTTGCTGTCTTCAGGCTCGAGTTCTTAGATGACTTATAGCGTTAGGTAGTAAAAATACACATCCTTTTGCTTCAGGAAAGTACCTGGTTACTTTTTCCTAATGTTGAAGATTCAGCTTGGATTTCTGTGGTTGTAACTTATAACTGCATCCTCAATTCGGATTCACATTTTCTGTCTTTGTTTTTGTCCTTCTGTAGCCACATCACCAGTTGATTTAAATTTACAGTATTTGCAAGGTACGATTTACTGAAATAGGCAGTGGAACCGTAGCACTTACATGACATTACCATCCGCTCCTATTATAACCGCTGCTTGACTGTGACATGAGAAATTATCTCTGTCCTATTATAAATGCATATTTAACAAGACAATACAGAAGTGGATATACCCAGCTATATATATAAAGTATGTCTGTATAGTTTTACCCTAGATCTATTGATTAAATTTTACAACCATATTTATATTGATACTTGTACCAAGAGCCCATAGTGGCCTTGCTGATTTCTGTCGCTCATTGCATTTGCATTCAGTGGGATTTCTTTAATTTTTACTAGATTTAACTTTCTTAAAAAGAGACAACCTTAAGATTTACAGATCATCTGAATGAATAAGCCAGTGTAAGGAGGATAAATTCTACAAGATACCAGAATAGACTTGACTATCTTTACTATGACTGCCATGTAGTTACATGTGCAGCACCTATCAGGTGTTTCAGTGATCCTTCTTCATAATCATACCATGTGCAGGCTTGTGCCTGACTTGGCCCACTTCACACTTTGCCATGAATTTAAACTGTTAGGAATTGAGAGCTGGAGAGGCTGATGCTCTTTTTCCCCTTTACAGCCTTTGTGTAGGAACCAAAACATATGACAAGTGGAATGGGCTGGATTAAGTGCTAGGGGTATTAATAACAGCTGAAACTCATCTATTCAGTGTTCTAAGAAAGTCAGGAAGAACATAGGTGGTAGGAAACCTGTTCATTCTCCAGTATTTAGAAAACACTGTTAATACAGGGGATTTATGATGTGTTTTGTATATCCTTCCAGGAGTCTTATGACATATAGTGAAACAGTAAGAATGCAGGAGAAATAATCTCTGCAATAAATAACATCTGGAACTATTGTTTTCTGTCTTAGACTCCTACCAATCTGAAAGTTTAGATGTTCTGAAGGAGAAAGAAAACAAAGGATTTTTCAGCTTTTTTCAACGAAGCAAGAAGAAAAGGGAACAAGTAAGGTGTAACTTTGTATAAGCAAAACATCTAGAAACATATTCGTGTTGAGCAATCAGTATTGTCAGTTGTTTTCCAGAAAGTATAAGTAACCTGGATTTTCTCCTTCCTCCTACACCCCAAGGCTGCCAGTGCCCCAGCAACTCCATTGATGGGTAAGCCAAGGCCAACATTTATCGCGAGATCTAACACTGTTAGCAAGCAATACGATTCAAACACTCTGCCATCTGAAATGCCGAAGAAACGGAGAGCTCCTTTGCCACCTATGCCAAATTCTAAGAGTGCTCCTCAGGAACTTGCACAAGCCCAAGTCAGACCGGCATCTGATATGGTGAAATCTAACAGCTTTGATAGGAATGAACAGGTTAGTTACATTTGCTTCACTTCTCTTAAGAAGTTTAGACACAATAATCCCAATAACCCTGTTAGTAGCTGCTGAGGCTTGAAATAAATGGGAAATAAAAGTGTAGTGCTAGCTTTTAAAAATTGCAGTTTGAAAATAACCACAGAAATTAAAAGATGTGTTCCTTTTAAACTTTATATTCTGTGTGCAAAGTAGCTGCTGTATTTTGTAAATGTAAAACCAACTTCCTGTATGAGTTGCTAGTGTGAGCACCTTTTTGTTCTTCTGGATGAATAGTTTATATATTTAAATGTGAGAACATTGTCTCACTTTATCATATCTGGTAATTGATGTTTTGATATTTCCAGTAATTTTTAATGTTTTTAGTTACATGTGATAGCAAGTAGTTTATTCTTTATATTACATTACTAGAGAAAGGTGAAAATCTCGGGGAGTAGCCATAACATTCTTGCGTTCCCAGCAAGTTGAAGGAAGGTTTTTATTTTAATCAAATAGGGATGTATTTAATTGAAGCTGAGGTGTGGATACATATTTAAGTAACCTATATATCCCATGCAATGCAGAAATTCTGCCTACAGAATTTGGGAGAACTGATGTATTAAGTGTTATCCTGGTATTGCACATATTGTCAGTTGTGAATTCCAATTAAAGATCAAGGCTAAAATTGTCATTATAATTTTTTTTTAATTTCATACTTTGCTTTGAATGTAGTATCTAAAGGTGGTCTTTAATAAATGAGGTTATTGGCATGCTAGAAAAATAGTGTAGAACTAAATGAAATACAAGTCTGAGGGATTAATTTTCTGTTAGACTCAGACAAGAGATTTCAAACTGTGACTTCCTTTATCTTTATGCAATGATTTAGTCTTTCATTGATGCACAGAACCACAAGAGAGCACTGTTCAACAGAAGTTCTGAATTTGTGTATTGTGTCCTGCTGAGAAGCTTTATCATTTGAAGAAGACAAAGGTTTCTTTGTGTATTTTAATAAAAGGAACTGGGGGGTGTGTGTGTGCACGCAAAATCAAGGTTTGTTTTTTACCTCATCGTGTTTGTCTTTGAATTTTTTTGAAAATACTTTATTAATGTTAACATGCTTTAAATGATTAATAGCATGTTATATCTAACAGTAATGTATGACTGCTAGGCTAGGATCTGTCACTCAACAAAATTGCTTAAGTTTATTATTTTGTACTGACATTTCTTATTCATCTAAAGTGATTTGACAGAAGTTGAATAACTCACAAAGAAAGGACAGAAGTCCAGATTAAGTTATATTTTTGTGTGTATTTTCTATTTTGTACTACTTTGTGCAGCTTCCTTAGAACTTAGAAGCTTTTGGCATGTGTCTTTTAAGATGACTTCTGTTTCGTTCTGATTTGATTGCATGGTGATTTATCAGATAATACAGAGCTTGGAATTTAAATGTGGGCAAATATTTGCTCTGTGCTTTGAATTTTATTAATTCATGTAAAATATTTTGTCTTTTTAGTATCTACTTTTCAATAAATATCTAATGAATGAATTTGGACTGCATAGTACATATTGCTCAACTTAATCAGGGAACTCTTAGGAGGGATCCTATGAGAGACTTTTGCGGAGGATAAAGCTGCTCCTTGGAAGAGTGTTGAGATATTTTCAGGGACAGCATTCCTTCAGCACAGGAGTGGTCCATTCCCCTAAGTGGGAAAAGGAGTAGGCATAAAAATAAACAGTCTCATTTAAATGTGCTACTGAGAGAGCTCAAGTGCAAAAATAAGCATGTGAGGGATGGAAAGGGAACAGAGCAATTCCCCAAAAGAAATACAGAGGTACTTCTTGGACATGCAGAGATGCAGTTAGGAATGCAAAGGCAAACCTGGAGCTCAAAGCGGCAGGAGATGTCAAGAATAGTAAGAAAGGCTTTTATAAGTTAGTGGCAAGCAGAAGTTCTGGGATGAAGTCATCTACCTTTATTTTAGCAAGGTGTTTGTCACAGTCTGCCACAACATTTTTTGTTGATAAAGTAAGGTATGGACTAGACAGATGAACCACAAGATAGGACAGAAACTGGATGAACAGATCAAATGGTGCAGGTTAATGACTCAAAGTCAGACTGGTTATCAGATGGAGTTCGTGATGAATTGGTAGTATGGCAAATACTGTTGAATATCTTTATAAACAACCTAGATGATGGAATTTAATGCACCCTCAACAAACTTGAAGTTGACACAAAACTGGGTGGAGAGGCAGGTACACCGGAAGAGCTACTGTTTGAGGAGACAATGACAGGCTGAAACTGCATGAAGATTAAAAAAGATGCATGTGAAATTCTCTATCTGGAATGGAGTAATTCCAAGCACTAGTACAGGCTGGGGTCTGGCTATGTGATCCACCTTGAATCCAGTGTACTCAAGACTTTTTAAGCCACACGTGTACTGCTATGTCCAGATTTGGTTCCTGTAGTTCAAGGCAGAGATTAAAAACAGGCAAGAGTCCAGTGGAAGGCCACCATGATGTTTAAAGGTTGGAGAACATAAATGTCCTAGTGAAAATAAGGCTCAGATTGGATCTAATTGGTTTCTTCTGATACCTAGAAGGTGTTGCAGGGAAAGTAGAGGAATATTCTTCACAAGGATGCGTGGTGACAGGATGATGACTAGTAGGCACTAGTTACTTCACAGGAAGTTCAGATTTCATTAGATACAAGAATAAAACTCATCACTGTGAGAACAACTGAACATTGGAATAGGTTGCTCAAGAGAAGTGGTAGAAGCTCCCTCAGCAGAAATATTAAAGACATGCCTTGACAGGCTCATGCAGTAACCTAGTCTAAGACCTTGTATTCAGCAGAAGGTTGGACCAAATGATCTCCAAAGGTCCCTTCCAACCAATACTCTTCTATTTCACATGGATGAATCAGATTCTTGATTTTTTCAAAACTGTATGCACATAATTAGAAGAACAGAAAAAAATATAATAGGGCTCCATCACTAACAGAAAACAACAAATACTTGTTTTTGCTGTGAGATCAAGCACTACTTGAGTAATGCCAGCAGGGGGAAGATTTGGAAGCTTGTTTCTCAGAGCTTCCACTGAAGTCTCTAACATAAACAAAAAGGTATCTCTAGCTATTGAGACTTCCGGTTTCACTTAACTGTAAAATAAGGGACAGTTCCCTTAAAAACATAAGGTGTTACACGAAGGACAACATAAAATAATGTTCTTTAAGTAAAAATGTCATTTACAGGATTTGCAACTTTATAAATTAAATTTGTCACTATTTAAATACATAGTAAGAATCAGTCATTATTCCAAGAATTGACATCCTAAATATGGAATTTGAAATGAAATGTATAAACATTGTAGAATAAAGTCAGTTTTTATGCTTGCACAACATTTTTTCATCTGTATCATGTGCATTAATGTTTTCTCAACTCAAAGTGACCAATTTATACTTGTTTAATCAAAGTCAGCTCTCTGTAATGAGGCAAGTACAATGGTCACACTAGACCACAATTACGTCATTGTAAACAATATAAGAATTTGGTGTCTCATATTCCCCACTGTTGAAAAAAATGCATTCTGCTGGTAGGATTTAAAGTCTCTTTCAGGTTGCTCACCAGGCCGATTGGTGTGTTTGCTGGGCTGTTTAGTATGTCTGGGAATTTCACTGTTATTGCAGTGTCCCATTAAGTTAATTTACAAAACTTAGATATATGTTTTTTTCCTTAAGAGTTACTTTTTATCTGCTTTTGCCTTACAAGAAGCGTTTCCTTGCAAATCATTGCTTTCAAGAATGCCTAAGTTCTGAAGCCTGCCCTTCAATTTATTTGGCAGACTGGATACATACTTTTTCTTCTATGGACCAGGATGACCTTCTGCATGTGCCTTATTTTGGACAAATCTCTTTTGTAACATCCACAAGGAAGACAAAGTGAAATGTCAGTTTTGCCTGGATAAACTGTTTGCCTGGTTTGGATAGAAACATGCCAAAGTAGTAACATCAGACAATAGTGAAATGAGCCAACTTTAAGGGAACAGAGTTCTCACTGTTGTCTTTCTTCAAATTCACAATGTATTGTTGTCCAGTTTCTCACAGTATGAAAAAGAGTTTTAATGTTTACCTCCTACAGCTTCTCCACTTCTTTTTCTCTGAAAGAGAAACTGCTTTCTCTTTATATGAGCAGTTACTTTGTGGCACAAAGCTTGGAATTTTTTCTGCCTCAATTTCAGAGCGATTATAGAATTAGTTTTTGGAGAGATGTACCTGTTTTTCAGGGAGAGATTAGTATGGTGGGTGTAAGGGTGGCTTTTACAAGTTATTACGTAGCCTGAGACTCAGAAGATGACTAGTAAGCTTAAATGGTTAATGTTTGTCCATCAAATATCTGTGTGAAATCAGATTGGAAATGAGCATGTTAGTCTCCAATATTGAAATCCCTCACTTGTTTCTAATTTTGGGCAAGATGGCTCTTGCCAGAAGTATGTTTAGAACTAGCAAGTTTAAATACACTTGCAAGTAGAGAGGATTCTCAAGGGGTTTTGCGCAGTGCTGTTGTTTAATGCAGTATGTGTGTCTTCACAGTTTTCGTAAAAGCAGATGCAATTTTCTAGTAATAACACTTCTTGAAAGGAAAATTTATTTTAAAAGAAAAGCATTTGATGATGTCCAAAATGCTATTGCTAATTTTCTTCCTAATGCTTTATTTATAAAAACTAGACTGTCATATCTTCATTTTATCCCCTGAATGTTTGTCTCCTTACACTGTTTTCAGTTATTGTAAAGGAGCATACGTAAACTATGCTTGAGTAGGAACAATTAAGTGAAGATTTTTAGTCAAAATGTTTACAGTTTTAAATGATGGATAGAACTCAGCTGTAGAAATATAGCTTGCTTGTATTTATACAACCCTAACTCCTAAAGAAGTTGAAATCTGCAGTCTACCCCTTAGAAAAGAAAGGGAAGGAGAAGATGGGAGAATGGGGGAAAGGTGGGAAGCAACTAAACCATAAAGTATTTCTGAAAAGCTTTATGAGCCACTGTCACAGAACAGCTTAGTTTAGATTTCTGGGAGGGATGAGTTGCATGCTTAACAAATTACACCAGAGGCTCAGTTGCTTGAAACTTGGTGGTCAGCCCTTTAAAGGAGAAAGTTGGTCAATGATGCAGCGAGCACTATGAACATCAGGGAGGTCTTGACTAGAGCCGGGGTTACCTGGGAGAAGACAATGCTCAGGACTACCTGTTTGCTCCTACTGAAATTTGCATGAAGGTGATTTGGTATCATTCTGATATGATTCAGAATTGGTGGTGAACATTGCATGCATCCACTTTTCAGTATACCAAATGCATAACCTTGTCCCCTTGCTCTATTTACTTCTGTACTGGCAAGTGTGTAGATAAATCGTAGGAGAGAATAGTAGTATCAGGTGTTTGAACAGAATAACATCAGCTGAGTTTCTCCAAATATATTCTCTATGTCCTTTCTTTCCAGTAGGTCAGAGGTAAGTTACTTCCTGTGTAGTACTTTGGCTAAGTTTTGGGAAGCTTAAGTCATGTAATAGAAATTGAGTGCATTAATTGTTGCAAGAGCAAATATATTTTTTTTCCTGTTACTCCCTGGACATACATTTGCCTGCATACTTGTACAAAGGGAAGAAGGAAATACTAGCAATGTGCTTTGATATCCCAGTTGCCTGTGTATCTTCTGTTAAACCTACGTATCTGTGGAGCAAAAGAAGTAGGTACTGGTGCTATGACAATATGTATATAGTGCCCCTTGGTGTGAGGTATGCTTTCCAGCACACTGAAATGCGCCACTGCCACTACATTCTCCCAGTATTTTTTTTCCTTCTATTCAAGCTGCAAAATTACTGTGGCTTAATTACCTTTCCTTTGTTTTTTGAAATGATAAGAAAGGCCAGGCACAGTGTCTGCCACTGTTTACAGAGGCTGGAACTTGGGAAGCACTGGTCTCTACAAGTGTCTGATTGGGGTGGTGTGGAATTTGGTGCCAAATTTGTCCATACCCATTTGAGGTTAAAAAACTTCATATCCATCCTTGTTTGTTCCAGGAGGAGGAGGGTGTACAGTGTTAACAGTGGAACTCCTGCATATGTTGTGGAAGTTACGACAGAGCTCACTGGTGTTTCTGCACAAGCACAGTTAATCACCTTAGTGATTCTAACATGAATTTTAATTTAAGTGTAACTGATAAAGCACTGGCTGTCATTGGCAGTTGGTATGACACATGAACACCCAGATGTATATTCCAAAACTTTGTCAGATAATGTCTTAATAATATTATTTTAATTTTTTTCCATCTGTTTAAAGTACTATTTTCATATTACAGCCTTGGTTAGGATTTGAAAGCTCTTAATATTCATATGTTGAATAATTCCTGAGAAAATCTGTTCAACACTTGAACCTTAACTGGAACATTTAGTACTTTCTCAAAATCTCTCTTTGCAAATCATTTGTTTCTTTGGATGCAAAGGGCAGTAGAAAGGCTTATAAAAATCTTCTAGTAGCATTTGTGCTCTTATGCTGAGAACATTATTTCCCCCCTACACACATACTCTTTCTGTGCAGGAGGGAACTCTGGTGACATCTGTTTAGCTGAGCGAGTATGCGCAGAACTCTGCCAGCCAAGTCAGCTGAGGGAGCCTGTGCGAAGCAGATGAGGGTGCAGACCTTTGAACAGAGAAACAGTGTCTTTGTGCAGAACAGAATGGCTGCAGCTTGGAGAGCAGCTACTGAAGAGGAGAAAAATAGAACTGCCCAACACCAAGGAGGAAAATGAATTAACGATAAAAAAACCCCTCATTTGGAGAAATAATATTATTTGACATTTGCTCCTGCATAGATTCAGATGCTGAATACTATTCATTTCGGGGGGTTTCGTAGAACTATTTGGAAACTGTGAATGAGGAACTGTAAAAGTGTAAAGGGATTTTTGTTGTCTGATGTTTTAATCTAGAAACTGACTTGTTTAAAAACCATTCAAGCATGCAAGTATTTTTAATTAGGAGTTGAATGCTATGACCGTATCCTCTGCTCTTCTTAAAAGAACACTTCACTTTGTGCTTTGTTTTTTCTCCTTAAAACCCTGAGTGCTGCTTTGCTGTAAAAGGTTTGAGTTCCTTGTTTTGACATTAAAGTGATTAGTAGAAGAATTGTTTGAATGTTTTGGACACTATTGCTCCTTACAGGGCAGTAAAGTATCTAAGGGATCTGTCACACCTGACACTGATGTGCGACAGAAAAGGTGACTGAGTGTGCCCAGCATAGCTGAGAGGATGGTTTTCACCATTGCAGTTCATTCATTCAGGTATTCTATTGAGATCTAACAGGAGCTGCCAGACACTGCTTCACAGACACCTTGCGCCAGTGTATTTTCTATTGTGAGTTATTTTCTTTACAGTTTTGATTGTGTACAACCAAATACTCTAGCTTTTGGTCTTTAATATCCCCCTTACTGTAAGATCTGTATTTGTTCAGTGGTAGCTTTCTAAATGATAAGCATCTTATTACGTGGATATTGACATGGTCAACAATTCTGTTGTCAGGGATGTTTTTGAATGGATTGTCAGTGAAACAAAAGTTTGTAGGTGTATTTATGCCATCTCTGCTCCTTGATACTCTGCTTTGTGAAATGGGCTAGTTAATTGAAGCACAAAGTTCTCTAAAGATGACCCCACACCCAGTTGCTCTGTGGATCCTTCTATCCAGAAATTAATGTCACTGCTGGATTTTATTATATTGTGGACTAGACAAGTGATAGGGATCAGAATTACTACATAGGCATCTGTGTATAGTGCCAAAATACACTCCTTTATTGATGGGATTGTGAACGTTATCATTCTAGTAGATGTGGAAATACCAGGTTTCTTCAGCATAAGACAACCTGCAGTTAAGTATGACAGGCAACTGTATAACCACTGTCTTTTGAGACACAGAATGTATTTTTAAAACAGTTTTAAATGCAATTGGACTGCGATATCATAAAACTATTAAGTCTTCAGCAGGTAGCCTTGTCCATTTTTTTAATGGTTTTGATTAATTATGAATTAAGAAATTTTTTCTTTTGCTACAATAATGAGGACATTATTACACTTTAACATCAGTATTACAATTATTGTTTTACAACTTACTGCCATTTAACTTCAGTAAGTATTATGATTATAAGACATCTGTACTTTCCAAGATAAGTTTTGAAAGTTGGCATTCAAAAAAATTTCTACAAAAGTATTTCAAGAAGGGAAAAAAAATCCTAATAATGTGTGTACAGCCCAATTAGGACTCTTGTTAAAGGAATGGAGAAGGAAACATTGTGTCATGTCATTGTACTAGTTTAGTTGAAGCTTCTTTCCACAGTGATTTTAGGTACTTTTAGAAAAGAATTATTTGGGGTTTGTAGAATAGCCATTGGGCATAAAAGAATTCAAATTCTCTTTTATACTATATGTAACAACTGATTTTCTTTTACTGCTGTGTCTTGTACCTCTGTGAATATATTCAATTATTCTAGAAAATCTTTTTTTTGGAAAACTACTCCTCGGAGGAATTAAGATGAGAAACATAATACGTTTGGTAATAGGTATATATTTGCTCTTTCCCAAATGTATATTATAAATACTTTTGGAGAATAATTAATAGAGCTATTTTGCTGGTATTTTTTGATTGCTAATAATCTGCTTCCTCCCTTGTCTCCCTTCTTAGGCCCCTCCAGGATTAGTACGGAAAGGTTCTCTGCCACTCAGTGACACCGCTTCCGTGAACTCCTCTCTACGGAGGCTGAAGCGCAAAGCACCCTCACCACCCGCTAGAGCACCGGAAGATCAAAATGAAAGCAATAAAGAGACTGGTAATCTTTTTATGCTGTTTAATTGGGAGGCAACAAGAAGTATGGCAATTTGGATAAACATTAGAGAAATACCACCTTATGAGATAAGACCTTCAAGTAAAAATATGAGTGAAAATAATCTTCAGATTGTAAGGAGCGGTGATACTACTTTATGAGATTGACTTATGTAGTGTGTGTGAGCTGGCACAGGCAGGACACAGGAACAACCACAAAACCATGGATGAATCACAAAGAGTAAATTTATTTTCGTTACCTTGCCAACCAGGGGATCCCTGAAGCAGCACCTGGGCAGAGGCACACAGGTAGGGACACAGGCACCACAGAGCTCAGTCCATGCTAGAGGGTCGCCAAACCTGCTGTTTTCACCTGTATATCAGGAATTCACTCAGGCATAGTTTACCACTGTGCTTTGATCTTTCCCATAGCAGGGCAGGAATCTGAAGTATGTTCGATAGGGTGCCTTGAAGTCTCTCATGAGCCTTTGTCAGATGACACAGATGTTCTACTTGTCAAACACACAAGACTAAACAACGATTAGTATGCTATATGTGGTTTTCTACACCTCGGCCACAAGTTGCTTGACTGTGTTTGCAATTCTCCTTGCTGGTTTTCCATTATTTTCCCACATTTCACCCCCTTGCTTAAGGGACCACTTCCATTTGGGCTTGTAGGGCAGGGTAATTTACAGAGGCATGCAATAAACACATATAGAAAAAGGAATAAACATAGCTCTACAATAATGCTTTGAATCAGGTATCCCCACTCATCCTTTCAGGGAATTAAACCATTCAGCCAGCCAGGCACTACCAGTAGATTGTTTCATTTGACACATTAAGTTCTGGAGGTGTTGAATGTCATCCTCTACGCTGGCTGATTCATCCATTATGTTGAAGCAACACATACCTTCAAAATCAGAGCAGCATTTATGGTGTCGAAGAAGGAGATAGTCCACCGCCAATCGATTTTGTAATGTTCCTTGGCTTACAGTGTCACCATAGTCAGAAAAAAATAGCAACGAGGAACATGAATATGAAAAGCAGTATAGTATAATTCTGTAGTACAGCTACTGGGGTTGACGTGACAAGGAAACATGTTGTCAGAAGATCTGCAGCTGTTGATCCTCTCTCAATACAAAAGGCAGATGAGTTAGTTACAGTAGAGACCAACCAAATCCAAGTATTTGCATGTTGGTCTCGTGAGAATGTATCCGGGGCATGTGCTTGTAGAACAAGAATACAAAGCATGATGAGCCAACCTGTGATAAGGGACGAAAACAGGAGTTTCATCTCCTTCCAGTAATACATATACTGTTGCTCGAGCTCCTTCAGCTAATACCACTCTGTGTTTGATAACCTGATGTGAGGTAATTGCCCACAGAGATTGAAGAGCTATGGCTTGTGCTTTTTCAGATTGAACTTCAATTTGATGTCGAATTCACGACACCAATGATACCATTCCAGTGCTATCTCCTCTAGATAAGGCACAAGTATTCCTGAAATACAAGAACTTGAGAATCTGATATTGATAGAGGATGTAAAATAAGAGCAGAAGTTGGGGTACACAACCATATGGCATTCTCAGGGGTTATTATGTGAGTCTTCACATCTAGGCTAATAGGTTGTGGTCCCACCACGCAATCTGTTAGTGTAAACGATTCTGTTTCCCCTGTAGTTAATATTTTGGGGGAGAGATGCCATATGGAAGAACTTCAGTTCTTACCATGTTTTGTATTGGAGGTGGCGTAATATGATCATAGGGTGTTTGATTATGAATATTCCATCTATTTAACAAAAAAGCATGGTTTAGTAAGATGTGAACTCCAATGTTGTACAGTTTTAGTACTGGTTAGCTATTTTAGTTTTCTTCAACATTCCAGTCATTCTTTCAATCAAGCCATTACCTTGGGGATGGTAGGCAACGTGGAATATCCAATCTATCCCTAGCTGTTGGCTCAGTCTTGGACATTATGTCCACTAAAGTGTGTTCCTTGGTCACTTTGTATTTGTTGAGGAGGTCTGTATTGATAAATGAGCTGTTCTAATGCTTCAATTGTGCTATGTTGATTAGCATAGTTGGTGGGTTTAGCAAAAAACTGTCCTGACACTGTATCCACAGCAGTGAATACATATGACCACCCCCTTGACAGTAGCAGCGGGCCCATGTAATCGACCTGCCAGGTATTCAGGGCCCATTGACCCTGTTTTATCTTTCCCCATGGCCTATATAATGCCCTTAAATGTAGCTGTGTACAATTACGTGCATATGCTTTATAAATATGTAATGGTTATCAAAAAGAAAGCATTAGTGAGATCTATCATCACCTGTCAGGGTTGTAAATTTTTGCTGATTTTTTTCTATAAGAGTAACCATGTCTGGTACCATAACTGCAAGTGGGGGTGGGGTGGGGTGTGACTTCATTCAGTTCCCTATAATCTACAGTCATTCTCCAAGTGCTGTCTGTTTTTTGAACAGACCAAATATTAAAAGCAGTCATGGTTTCCTTAATTCCCACTTGTCGAAGTGCCTGAGTGGTTTGAGTAATTGCCTTCTCCCCTCTTCCCCCTGGAATATGATACTGTTTTACAGTTACCACCTTGGCAGGCACAGGCATCACAACAGAATCCCACTTTGGGAATCCACACAAGACAGTTATAGGTCAAATAGCTAATCCCACTTGCGAAGTCCTGAAGCAAAAGTGACCATTTAAAGTTTCAACTCTTTGTCCTGCCAGCACATCAGCACCCAAGATATGTTCTCTAACTGGGGCAGTTAACACTGTCGTGGAAAATGGAGGGGCATTTCCTACTGTTAGGGTAGCCTTAGCTCAGAGGGCAGGGGTCAGATTTGCTCCCAATCCACAGATCTGTGATGTGGCTCCCTTATTATTAATATTACTGTGTAATACAGTAACTTAAGCTCCAGTATCCACCAGAGCCTAATACATGTAAAATCTCCCCAGACCACCAGAATTAAAGGAACATAGGGGTGTTAGTCCCCCTCACAGTAAGAGGCTACAGCAGCGGCAATTTTGGGGGATCTGCCAAACCTTCATTTCTGTTGTTTTGGCGTTTGCAATGTAGTACCTGGCCTTGAGGTGGCAGACGGGGGTGGAGGGTGGACATGGAGTTGGTGGTGGGGCCAGGGGCAATCGGCTTTTTTGCGTATATGCTAATTTTTTCCATCAGCAAAATATTTCTGGTGGTGTAATACTGTTTACTTCTCATCGTGGGACATGAGCATGTACAAAATCATTCCACGTTTGTTTCCTCATCACCCATGATGTAACGCCTTTCGATTTTTGCCTGCTTTCCTATACTCACCACCTGCACAGATGGTCCCAAAGTTACAGCTCCAATTTCCCTCAAGGTATTTGCTAGGGCACCTACATTACCAGTATCATTAGTGACTGCTGGTATAATCAAGGGCTTTAGTGAGGCAGGTGCTCCTCTCAAAAGCTGCCTTTTGATAGTTCTTGTTACTGCTTCTCTGTCCAGATTGATTACATGATTCAACACTAGCCATTGCAGTTACCAAAATGTTCCCAGGCACATCAGAGTAAGATGGTAAGCAGTACAGCAAGCAGTGAAAGCAAAAAGCAGCTGCTAATGAGCACCAGAATTTAACATAGGCAAGCAAGCCCCATGGCAAGCACAGAAGCCTGCTGATTAAATGCCAATAACAACTATAAATTTGATTTAGCACATTCCAATGAAATCTGTCATTATCTTGAACGCTTCATGCCCCATGTTGGGCACCAAAAGGGAGTGTTGTGGTTTAACCCCGGCCAGCAACTAAGCACTACACAGCCACTCACTCACTCCCCGGCCCCGTTGATTAGCAATACGCACTATCAACCATTCTTCAGTATCTTGCGACCCATGGCACTGCTCTGCTTGAGTAGTAATTACTTCTTGCGCGATCACCTTTGCATCTTCTAAAGACTCAACTTCCTTCTCCAATTCTCTCATTTTACTCTGTAAGGCAACAATTTCACGGTCAAGAGCTCTAAGACTGGTAACTAAGAACCATCCCAGTCTCCCCATTAACTTGAGAGAAGAATCTGATGCTGCTTTCTGTGGCAATCTGCACGCAGCTGTTTCAGTTGTCTGGGGGGTAACTGCTGCCCATGATCTACTTCAGGCCATGCTTCCAGTGTAGCCAGGAAAGTGGCCACAGGGGTCCAGTGCTCAGTACTGGGCCATCCTGGAATATGAGGAATCACCATCGTGGCCTCCCCAATCCCTGACTCTTGCCAGCCATGGCATCCTTGTTCCTGGATCCTGACAACTACACCAAATGTGTGAGCCAGCACAGGCAGGATGCAACAACAACTGCAAAACCACAGGTGAAACTCAAAGAGTAAATTTATTTTCATTGCCTGGCAAACCAGGAGATCCTCAAAGCAGCACCTGGGCAGAGGCACACAGACACAGGCACCACAGAGCTCAGTCCATGCTAGAGGGTCACCAAACCTGCTGTTTTCACCTGTGTATCAGGGATTCGTGCAGGCATAGTTTACCACTGTGCTTTGATCTTTCCCACGGCAGGGCGGGAATCTGAAGTATGTTTGATAGGGTGCCTCGAAGTCTTATCATGAGCCTGTGTCAGATGACACAGATGTTCTACTTGTCAAACACACAAGACTAAACAACAATTAGTATGCTGTATGTGGTTTTCTACACCTCGGCTGCAAGTCACTTGAGTGTGTTTACAGTCTTCCTCGCCAATCTTCCGTTATTTTCCCACAAGTGTGAGAAAGTAGGCAGGTCTTAGGGCATGCAGATCAGAAAAAAGTGGAAAATACCAAATTAATTATAGTTAGGTTAACTATAGCAATTGTGTTAATCAGATGGACAGCTTGGGGTGGGGAGAAAAGATTAGCTTCTTTGGATCAGAGAGGGCTTAATAGGAAATGAAATGAAAAGATAGAATTTTAGAGAAAGTTTTGTATTGTTCTCTTGTAAGTCTAATGTTTGATCAAAAATACCTAAGAGTTGACATTAAAATATATGGGAAATGTGTCAGTGAGCACTGGTTGCTTAAGAGAAGGTGCATTTCTTGAAGAACTCACTGGTCTGTAAGATCACAATTTAACATTTTATCTAGAACTTTTGTTGGTGCTGAGGCAAAAAACCTTGTTCCTTGACTTTTTGCAGTAACAGAGTCAACAGAATCAGCCCTTACTAAAGTGGAAGAAAGACCCACCGAAATGCAGTCTGAAACAGGTTGGTTCTTTTTACAAATGCATTGATAAAATCTACTTCATAGGAATCTATGATAATTCATAGTAATAAATTACTATACTACAGATGTGTCATAAGTCTAGAACTAATTTTAACACTTCAGATCAATTAACATTAGCTTTGAAGTACCAATATGGCTTTCTAAAATAAAGACATTTTACCTTTACTATCTACAAAAACACATGCAATATATTTTGATTTGGTGTCTGTGCTTTACATTTAGTAAACTAAACGTTATCCCTGTTTTCCCTCCTCCCCCACAAGTTGTAGACTAGAACAAGCCAGAAATTCTGTGATTTCTGTATACCTCTTAACAAGACCTTCAAAAGCTGAAGTCCAGTCTTGTTTTCAGAACCCCGCCTTGTGCTGCCCTTGAGCTGCATAACCTAGGGGTAGGAGTAAATATGTGCCTGCCTTTTGGTTTGCATCTGAAAAGCCTTTGAAAACATAAGTTGTAAATATAAACTGCATGCATAAATAGTTGTTTATACATTAAATTAAATCATTTGTTGGGTGCTATGGAAAAATGTGGTATATAAAAGTATGGCTGTTTAAAATACAATTCTTTAGCTGCTGAACATAATTCTTTTTTAATTTATGCAGTTTGTACTGCTAAGTACTGTTGTTTGTAAGCATCAGACTGTAGGGTTGAGAGACAAGATAGAGCATCTAGGAGTCTTCTAAAATTTGTAAAAGCTTTTAGAATAATCAGTGCCAGTGCCGTCTGGAAAAATCACTCTTCAATGTGTTTCACTAAGAATGAAATATATAAACCCTAAGCATGTGGAGTGCCACTGGCATTATATGAGGCTGAACACTCAGTTTCTGTGCTAATTGATGGGAACCCTTTAAGTAGTCTTCCAGCTGATTTTTTTCAGGATGCCAGTTGAATTGATTGGAGTGGTAAAACACACATGTACCACCACAAGAGTTGAAAGTCACCTGCTGTCCTCGGTCTCTGGCAAAGGGGAAAAAAAAAGATCAATAATGAGTAAATTTGAGCTTGGTTTGTGTTTAGGGCAATTTATGTAAATTGTCAGAAAAGATCTTTAATAGAAATAATATGTACCTTAATAAATGGGAAGTGTGAACCTATACTGTGCAGTCTGAGGCTGGAGACATAATGAAGCTTTGACCTTTCCTTTTCCTAGTTGTTGCAGCAGATGAAGGAGAGTAGTCACTTTAAGTGAGGGTTTCTTAATGATGTTTATTAGTACTTAATTTTCTGTGTTGAAAATGATGTTTATCTACGTGTGATGGGTCTAAGATGAGCAAAGTTATCATACTGATTTAAAAAATCAGATTTTTGGGTTTTCTTGAGCTTGTTTCTATCTTAAGATTGTAGGTCCATGCTAGAATTTATGCATTTCCCATCACTGTAATGTCCAAAGTGCTGCGTAGATAAACAGCTCTGAACTTCATAGAAGGGGCTTGCTTGCTTTTCCGTAGATTTAGGAACCTCTGCTTGAAGCATTTAAGTTTTGTAATTAAATATTTTAATTTAAGTTGCAATGGAAAGAAATAGAAAAATGTAATTATCTTCACCAGGCTTAGAACAGTCTGGGATTTACCTCTGCAGTTAGTGACAGTCTTAATTCTCTGGTTCTGCTGCTGATGTCTTCGTGCAGTCTCCTTCACTGAAGACTTAATGCAAAGTGGTTTTTCTAAATGTAGAGACAAGTCACATAGCACAGCTTTCTTGCCTTTTTTTTTTTTTTTCCTTTTTCTCATGGGATACTGCTGCTCTCTGGTGGCATCTCTGAAACTGTCCTGAGGCCTGTGTATAAAGGGTCCTTTTAGCAAAGCTCATCATGCATCACCAACATTCCCCTGCAGCAAAATCAGTTGCAGTACACTTGTCCTATTCCTAGTCTGGAAATTATGCATATTTGGGTATTGTTTTAAATGGATGAGATAGTTCAGTATCTCTTTAATTGCTAAATTGCGCGTAATTTTAACTTTACATAAACTCGGTAGTTCATTCCATTTAGATTAAAACTGCCTTGATTGTCAGGCTTCTGGAAGCATTGTGAGTTTTTGCTCAGCTGTGACTGGCATTCCCAAAGTAGTTCAGTTATGCATTACTACTTTAGTAAATAGGCAAAAAAAAGTTAAGCAGCAAATACAGTGTTACCTTCTGCCCTACAGTGAGCCATTACAAATGTTCAATTTGGTGTCTAAGTAGTGTATAGCTAATAAACACATATACATTAAGTGAAACTAGGCTATAGAATTTGGGCAGTATTTCTGTTGTGAAATGACAGTTTTCCCATGGTGTAAAAACCAACCAGCCTGTACCTTGACAAAAGTAGTTTGAAGGCATACATCTACTAGAATAACCATTGACAGAGAATTAATTTGAACATTTGGGATTATAACCAAGAATTTTTTTCTCAATTTTGATTTTTGTTCCCCTTCCCAAAGTTTAATTAATGCTCAGTCGCTTTTCTAGGGAAGAGGGTGAAATGGTGTTTAAAAAAAATAATTTAAGAAGTACAGATTTTAAAATAATTTTCCATCAAGCAAATCCATTGATGTAATCTTCTTGGTTACAGTATCTCTTAAGAACCTTGTTAAGTTCAAAACCACTGGCAGATTTGTATAATGTAGTCAGGCTTGCTGGCTTTGGTGCTTACAAGCATAATGGCTCACAGAGCAGTGTCAGCCTATTCTCTATTGTGCAGAGAGTATTCTTACTGACTCAAAGGAGACTTGCAGCCAGTATGTCAGTCATCTTAGCAGGTATGTCTTCACAATGTCATCCTGCAGGCTTTAACGATGTACTTTTAGGGCTAATTAAAACTCAATGACTAATGTTCATAGACAATAAATTCTACACAGACAAAAATGCAATTTATATTATATATGGATTTACGTATAAAGTATATAAGCAATAAGACAACTGTATGTAGCCAGTATTGCCATAACTACTTCCTAGAGATATGTTGCATATAAAAACTAAACTGAGGGTTTAGAAACAAGTCATAAAACCTGAACTACAAATGCGTTCAGACTTCATTCTGCCACAGCAGTGGTGGCCCAGGTCTGGAATGAGATCCAGTAACAGATGAAAAACCACTAGTTGAAATTAGCTCCAAGCAAGGCTGATGATATGCTGACAAATGAAGTAGAGTACTTTGGAAAAAGCGTGAGGATTGTTTTTGTTTGGTATTATACATTTGTAGGTCAGGTTAGTCCACTCCAAAGCTTGGAAGTGTTCCTAGCTCAGCAACGGCAGACATTCACATAGCAGGAATGTCAGGAATGTCTCCTACCAACCCAAGTTAAGTTTCCATCCCATCAGTATAGATACAACTCAGCCTTTGTTATACTTCTCTCCAGAGGTAAAGTGATAGAGATGACAGCAGTGCCTGAGCAAAAAGCCATAGCAGCTCCAGAATGCTTCCATTTGTCTTGTCAGAAGTCCTGGCTGTGCTTTGTTGTGTAATTCAAGTTTCCACAGAGTATTTAGACTGAAGGTCTTATTCTTTGTTCCTGTGGCTAGTGGTGACTCAGGCCCATGGCATAATAGTTCTCACTGGTGAAGGAGACAGTCTTCTTGAGAGCTGGTTATGGGCTGTGGAATATTTTCAGCAGGTTTTATGTTTGCCCACATTCTGTTTTGTTTGTGCCTTGTCATTGAGATAGATATATCTATCTATCTATCTATCTATATTTGCACACACAAGATCGTACTACTATTGCTAAAATCATCTCCCAAAGTATGAGGCTGCTGGCATGACTTTTCCCCTAGGTGGAAATGAAAGGGGTTGGGGGAGGTGGGGGGGAAGGAAGAGAAGGCCCTTACTAACAGTAAATTTTTAAAGAGTCCCTTTAATACCAGTGTGGCATATTTGTATGTATCTGTGCTTAAATCACATGGAAGGAGCTCATCTGCACCACTTTGCAGTCTTTCCCCTTTTTCCCTGGGGATCTAAATCACCTCTGCATTCAGCTCTGTGACACATTGATCACATTGCTTAATGTGTAACTATAAAGCATTATTACAAGAAGGCAATACAAGAAAACTAGAATTAAGTAGTAAAATGTTTGGCTTTTGTAGTTGCTCTGTAACTGTGAATGAGTAACTTCAGTATTACTGAACTCTTAACTAATGACCTTATTGGAAAAATCAAAGTTTCTGTTCTATACTGAGACTTTCTCCAGTATATACAGTCCTCTATTGTTTTTATAACAGTGTACTTCTCTAGAAGTACTGGAAGAATTGTAGGACACTAGTCCGTACAAAAAAAGTCAATCTTAAGATTTTTATTTTTTTTTTTGTATTCTGGGATCTGCTACTTTACAGTATTGCTTGCTTTAAGCCAGTATTTTGTTTTCTTAGCCTTGGTTTGCACTTGAAAATTTACTGATACAACTTGGAAAAGTCTGAAACCAAATTGCCCAAGTGCAAAGCCTGTACCTAATGGGTATTGGTGCACGCAGAGCTGACAGGAATACCCCAATCAGGTCAGGCAGAGCGCACTGCTTGTATGGCTCAGTTGTTGCCAGTAGCATTCCATGGCACCATATTGCACTTTATAGACGGAATTAACTATCTTCTTTGTGTTATACAATACAAGTTGCCCAAGAGGTTAATTGTGTGGTCTACTTAGTAACATTTGAAAAATGTGAGTCATCATCTTGTAGGAAGATTGCTGGCAGGGAAATAAAACTAGGGATCGTTAATCCCTCTGGAAATCAAAATAGGTAGATTTATTAGTTTAACTTCAGGCACATTGATTTATGTGTGTCCTAATCCAGTAACTAAACCTTTTAGTTTAACTATGGTCTATCTGAAAACTTCATTATTTTTATGGATTAACACTTTTCTGCGTACTTTATTTTTGTGCATTTCTACTGTAAGACAGGAGACTACACAAGACCATTCTAACTATGTTTTAATACACTTAAGATAATTTTGATAGTGGTGATCAAATTTGTTCAAACCATGGGCAAAAATGAAATTTGGTTTGCTCTGTTTAGTTCCTTAACATACCTACTCTGGTATAAAGGAACTGTGTATTTTAAACCTCATTGGAGAGCTAATGGAATTATTAAGAAATCTGGGTAAAATAAACTGTCTGCCTCCATGAAATTTGGGTTTATGATATTGTTAAATATGTTTAGATCTGTCCTAATCCAGTACTTGGGTTAAACAAGAAAAATGTTACACAGTAGTTACAGATGCAGAAACAGATGGATAGTAGCGTGGTGATGAGCATATTCCCACATGTAAAAAGACAGAACTGGAAAGAACCAGAAAATTCTGTGAAGTTAAAACTCTGAATGAGTCTTTTTCTTTTTAACCTGAATTATGAGAAGACTTAGTTTTCCTTCTTCAAACTACTTAGGCTGACTTCACCAGTCCCTTTGTATCTATACCCTGCATTGAGAACTGTAGGTTGTTTTTTTGTTGTTGTTGTTTTTTTTTTCTTCCTGTGAGTGTAGGTGTAAGGAGCTTAGAATACAACCTGGAAGAAATTGATGAAAGGGAAGAGATGAGTATGCAACAGAGAGAGGACAGTGAAAGTACAAATACCTCTCTTGGGATAGGAGAGGTTACTGCAGCCTTCAGCTCTGCTGAGGTACCACTGGAAACTGAAAAAAATGATCCTGCTTCATCAGCTCCAGTTCCTGGCAGTGTTTCTGTAGACAACTCACAAAGCTTCAAGGAAGAAAAACAAGAAAATATGAGCACAGATGGCAAGTAAGTACGTTTTGTGACAAAGAAAGGAGCATTGGGGAGGGAATGGGGGAGGCAAATAAAACGTAGAGTGCTGTTTCATTGTGGAGCACAGAATAGAGAATTGAGAGAGGAATGAGCTTAATATGCTTAGCTTTCATTGTAGCACTCTCCTGTGCCCAGTAATTCCTGAGGCTTTTCAAAAAAAATGACAAAAGAAGTGTTCTGCAGGCTATTCTGTTTAAGCCTCCCTTTCCTTACTACTCAAACGGCTAGATCCCAGAAAAGCTGAACCTGTCACTAAAATACCCAGCATATTTACTAAGCAACATGCTGCAAAAAAAATTTCTATTGATTAGTTAAATGAAAATTTACAAATTCATTCTTACAGTTGGGGAAAAACAGGTAGATCAGCTATTTCCATTCTGGGCACAGTTATCCATTGCTTGCATATTTGTTTTGGTTTTAATTTTTCTTTTCTTTTACTTATATGTTAGCCAGTTGTCTTGTCCTGTCTTGATCCATCTACTCTCAGGAAAACAAGTTAATTCTGCCTTTTTAAAGAATAAACACATTCATTTCCTTAACTGCTCTTGTTCACTTCTGGTGATGCTGTACCTTTGCCCTTCAGCATGTTTGTTAAACTACCTGACTCAGCAGGTTTCCAACATGAGTTAGTGCCTGCTTGAAATAAATGTTGATTGTCCAGAGATGTCCCATTGTGTTAATGTAATTCACTATTTTTCTGTTCCCTGGGGCAACTAATATGGCTACTGTTGCCAATTTAAATTGGATGAACTATTTCAGTTATTGTACTGAAGCCAAAATGTGTGACTGCCCTAGTAGCCAAGAGCTTTCAAGATAGTATGGAGAGCTTTGACTTGTATTTCAAGGGTCTTTTTGTCAGTCCAAGGCCAAATGGGGCTTTGCAGAAATCTTTGGTGCTCTGTCCTGACGAATATTGTGCCAGTTTCTTGGATGTGTCTGTTCTATGGGGATCTACAAGGAGTAGGAACAGTCAAATGTTATTTTTAAGTTGTCTTGAACTTGCAGATTATCAGACCTGTGTTATTGGGCCCATTTGGCCAATTGTCCAGGGCATGTTTCTTTTTCCCCCCACTAACTTGTAATAGCCTTTCATGGCCTATAATCCTGGTGAATATCATCTAACATGCACTGCACTCTAACTTTAGAGTTTGGCAATCTTTCTTTCCGGAAATATCACAGGGATTCCAGAATGACGACTAGGTTTTCTCTGACATTATATTTCTGGAAAGCTTTTGATAATTCAGATCTTTTCTTCAGAGTAACTAGATCTTATATAAGTGCTTTTTAATCAAACCAGGGATATGTGTAATATTCCAGTCAAAACCGCTGATTTCTATGATGATACTCTGTGGTGTTCTGTGGCTTTTGGATTTGATTATTTTTTTTGAACAGTTCAGCCTGTTGTGAATACTTGTAGTTCAGTCCCTCAGCTGTGTAAAAGGGAATGGAAATAAGCAAGAGTATGGAGTGCAGGACTGAGCTTTAACTTGCTTCCAACAATAATTTTGAGAGCGTATGCTCCTGTTCAGTGGTTTATTGGACACTTACAGTATATTTTGGACTGTACAAGCAACATGAGGATGGATGGTTATTGAGGAATTTATCATTTTAAATGATTCAAAGCACATGTTTCAGCTCAAGGCACTGGTTGCTGACAATTAATACATTTGATGTGGCAAATGAATTGGAATCTTCATAATGTCAGTGTCTGTAACTACAGCAAATAAAAGTATCTTAAACAGAGATGTAAGCTTGAAGTTCTAATAACTTTTTAAAGAGAAATTTTAAGTATTTTGGCCTTTTTCATTTACCTTTTTAAGCCAAGGACTCAGTATTCCCCCTCCTCCGCCAAGATGAGGGCTTTACTCAATATTCATGCAGTTCTTTTGTACCCCATGATCTGAGGACAGAAATTGTATGCATTTGCAAAATATTTAGTATGCAAGTAACATGTTTGATGCGTGTTTCTTTGTTGTTCTCAAGGTATTTATTGGAAGGGACAGAAAATTTTTCATTACTATTTTGAAAAGTCTGTACTGCACAGTTCATATGTTCGTATGCAGTCAGTGTCTCATGCAGCTCCCTGTATATTGTGTCAGGGACAAAATCAAGGACACTTGATTGGGTGTTGGAACACTTCACACTAAGAATGCTGTTACATGACTGATAAACCATTGCGGCTTCACTGGAAGTTGTTTCTGGAGAGGGGCTTGTTCAAACTCCATGAGTAAACAAGGGGGAGGGGAGAAAAGAAAGGAAAAACTGATCATCTGCTCACACAGAAGAGAGTGAAGCTGCATGTCATTTTGGTAAAATATCATAGCAGCATTTCCTCTTGTTTTTTTTTTTTTAAAAAAATCTATTCTGTTGAGTACTCCAGTGTTTGGCAGAGTGATTCTATTTTGTCCATCTGTGTTTGGAGAATATTGCCAGTTCTCTTGCATCGTTTCTTGTGTTTATTGAAATGAATGATAGCATATTTAATGTACTGTTGTGCTTTGCAGAGGACTACAGACTAAGATAAGCAGTGAGCAAGCTGCATTTGAAAAAGACAGGAAGCTTAGAATTTTGGATCAAAATAAAACCGATGGTGAGTAGTTCCCACTCATTTTTAATACTTCAAAGCAAGGTTGAAGAGAACTTTTCTATTCCTTTGGAAAAAATGACAATACAGTCAACTCTTGAATTGCGATCTTCAGATTATTTTCTTTATACTCTCTCTAGCTCTGGTGTATCCTCTTTGAGATGAGGTGATAATTCACTGCAGGTTTTTGGGTTTTATTTTTAATATTTTGTTATTATATCAGTAGTCAAAGCTGCATCGTGCTGTTGTAGGGCAGTATGGGTGGAGCAGTGCTGAGGAGAGGGAATGCTGGACACAGAGGTTATCCTCCCACGTGGTGTGACATGGGCACCGCACTGCAGTGTGGAAGGAGAGGCTGTCAGTTGTTCTTCGTTTATGAAATTAGCCTGAGTTTTCTGCATGAAAATGCAGAAAATGCAGTGATTTTTAAACACAAACAGAACAAAGTGACACAATGTTTTGAAAAGAAGCGACAACATCTTGTGCATCTAATGGATCATAAATTTTTCTGTGGATTTAATGACCTGACTGATTTATTTTACCCTTTTGTGACACTGATTTTCAGATTTATATATTAGGCCTTCCATAGTCTTTTATATTCAGCACACCTCTGTTTGTAAATCATAACATACTGCATGAGTCCTGTTTATATGTGACATAATTTTAACCGCCATTTTATAACATACATGAAATGAGGAAAGACTTTTTTTTTTGCAAAATAGCACCCCAAATGATTGCTCCTAAAGAATTTAATTTTTCTCGATATTATATTTAAAACAACTTGACCCAAACATTCCTGTTTTCGAGAGGTCTACATGTTTAGTCCAAGGATAGAAAATTGAATTATCAGACCTGCTATGAAGTTGGAAAAATAGAGTTGGAAAATTGCTTTTGTACGTATATTTTCCAATTGTTCTCTTGTACAGATACGTAAGGTGTAGTTGATGAATAACATTTGTAATGTTAAAACTAAAGAACAGAAGCCACAGAAATGTGGAACGAAATAAAAATTGGCTCTAATCTAATATTGAATAGTCCTTGAGCTCTTGAGTCACTGATGCCTATATAATCAACTGAAATTCATTAGCACTTTTTAAATGATTCTAGAATAGATTTTTCTATTAAGCTGATGCATGGCACCAGTAGCCTGTTAATTAAGGAAGAATACCTGAGTTAGAATACTATTATTTGGCAATATTAGTCAAAGATAAGTATATCTTTAGCCTTTGAAAGTAAGTGTTAAGGAAAATTTTAAGATCAGTGAGGAGCCAGTCCTTGTAGTTAAATACATTGGATGTGGGGCTTTGTGGTGCAAAGGGAAAGGTTGAATCTTTTTGGCATTTGTATTAATTTTGGAATCTCTCTTTAACTTAAAGATCACAGTGATGCAGAACTCCTTCCAACAACAGAAGAAGGGAAAGCACTTCAGACAGCTGAAGTTAAAACAGTAGATTTTAGAGAAAATAACAAGCTTGAAGTTGACAGACTATCAAACTGCCAGGCGTGTAAAAATGACATTTCTGTAAGTCATAGGAATTATCCTCAACTGATTCCAGAAAAACAAGATCAGAAAACAAATCAAACCAGCTTGGACACAGTAAAAACTCAGGATGTTGCGATCCAGACAGGTCCATCAGATAGCAATTTGGAAAGGACTACACCGAAAGAAATTATTGTTCCTCAGGGTTGTGAATCATCCACATTCAGAGGACTGGTCCTTCAACACAACACAGATACAAACAACCCTCTTCTTCAAGTGATCCATGGAATACAAGAGGATGAAGGTACTTCAACAGAACAAAATCTTGAGAGACAAGAAGTTACCCATGAAAAAGTAATTCCCATAGAAGATCAGAGTCACATTTGTGTAAATGGCAGTGACTTTGCTTCACCAGAAACAACTGCAAAAACTCCAGATGGCTCTCCTGTAAAAGGTCACCCCCTTTATAGACAGGACACCAAACCTAAACCCAAGCCTGCTAATGAAATTACGAGGGATTACATACCAAAAATTGGAATGACTACTTATAAAATAGTGCCTCCGAAGTCCTTAGAAATAATGAAGAGTTGGGAATCAGAAATTCCATCAGATAATAAGCATCAAGAGGTATCTACTTTGGAAAACTCTCGGAAGCATGAAGACCCTAAAGAATTCATAATGCAAGCTGAAATTCCTCATCTTCCAAAAAGTGTGGGTCATTTACAGGTTGGTTCGCAAAAGGAACCTGCAGCAGCAAATGATCTGCTGCACAGAGTGAACAGCATTTCTGAACACGTTGTGACGTCTGGAGCTGAGATTACTACTGAGAGCAATCAGATGGAAACAGAGTCTTCCAAACAGCATGTCCCACTGATGCTAAGCTTGGATAATACAAATGCTTCTTCTGAGACTCAGGACAAGTCAAATGCATTAAGTCCTACAACGAAGCCTAGTTCTTTTTATCTGCAGATGCAACGAAGAGCTTCAGGTCATTATGTGACATCTGCAATTGCCAGAAGTGCCACTTGTGCTCCTAATTCCATTCAAAATGAAGCTAAGAATACAGAGACAGGAAAAAAAATCTCATCACTTGATCCAACTTCTTTGTCTTTACATAAAACAAGTCCTTCCTCTCCTCCAGGAGATGAAGAAAAAGTTGATGATGGAAAAAAAATTGAATCCTCCACTTCCCCTGTTAAAAGCAATAAACCTTCAAGTTTTCCCTCCTGTCCGCCAGCACCATTGAACCTAAGAACTCTAACAACTTTTGCAGTTCCAAAGCCATACTCCAGTTCACGACCATCCCCTTTTGCTCTTGCTGTCTCATCTGCAGTCAAAAGGTCACAATCATTCAATAAGACGCGCACAATCACTAGCCAGGTACCAAGAGAGGAATTCCCTGTTGAACTCTCCTCTGCCACTTCGGCAGCTGGATTCTCCTCAGCTACCTCCATGCCTCAAGTCAAAAACCCTTCCTTACAGACCATAACAGGGGGACCACAAAATAGTCTAACAGATAAGGTAAACTTTATTTCTAATATTGGTTGGCTGTTGATCCACTGTCATCTAGTGTGACTAGTCCAGAGGCTGGTCTCTGAACTGCTCCCTGGTGAGAAAGTGCTGTATTCATACAGTGTAAACACCTTGTGGTGTCTAGCAGTAGCACAGCATCATAATGAAATGCAGGAATGCAGGGAATGTAACAGTGAAAACAGCCTCATTCAGATTACTGGCAATAATTATTTCTTGCCATAATTAGCATCCCCTACTTCACAGAACAGTAAACTAAATAGAATTGTTTATACTTTTTATGTCTTTTTGTGTTCAGAGTGCTTATGATTTGTTCTTTGTGGTTCTCTGTGTTGATTTCTTAAATTTAATTCTGAATAGCATGATCAGTTTGGCTTCGAGTGATCGTGGCACAAACACACTTGAACGGGGATATAAAATTTTGCTGGCAGAATTACCTGAGGGAGAAACTTATGTGCTATAGTGGAAATGTGGCTGATCTCTGAAATCATGAACGAAGCAAACACTAGAATGGTGGCAGTTTGATATGCAACCTTGTGCCAGATTGACTTAGTTTTCCATCAATGACTAATTCAGATTAAAGGTTTCTGTTTTGTTTTTCCTTCCACTTCCAATCTTTATAGAAAGGCAGCAGTGTGAATAGTGAGCAGAAGAGTCAGGTGCAGTCAGGTGCTTCCTCTGACCACCCACTGCCTGTCACTAAGAGACAAACCGTGATGACATTCCAGCGCTCTGACCCAGAACAGATCCACCAGAGCTTGCTGGCTGCAATCCGCTCTGGAGAAGCTGCTGCCAAATTGAAAAGGGTGAGTTTTCATCATTGCATCCGTAACAATGAACTCATGGTACTTCCTTCAAAATTACCATATTGATGCCTGACACTGAAAGCAGTTAGCTTTGACACAAAGTGCTGCCAGGAAGTCTCTTAACGATGAGAAGGGAGTTGGGGAAGAGAGTTCGGTTTTGCAGAATAAACTAGTGAATGCACATGCAGAGATTCATACATTTTCAAGCAGTACAAATCCAATCAGAAATCTTCCTAAAATTAATTAGAAATCTCAAAGTTATCAGTTAAGTATGTCTTTCATAAAATCAGGAACATATTCAATTATTTGTTTGTATTTATATGGTTTGAAGTGGTATGGTTTTAGACACATGCTAAGCAGCTTCACCCTATACCTAAAGTAGCTGCAATCTTTTGCAGACAGATAACACACAGAAGTTCTGAAGATTGTCTTTATTTATTAGACTCTATCAGGTTCTTAATTCTTCTTAAATGTACTTCAAGCCTTCTGCTGGTGTTTGGTATCATTAGTGAGATATTTCTCAATGTTTTGTCAACAGCCCTGTTAGGACCATCTTCCCCCACCCCCTCAAGTTAAAACTGTGGCTTAATTTTTCTCTTCTCTCTCCTAAAATTCACCTGTACTTCTCTCATTGGGTAAAATGTGGCACACTTAAAATCTGTACTGTTTTAAATATGTAACCAGACAATTTAATGGTAGTCTCACACAAAGCTTTCTTGATCCAGCATTAGTATTTTGCATTCTGTATTGAGGAATAATTTCTCATTGCAGAAGGTTAAAGAAATTAAGTAGTTTTTGTTTCTCTTCCCTTTCCTGTCTGAAAGAAAGGAATGATGTGTGGTGGGTGGATGTAAGGGGTTGGGTTTTTTTGGTTTTATGGAAGTCTGTGATTCCCTAGGGTTAAAATCTCTCAGTGGATGGTCAGATATTAGAACAATCCATTTCATAATTAAGGTTTTGTTTCAGTGTAGCACTGCAACAGCCTCTCTGAGACTTGTAGACCTCCCATCATTTCTACACTGAATAGAAAGATTCCGTTTCCTGGAAAGGTTACAAGCATGCTCAGGTAGTTTGTGACCTCTACTCAGTAAAAGTGGTACATAATACACTGTAGTATTACTTCTAACTACATGTCACTGACCACAGCCACTTTAAAACCAGGATAAGATTAAGAAAATGCTGTATTGTTCAGAGTCACTTAGAGGTCAAATCTGTCTATTCTGCCAGAAATATTGTTTGGATTTTGGTTGCAAATATTTTTGAAAACAGTTACAAGCCATGCCTATATTTCCCATAGAATCATAAAACAAAGTTCACACACTATGCAAAATAAAGTTGAGTATTATTCAGAATGTAATTATGCATTGGAGGAAAAAAAGTTCATAATGTGCTTTTCAAAAATCAAGAAGTCTATTTCTACTAGAAAGAAAACAAAGAAGAACTTCATTATGTGGTTATTAATTCTTTTCTAATAGAAACATTCTTAGGGTACATTTGACCCATATAGTCTTTTATCAGTCTAGGTACAAGAATGGCATGGGGAAGAAGAGAGTTGATGACTGAAGTCCTTTTTCCTCTCCCTTTCTCTTCTGTGGGCAGGAGATGTTCTGTCTCAGTAGAGTATCTGTTGAGGCTCGGGGTGAGGAGAGGCCTATACTTTTTAAGGAGACATTATAATAGTGAAGATGCTGAAAACAATAATAATAAAAAAAAAAGTATTCTGTAACAAAAACCTGAAACAGGCTTCAAAATAACCCTGAAACACACACACACAAAAAATGCAGTGAAGAACCCACTGAAATTTTGCCAAACATAAAATTCTACACGCTGTTCTTTTCACTCTTACCCAGTGCACATGTCCTGTGGCACAGGTATGTCTGGCAGCAGGAGGAGAGGGTTTTTGGCTTATGGCAAATTCAGTAAAAATGTGGTCTCATTTTATGTTTAACATGGAGAACTGACAGTAGTAGAACAGAGAAATGAGGCATTTTGTATCAGTAACTTAGAGTACCAGGTTGAAAGGGACCTCAAGGATCATCTGGTCCAACCTTTCTTGGCAAAAGCATGGTCCAGCTGAATCTTAGAAGTGTCCAGTGTTGGGGAATCCAATGCTTCCCTGAGGAGATTATTCCAGTGGCTGATTGTTCTCATTGTGAAAACTTTCCCTTTTGTGTCCAGCTGAAAATCCCCCCAGGAGTAACTTGTACCCATTATACGTCATCTTTTCCATGTGCCTCCTTGTAAAAAGGGAGTCTCCATCTTCTTTGTAGCCACCCTTTAAATACTGGAACATGCTGATAAGGTCTCCCCTAAGCCTTCTTTTCTCAAGGCTGAACAAACCCAATTCTCTCAGCCTTTCCTTGGATGTCAGGCTTCCCAGCCCTTTGATCATATTTGTGGCCCTTGTCTGGACCCTCTCCAGCCTGTCCACATCTTTTTTTATAGCAGGGACCAAAACTGAACACAGTATTCCAGGTGTGGCCTGACAAGAGCTGAGTAGAGTGGGATAATGATTTCTCCATCTCTGCTGGTGATGCCCTTGCTGATGCGACCCAGCATCCTGTTGGCTTTCTTTGCCACTGCAGCACACTGTTCACTCCTATTGAGCTTGTTGTCCACCAGCACCCCCAGGTCCCTTTCCACAGAGCTCCTCTCCAGACAGGTAGATCCCAGCCTGTGCTGCACTCCTGGGTTATGTCTTCCCAGGTGCAAGACCTTACACTTGGTTCTTGCTGAACTGCATAAGGTTCTTGTCAGCCCACTCTTCCAGCCTATCCAGGTCTTCCTGCAGGGTGACTCTCCCTTCCAGAGTGTCCACTTCCCCACTCACTTTGGTATATCAGCAAACTTCATCAGGGTACACTTGATCCCATCACCCAGATCACTTATTAAGAGATTAAACAGTGTTGGGCCCAATATCGATCCCTGGGGGACCCCACTTGTGACAGGTTGCCAGTTTGAAAAAGAGCTATTCACCACCACCCTCTGGGTGCGGGCTGGCAGCCAGTTCCCCACCCACCACACAGACCACTTGTCTAGACCACAACGCATCAGTTTCTCTAGGAGGAGGCTGTGGGGAACTGTATCAAAAGCTTTGAGAAATGCAGGTAGACAATGTCCACCTCTCACCCCACATCAACTGAGCAGGTTACTTTGTTGTAGAAGGTGATCACGTTTGTCAAGCACAATTTGCCCTCGGTGAGCCTGTGCTGGCTTTTCCCAGTCATGTGCTTTATTTGACTTGTGATAGCCCCTGAGGGGGATTTGTTCTGTAACTTTCCCAGGGACTGAAGTAAAACTGATGGACCTATAATTTCTTGGATTCTCCTTTAAGCCCTTCTTGTAGATGGGGTGACATTAGCCGTCTTCTGGGAAGTCCCCCTTTCTCCACAAATTCTCAAAGATTATGGAGAGTGGCCTTACAATTTACTGGCACCTAAAAGTGATTTCAAGTATTGAAAGGACTTTTTAAATGCATTCAATTCATAGCTTCCACTATTGTGCTGCACTCGGTAAAAGGAATAATAATCTGATCCATTTGAATTGTGAAAGAGTTCTGTCAGGTGCTTACTTCTCTTTTTACATCTTACCATACTCTCCCTTCTTTCAGCTCACTTTCTTTTTTCAGCTCAGAGAAAATTATTAAAAAAATAAAATTCTGGCACCACTAGCCAAATTATTTATTTTTTCCCGGTTTATTTAATACGTTGTGTGTATGCAGTGCTGAGATCTGTGGCCTTTTGTGTTGCTGGTCTTTTGTGTTCAATAGGGTCTTCAGTAATTACTAATCTAAAATGGGTCAAGTGAGGTTTCTTTTTAACCATTTTTCTCCTCAGAATGTTTTCATTTTGTTTAGTAAACTGTGTGCTCTGGTGTGTGGTTCACATGACTGTGGAGCATCCACAGCTCCCATTAATTCCAGTTGGAGTTGTTGGTTTGTGCAGCTCCACTGCAAATCAGCTCTTTGCTGTCTATCCTAAAAGTTATAGTTTGCTCCTGACAAAAGAAATATTACCATTGTATAAAGGAATATTAGAAGATTTTGTAAGAAATCGGCTCTATTCAATATTTAATAAAAAGTGCGTGTTTTAATGATGTTTTTTCAAGTATTTCTTTGCAACCAGGTCTGGAGAAGGACTAAAAATTATGCATGTCTTGAATAGTTATAAACTGAATTTTTAGCTAGGATAAAATATGTCTTTTAACTTTTAAATTTCCACTTCTGTAGCATATGTGCTTTGTTCCGAAATCATGTAGAAGGTCTTTCATTGCAATGAGAAAAATGCTAACTGAAGTAACAGTATTCCTTGAAGTAATGCTGTGTAACATACTACAGAGAGAAGAATCTGAAAAGTTAGGTTAATATTTCTTTTATCTTTTTGTTTTCTCTCCCCCTCCCCCACGCCCCCCTCCCCCGCCTCCAGGTTGGTCCTCCATCAAACACCATAGCTGTCAATGGAAGAGCCAGGCTTACTCATTTGTATTCCACAGAAGCAAAAACTAATCACTAGATATTATACCAAATGTTTTGCACTTTACTACTGCTTCATAGGCCAACTTATTACTAACTACAAATTTTTGAAAGTGTAAATGCAAGTATATGTTAATATATTTTTGTCAATTGTTATAGGAATTTCAAGCTGGGTCCTTTGTTGCCTTGGAAAGATTATTAGAATATGTAAATTATGGTAATACTTTGCCTTTTTCTCTTTATAAAGCTGACTATGCTGCTAAAAAGGTTTAAGAGAAGGTGCAGATGAGCTTTGCTTATGTTAGAATGAGAATCAAAAATTCTTGATTTTAGCCTTCAAGACTGAACAATATGTAGCACTGTGCTGAAACTACAGATTTAAAGCAATCTAAGAATTTTTGATCATTAATTTTCAATTGTGTATTACTTTAACAGATTGTATGAATTTAAATCTACCACATGCTGCCTCCGTAGTACTTTGTTAAATTAATTTGTAATTAGTAGAAAATCTTCATTATATTCGGTAGTTTGTTTCTGTTTAAAAAAATAGATGGTTTTGTTCCTGTAGCTGAGTAGTTGGGATAAGTATTTTGATTTTTTTAATCTCCTTTAATTTTTTTCCTGGTAGCACACACAACAAAATCAGGACATAAATTATTGGAAATTTTTGTACTACTTAAAAACTTTTCTTAACGGTAGCACTAAATGACATTTTTCATCTACTCTTTGAGTACCTGTATATAATATTTACCTAGCACTCAGATAAGCAATACTTTTTGTGAACTAGATATATTTTAATCATCAGCATATAGTCACTTACTGATAAAATGCAAATTCCAGTTTTGATAATGAAATAGAAGAATCTTTTTTTCACTGGAAGCATGACTAAAGAATGAACTGCTTTGGATTTATTCGTGTAAAATATTTTAATCTTAAAACAGCACAATAACACACTTACAAAGCATTCTTGTGTTTGAGAGTGTCTATTTATAGATTAAGCATTAAATATCGAAATGGGAATATATATTAAAAGAAAATGCTTCATGTTATATTTTATCTATTTTCCATTTCTTGTCGAGGTTATACATTTTGGGAAGAGGGTTGGAACTATGATCACACTCATGATGAAATTTCTAGATTATGGATGCATGCAGCAAGTGTTGGGGTATTTGCCATATTAAACTATTTTCTTGCTGGACTTGATTTAAATAAAAGTAACGGTATTTAGTTTCTGTTCTTCAACAATATATTTATTTTGCATTTTAGAGACATTCTGTAACTCGGTTTCAGAAACTGATCTATATGTGCATTTCAAAGGGTTAATTAACGGTTTGCTGCCAGGTTTTTGTGCAATAATCTCAAAGAGGTCTGATTACTTTTCTAGTACAGAGTCAATTATTGGTTACAAATAACAGTGTTAACTTAATGCTGAAACCCTTCAAGGAATGTTTTAGTAAATAAAAATTCATAGAGCTGATGAACATTTGTTCACTGCTGTTCTCTCGTGTTTTCTCTCCTATATCTAAGTCAAGGTGTATTACCACTCCCTTCTCCTCCTTGTTCTTGCCTCCAATCAAGGGCGAATTCCAAGGGCGGGGGGAACCCACATGGCGGTTCAAAAGATCTGTTTCAGGGTCTGGTTGCAAAAGAACGCTTCATCCTTCACTTGAAAATGGTGAGATAGAAGAGGTAGGGTTTTTTCTAGTTTCTAACTGGGGCTTACATTCTAGATTTCACTGTGTCTTGAGGGACAGACTTGTAAATGGTAACTCACCCCCAGGATTCTAGTGCCTGTGTTCATTGTGATATTTGAAGTCTGTGTTTCGAGCACTGCTATACACCATGCTGATCTGTACCTGCCACAGAGGTTGCACTGTGAAAGGAATCTCCTTGTGTGTACTTTGGGTGGGAGGGGGTTACATGTTTTTTTTTTTCAAACCTTGGTCTTCTCTGTCAAGGTGACTAAAGTTATTTCATAAAACTAATTTAATCTCCATCTGTGATAATACAAGTCTATATGACATTTCACTACTTCGACCAACTTGGTGGAGTCCTATTATTCCGGTTTAGGAAAAAGTTCAAATAACTGTGCTTGGTTTTCTTTGGTTTTGACTACAAAACTATACTACTGTATGTGCCTTAGTCCCATATGTTAAAAGTACGTTGTCCTTTTATGTGAAGTCCTGAAGGCAAATATCATCCTATGTAGCATAGATTAAAACCAAAAACACCTCACTTGAATTTAGGGTTTCTTGTCTGTGTAACTGAACTTGCTTGATAGTTAACTGAAATGTTTATACACACTATATTACTGTGAAATTCTTCAGCAAGATTTTCTGTTACTAGCTGGCAGTATTGTTTAGCAAAACTTCCCCCTTCTTCCAACATATATGAGTAAGACATCTTTAAATCTTGCTATTGTATACCTAGAGACTCATTTTTTCTTATACTCTTTTATTAAATTCTACCAGAAAAACTCCTGTTGATGAACTTGACATTTTTACTCATTGTTCGAACAAGAAAACATTTCTGCTCGAGTAACAAGTAAGTGTTTCTAGCAACTGCAAGCCCAAGCTAGACAGCAGTAAATTTTTGTTGTGGATGCCTTACAGGCAGGGAAAACAGGCTTTTTTTTGGGCCCAAGAATACTTACAGTTTGGGCAACCTGTATTACAGACGTCTTCCAACAGAAGGCAACTAGTTCTGCCATACCACTTACCTTTGCTGCTTTTGAATGGCAGTCAAAACATTTAGGGAAGGAAAGTCAGGATATTGCAGTAAATGAAATGACAGTGTAATTGTGCAGACAAAATAGCAGACCCCAATAAAGGTGCACTATGATTTACTGTCATGAGTTCTTTGAAGAAGCAGCAAATATCCATCTAGCACAGTGGGATCTTGATCTAGCTCAGACTGTAGGACTTTTTCTAGCCCTCCTTTACTTACAAAAACAATATACTAAAAATGATCTTGTTGGTTATTATAGATAATATTGTTTTTATCATTTTAAAGAAGAATAAAATTAAGACTACAGATGTGTCTGGAGAAGGGAGCAGTTTTGCTG
The DNA here is from genome assembly GCF_047716275.1 of Strix uralensis. Lineage (NCBI taxonomy): Eukaryota > Metazoa > Chordata > Aves > Strigiformes > Strigidae > Strix > Strix uralensis. The sequence continues at coordinate 25,233,380 of NC_133977.1, forward strand.
GGATAGCATAATGAAATAGTCTTGTTACTAGAGGTTTTAAGGCCAAGGCAAGAGCTCTTTTGCAGCTGAAAGATGTTAAACCACTGGATGTCTCCATTTTGGGGACGTATTTAGTAATCAGTGCCCTAGTTTTTCCTGGCTACTTGAAATTTGTGCCCTAGCATATTGTAGATTAAGATCTCTAAGGAAGACATGAAAATGATATGGATATGGACCAAGAGGCATGGATCACACATACTGGGTAAAGGATGAGAATATAACATGAGAGCAGCTCATGCTTTTAATTTCAAGTTTGTACAGGCACCTGTTACCAGCCAAAGCAAACATTTTCAGTTGGAACCGCTTAGAATCCTATTTTAATACACAGTTGCTGAGAAGGTTGAAATAATTTCCTTAAATAGATACAAAGAAAAGATGATGTTCAGCAGTAGGGTCTACATCCTTGAGTGCTTGGCCAGAGTGCATCTATCAGGTGTCGGACAACTACAACTAGATTGAAGAGTAACTAACTGTAAACTAATAAATTGATGGATTGGTAGCCAAGCAAATAGAGCTCTTTGCAGAAGGGCAAATGTCTTTTAATTTAATTGTCTATGTCCATGTTAACAGAATGGGAGGTTGAAGTCAAAACAGCATGTTTAGACCAGAGCTGCCATCTTCACAGGCACAACAGCCTGGGTTCCTGGGTGCTGTGAACGGTCTGAGGTTCTGAAGCTGTGATGTTCTGTTAGCGCTTGGCTGTTGACTGGATAGCTGAATCTGAAACATCACTTGTTATAGACGGATTTCTTACAAAGTCTGTTTTGATGATAAAGCAAAGCTTTACCAATATCAATGGAAATGCTTCACAGCCTTTAACTGAAAAGGATGCTTTCTATGTGGATTACTTTATACAATCCAATTGAAAAATCACAGGTAAGGTGGATTTTTTTTTTTTTCCCTTTAAAATTTCCAATTTAGGTAGCTTTGTGAGAGGAGGTGTCCTTCTTAAAATTACATGAAATTTGCAAATAACAGGAATCTATACTTCAGAAAAAGACTTAATTTTGGTTTGTGTTCCTTGCAAGAGCTATGTGACATGGTAACTAGCACAGAAACTGTGTATTTATCGCAACGTATTGTATGTAAAGTGGCATTATTTTTGTTAGCTGTTGCTGCTGGTTAACACAAGTTAACTCCTTAATGGTTTTTGTGTGTATATGTCTTCAAGGAGCAGATTTGGAAGAGAAGTAGCTGTATTAAACCTTACATCCACATAACAGTACAACAGCTAGGGTTTTAAGTAAAAGAGTAGATGAACTCTTCCTTCCCTCCTCGTTCCATAACCCTGGAAAGACTACTAAAACTGTTAATGGACTTAGTGATTCCTAAATTATTCAAGACACTGAAGAGAAGAAAATTAATGGGAGGGGGAAGGAGAGGGGATTAGCTAGAGAAAAAGAAGAGGAGTTGTGTTTTTCTTGATGTGGAGAATCACCACTTCTGTGAGAACATGCAGAAGGATATTTCTGCTCCTCCCCTGTTTAATGCACAAAGGAGTAATCTTCTACAGGCAAATTACCGGTTGAGGAATGACTTCACTTGCTTCCCAGTGGAAGATGTTGAATGAATTTGGTATTCCTCATCAGTGTCTTAAAATAGGAAGTGCCACTTCTCCCCCGACCTTTCATATTTCATGTTTTCTGGTTTGGCTTCAGGGTTCTACAAATATTGTACCATTTCAGAATGTGTGGGTACAAGCCAGAAACTAAAAGCTTAACTCTGAAAGCCTGATAACTTGTGATCCCTGTTCATGTAATCAGTACAATGATGAAAATGCAATCCTGCGCAGGACAGGCATTGTTCCGCATTTGCTAATATAGCAGTGAAAGAAAATCTCTTAACATTAGGAAAGGGAGAAACAATTGTATCTAAAAAGGACACTAAAACTATTAGGAAATTTAAACTACATCTATTGGTAATTGTTATTTCAGAGCGATTGTGCATATATAACTTAGGGCCTGGAAATAACAAGGGCTGTATCTTCTCCAACAGAAATAGATGTAACTCCAGTACCAAAAAGAATCCAGAAAAGTTGGATTTGTATGTATGTTGCTAATTCCTCTGAAATTCTCAAACTTTGAGAATGGTCTTGTGCCAATAACATACTACAGCCAGTCCGATTATACAAAAATGCCAGTGACATTTACTAATTACCAGTTTGTGATTGTATAAGAAGTGTATTTTCAGTAGCTGTTTTGTTGATTATCAGCTGCTGCATGTGAAGAACAACTGTCTTCTGTTTCAACAAATGATCTTGGCAATTTCTAAAGCAGTGCACGGGCGTTCCCAAACAATGCTTAAAAGAGGATTTTAGGGGTAGGGTGGGAAGCTAATTCTTAGGTTTCTCAGTCATTTGAATACTCCTCAGAGCAATTGCTAAAATAAAGAACCTGAAGAAAACTTACTCAGAGTGGAAGACTAGGCATTTCTGAAGAATACATTCTAGTCTTGTCTTATATGAAATGTAGGGCAACATTGTTTTGTTATTCGTATTAATAGTGACCCAACTCTCTCCGTAGAAAGCGGGCATCAATAGTTGGGGGAGGTTGGGGTGACGGAGGGGAAGCTTCGAGATCAGTGTAGTTGAACTTCTCCAGAAAAAAGTCATAAGCTGCTGAGGGACCATTCCCTTGTTCGTTCCGTTTGAGAGAATAAACTGAAATACGTAAAATTCAAGCCTTAAACTTTGATCTCATTGGATTGGCACAATTCTTCACAGTATACCTAACTATGTGCCATGTATGAATTAAGTATCATATTCCCTTAGTTATTTAGTGGCAAAAAATGGAGATAGATCACCATGTGGAATAATCAAAAGTATTTACATAGCTATCAAACACTCACAGATTTAATCTTATGATTTGTCTGCATTTTTATGCAGCTGTGGTATCTGGTTGCGTCAGATTATATGAACTGTAAATCTGTAAAAGTCTCCTATATCTAAGTTTACTGTGAAGATAAGAATTTGCAGTGTGCCAAGAAATGCTTATTAAATATTCCATCAGTCTTCAAAGTTTCGAGTTAAACTTTTAAAAGAGAGCAATTGTCAGTACAGGGGGTTCTGCTGCTTCTGTTGCCATGTTCAAAGAATGTCAGAGCAATGGGGCATCACCTTTTTATAGTTTTAAGTCTCTATTTGGATTTTTTTTTTTAAATCTGAGTTTCATATTGAACTTAAATGTTGAACAAATGTGCAATGGTTAAAATGTTTTAACATCTTTAAGTGTGAAGGATCCCCAGATGTTTAGTAGGCTGTAATTAGGTGAACCTAATCACTTCATTAATGAAATACTGTCACTTAAAGTGTACAGTGCCTTTGATTAGAAGCATTCCCTTATTAAATGGACTAGAACAGCACCTGAGGATGTCTATACTGTGTCAGTGATTCTTGAAATATTAAGCTGTTCCTGTTTTAGTAGTCATGGCTCCTTCACAACTCTCTTCGGTCCTTTTTAAGATGTAAATTCAAGCCTGCTCTGATCTATGAATAAGAACATTGTGTGCTGCTGACACTAATGTGAGAGTAAGTGCTGCTCTGTAACTTGCATAAGGAAGTCAGCATTACTAATATGAAAGAAATTAATTAACCATTAAAGCAACTTCCCACAGAAACTTAGATTTAGTCATTATTTACATTCTGTATGTAAATCGAGATTTAACTTGATCACAAATTACAGGCATCATGCAGAGATTACTGCATGAGTTTATTACCACTGCACAGGGTTAGATGGTCACAGTGGTACCTTATTTTCATGTGGGTATCAGATACCTGAATACCTACAGGTAGTAATGGGAAAAAAACAGTGTACTCCATCAATATACATATCAGAAAATCTTGTTAGTTTTGGAGTAAGCTGATACAGAAGCAGGGAGGGCAAAACATAGAACCCAGTGATGTATTATAAATAGTGAGGATTAACTAAAAAGACAAAACATCAGGTTATGTGAAGTCTACCAGTTGACAGATTTTGTTCAAATAAGGATTGGAATGATTTGAAATACTGAAATTGAAGTCTGTGGATAATTGGGTTTTATTTATCAGTCAGGTGTAGACTGTAGCATTAAAGTGTTGTAGAACAGTATGGCTGGAGAGCTGATATTTCCACCTCTACAGAACTGGCTTTGTCATGTCTAGTGACTGAACACAGCTCTTAGTCCCCCTTTTGTGTCCTGTTTTTTATAAATAAGCTAATTTTGATGCAGCTGGATTTTCTAGTACTGTTTACCGATCTGTAACATAGTAAATCAAAAAGCAGAATACTGTCTACACATAATGCAGCAACCTCTCCTGTACCACACAGAGGGTAATGATACTTGTTTAAAGTCTTCCATCTGAGTACTAAGCAGGGCTGACCTTGCTTAGCCTGTGATATTTGATATCATCATAGCCAAAGCAACAAGAACACTAAAATACAGTAAATACAAGGAAATTTTCACAAGTGACAGAATAGTTAAAAGAATGGGAATGTTAAAGAATGCGCTTGAATATTTCATAGTGAACATCCAGGGGAGTAAAGGTATTGAAGCATACAGTCAGCTCAGGGCAGTGGGAGAACTAAGTCCACAGAACCTGCAGTTGCAACAGCTGTTAAAGAATAAATTTGGCCAACAGTGGCTATTTGCAAGTACTAGTGTACTTAGTGTACTAGTGCTGGTGTACCTTAACCACTAGCGTACTTACTAATGGTTAATATATTTCTAGTTGAAAAAATAATTAATAAACTATAGTTGGACTCAGAATTTCATAATTTCCCCCCCAGCTATATGTGTGTGTCTGCCTGTTTGTTTACTCTCTTCCCCGCCCCCCCATGTGTTCCTGATAAAGAACTCAGACATGATGGCTACAGTCACACTTAATCTGAAGCAGTAAAGCAAGGACAAATGAATTTATTTCACAGTTGCGTAAGGCTTTATATAGCTCTGATATATCAAAAATACAGTGAAAATCATCTTTAAAATAGTTAAGCTGATTGCAGATTTCTAAATGAAACACTCGAACTAAACAGGGAGATGGGGGAAGGAATGTGGAGAGAGCTACAATTGGTCACTTCGGTTAAACAGCATGACTGATTCCATCAGCAGAGGCTATTCCATTTCTTCAGATGCTAAGAGCTAATTAAACACTTGTGTTCTGCAAACTGAAGTGTATTTGGCCACTCAAACGTGGATTGGCGGACACCTGCAGCTATGAAGTGTGTGTACCAAGCAAGTCGGTCCCTACGGTATGTATGCCATGCTGCTGCAGTTCTAAACTCCAGCACCTAAATGATGCAAAGAGGTGAAGCAAAGGCTGAAGAAGTAGATTGCAGAAGACTTCTTTTTCAAATTATAGAGGACTGGGAGAAAGATGGGCACCCAGGCAGCTGCATAGTTAGGTGCCTCACTTTTAAGGATTAGCATACTGTTAATCCTTATTAAAAGCGGCTGTACTGCTAGGGTTAATTCTTGAATGGCCAGAAGGTCTGTTGGGAGTCAGCCAACAGGCAGTCAAGCTGCTATTGGGCCCAGCCCTTAGAGCTGGCATGTTTTAATGATCTCCAGAGAGTGCTGAGAACTCTGAGACACTGTTTACCTGACTCTCCCTTTACCAAGACAACTGAAGGGTAGGAAGAGGAGAGCATTACAGTTTCTGTAGCTGCTGGTAACTGTATGGTAACTCTTACACATAGCTGTGTAAGAGAGCTCTACCAGAGCTCTACTGTGAGCGGTGTAAGAAAGCTTTATCAGAAGCTACCGTGAGACAGGCATGAGCTCTGTGCATGGAGTTCACCTGGGGCTGGCCTGTCAGGACAAGGGACCCTGAGAGAGGGAGGTTTGGGGGAAGTGGGCTTAAGGGCTCTACCTGGAAGTGGTGGGCTTAATTTTTTTTTTCATTCAAAATGTGCTATTAATGATTTTTTTAAAAATGAGAATTTTATTTTTCCTGTAGGCCCCCTGTAAGTGCTGGAAGGCCACTCTAAGGTCTCCCTGGAGCCTTCTTTTCTCCAGGCTGAACAACCCCAACTCTCTCAGCTTGTCCTCACATGGGAGGTGCTCCAGCCCCCTGATCATCTTTGTGGCCTCTTCTGGACCCACTCGAGCAAGTCCATATCCTTCTTATGTTGGGGACCCCAGAGCTGGACACAGTGCTCCAGGTGGCGTCTCACAAGAGTGGAGTAGAGGGGGAGAATCCCCTTCTTCGACCTGCTGGCCACACTTCTCTTGATGCAGCCCAGGACATGGTTGGCTTTCTGGGTTGTGAACACACGTTGCTGGCTCACAGTTTTCCATCCACTACTACCCCCAAGTCCTTCTCTGCAGGGCTGCTCTCAGTCAACTCATTGCCTAGCCTGTATTTGTGCATGGGATTGCCCTGACCTGTGTGCAGGACCTTACACTTGGCCTTGTTGAATTCAGGAGGTTTGCATGGGCCCACGTCTCCAGCCCGTCAAGGTCCCTCTGGACGGCATCTCCCTTCCCTCCAGCATGTCAGTCACATGACACAGCTTGGTGTCATCAGCAAACTTTTTGAGGGTGCACTCAATCTCACTGTCAATGTTGCCAACAAAGATGTTAAACAGCGCTGGCCTCAACACCGATCCCTGAGGAACACCACTCATCACTGCTCTCCACTTGGACGTTGAGCTGTTGACTGCAACTCTTTGAGTGCAACCATCCAACCAATGAACTATTCTAGGCTGTCAGGTGTGCTTGGAAGTTCAGTTGATGTAAAAGGCATATTTTTTGGTGCCCATGAAAGATAAAAGGCTAAAAAGAGAGGTAAGGAAGGGTCTGCTAGACCACACTGTTAGGAAAAGGAAGGAGGTGAGTCTTGTGTAACCATGACATTAATTTTAAAATATATTTTGGTAGTGATGTGAGTTGCCAGATCATCAGTGGGGAAAACAACAGAAATCAAACTGGAATGATTTTATCTCAAAGTGGGGGGGGGGGCAGTTAAAAGCAGCAGATATTTCAGATTAATCCTGACTCTTTAGATTGATAATCTAAAGGTGGAAGGCAATTTGGGTGAGAGAGAATAAAACAAGAGTTACAAGACCTTTAGAAAACATGTCAAGAAAGATTAAAGGAATGGGGTTGTTTTAGTGTAAAAAAAAAAAATAAAAATGGAAGACTGATCAGGATGACATAACCATGTTTGAACACAAAAAAGTTGCTACACCAAGGCAAGTGATTAATCATTGTATCTTCAAGCAATAGTCTGTTCCAGCTTTAGAGCATAATGGAAGAATGGCTGTACTGGGTCAGACTGAAGGTTTGTTCAGCTTGTTACGTGGCTTTTGACAATGATCAAAAATTCATCCCTAGGGAAAAACATAAGATTATAAAACACACAAAGTAATACTTACCCAAGGTATGCTCAACCTTCAACAATTTTTAGCTCTGAGAATGCCTAAGTGAAAATGATTTCTATGTATTTAATAGTCTTAATAGTCATCTTGTTCAAGAACTTGGCTACTCATTCTTTCAACTTTTGTAAAATTTGAGCGGTGACAGTACTGTGTGACAAAGTCTGCTTTTACTTAATGACATACTGTCTGAAGAACCATCTTTTTTTTGTTTGTTGTGAACTTCTACTTGCTAGCTTAATTTTATCCTCTCCAATTCTATTTCTTAAAGAGACATTAACTCATCAATCCCCATTCATGCTCTTTATGCCACTCATGTCTTTACATAGTGTAAGGGGTTGTACCATAGGCATTTGAGACTTGTACACTCTTGCCATTTTATCTGTTAGATGTCATTGAGATTTGTCAAAAGAAAAATATAGGTATGACCATGCCTTATGATTCATTTCTTTCAGTATCTTGGGAAGAGGACATTTTCTCCTAGCCGCATTTATTTTTCAAATCTGTCTTCTTGCAGCTCTTTGCCATAGTGAGTCACCTGCAGGCTACACCTATCTTCCATACAAGATCAAGAGTTTGAAAGAAGTTTGTATGTCACACTTCTAAAGTATTAAATATCCAGCTGAATAGAACCTTGCTAAGTCCTATTTTTTCACAGATGTGATCATCTGATTCACAGATGATCTTTTCAGTTCTCTGGACAGTGAACAAAATTGTTTAAAAACTTGAAGATCTGATATATAGGTTGTTCAGTTTACTGTGATAGTTGTTTGTTAGTTTCAACTTAAAATAATGAGATTCCTTTGGCAGCTAAGATGTGCCACCTTTACATGTGAAATTTCAATCAGTTTTTCTGACAGGAATTTATATTGAAGTCCATTACCAACATACTATGTTTGATTAGAATAGCTCATCTAATCTTTCTCATTCATCCATTAGCAATTTTCCCAGGAAGTTAGCAAGGCATAAACCTATAAGATTTCCAACAGTGAGGTGAGAAATGAAGCAGCTTAACAACAACAACAAAGCCCCTTGTCAAGCAAACATTCACGCTACCTCCCACCTAAGCACCGAGTGCTGTTGCTTCCAAAGGGATGGCAACTCAGAACCCAGTGTGGTAACACAGGGACCTTGCTGGGGAGGGCCCTGTCCCACCATCCCTGAGTGAGGGAGAAGGGTAGGCCTGGATACAGCAGCCAGGGTCAGCCAAGAGTCCAGATGACCAGACAAATCCATAGTGAGGAAGAAAAGTCTGTGGCTCTGGGTGCAGATCAGCATGTCCATGGCCAGACACAGGCATGGATGCAGCAGGAACTGTAGCTCAAGTGGGGACAAGGCACTAGAGCCTCAGATCAAGAGCAGTTCCCCAGGAAGGGGACAGCCCTGACTACAGCCTCCCCACCAAGCTGTCTGAAGAGCTCTTCCCAAGGTCACCGCTGCAGTTCAGGCAGCCAAACCTCCAAGACAAGGGAGGATATGCTTGTGGTCTTGATAGCTGGCTCTGATGGAAAGTATGCCCCTGAGTGAAAGGAGCTACGGCAATGTAGTACTTGAGATAGGCTAGAGTTCACCCCTGGAAAAACATTTTGCTAGCAGATGCACACCAGGCCTAGCAGGAAAAGCAAGCACTTGTGGGCAAGTTACTAACTGCTGTGGTTTTCTCATCCCCCTTCAATCCCCATCCACCAAACTGAATGCAGTTGGCAATTTGGCCACAATTCGTACTCCCTCTCCCTTTTTAAAAAAAATCATATTTGCACTATAGTCAATCACTGTGCTGAAGGTTACTGTAAAGTATCTATCAGTTGACTGAAGACCTTGTACTTGCACGATGAGCACTTTTGCCTACAAATACAGGTAGCTGTCCAGAAATCTAGAACAGGGAGAATGTATTGCCTTAAGTTCAAATATTCTTTCTAGTCTGGCTTGCAAACACAGTGTTTTCTCCTGAACTATTTCTGCTGATTCATTATTAACTTACTTTGTATTGCAATGTTAAAGTGAAACATGTTTCTTTAACTCTCTTTAAATGAACTACCTTTGTGGCAGTATTTTTAGATGGGTTTTTTGATGCCTTTTTAATGGTACATTAAAACTTAATGAATGCTGAGTAACAGTAGAATCCCTATGGAACCACATATGGTATCTACATTAATACTGAATGAATGCATAATGATCAGTAAAATTTCTGTGGTTTCCACATGAATCAACAGTGATGAGCCACTTAGTGTTACACTCAATTACATCATGTTTAATTTATGTAGCATTGTTTGGACATTATGTTTAAATGTCTTTAGTAAATCATTGAGACTCTAATTGAGCCTCCATTTCAGTGACAAATTGCACTGTAAACATTAAATTCAGTTTTTTACACAACAATTAATTTATGTTGAAGCCTGCTTGCAAAGGGTCAACAATTTGATATATTCTCACTATTACTCCCTGAAAAATGGAATCCTAATATGAAAATAAATTGCAGTACCTGTTAAATTATTTCTGTTCCCTTAGTTATGCAGCATCCAGACGCTGGAAATGTATTTATTCCCTCAACTCTGGAAACAATGGCAGTACCTCAACTGCTCTATATGACTGCTGCCAAGCAGTTCAGAAGAACTTTTCAGGTCAGAGTACCTCGTGCACATCTATGCATCAGACTCAAAAGAGTTTTCCACAATGCCTGCCTCTCCGCAGTGTCACACCACCTCTTGTGTATTTGGGAGGCCTTTCTAGCGCATCCATGACTCGCTTGCAGTGCAGATGTACTACAGCAAGGTGGACCAAGACATTTTGAAGACTGACTATGCCACCGGTCTGCCAGAGGTAGCCAAAGAGGTGGTGAGGGAACCTACACCAAATGCAGACACGCTTTCAGCTGTTGTCCAGTCCTGTGCAGGACCAGGAAGCCACCACTTTTTCCCATGGTGTTGATTACCTGACAGCCTGTGCAGAGGAATATAATCTTGCCTCACTTCCAAAGCATTACAAAAGTGTGAGGGACCCACTGCCTCACTTCATCTCTCCTGCTCTACCTTGTAACACACGAACATGGGCAGTTGGTTGCATAGGCCCTGGGGTGAAGGCTCTGTGAAAGGCTGCCAGTGGCAAGAGGATTGTCTGTAGCTGTAGCCCTCCACTGAAGACTTTCACAGTAACTGCTGCAGCAACAGCATTTGGAGTGAAACGGGGTAGAAACTTATCAAAGGATGCTATGCTAGACTCCATCTTCCCAGACTGGCTCCACAGGGAGATTAGAGATATGCACATATCTGATCACAGTGAAAAATAATACAAGTAAATACACTTTGTAAGGGAAAACTGGAAATAAAATACTCCTACTCCAACTTTCCCTAGGAACTTCTCCTTGGCTTTTACATTTTCCTATCAGGTACTTCTAGCAGATAAGCTCCTGACATGCTGTTTCAGTGGGTGTCTGCTTGAGCTGGTTTTGGAGATGTTCCAAGGCAGGTTTGCAAATATTCATTCATAGAATGAGGCTGGGGTTGCCTGTTTTATTCAATCAGCTCAGTTACCTAAAGAGCCATCCGAACTTGTCTGACTTCTGGCAGAGAAGGTACCCTCTTCCACTATAGAAGGGATCTTGTACTCTCTGTTCTCTCAAGTTGGTCCTCCTCACTGGTAGTTCAGGCCAGCAAGGTCTTATCAAGAGTCTTTTTTACTTGAATATTCTTCCTCAAGTAGCTGTTCAAAATACAGTAAGTTTGACAGGTCTTGTCTTGGGAGTTTTTAGTTCTGAGAGGTTGTCTAGTCCAGCTGTCTTAACAAGAAAGACTGGGGGGAAAGAGAACTGGATTTGGAGAGCTATTTACAAATAAATCCATCAATATATTTTTAGCTTCTGCAAATTTCCTGCATTAGCTTCTAGCACTAAGCACTGCATCCAGTTACTTTAGTTTATAGAGAATTTACCATCTGTGAGTATACCAAGCTATCATTTTCATTTGCTGTTCTTTTTGATCTACTGTGAGATTATCTGATAACTGGCAAGGCATCTAATAAACAGCTGGCCAACAACTTTGTTAGAAGATCTATAGAAAAAGAACTTTATAATGATAATAATCATAACAATAGCTGCTCTCGTTTCCCTGGATTGCTGAAAAATGCAAATTCAGACCTTTAATAATTGCAGCTCAGGCTTTCATTTCTGACAGCAAAGTGAGAGAGAAAAAAATCTTTCCATCCTAAGAAGCTGTAAAAGAGGCTATCAGCTTCTTTTTTTAATTATAATTCATTCTTGTTAGAAGAATTTAATAAACGAAGTATAAGAGTGAAAAGATACTTATGGAGAGCCTTTTCATTTTGCTTTAAAAAGTCCTTTTTTGGTTTATGTTGATCTTTTTAATGATTCTGATCTCATGATTTAGGAATTCTATGTTGTGTTAATTTAATTCAGCTTTAATTTGAATTGAATAAAATATTGGCTAGCTTGCTGGCTATGATGATAAATGCATGTACTGCTTAAACAGAAAGTGTTTGAAATATATAAAATAATCTGAAATACACTTCAATGTTTGTCTAATAGATTTTAGTGATGTAATTATTTCTAATTTGTTATGTGGCTGTATATTTTTAGAGCCTGCCGTGTAAGAGTATTTTTTAAAATGAGATGTAATGAGGTTATAATACCACTATAGCCTTTGGAATAACACCAATATAAGAAACAGTACAAGAAAATAATCGAATGTATGCCTTGAGCTACATGGTGGCTGTACAAACAGACTTCATGGCAAATTAGATTTCCTTGACTAGTGTTGTGGTTACAGTGATATAATTCATGTTTCATAACTCTGAAGATATAATGAAGACATTGTAACCAGAAATGTGTCAATTTGAATAAATTTATTATGATTTGCTTTGGTTCTAAAAGCTCCCAATATGTTATAATAGAAGCCTACGTTCTTGCTTGAGAGCCAGCCAAACTCTGTAGAAAATGGAATGGGGTTTTAATGTCTTAACAAATCACTTAATGGTAGATTTTCCCTTCAAATAAACAAAAGGAGAATTGTTCTGAAGGGACTGTGCTAATAAAAGAGATTGGAATATACCTTTCTTTTAAAGCCACTTTGAAAGTAGAATGTTTGGAAGCCTTGTATTTAGATGGTGGCCTCTTATTCCCCATGGAAACTCAAAACATTGTTAAAACTGTACATCCACTTTTGCCTGAATCCCAGTTGCAATGAAGCAAAACTTAGCCCATGCAACAATTAACTCTCTTCACCCATTGCTGAACTGCAATTACATTTGGACTGAATGCAATATTCAACAGACTACCCCCAGCTACAGTGCAAAGTAATTTCTCCAACTAAAGCCATGGAGGCTGGTGGAATGTAAATTGGAATTTAGTTAAGGCACCATCTAACATTTGCACAAAGTACAATTTATCAGGAACTTCCATGTATCACCTTCAGTGACACATTCTAGCTTTAATACAGTTTCTTGGACAGAGGCTTGGTATTGGTTCTGAGGCCATGGCTTGACAACATGCTAACATGGGCTTGAGGCCTTGAAGAGTTGCCACAGGAAGAAGAATCCTCAAACTCACTTTGTTAGTTCAAGTTTGTTAAGACATTTTCAATGGGTTGAATTTTTACCAGTAGGCTTTTTGCCAGATCAGATATTGTCTGTCCTCCCACAGCCTGCATAATGTCAGCCCAGAAACATAAAGCTGCTACAGATTCTTTATCATGTACTGTGGCTAATTTGACAGAAATGTGACTGTGTGCTTATTCCTTCTGTGGAATGGGTATGTATGTCATCTTGAGTGCTCCGGTAGTACAGATATCCAGTCATGTGAAAGAATACCAACTTTTGTGTCTAGAGTGGATTTATAAAAACCTGGACTTTATGAAAAGGAAATGTATTAGTCCAATAGTTCTTCTTGGATGATAGGATGCAAGTTGCATTTTATAAGTCTGAAAACCGCATTGCTGTTGTTTTATAAAATAAGTTCAACGAATGTAAAAAAAAACCCATGTATTGCTTTCTCTTATTTGAATTCTCAGACAAGTACAATGGATTGAGATAAATTTATGGAACTGACAGAGAACACTGAAGGATGAATTTAAAAGGATTGAGTGGCTATAACACCTTTCCTAATTTCAGATGTGATCTCAGTTTGTAGTCCTGCTTCCCAAATGCTTCAGATCCATCAGATGTTAAATTTCTTTGAAGTCAGGTGCAAATTATTTATGAACTTGTTCAGTAGCCAGCATTTTTCTCATTTCCCCTCCCACCCCAAGGGAAATTTTGTAAGACTTTTTGACTTTTAAGTAGAATTTACAGGGCCACTATGTGTAACACAATTGTCTGGAATTATCTTGTATGTTCTTATTCAAGTAATGTGTAATATGTCCTTCATAAATACAGAGAAGTGAACTAAAAGGTTGCTTACGTTCAGTGTTATGAAATTGTTCTATTTGTCATGGTAGAATTAGGACTATTAGAAGAAAATCACTTATTAAATGAAGTAGAGGAGCTACTAAACAACTCCAGAGCACAGCTACAGTAAACATGAAATCAAAGGAAAAGGTACTTTTTTCTTCAGCTCAAAGGAAAATCACCTTTTGGACCAGATTTAAAGCTGACTTATTGTCAGGAGTACTGAAGTATTAATACATTTTACCTCTTTTATTTTTAGAAACAAGAAACCTTCATTATAGTTACAAAGAAGGACGGCCTGATTGTTAGAGTACTAATTTTGGACTCAGAGTTTGCATTCCTTACTCAGCCACAAATTCCATTAGATCTTGAGAAAATCACTTAGCAAATTAATTACATTGTCTAATTTTCAACAGCTTACTGAGATACTTTAGTCAGAAGACCGTTCTCCCTAGGTTTCCCATGTAGTCAGAGGAAACAAAAAGTTATTCTGGGATGGTTGTTAGCGCTAAAACCCCTATGTGTTTTTTAGTTGACCTCTGGAGTCACCTGTTCCTGTCCATGGAAGTTCTATGCCTCTATGTTAAATGGCCAGCCTAACTTGATATAGTATCTAAAGTCAGGTACTCTGAATACCCACTTAGGGTTAATTTTAAAACACGTTCAGGCACATTAAGATGCAAACATTTACTCATCCGTATGAAGGGAATAAATACATTAAAATGTTAGGTGCACTGATGTTGTGATAATTAGGTTCATAAGTGCTGAGATTGTTGTTAGATAGGGTTCCTGAATTACAGACATTTGCATTAATAACCTTTTAATATAATAACTTCCAAGTAGTCAGCACAATGCTTTTAAAACATGAACGGTAGGTTGGTTTTTCAAAGGTTTATTGAATACCTTATTCCCTGAATATAGATTTCTTGGAAAAACTCTTGAGACGGAGCAAGTGCCCCTTTCTCTATGTAAACCCTCTGGGATTAATTCATTCCAAAAAGTACTAAATGTCCTACCAGGTGATATATTAAAATGGTGGCAGATATGTTATACAGTGGCACTACCTTAGGAATTCCAGCTGGCTAGATAAGCATTTGTTTGTTTTACCTTCTGTCATTTGGGAGGAACATAATGACTCCGTCATTAAGGTTCAGCAGAGCTTTCCATTTCATAGCCCCTTTTCAAGGCGTTCTAAATTGCACATGCACAGGTAGATTGATTTGGAAATTGCTTTGCTCAGTGAGGGCTGGTGCAAATTTGAAGCTGCAGATCTGGACTAAGTTATTCTAGTGATTTTGGAAGAGAAAAATTCTTCCTCCCCTCACATGTATGCAGATATGCATACAGTCACATTTTAAATTTCTTACTATTCCCAGAATTAGAGAAAAATCTCCTTCGATCTAATGAAAGCTTCCAAAACTCAATTTCACAATGCAAGATTTCTGAAGTTACTAGACTTTCATTTTGTTTCCTAAAGTTATGGATAGTGTATTGTGAGCTGCATGTTACAGAAGCAGAAAAGAAACAATATGAGTGAAATTCAGGCACCTGAATACCCGTGTCCAGTGCTATATTTAATGTCGAAGGATATCAGAAACATCCACATGGGGTGGTCACATGTGACATAGGATTAACAGGAAATCCATGTCTTCTTAGGGTATGGCAGAATAGGTATCTAAATTGGTATTAGATGCCTGCATTTAGGCAAACAAATATCTATATATCAATTTTTCAAAATACAGAAGTAATTTTGTCTTTAAATTTCATGTATCAGCCTCGTACTCTGATAACAAAAGTGGAATGCTACCTGCCTTGAGTCTGACCGGGTATGTTGTTTCTTTTTGCCCAAAATAAGTCTACATATCTCTTCCTCTTTGCATATATCTGGAGACTCTTTCTGTGCTTTGTCTGATACTATTGCTTCAGTGTTCTTGGCAGCAGCTCAGAAATGGCTGAGACTTATGAGTGGTGTGGCTATTTGTGAAAAGGTATTTTAGCTCTACATTTCTTGTTAGGTTTTTTGTTTGTTTTATTTTGGGTTTGGGTTTTGGTTTTGTTTTGGTTTTTTTTTAGTGCTTGTATTTTGTTTCCCGTTCTACAAAACGACTAGTGTTAAAGGGTCTCGAATCTGATTTCCCATTACGGAAACCGAACTTCTACGTTCTGGATAAACACAAGGAGTACCAGATAGCATAGTCACCTGCACCCTTCCCTCCATAATAATTACATGTTTGTGTGCAGTATTCTGAAGGTATATAAAGTCAGAAACTATGTCCTATGTTTAAGGTGAAGCTCCAGAAAAAGGGCTGTAAAAAGTATCAGCAGTACTCTGTTGTTGTGAAACATTGCCTGTTTAATTTATCTAAATACTCTATCACTTATGTGATGTTTAACGTCATCCACTCTTCATAATAGTTATTTCAAAGGAACTAACAAAGTATTAATTATCGCAAATATTTACAAGGAATTAATAAGAACAGAGAAAGGTATTAAAAGAAAAATGTTTCTTCCGTTACAATACTATCATTATAAACGGTTGGCGCTGCGAAGTCAGTTCCCTGAGACTCGTCAGTTCACTTCCACAAAAAAACTGCAGCAGTGTATTATGTGGTTCATTCATCCATAGCTACCCAGAATATTACATCTAGTCCAGTAGATTTAGACCCATTAGATGAAGACATAGCCACTGTAATCCATACATACATAATATTCACCCTGGACTATTACAGTTCTCTCTAGGAAGGAACTTTATGCCTTATAGAAGTTCAAGGTTGGCCAGTGCAGATCACATCACATAATGCACAGTTTATTATAGACGCTGCTGAATGATTGATTTCATGCAGCCTTAGTGCGAGGGAGCAGAAACCAGTATGTCATGTTGTCTGACCTGCATCTCACAAGCACTACATGCCACCCAGTCAACCCTATGCTGAACCTAATTATTTGGTTTTAGCTACACCAACCTTTCAGAAATCATAAGCTCTTGATTTGATTTGATTGATTTGAAGGGTATCATTCTTATTCTCAAAACCCTGCACAGAATTTAATTCTATTCTTGTGTTACAGATCAAGGCAAAATTCCAGCAGGGGGATGTTCTGGGCTGAGGACAAAGCTGTCACAGGGAATCACAGAACTTGCTATTGAAATAGTAAACACTGTTGTCAAAGCTAGCAATAAAATCCATTCCTCTACTCAAGTTTCTTACAAAAATATGCTAAAGTATTCATGCTTTTCAACAGGTAAAAATCCCAAGCCCAAACCAAATAACAACAGAAAAAAACACAGTGCAAATCTGCTTCTTAATAGTAAGTGCAGAAAAGGAAAATTAAGTCAGGGGAAACACCAGAGTATTACCATGCTCTGTTTTGTGTAAGTGCACACAGAGGGAGTTCCAGATTAGGTTGAAAAGCAGCTTCTGGTAACGACCAAGACTGGCAGTACTGATTTAGTCCCTTGGAACCTTTTCCTTATCTGCAATAAAAGATACACATTTTAACAGTAATTCTAAACTTAACATTCAATGTGAGCTATAATAATAGGCAAGACTCCTCACAAACCATTCAACCACAGATAATTTTCAAAGAGTTATGCACTACTGCCAAGAAGTTAGCTAGTGATATTTCTACTTGTGCTCATTGGATAAGTTTGGCTCTCATGAAGTACTCTGCCCAAACAGATGGGCCAGTTTTCAAAGTTAAAAATGGGCTTTTGAAATGCTCAAGGAGCAAGGATGCACAGCTTGTTGTATCAGGACCGTAAGATGTGTTCAACATATTCTAAGTACACCGAGATAACAAATACACATAAATTACAAATTCAGGCTTATATCTTGGGGCATGCCTTTTTTGTTGGACAAATATTTTTTTCTTAAGGTGATCCTCTATATCATTACATTTGATGCAATTTATTTTGGGGTGCTTGTAGAGAAAACATTGTATTGGGAGACAAGACTTATGCCTGGTTATAGCCTTGCAGTGGAAAAACTAGGTACTTCTGTGGCTTCAGTCTAGTACTTCAGTAGAGGTAATTCTTTTTTGTGCCACTGTTGCTATGACAGAAGGTGGTGTAAAGGTATGATATTAGTTGTCTTCGTGTAACCATCTTCAAGAAATTATAGTGAAGCTTTTTACAGTGAAGGCATTATACATATAAAACCACATTGAAAATATCTTGATAAAAGCAAGGGGTGTGTGTGTGAAAGGGTGAAATAAAAAATCCAGCAAAAACCCTCTAAAGTTTTCAGACATAATCACAAATAGTTTGGATTTTTTAAATCTTCACTTCATCAGTAATAACTGTGAAAGTTTACTCTAATTAAAGGCATAATTTTGTCACATTAATCAAGTGTCATGGTTCTAAATAGCACACAGGCTTTTGAGAACCAGAGCGCTTGATTTTCTGGAAGTGGGGTGCATACTGAATAGCTTGAATCTGTTGGGGTTTTTCTCAATATATATTTTTAGTTTTACTTGATAAACACCTGGACCTGATTAGGGCTAACAAAGATTAAATTAAAGAGAAAATAAAACTACTGAGTTGAAGATTCAGGGAAATGTTGTCTTAGAATAAGGACCACTGTGCTACAGAAGCATAGCAAATACCAAAAAAAACCAGACTAGGCAGCTTAGATGTATTTATGATAAAAAGGAAGCCAAGTCACAAATATTTTCATGTCAGGACTTAGCAGAAATCTGCTAGCCTTTTAATATCAACACTATTAATTGTCCACAGATTACTGGGTTTGTACTTGTTCAAAGAAAGAGTTAAAAAAGGTTATACTTAAACAGAGCTAGGTCAAACGCTCTCACATATCTTTAGCCAAGCTCTGGCAATATTTTTTATCCTTACAGTGGTTCACAAGGAGAGGCAGTAACTCAGGAGAAACTTTAGTTTCACATTTTCACCTATGCAACATTTCCAGTGCTACACCGGAACAACCACATCAGTCTTTCTGTGTCTCAGCTTTCCAGTGACTATTTTTCTCATACAATGCTATTCCCACAGAAAGCACTGAAAGCAGCAAGCATCAGGACAGACTATGAGAAGCAGAAAAAAAACCTTTTAAAGTCCATTTGTTTCTTAAATTCAAGTGAAATTATAATAGCATTACATTTTTATTGATCTCTCCTACAAGTGGCATTTTTGCTGTCATGACTCATTAGAATCCTAGCAAAGCTGTTTTGAAACAGAAGTATTTATTTGCTAATATTCCTCCTAATTGTGTTTTTTATTTGCCTGCCATTTTAAAACAATTACATGACTAAGCCAAAGACACAAAAAAAGGTACCATGTGTGTCGGGTTGCAACTATGTAACAAGTTGCGAAGACTGTGTGAAAAGTCAAAACATACTTTCTTTTTGTGGCTGAAATTCTAAAATGCTGATTGTATCAGCATACAATTGCCACCTGAAGGTTTTTATCTCTTCCCGACCTCATTTTTCTACCTAGAGCACCTACACCGGTTGTCCTTCCTTCTATTCTTTTGAAAACAGTGAGGTTTAACATGCTACACGTATGCCAGTGAATCAATTAGGCAGAAAACAGTGGTCTGGTCAGTGCAGTTGTGTCAAGATAGCTGTTTGCAAGCAACGAGCTAATCAAGCCAATCATGTCACACTGTAAAATTCCAGATATGTTTGCCATTCTCTGTATATAAGAATTGTTAATCAACTTGGACTTGCACTTCTGCTGTCAGCATAACAGAGAATGAGCTGTTCAGAGGACAAGGAATCCTTCGTTTCATTGAAAATAAACGTCCTGCAAAATCATCTGTGACTCAGCCAAAATGAAAACTGTGAGTATGGCTTCAATGTCAGAAAAATCTTTCTCCAGAATTGAAATTTTGACACATGTGTGATGATTTCTTCAATGGGTTCAGGAAAACAGCAGAACACAGATATCCCCAAACAGTCTGTATTTTCACCAGTCTGTTTCTGTTACTGTGCCTGAGCACAAGTACGGTCAGAGGGTTTCTCATACAGCTGTTTTCACCAGGGGCTGGGCTTTGATTATTTGACTTTCTATCAGATTGACCGATTTATACAACTTTACCCACTCTGCTTGGTGCCATCAAACTGTTCTCCATACAGCGAGGGGCTATTTTTATTTTGCAATAGGGCAAACGCCAGTAAGGACGGCCGTGGAATTGCCACATAGGATTTTGTGTACATAAAGCGGGGCAGGAGCTGCCTTCCTCACTGTGGAGGAGCTCAAGGCGTGAGGCAAAACCTTTCCACTTCGCGCTCTTGTCGGAGCTGTGGCTGACGGAGAGTCCCGGGCCCAGCTGGGCGCCCGGCCTCCCCAGAGCTGCGCCTCTGGCACAAGGTAACGGGCCGGGCCCCCAGCCTTGTTCATCCCTTCTTTCTCCAAGGTGTAACCATAAATTCCCGACCTCGCTGAGGGATGCGGCACCTTCGTTAATGATTTGTCAGGCTCTCAGACAAGCGCCAGGCCCGCCCGGCGCAGCGCGGCTGGGCCCCGTTGCGCTCCCCTGGGCGGGGGGGCGGCCCTGTCTGGGGCAGGAGTTACCGGCCAGGCCCGGGGCAGGGCAGGCCCCGGCAGCGTTACCCCTTCGCGCAGGCGGAGGGGCCGAGGCACTCGGCGGGCAGCGCCCGGGGCCCGCTCGGCGGGGCGGCCGCCCGCCCCCTCCTGAGCAGTCAAACGGCGGCGCCCCCTCCCCTCAGCCGCCCCGAGCGCCCTGTCAGGCCCGGCCCGGCGCCCCGAGCGGTCCGGCTGACGCCGCGACCGCGGCTCCCGGGGCCGCGCACCTGCCGGGCCCGCCTCGCTCTGCCGGCAGGAGCGGAGCGCGGGTCTCCGACCCACCCCCCCGCCCCGCCGCGGCGGAGGCAGCCGCGAGGGCACGGCTTGGCCCCCGCCCGCCCCGCGCTGCCTCCCCGTCGCAGCGCGGAGCCGGCGGCCGCCCGCCCCCGCCGCCGCCCGCGCACGTGTGCCGGGGAAGGCGTTCGGTGCCGCTCGCCGCCCGGGCGGCGCTTCCCCCCCCTCCCCGCTCCCCGCCGCCTCCTCCGCAGCGGGAGCGGAGAGCAGCCTCCGCCCGGCACGCCCGGCAGCGCCGGGGCCGCTCGCCGACGTGCCTCCCGCGCGGGCGGCCGCCCAGCCAGGACGTCGCCGCCGCTGATGGCCGCCCCGCCGCCCGCTGTGCCGCCCGCTGTGCCCCCCGCTGTGCCGCGCGGCGCGGGGCGGGCGGCGGAGCCCGCGGGCGGCGGCCCCTGCGGCGCGGCGGGCTCCCCCTGCCCGCTCCCCCGGTCCCCCGGGGGGCACCCGTCGCCCTCGCCCCCCGACAGGTAAGGCCGGAGCCCGGGCGGGCGCCGCCAGCCCTGCCCGCTCCCTCGAGGGCCCGCCTGCTGCCGTCTAGGGGCGGGCAGGCGTCCCGCGGGGGGGGGGTCTGAAGGTGCGGGCGCCCTGCGGCCGGGCAGCGGCGGTTTGGGGAGGGGGCGAAGCGCCGGAGGGGAGCGGCCTGGCCCGGGCCCGGCTCGCTCCGCCTGGAACTCAAAAGTTGTTTCCCGGCCCTGCAGACACTTCCCTGCGCTGCGGATGCGTCTGTCTGTCGTCCCGTGTGTCCCCCCATGTCGTCCACCCCCCGCTTTTTCTTTTTGGTGTTTTTTTGTTTTTTTTTTTTTTTTTTTTTAAGAGGTTTCCCAGTTTGAGGTGAAAAGAGACGACGTTGCTGAGTCTGTCTTGTCTAACTGAACCGAGCCACTACTTTCTCATTGCAGTGTCTTTCTTATATGTTTGTGAGATAAATCGCTTCACGGTTAGCGATGTCGCTGTAATTGCTGTCAGTGATGTGCACGCTGTTTCTTACCTCTCAGGCTCTTCTTAAAGGCATTAGTCTCTATTCTTAGTAAAGGAAACTGTGATTTAGGTTTTTCATGAAGCGTCTGATCAGTTTTGGTAGACTGAAGTTTACAAAACCTTAAAATGCTGCACAGAGGATTTTTTCACTCCTTGACGCTAAATACTACTTTAAATGAATGCGGTGACAGTTTCCAGAAAGTAAAGCATCTTCATTCTGCATCATTACCTTACTCTGTTGGTTTTCCCCACTTTGTACCAATTAGTATGTGAAATCTGGAATGATTGTGATGAAGGTAATAAATACTAATCTTGGAGCCATCAACTCACACATGTAGAAAAATCTGATTATATGTTGACAGACTCAAAATACCTCAGGTGCTTTGGGTGGTGCTCTCCACATGAAATCAAGTAGACAAAGTGCTGCTCAATATTTTATGTGAGAAAACCATGCACTGTAATGTACACAGCAGTCTAAACAACCATGTTATTAATGTGATACTTTAAACCGGTGCATAACTGAGCTCTTCAGCAAGTACAGTAGTGATTATCTTCACTACTCTAGCAAAATGCTGCTTGATGATACTTCCAAGACAACCAGATTTAGGTAGCCAGCAACTACTGAGACATTTATTTTATGATGGAGCTATGGAGATTCAAATACAAAAGTAATTGAAA
Source organism: Strix uralensis (assembly GCF_047716275.1). Taxonomy (NCBI): domain Eukaryota; kingdom Metazoa; phylum Chordata; class Aves; order Strigiformes; family Strigidae; genus Strix; species Strix uralensis. The sequence goes on from NC_133977.1 coordinate 25,255,658, forward strand.
ACAGAAATTAGTGTATTGCTTTGCACTATTTTGTCTTGTCAGTCACTTTGACTCCTGATTCTGGTGGAAAAAAGTTTCCATTTGTATAAAATACAGTTGTGATGTACTCAGGAGATATTACTGAGAAGTTACATGCATCCACTGTTGTAATATGTGTGCATAGGGAATGGCATGAACACAGGGACAACAAAATATTTACTAATGCCCTTAGGAGCCAATATAAATATATCTGTGCTCTTACTCTGCAAAGACTTACACATATTCAAACAACTTTATATTCAGAGCTGAATACTTGGATTGCTTTCAAGTAGTGTTAAACACTATGTTAATAGATTCAGCCTACTGATTAAAAAAAATAACTGCACAAAAAAGCTAATTGCTGCAACCAGGAAGTGTCATGGTATTAGTGCCTTAGGATTTCATGCATTGTGGTTGGATATTGCAATTTTAACAGCAGTTGTTACAATTATCACTTGCTATTATCTATTTTGTTGAAATAGGAGAAAAAAGAAAGATGACAATACTTTGGAGATCCCATCAATTCCAAATCCTTTTCCCGAGCTGTGTTGCTCTCCATTTGCATCAGTTTTGTCAGCCAGTCTGTTGCCCAAGGCAACTTCAAGAAAAAAGCAGGTAAGATTTATAAATTATTATTTGACAAATTCTAAATTGGTTTCATGAAAGCTTGAGGAAAAGCTCAATTACATATTAAGTTATTTTTCTAATAGAGGTGTTCCATATTTCTGTAATTTGGTGAAATTTTTTCTGTAGGTCATTGGTGATTGTAGAAAATGAGGTTTCAGAATCTGTGAGTTAAGACGTGACTGTTCTTTCACAGAGTCCACATGTGACTGTGCACATTTTTTGGGTAGAGCAGAATCAGGGGCAGGCAGGTGGTACTTTATGTCCTTAAATGAGAAGGTAATTTCTTCCCTTCCTCCCCATCTCCAGTTACTGTCATCAGTGCTATAGCATGGAGGGTTTTAACAGTCACTGAGCAGCTTCTTTTGTCTGAAGGTCTAATTTTGCAAGGATAATTAAATAAAACTGAAATTGATGGGGAAGGAGCAAATGATGTGTACATGGCTATAATTTATATGCATGTGTGTTTATCTGTGTATGGCTGATGTTACTGTAACTCCATAAATACCTTAAACTGTAAGCCAAGGGAAGTTCTGAGTAGGCAGACAGACCTGGCAGTGCTCTTAATACTGTTCACACACAGTGTATTTGTTATGCTGAGCAGGGGGTAGGGTTGAAGAGGAAGAGTTGCCAATTAATGGAGATTACTGGTGTCGAAGATCTGTTTCATTCTTTGAAAGCTTACTTGTCTCATTTCACTTTTCTTAAGACTGGAAAGAGTTCTGGCAAGGAACACCTGTGGGATTAAGCGTACTACCTCCTTCACATTCTCTTTTTTGGTGGTCTGCAAGATCCCTGTCTTAACAGTTTTAGTGGTGACATTGAAGGTGTAAGAACTTACACTGCTGCTTACTCAGTTTTTAGATTTGCATGAAGAAATTGTCTGGAAATTGAAGTTTCTTGTAGTTGTATTAACTTTTCTGAAGCTGACCAGCCATGTCTGTTTCTGTGCACCTGCAGAGAACTTTACTTGCAAGTCTTGGCCGGCACCTTAAGCAGGAACCTTCTCCCCGCTTCTCCAGTGAGAAACATGTATATGTCTGGGAAACAACTGATTCTATCTTGCCATATTTTGCATATTCTCTAAAAATAGCTGTGCTGTCTTTCTGGACTACTTTTATTGCTTTTAGTTCTTTCCTACAACAGCAATACTAATCTGAAGCATTTTCTGGTCAGTGTGTATCTAAACATTGCTAATGCAGTGGGATAAAAGTGTGCTAGTTTTGTGCTTGGGCAAGGTGGAAGCATTGACTGTCTCTGCAGAGGCGGGAAAAACACTGCATTGGTAACATTATCTTTCAGAACGTAAGGACTAGAAGTCACATTTTAAAAAAAAAATTAGTTTAAATTACTCATGTTGCTAGCTTAAATTGTGGTAATCTTTGTGCTTGCAACTGGAAAGTAGATTTCCCAAGCATAATTTAACACACAAAGGTCAACTATCTGTTTTTGTGGCCTGTCATGTTTAAAATTACTGACTGGCTTGATCAGTTAAGCCAGCTAAGTGGTAGCTTCAGTCTCTCAGAAACTTATGTACGTAGCTTCACTGATTTCACTTCTGTTTCTTCACAGAGGCTCTTGTCATACCTTTTGTGGCAATTTCTGCTCACAGTCCTTCCATTTCTCCTGGTTTTCCGTTTAAGAATATAGTGTGTGCTCTGGTAAAAGCAGGATCAGGTTTACTGACAGAAGTGAGCTAAAGTAATAATAGTGTCTATGGAGGGCCTGATCAATTTTTCAGTTACTATAAAAATTAAGAAGAGTCTTCCCATTATTTTCTGGAGGCATTTCAACAAGACCATGGTTTCTCTCAAAAAGCCTTTCACCTAGGTATGTGTTTATGACCACTGGAGGAGAAATGGTACTGGGCTAAGTAGACCTTTTGTCACACTCGGCATGACTGTCGCTAAGTTCTTCATCTAAAATTATTAAAGGTTAAAGCCAAATGTCAACTGTTGAGTTAAACTTTTACTTTGAAATTCAGGTAGAAGTCTTCTAATATGTTTTTAAATTAATTAATTTTAAAAGGAGAGAGAGGGAATGCTAGGCAAGTGTGCAAAGAGAAATGAACTGGCTGTGATTTTGACTTCCCACAATTGGCTGTGGAGATTGTGCAAATGTCTCATTTCCACCCTGTGTTCTTATTTTCGCAACTTTGTAGCAGCTCTGTCTGCAAGTACCTAATCCATATACTAAGATGTCATTGAATATAGCCCCCAAGGTCATGTATATTACTGTTACAGTTTGCTAGTTTCCTAACTCTTAAGATAAACCTGCTACACTTTTTGGTATAGTGTTGACAGCAGCCAGAATTTTTTCTGTTGCCTCTGTGATGATCTACATATGTTTTCAGTGATTCTTCCTTTAGATTAGTTTATTTTTCTGCTGTATTTTTAATTTCAGGCATAAAGAAAAATTACAGAGTGAATTTCTACTTATGTCTAGTAGGTAACTATTATCAAGATAGGTGTTTCTAAAAGAAAAAAAAAAAAAGAAAAGTTATGTCTCTTCTGTCTTTTCTCTCAATAAAAGATTTTCTACTTCCAGGGAAAAAAGAAGTTGTCACAAATACCTGCTTTCTTATTCATAGCACCTGTGACATCTGAAATCTTTCCTCTTCTGAATAGATTATTAACATTATTTTGAATTCTTGTTTTTCTAAGCTGAAGTTCTTACTGTCTTCTGATGATCTTTTATCATAAGCCTCTCAAAACATTGAACATGCTGCTTGAACAGCATGTCTGTTTGTGGGGTTGACTTACTGGAAATAAGTTTATAAAAGAAAATTGGCAAAAGCCACGTAGCAGAATAGTGAGTTGCCTCTGTGCTTGGGAAGTAGGACATCTGTGTGTCTGAACACTATTCAGTCTGCCTCATCAACACAGCTGTCCACCTCCTTTCACCCCCTGCAGTTAGGAAGAGTTTTGTGTTACATCCTCACAGACTCACAATCGTGCCAGTTAACAGTAATTAGAACGAACTTTAAGATGCAACCTTGACTATTTTTTTCTCTTTTAATTTCAAAAATGAAGGGACGGGAATGATGGGTATCAAAATAAGAAGTAAAAGTATAGTCAGCATAGTGACAAATTTTATCACGCTAGAGAGAGGACTGGGACCTGGGAGAATGCAGTGAGCAGGCTTGCACTGAACTGCTGAGAACATGCAGACTTGTACCTCAGATGACCTGTTCTCAGTGGAGCATTTCATGGAGGTGACCCTGTGAAGCTGATGTCATGGTATCACACCTGTGTTTGGGAAGGTGGAACTTTGAGACATTTCACAAGTGGGAGTGGGATTATGTATTTAACATCCTCATCCTCAAGGGAATAATATGGAGATGAAATCAACAGCTGAATGTATGGATAGCAAGACCACCTTGTGGATTGCATAATCCATTCTGTAAGAAATCATCAAGTCTGGTATCCTTGGAAGAAATATAGGAGGGAGTTGGGTGCTTTTTGCATGAATAATGTTATATTTATATATGTTCAGATAAACTGAATTTTATTCTTCAGGGTGGAGACTTGTATCTGAAAAGGCAAAAAACCCCAGCTTTTTCCTCACATCCCACACAGCATGGTCAACAATTTCCCTGAGGAATCAATCATTTGCTGTTATTAGGTGGAGTTTGTGAACTCGTGTGGAAAATCCTATCGTCGCAGAGTCTGTGTTCTCTAAGAAGTGACAAGGAACTAAAAATATAAAACACTTTGTACTTTTGTCTCTAATTATGATCAAAATGGATAATAGTAGGGAAAAATATAAGCTGTAAGAAAACTTTTTCTGTTCTTTAGTATACTTTTGGTTTTCTTTGGTCAAGTGAACTAAAAAGAAGTTATTATCATTTTATGAAAGCTTAGCTTTTAAGTCTTTCTGAATACAAAACCTGAATCATTTGCACTGGAGTGACAGTTCTTGCCCTGCTCAAGGATAAGCCAAAAAGTGTTTCATCACAAAAGTAGTTCAAGGTAATTAGTGCCTTGTTTCTTTAAATTAAATTAGAAGTGCAAAAATAAAACTCAAGTAAATCTCAAGGTGAAGAACACTCAAGTCTTTGGAGTTTTATCTTGCCTCTTTTGTCTTTCTTGATGTTCTAAACAAGTAGATATTTTTATCATTTAGAATCCAAATATACTCCCACGATGTTCTTTCCAGGAAATCAATTGTATAAAGAGACCTCAAATACACATTTGATTGTAGTGGAACATCACTTCTCTTTTTGCATTAACAAAGATTTTCATGTAAAGCTCTTTGGCAAAAAAGAACTGAGAGGAACTTTATGACAAAGAGCAGATGTTTCTTTAAATGTGTGCTATTCTAAGTTTATGAATAATACTGAGCATTGACTGTTGTAATTGGACTACCATTTATATTTTTTTACAGCTATAGTTCATGGTCTCCTAGTGTACCCTCTTGGAATCTCATTCTTCAAAATTTTGTGTATAATTCTATTACCAGACATAAATGGCTAAATATCTGGTACTTAGACTTTTTAATGACAGATTTTTTGGCTGAAATCTCTGTTTTCTCTTAACTTTTAAACAATGAAAAGATGAAAGGTTTTTTTATTGAAATGTAATAAGTCATGAATTTCCAAACAGTTTCCAAGGGTTGAAATATCTTTTCCAACCAAAAGATGCATTAGTTAAATTTACTCTCTAATACCAGTTGGTCTGTTCCTTGCCAGATTTCTTTCCAGGTTGGAGAGCATTGCACGTATCCTCCTTTATCAGTTCTCAATATTTTTTCCTTCCAGCTCCTAAATATGTATCTGTTTCTCCCATGTCTTTCCCTTAAATTACACAAAAAAAGACAGAATTTGAAAGGCAGAAGGGAGGGGAAAGAGCCCTTCCAACCAGTTTACAGATTAACAGAAAAAGCATCCTGTACAGAACCAATTTGAACAGCTCAAGTCCAAGCTCAGTTGGACTCCTTTTTGTGGTGTCTCATCTGGTGGTCTTCTGCTCCAGTTTCTGTGTGCTGTTTTTCATTGAAATGGCTGTACCCTCCCACCAAGGAAAGATTTGTTGCTGTTACAGTAGATTAAAATTAGTTAGAGCCCTATTAAAACTTGCTATTTTAATGCATGTACCTTTGTGCTTTGACCAGTCACCTTAACACTGTGGCAGAAAGTCACAGGTCTACATAGGTAAAAATCAAGAGGCAGAGTTGAACAATTTCTCATTTTAGCAATAAGGAATATCATCTGGTTTATGTTGAGGTGGCCTAGTGCAAGCTGTCTGATATATCAACCTGAGGAAACTTCAGAATAATCACGCATTTGTGTCTTTTTCTTTCTGTGTTTTACTTTATCTTCTTTTACATTGGTTCATTCACTAGTGTATCTTTCTTACAGAGAAAATAAATTGCTTTCTGCCAAACTTCACATCAACCCTCAGTGTTATTACATATTAACCTTGTACTTTGTTACTGTCCGAAAACAACCCAAGCAAAGATTCTAAACGTTCTAACTTCACAAAAATAGCGTGTTTTTTTATTTGGGTTTGGGTGTTTTGGTTTTGGTTTTTTTTTTTTTTTTTTTTTCCTTTCTAATGAGCAAGAAAACAAGGTCATTCTAACTTTTCTGGTTACTAAGATATTGCCTCTGCAAGCTTGTTTCACTTATATCAGGAAAATATTAGGCTTAAATTTTTACTATTTGTAGCTATAAAAAAATCATCAGTACTGTCAAAGATTCTGGTAGACGGTTTGCCAATGTTTGTCAAATTGGAATGATTTGAATCATCCTTTGATTTTGATTGTTTTAGGCTTCATGAGCCTGAAAGTCAAAATTGAAGTTTTTTGTCTTTTCTGTTAGGACTGTTTTATCAATACAAGAAACTGCCTCCTCTGTGCCATTTAGGAAGTTATATCTGGAACAAGAAACCTCTGGTACATTGCAGTAGATCTAATTCTTTGTGTAGAAACCCTTCTCTGTAAATTTGGAAACCTTTATTCTCCAAAAAAAATTTAATATTAATCTCTTTAATTCTGAGTTGACTACCCGGTATTTTGGTCCTGTGACACTTCTACAGTACTATGTAATTACAAGGTGGCTAGGGCAGACAATGATAAAAACAGTCTCAATTTCTTTGAATATACAAAAGACAGTTAAAGCCAGGAAACTGCAGGGAACTTCTGCTCTAATGTTGCTGAGTCACTTTTAATAACTCATTTTTATTGAGTTTGGCTTTATAAGATTAAACTCTGATAAATGAAGCTTGAATCCTCATAATTTTCAGAAGGGAATGAGATGTGATAGGTACTAACACTGTTCTTATTCGTAAGTGTTCCCAGGGATGGGTGCGTTTGTTTAGGGTTAGACTGGAGCACTGAGAAGTTCAGGTTATTTTGTAGCAGCTCCATACCTGCCGTAGACAGATGCATGATTAAATAAATATTTTATTGACAGATCTTTTTCCAGGTGGTTTCTCACTGGTGGCATTGTCAGTAAGTGATACTGTGGTAAGGGGGGATTCAGGATGTCAGTATTGTAACAACAGAATACTATTGACATCTTCCCTTTTACAGACCACTGTCTGAACTGTCTTTTAGTCAAAACAGATAAACATTCCCATCTGACTTTGAGGGACACACAGTCTAGGTTATTCAGAATAGTTTTTAGTAACATTCATAACTTGTATCATTTATTCTAGATTAACATTATGATTCATATTGAAGAAATTATGTGGATTGCTGTTTAAAGGCATTATTAAACTAGAAGACCTGAATTCTGTTGCTTTTTGAAGCAGTACTCCTCCCAAAGTATTGAGAGCTTTTCTAATTCCTCAAAGGATTGTTTTTTACAGTCTTAGAAATCTTAAACTACAGTGTTTTTCAGCATATACCTTTAGAACTAAAGTTCATATCTGCATGTGTGTGAGAGCTCCATAGATAATTTTCTTTTTTTGTTGCCACAGCAGTTTTCATTTTCAACCAGATAAAAATGAGAATGAGCCATACGTATTTTTGTATTTCTTGTGGTTTTTTCTCCATTTTGTTTTTCCTCAACATTCTTTTCTGGTCTTATAAACCTCTGTGGTCCTGTTCTTGGTCTGCTTTTGTCATCTCATTGACCAGTATTGTAAACACCTGCTTTATTTTGTGTTCTGCTATTTTTATAATATAAACAATTTAATAGTTGTGTATTATTGAATGAGATGAGAGTAGTCAATGATGATTAGTTAAATTACCTGAAATGCTACAGCTCTGGTAAAGCTGGCAACTTAGATGTTTCTTATTGAAGGTTTACAACTTTGACCTCCTTTGAATTAAAAGCTGTGCAACAGATGGAGAAAATACCAAGTAGTTTACCATATGTTTTACAGTACTTAAACTAACATAAGATTATTAGAAATGTTATTATTTTATCATAGTAGAACTTTGTTATCCTAGTATTGGGGCATTAACTGAAGAATGGAGCTCAAACTCAGATCAATTTCTGTTAGTTTTGATGCACTTTTTAGCATATCTTTGGATTGTTGCATTTTTGATGTTCTGAGAGTTGTTATCTATTCAAATAAGAACTTGAGAGCTATAGAAACAAGCAGAGGAATATCCCCATCCTACTTCTCTGTATAAATGTTGACACAATAAGAGTAATTTAGATTTTACATAAACAAAACATACCTCTGCATAAACATCAACATTAAACCTGGTTAGTTTTCACCAGATGGAATTAACTTAATCATGTATATAGAATAGTCTTAAATATTTGTGATTGGTAAAACAATTTTATATTTGTTACACGTGTGTATCTTCTGGTAAGTTGTTTACAGTCGATAGCTGAGGATTTATTTGTTCTTTCACATGATAATACAGTATTTTTTTTCCCCCAATTTTTGCTTCATGATCTTTTTAACTCTTTGCAGTGGTAATCTTTATGCTGTCCCAGTGTATTTAAGAGATCTAGCTAGAATTGTAACAGAAATTGAACCAATTGAATATGGGAATATTAGGATAGAAAAAGGACTTTTAATTTTTTAAGTTGCCTCCTTACATCTCTTCCATGCTTTACTTGCCTTTGCTTTCAGGACCAAGGTTCCTTTGTGTAAGAAAAAGTATAGAAACTGACAATAAACCTGAGATCTCTCACCACCCTATTTCATACAGTGTAGTAGTCAACATCTGATATCTGTGTCTTGACATCTGCAGATTACTTAGATGAGTATCTTTAGGATAAGAGGGGAGTGGGGGTGGGTGGGTGGGTGGGTGTGTGTGCACAGATGCAAGAACTGATACAGCTTCCAGTTGGGGATTTCAGGGTGCCAGGATTCCAAACTTTTCTGAGCTGATTATTTCTATTAACAAGATGGGATATATCTCTAGCAAGTGGTGAAATCCTGCAATGATAAGTTGGAGATGACAGTTGACCACTGGCCATATTCTCCTTATTTGTCTTCAACGTGTTTAAAGCTGTTACTTCTGAGGGAATTCACGCCTTTATGACTGCCTTTAATTTGGGAATGAAGGTAAATGGAACAGTGTGACAGTGTACTTAAGCGTGTCTCTCATGTTAGAGTCCTGATGGGAGTCATCTCAAACAGGAAGATTAAAAAAAAGTGCTATTCAGGCCAAAGAAAATTTTTCAAGAAGGGCTGTTGTGGGAAGAGGGATTAGGAGGGAGAAGAAATTAGACCTCTCTGCTCTAGTAACAGCATGAACTTTCTTTTCTCCTGTTTCAGTCACAGAACATTCATTTGCAGCTAATCAGCTCATATTTTAGCCCTATAGTGTACATGATATTTAACACTTAAGTCTCAAGAGAGAAATGTATATTGGTTATCTTAGAGATGTGCCTGTGCTTCTAATAAGGATACTGATGGATTGTTCCTGCCTGTTTCTGGTATGTATGCATGTGCTGCATACCAGTATGTCTATCTCTTTGCTCCTTAACTTGATATTATATCCATAGGAAAACAAGATACAGTAGATTGCCTTGTGATCAGAATTGGATTTTTCAATGACTGCATTCTTAGGCTATAAATAGCCTTTTTATATTAGTTATGATAACTCCTGTTACTGATTGCATTAAGACTTGGAGTTTATAAACAGCTGCAAGGACTTGATAATGGCACAGAAATGGTATCAACTGTTGAGAAACAGGCTGGAAGTTTGCAATAATTTATTCTCATAATCACTAGAATTTACTGCTGTGTGGTGAGAGGGAAGTCCATGCAATATGAGGATTTTCTTATAACTCAATTGACTTTGTTATCAGTGTGCTTTTCAATCAGGTTGAGTCTATTGATTGCAAAAATGGCAGCTGAAAAGCTTTGCAGGGAATGTTCATAACAAGGCTCTAAGATCCCATAAGTTTGTGAGAATTGGTGAGGATGGAAAATTGCATTATGCTCTTTGATACTGTGAAATTTAGAGCTGCATTAGAGAGCAGTGTTCAGCTTTTTGCAATGTTCTTGTAATGTGAACCCTTCCATAATCATTCGAGGGGAGATGAATAATCTGGTGAGTGAAGATTTTTTCCAGGCTGGTGTGATTTTCATTATTAGGCTTTTCTCTAACATCAGCCCCTCTCTGAATAGTGCGTTGTAGCTAATAATTCCTGTAGAGACAGAAATAGTCTCTTCCACATTGGTAAGCAGACAGAATTTGCCTAGTTTCTGTCTAGTACAAAAATTACTCATTAGGGCTAAAGTAAATGTGTCTATCTCCTGATTTTCATACTTTCACTTAGTTCCCATATCTGTAATTTTTGACTGGTTGCACTTAATATTTATATCTGATTGTTCTCATTAAGTTATATTTTAAAGTGATTTTCTTCTTTGAAAATTTCTCAAAGTATGGGATATTTGTGTGTGTGTGTGTGTGTGTGTGTGTGTGAGTGACATGTTCAGGAGGCAACAGCTGTCTAATTTCAGATTGTCCAGGAAAGCTGTTTTACTTCTGCTGTTGTGTTAAGATTTGTGTTAAGATGTTAATTTTCTGGGTAAAATATGAATTGCTCAGTTAGAATAGACCTGGGAGAGAGCAAGGTCATTTAGACTTCTCAAATAGGGAAAAAGAGTGTTTTACAGAGTTGAAGATTAAGGGTCCTGCTTGTGATGCTGAAGAAGGTTTAAATCCTTTCCTCAATTTGAAGTGATCTGGATAGCAAGTCATTACTCTAAATTGAGAAAAGTTGGCTCTTCCTAGTGGTTTTTATAACTAATAATTCTGCAAAAAAAGAAAAAGAGACTTCACAGCTAAAAGTTTCAATTGACAGTATAGGCTCTAGTCCATGATTAGTCACTTTGGTTATAGTAAATTACTTTGAGTTTACTGTATTCAGGTAACTTCAGAACATGGAGCTTTCAAAGGAAGTTTGTGTGTTGTCTTCTCTGGGCAACTCACTGGACAGTGAGATCCATTTTTACCCAAGTGTCCACATAATTAGTATGGTCTTAAGATATTATCCTTCTCATTCATGGAAATGAGCAGCAACCATGAAAAGGATATGGTGTGGGGGTTTTTTTGTTTGTTTGTTTTTTTCCTTCTTAATGTAAGATCAGAAGTGAGTTGAAAGAATTTTGGAAAAGGATTCCCCTTAAGTTACTTCTTAGGAAGTTTTATACTTTGTACGTTTGCCCATGAGACAATGACCTTATAGACTCTTATAGACTCCTCTAAATAAAATTTAAGAGGATATATACTGCTGTGGCTCCAAGATAAAATGTGTTACTGATTCAGTCCAAGCAGTCTCAATGTACAGTGAGGAAAAAACATGGTTTGTGGAGCTCTTGTGCTTGCTTGACCAACTGCTGTTAGTTGATACCTGTAACAGAAATACTAACATGAGAAAGGCTTCTCTTTCTCAAATGAAACTATCTCCTTTAGAACACTAACATATGGAGACAGTAAAACTGAAGCCAGTGATTCAGCTGTGGCATCAAGAAGCTGCCTTATGTGTCTTTGTCCACTCACTTTCTTCTTGCAACAGTGCTTCTCTTTGCTTTGGTTCTATTTGTATGATTAAACACATTTTCCTGTGGAAAACTGGCACTTGATAAAAAATTGTTTTCTAATACAACCAGCCTGTGATCTTGACTGTCAGAAAGTACAACTGCAGAGATTTTTTTTATCCAAGAATCTTGTTTTAAGTATGTCTAAGGGTCAGTTTGACCCAGGTATATCATAGCTATAACCAGGGGGAAGAGGGAAGCTGACACATGGGTTAGTAATTGAAGGACAGCATTAAAAAGGAGGAGTTCAAAGTTCATGTGATACATGTTTCTTGGCCAGCAAAAAGACAGCAGTCTGCTGAGAACTATGAAATTACATATTTGGAGATGGCTTTTCAGTGCAGGGTTTGGGATCTGTGGTTATCTTGCTTTGCCCCTAGACTGCTCTGGCATGGTGTGTTTGTTTGTAATGCCTGGCTCATGCATGGAAAGGCTAGAAGAGGAAGAGCTGAAACTATGAATTGAGGTCGTTCTTTTTTGTGGTGTTTTAGTCTCTTAAAATAGAAGCATTTAATAGGTGGATAATTGTATGAAGAGAGAGAAGAAGAGAGATAACAATGGCTCAAATTTCATTATGAAGTTCCCAGGTACACTATAATACATATGTTGCATTACAGGTAATATAGCCTGTTTTACTGCAACTGTTTCTGCATAGGAATCAATCATTATCAACCCTCTAAGAAGGTGTAATGTATTTCCTATCTGAGGAATAAGACCTTGTTACATTTCTTTGTATAAGGGACTATAGGAGTAGAAAGGCAACTCAATCACTTTGAAACCTTTCTTTTGTGGAGTGGTTTTAAAGCAAATAGTTATTTGCCAAACGTATGCAAATATACCTATGCAAAAAGTACCCTGTATGTGTTTCCACAGTCATGTTGATGGTATTAACAGACTCTTCTTCTAGTAAAGAGACAAAGTGACTCTCTGTGCCAAGCAGACAGGAGCATTCTCTCAAGGAAGTGCAGATAGTACTACAAATAATTTACCTGACTTTATGTTGGTCTTGTGTAATAATCTCTGCCTTAGCTTAAAGAAAAAACAAGTTCAAAAAATAGAATCTAAGTTTTTTATAAACCTTAATGAGTTTGTATTCTCTAGAATTTTTTTTTATCTACAGAAGCAAAAGCTGAGTTGGATTTACTCTTGTTACCTATAAATGCCCACATTCCTGCGTTATGTCTGGCAGAACCAGGAATAGATCAGCTGTTGTGACTCCATATCCAGTGCCTTAAGTACATCACTGACCTTCCTCTACTAGCAGGATATCTCTATTCCATATGTTGTTATAAAACCCTTACTTGGAGCTACTAACTCTTACTAAGAGATTTTCAAGTCTTGCCCACTCAATTTAGTCACGCTTTCTTTAGTGGCAAGAAGTAGAAGTGGTTTATATTTTGAAGTATCTAAAAAGTATCTGCACGGTGTTTTCAGAACTGTATCTGGTAGCTTAGTGACAAAAATAGGAGTGAAAAGCTGCATGAACATAGTCATTTTACAGAGCTCTCAAGCAAATGAGCCAGATCTGATTTCCTTCCTGTCTACCAGCACCAACAGAATTCTTTGTGCACCTGCCATGGACAAGTCAAATCTTTTACCTGTAGAAAAAAAAAAAAAGTGGTTATATATGTGTTTCTCTGAAAGCATAATTGGCTTTCAAAGCATTTCTGTATCTCACGTCAACAGAACTCCTCTTGACTTTCGCATGGTGAGAGGCTTGCTCTTAGAAGTTGAGATGTCCTTTATTTTATTTTATTTAAATGGGTGTTTGTGAAATTTAAGAGATTAAAGTATTCCTCAATGCCATTTTCAGTACTCCTGGGTGCAACTGATGTGTATTTTCATTAGTATATGTAAATTACTGTGGTATTTTTGTTTAAAATCAAGTCATGTGAGAGTATTGGATTTTTATTACAAAGTCAAACACAACACTTAAGGTTTTGCTTACTTACTAAATAGGTCTGGTCTGTGTATCTGACGGGAGATGATAAAATACAGATAATCTCACTGAGGAAAATAATCCTCTGCTTCACCTTGCAGACAAATAGGTCAATATTATTCATAGAATGAAAAGCTGCACATGCAGCTTCAGTACCCGGGAGTAAGGAAAAATGGCTTGCGTTATTTTTTTTTTCTTTCCCAATAAAGCCACTAATGCAATGCACTAAGTTTTACAGTTACTGTTTCCCAAATATTTTTCTGTAAGATCCAAGGGAAAAAGATTGTAGAGAGAGGGTTTTTTCTGGTGCTGCAAACACATGCATGTCTCATATTCCTGTGAGTAAAATGTCTACAGGATCAGGCTCTGGTACCACAAGTTGTTTTCTGAATCTTACAGCAAAATTTTGAAGATATATTATAGAATTTTGTGAACATGCTCCCATAGGAAATAAAAACTGTGTGCCTGAAAGGTAAAAACCTAATTGCAAACACTTGACATTTATTGTAGCTATCTCTAGCAGAAAAGGATGTTCATTCTAAATGTTACAGAATTAACACTTTAAACTTGATCGCTAGAATAGTTGTTTATTCTTCCGATTTCTCGTAACAGTGATAAAGATTTTGGACTGGAGCTTAAGAGAGAAAAACAAAAGTAAATAAATATAATACCTTAAACCTAAAAGATTAGTTGCTATGGATGTATTGCTACTATAGACTCAATGTAAAATGAGTCAAAGTTAAAACTGAACCTTTATTATTGAGCCAAAGAAATGGGTTTTATGGCTTTCTTAAAAGCTTCTTAAAAGCTCTTTTTTTAAAGCTAACTGAACAAGGATCAAATATCTGTCTCCAAACAAATTCTCTTTGTGACTTGGCATCAGTTTCTTATCAGTTTTTTTCCATCCTGTATGTCTCAATCAAGGACAACAGGTTTTGAAAGTTTAGGAAAATATTTGTCTTTACTTCCTATGCTTGGCAGTATTTTATTATTATTTGAAAGCTGCAGGTAAAATGCCAGTGCACTGCAGGTTTTAGTTTTTGGGAGGGAGCTGTATTCTCGCATTTATGGTGTTTGTTCTTCCTCTTCATCAACAGAATTTGCCTAAGCTTTACTGATTTTAGGATTTCAGGAAAGTGATTTAGCATGAAGATAGGTGCTTTGAATCCATGGATTCTGAAGTATCTTACTGGCGCCAGTGACTTGTTATATAGTTTTTGCCACTTACAAAACTCTCAAAACACAAAATTACATGAAATCACATTGTTTATCTTTAATTTGCCAATATATAATTTCTTATGTCTTGGAGATGAGATTTTTTTCCTAGACATTTTGGGATTTCTACAGAGTGTGCTCATCTCCAATTACTGAGGGAAAAAGACTATCAATATGATCTAGTGAATTTTAGCATGGATTATTGTAATATTTGCCAAGTCAGTTCTGAATGCTTCTAAGACATATACATTAGATGTGTGCTAATAATATACTTGCAGTAACTTCCTATGAAACTACAGTATTCTGCATATCTGATACATTATTATTTGGGATGTTATGAATGCTTAATACAAACAATTTTTGCAGAATGTGTGCAGTCTTCACCTATGGTGAGCAATGTTTCTGATGTGAATTGCTTGTTCAAGAGTTATAAAAGAAATATCCAATATCACAGTTCTAACATCTGTTTAATAATTTTGTTTACAACAGGATTATTGCTTAGTCATGCTGCATAAAACCAGAAAACTGGTTTTTTGCTCTTAAGCAGGTTATGAGACCTCTACAAAAAGATTATAGCTTGCCTTATCTTATAGGCAATGCAAAATTTTACCCTTTTTGAGAAAGAAGGAAAGAAAACACCCTGACTTCCTTAGAACCACGTTAATGAAACCAGACCTGTTATGCAGATATTTGATACATAAAGTAAATATGGGGGGGGGGGGAGAATCAACAAGTTGAGTTCAGAAAACAGTCTTAAAGTTGACTTGTAACATTTTACGTGCCACATTTTCAGGCCTTTGTTGCATTGCAAAAGTAGAAATTGCATTATTTTAAGTAAAAGGGGAGTTTTGCTGCTGCTTTGATTAAAGGTAGTTAAGAATTATAGAATTAAACTCCATGGATTCAGTGCATCTGTTTTTATGCTCCGTTACTTTACTGAAACCCTAAGATCAGAAGCACTGAAGAATATTTTTTTTGTTGGAAAAAGCCAGGAAAAAAAACCCCAACACTGTAACCACTCTGTAAAGTGCTAGAATACAGTCTGATGATTTGATTTTTGTTTTTGTTTTGACAGTGAAGACAAGGTTCTGAGTGATAG
Organism: Strix uralensis; assembly: GCF_047716275.1. NCBI lineage: Eukaryota > Metazoa > Chordata > Aves > Strigiformes > Strigidae > Strix > Strix uralensis. The sequence goes on from NC_133977.1 coordinate 25,271,514, forward strand.
AAATGCATGTTTTTCTGCTTATTTTTATAGCCAGAGATATCAGTGTGGGCCTTTCCAAGGACAGAAGATGAGTTTTCAAGCTCTTTGGTTGGTTGATTTCTAGTTAGTCCTACCCCAGTGTCTTCTGTAATTGGCTTTGAGTAGGACTAGATTCACATAAACAGAGTGACATTTACTAAATCCTTAGCCTTTTCTTTGCACTGACTCTCCAATATTTGAGTTATGAGAAGTTAGGCTTCGAGGAATATTGCTAACTACTTTGTTCTGCTTCATGTTATCACCTGGGTGAAGGTTGGCGAGTTCTCTGAAAAACCGACATGAGTTTGTGTTCAAGAAGAGTAACACTGCCTGCAGTTATGCCAGTAACTCTGCAGAAATGGGTATGATACTTAAATCAGTCTTGTAATTCTGACTTTAGTATGGTTTGGTAATACATTCGCTTAGTGTAAATAAAAATGTTTAAAATAAAGAGGGCTATATTTAATTTTTCACTTATTTTTTGTTTCTCTAGTGTAGTAAGAATTTTTCTTTTCTGATGAATGTAGATTTTTTTATTTCATTATGTGAAATATATGTTTACATACTATACATAAATATATATGTGTACATAATTGAATATTTGTTACTGTGCTTTTTTTCTCTGTTACTGTAATTCTGTACCCTGTGCAAGAAATTGATTTTGCTTACAGATTAATGTCATTTTAAAATATAATGTGTCATAATTGCATTTCAGAATATTAAAATATGCCTCTGTGGAAGGCTATGGCACTGTTCCTAATGGAGGATTATTGGAGTCCTCTTCCACAGGCTTTGGATCAGCCTTAAACACAGCATACTTTTTCCTCACCCTCTCTGGCTAGCACCTTAACGGTGGATGGTCCATCACGTATTTTGGGAATCAGGGTAACACAGTACAGTGTTTCTCCATATCCGCTGTAGCTTGCCTTTTTTTTATCTTGCTGAAAAGCGGAAGCAATGCGAAATCATCACACCCATGTGCACTAGGATTGCCTAGTGTAACTCTGTGCATCGGGGGTATCTATGAAGTTAAAAATACAGATGGATGTGAAGTATGAAAATACCACTCTCTGCTAAGCCAGATATATTAACTTCTAAGAAGTTAGTTCAGACAAACTGTAAGTAATTCTTTAGTTCGATTTATTTTGTAAATGTGTAGGTATTTTTCAAAAATCCATTGCTGCATAATATGCCTGAATCACTGTTAATAGGCTCTTCTGTTACTCAAAGTCTTTTAATATACCAGCAGTGTGAAAAATGGAATTTCATTGAAATATTGCTACAGTATTAAATGGTTCTCATGAGCAATTTACACAGGATACAGCATATATTTCTTCTGGCATAAGTCCAGTGGGTCTAAAGTAGTACATGAGCACATAACTCTTATTGATTTTGGACATATGGTATTCTTGTAGATTACTTCATTGTTTGAGTTGGAGGGGAAGCCTGTGAACATAGAATTTTAGTGTGATTGATTGGTACAGATTAGATTATACTACTATCTTAATAACATGATCATATACTACTTTTCTGGTATAACTTCCCTTTCAGATTTAGATGTGTGCAAGATGTGCTCTTACACAGTTTTATCCTAACAATTTGGCATATTTCTGTTACATGCCTCAAAAATACTCTTTTAAAATTGTTTTTTAAATTTAACTTCTCAGTTGTCATCCTCTCAATCCTGTGGTTCCCTCCCCTTCCTCTCTTCCTCCCCCCAACACCCCACCTGGTCTCAAATCTTCAGTTGTCACAGTTATTTTATTTTTGGCTGTTCTTTGGTTATTTGTATGTTAGAAGATGAGAGTCTTTGTTCTTGCAGCGTGTAGTTGTGTTGGACTCCTCTGGTATGCACATAGCAGTACTTGGTGCTATGTGGGAGGGGAGAGATGTGTAATTTTGCTCAATCTAGCATTCAGAAGGCTAGGAAACTCAGTTTTAACTGAACTGTATATTTTAATGGATTGCTTTTCTTTTTTTGCTGTTGAGAGGTGAGCATCATTCTCCGATGAAACTTAAGAGTTTTTCTCTTTTGACAAATGCATGGTGAGTAAAATTGTTTTCTGTGCATTCTCTCCTGTTTTAAAACACAAATATTTTCACACTACTATCAAATTTGCTGTCAACTTCTCTTTGTCTGTGCACTTTGTAAGCCCAAAATAAAAATAATGGAAGTAGGAGGAGGAAGAAGTGCAGGATGTTGCTGTAGGTAGGTAGGTAGGTATTGGGTTACACACAGTTGCAAAAATTCTCAGAGGCATATATCCTCACTGAGGGCTCACTATATGCCAAATTTAATAGTCCTGTTTATGCTTGTGATGTTTGTATCTATGCATGTAAAATTCCTCCTGAAAGTATCTCTTTTCTCTTCTCAGAAAGTGCTTTTGTTATTTCTGTAACAATACCCTAATTTCTGGAACTGGAGTAGTGCAGGGGGGGAAGGCAGGAAAGCAGGAAAGAAAGAGCCTTGCTTGTAAGGGGTAATATTTGTGCATGCATGTGCATGTGTACATACATGTTTTTGCTTCTCATGGACATTAGAACCTTAGACACCACTTTTGACTTAAAGTAGTGCAACTTCTATTTTTTTGTAATGCAAGAAGGATCTGGAAATGTAAAAATGTTATGTTAGCACTGCATAGTCAAGAAGAGCTTAAGCATTAACTCATAAAATATTGTTTAAGCTATTGATCACCCCCAATCATTATTTCTTAAATTTATGGAATGGGTAACTGTGTAAGAAGTCTAGTTTAATTATGGTACTGCAAAAATTGCAAGTCTGTTTTTTTCTTTTTTTTTTTTCTCCCTCACAAAAGGTAAAATTTTGCATTATCAATGTGATAATCTGGCTGTTCTGCCAGTTTCTTGAATACATGGTTTTGTCTCATTTTCATTCCAAACATCTAATATGTCCAAAGTTATTTCATACTTCTTTCTGTTTTAAAATCTGATATGAAGTACTTACCACAGTTGATGTGTTTTATTCTTAAGTAATGTATTTTTAACTAAAGCTACAGGGCCTCGTTTAGATTCCAAGAGGTCTTTTAGCACAGGCAGAAAAATGACTTGCTTAATAAACATGGGGAATTATGCATATTGAGTACTATTACAACCAGATTTATAGACTGGACATATAATTAATCCAACATGGTTAGAGTAAACATCTTTATCTTCTGTGTGAAAAACTTTGTACTCCTCTAAAAATGCTTTTAAGAAATGAGATTTAAAAGGTCATAATCATTCAAAACATTGTTTTACAGTTAAAGACCAATCATTTATTCAAGATAAACACCCACAAGTCTATTAGACTTGTTATGTGGTAAGTAGAAGAGTACTTATGCACCTGATGTTGGATGCAAGGTGTATAACAGTGAGAGTTGTAGTTTTTTCCACAGCATCTGGGAACTTCATAGCGTACTAGATCACACAGTGTTAAAAAGCCTTGTGTACATAGGCGGTATGTATTGCAGCTGAATAATTTCCAGTGATTCTTGAAGAGATTGCATAGTGTCTTTTAAATCGAAGAAATATTGATTAGAAAATGAGGATGTGATATACATTGCTCAAATCTAGGACTGGTATAAACATGCAAATTTCAAGATTCTCTTGCATCTTTATTACCTCTATTTTTCTGGCTTGAAATCGCATGCTGCTTTAATCAACACTCGCCCCTCCCCGAAGGAATAATGGTCTCTTAAGGCAAATTGTACAGAGAATTAGTAATGTCTGTCTGCAAGTCCAAGAGCGTAAAAGTAATATTTTGATTTTGCATTTGGGTTCCCTGAGATGAAAGGCCAGTGTGCTAATCCAGGAATCACATAAGGCACTTTAAGTGACATGATAATGGTGTCATTAAATTGATACCTTTTATAAAATAACTGGAGGCAGACAAAACATTCATGTATGAAACATCTCTTCATAAGGACAGTTTGAAGAATAGTCATTTAAAGATGCATGAACAACACCTGTGCCCTCTTTGTCTTTTGTACAGTAATAAAAATAAAAGAAACACAATAATAAAATAACAGAAAGGGTAACATCCCACAAAGATTTGAAGACAGATGAGAGGTTTAAGTGGGAGATTGACTTGAGCGTGCTTTAAAGATTTTGGGAACAGTGGTCAGAAAACCTGTGGTGGTTGAGGTGAAGTATTTGAATCATTGTAAGTTCTTATTCTTAATGGAATGTTTTGTTTCATGACTTATTGGGGGGTCTGAGAGAAGATAGTGGTAGTAACCATGGGTAAAGCAGTAAGATGGGCCTGACTGAAAATTCAGTAAAGAATTAGATCTCAAAGATACATTACTAGGATAAAGCATCAAGATATGCTGCTACTGGATCTGCAGAATTTAATACAAATAGTAAAGTTTTTGAGCCAGAGCAAGAGTTGAAGAAGGTTGAGGAGGAGGAATATATATGGGAATGGGCAAAGACTCAAACTGAATTCAGGAGACTGGTAGTGTGTTTTTCAAAAGAAGTTTATGTTTAAAATTGCTGGAAGGCCAAGCTAGTATGTAGGCTGAAGGAAAGGTCTTGCCACCTTTGTGTATCTAGCATATTAGGGTAGCTCTATGTTGTTTGAGGAGATCTAGAATTCTTGCTTCCTTTTGGTAATACATAAAAACTTTGTGAAAATAGTTTTACAAGTATCTATCTCAGATACTTGTTTGAGGAAGCATACAACTTCCATGTCAACTATGAAAGGATTCATGAACTGCCTAGAATTCAGTCATCCGTCATACTGTACTTGCAGATATTAAGTTCCCTAGTCATGACAGAGGCTGACATGATGCTAGAGATTCAGTTTGTGGATGACAGGGAAGAAGGAGGGTGACAGACTAGCATTTTCCGTCATTGTGGAAGAGGTCTGGATAGGTTCAGGGACTGTTTAGAAGAGAGCTACTGACAGGGTCTCCTCAGGGGAGGGTATTGCAGGATTTTTCTCCTCTCTGATGATGTTGACCAAATAAATCTAGATCTGATACTATACTTGAGAAGGGTTCTAGGATGAATTTTTGCTTTGAATATGTACTCTTTATACTCAAGCAGGCACCTAAAAATGGATTCTGGTATAGCAGTCATATACTGCTATATGACTATATTACTGGTTGGCCAGTAATTTTTCCTGCTTTGAACAACATGAAACCAGTAAAGCTTCCTACCATTTTATTGTGTATAAAAATGATTCCACATGGATAAATGAAATCAAAATGGGACTAACTTTAGCAGTCCCTATGGTTCCGCTACTGGGGTAGAAAGGGAGGTTTTGTATCATTTCAGTCTCTACAAGCAATAAAATTTTACAGAGCATTTTGTACACAAAATTGTCAATGATCTTGGAATTTAAAATGTATAGCATTATGCTGCATAGTTGCCATGAAAGGTAGATAGGGATGTATGTGTGTGTGTGTATGAGAGGATGAGTGATAAGTGCACAGAGTTTTTTAAAAAGTCTTTTAAAATCTCAGTGGTTTAATGCACTTGGTCATTACTTGTCCCTTGTATAGTTTGACAAGGTTTAGTGGCACAATTAACGTTGCACTCTGTCTCCTCTCTGTCTTCAGTCCTTGAACAAATCTTTGATACGTTTTTCAGTTTCTTCTTGCCTTCTTTGAACATCTAACATTCTTCATACAGTAACCAAGGAAATTGGCAGTGTTTAGTGCCCTACTCTGCTCATAATCCTTTTCTGTTGGCAGAAATCCTTTGGAAAAAAAATAGCTTTTTCATCAATTGAAGAAAGTGTTTGGCCATTTTCTAGCTCTAGTACTTTAGTCTCCTCTTGAATAAATTAGGCTTCAAGAAGTCAGAACTTGACCTTCAGGCTGTGTTATCTAGCCTTGAAGTATATCAAGAGCTATTGCTGAATAGTTATTTCTACTGGTAGTAAACCCCATACTGATTATGCTGCTTTGCTGTATATGAAGGGAGAAATTCAACAAACTGCACACAAGGTGTTGGCGTCAGTCCTATGTGAAAAATCTAATTTCCCTTACTTATTATGTCTTCTGTGTGTTACTTCCTACATGCTGCAATAAGTAAACAAGTACCTGGAAAAAATCAGAATATTTTATTTACTTTTGATAAATTGAAGATATACTAATGAATACAAAGAAAATTCATCACCTTGAACCAAGGAATTATTCATATTTAAGCTCACTTTCTTCCTCATTTTCATGCTGTTGCTATGGGTACTGGCCATGCCCCATGCTCCCTCACTCCTTGTTTTTCTGCCTGTGGGTCAGAAACAGAGGCAGGATCAACCCAACAAAATGCCAGCTGCCTTAAGGACCTAAAAAAGTTATGACTGCATGATCGTGTATTGGGTTTGTGTGGCCCAGTTTTGGTAGTGGGTTGGGGGGCTACAGGGGTGGCTTCTGTGAGAAGCTTCTAGAAGCTTCCCCGATATCTGACAGAACCAACACCAGCCGGCTTCAAGGTGGAGCCAGTGCTGGCCAAGGCCGAGCCCATCAATGATGGTGGTAGCACCTCTGGGGTAACATATTTAAGAAGGGGAAAAAGTTGCAGGGAAAAGGGCAGCAACTGCAGCCAGAGGTGTGAGAATATGTGAGAGAAACAACCTAATGTGAGGAGCCCTCCACCTGAGCAGGAGGGAGCGGCAGAGACCATGTGTGATGAGCTGACTGCAACTCCCATTCCCTGTCCCGCTGTGCCGCTGGAGGGGAGGAGGTAGAGAACTCAGGAGTAGAGTTAAGCCCAGGAAGAAGGGAGGGGTGGGGGGAAGGTGTTTTAAGATTTGGCTTTATTTTTCATTATCCTACTTTGATTTTGATTGGTAATAAATTAATCAATTTTCCCCAAGTTGAGTCTGTTTTGCCCATGATGGAAATTGCTGAGTGATCTCCCTGTCCTTATTTTGACTGAGTCTTTCATTATATTTCTCTCCCCTGTTAAACTGAGGAGGGGAGTGTCAGAATAGCTTTGGTGGGCACCTGGCATGCATGCAGCCAGGGTGAACCCACCACAGATCAAAACTTCTGAACCAATATAATGCTATCGTAACACTGGAAATTTTACCCTGGTTCCAGTCCATCTCAGTCTCTTACACTTGGTAGTGACTTCCTAAAGTTTCTGTTTTGAAGTTGACCTTATTCAGTTGCTTTCAACCCTTTATTTCTCTTTACATAATTTCAAGGCAACCTGTTTTACAGTTAAAAGTAGTTCTATGAGAACAGATTTATTCTGGCACAGTACAGTGCATAATGGGTGCCTAGGGAACAGTACAAAGCAAGGCGAATCAAACTTCCCAAGTCACGCTTTCCAAGAATACATATCCAGCTTCCTGAGCCACAGTTGATAGGCTCTCATCATATTTCTTGTAACATATTTTATCTCCTCTCTCTGACAGATCCTAATGGCTGACCTATATCTCTACCAATACACATGCCTCGACATCAAAAATGTTAACTTGGAGAAACATCTTTGGTTCCTTTCTTTCCCATCCCTGTGGTTACAACTTCCTGCCATATGTGTCTTTGCTAATACCTTTTCTGTTTGGCACCACTGAAATTCTCATGAAGGACAGACCTGGGAGGAAGTGTTCACTTGAAACCCTTAATGCTTTTCCTTTATTTCTTGCTAGAATCCTCTTTTTTTCACTGTTCCTCAGTGTACTCTGATTTCTTCACAGTCTTTTTCATCACTCTTGTTGCATATTGTATCATTTCCACCTCCGACCTTTGCCCTAACATAATATTGTGTTTTTTTCTTAGACCACTTAGACTGCTTTTCTGAACCAGTTAATTCCCTTCTCCAAGAGGTTAGCAATTAAATGGTATCTACACTGAACAGCAATTGGAGCCCTCTGCTTATCTTGTATTAGCTTGACAGCAAGACTTAACCAGCTGCCTATGCAAGCCCTCAATGTTATCATTTTTCCTTTGGTCCTATTGATTGTAACTTGTTGGATTGGTGTCTGTCACCATCCTTTTGGGTATCCTGTTTGACGAGACTTTTAGGATGATCATAACACAAATAAAATACATACATTTATGATGATATGATCATTGCTTGTGTGTGGGGGAGAGAAGCATCATCCAGAAAACCCAGAAGACCTATGAATGTAGGGTATCACAGCATGTGTAGAGATGAGAAATGTGCTACTGACTTCTCAGTTTTCCTGTATGACTGAAGGCTGTTCAGTCTACGTACCCCATTTTTGGTTTAGAACAGATGATTAGAGGTGAATATTGTCAAAATACCTGAATTTCTGAAATGATTAGTCCCTCCTTATTACTACATCATCCACTTACCATCATCTTTCTGTTCTACTTTGTTCACTTGTGAGTGTCTCCTGCACTAGGTGACTGCTACATTTTTGCCAACAATTACAGGGCCTGATTTCCATTCCCAGGTGCTCCTGGTCTTTTTTTCTGTTCCAGTAGTGGGTTGGATTTGTCAGCAAGATTTGCTGACAGTTCTGTGGTAACGTGACAGGATATAGTTGAAGGTTTTACATGGTTTGAGTAGACATTACTAGCTTTATTGCAGGATTTACTCTTTATCTGGATTTTATGCTTTGGCCAGAGGGAGCAATGCTATGTGAATAAAATGAAAGACAAGTTGAAAAGTGCTGAGGGTAAAATGTTCTGTCAGGATAACTATTCTACAACAGTTAAACCTTGCTGTTATATACCACCAGTGACTAGAAACAGATACCCAGAGACAATAGTGGGCTGGAAGGATGTTTTAGTCTGACCCAGTAAAGCATGTTTTTTGGTCTTATACCAAATGGCAAAGTGTTTCAGCATTCTAAACCAACTATTTATTATAGTGGGTTAACCTACATAGCCTTTGTCATACGTGCTCTGAACATTCCTTGTACCACTCCAGAAATTCCAAGAAAATTTCCAAACGGTATCTTCTTTAGCTAAAAATCTAAACTTTGCTTAGTCTTACAGAGTCCGTATGCTTTTCTCCTCTAGTGACCTCCATGGGAATACAGAGGTGATAAAGGTGATGACAGAGGCATTCTTTGCTTTGAAGCTGTGTTGTAATTCAAGGCAGAACTTCTGTATAAAATTGTAAAAGTGAAAGAATGTTTTAAGAAAAAATATTTTTTTTCTTCTTTAATTTTAAAAAAATATTTTAGGGCTGCTGCAAAGGAAATGGAAACTAGTTGGTCTCTTACTGGTGTTATTCAGAGACTTGGTCTTTCTCAGCTTCAACAAGAGATCTGCTCTACCGAGAAACCAGCAACATAGTGTGAAAAACCTGGTAGAAACAATAGGTACTTCTTTTTATAGCTGGTATCTCTTCAGAAACATAGAGTGCAGCCAGAACGTGGCAGTAACAGATTTGCTTTCTCTTGTGCTGGAACACAGCATTCTATTTATCTCTGACAAGCGAAGGATATGTTGGACAAACTGCACTATTAAATACAGAAAGCCTCATTTAAATAACGTTAGTGCTTTGACATAAATAGGGACAAGCTATTCAAACACGAGGCTGATAACATTCTGCCCTTAACTTTTTTGTACACAGAAAACAAAAACCAGAAGTATATTTTATATTTAAATTTCTTTCTCCTCTGATCTTCATACATGACTTCTTTCAAAAGTAGAGTAGTATGTGAATAATTTATTCCATATTTCTAGTTTGGGGGATAAAGAACACTGTTGCACTGGGAACTTTTTTAATTTTCTGTTCATTTTCTATTTCACAAACTTTTTTTTTTTTAATGAAATACTGAAGTTTTTCCTTCAAGTCAGATTCTTTGAATCTAGTATAATTTTTCCATCCTCTCCCTCTTTTTAAGTCCAGTTAGTCTAACTGGATATTTTTCCATCAGTATATGTTAAGTGCATTCTAAATGTTGTTACTGTGTATAGTAAAATATAAAACTGGGTATTACTAAAAGTTATGTAAAGTTAAGACTTAGCAGGCAGTGTGGAAACAAAGGACTGAAGATACTAAATACCTAATAACTAAATAAACTAAGTTTACTAATATGACTAATAAGCTGTTCATCTGCACTAAATTAACTTTTCATGAAGAAAAGTTCATGTGAAAGTACACTCTTATTAACCTTAATACAATAATCAAGTCTGGTCTGAATATTGATCTCTTTAAATTGAACAATAAGGCTTTTGAACTTTTATTTTGAGGGACTTGGTTTGGGGACAAAATATGAAACTCTTAGCCACTACCAAGATGAGTTTTGCACCTTGCTAGTTATTTTAGCAATTTTCTATGGATTTCATGAGTATTAAGGTATTGGGTCATAAAGCATGTACTTTTAGCCTAAATATCTTAAGCTTCGTACCATGAGCTGTATGGGTTGGACATACTGAATGATATGAAAGAGCGAGAGCGTGGTGATTCTGACACTAAGAGGTGGGTATGCATGGCTAGAACGGAAAATAACTTGTGTACAAATGTACTTGTTCAGAAGTTGGATTATGTTATGTTCTCCACTGAGTTTCACAATTACTTTCCATTGGTTAAAGAATTTTACCCAAGTTTCACTGGACTGTCATCGTCCTTTATTTATTTTTAGTGTCTAGGAAGATGTAAAACTCTCTTGTCTTCCTAACTGAGATCCACGTGTCTATGTATTGGGTTTAGATTAATCAGGAAGCCATGTGTACTGTACACTGAGGTTGAGAAGTGACCTGCATTTGATTAGTAGGTTTACATTTGATTAGTAGATTACTGTCTGTAAGTGGTACATAGAAGACAGGAACAGTGAACCTTTTATCTTTCCTAGGGCCAAGAGGTTTTTCAAATAGCTTTGTGTCAGATGTTAATGTACACACTTAGCAGTGCTCAATAATGTAATGAAAAATAACTAAGACTTATTTTTATCATGGCTTGTAAGACATGGGTTCTCCACTCCAATGTAAAAGTTAGTATGAGTAAGAGTCAAAAATTACCTGACTATAGCCAGCTGTTCTAAAAATGAACCAGTCATTCCAAGTTTTTCTTTATTTTGCAATCTCTCCATAACTGTTTAATCTTCATAATAGCTCTTCTTTTGAAGGGCTTGGGAAAAGTTATTGGTACAAATCAATGTGAACTGCATTACCCTACTGAGATTTTTCAGAAGTATGATGATTACTAAATCATTCTAGTAACTGCTATGAACAAGATGGGGAAGCGTTTTCATAACTTTAACAGTGGATTTTCTTCTAGGAAGAAACAGATTCAGGTAATGTTAGTAGATTCTTACCTATCTGCGTGGCAACAGTGGCTCACAAATTCACAATGAAACACCCCAAAATTAATCTGCTGCAGTAGCCCTTGGGCTTTTCCTCTTTCACAGGACTGAAGAGAAGTTTATACCCTATGCACATCAGATGAAGTAATAGATGGAGCCTAAGCCTCCATTTCTGTTGATGTTAGGATAGACTGAGGTTTGCCATTTAAGTTTCTTTAAATTTAGACTGTATAACCTTCTGTTAACTATTTCGTTTTTGCCTTTTTATTTCCAGTGTCCTCTCTATTTAAACTGGCAATTTTATTTCACCTGTAAAGAGTAGATCTGGGAACATGTTCTTCCATATCCGTTGTGAATAATTAATGCAAATAAATAATTTAGCTGCTCTGCAGTGTGTTTATCTTGTATAAGTGATCCTTTGACTGCTTAATCATTTGGCAAACCTGCTAATTTTCTTTCGTTTCTGCTATTCCATGGAATTGTATTATTTGAAATTTTTGCTAATGATGTATAAATTTCCTCAAATCTTTCTAGTTGTTCATACACATTTTACCAGTTGTACTTGAAATGCCTCTTTAGCTGTTTTTGTCTGGAAGCTCCAGTCTGAAAAAAATCTCTCATAAAGCAGAATAATTTGAGACTCATTATTTAAGTAAATTGGCTCATCCAACCCCACCTTTCCTTTTAAATAATGTGCATTCTTTTTAAGGACTTTATTGTGGTTTTTACTTATATAGATCCCTCTGCATTTGTTACTGCTGATTTGGTCCTTTGTTGTGATAATGGCTGTTGATGGTGATAAATCTTTCACTTTCTATGTTTAATCTACATGTTATTTATTACTGTAATTCTTACAGTATGTTGAACTTCACAATGTAGCTGTTGTTACTATAACTGGAGAATTAAATAACTTTTTCAGCAAAGTATCATATAATTATAGTTATTGAATAATTAACAATAATCTCACTTTCTGCTCTAAAAGTAGTTAGGTGTCCAAAGTGTGGAGCTTGCTTTCTCTAGACCTTGCCTTTTGTTCAGTTTTATACAGAGAAATGAAATTTCTATACTATTTTGTTGATATTTATAACTACATTTTGCTTCTGTGGACCAATATTAAAAAAGTGAATGTATCAAATTCAGGATTAAATAATGTTATTTATATTTTAATTTTCCTGTTGTCTTTCAAACTTTGTTTCACTTCAGTTTTACTGATGTTGTCTTTGAGATGATTGCATGTCAGCATTGCCCTCATTCTGCCATTTTTTAAAATATCATAATGTGATTGTCATAACCTTCGTTTGAAAGAACTTTACTGGTATATTTTTGCACATAGCTTATTATAATTTGGAGATCTGCATAATTTAACCTCCCTTTTTATAATACAACATATTTATACATCTAAAGCAGTAGTCATATGAGGAAGTCTAAGTGCTTTGCAAATCTTAATGAGTTCAATCTGTTACCCTGCTGTACAGAAACAGATTTCAGTTCCCCTGCCCCGTTTTACAAAAAGGAAACTGAGGGACTAATACTGACTTGCCCAAAGTCAGATGGCAAATATGTATTTTAAAAGTAAGAATTGGACTTTTTTTGCCTATAGGCAATCTCAAATATTTTTTGTTACTACTTCACATTGCTATTTAGTTCCTTTTTTTGGTGTGCTTTTTTCATTCATGGGATGGTCAATCTTGTGCTGGATTAGGTGGGGCACAGAGTCTGTACTAAGAGTACAGGGAAGGGAAGTGACTGTATGAGCTGTATAATATAGACAGTTGTGTTAGTGCCATAGTAAACTGTCAGAAGACTACTATAGAAAATGAATAGAAATTGTTTTAGTTGATAATGTGTGTATATTGTTACCGTGAAATTAAACATTTTTTTTAATACCTTCTAACAGAATATGTAGTTCTAAAAGAATACATTGTGTTTTGAGGCAACAAATTCATGAATTGCTTGAGAAATCGAGCTTGTCAGTGGTCTTATATTTGAATAAAGGCTGACAATTGACATTATTTTTGCTCTTTGAAGTGTCAGTTTAAAAATGGATAGAATTTGGAAACAATATGAGATTTTTCTGGATTGTGGTAGTAAAGGTAGTCAATTTTCCTAGACTTTCTTGGCACTTTGGTTTCATTGCAAGACAGACATAATTGACTATTAGTGGTTTTATATCTTTTAGTGCTTGTGGGCCCATACCTCAATCTATCAATAACAGATAGTGTATTCAAAGTTAATTTTTGGTCATGTGGAAGAACAGCTCCTACTCCTTTGGGCAACCACTTCCTTCTTTGATGTTTGCTGTACTTGTAATCAGTGACTTGGCTTACCTTCAATTTCTCTGAACTGATCTCCCAAGTCTTCAATATATGGCTTCACAAGCCATACAACATGCTTAACTTTTCCTTAATAGCCTTGATGGTCGTATTGAAGAAGATGAGCGTTTCATTTCATGTCACTTCTGAAGTGTCTATTTTGGCTGGTTTTTATAAATTTTCTGTTTTGTACCTTAAGAAAAAAGCAAGGTATTCTAACACTGGAGCTATAGAATAGAAAATGTTGCTGGCAACGGTATCTTAAAATATCCCTTCCTGAAGCTGATAGGAATACAGTCTGTGCATGACAGAGATTTTAAGTCTAATGCTTGTGTCACCTAAGCTACTGTATATATGTCCTGTATATTTTTCTGCATGGGAGTAGTGAACCTGCTGCCTCTTGAAGCTATACTGTGTTCCAGATAAGAAGTCAGGATTCACTGGGACCTGCATTTTACATAAATTTGTTTTTTGGATTGCATGCTGGAACTCATTTTGCCCTCTTCCCCTATAGGCAGGCTTCCAGGTCATTGTCCCTAATCACTGGGGGACAGTTCATACCTGCCCAAGTATACACATTGACGAGTCTATGCAGAAATCATGTCATGCCTTGTGAACCCTCCTCAGATGAGAGGTTGACAGGCTTAACCACCACCATTTTTGTTTTGGGTGCCTAAATTATTAACTTTGGCCTAGATATTAATAAATATTAATATTTGTTTATTATTTAATATTAAATATTAATTTTGGCCTGGAAAACTTCCTGTTGGAGGAAATATTGGAAGCTGGTCTTTTAACTGTAGACTGAGTTATGTAAAGGGAAAGTCTTGCATTCACACCTGATAATGAAGACAGTAAATGCTACTAACACGCTTTTTTTTTAAACTATCATGAGTTAGCCTGCTCTTAAATATTTTTATGAATGCAGAATTTTACTGATTCTCTCTAAACCCAAGGCAGACTACTGCTAGCGGTCATAAAATGGTTCAAAGTGATAGAAATTTCCAAGCATTTCCGTTGTAGTTCAAATACACTCCAGATTCCCCAACCCTCTGCCAGTATCAATAATCAAAAAACTTTGTCTTGCAGGGGGCAAGGTTGGAAGTTGGAGAACAAATGCTTCAGGCAAATAGCCTGTTAGTTAACACTAAAGATAGAGGTTAGCACAGTATCAAGCAGGATCTCAGGGGAAGTATGGCACCCTGGAGTGTAAGACTTTTTAAGGCCTGGTTTTGCATACAATAACTGTGCATTTAACATAAATGTGACTGAAATTGTAATGCAAGTACAAAATGTGTGATGTTTTATTCATGGGGGGGAAATAGTTGTAGAAAGATAAGCTAAGGTTAGGTGCTTGTATCTTTTATAAATAAAAGTGGCTTTTTTTTTTTTTTTTTTTAAAGATGCTGACCTTCCACTGTCCATGGCTATACAGGAACATTAAGAATCATGTAAATGTCAGGTCATTTTGATGTAGGCACCTAAATATGGACTCCATGTGCTGGGTGGTTCTTTATCTGTTGGATCTACCTGGCTTTTTTTCACATGTTAGGACTTAGTTTGAAATTTGAAATTCCTCAGTGCAGGGTATGGTCTTTCCATATGTTTGTGCTGTTTCTGCAGATTGGAACTTCCAAAACAGATGGCTTGAAGATTCTGAAGAATCAGACTTGGAACTTGGACACCCTCTCTTAAAAGTCTATGAAACACATTATTTAATTATTGTAGTGGAGATGACAGTTGAGTGTGGAAGAAGACTCGGGGGAGTAGAGCCCAGCCTTCTCTTGCTCCTCCCTCCACCCACACTGATTACCTTATGTGCTCTTTTGCTTATTATTTTAAACAGTTCCTGATTTTTTTGCTCCTTATGATTAATTTTTAGTATAAAAGCTAGGGTTTCCTTTTTCCTTTTCTCTGTTAAATACTAGGTTATATTTGTCAATATTGATTTTACATTCTGAGTTCAGATGATTACTGAAATACAAACAATAATATATTTTATTTTGAAGCAATGTTTCTTATCAAAATAATGTTTTGGAAGGATAAAGATGCATTACACATACTTCTGGGATCTTGGCTGATTTTTAATATATTGAAAAATGGAAAGAGGATGCACAGGAAAGCTGTACCTTCTTGCCAGCTCTGATAGGCAATGAAAATGATTAATGCTTGTCATGCTCAGCTTGGTGCTTTCCTCTTATAAGATGATCTTGGAGCTACTAATTTCTTACTTCTGGTGGTTTAAATGGAAGCTATCAAGATATTTCTTTTCCTGACCTTGGGAAGAACTAAAATCTCCTTGTATTTATAAACTAGACAGGAAAGAAGAAGATTTGAGCACTACTGAGACAACTTTTTCTGTCTACCAATAGGTATAGTCAAGGGAAGTTAAATAGCTTTAGAACAAAGCTTGAGGGTATATGGTAATGAAAACCGTAATGACCGCTTGTTCTCAATTAGCAGCTCTTTTCTTATGTGTTACTTCTCAGACAAATTTTCAGGGGAAAAAGATGGAAGAGAGTGGGGATGATTGGCCAGCCTAATGCATGATGATAACTGCTAATAAAAATAAAGTAATGGTCACTCAAACTTCCTTATCTCTGTAGGAGGTCAGCATAACTGCATCTTTAGCATAATCCTGCCACCCTTTAATTCTGGGAGCATCCTCTACTTCTGGGAAGAGAAGTATTTATTGCAACATATTTCCAAGGAAAAACAGGCTTTTGAATTTATCCTTTTTCATCTGATCCACTCCCCTTGGAACAAATACATTCCCTGCAAATCCTATAAGAGACTTTGCTTCAAACACTGCAGAAAGCACAGACTGAGCAAGTTTTTCTAATTAAAAAACCCCTCAAAGGTCACTCTAACTGATGAGATTTACACCATCACATTCAATTCATTAAACTAAAACCGTAACAGAAGTTCAGAAGGGTCTGTTAGGTGGCTGCCTGTCTGTTGTCTCCTGCTGTATTTGAATCCCTTTCAAGGAAGAGAAAAAGGGCATAGCATTTGTGTTTTATATGGTAGCACATGTCATAGCTGTGAACTGGGGTGATCCATTGTCCTAGACTTGCACAGGATTTATTTCCCTATACCGAGAAAGCCAAGTGAGAATACTCACAGAGAATATAAACTCGGGGTTTTTTTCCATTGTTTTTTTGTTGTGTTGTTTTGTTTTAGCTGTGCTCCTGTAGTCCAAGGCCACCTCCAAGGCTTCCCGTTCCCCGAGTTGAATGGCTGCAGGCAGCTCATTATCATGACTTGTGTTGCTGTCTTCAGCATCTTAAAAAGTCTTTTTCTATTTCTTCAGCAATGAGTGTAGTCATTTGCACTGCAACTCTTAACCTTTTTAAAAAGAATTTCTGTAAAAATCGTCCGTCAAGGGCCTCAGTGTGGGCTGTACGTGCTCTTGCTGTAAAATGAACACACCACCTAACTTGATGAGTTCCTGGAGAAAACTACAGTTGCTAGTATGTGCTGGCAGGGTCCCTAGCCAGGGCACTGGTGTGGATTCTCAACCTGGCTTTATTGCAAGAATATTGAGAAATAGAATAGAATATTTCAGTTGGAAAGGACCTACAATGATCATCTAGTCCAATACTAAGGAAGTTGCAGTTGCTTTCTCTCCTTTTTTCCCTTTCTATACAGTCTCTCTCCTTTCTGGCACTTCAGCCTGTAAAATCTTTTAGATTCAGTGTGACACAGACTTAGTGGAGAGACTAATGAAGCTGTCTCTGACCTTCAGTGCTGCCCAGAGTAGGACATGTTTTAAGGTGATGGGATGCTGTTTTGTCTACTCACCTGTACAGCCCTCCATCCCATTCACAGTGCACCCTGCCAGACATGTCTTTTAATTTCATCTTTGAATCCTTGTAAATACTGCAGGAATTTAAATCATGCTGGTTTATCCTGCACTGCAAAACATAATTTCTGTGTTATTAGAGTAGGAGTTTAAGTTGTGTGTGTGGAACAAGACCCTACTGCAAGCAGGTTACATTGCTACTGGTCTCACTTGCTTAGCAGTGGGAATGCTGCCAGAGCATAGATATCTTATAAGACCAACCGTAGCCATCAACAATGGCTGCTTTGGCAGTAATGATCACTGAATTCAATATTGATGTGGTCTTTTTCCCTTTTGCATTAAATGTGAGTACTGGGCTATAGCTTAGGCCTGTGGTAACATCAAATCAGCTTTCTCCAAGGTCTGCCTGTTTTCCCTGGAAAGCTCTGCTTTGAGGTGAGACAGATTTTAACCACTTTAGAAGTGTGATTTTAGTGTTTTCTATATCCTGGAGATCACTGTCATGTCAAGGGTGGCCGAACCTCATGTGGAATTCTTGAGCTGTCATCATCTATTACCTGAAATATTAAAGCAAATCATATTGGACTTCATCATGATTTAATATGCAAGGCCAAAGTATTGTTTACCTGCCTGTTTGTGTTTATAATAAAATCTCAAACATTTGTTTTATTTTAGGAACTATGTTACTATTCCAACATACAGTACCACAGATAAGAGTTGATTCTTGTCAGGAGACTCAATATTTTTCACTTTTTTTTAATGAGAAATAGAGGAAATCTAGCAGAGTATTGAGTTTCTTGACTGCTGTGAGGAATAAGAAATTATTTTCTACTCCTATACAAAAAAAATCTTCTGTATTGACTTTAATGGGATTAGTCACTGTGCAGAGCTTATAAAGACAGAGCACTAGTGTTTTGCATCAATTCCATCCAATTCACTGGTTCATCTGATTCATTTCATTCATTCTCCTTCAGAGAAAGAAAATACAGAAAAAAATACCTGAATGGTCATGTCTTCTTTCAGTCAGTCAGTATGCAATGACACCTTAAGCTGTTCATTTGAAACTAAGCATAAGCAGGTTTAGCTTCACTTCTTCCAGAACTTAGTGGATACTCATTCTTCAGGACTCTAAAATGTGTACCAATGTTGAAAAAAATATTTTTTTACTGAAATGTAAAAGTGAAAATGAAAAGGATAAGTAATGAGAATTTGTATTGACTCCTTCCATACCGCCCCGCCCCCCCCCCCCCCCCCCAACATAATAAAGAATCTTGGAAAAACCACTGAGATAAAACATGATGAAAATTGTCTACTTTGTGATAAGCTTTTTGCATGTACATATTTTAGAACATTTTATTTACTTTCCTGGTCCTCATATGATGGTAATTCTTTTCCATGTATGATGTTTTTGTTTCTGTATATATGTATATATGCCTTCATTTACTCATAGTTCCAGTTCTTGCTTGTCAAAATTTGAAGCAGCTCTGTAGCATCTCCTGTTTTTATGGTCTATAGAATTGTGATTACTGTTATGGTCTATAGAAATCTGATTACTGTTCTCTGAACTAACTCTAATTTTATCAAATCTTTCTATAGTTCTGCAGTCACAGAGTTCTTGAGTTTCACTGTTTATCCTCTGTGGTTTCTTCTTTGGTTTATATAAGAATGTACAGTTTCACTAGGTTTATTTACCTTTACATTACTTTTTTTTTTTTTTTTTAAAGTGAATGCACCAATCTGTCCAGTGTCCTGTGGCAAGGGATGTCCAGTAGCCAAATTTAGAAGTGGGATATGCTTTGCTCAGCTGTTTTGTACTCAATTATACCATCGCACTAAAGAAAAATGACTGTCTTTAGTATTGTATCCTACGTGTATAGGTTCTTGTCTCAGTCATGAAGCTGAGAAAGAAATATATTTGGACTAACTGAATCAAAGATTAAACTTATGGATATTTTAGCTTTTTTATTTATTGCAGGTAATTAAAGTGTATAGTGAAGATGATACTAGCAGAGCTTTGGAAGTACCAAGTGATATAACAGCCAGGGATGTATGTCAGCTGTTGATATTGAAGAACCACTATATTGATGACCACAGCTGGACTCTGTTTGAACAACTTACACACACAGGTTTAGGTAAGACTCATACTATATAATGGTATGGCAGTAAATAAGGTGTTTGGTTTTCATTTTCACATAGAAGTACAATTGTAATAGAAAGGCTTGGGAGGGCTTGTGTGAATTTGTTCTTTTGGGAGTTTATTGCTTCTGCTTCTCCTTTTTTGAAAGCATAGCTATAAAGTACATTTGCCTCACACTGCTTGGTCTGTGTCTGTAAGAGTGATTTCACAGAATCACAGAATCGCCTAGGTTGGAAAAGACCTTGAAGAATCATCTAGTCCAACCACCAGCCCAACATTAACAGTTCCCAACTACACCATATCCTTCAGCGTTACGTCAACCCTACTCTTAAACACCTCCAGGGATGGGGACTCCACCACCTCCCTGGGCAGCCCATTCCAACGCCTAACAACCCGTTCTGTAAAGAAATGCTTCCTGATATCTAGTCTAAACTTTCCTTGGTGCAACTTGAGGCCATTCCCTCTTGTCCTATAGCTTGTTACTTGGTTAAAGAGACTCATCCCCAGCTCTCTGCAACCTCCTTTCAGGTAGTTGTAGAGGGCGATGAGGTCTCCCCTCAGCCTCCTCTTCTCCAGACTAAACAACCCCAGTTCCCTCAGCCGTTCCTCGTACGACATGTGCTCCAGACCCTTCACCAGCTTCGTTGCCCTTCTCTGGACACGCTCGAGTAATTCAATGTCCTTTTTGTAGTGAGGGGCCCAAAACTGAACACAGTCATCGAGGTGTAGCCTCACCAGTGCCAAGTACAGGAGTAAGATCACTTCCCTGTCCCTGCTGGCCACGCTATTTCTGATGCAAGCCAGGATACCAATGGCCTTCTTGGCTACCTGGGCACACTGCTGGCTCAGCCAGCTGTCAGTCACCCACCCCAGGTCTCTCTCTGACTGGCAGCTCTCCAGCCACTCCTCCCCAAGCCTGTAGCGCTGCTGGGGGTTGTTGTGGCCGAAGTGCAGCACCTGGCATTTGGCCTTATTGAAACTCCTACAGTTGACCTCAGCCCATTGCTCCAGCCTGTCCAGGTCTCTCTGCAGAGCCTCCCTACCCTCGAGCAGATCAACACTCCCACCCAACTTGCTGTCAGCTGCAAACTTACTGAGGGTGCACTCAATCCCCTCGTCTAGATCATCAATTAAGATGTTAAACAGGAGTGGCCCCAAAACCGAGCCCTGGGGGACACCACTTGTGACCGGCTGCCAACCGGATTTAACTCCATTCACCACAACTCTTTGGGCCCGGCCATCCAGCCCGTTTTTTACCCAGCGAAGCGTGTGCCCATCCAAGCCGCGAGCAGCCAGTTTCGCCAGGAGAATGCTGTGGGAAACGGTGTCAAAGGCCTCACTGAAGTCAAGGTAGACAACATCCACAGCCTTTCCCTCCCTTTGTAAGACACTGATTGTTAAGGTTCTCACTGCAAATTGTTCCTTGCTCTTCCTTGCTTTTCTTTGGCCGTTCTTCCTCTTGTATGGGTATTTCCTGCTTATCTCTAGCAAGACTTGCATTATTTTCATTGCAAATAAAATCTTTGTTGTTCCAAACATCTGAGTGAAATCTCTGATATCAGGGACAGAAAGCTGTTACACAGTCCTGTTCTTTCTGGACAATAAGGCTCAGTCTTCAGAAGCATTAGAGTAGGCTCTCGATATTTTCCTTCAATATGGTCAGTTTGGCTAGATTTATTGTGAACTCTGGTGCAGGACTGCTTAAAAGCAAACCAAAACCATTCTTCTAAACTTCCACTTATGGACCTATGAACTGTGTTGAAGTGACTTTATGCTTAGTATTTTAAGTTGCTGGAACCGAAATGCTCTGAACTTCCACATTATCAGTGTTCCTCTAGTACAGTAAAAAACCTCTTTTTCTATTATACAACTTAAAAGGTTTAATCTGTGGTTTCAGACTACAACTATAATTTTAACCTCTGGTCTTTATTCCTTTTTGTTGTGTATAGACATAATTTTGCAGTATAAAAACACATTAAGACAAATTAAATTTAGGGAGAAAGGGGATGTTTGCAGAGATGTAAAGAATGCAGAACACAGGAAAGACTTCACTCAGCAAAAGATGAGTTTAGAAGCCCACTACTAGGATGTAGTATTGAACTGATACTCTAGTCAGACAGTCTTACTTATACAACACTGTGTTACTGTATTATGTTTGGTTTTGATGGGGTATTATATCAGAAAAATGTACTAGAAGGCAAATGCCATAAAAAATCTGGTTTTCATTTCATGTCACTCAAAGTTTCTATATTATTCTTGAACTTTAGCACCGTACTAGAGTTACCAAAGGTAGTACTTCCGCAACCTCAAGGGCAGTTCAAGCTGCTAGTGCAAAGTGTGCCTTGAGAAGAAGGATGTTTTGGGCGCCTTCCTGCATTCTAAAATACTTAAAAATCTCCTTGGAGTTCTTAATTCTTAGAAGAAACTGCACTGGTACCTGGTAATGGCAGTACTGTCCATTTAAAACCCCCCTCACACCACCACCAAAAAACCAAATACCACTCCTCTCCCCCCCCCCCCCCCCCCCCCCCCCCCCCATATTTATATATGGCTAAAAGCTATTGTTAAGCTCCCTTTCTGTGTATATATCTAGGGAATCTGGACTTGTGGATTTGTGTAAAGTAAACTTGACTGTGCATCTCCGACTGTATTATGTTTAACAGCTGTATTTTAAAGATGAACTACAAAAGCTAAAACTGTTTTCTGCCCTTTTCTGCTCCTTTATCCTATGAAGGCAGCCACAAACGTTTTTCAAAATTTTTTACTTGCTTTGTAACATTTCAAAGATATTTATAACCTTTTGCACTGAATGTATCAGTTGTAAGATGCTCCCAGCTCAGAGTAAGGTCAGAGTTAAATCTGGGTCGAGGCTGTAAATGACTGACTGCTACAGAAGAGGAGGTATAAAAATAGCTTTATACAACACTACGTAGAAGTGTTTTCTGTATTTTATAGTGTGGCTGATGTTTAAGTAGTGTAGTAAGTATTGAAGAAGACACTTTTGACAAACCATGCCAGAACAATAGTGGCATTGTTTCTTCAGGTTTATTTATTTACACGATATACGTTTTGTCAAATAGTGTATTTTCTTCAATCTGAAGGATTTATTGGAATATTTCAATATCAAATCATTAGTGAAGCTGCTTTTTCTAAGATTCTGAAATTCTCAAAATTGCTGGTGTGCAGGTCTGAAGACCTGCATTCACCATATGGTCTTCTGATTGCTCCAGCTGCTTTGGGCATAATTTTAGAAAAAGGTGAATTGTTCATTTTTAAAATAAATTATTTCCTAAATGATGAGGGTGGCAATTCAGGATTTATATTTATGATACTGTTAGATCTGGTTTTGTTTGAAAGGTTTAACATATTGATCTTGACTTGCATTAAGTATATTCTTAAGCACTGGATGAGTAGCATGAATAAGTATTTTTCAAATGCTAATGTAGTTTTGGACTGTTTGCTATTTATTATTCTGTTGTATGCTTTACCCATGGAAATTTAGACAGGTTTTTTCTGCTCCCAAGTTAAATGAATGGATATAGAAAGGAGAAGTACTGTGAGTGAGTGTGTGTGTCTCTGTAAATTCCAGTGTGATGGGGATTAATAATTCATTCATCATTTAGTGAACGTTTTCTTTAATATCTAACAGCTGTCTGAATACTTCAGAATTAGATATAATTGCATGAATCTTAGTGAGCGGAGCACAGCATTCTGCTTTTAATCAAGACAGACATTAATTACATCACCGGAGTGTGCCTTCATTGCTGTGTGGAGGCATCTGCATGTGAAGGGTAAAAAAGTAAAAACAAAAAAATCCTACCTAAAACAAAACATAAAACCATGGTCTGAATATTCCTGTTTTCACAAACCTATATGCCCTTTACTGTGGAGCTATATTGTTAACAATAAGCATGGTCTTGTCCTCGCTACATTGCATGGCAAGTGCTGACCAGCTTGTGTTGACTCAGAGTGAATGGGCAGGGGAGATGGTTCCTCCATTTGCGCCACTTCCCCGGGGTGCTGGCCGGTGCACCCCATCTGCCTGCCCTGGGGCACCCACACTGCACACAGCCTGCTGCTGCTGCCTCATCACCTGGGATCCAGATCTCAGCCTTCCTACCCATCTTCAAAATTTTGCAGTAGCCTGGGCTCTGTTTCAAATATCTGAAGTATGACAATTATTACAGCACTATAAATTGCAATGTGTTTCAGAACTGTGTGCTTCAGGTATGTGTCCTTTTTGTCTCAAGCTATTGAATTCAAAGAAATCCTTGGATGTTTTTCACCTTGTCTAAGGTTATTGAAGGCAGCTGAGGTATGCCTAGATTTGGATGATGCCATGTTATCCCTACCACCAGGTACCTTGGTGTTGAAGTCCCATGCTTCCATTGCAACTTCCCTGTACAGGGCAGGCTACAAAACCAGAAGCTGTTCTCCTTTCCAAGAAAAGTACTGTCTTCATCCTGAAATTTTTCCTTTTCTAGTGAGAAATTTTTGTGTTGACTGTAAACGGTTTTCTATTTGCTTCTGCAGCTCAATAGACTTGTGTTGTAGGGTTCCTCTTTGAGTAGGCTATAGTGCCTTGGCCAGACCCATCATTGTTGTGTTTCAGTCTCTTATTTTGATTTCACTGTCTGCATTCTTTTAGGTAGCCTGTGGGAAGACTCACAAAACACTATCTGTGCTATAGTACTGGACAATGGCTTTTCTGATTTTTGTTTAGTATCATTTTTTTTCCCCTGCTGGGTGGCTAAAGAGGAGGCTATTTGAAATGTGTTCTGTCATGCACTTCAATGTTAAATTTTCTTTCGTGTGCTTTAGTTACTTCCCATAGTTAAGGAGACTCTGTTTTGGACTGTAGCAGGTGCTCCTAATGTTAGAGATAGTAGTAATAAAGAGGTGGTAGAGAGGAAGGTGGAAACTCTTCAGTCTAACCGGAAGAGAAAAAATGATCTAACTAAACCAAAGTGCAGCTTTTTCATGGCAGCATTTAGGGATTTGATTACAGGTCTGTGTTTTGGAGGGCACTAACTCAGTCTTTCAGTTCCTTCAAGAAAGTAAGTTGAATCAATTGTAAAATATTCCGTGATGTGACACCTTAAAAATAAATAAATACCAGCATCTTTACCCATCCATTGGGGTGACGCAGAATGTCTTATTTTTGTACCAAGAAGTAAGTCTTGAGGAAATGCTATTTTCTTAAATGTCACAATGCCAAGCATTTAAGAGTTTTAAATGTCATCCCAGAGGAGCGCTTTCTCTCTGTAAAACTGAAGGGAAAAAAAATGCTGGTTTTGAGTAGGAGCTTCAGTTCTTTAGTGTCTTTTTACCCCTGCGTCTGAAGAAAGTGTTTTGGAGTCGTAAGCAGCCTGTACAAGATTTTAAAATGCTCACTTTTCTTTCAGTATTTTTGAGGTATTTTTTGTTTTCTGAATTGCTTTATGTTTTTATTTGCTTCCTGTGATCTGGTTACAAAATGCGAGTTTCATATAGCATCATTAATCAGTCTCTTTATGGGCTCAAGAATGAGTTAAAGTCAATGAAGAATGAATTAAATTCAATGAAAGTTTAACTTTTCCCTTCTTGATCATGAGAGTGCTTTGTCTTCTGCTAGTCATGAACTTGATATTTTCCTACTGAGGTGAAATTTAGCTGTGTGAGTGTATTGTCTCTAAATTTTCCAGCTGGAAACTTCCTGAAGAAGTTTATAGATTTGCAGGCTACCATAAGGGTGTTCCCCACCAGATTGGACAGTGTGGAAGCATGAAGCAGTGACTGGCAAAAGAGGTGGCAAGAGAAGATCAATAAAAAGATGCTGTAGTTCTAAAGAGGCTTTAATGATTTCAAATTTGAGGTTTGATTTTTATCTCTTAGAAGGTTGTACATGCTACACTTTATGAAAGTTAGGCTCTTTGCTTAGCCAGGATCACTTGCAAAAATTTACCATTTATATTAAATTAATGTTATGTCTAATTAAGATTTTAAAAAAATCCATACTAGTCTTTTATCTGTTATGATTTTTTAAGATTTTTCTAACAGGCAGTTATATGAGAGCATCAACATTCCTTTAAAGTATATAATAAGATCTTTTATGATAAAGCAATGAAGTGGAGAAAATGTGATCATAAAATTGTGAGTTACATGGTTTTTATAATATATTTTTAATTGCCATTTCCCTTTGAAACCATGATCAGAATTGGATGTTAAAACCCCGTAATTGGCAGGGAGACATAAGTTCAAATCTCAAACCTATTCTTAACCTGTAACTCATTGTTGGAGTACAATTTAAATTTGGAGGTGCCAATGATCATTTAAATAAAATCTACAACTTTGTTCAACTCCATCTTGTTCTCATTAGTTTGAGTTCACAAAAAGTACAAGTGGCCACAAAAACTGTATACTCATTTGGAATCATGTTCATCCTTTTTTTGTAGCATGAGTTCATAAGCTGCTGAGATTTATTAAAGAAAAAAGGCCATACAAATAGTATTGCACAGAAATTATCCATAGTCTTTCAGGATTTATGTGTAACTTCCTGCACTACGAGTAGTCCCATTACATTATTCAGGATACGCAACATGCAAACATGCACAACGCAGGAAAATTCTTAAATTCTATATCTTTCTTATAAGTGCATTTCATATTGCTGTAAAATTGAATCTGAATGGCAGAAGCAATCTAAAGCAGTGAGAAAACCGATTCTGAATGCCAGTGGTGTGGTACAAATAACTGAATTCTTTGCCTTTTCTTCCCCTCGCCCCACTGCAAAAACAAACTACACATTAGGATTCACTTTGTAGGTTATTGTTTTGTTTTCTTTTTAATTTTTTTTTCATGGCTTACTTTTACCATTCCTTTTGCTTATGCT
The DNA here is from genome assembly GCF_047716275.1 of Strix uralensis. NCBI lineage: Eukaryota > Metazoa > Chordata > Aves > Strigiformes > Strigidae > Strix > Strix uralensis. Next base: position 25,297,833 of record NC_133977.1, read on the forward strand.
AGTTCTGTGGCTCAGTATCCCTGGTTTGTGCAAAAACATTAAAACACTGAAATGCCCTAATTTCATTTGCAGTTTTAGAAATGCTTCAGGACATAGTGGGGCCTTGGGGAGAAGGTGGCAAATTAATGCTTTTCTATATTGCAGATAACTTTCACTTTACAAATGATGCATTAGAGCAAGGAATTCAACAAGACAAACATTCCTGACATCCCAGACAGGCTGAGTGAATGGTTGAAGTGGTCTGCTGCCTACTGCCCCATGTGTCACCCAGCAGGAACTGCCTGGCTTCTGCAGGGAGAACGTGGATTTGGCCGTGACATGGAATAAAGCCCTCAGCTGCCCCTGTAAAAGAAAACAACAACAACAAAACACAAACAGAAAACCCCCATGTGGGACAGACCTCAGAACTTGGGCCCTACTGGGGTAGAACAGTAACTTGGTATAACATGGACCTGATTAATGGACTGTGTTCAGATTGCTTGTTTCATGTTTTGTATTCATTTTAATTAATTTAATTTGATAATATTTTTTTATCTGACCTTTGTGTTTTTATGTTCTGCTCTTAAGCTCTTAGGCACAGGTTATGTGTTTCTTTTTTAATTTGTTTGTTTTTTTTACAGGAAGAGCTATAGAAGACCATGAATTAGTGATGGAAGTCCAGTCAAATTGGGTAATGGAAGAAGAAAACAAACTGTATTTTAGAAAAAATTATGCCAAGTATGAGTTTTTTAAAAATCCACTGGTAAGTCCTAACGTTCTATCTGTGAAGTGGTGCAATTGCTGTTGCTGCAAAATAGGCTTTTCTGTTACACACAGACAGGCAGAGTGTAAAGCTGTTAGTATAACGTGAGTCAAAAGGAATAATTGGGAAGGAATATATGGGATATAGGAATATATTGTAGTGCATGTAACTGTTGGCCAGTCCCTTTGTTGGAACTGTAAAACATCCATGTTCATACTTTTTTTTGGGTGAGGGGGCAAGCATGGGTTTAACTTTATTGAAGTTTGCACATGGACCTGTGACAAAATAAAATTTTTGAAATTGAGTGAAGTTTCCATCAAGTGACAACAAAATATAAAATGAAGCAGTGTGAGGAGGGGCATCTGTAGCAAAGATGATTTTATTGTTAAAGTGAAAATTTAATGTTATGACCAAGTGCTGTTCAATGGCAGCTTCTCACAGCTGCACCAAAATGACAAGTGACAGAACAGGCAGTGAGCAGCCATAACCTGTTAAGAGTAAGTGAAAGTGAAGCCAAAGTTAGTGTATGTAAGGAATGGAAAGAGAGCAGAGACAACTTGTAACTCAAGGATGTTGCCAAAGGTTAATGTTGCTGATTCAGACCTTGGCTGATGGCAAAGGCTATGGAAGCCGTCCTGGCTCAGCAGGAGAAACTCACCATCTGGTTGCTCAAACGCACAGTGTATTGGGATCACTCCTAATGCTGTCTCTTATAAAGCCAGCTAGTTTCAGATGTCAAAGGGAGAAATAGCAGAAGTGTATGAAGACTTAAAAGGTGAAAAGTGGAAGGGAACTCAAATTATCTACCTGTGAAAAGGCAAATATTAAGATACCAAAAGATAGAAGAGATCTAAGGGTTTGTTTGGTTTTTTTTCTTGCTCCGCCTGTGTTTCTCTGGGCAAATCATGTACTCACCTGACATGGAGATATCACTGCACTAGTGACAAATTCTAAGTTTGAGATGGTCTACAGTTAGTAGAGAAGCTTTCAAAGGATAAGTCTGTATGTATATTGGTTAACCAGTGAGTGGAAACAGCTGTGGAGTGTGGCAGACGTGAAGCTATGACTAGCATCAGCAGCTGTGGCTAATCAGAGTCCTTACTCTTCCTGTTGAGTCATTCTTCTGGGCACTATGGTCCCAGGTGTAGCAAGAATGCTTTATCAGAAATGATATGAATTAACCCTACCAGTAGTTCAGTTTTGTTAAAAATGAAAGTCAGTGGACATTGGATGGTCAAGGGAATATAAGCTTTGAATGTCCAAGCTTTAAGAAAACGTTATTAGTAACGGTCAAACTTGGCTGGTTTGTATCTGCATGACTATATTGAACTCCCCAGCTGCAGATCTGTCCCATAAATTACCCCTTGAGCTTTCCTTGATAATGAAATTGACACTTTAAATGTGGACTTTTTAACCACACTGTATTGAGGTAGTCAGATCATGATGTTAATTCACATTCATATCATACAAAATGGACAATTAAGAAAAACAGAGAGGACTTGTTCTCTATTAATGGAAGTTATCCCAAAATATTTTACTGGGTTTCTCGTGTAATGAAAACAATATATTTTTCAGCATGTTGGTGTAGCATGCTGAAAAATATATTGTAGCATTTGTAGCATCTTGAATCCCCAGGCAAGTCTTATATGTCAACAGAAATAGAAATTACTACTAGAAAAACAACACTAAGGGCCAAGTACTGCAATATGACTCACACTGATGTATGAAACCCTCTTGCTTCCAGAGACCACTGATGTTTTCTCGAAATTCTAAATTTTTCAGCAAATTATATATAAGATGTCACCAATATAGGAATGATATTAAGGTAAGCTTAAATTATTGGATCAGAGAATCTGCAGTGTCTTGCATTGCACTGGGAACTTTAATTTTACATCCACAAGAGATAGGAAGTTTTATATTTATTTTTACAGAACTTTGATACAAATTATTATTGTTACAGAGCTTTTTTCCAGATCGTATGATATCTTTTCCAAGTGACACCAATGCAGCTGTAAGTCACTCTGGGATATTACAGGTATGTAATCTTTGAATGAAGATGAGCCAGCATAGCTCAGAATTTCCCCTTGTCTGTGTTGTGTGAGCATAGTTCTTTGTCACTGTTGGTTCTGTTGCTGGTTTTTGAATAACTCAAAACATGTTTAATAACTTTTCCTTATGAGATATGAAGCGGTGTGTCCCTTCCAGACAGTTATTATATGACCACAGTTGGAAACTTGCACATTCTTTCGGAATCAAGGAGTGCCAAACCAGACACAATGCAGTAAAAATGGTTAATACCTTTATTGGGTATTTCAGGTGAAATATCCTGTTCCCTTAAAAAGGTGAATGCTGCAGTACTTAGCACATACTTAACAGCAGGCCTGGGTAGAATACTGAGGAACTGGTAATGTGATACAAATGGGTATAAAAAAGAATTAAATGGTTAAACTTAATGAGTAGAAAATTTAGACTGACTGGTATGATTTGTTAGCTTGAAGGCTACTGTAGCCTTTGAAAAAAAAAATATGGTAGGTCACTCAGTGTTAGTCATATTTAAGCAGACACAAGATTTTAATTTACAGTGGGAATAATTTCACAGAATGACCATATCAGGAGGGATCATCGTCTTACTTCTCAAAGAGGGGAAAAATGAGTAATAAAGGTGGAAACATACACATCACTCTTGTTTGCTTGTCACTAGAAAAATTAATTAATAGAAGAACTTTCACTGGCCTTAAGACAACAACCCTGCGTGTGAGTGTTTGGGATAAAGAATGATTGGAAAGGCAACATAATAACACAAGATATTTAAGGTAGAACTAAAATTACCAAAATTTTTGCATCTATATAATAAATTCTGCCTTAGCATCCATCAGTAAATAAAAAACATTGAAGAACTAATTCTCAAAGCATTCTTCTGTATTAAATAGCTATAATCCTTATAGAAGCAGATGTTACTCAGGATGTTAATTATCCCAAATATAGTAAAAAATGTTTCAAATTAAATTTAAATGACATGTGCTAGATTCTGTAAATCATTTTTAGAAACCTAAATAAAAACTTTGTAATTTCAAAATATGCTGCGTATCTAGTGAAAATCAGTTCACTTTTGCTACCTAAATAGAAAATAGATTTTGCAGTCTAACATAAATGTTTTGTTTAGAAAATCTTGTCCCCTGTATTAATAGAACTTGATATTCTTTGCTCACAAATGTAATTTGGTAGTTTGAAAAAAAGACTTTTATAATGGAACTCTTTGCCATATAGTCTTGCACAGAACTTCCTTAGGCCCATATTGTGTTATGTAGAATGTATGTAGAGCTTGCGGTTAAGATTAAGAATCTTTCTAAATATATATAGTTACATCCCATTTTGGTAGCTTGAAAAAATTGTTGTGAACTCTCTTCTGTTGCTATTTTATGCTGTATCATCTGTTTAATTGTATTTCATCAAATAAAACTTACTAGGCACAAAGTAGAGAATGCCTTTGTGAATTGTGCAGCCATTATACATGTTTCGGCAGAAGTTGTTGGGTAAATTGTTTACAGTGAGTCGCTATTTCCTTGGAAACTTTCATTAAGACAAGTTAATGGGCTTGCGTTATTATTTGTGATGTGCTTGGTCAAGTATCAAGAGAGACATTAGTTTTAACAAGTCAATGCTTACAAGTGATTAAAAAATCACTTCTGATACTTTTATAGTTTTTTGTGGATTGAACTGTAAGCAAGTAAAATATTTTTCAACTATGTTTTTCTTGACTTTCATTGAAAGTGGGAGAGTGAGTATTTTGGCTGATGACTTTAAATCAGAGCATCTAAATAGCCTCAGAAAAACAGAAAAAGTTTACCTGTCTCCTATCTATTTAGCATGTGCTAAGTAAAATTACTAGGTCTGGCATATACCAAATGTCTATGTATACCAAAGAGAGAGGTTTAATTTCTGCCATGAAGATCTTCAGCCTAAAAAAAGAGAAGCAGCATGTCACTATTTTGATTAGAGTATGGCTGCTCTGAGACACAACACTGTATGTACATGTCTAGTGGTAGGCAGTATGGATCATTTGGAACTTGCTTTAGGTTATTTTTGCAAATTGGATGCTTTAAAAAATGTCAAAAATGAATGTAGTGTGAAGATTTTAATCTGAGGCCTCTCCCTATAGTAATGAAATATTCTATTATTTTCAGAATTTGGGATGGGTTGGTGGTTGATTCTTCAGAATTATCAATTTTCATAGCTGGGCAACAAATTAATTCACTTGGTTTAATTAGATGTGAAACTGTTGTTAAATGTAATTTTAAATAGGGCTTGTTTAAAACATCATCTGCTTATTGGAACAACTCTTATTTTAGATGTATTCATGTGTGTACTAGATCCTTTTGTATTCTTATTCATGGCAGCAGTTCCAATGAATACACTGCACAGCATAGATAGCATTGACAGGATTGAGTTCTGTGTTAGTGGGTGAAATCCTAGCCTTCCTGAAGTCAATAATTATTTTTTTTATTTACTTTGAAGCATCAAAATTTTATCCTGGCTTTCTTTCATTTTGTCTGTGAACATTTCTCCAGTGTTGTAATTCTGTTTTTTTAAATCTTTAATTGTATTTGGAACAGAATTTTTTTCACTATGCAGTATGTCAATCAGTGTTTTAAATTTAACAGTAACATCTTCAAAATGGAAGGTTGAAATTACTTGGGTAATTACACTTTTTTCTGGTTTTGCTTTAAGAATAGACCTATCCCCCCACTCCTTCCTCATTGTTTAATAGATGCAATTGATATTCAGGTTCTGTAGGTAGACTTGAAGTTCAGAGTTCAAGTGTTCTATTGACCAATTTGGCTGCTTCTTTCTAATAGCTTTTTACATATAATGTGAATACATTAAAAAAAGCTATTGTAGATAGCACATGTCCAAGCCATCTTCCAGAGCAATGAAAAAAGCTTGCACCTGATGTAGAATATATTAAAGAAGGGAGCATATGTCTTTCCTAAATAAACATAAAAAAATGTTATATATGCAAAAATTAAGTTAAAGACAGAACAGGATTACCAACACAAACACTCATAATTTTGTGAAAGGTAGAATGACTGATAGTATCTTTTCCTTTTGCCCTTTCCCAATTGATGTCTCTTGCCCCATGTTCTTAGTTTTTCCCACTCTCTGCCTTCACAATTTGAGATTCAGGCTTTCATTTCTTTAATCCCTCTGCCACAGCAAGTCCCTCTTTCCCTGAGCAGTTTCTCATCTGACTCTGTTCCAGTCTTCAGGTTGAAATAGTCGTGCACTGAGTTTCAGTCTCTTGTCAATATCCTAGACATGTTCTGGTTTGCCCGTTGCTTTTCCCCGTCTTAGACTCTAGGTTTTGCTCGCCTTTCTCCCAGTCTAAACTCCTCAGATTGACTGAAGTCTATAGGAGACAATACTGAGAATCAGCATCAGTTCTTCACTGGAATTACTTGGTGCCCCCCAAATTTATCATAAGGTTCAAAGGAAAATCCTTCTCATTCCCAGTAGCATTGGACTGGATCATGGCCAGCTGTCATCACATCTTTGAAGAAATCAGTCATCAAATTCAAACTTGTTTCACAGAGTCTTAGGGAAATGATGGCTTCTTTAGCTTTCCAAAATAGTGTATAAGTGCTCGAGAAGCATCCACCTTAGCAAACGTTGTTGCCTCTTCTACTGCAACCATCCTTTCATTGAAAATGTTGAAGATGCAGACAAATAAGTTGTACAGTTAGGAGTGCAGCTCTCAGTCTTTACTTCATTCAGTGATGTCTAGTATTTCTGCTGTTGTTATTATTATATTCATGTTAGATAGTGCAATGTTTTTCCCGTTCTGTTGTTTTTCACTTGTTGATTGATTTTATTTCCCCACCCCCCAAAAGACATTTATTTGCTTTCTTTTTTTGTTCAGATTGGTTTTAAATTGGTTGGTTTTACAGCTAATCAAATTGTAATCAAGTCCTTGGTACTGTAATATATTAGTATCTGAAAGACATGGTGACATTTGACACCACCCTACATACCATGTTATATATTTCACTGCATGGGAGAGAGGGTGCAAGCTTATTTCTGCATATTGTGTGACCAGTAATCCCTGTCTGCAGCATACCATCGTTTAACTCTGCCCTCTTTTTCTTCCTATATTAAGGACTTTTCTTATTTTTCTTATTTTTCTTTTATTTTGATTACCTCTTATCTGCATAAACAGGGATAATTTCCCGTATAATAAACTTGCATGTACTTCCATTGGAAAAAAAAAAAAAAGCCAACCAACAAACAAAACCAAAACCTCAACATAAACCCCAACCAAAACCAACCCCCAATAAAAAAACCCAAGGAAGTTATCTTTTCTACTATCTTTAGTTTTAGGGTTTTATTACAGACATTCAGTTCTCACTATGAAGTATTTTTACTGTTCATTCCTTCTGACAGTTAAAGGTTTTGACTACAGTTTATTCATGTTATATTTTCTCACGGAGTCCTCAGCTGTCTTAGAAAGAAAAAGATGGATCTAGGATTGCCTTTTTCCTAGCATTATTGCTACTTTATTTTAATTGATAGCATGGGTACAGCAGTGACTGTCGAAGCTGAGCTTTGTATTGCTCCTCCACTTTGGTCTGCTGAGTAAGAAAAGCATTTTTCATGACAGCGCTTCTAGTTTGAAGCTCTTATGGCAGAAATCCTGGGGAAAACACTTGTGCAGGCTGGGAGCCAACCACTCCTTTCATCTTCAGCAGAGATGCTAAAGCCTAAAAAGATGCTCTTTTATTTTTACATACATTGACTCTTTTAGGTTTTCCTAAAGCTTCCATTTGACTTTGTTTATAGAGTTAAAATACTTTTTCAATTCAGCCTTTATATTCACCATCAGTGAACCTGTTAATATGTGGCAAATGGGAAGATTAACAGGCTGGAACACCTACTAGGACCTACCCATCTGCTTCAGTGTGGCTGAAATAGCTTAAACTGCATTTGCACACAGCTGTGTGCCAGCAGCACATGTAAATAGATGTACCTAGCCTTATTGTAATTTAACTATTCAGGTGAATAGCAGTGAAGCAATTCATAATGCATTCCTAGTTGTGGGCTAGGGCACTCCCTTGTCAAATGAAGCCTGCCCATGTTACTGCATTCACACCAGTTGAATTTAATTAGCTCAGGTTGGTCTACAGGTAGTACAGTCATGCATCTGACTGCAAGGGAGGAAAACAATAAAAGTCAAAGAAACCTTGTGTATCTTGTTTGGGCTGCATTATTTAGTGGCCAGAGAACTTGGTGTACTTCCAAAATCACAATCACTTCATCATTTTGCTGCAGTCCAGTACTAGCCAGTCTGTCTCTTGCCTGGTAATTTGTTGCTTTGTGTCCTCAAATCAGATTTTCTGAAAGTGGTAGTGGACAGAAGGAAAATGCAGCAATGAAAGCTGCAGATATCAACCAGAAAATCCTTTGTTCCCTACCTCTGTATAAAACTAGATGATATGATATTTATGATACTGCAGGCCAGCCTGGGGCAAGGTTCATTGAAGAGCTTAGTAGTAACAGAGATTCTTTTGCGTATTTGGAAATTGAAGGTTAGTATGTTTAGCTGTGAGTCATAGTTCTGAGTAGTTTTATTGGAAGAAGAGTAATAAAAATGGATGCATTACATGGAATTAGAATAAAGTTAACGTGGTTGCCAGCTTTTAGTGGGTACTTTTGCAGACTGAGTAAAACTGTGTACTTTGTTTTAGCAAGATAACAGCTGTGTTGCACTCTGACAATTGAATATCTTGAGTAGAGGCAGGAGCTGTCTTGGTGACTGGTCCAACCTCTCCTGGTTTTGGTTCAGCTAATGCTCCTAAAGCTAAAGCTCCTTAAGCATCACTTCAGGTCCTGAGACCTTTGTTCCCTCCTTTTGAAAATGCTAATATCTGCCTGACCTGCATGGTTTTGTGATTCCGATTTTGTGACTTGTTTGTTGAATTAATTCTAACTTGGATCAGTTCTCTTATCTGGCTTGTAACAGAGAGGAGAGAGGGATGGCATTTTTTTTTTTCTTCTGTTGGTGGTTTTATATAAATAGGGTCTGAGGCACGGGATCAGAATTTCTTACACTGGTTTTGTTGCTGAAGTCAACATATTGCATAACTAATGCTCTCATTTGAAACCATATGTTCCATATAAATATGTAACTTGCTTAGCATACCTTGGAGTTGTGTAACATTCTACATGCCTTAAATCAAAGGTACTTTTAATGGGATTAGATGCAATCATAACTGAATTAGTGTGGTATGATAGTGGATTTAGGGGTTTATTCCCCTTAGTCCTGTCTGAGTATGTTAATGAAACAGAAAGCTGGTTTCAGATGAAAAGAAAAGTGCATGTCTGATATTTTCTTTCAGATGTTCTTAAGCTCCAGCACGTATCCTGAGATTCATGGTTATTTGCATGCAAAGGAGCAGGGAAAAAAATCGTGGAAAAAATTGTACTTTCTGTTGAGAAGATCTGGCCTTTATTTTTCCACTAAAGGTACATCTAAGGTAAGGGAAGGAAAAAAAAAAAAAAGAGAGAGAACTACGAAGTTAGAGCAAATGTATATGTATTTATCATTTGTTGTAATAATAACCAAAATTTGAATTTCAATTTATAGTGATAAAAAAGAAAATAAAATCTATTATAACTAAAAATTAGAGCGATATTGAGATATAAAATTGGGAAAGTATTGTCTTAGAAACAGTAGTTTCTTTTTTCCTGATAACTTTGCTTCACTCTGGTTAATATTTTTCCAATCAGTTACCAGAGTACCCTTTAAAAATGAATTTTCAAATAGTAGTTATAATCCTGAAGTATAAGTAGATGCTCTGAAAAGTGGACATAATGGTTCATTATCTAAAATAAACAAAAACCTATGTATAAAAGGATTTTATAGGAAAATTTTGAGAGTTTTTAGATTTTGTCACTGGACAGTTTATCATTTAGTACTTTAAACCTGATTATGGATACATTGGAGTTGAGACACCTTTTACATAAACCACTTAAACCAATGTTTTTTCTTGTTCATTGAGGTGTTTTTGTATCCTTTAGCAAATTTCTTTTGTTTGCTTCCCTGACTTAATTTACCTTAGCGGATGGAGATATTGGTTAGAAATAATACTTGACAGTAATTATTACAGTATGTTGTTTTCCAGATTATGAAAGTATATTTTATTTTGATGCTTGAAATTCATACTGCTCTCAGAACTTGAATCCTACTCGAATATTACTGTGGATTGAATTTAGTGGATGTTTTCCCAGAAATTATATTACCTGTACTTTGGTTTTTCTCCCTCTCTGGAAGAATGATCTTTTTGACTAGTCTGAGGTGTTTTTTCTTTGCATTATAAAATTAATGTTGAATTGTCTCTTTCTAGATTTCACGATGTCACAGTTAAAACTGCAATACGCAAGACTGTTTCGGAACAGGATAACTACTACACTCTTCTGAGTTTCTTATCTGGAGAGGCTGGCTAAAAATAGTCTAACTGTATTACATTGCTCTTCTTTTTAGGAGCCAAGGCATCTGCAGTTTTTCTGTGAATTCAGCAATAGTGATATGTACATGTCTTTGACAGGCAAAAAGATTTCTGGAGCACCAACAAACTATGGATTCTGCTTTAAGGTACAAGCTTATTATTCTGATATATATATATTAAAGCAAGCCACAGTTTTTAGGTAAGCTTAAGTTTCTTTAAGGTTTTTGAAAACAATATTCAGCTGTCTATTATAAAATAGGAGAATTAGTGGCTTTTATTTCAACAGGTATTATCTTCAAGATATGCATTAATGCTAAAAAAATGTGCTGTGGCCTTCTAGCCTAACAAATCAGGAGGAACCAGAGACCTGAAACAGCTCTGTGCAGATGATGAACAAAGTAGGACCTGTTGGATGACAGCAGTTAGGTTGCTTAAGGTAATTTTTCTGTGTGAAGTTACCTTCTTGCTTAAGGTTACTGCATGAAATTTTGACTTGGTGTGGTAGAGAAGTAACGTAATTCCAGGTTCCCATGCAGTAGCAGTATTGATTTTGTACTCCAAAAGCTTATTTTTCTTCATCTCAACAAACAGAGAAAGTCCAAATTACTGGAATCTTTATAGGGGATGGAATGATGTCTTGAAGCCTCAGTCCTGCAAATATGTAACATTAAGCATATGCTTTTAGGTAACCATGGTGAATTCAGTGAGATTGTTGTGTAGTGTTGAATAAAGCGACAAGAATGCACAAGAAGGAAACTTTATTATGTTTTTCAAATGTGTCTGTAAAAAAAAGAATAGGTCAGTTGATGTATTAAATGGGTAGTATTTAATGCAGAGTGTGCATTTATAAAGGCAACAGCAACAATGATGATATTGTGCATTTCCTTATCCTAACAGCATTTGTCCCTGGTTTTTAATGGTAAAGAAAAGCATGTGTTATCTTTTACATCTGGAAACAGATTTACTTGGCTTAGGTTTATAATTTAAAATGCTAACCATGTTATTTTCTGGTTTTAGTATGGGATGCAGCTGTATCAGAATTACATGCAACCATATCAAGGTAGAAGTGTCTGCAGCCCTTTGAATGTAACACCTATGGTATGTCCCACGGTAGCTCCATGAATAAATACCTTGTTTCTGCCGTCATGCTATTTTTAAGTAACTTGTGTCAGTTATACTGCTGACCCAATCCTGCAAATCTTTGTATGTGCGAATGCTTGTCGAAATCTTTAGGGCTGTCAGAGTTGACTAGAGAGCTAATTAATTTATTTATTTACTTGCCTAATACAAATTGGGTAGTTCAGAGCAGTTAACAGGCTTTTTCCCTTTGTCAAATCTCCAGTATTTTGGGTGTTAATTGGCTTATTGTCACAGTCAAAAAGAATGGAAAGAGGATTTTGAAAACAGAGCAGCAGAATTATAAATGCATTAAAAAAGAAGCAAAGTGTTTAAGGTTACACATGCTGTAAATGATGAATAAGAAAGCTATAACAGATCCTTTCTGGTATACAGTAATACTTCCATTTTATTATTCTTTTAAAAATATAAAATATTAAGTACTTGAGATGAATTTCAGCTGGTATAATACTGACTGGACCTCAGGGGAACACCATAGTTTGGCAGAACTGGGTTTTGGAGGGACAACAGCCTATACTAGATGTTGTGTCCATCTTCTCAGTCAGATAGTTGGGATTGGATCAGGTTGTCCTGTTCTTTAACATCTTATGTTATCCCAGTTCTTTAAGTCATTTGATTTTAGACTTTTTCATGGATGATTTATCACTTTTGTGTTTTTTGTTGGCTAAATTGGGTAAAAATTACTTGTTGCTGGGACTTGTGACTGATTTTATGGTGGATTTTTTGAGCTTTTATTACAGTTCTTGCTGTTAAAATGCCCAAAATATGCATTTGCTATTGTAGATATTCACAAAAACAGTTTTTAGTGATAACGCTAATAAGTATAGCTCCAAAACTGTGCTTAATACACAGACCGTGTCTTTACTTTGTGTTATGTGAAGCTGTTAGAATAGCCAGTTGCTGCTTTTATAACGGATCTAGGAGCCATTACTGATTCTCTCTCACGCTGTTGCATGTGTTTAACTCATGTAGCTTCTAACGCAGGCAGAATCTATAAACAGTATTAAGCATGGTACTGTTTTTCTACTTGTGTATAATTCATGATTAAACAGCAAATTGGGTAAACTTGAGAATTAAGTTCACAAGCTAATGAACATATTCACAGGGGAACCACTTCCATGTTTCACATTCCTCAATAACTCACAACCATGTCAGCTATAAGGAGTTCCCTCCACTCTCCTAGAGGCAAACATTTTTTCTTATTCCGCCCTTGTTTTTTTACTTTTGCAAAGTTCTTTACAGGTTACAGTTACTCAGGCAGACCTTAGACTACAATGTCAAGAATTACAGTGAACTACAGAATTGCCATCTTCCATTTCTAGTTACATTCATGTGTGTAACCAAACAGGAACAAAACAAATCTCCTTCGGTTCTGGAATGGGAAGCTTTGCTAACCCTACAGAAATCTGGGCCTCTTGGGTTCTAGATGTTACTTTTAACTTACAGAATGCTAGAATGTTCTTTTAATTATTTGATATTCCAGTGCCTGCCAACATTTGAGCTGTTACAATCCCTACTAAACTTGACTTTGTAAACCTTGGTTTCTGAGAAATATTTTGGTGAGTTTTAAGACTGTTTTGCCAGGCTTCAGTGCTTTTTACTGTATTGTTACAAACTTGATCTTCACTGGGAGAAAAAGAAACAAGCATTGTTTTATAACAGATCCTACAGTTGTTGAGCCTGTGATAAGAATTAGAAGAGATGTATTAAGATAGAAGTTAAGCTCCATGGAAATGGCTGTTTTCAATGCTTAAATCCAGTAAACTTTGAGTGAAAGTTTATCTAGATAATATATAAATTTGACATATTTATAACAAAATGTTTCAAATCTTTGTTAATCTGATGGTTATGTATAAGAATTTTGCATTTTATCTTTTTTCTGTTACTTGGACCACTTAATAGCAGTTTCCTGACTTGTTTTGACATGCAAAGGGCTAGTTATAGTTAAAAATATAAATAATAGTTTATGGTAAAACGATGTATTTATCATCCAGTGCAGTAATGTAAAAAGATGATCTGTCCTGCCAGACTGTAAAATTGAGGTTTGCAGCAGCATACTGGAATTACAAATGCTCCCTAGGGTAAAATGAGTTTGGCTCTGATGGGAAACACTGCAGATACTTGAAACACCACTTACAAAACAATGTTTTCTCAGAAGCTCACTTTTAAATGATGGATCTTTTAAAAAATGAACAAACTAAATTTATTTTTCTTCGTTGCAGAGAAGCATTTCAGAAAACTCTTTAGTAGCAATGGATTTCTCAGGAAACAGAAGCAGAGTTATAGAAAATCCAACAGAAGCTCTTTCAGTTGCAGTTGAAGAAGGATTAGCATGGCGGGTATAAACACCTTTGCTTTTCAGAATAGTATTTTCTGATTATTTTTTTTTAAACAAAAAAGATTTGAAATCATGTTTTTATTTCTCTCTCATACAGAGGAGAGGGTGTCTACGACTCAACTCACATGGTAGTCCTATTGCCATGTCTAGCATGGGTATGTGTGAGTTAATTCATTGACAGAGAAATGCAATAGCTGTTTCTTTCAATAAAGGCAAAATGTTTTTTAAAGGTCTTTATTTCTACAGCTATACACAGATCTCAGTCATGGTTTCATCATAAAATCTCTAGAGAAGAGGCTCAGAGACTTATTTTGCAGCATGGACTTGTAGATGGGTAAGTTAATTCTTTACATAACTCTTCTGACACATTTCTAGTCAACAACTGCTATTTTCGTGTACTTCTTATTGAGGGGAGAGATTGAGGAAGGAAGATTTTAGACTTACCTAATAGAAATAAAAATTCTTTTATATAGGGCTATCTGGGGATCAGTTGGTTTCTGGTTTATATCTTTTGGAAGCAATAAAGTGGTGATCTAACACTGCGATTCTGTCACTGACAGATTAGTTATGTCCGCTCAGAGCCAGGCATTTGAGCTCTGTATTTGCACAATACTCTCTGGGAACTGTCAACTTTGGCACCAGTGTCTTTTGTATCTCTTATTAGTGATGAAAGAATGAAAGAAAGCCTGAAAACATTACTCTAAGATGAACTGTGCAGGGACAGCCATTGAAAAAAGTGTTTTTTTCAATGCTTTTCCTCATGATATGACTAAAAATCATATTATCCCTTAATGGTAAACAATAAACATTAGGGTAAGATTTCTATTTTTCTCTCATTTAAATATTAATTTTAAAAAATAACAAAGCAAGTAGGCATTTTATGTTTGAATCCTCCTGTTTTTCATTTCCATATTTTTATCCTTACTCCTGTATTAAATGTAAACTTGGGCCTCCTTCATTCAATGCGTAATTCCATAAAACCCTAAGTTTCTCTGACTCTGTTTCCAGTTAGGTACCTGTAACATCAGATTACTGGTTAAATGACTTCAGTTTTATATTTTCTACATCTGCAGAAAGGGCTCTAGGAACAAAAGCAATGGGAAGGAAAGGGAAACAAAAATAGTCGTACTCAGCAAGGATGGCTAATTGGACTTCCTCTTTTGTATTTTTTCTTCTTTTTTATTAATTTCAGGGGTCTGGTTTTTAAGCCTGGATAATCATCCTGAAACTGCTTCTGTACTCTGTATTCATTTTTGCATTTGTTACATGAGAGGAACAGGACATGTGGGTGAATCCAACATGTATTTCTGAGCAGTATGTCATTCTAGGACTGATGAATCTTCCACTGTATTTCAGTGGGTACACACACATACTGTTAAATGAAACCCAGTAGATTTGGCAAGTAAAGAGCAATGGTGTTTGAGATGAGAAAGTCAATATCTTGCTAACATTAGTTTAGTACAATGTTGTTTATGTTATATTCTTGTATGTATTCATAGACATGCATTGTGGTTTTGGTGAGGATGATACTCTTGCTTGGACTGTCTAGAATTGATTAGAACATGGTAGTATGAGTGCTTGTATTCAGGAGTTACAATGAAGTCATGAATACCTTAAAGCATGTGAAAAATGCTGTGAGTTTTGATGGGCTGAAAGCCCAAAATACAGAAGCTTTTAATGGGAATAATAAGATTCTAGTTTCTGGGGCCAGGAGCAGAGAAAATAATCCATGTTGAGCCTTTTATGGTGATCCCAAGCAGGGAGATCTGCGTATAGGACAGAGGTCACAGGACCTCTGTAATACCATATGTAGCAACAAATATGCTGCTCATGATGGCTTATAGAAGATAAAGGGACTATTATATAAAGGATCTACAATAGTTTCAGTATTTGGATAACCCAATAACAGAATTAGGGACAGCAACAATCTTAAGGTGTACTACGAAGGAATAAAGTTTTTGGATCTACTGTTCTGGTGTATGTCATGGTTTGAGCCCAGAGGGCAATTGAGCACCACACAGCCATTCCTTCCCCCCTTCCCCCTCAGGAATGGGAAGAAGAAAAACAATGTAAAAGGCTCCAGAATTGAGATAAGGACAGTGAGGGGTGATTCACTCTAACAACACCACTTAACAGACAGAGTGGGACAGTGAGAAGCATTACCACATCTTAAAAACACCTTCCCCCACCCCTCCCTTCTTCCTGGGCTCAGTTTTATTCCCAATCTCTCTACCTCCTCCCCCCAGCAGCAGAGGGGCAGGGAATGGGCATTACAGTCAGTCTGCTGTTCCTTCCTCCTCAGGGGGAGCACTCCTTGCATTCTTCCTCTGCTGCACATAGTTCCCCTCTCATGGGAGACAGTCCTCCACAGACTTTCTCCAGTGTGAGTCCTTCCCACAGGATACAGCGGTTCCCATGCTGCTCTGGTGTGGGTCACCCCTGTGTGTTGCAGTCCTCCCAGTGCCTACAAATAGCAGGGGGGTGGTTCTTCCCTCAGAGTCCCAGCCTCCTTTAAGCACAGCTGCCTGCTCTTGCATGGGGTCCTCCACCGGTTGCAGATGGATCTCTGTTCCACTGTGGACCTCCATGGGTGGCAGGGTGGGGTGACCCTGCTGCCCCACCATGGGATACAGGAGGGTTCTCTGCTCTGGCGCACCTCTCCCCCCTTCCTCCTCCTTTCTTCCACTGACCTCTATGTTTGCATAGGTGTCCTTCTCAACTCCTCCTCACAACTCCCACTCCTCCTCCCAGATTCCCCTTCATAAATACGTTACCACAGAGGCGAAGCCACCACCACTAATTGGTTTGGCCCTGGCCAGAGGCGGATCTGACTTGGAGCCAGGGGAGCTCCAAGAAGCTTCTCACATGGGGTGACTGCTGTAGCCCCCTCCCCCACTACCAAAAACCCTGCCATACAAACTCAGCACAGTATAAACCCAACTTTCTTAAAGAAGTTTGTGTAGCAATATTGTTGATTTCATACTTTATCCCCTAAAGGATATTCAAAGACTTTTCGGTGATAAATGGTTGACAGGATTGCAAACTGATCAGCATCTGATTGGTGTATGCAGTAATAGCATTACCAAGAGGCCCATGACAAAATGCAACTGGTCATTCAGAGAATTCCTTAAGTTTATGAAGGAGCAGTTGTTTGGAGTCATCCAGCATGTCTAAAAAGCTCCCTTTCAACCAACGTTTCTAAGATTCTGTGAGCTACAACCCTTTCTTCATAATAATGTTTTTAAAGGTTCTTTGACAACTAAAGTAGGTCTATTGCGATAATGTTAGAAAAGAGTAAAGATCTCTTTATGTGAAGGAAAACAAATATTGCTTATCTTTGCTGTTAAAACAAGGAAAACATTAAAAAAAAGACTTTAAAAGAACTGATGAATGTGAACATAAATCCTATTCAACCTGTATTTTCTTTCCTACCCAATGTGATTACTTTGTGTATTGTGTCATGTGGATCCCAGTATTTGGTGTAGAGACTCCATTTTGGATATTTGCAAAGTGGCACATTCCTAGTGTCATTTTTCTGAATAAAATAAAATGCCAGTCCTTAATGTCAAACATATAAAAGATTCAAGTTTATGCATAGGATCTAACTGTGCTCTGAATAATTTCATTCATGTCCTGGAGAGGGTGAAAGGCCACTAGGTGGTGAGAGAGAGCTTGTTAGGAGAGCCTGAGTCTATTGAGAAGTCTTACTTGTCCTTATACTTGCCATGTGCTCTTACAAGGCATATGCTGAGTTGGCAATTATCCCTCATTAATAACTGAATTAATAGCAGAGCTCCGAATTAGACTGGATGGGAATTTTGATAGAAATGTTAATGATTATGGACTCCAGATTTCTTAATTCCAGGTATTTTCTTACTTTGTAAAAATAGAACTCTTAAAAACTTTGAGGATGAAATTAGTAGTTTGGATCCATGCTGTTAGTAAGTGAAAATCCACTGTAAGCTTTTCTTCTCCTGAAATCTTCTATTTTCATATAATAGTTGTACTCTCATTCCTGGTATGTGGTTGGGCAAAAGTAGGTGGCCACTAGTGCTCACTTGGTTGATACCTGCAAGTCCATCTTGCCCATTTCTTTTGTGTCCTGAAAGAGGAGCATGCTTGCCAATGGCAGTCCCTCCATTTCCCTTCTTTGGTGTGTTGGTTAGCTCTATCTGCTCCAGACCTGCACAGTACAAGCAGTTCAGACTCTCTCCACTACAAAGCTGTGAACCAGGTACTTCACCCTGTCCTTCAAATTGTTCTCTGCCAATATTCCACACTCAGTGATTCAATGAAAGATATCTCTTATTGGTAATCATCCTTTGCCTATACCAGATTATCCTACTAAGATTATGGCAAAATTATGTCTGTCCATAACCTAGCATAAACTAAGTTATCGGTAAACTAGTGGCAGTGACACTGTTGGCCACTGAGTGTTGTGATTTGAATAATGATGCCATAAAGTGAGCAGAGTGTAGCTCTGTCTCAGTGGCAATTTTGCCAATGTGCAGAAATGACTGTGCATTTATGAATATTGGCCAGATGTGAAAATTATTCTGGTATGTCTTTCATTACCTTTTCTGTAAACTTCCTGTTGAACAACCTTTTGAATTTTCCCTATAACGCTTATGATTTTAGGTAACAGTCAAAGTCCAAAGAAAAATTTTGTTCAAAGCACAAACTTTGAGGGTGCTTTTCTGTCTGAAGAGATGCATTGTAATTCTATGCAGTGTAAAAACTAACGCCTACAGTGTTACTCATTCTGAGAATGCATATTTTTCATGTAATAGACAAGGTGAGGAAGAACTTAAGAAAAAGTTTTTCCAGTGACACATTTGCAAAGAAATACTGATTAAAAGCATAGCTTACGTAATTAATATTATCTCTGTTTTTTCACTAATACTTACTGTAGTGAATTTACAACAATTTTAACTGGATATTTACAAAAGGATTTCCAGAGTGATCTTACTGTGAAAATTTTCAATCTCTTTTAGGGTATTCCTGGTACGTGATAGCCAAAGTAACCCCAAAACATTTGTATTGTCATTGAGTCATGGATTAAAAATAAAGCATTTTCAAATTGTACCAGTAAGTAAATTTTTCAGTTTATATATGCAGTTGTAGAACAAAACAACTGAATAATTGTGATACAATATTGATGGATTTTTTTTCTTTTGCTGTTATATGGGAGATGTAAACGTAATACCTGTATCACTAAAAATAATCAGTATTCTTGAGTTGAACACTTCGAGCGTTGCTGTTTGATTTTGTTATAGACTAGTATCCTAAATCCTAAAAAGTATCTTGAAATAATAGACAAATCTTTTTGAGCTGGAGTAGAAGCAACCCTGATGGTGTGAAAATCATGTATTAATAAAGGTCATATTGCATCTTCATTTTTCAATATGTGCACAATTTCTTTTTAGTCATCTGTTTAGGTGGACTACAATGTGTGTCTATATCTCACTGACTCATCTGTTCAGTATAGTTTGTCTCAATATTTGGAGTCAAACATTTTTTGCTGACTTTTCTTGATTCATGTTATTGCGGTATATTCATGTCCAATCTTATTCAGGGGGACAATTTTAGCAAAATAATGATATCCTCATTTAGTCCAGCTACTTATAGGTAAGCTGAAATGTCCTAAATTGAAATCATATTTGCATCTATTTTCATTGAAGATATCATCCAATTGTCCTGCCAGAATGGCCAGCTTTCTCCATCGCTTTCACTGTCTCCAGAGGTGGTTTATGCTGTTTTATTTACAGTTTGTTTCTGTTGAGATGAGAAACACTTTAGTATTGTGTGTTTTAGCCACAGATACTTGACATAACTGAGCTGACCTATAGCTTTTTCTTCTCTCTTCACAAGAACCTTTCTTCCAGACCACATAGTTCTCTAGCCTCCATGTTTCTTCCTACTGAAGTTTCTAGGAGATTCTGCTATTTCTCAGTAGAAATGAGTGTAGTGGCATTTTTTTTGTTTGTTTCTGATCTTATCTCTATTATTTTGATAGGTGATCCCCTATGATTGTTCACCAAATTTCTCAATGCCTTACCTAGGGCTTGTAGTTGATTATCTTCCCCTAAAAAAGTTTCTGTAGAATAAAACTGAAGCAATACTGGGGAGGAGGAGGAAAGGAGTGAATCAGTCTTAGCTAAAAGCATTGTCCAGGATTTTCGTTGTGTTTAGGTACAAACAAGGGAGGAGTCCTTCATCCAAAAGTGATAGCTATGCCCTGGATCCCATACGAGCATCAGAATCCCAGGTGTAAGATCTCTATGATTCTATTGACTGTGGTCAATACTTTGGGGTAACTGTTGTGTGGTTTAGAAAGCCTTCTGAACCCTGTACAAATACTGTCTGATTCTACTTTGTTGGGATGTAATTTAACTCTCAAATTTAAGAGACCACTTTTTCTTTCCCTATCAGGAAACAGACCCTTTCTTCTCTAAGAGCAGAGGTAGCAGGAAGCTGCAGTTATTTATCTCCAGTTTCTTCTGAGCTGGATGGTTATCCTCTTCCCTTTAAAAAAATTATCCAGTCAATTCTAATGTTCTGCAGATGTAAGCAGAACATTTAAGGAATTAATCATATACACTCATGCTAAAACCTTGCTCTCCTGTTGTAGGGTCTTTGGAGGAACCAGGAATTCTTTGTTTTGACATAGATTGTCTACAGACTTGTGTCAGTTTTTCCATGCTGGTAGTCTAGAATACCTGTACCACCTCAGTGCAAAACCTGTATTGCTTGAAGGATGTTTTTTTTTATTGTCTTTAAAGTAAAGCAATTTGTCCTATGCTAGTTACCAGAAAAAATAAATCTGTAATGAGAACAACTTCATCCAAGAGAGAAAATGTGAACATGGAAACTGTTATTTCCCCAAACATACGCATATTTTGATTCCTTTCTGTCATTTAATTTCCAGTCTCATTCAGTACCCTCATGCCATTCTCAATACCCTGGTTTACCACATGCTTTGTTTTTTGCTAGAACAATACTCTTTAAGGAGTTCAGAAAAGTATTTTTTGAGGGGGAAAAGGTTTTGCTTCGTTGTTGCTGATCTTCTAAATGAAGCTATAATTTTCTAAGAAACAAGGCATTTTGTGTTACTGGAGTAAGTTGGTGGTTTATTAGTTGGAGATCAAGGTTACCTTTTTGAACTTCAAATCCTACTGTTCTTCTAAACCCTTGCCTTTACCAGTCATTGGGAAGAGAAGATAAACTTCCCTACTAAATACAAATAAATAAATAGCATTTAGAAGGTCTTTTTAGAAGTTAAAAATCATTTGGTCTCTAAATGAATTATTTATCTCTTACGTTTTAGTTTGCTTCAGGTTATAGTGTATTTAAAAACATCTTTCAGATAGGGCACACAGCCTGCCAATTCAAGCTTCCCCCACATTAACAGATGCATCATGTCAGCATTGGTAACATGTGCAACAGATATTGCAGGTGGGTGGCAGGGAACTGATTGTAAAAAGTTGAAAAGAAAACCTTTAGGATACATTTGGGATCCCATACTGTGAAAATTGGAGAACCTGGTATCTTAAATGTATTTTTTAGCCTTACTACTCTGAGCTGATACAAGTTAACTTCAGCGTAGTCTATCCTGAAATTAGCTGTTCTGTAGTCCATGTGAGAGAAGAAGAATTGATACACATTTCTGGGACTTTCCTTTTCCAGTAAATGTTCTCTCATAACAGCCACCTTAGCTTGCAGAAGACGCTAGGTTCCTGGGCAACATAACTTTGATATGAGTTTTGACTTTGCAAAATATTGATTGCTTTAGAATTAGCAATCTGGTATGAACTTCAAGGTTTGGGATTAACTTGGAAGGGGAAAAATAAACTGAAAAGGAAATCCCAGTCAACAGGCGTCTGAACTGTCAGCTCTTCCTCGTCTTCAGCATGTTGGTAGGAATATTGCATGCATAAGGAAAGTCCGATGAATGATAATCCATTTCCAGGTTCTTGGCTGGAGCACAGGAATTTACACATGCATACATTGGTAATTCCTTAACTAGCAGTGTTTGACTTGGATTGACCAAAGCCTGAGAATAAAGATATTACAGACTACTTCCACACATGGTAGAAAGGGGTAGAATAACCAGGAGTCATAAGCAGTTCAACAGCTGCTTCAGATGAGAAATCTTAATTACAGGTAAGAGAGCTAATTATATCTTCTCCTTTCCCCTGTACTCAAGTAAGGTAGTTACATCTTTCCCTAGCACATCATCTGCTACTCCATGCTAGCCCTATTTCAGGATCTTCTGTTCACTACTCTCTCAATTTTGTAAAGTATCTTTTTTCGCTTTTCTTTCTTAAAATGGTTTAAATAGGGTTTTTTGCCCTCTATTTACATTAATACTAATTAGTCACTATTGCACTGAAGCTTATTGATATTAGAAATATCAGCAGTAGAGGAACTAAATCAAGAAAGCATGTAGTCTGCAGTGCAATGCAAATTGTTCAAGAGCTAATGTTCAGTAACCTAGAATAGGAAAATACTGATTGTAAATTTTTAAGCATCTAAAAGTCAAAAGTAATCTTTCAAGGTATGTTTTGCAGTTTCTTCTTTCTCTCCTGTATCTGTGCTGATACATGCATTTGGAGGTGCAGCAGTTCTTTCTCCTACAACAAAGAGCGTATTACATCGCGCATGTTACTTTTGCGATGGGCAGTTTCTTTGTGTAGCAAATATCATCCAGTACACCAGTGCACTAGTGTGTAGCCTCACTGCACCTTACAAAAGAAGTGGTACAAAATGTAGCAGTCACACAGAATGTGAAAGGAGTGAAGGTTGAAATCCATGAGCAAGTTGAAACTTGGTTGTTTCTTGTCACTCTATAAAAACTCAGTGTTCATATTAACTCCAGCTATCATGCCAAAGCAAAGGCATAAAGTAGTATTGTTAGCGCAGAAAGAATATTTCTGTACTTATTTAACTGTTTCATTTTAGGCATGCACCTAACTTAAAGGGGAAGTTAAAGAATGAATTATTTTTCTGTTGTTTATTTTTGATCTCATTGTGAATGATGACTGTATTTTTCATTCTCTCATTAGTCATAAGATTATCAATATCTTGGTCTACAAGAAGATTTCTCAAACAAGTATTTCAATTGGGAAGAAATACCATAGCAAAAGAGGATTTTATTCTATCTTGTTTTTCCATTTTTACAGTTGGAAGATGATGGGAAGCTATTCTATACCCTTGATGATGGTCATACCAGATTTACTGATCTCATCCAGCTAGTGGAATTCTACCAACTTAATAAAGGAGTACTACCTTGCAAGTTAAAACACTATTGTGCACGAATTGCTCTTTAACCAAAGCATCTGTTGTTTCATCAGAGGGAAAGGAAGATACTAGAATACTTTTTCTCCTAAAGGCAATTTGTATAGTAAGAAGGGAAAAAGCATTGCATTGTAAAGATTCTATGTTTAAACTGCAAAAAAATTTATACTCTATAGATAAGAACTTTGCTTTGTGATTGTCACAGCAAAATTAACTTTATGGATTTAAAAAAAGCATTCTTTCCTATGTAATTCTTTAGTGTTGTCTTGGACTTTTTTTTTTTTTAACTGAAAACAATTAAAAAAGCTAATTGTGTAACTTCTACAAAAATATGACTGAAGGGAAGATCTTTGTTCTTAGGTTTAAAATTAACTTTTTGTCTTCAAATGTTTCTCATAATTTCTATTCATCACATAGAAGAATAACATTTACTGTGGTGAGGATAAGCTGAAATGCACATTTTATTTGTAAATAAAATGAATAAATATTTTGCACTATATTTTTGAATGCTACTTTGAGGATTATCATATACAAAAAGTGAAAATCATTAAAACTACTTATAACTGATCAGTTGTATTGAGTTGTGCTATTACTGTTGTAATATTTTAAAGGATTTTTTTTCTCTAATGACTAAATCTACATCTTTATACAGAGCTGGAGTGTCACTTACTTGGCTGTGATATTTATAAACATGCATAAAGTATCATGTGCATAATGTGGTTTAGTGTATACCTACAGAGAGAGGGAGACCTGTTAAGTACTGTGGATTGTTGCAGAGTTGGGGAGGGAATCAACTTCAATTGCCCTTAAAAAATAATCTTATAATATTTAAAAATTTACAATATTTACAATACTTACAAATAAAGGTAAATCCAGTGAACTTTACGCTTTGCTGAAAACCTGGTGAGAGTGTATTTGCAATCCGTTCCTAGCTTATTTTATTATTCATCACAGAATAAAAATTTCAATATAGCTACCAGTCAACCAGTCTTTAGAGATGACCAAACATCTAACATTCCAGCTAAAAAGAACTGTTATGGTAGACTGAGTCAAATTTTGGACAGATACTTTCAGTATCTGTGTTTTAAAACAGAGATCATACTGCTGCATCCTTGAAAAAAGAACCAAGTGGAACTGGGCTTGTATTGAAAGAGACATCCCTGTCCTGATGCTTTGCTCTCCAGTAGGTTTGATCTTGTTATGAGGGTTCAGGACCTGGTTCTGGGCATCTTCACTTGGGGTAAAGGCTGGAGTGCAAGGTAGTGCTTGGCGATGGGCCGCCACTCTGAATCTGGCCCTTTCTTCCTGTGCTTGTTTAGATTCTCTGCCTGTCAGACATACCAGCTGTTCTGCTGTAGGAGTTGGTGGGGAGGGAAGGTGAAGAAGGCCTGGGCAAGAAATGGAGTAAGATGGACCCAGTGGCAGTGTGCATAAGCCAACGAGGTCATGTAGATGGAAGCATTAGAATATTATGGTAACTATAGCCTATGGTTTTGTTATTGTGTGTCTGTGGAAGGCAATAATAATAACATAATACTGTGATACTTAATTTACTGACGTGATCCACACATCACTGACCTTTTCCTCTGGTATGCAAATACAGTTTTTAAAGCTCATTAAAAAAGCAACTCTTCATAACGTGTACCAAAGATGCAACATATGTGGTGCCTGAGCTCATTACATTAGGAATTCCTTGTAAAACTCTTCACAGTCTAATATATTTAACTCTTAAAACATCGAATATAATTTCAAATTGTAATTACAAAAATATAGTTTTTATTAAAACCTCTTCAGATTTAGTTTAATAATGTGATTATTTCTCAGGCCTAGTATTATTTCAGAGATTGGAATAGAATAAGGAGAAACATTCCCCTCTGCATCCCTGATTTTTTGATCATTTTCTGACAAATTAGATGAATTGTCTACTGTAGTCCGTTTCTACTTGGACATGCAAAAGCTTTACCATAATTTTTCCTTGTATGTATATATTTGCTAGCATACTTGGTAGAGAAGCTCGGTGAGTACCTGTCACCTTTGTTCCTATCAGAAAAGAAAAGAGAATATGGGGATTTTGTCATGTGATGGAGGGACATCAACCATT
This sequence comes from Strix uralensis, assembly GCF_047716275.1. Classification (NCBI taxonomy): domain Eukaryota; kingdom Metazoa; phylum Chordata; class Aves; order Strigiformes; family Strigidae; genus Strix; species Strix uralensis. The sequence continues at coordinate 25,322,948 of NC_133977.1, forward strand.
AAGAATCTTTGCCTGCTTTTTCAGGTTTTTTTCACAGGTGAAATTGAAAAGGGAAAAAAAAAAAACCAAGTAAAACAAAGTATTATTTAATGAGGATGGTTTTGGACACTTGAAACTTTTTAATTGGCAAGTCTTCAAAGCCTTCTTACTCTATAAAATGTTGCCTCCTGCATTTTGATAGCTCTCTTAAGATCTAAACTGAAATCTTTCTGAGAATACAAAGTATTTTTTTTACAAATGGGCATACATTTCCTGAACCGTATGGTTGTTCATGACTATGCCATAAAAACCAAAACAGTAAAACTAATAAAATCTAGTTTGGTGTTTAAATGACTTAACATGCTACTTCCTTGTTTAAATATTACTGAAGGAAGAAGCATGAAGGAGGTAGTCTTAATGTGTAAAAACAAACAAACAAACAACCCTTCCAAACAAACAAAACAAAACTCAGACTACTTTAAAACATGCTAAATGGTACAGCCGTTTGGTATATGACTTGCAAGATCCTTGTTAGCAACCAATAGTTTCTTGTCAGAAAAATGGCAAGGTTTTTTATACCACCCAGGATATCTCTGACCATAAAGTTCTTTGAGGGTGTAGGCTTACAGGTAATGCTGTTTAAACAGAATTTCAGTGTGTTAACGGTGACTTCTAATTAGGAATACTACACTTTGGTGCCCACCTTCACAAAGAAAATTGGCTAATTAGGAGTTCTTAACAGCTCAGGAAGAAATCAGTACTATTTTGGGCAAGCCAGTCTATCTGTCTCCAACGGTTTACTTCTCTACAAAATGTGGACAATTTTATATCTACTCATAGAGCATTTAAGGACCGATTTTTAAAAAAATTACAATTGAAATTAGTACTGTGTGCAGAGGCACTTTTTTAATACATAAGGAAGTGATATGTTTTTACCTTTACTTTGGGGAGGTCAGAATCTACAGTCTTAAACTCCTTGATGGAGAATCAGTGTCACCCAGGTTTGAAGCATGATATTTGAAAAACACTTCATACTTTCTTCAGATTTGAAATTTTATACTTCTGTGAGCATATCTGGGTAGTGCAGTGCAGTGCCAGGAAGAGGGAACTAAGCTTGCCATGCAGAGGTACCAGAAGCAGTATAACTACAAGCCCAGCTTTCTATCTGGGGTAATTAGCCCTGCAGGGGTATGCTCTGCAAGATGTGAGCTAGTTCAGAGATTGCTCTAAAGCTCAGCATTGTATTTGTTGGCATGCCCTTTGTGCCTTAGTTTCCAATCTTAAAATCTTCTTGGCTCAAAGGAGATTAAAAGTTAATTCACTGGTGTTTCATAATGCATATACATACACGGCCAGAATTAAGGTTGCACAGGCAGCATTAAATGACATTTTTTAACTTCTGAGTGTTTTTACTTAACAATCTTATTAAGTCACTTAATGAAATTTTTGAAATGTAGCAAGTCTTCAGTTCATCAGATGAAATGTTTTGAAAGAGAGCTTTAACCCATTAAATAAAAGAGGATTACGTATGTAGCTAACGACAAGTGGGATCTTTCAAGGATAATTGAATTTCTGTCAAATGTTGTCTGTTACATCCTGGTTTAAGAATTGTAGCGTTTTGTGCTTCCCTGGGGGTAGAATTATTCTGTACTGTAAGTGGGTTTGAGGTGTCTCATTTTAAGACACAAATCATCTTCTTTCAAGAGAACAGCCTTTTTTGTTGTTGTTGTTACATTGTTTAAAAGCCACTTATCTTCATCTAAATAGAAGCCATTTAGCCACCAATTAGTTTTAACTGTTTAAACCTAATTAATAGATGTAGCTTACAAATCAGTCTAGCATTTGTCAATAAGAAATTTATACATAATTTTTGCTACACATTGCTTTAGTTTAGATAAATACAAAGCAATTTACAGCTTACATGAGCGTTTCTGTTTGGCTAGTAAAAGAATTATTTTTCTTACTGTTCTGATATTTCAAACTACTATTCTTTAGCACTGTAATGCATTCCATTTTTAATTTCAACTTTGTAGCTGAAGCTTTCACTGAAATCATCGAAGATGGGACATACCCCATTACTTGAATATACTTGCAAGCTTTCAGAGGTTAAACACTTATGGTCTATGCATAATCAATGTGTATGGTAGTGCAATTAATGTTAACTTTAATGAAATGCATGAATATTTAAAACTTAATGAATCTGGCTTTACAGTGCGCTTTACAGCCTCGTTCACATATGTGAACAGTATTGACTGTTGGCCTCTGGATGTCAGCAGTGTATCACAAAATTCCTGTAATCAGCTGCTGTTTTCCTGCTTCCTCCCAGAAATATCTGTGACTTGTGGTCTCTGCACACCTCCAGAACACCCAGTGCTTTTTCCTCTTATAAATTATTCACTTACTCTGTACCAATTAGTTCTACCAGTTGCTAGGTTTGTTATCAAGTTAAGCTTCAAGACAAGAACCTGAACTCAATGAGTGATTAAAAATTTATTAGCAGAGATGATTAAATATGCAGATAGTCTGTGAAGCTTGTTCTTGAAACCATTATATTACCTTTTTAATACTAATGATTTGTATAATTAATTTTAAAAAAGCCTGAAAGTCTTTTAAAAAAAATCAGAGTAGGACATAAAAGGGAAGAGATTAAATGCAGAGGAGGCAGTGAACCTGAGTATTAAACCAGCTCATTCACATGTATAGGCAATAAAGTGATTTCCTTACAGGAATAGTTTGTGGTTTTTTTTCCCTTCTGCTAAGTTGATTATTTTATTAATCTTTTAAGCAATTTGGGAAAACTCTATCCACTGGTGAGTCGTATTTTCAAAACAGAACTTTATGTGATTAACACTGATAATACAGACGATTCCCCTAAACCTTATGGTTAAAAACTAAATCATATCAAGATGTGGTTTCACAACATTTAAGCACATGCTGGATTTTAGGCGTGTGAGTAACCCCAGGGTTTCCATGGGAGCCACTCAGGTACATTAATGTTGCCAGGGAACTGCCAGGGAGCATGGCAAATGCCAGGCAAAGTTTCTGAAAGAAGGACTGTCCCCCACACCAGTTTTTTGAGGTGATGTGCGTCCATGTGAGATGGGAGGTGAGAAGAGCCCGTGTCCTCACAGCTGTGCCCAGGGCAGCAGAGGGTGGGGGTGGGGGCAGGTGGGACCCTCTGGGACAGGCTCTGGAGGGGATGGGCCTGTCCTCCCCTCCCATGGGGGAAAGAAAATATATGACTCTATTGCCCATTAAAGGAGTAACTGGAGCAGAGAGGCAGCCCTGGGGCCTGGCTTTTTGCTTTCCACCTTTCTGAGAGAAGCAAACCCTCATGGCAGCGTAGAAGCGGCCTGGAGAGCAAAGACAATGGCAGAGGGAACCCACACAGCTGGCACTAGCTTTTGACATCTGCTCCTATGTGGATCCATGTGATGTGTGAGATGTGTAGCGCCTCTGTGAGAAGGTGTGGAAGGTAACAAGACCTGGCTGTGCACTGGGAGCTGGAAAAGGCCAGGGGTGTGGGGGATGCCTAGGGGTGAACTGTGTGCTGCCATCCCTCTGCGCCAGTGCCCAGCGGGGGAGGTGGTAGGCAGCAGCCCTCAGGCACTGTGCTATGCAGTGGGGAGAACTGAAGCTCACTTTTCTCTCCCTCTCCTTCCAGCTCTACTTCTGACAAACCTGCCTGGTGCAGCTACACCAAAAACAGGCATCCTATGGGAGTGAATTGCTGTGGATGAGGCTTGAAGGAAAGCGAGGGCCTACCCCAACTTCTCCTGGGGGCCCTGTGCAAAGGTGAGTGAGAGCAGTCCAGGAGCTCTTACTGTGCCCTTTGCCTCCTGGGAAGGGAGGAGTCACCCCTCAGGTGAGGCTGTGAGCCCCACCAGATGGAGATTGTCAGAGTTAATGAGTTGCCCATCTGGGTTTGACTAGTAGGTGTGTGTTTGGAGGGGGTATATTATACATCAAATTGAGGTTAGCATGAATAGTGTGTGAAATTGTTTATTTTTTGAGGTTGGGGGCTTGAGGTGGGGAGGGAAAAGCATGTGCTTGTTGTGTTACCCATTTTTTCCCTGTTCTGTTTATAAATTAGAGTACCTTTATTCTCAAATGCAAAGCTCTATGTAGTATTCTTTAGGCTTCAGTTACATGAAGTGCAGTGAATGTTTCTAGCTGTGGCCATAGTAGGCAGCAGAACTGGAGCCAACTTCTTCTAGAGTGAGACCCAAGGAAGATGTTTGTATTGCCATCGCCACTGAACTTGAATGGCTAGGATCTTGCTGTAGAGGATCAGTCTAAACAAGAATGGTTATTCTTTATCCAAAATAGCAGCTGTGCCTCTTTGATGGTGTGAAATTAGACTGTGACCTTGGAACTTCCTTAGAACATGGTCCTGGAAGCATTTCACTAGCTATTTAGGCAATTCATTGACTCAGATATACAACTTTACTTTCTTGTTTTCTTCTTGCTCTGAGCTACATTGTAACATCACTTTTCACAAATGTATTTCAGCTTCCCCTTCTACTATATCAGCTACCTACTTGAGGAAAGAGAAGGAGCAGAAGAAAGAGCATTAACTAGGGTAAGCAATTTGGTAGAAAATATTGAGAGAACACTGAATGAAGTGTTTCCTGTTTCCCTTCTTGTGGCTGAAGCTGAAAAAAATAATAAGTTCTTAGTCTTACATTCCTGAATATGGGGTAGGCTGATGTGCTCCTGAGTGAGATCATAAGTTTAGATTGTTTTTTAATGTCAGTGAAAACTTTCTAATGTTAAGAAAAATCCTTAAACTGAGGGAAAGAAAATATATAGCTTCAAATTTTTTTACAGTGTAAGAGGATGCAGGTAGGAGAAAAAACCCATGAAGCTTTCACAGCTTAGGGTTCTTTTGTTTATTTGTAGTTTGCTGTGGTATTTTTCAACCAAAAAACCCTTATTCTGTTAAATTGTGCAGAACTCTGCAATTGCCAAATCTACAGCCTATGCTAAATGTTTTAAGTTCTGGGAAATAACTCACTGAAGAATCTCTTCTGATGATGGATGTGAGGTCAGCTATTCAAACTAAAATACTTTCTCCCCAGTTACATGGTATAGGGCTGTGGTGCTCAGACCATATGCATAGTTAGTTATTTTTAGGCATTTAAGGAGAATGTAAAGGAGGTGATATGTGTAGGAGGGTGGAAGGGTAAGGAAGGAATTTTAAAAGAGATACTAACACTTGAAACAACAATAGATATGCTATTGGAGTGATTTTTCCTAACCTGTATACATAACGTCTGAAGGAGTTTGCTTCTGGACTGAACAATTAATGAAGTCCTCATTTCTGAAATGATGTGTGTGCTTGTGTGCTGTGCATAATGCTATGGATTTCAGTGTGCTTAAGATAATGTGTGTAAGTGTTGGCAGGATCAGAGTCAAAGATGTCAAAAATAACTTGGAGGGCTTGTGGAAATTCACAGTGTAATAAGACGATACTTCAATTGGTGCTGAAGTGGAAATTGTAGCTGATATTATATTTAATGATGGACTGTGGTCACTGGGTTCACTGTGACTGAACAATATCCATCTCTTTTTTTGAGGTAAATGAAGAGCGGTATATGAAGTTGAACTAAAAATTAAGAATGTTTTTCCTCTTTAGTACTTGTACATTGATAATACTATTTGCACTTATTATCCTGTATTGTGTGTTTAAGAAAACATGCACAAAAAAACCAACCAAGAAAACCCTGAAGCCTTCTTTACAAGAAAGGATTTGCGGTAGGAGTCTATATTTGAAGTGGCCTTGGCCTTGTGAAAGTGTAAGATGTATGATACTTTTGAAGAAGTTCCTCATTCCTCAGCACTGTAGAGTTAGGAACTAAAAAGCATTATGGGAATGATCTAATTGTTTCTATTTCTTTGCTAGAAATAAAACTAACACACTAATTCAAAGAGTATCAGCAGTACAGGTGGCCCTTAAAAGGGCCTCCCCAAGGCAAAGAAGTACAGCTGAATTGTATTACCCCTTTGCTTAAGATAATGAGGGTTTGCAGCAAATGAATTCTAGGTTGTTCTGTGAAAAAGTGAAATGCTCCTTTATCTGCAGGAGTGTGTGTTCCACTTCTGCTCCTGCTTCCACTTGAAATAAGGCCATATCTCTCAGCATGAATTTAGAAACACAGGGAAGAAAGAATATGCTTTTGCCATCGTGTTGATCCAAGGAGCTGCAAGAACGTTAACTACTGACATTCTTCCAGGCTTACAACTTTTCTTTACCTCTGTATATAATTCTTTCTAGATTATATTTTTATTACTTGCAGAAATTAATCTCTTTGAAATATTTTTTTGTAAATTATTTATCATCTTAGAATTTATTCTATAGAAAAGAGGAAAATACTGTCTTTGCTATATGAAGAGCATTGTTGGTTTGCAGATCTTTTAACAAGTTTTTGATGTAATCTGGAAGCAGCATTGATTCTGTATCTACAGTTGCTGAATCTAGTGCTGAAAGCACGATACTGAATGGATTAATGCATGTGTACTGTTCACGATGCTTTCAAAGTCATAACAGTAGGAGAAAAATGTATTTGATGTTATGCAGACTCCTCACAAAGAAATGTGGTGGTGGAGAAATTCTGCTATACTAGATTGTACAGACAAAAAAAAATGGGCTTGAGCTGACAGAACATCTTTATAGTGGAGAGGTTTGCCTTTATAGCATATCAGACTTGTGGGTAGCTTGAGAGAAGAAAAATGAAACAAATGGAGAACTCCCGAAGACAAGAACTGTGATGATGAAGAGGTTGGAGGAAACAAGTTTTGAGTAAAAGCTAGAGAACCATGGCAGTTTAGCCAAGTAGGCTGTGGCTGTTTCAATTCTGAAAAACACCAAAAAGTGAAAGAGTGAATGAGTATATGAACTGGAAGGGAAGAAGCTAGAGAAGAACAATTACTTCAGCTGTTTGGGGCAGGGGAGGGAGGATTCTTAATCTCTTTGACCCACAATTATGAGGCATTCTAGCAGCCATGTATATGAATTTGAAAATTGTCACCAACTCTGTCATTCACCTGTGCAGTCTCATGGAGCAATTCTGAGCTAGTACTGTAACACCAGTATTTTTTCTGAATAACTCTGAACTTATTCAGCAGCCTGATGTTGCAGGAGAAGTTTTGTTGTGAGAGGTGTGTGCATTTGTTTTCTGAATCTAATCTTCTTATGCTCTGCCTTACAGAAATGGCATCATAAACTTGAGACAGGTGGAAAGATAGTGAGACAAAAAGAAGTGAGATAGATGCATGGTATGTGCTGCAATTATGGGGCTTGCCCAAAGATGGAGAGACTAGTAAGAATTCTTATTTCTATTTAGTGATGTGACACCATTTGCTGATGACATGTAGTTGTAACTAAAATGTAATTGTCTTGTGACTTTTCTCTGGCTTAGGCTTCCTGTGCCAAAGATACGGCTCTACTTGTTAGGGGATAGCTATAACAATTGTTACTTGAAAGTTTGATTGGAAGCTGCCTGACTTTGAAGTGTTGAAGTAGTTGAATGCACTGTAAAGTTTTAAAGTAAACTTTGCTGTGATCTCTCTGCTAAAGAGTAGTGTAGATATCTAAAAAAAAAAAAAAGTAGAAAGGTGGAAACCACATATGTAAGCATGCTAACTTTTTATTAAAAGAAATCATTCCAGGAGACCTCATTAAGCCAGGACGATATTCTAAAAGTGAATATACATGTTGACAGCTACACCCATAAATTTGAAAACTGCAAACATGTTCAGCATAAAAGCCATTTTTGAAAAAAGCTGTTGCTCTGCCCTTGTACTAATTTAAGAATTGTTCTTTCATTCTGATTTTTATAGTTTCTTTTCACATATATAACTGGGACAGTTTAAAAAGTACTTTAAAGAATCTTTCATGATGTCACAAACTTCATAATGCAGATGATTATTTTTAAAAAGGCACACATTACATAATGACTCGAAGTGTCAAATAAGCTCAATAATGCCATTCTTTAGAAGGGAAAAGAAACAAAATGACCTGTCCATAGACTGTACTTCTGTACAGTGTTCTTGCAAAGAACCTCTGTTTCCTGAGATTAGTGATGTGAGTTTAAATCTCTTGGCTTTAGCACTAGTCTTGGTGAAGAGGTTCTCTTGTTCTATTCATACTGTATCTGGACACATAATAAAGTCTTCACAGTGAGCACAAGATGACCTCAGACAATCTCTTCTTTCAGTACCTTTGTGTCAGAGTACATTCAAGGTACATGCATATTTAAGTTGGTTTTGGTAAAGCAGGGACTTAATATTAACCCAGTTTGGAGAAGTGTAATTGGTGCAGAGAGACTTGAGTATTCTGCCTGTGGATGCAGACTCTGAGGAACAAGAAACAACCAGTCGTGACCTCAGGTTTGTTTTCTTGTCGGTGTGGGAGGAAAGAAGAGGAACGATTCACTTGGTCTGCTCTGTGTGGGTGGAGATAAGATGGTATTCAGAAGCTAGAATAATTTCAAATGAAGATCAGTAATGAGAAATCCCGCCACAAAGAGCATGGGAAGATGGCAAAAAATCATCAGGTGACTGAGAGGATCTGAGCAAGGGACAAAACCTTGGGTTGGAATGTTTCTTGGACATTAAGAAACGGTGTGATTTTTATTTGGGGAGGGCAGGGTAGGGGGTGGTGGTGTTCGCTTTTTTTCAGTAGGTAGGGATTTTTGTGGCTACTGTTTATATCCAAAATGTGTATGTACAATCTGATTACTTGTATTTTGTCACATTTAGAAAATAGCTTCTAGGTTTGACATGATGGTACTTTATGTTTGGGAAAGGATTGCATTTCATGCTTAAATGTGTATGTTACCTTAGATCTTCTGACAAATGACCAGTGGTGTGTTGTTTTCCCTACTACTTAAATCAAAATATTTTTTGTAGAAAATATATTCTTCTGACTTCCTGTCTGAGTGGTGATGTAATAAGGAACAGGAGAGGCAAAAATCTCTTGCTGAAAATAATCTGATGACGCTTGAGATGAATCAGTACCTTGTGAGTAGAAACAGTATTTATGATAAAGGTTTTGATATGTTGACTGAACTCTGTCATAACATAGTGGTTCAAAACTTTTGACAGGTAGATAGCTTGTTTACTTTGATAATAAATGGAAGACCAAGGTAGAATTATGAGGTGAATCCTCAAGGATTCACATTAATACATACATGTTCAAATATTGATGATTCAATTTAAGACTTTGTCTTGACAGCCAAAAAATACAGTTTTGCTACAGAAAGGTTGTCAGGTATGTTGCACTGCAGAAATGAAATCGGCACAGAGTAAAGGAAGCTGTAAAAGCTATGGAATTCCTGGACAGAACTGACACAGAATCTTTCTAATTAATTGCTGACATGGTTGTGCTGTTTCTGGCCTCTTCCAATCTAACTGAACATAAACTCCTCAGATAGGCTTTTTATTAGTGAATATTAGTAGATACCATCTGGTAAAGGAGAATCTGTTTGTGCAAAGTACTTCTTCTAATTAGTGGTCTCAAACAGATTTTCATCTCTGGTAATATATGTGTATGCTATTTGTGGCTAGTGAGGAGTAAGAGTAAACTTCTTACCTAAATCAAGTGTGTCCCAGGGCATTACTACTTTCTTGTGTATTGAATTAGACTCCTGCCTCAGTTTTACATTTTGTAACATGTGTTCTGGTATCTTTGACATAAACAGGGGCAGGGAAACAAACCCCAATATGAGTGTATAAAAATCTTTTTTTAGGTGATGACTAATATTTAAAAAAGCCCCCACCTTATGCATCCAAACCAAAGGAGTCTTATATGCATAGAAGATGCTTTACATTGTAGAAACCTCAGAAAAAGTGAGGCTTCAAGGAGGCAGTGGCTTTGGCACATTCTCTAGAGCTGACACTTCCAAAATCATATCATGATTACACCATGGACTTCCAATAGGAAATCTTGCCTGAAACTTTTCAAGGTTTTTGAACTTGGGATAGAGCCAATAACAGACCCAGATAAGGGCAACTAACAGTTTAGGAAAAACAGTTGTGGCAGAGAAAGGACTAGAGTGATGCTATATGAGGATAAACAACACTGTCACTGAAGAAGAAAAAGAAAGCAGTGTAGACTACAGCCAGTAACACATTACTGGCTGACACAATCTGACACAAACACTTCTACATTGCCCACTGTTTGTCCTGGAAAAAACATATTTAGAAGCAAAAATGATAAAGGCTCATTATATCAAGCTGCTGGATGTGGAATAAATATACTAGTGACTAATATTCTTAGTTTTGTAAGATTTTTCAGTTTTCTTCTGCTGGCTGAAAAAGATTAGATTTTTCTGCAGAGGTAATAGAGAACGAGAGTACATGAAACTGTGGAAGAAAGTACCAAAGAACTAGATGCCTGACATTGAAGGTGTCTTCCACTTCATAATTGAGATATCTGCTGATTTAGTCAGTGTTGATCTTGGTGATAGACGGAAAAGAATGGTGCTGATGTGATGCACTGGGGTCGGATAAGGAGATGTAGTTTTGGTTATTTGCTTTTTATTGAATATTAGCTAAACTGTTTTTAAGATGGCAGGCTCAAAATAATTGCATAGAACTTGTTCAAGTGTTATACTACTGGTACCCAGCAGGAAATATTCTGAAGTATAACCTATGTACTGTGTACACACTAACAGTGAATAGCAGTGTACCAAATATATCAATGTGCTATTAGTACATTTAATGGCATTCAGCTGTGACTATTATTGCATACAGATGTTGTTTTTTTTTTTTTTTTGTAATGCAAAACATATTATGTCTTTGGGTAAGCATTCACATTCTGGTTTTGTGCCAGGTAAAGAAGTTATCAGTCAAGTAAGTAAACAGTGATATTTATATCTGGGCTAACAGATTTTTAAATGATGCATTATACCTAGAATACCTTTTTCATTTAATGGTTTTGGGGTTTTTTTGTGCAACACAAGCTGCTCTTGTATTGGAGAAGAAAATAGATGGAGCTGGGCAACTGAGCAAATATGACCATATGGCAGCATATCCTAGTGTATCCTTCCAGATTCTGCTGTGGCAGCAATAGCAGTAAGACTCCTATGTTATAAAATAGCTTCTATATCCAGGCCTTTTTCTTAAGGCTAGTTTAACAAAACACAAACCTTGCAGTATTAATTTCATAGTCTAGTCAAAACTACCTAGATGTGTATGGTTCCTTGTTAAACCTCCTTTTCCAGTCAGCTTACTTTCATTCTTCAATTCCTGAATACTTTGGCTTGTACCTGGAGGTATGGGCCCATGCAGATTAGTTGAAGGCTTTAATTTCCTTTGGGTCAAGGAATAATTTTGATGTATCCTCTCTCCTGTGAAACCTTCTGCCCCAAATTCTTGCACCTGGAAAGCTGCTAATGATTGCCAGAGGTGGAAACACAGGCTGACTGGTTCTGTATGAGAGATGGAAAAAGCACAATGGAGCACTGAAGAAATGAGATTAAACAATTTGAAAAGGTGAGTACACTTTGCCTCTAGGAACAACTACTCTGAGAGTAAGGATTTCTCTTCTCCTCATCTCCAAAATGCTGGACGGGGTGGGGAATGCTCATTATGATTTTTGGTAATGTCTCCAAATTAATTTAAGTCAAATGGAGTCAATGTTCTCTTCCTACCAGTGGTCAGTTGTAAATGCTGGTAGAGGGAATAGGAAACAGGAGCTGTATGGAGGGACCTTCCCTGTTGCGCATGCTTCTGGAACCAGTCTGTTGTTAGAGAACTTCCTTACAGTAGGCCGCATCTTTTCTGTTTTGAATTAGTCGTTACTGGACCATGAACTATTTTCAGCTCTGTTTGGTCCCATTTATATGCTCAACTTCCACCACCTCTCAGGCAAGAAGTTGCACTTCTTGTTACACGAAGGAAGTTCTCTGTGGGTTTTTGAACATGCTGCTTGATATGTTTACCAGATGTTTCTAAGCAACAAGTAGTGAGCAGGTGACTTGTCATCACCTTTACCTCACTGTTTCTTACTTTACAAACATGGGTGTAACACCTCTTTGCTGGGAAAGTGTCGCAGATGAAAGTATTAACATGGCAATGATTTAACAGGAATTTTAGATTTATTAATAAATAACAGCAATTGATCATTTACAAAATAATTTAGAAGATGTTATGAAATAGCGACTTATTTACAGATTCTAGGATGACAAGATTCACACTAACTTACTTCGTGGTATCTTAATTTATACATATGTACATGCGCATACACAAACACAAAACGTACAAACACACATACAGAAACAAAGGTATTTGGACCCAGTAGAATGAACACAAAATGTACAAACACATACAGAAACAAAAGTGTTCAGATCCAGTAGAATGAAGTACGTACCCACACACCAATAAGCAGAGAAAGAACAGGTGAAAGAGAAGCTAGCTCAAAGTAAAATTTCCCTCTTGAGTTTAGAGTAAATACTCACAATGCCTTGAGACTTGCGCTGGCTGACTTCGCCCTGGCCTTCTGACAGCAGATGACACCTTAAGGGTTTTGATACCTGAGAGGCATCCCAGCTCAGGGGAGATGCTGGTCACAGACCCGCTGCGATCCAGGAGAGCTCAAAGGGTCTCCTTTGTGGTCGCAATTTATAGTGTCCAAGATAATTGACTTTTGTCAGGTACCTTTTGCTCACGCCCAGCTCGAACAAAGTATTCTGGTGCCTTCCAGCAGTTGCACAAGAACTTGATGAATGTGCAACTCTGTTATTGTTCCCATTTGACCACATCCCAGGCACAGGTGTGCCAGGCCATTAGGAGATGGTGGGCTGTTATAACTGTTTCCGAGCAATCGAGAGGGGCAGGAGCCAGGCTCGTTAACGTTAGCAGTCCTTATCTCCACAGATTGGTGTATAGCTCAGGGGAGGTGGGTGGAATCACACCTAGCACCAAGCAGCCCAACAAGGAGGGGTAAGAATTGCACCAAAGAGGCTAGTTGAAGAGTTGAACTCACTTCCTTTTGGACATTGTCTATATTCCCGCTGATTCTTCTTGTGCTTTCCTTTAATGAGGTTATCAGAGCTGCACTTAGAGTGAAAGATCTGTGTGTATTTGGATTTACAAAGTCACATAATATTTTGATCTCTTATGTCTTGTTCTCACTTTTCCTTCTTTATGTTTTTTTAATACCCTGTTTATATTTCTGACCTCTGAGCATTGAACTGATGTTTTTGGAGTGGTAGTACCTAACTTGTGGCTAATCATTGCATGTGCATGCTTCAGGTTATTCTTTCCCATTTGTGCTGGGTTTGTGTGAGTAGTGGGTGGTGGCCTCTTATGAGAAGCTTCTTGAAGCTCCCCTGGCTCCAAGTTGGACCTGCTTGCACCAAGCTCAAGCTGATTAGCAATGGTGGCTGTGCCTCTGTGATAACATATTTAAGAAGGGGAACCTGGGAGGAGGAGTTGTGAGGAGAACACCTATGCGAACATCAAGGTCAGTGGAAGAAAGGAGGGGGAAGGTGTGCCAGTGCAGAGACGCTCCCTTGCAGCCCGTGGTGGGATGGCAGGGCCACCCCCATGCCACCCATGGAGGTCACTAGTGGAGCAGTTACCCACCTGCAGCCTGTGGAGGACCCCACGCTGGAGCAGGTGACTGCGCCTGAAGAAGGCTGGGACTCTATGGGAAGAAGCCCCCCACTGCTGTAGTTTAGCGTTGAGAGGACTGCAACATGCAGGAAGGACCCATGCTGGAGCAACTCGGGAAGTGCTGCAGCCCGTGGGAAGGACTCACAGAGAAAGGTCGTGGAAGACTCTCTCCTGTGAGAGGGACACCATGCTGGAGCAGGGGAAGAATCTGAGGAGGAGTGAGCAGTGGACTTGCTGTAATCCCATCTCTTGTGCAGCTGTGGGGAGGAGGTAGAGAAATCAGGAGCAAACCTGAGCCTGGGAAGAAGGAAGGGGTGGGAGAAGGTGTTTCTAAGATGCGGTAATGCTTCTCACTGTCCTACTCTGTCTGTTAAGTGGTGGTGGTGGTGTTAGTGTCTGAATTAAAATGGTGTTCTTTTTCTTCCCCTCAGGAGTCTGTTTTTCGCCTGTGACTATAATGGGTGAATCATCCCTCCCTGTCCCTATCATGATTCCTGAGACTTTTGCTTTATTTACTCCTTCCCGTTCCTGAGGGGGAAGGGGTGAGTGAGTGGCTCAGTTTCCCTCTGGGCTCAAACCATGACACCATTACTTTGAATTTAATGACTCTTTAATTTTTTTATTTTTTTAAAAAAATTTAGTTACTGTGAAGGTAGCATGTGGGTGTATGTGAGAGATGATGTTGTCCTGCCTGGTGTGTTGTCCTTGGTGTTGTCTGACATAACTTGAATGTTTTAGAAGACATAAAATTTGGGATTTTAGTGTTCTGAAAAAGTCCAGTGAGGCAGCAAAGATAAGAGACTGCTGGACAACAAAGAAAAGGGGAATTAAAGGGGGTTTCTTGGAGACAGCTGGCTGGACTGGCTTTCTAGGTGAAGAAAGGTACTGATACTGAAAAGAAAGGCTGATAAATGTAGGGCTCTAATGAAGAAAGCAAGAGTAGCAGGAATGAAACAGTATGATCTTTGGCTGGAAGAAAAGTGGACCAAGAGAGAGCTTGGTTACAGAGAAGTTTGAAAGTAGAAACTTTTTTTTTCTAATTTGGTTCATAGAATCATTTGTGTACACTTTTACAAATGACCAGTAAATTAAACTTCTGAAAATTGCCATTTGTAACTATTCCAAACTGCCAGTTTGAATGGACTGCGAAGATATCTCTCCATCCACTCCACTTCCCCTGCCACTTTCAGTTAAGATTGGATCCTGATGGATAGCATCATTTTGTCATATTGTAGCACTTTATAAATAACATAATACAGTGATGTACAGTGCACTGACAATTGCAGTTTTAGTAGCTATTGGGAAAGCTAAAAATGAACATTTTCCATAATCTAGATAGTTTACTTTGGCTGGTGGGCTTTCTGCACATCTCCAGTCTGTATTCCCATAAGATATTAAAAAAGATGTATATGTTTTTATTATATTGTGTATACACTTTGGTAGGTGTAAAATAAGTTTACATTTTAAATGCATTTGTGCTACTATCAGAGAAAAGCAAAACAAAATAAATTGATGCCAGGGGAAATGTCAGGCATGCAACACAGATTTGTTAAATAAACATTACTGTGTGGCATTAGCTAATGTTATTACTTTGTTTCCCTAGTGGCTCTTTTTTTGATTATCTGCATTTCTAAAGACTGTGCACATTTCATACACAGTAACAGAGCACAAGGATTCTGCTTGCATGAAGAGCCTTGCAAAAAATACAGAACATGATGGCATTTTTTATTTACAGCTGTGCTAAAAACATGCTTACGTTTTTGTTGTGGAAGAGGTAATGTGAAGAAATTTAGCTATTGAACTTTTTTGAAACTGTATGGGAACTATATGTAGAAAAACTTAAAAAGCAAATAGAATCGCAGGGATTTAAATAACAGTTAAAAGGATATTGTGCTTTCCCTGAATATCTTCCAGAATAGAAACCAAAATCAAAGTCTAAGTTAGAATTTGTTGAAAGCACTGGACAAAGGGTGGCATAGATACGCTTGTAACTGTGAAGGTGATTTCATAACTTCCACTCAGCCTTTTAACATGTAAATGCTTCTTATTCATATAACAGGGCTGTTGAAGCCGATATGCACTGTAGATAATGTTTATACATAGTGTGAATTTGGGAAATCTTACGAAGACTTCTGTGGGTGGGAAATCCCTCCCTCTGTGGCCAATTCATATCCAAGAGCAGAGACTGGAGTACCTGCAGTGTCACTGCATGACTTACTTAAGCTGGATTTATTAGCAAGGATTCAGGGTAATACAGCTATGTGTTGGTCTGTTTATATATTTGCTGTTACAATATTAGATTGGATAATATATGTATATTTATTTGAAGAGTATAAAGCTCATTTTCAGGGTTTGCATAATCAGCATATTTCAAGCAAGTTTGCAGAAAAGTGACTGGGGTAAAAAAAAAAGAATATCAAAGCTGAATGATCTTACCATCTGTTCAATTTATTTCATATACCATGTTGCTGGTCTTAGTCCAAGTCCAAATAGGCTTGTATCTATACTACAGCTGACATCAGCTGGCCTGCCTTTTGGCTGTTAGTAGAGGAGATAGAAGGCTGGGGCAAGAGAACTGATCTCGAGCATGGCTGAGACACGTTGACTAGAGTATTTAGAGGGGAAAGATTACACTGACATTACCTTTCTCAAAAACAATTTGATTTGAACTCAAAACAGATTGGACATGTGTAATTATCAGTGCTTGTTTAATGTAGTGTTTCCTCCCTGTTGAATGTTGACTTAAATGCTATTTCAGTATATTTACTTGGTTTTGATTAGAAAGTAGGAAACAATAGAAAACTTATATGAAAGGAATAATATTGACTTATTTCTTGGCCAATCCATTTAGTATATCCTACAGTATGGATCTTCACTTGACTTAAGGGAGCAACTTGTAGAAGTGGCAAAAGAAGTAATTTAGAAGAATACTATTAATCTCAGTTGATGAACTGGAATGTAGGACCTGAGTTCTGGTGATGTGGTGTTTTTTGTTTGGGTTTTTTTTTTTTTGTTTGTTTCATATTTTTGATATGTGTGATGTATTCATGGTCTGACTTTCTGTCCCTTCCACTTTCATCTCTCAGACAGTCTTCTGGCTGCTGTTGCTTTCTCTTTATGGAAAGAGGGCTGACAAGACATTAGTCCCTCCTCTTACAACTCTTGTTTTTGACTTTCTGATCATTGCACTGTTCCCTTCCCTAATATAATGCTATCTTGTATGGGTAAAAACAAAGAACAGTATTCCTGGTTTACTTTCTGGTGCCTGCCGCACCTTAGGGATTTCTTGCTGCCAAGAAAACAGTGTGACTTGGGTCTGACTTCTCCAGATTCTGGTATGTTCAGAGCAAATATGTTTTCTGAGGACTGTGACTGCCAAAATATGGCAATGATCATTTTACTATGTGCAAACTAAATGTAGCTTTGCCAGAACAGGTGCAAGTTCTACGTAGGTTAGGGCAACTCACTTTCCCAAATTTCATATTTCTCATGAGAAAACATGTTCTCCAAGACTGAAGTCGGTTGGTTGTTTCTTTTCTTTTTTTTCCTCCCATGAGTTAGAAGATGTTCAAACAAGAAATTATCACTTTGGGGAAAAGCATAATTTTGGGAAAGTTCTTGAGGGGATATGATTTTATAATGGGGAATGAGACATGCTTAACTACAAATATTCTCTGTCTTTATTAACTATGTTATAGAGTGTATATATGCTGGAGACCTGCTGAATAGCAAGCCTCTTTTCTTGGGGAATGTGGCATGCCTGGATAGACATCTGTGTCAGAGGTTCATTGTATTTCATACTGAACCTGAATTATGTTGTTTTAAAATGGAAACTTCAGAATGCTCCTGAGCCTGATCCAGCTGAAGATGATAGTTGGTATACCATTCATTAATTTCGGAGCTGGGTCAGCTCCTAAATTATTCTTCCTTTTGTTGCATAAAACTGAAAAAGAAGGAATTCAACAAGTTTTGCTGTAGGTATAAAACTAATTGCCACAACTCTAATTTCTAGGCTGGTTTTCAACTCTCTTTTAAAAAATGAACTATAAAAATAACCTTTCTTTTTTGTTAACCCTATTAATGGATTCTATCACCTACTGGTGGGAGTTTAATCCCAGCACCCACCCTTTCCCATAATTTTCCTGAAATCTATCGTTTGCAGCGTGTGGCAATAGAGACACTTAAATAGTGACACATATTTATCCTTAAGAAGCACGTTGTGCTGGGGTTCATGCTTGAGTCCGTTTTTCTTATCTTTCTCAAATGGCCAAAGTTAACTGATTTGAAAGGGCCTCATTTTAAATTACATTCATTCAGTGAAAACAGAAATTAACACTTAGAGACATCTATATGCTAATGATTGTAGCTCAGGGAATACCCTTCTAACCTTTTCGAAAGGAGTTGGTAAAAAGCCATTTCACTTGAAAGCAACTTAGTAAAAAATGGTAGATTAATTAAATACAATAAAATTTCCCTAAAATCTTTATCCCATTTATCACTTATCATTATTTTTTCCTTTTCACATATGGTACCTTAGCTCCAAACTGAATGTTCCAGGATGCATTTATTAAACCTGTTTTTCTGGTGACATCTATTAGATGCTGAAAAACAGAGGTTAATAATGTCATGAGTTTTAGGGATGACATGCAAACAGAGGTGAAAAAGCAGCTTCATCTATCACAGTACATAAGATACTAAGTGTATGAATTTTGGCAAAAGGGTCAAAAATGTGTAGGGGAAAGATTTCTTTATAGCCCTTCCAGATGCTAAGCAATGAACTGAACAAGAAGTTCCCAAGCTTTCAGACCTTTTAAGTGCTATGTATCTGCATCCATTAGAGAGTTTACTGTAAATGCAAAATATGACTATTGCTGATTATAGGCATATTTATTATAGGTACAGTCTGTCTTTGTTCTTGACTCTGTTTAATAGGAGGTCAGAATTCCTGAAGAGTATGGATTGAGTATTGCACATATTAAGCTGCTTGTACACATTAGTATTCTACCTTGTAGTACCTGTGTTACTGCCTTATGTGTAATGTTTCTTGGATAAGGTCACTGCTGTATATAGAGGACTTGCAGGTCCTTGAGTCTTGTGTTCCTATTTGGAAGAAAAGGAAAAGCTTGTGGAAACAGTTGCCCTGTTGTTCTTACACTGACTACTATTGTTGCGGTTGTTCTTAGAGGAACAATTTCTAAGGAAAAGGCCTAAAAACCTAATGCCTGAAGCTTCTGTGAAGCTACCCATCTGATTAGTCTTGTAGATCCTGATATCAAGTCAAACTAAGGTCAAATGAAGTATTAAGCTCTGGAGTAAGATGTGTCTGCCCTAGGCTAGAAGCAATTTGCAACTCATACTTGGTTTAAATTTAATAGCAGTAAAAATCCTATTGAAACAAAATGTGGCAATTACTGCACTTGAAATTCCAGTTCAGGAGAGACTGGAGGAAGGTTGCAGATCTGTACTGGTTTACTGATGAAAATCTGTAAAAGTGATGTGAAGATCCAAAAGGATCATAAGCTTTAGTAATACTTAAGCAAGTATTACAGAACAACTTCCTTTCCACCAAGAAGAGAATGCTAGAAACCTTCCCGGTTGGCTGAGCAGTGCATCTGCAAGCCCTAAGAGACAGGCGTAAAAGACTGTGTTCAACTCTACCTCAAGAGAGAATCAAACATGCTGGGCAACCAGACAAGAGAAGATAGGTGGTGACGGTCCCTGAGCAGATAGGGACACTTGTGACTCGAGGATTGGAGGGTGAGATTTTTCTGCAGGAATTGAGGGAGAAAGCTAAAAGACTGGGTGATAGCTACCTCCTACACAGCAAAAGAAGAGAGGCTGGGAATCTTTTGACGAAGAGCTGCTAACAGGTAATATATGATTAAAAAGGAATAACTGTGCCTTGAAGACACACCAGAAGAGTATGTGGGGTGTGAGAAAATGGCTTTTGCTGGCTTTATTAGCAGCTCAACCATACCCTAGGTTTTTTAGTGTTATCAGAAAAGTAATGATCTACACTGCTGTGTTTTTGTCCCCTGGACTGCAGAAAGACAGTTTTTAAAGAGGCCGTTGCCTAATACCACGAAAAGCTAACATGACCTGGGATCAGGGCAGTTATGAACAACAGGATCTTTGTTTTTCCACTGTTCTGAGCAGGAGCTGTTCCCTCTGCTCTTATGACTTCAACTTGCCCCTAGGTTTTAATCAAAATGGTGTCTCTTTCAAAATCCTTCAGTAAAGGGAAAATATCCTATTCGAGCTGCTGGATTTTGGTGTGTGTGTAAGAAAACACACATTTACAATGCTAAAATATCTGTCAGTCTGTTATTTCTCTCCCCCCACCCCAAAAGACAAGATAACTGTTAAAATTGCAATTCTTTACCTAATCAATTTTGGAAGCAGCACTTACTTCTTCTGGCAGCCACTGAATTGCTTTTCTGCACTGCTTTGACTCTGGATAAAACCTGATAGTTCAATTCACTTTCTTAGTTAATGTGAGATGGTGTTCTTTTTTCTTTTTTTTTTTTTTTTTGATAGCTGGTACTCTATGTTCTAGGTTGGTCTAGTTAAATAAAAGCCCTGCTGTCTTGGCTGTAATATGGGGCACTCCAGAACTGTTAGAGCTGGAGAAGCAAAGCTTTGTCCTTCTTCTCTTACACTTTTCGCATCAGTGTGTTGAGCACAGCAGGGAACTGTAACATACTCTGCTGGTCTGCAGTCTGAGACTGGCTACAGGCTTTCAGCACTCTTCTTGCAAAGGCAGGACTGAGAAACCAAACATCTGTAACCTAAACTATTTGGTACATTATAAAGCAACAGCAAAATGTTTGTAGAGTCCATGACTAAACAATAGACGCAGGTTCAGAGGTCAGCACACTTTTATAATCATTGCACTGATTTTTGTAGTGATGGTTAGTATGAATTGTCATGCTCTTAAATCATAAGCTTTGAGTACTAAACTGTGTACAACAGTTTGGATTTTGCAACCACAGTACTTGTGCAAATGTATGGAATGGAAAAAAAATAAACTATACAAGCAATGGAAAATAATTCAATTTTCAACGCACTGTGTTTTTAGTTAACATAACAGTGGTTTAACTGCTCTTTCCTGGGACTCTAAATGAGGGGGGGCATGCTGTTCTGTTGGTCCAAGAACATTTTGTAATGAAGGATATGTAGCTCCCAAGGTGCTGAGTTGGTGTGTCTGCGTGACCACTCTAAATTAAAAAAACAAAACCAAAACAACTAAAAACCAAACCAAACCCCCCAAAAACAACCAACCAAAAAACCCTTCCCAAACTCCTACGAACAAAACAAAACCAAATCACAAACAACTCATTGATCCTGTGTAGAAAGAAATAGTGACAATGTTCATAAAATATTGCAGAGAGGGGGAAAAAATCAGCAGAGAGAGCAAATAAAAACTGTTGCTTTCACTGTGCCTCCCATGAAATAATATCTGATATCTACACCACACTGGTCAGATTCTGCACATCTGTACACCCATCACGCTATCAGACTAGAACCTGGTCCTCAGTTTGCACAATTTCTGATAGTACGATGTTGTATGATTTCTATAAAAAGCTAAGAATATTTTGTTTGCATATTCATGTACATCAGGTTTTCAGTTTATCTGAAGGTGAAAAACTTGTTTCAATCTTGTGGGCTAGATGCTACAGTTAATTACTGTGCAAGTGGTGGATTCACTGCTTAATTAGCAAAGCATTAGTATGAGTGGACATGGTATTCTTTGTTTCTGGACTTACCTGTGTGCATTTAATTTCTTTTTATTTACTTATTTCCACCTCTTTCTTCTGCTAAAACAATGAAACTAAAATAGGCTGTTTAGAGACATCTTACTGCAATGATGCTTCATAGCAACACTTGGCTTTTGTGAAGGTAATAGGTATGTTTCTTGTTCATGAACAATTTAGTTAAATGGGAGCTGACTGTAGGCTGAGGACCATTGTCTCTTTTCACTGGGAAATGAGAACAAAAGCAGACGAATGGGAGCATGTAGGTACTTTGATCTAAGACCCAAGAGACTCCATTTTCAGCTGAATAATGATTTGGAGAGGGACCTAATATCTTAATAGATGTTCTTGGGGTTGAGCAGAGCTCCTTGTGCAGTAGTAGCAGGAAGATAGGGAGCTGATGGAAGTCAGGAGCTTCCAGAGCTGCTTTTTGGGTTCAGAGGCTTGACTTGTCCCCTGCCCTAGGGCACATAAGTGCTGTGGGACTGGTATGGAGCTTTGAGTTCCCTGGAGGTGGTGGAGGTAGGTGACTGATTGTAGCTCCATGTACCCCAGGAAGGCTCCCCGTGCCTGTCAGTAAATCTACCTACTGCTGATTCACAGTCATAGTGTGCCAGACTGGATTGCTTTCTCAGACAAACATTGCTTGTCTTCAGCCTGCAGTTTATAAAAGCAAACCCACGTATAAATCCCTCTGGCACTGTAATAGAACTGGATTTGCAGGAGTTTAGCAAGCTAAAGCAGATCCTACAAGTTGAACAGATATAGATTTAAAGCAATGGAAAAACCTGACTGGGGGAATTTCATAAATCCTGTTTGTTGAATGCATCAGTACACCAGTTGTTTGGTTTGCTATGGTATGAAAATTTAGTTAGCTGAGATAGTTAGATAATCTTTTGAAGGTTTTACTCCCTGCAGCAAGATCGAAACTGAGTGAAGTTGATACTGTTTATGTTAATGAAAATATTTTTAAATGGGTAGCTATATTATAATTAGGAATTATTATGGTTACAACAGAAAGAAAAAGCCTATCAAACTTTCTGGGTGAAGATAACTAATATTTCAATCACTTAATGGTTTATTATAAAACCAAACCTCTCTTAATGAAGTCTTATTTTCAGTTGGTGATACTCTCCTTTACTGTACTTGCACAGGTTGTGGCATAGGCTTCTAAATCTAGAGCACGTATACACTATAGCTTCATAGGGAGAAAAACATTCTGTGGTGGCTTGTTATAAATATCAGCTGAAATTATTAGTTTTTAACAAAATTATCAATTTAATTGGAATGCTATTTTTCAGGCTTATTTGAAATGTGTCAGTAGAGTAAGTTTGTATTATACCTGCCTATGTCACTGGTACTGTCTGGAAAAAAAGTGTTCAGGGTATTCCACCTTTCCCCTTTATGTTTTTGAGACAATATTCAAACTAGTACTTCAGTTGTAATGTTGTGAATTTGATATGTCTTGGTAGTTAAGGTATTGAAAAACATACTAAAGTCTTAAATCGCCCCTTCTAAATGCAGTACCTAGGCACTTGTGCGTCCTTTTGTAAATGAAGCGTTAGTTGCCATGTGATAGATTATTTCGTTACCTGAATTAATGTAGATAGAGATGAAAAATTATAATGGTGATGTTTAACAGTTTATAATATTAGTACAACTGTCACTAGCATCAAATTTCATCTGCATCCAGAAGAAGCAAAAAAGATGATGTATGGGTTTTTTGGTGTGGTGGGGATTTTTTGAGTAGTGTCTCAGATCTCTGAGATTCTAATTAGAGTTGAAAGTTAATTCCCTGGTTTTATACATTTTTTTCTCTATGAAACTTGATGTAGAATTTTCCCTTGTAAATGCTTCTCTATTTTTTAAATGTTTCTTTAAAATATAACATCAGGGTTTTGTAGTCATACAGGTAGACTTCTGATAGTGATTCTAAGAAAGTTTAAGAATAAAATTTTTTTCTCTGCATCTTGGTTAAAGAAACATCCATGTTAAATTACACATAACTTTCAAGCTGATTCACTTGAAAAGGAAAACAGTTAGGGTTTTTTTGCTGACTCATTGTATGGAAAACTATGTATAAGCTACTCATTTAGAATATTAGTGGAATGGAAATCAGCTTGGGTAGAGTGATGCATGTTGGACCCAAGACTGAGCATGCAGTTACCAAAACAAGGAGAGGAAGAAGTTTCCTGCATGCATAAGCAATGCATATACATTACATAATGTAAGTGCAGGAATATGTGAGATTAATGGACTTCTGGAAAAAATATGTGGCCCTATTAGTTCATTTCTACTCTGTCGTTGCTGGTAGAGATTTATTTGTCTTTGCACTAGGCTTTAGGTATTCTGTTCCTATAATAAGAGCACAGCAGAGCCATGTAAGGACAAGGAGAAACCCTCTCAGGAGAGAAGAAGGACACAAGGCCAGCTTTGAAGGTTTGGGTCTCCCATGCTGTAACCAGGCACAGAGCCAAACATCCAGCTGATATCCAGTGTATCACGTGCAGAGGTGACAATGGGTTTGTAATCCAGCCACAACAACATTAGTTAATGACATACTGAATTAGAGCAATCTGTAATTTTAATAAGTGTCGTATGGAAATAGATCCTTTGGTGGAGTTCAAGGGATTTAGTGTTTTCATACAAGAGAATGTGATGAGTTACTTAAGAAAAACAAAGCACAAACATGCACGGGGTTTTGATTTTTACATATGCTGTATATAGTTGTGTGATTGTATAAATATTTGCACTAGCTTTGTGTGACTGCTTATCATGGATAGCTGGGTCTTGAGGCTCTTTTGCCAAGTTGTATCTGTACCTTTTGGGAGTGTTTGCCCCCTGCCTTTCCCCCCACCAGTCCTCTCCCAAAACAAACCTTAGAGGTACGATCTTTACATCTAGACATCTGAAAAGATGCTTCATGCTGGCACTGCTTATGGTAGAGCTTGCTTACCAGGAATTCAATGCCCTTAAAATAAAGGGCAGATTACAGCAAATGTAAATTGCCTTCCCCCCCCACCCCCGCCATCTTCTTTGACTGAGCTTTTGGGCTCTGTGGATCATACTGGTATTACTATTTATATAAAGCTTTTGAGACTTGCTTCCACCTGTCCCTTTTCTGCTTCCTTCCATCCCCTACTCCCCAAAGTACTTGTAGTTGAGGGACTATTTGAAGATTACCAAATGTAGTCCATTCAACACCCATCTCTCCAAGCCTTCATAACTTGGAGCAGTTTGTACAGGTTCAAAATGAAACATAATCCATTGGATAGCTCCCAAATACTTCCTGCTATCTGTAATAGCCTGCTCAAACGAATCAGCAAATCTAATTTTTCACATCCTTCTGTTTAACCTTAATCTCAGATGTAATCTGAGCCTAACAGGTGATCTGCTGATGTTTTGAGTGTGCAAAAATAGTTGTATCTCTTAAGTCCTTGCTGATGTCTGCCAATATTCTGCTTGCTCTGTGCCTCACAGGATGAAGAGAAGATGAAAACAGACCTATTCAGGACTTTTTTTAAATGTTCCCAAGCCCATCCATGTCTTTAGCATTAATATACCTCTGTGATGTGGTTTTGCCTGTGATCAAAGAGGGTGAAAGCTGGTCCTCATCCTTGCACTGCTAAGGCATTAAATACCTCGTGTGAAATGCAGGCACAATGAAGTAAAATGGACAGGAGGGTTGTTAATGTTGTGGAATATCACAGGTATGTGCAAACAACTTTCACATAATTTTTGAAACTGCAGGGAGAACTTTATTTTTATAATTAAAGATACAGTTCTTCTGGTTCTATCCCTGTAAATAATCCTACTGGCATCTCAATTTGTACTTCCCTGGTCCTAACCCTACAGTGCTCACTCTCAGAAATAATTTAACTTTGGAATTTTGTTATCTGCCAGTGAGTCTGAAGGTGTCTAGTGTTCAAATAAGGGATGCATAAAAATACAAAATGATTCACGCAGGAAAGTTTTTGAAATAGTGAACTCTTCTTTCATTGCAAGCCACTCAAATTAGTTCTGTGATTCTGTCATTTCTGATGTAAATACTTTTGCAGTTTGGAGGATGAAGAGAATCTCGGATCTATGTAAAATGTAGGTAATTTTTAGAGCTATACGTGTAACAGGAACCACATGAAATCATAACCCATAGCTCTTTAAGCTCCAGCTTGTCTATGTTTAAAAACAAACCATAGGGTTTTTTAATGGCTGTATACATCTTGCATCCTGTTAGGCAAACCATACTAATTTTTCCTTTCAAATAGGAAAATGCTTTAAAGTCTTTTGTCTCATTTGGATAATGTAAATAGAAGAAGGGATCCACACTTCTCTTGTCTCACAGTCATGGGATCAGAAAGGGGCTGTCTGTTACCAGATATTGACAGATCTGTACTTTGTATTTTACTAATACACTTTAGCTAATAGTGATTTGTAGGTGTGCTGAAGTTAGTTTATTTGGTCCTACTCTGCGATTCAAACTATAATTTAATGCCTCTCATGCATAATTCTTGTAGCATTAGACTAGGGATGTGGTATTGTACGGTGTATTATATTCAAACACTAAAACAAAGGCAGCAATAGTGCTTAGAAAGGCTACTTCTGGGTAAGCCACTCTGGATACAGTAACAAACATGAACACGTTTTTAACACTAGAAAGTAATACAACATCTATTTTACAGTTAATATACTTGCTGTTCTTCATTTGCTAGTAGCTATATGGAAGAAAACTGGTACTACTTTATACATTATGTATTGGAGCATACTTTGCTAAGGATCTGGGATTTCCCTCCATGGCATGTTTTGAAAGTATTATTGACATTATGTCCCAGGGTGTTACTGGTGAACAACATGTCAATGCCTGCTGTTAATTATTCTCAATCTGCTGTTGCATTGTGCTGAGGTGGTGCAACCTATGCTGACATATACATAGAGTAAGTAACATTCCTATGCTTTGGGAGGAGGTGAAAAGAACTGAGTGGAAGAAAACAGAACCTGGAATAGCCAGGAGAATTAATTTATAAATATTGCGGGGACTGTGCTCTTGATATAGTTAGCAGAGATTTGATACTGGTATTACCGTTTGGTTAGAAAGATTGCACAATATGATGGTAAAAAGAGCATATTGCAATTACATTCTAATTGCAATTATATTCTAATTACAATGGGAAAATTGTTCTTCGACATCTTTGCAATATATTTTGGAAAATTCTTTGTGCTTTTCGGGATAAGCAGTGTAGGTGGCAATTATCTCACTGAAGAAACTGGAGAAAATATACCAACAGACTCATGCAAGCAAGGTCTTTGGCAAAGAAACTACTATTAAATATATAGGATGAAAAGATGATTCTCACGCTGATTGAAGCTCTGCTACTGTGTAACAGTGTTGAACTTTTGATGGTCCTTTATTCTTTTGCAAAGTGTGGGAACTGACAGCATAATGTGGACAGTTTCAGAAAGGTGGTATGCTTTTTAACTTTAAAATTTTGTATTAAATATATTTCTTCTTTTCAATTTTTCTTCTATTCTGCCTATGGCATTAGGACCCAAAATGTTGTTGGTAGTCTCAAGAGAAAGGCCAAAGAACTACTTTTCTTGTGCAAACACTTAGCCCTTTGGATTGTACTTAAGAAGTTATCTTAAAATTGGTTCTCCTTCCTTAGGATCTAAGATGACTTGAAGGTACCAGGTCAGTCCACTTCCCTTCTTTCAGATGTAAGGATTTCTTAAGGGGGAAGATGGTCGTCTTTGGACACATCCCAGACGTGTTTCTGTATTACTGCAGGTAGGAAGTCCAGCACTGAATTCCAAAACGTGAGAATAGCCCTGCATCTAGGAAAAAATTTCCAATGTATCACATAATATATATTTGTAACACAAAATATGCATATATTTTTCTTTTCTTTTTTTCCTGAACTCAGCTGAAATTCATTGGAAAATACTCTGTGCATTCTGCCTATGATAGTTTGGACTGAAAACTTTAATTAGTTTGTAGGGATTTTTGTTATTATTTTATCTTTGTTCATTATTTTTTGCTCGGTCTTTGTGGATGTTCTGTATTTTCATCATCAAATAACTTGCTGGCTATTTTTGTCAAACAAGAACCCTGAAACCATCACACTGGAGTGCTGAGCCTATCTGCCCATTCTGTCAACAGGATGAAAGTGAATCTCAAGCTTTTTTAATTACAAGGATAACATGTTCGCTCATCTAATAATGAAGATGGTTAGCAATTTTAAATTTTAATAATCAATTACTGAAAGTAATTCTCCATTAAACCACAAGAGAGCCATTAAATCTCAAAAGATGGAACATGCTGTATGTAACAGTAGCAAAATTTCTATTTTTAAATATCATTAGGGAATATCTGATTTTCATTTCTCTGCTTTTCTTTTACCTTTTTCCTCATGCAGACCATCTCATTTTCAGCAGGAAGACAGCACATGATCTTATAAATAATAAAAGAAAACCCTTGCAAGACTTGATCCAATGTGTGAAATATGTGCTAAAAATCTAATTTGTTTCAATCCAGCATATTTTGACTGAATAATAAGGAAAGTGACTAATTAATATCTTAATACACTGAGGGCTAGGTGGCATGGTGGGCTTGATACACTCTCCTTTCACCTCAGCAGACCTGAGTTAAGATCTTATTGATATTGCTGGTGCTGAAAAGAGTTTGGTGGTTTCTCTCTTGCTGCTGGTATAGATGCCATCTAAAGCCATAAGATTCTGTAGTTGGCAGCTTCAATTATAAACATGTTGAGAGCTGGAAAGCAGGGATGCTACAGCTCTCGGATAGCTTGGTGTGATTACATGAAGATGCCTATTCGGTGACAAGCAAGTTGGCAAACATAAATTGATAGTTGCTTCCAGCAGAAATAAAATAACCACAAAGTATTGAGAGAAGAGAAAAGCAATAGATTACTCTCACCTCAGCTGTAAAATAGCTATTTTTCTTTCCAGGGCATTTAATATTGAAAGCTGCAGAAGTGATTTGGAGTGGTTTGTTGGTAATGTTGGACTAACTACTCAAATGTATGCTATTTAAGTGTTCAACTGTAGAGTATGATAAATGTATAACTTGAGTCACTTTGTATGGGGAAAAGACCTTAAATGTCAGTGCAGTTTGAAGGAAAAATTAAAGCTCTGAAATGAAAAGCTGATACAATGATTAACTTCAAAATGATGCTTAAAGTCTTCAGTTGTTTTTACTAGCAAGGAGCCACTGATATTACAGAGCATGAGCCGCTTTCCGGCAGAAGTAGTGTGTATTAGGACTTGCAAAGTTCAGCTTGATTCTTTAGACCCCATCAATGAATTATACTGTCCCAATGTGCCTCATGGCCCATCATTGGAATAACAGGCAGTTGAGGGACTTTTAACATTAGTTGGCATCAGTTCGCTGTACTCAGAAGGGAAGGTCTTTGTCTCTGATGGCTTGGCTCAAAACAGAGTCTGATGACATCAACAGAAAGTTTATCAATATTTTCAAAGGAGCTGAGATACCTTAGGAGCCCAAGTTTAGTTAGAAATAAGGTGGAAGAAGGTTTAAGATTCTCTCTTTTTTTTTTTTTTTAAAAAAAAAAGCCATAGCTGTGTGCCACTGATACCTGGAAAATTCTGTGTTTTGCTTGGCATAAAGCCTACTGCTGCAGCCATAAGCTTGATTTAGAGGTCGAGGGGGAGGGAATTATCTTAACATGAGACTCTACATCAGACTTAGGGCTATTATCATTGCATTAGATACATCTTGTTCTTAGCTTGTGTTTTTATTGATCTAGAAAAAATAACTACAGAAAACTATGTGGTGCTCTCCTATCTCTTCTTCCAGAACTTCAGGTTACAGATATAAATTGACTCTTTAGGTAAAGTTTCCACATATCTGAAGGCTTAAGTAAGGTAATAACAGTATGGTTTTCAGCTTTTTGAACAAATTTTATTCCCTATATGAAGCTCGTTGATAAGACTGATAAAAAAACAACTGCTGTTGCTGCAGAGTTGGGGGGAGGGACAAAAAAACCTTTGAAGCCAAAGCCATTCTTAGTGTCTGAAATAGAAGCAAAAAACCTTCAAAATTAAATATAGGTTGAGAACAATTGCTCTGAGCTTAACTTGATTATGTTCATCAATTAGGCAATTTGAAAGAAAAGGTGATTGGACCCGTGGAGCAAAGGGGAAGTATTAACAAGGAGAGGGGTGACAAGGTCACTAACCTCTGTGGCACAGAGAAAGAGACAGATAATCATCATTTGTGGAACATTAAGGCAATATTTAGGGGTAGAAGGTTGGTGAATAAACTATAATATTCCAAAAAAACATTGTCACTTTGTTTTGTCACTGCAGTTGTCACTGTAGAGCTGTGAATGTTAGTTCTGTTCTTGTCCCTTACTTGTTTCTTAAGCTCTTCCTCACTTCAGGGCTGAGAAGTTAGGTATGGAATGGTTCTTTTGTGAAAAAAACTCTGCTGTAACTATTAGTATTTCTGTCCCTTTTATCAGTTCTCTATTCATATTTAGGTTCACAGTGGTTGTTAGAAATTAGCTGAAACCATGGATGGCTCTGTAAGAAGCGTAAATAATTTTAGCATGGTGTAGTTATGGCAATTAATGGCCATCCTCTGTCCTGACTGCTCTGTGATTGCCTGCTTCCATTAGGTGAAGAACGGCTTGTGGGGTGTTTGATTACAGTGCTGAATTTTGCTTTAGACTTACAGGGTTTGAAAACTAAAAGCAGAATCTTCCACTGTGAGTGAATTTCTTCTGAGGTGTGATCTCCTAGTATAAATTTTAATGGCTTAATGAGGTTTCAAGGAAGGCTGGTAGATGACAATCTAGGATAAAGATGTATTGTATGCTTCTCTATCTTGAGTATGTACACAGTACATCTTTGAAGGAGTCACATGTCTCCTAGAGGTTTTAGGAAAGTCCGAAGAGTCTGGGTTAAAGGAGTATCTGCAAAGTGTCCTTGGGTTGCTCAAGGTGCTCTGAGACCAAGTGAGGCAGTGTTTGAGAGCCTTTCTTTGTTCTCAGGCAATTTTTGATGTGTTTGAAGGCCTGGAGTAGGTGGTCTGCAGGTTTTTTATTTTTTTTTGCAGCTTGGGTAGACTGTACTTCTCATGCTGTTGTTTCAGAAACTGTTATTGAAGAGAAACTCTTAGAAGGATTAGAAAATCTCCTCTTTCAAATTAATCAAATGAAACTTAAGAGCGATAGCTCTCAATTTAGAAACAAGCTAAAACACCTGAAGCAGGGCTTCTGTGCTTGGAAACTTGTATGTCTTCTCACTGTTGTTAAAAATTCAATTTTATGTAGTTTGATTAAAGCTAAGTTTCCAAGGAAGAGTCATCTACTTACAAGTGTAGAACATTGAGTACAACAGCACCACTGTTAGTGAACAGAGGTACATAGGTATATTTGGAGGCACAGATCTTCTCCTGAGCATTTAGTCTTGTGCATGAGCTCAGGGAAATTTTGCTTCTGGACATCCTGACTGTAACTTGTAATACTGTGATACTATTAGCATGCCTGGAGAAATGCTGCATGTTGGTTGTTCACCACAACCTTCATTGTTTAACTCTTCCTATTTTTTTTCTTCTGAAATACTTGTCCCTCTTCTCCAAGGTATATTTGTTTGGGTGGTTTTTTTGTTTGTTTTGCTCAAACTGTACTATTTCTGATTTTGAATTTTTATAACACTTTTCAAAATTTGAAATTTATTACACCTAATGTCCTCTATCCTCTGTGTAGCTTCCCTGCTGGCTCTGCTAGCCTGACTGGTGACACAACTGTTGCTCCTTTGATGTCCCCAACACCGTCCTGCTGTGATTTCAGTACTTTCAGCTGTTTCCTGTTCATAGTGAACACAATTTCTCAGAGTACAGAGAGAAGCTTTTAAGTGTAGGCTTACATGTTGCAATGGCAGAAACCCTAGAAATACTTAGATATCATACAGATAAGCAGAAACACCACAAAGTTTAGCGCAGTTTCACATCAATAAGTGTTGCTCAACCCTTTGCAGTACAATCATAACATCTCCCCAGAGCTATTGGTTGTGCAAGCTGCCTTCTGACAGGCTGCAAGAGGGAATGATTAAATGCTTGTTTAATGATGTCTGAATGGAGATGTAACTATTGGCCAAGCAAATCAGCTGCTGTCGAGGGCTGCACATGAACTGTGTTGGTTTTCCCATGCCGTAGGTAAGCAGTGCAAATTCAATTTAATTGCAGCTATATGTAGTAGTGTATAAATATAGGAGGAAAAGACCCCAAACCTACAGATCCAACAGCATAGCCTGTTTCTATCAGCTAAACAGGGACATTTTTTTTTGTTTAGGTGTGTCTAAAAAGTCTTTCACTCTGAAGAAATAAACTTCTGTTGTCTGATTTCTTCCTGCTGTGTTCAGAGATGGGATTATGTTCTGTGTACTAAGCCTGATGGCTGCTAAGAAAAAAGTATGACCAGAAATCCTCAGAAAGAGAAGTAAAGGAGTTATCTTCAAGAACCTACGAATTATCTAATTACTTAGGCCAAAGTTGTGATGAAATCTAGCCATTCTTGCCGTTCAATCCTTGTTGCTTATAGTAACACAAACCAAGAGGAGTCTGGATAAAGAAAAAAAATCTTGTTGGGGATATGTGTGTGCGAGGAACTGACTTTTGGAGACGAGTTAAAAAATAATCTATTGTCACATACAGTGTGGCTATGCAAATGAAGTATTAAACATAGCAAGGGATTAAGAGCAAGCAGCAAGAGGAGTCTTCAATATTAGCAAAAGGCTGAAACTAGGCAAAAGGAGAAATAGAGCAAAAGTTTGTGAAAGTGTTCTGTAATAAAGCTGAAGTTGCATGTATACTTAATTGTACACAGTCCTGCTGAAGACTGCTGCTAGATGTTCAGCTGACACAAGAATTCTTTGTGGAATAAGCAGGATTTAAATAATTTTGGCGATGGTAAGGACAGGTTTTGAGGAAGAGTTGGGGAGAAAGGCTGGTTTTGAGATCCTGAGAGGGATGCAGTTGTTGGGGGAACAGGGTTCTTTCTTTCTTACTTTCATCCTGCCAGGATATCTGAAGCTATCCCTCAATATTTCCTCCAGGCACCTACCTGCTTACCTCCACTCTTGCATTCTCTTTGTAAGCATGAGCTCTGGCACCTTCCAGTACTGCTGAGATGATGGACAGTGCTGGCTCTTATTACAAAAAGAGGAAGGGCTGATCCCAAAGGGAGCTGTGGGGTAGAAAACTTTCTTGTCCCTACTGCTGTCAGAGTCTGGGGTAGGAATTACTTTGGTGTGTGACAGCTGCCTCTTGAGGTGAAGACTCCAGTGTAGGTTTGGTCCCCTCTCTTGGTGAGAACAAGAGGCAATGACTGTTATGGAGTGACCTGGAAAGCTGACTGTTGCCTTCTCCAGCACAAATAGGATGAAAGTGGCTTGTGGTGACAAACTACTCTATACTGCTAATGCTTTCAGGCAGTTGTGGTGTGACAGATCTCTTGCTAAAGTCTGAATGCTAGTTACTGATCTAATGGCCTTTTTGGGCTCAGGACTCTGGTGTGCTAGAAAATGGTGAATATTGGTGAATATATCTTCCTGGTGAGGCAGGAAAAAAAGCCTAGGGATCAGTCTTGCTCTTGTTTCAAAATCTGTTTTCAAGAATTTGAGTCACTTCTAACCATGAGGCATGTGCCTCTTGGTCAGCAGGCTGGATTTGTTTATCGTTTAGAGGTTAACTGGGTATTGCATGATGTCATGCTCAGTTACACCTTGCAATTTGTTGAATAAAGCAACTGAAAAATCCCACAGATTCTCCCTACCCTTGCCTACAAGTAAATGGCTCTGAATATATAGAAATAAATTGTTATCAGTATGATCAACTGCTTTTCTCTTTGGCCCTCCTAGTATATGCTCAAATGTTGCAGTGTTTTCTCTTTCTAGCTCCGTTTCTCTTTTCTTTTTCCTCCTCCCACCTCCGCCAAGATTCTAGATTTAATAAATTGTTGATGTTCTTGCTTCCTTTATATTCAGATGAAGGTCCAATCTGCAGTGAAGGCATGTAAAACTTCTAGGACTCAAAACTTCTAAAACTTGATTTTGTTTATTCTTCTTAGTGACTTAATGAAAAGTGCTCACTGAATTTAGGAGTTCAGGGATCAGATAGTGTTAGATTTTTTTTAAGTCTTACTTGACATTTAAATTTGACTAGAAGAATTACCCTTTTGACAGCTTTTCTTTTTCCATACATGCTTGCATAACACACTTCAGGTCTTTCAGACAAGATGCAAATTCAAGGTCCTGACCACCTGTAGTCATTGAAGACTTCATGGCACTCTTTTTTGCAAGAGGAGGAAACTTAACGCCAATGACCTGGCCAAATTCCAGCTTCAGTAATTTCATTTGCTTTCCTAAAAATATCTTTGGTGTTTTCAAATGGAAAATCTACTCTACATTTGCTTCCTCAAAATACTACCTGATGATGCTGAGTGGTATAAAGACCTTCAGTGTGGACCAGACAGGTTTAAGTGTAGACTCAGTCACCATTTGCTTAGCTCTCTATAGAGCTGTTGACCTTGTGCTAAACACTTGCACACACGCAAACAGCTAAAAGGAGTTCTGCGTAATTCATAGTTGAAGTTTGAATCTCGGCATGTAATAACTTCTTTCATGATGAAAGCATTTCATACCTCAGAGGATTTTTAGTATTTGTCTCATGTTTCTTTATAAAGAGTTCAAAGTACTTTGAAGAATGTTTGCTACTCTTCTTTGTAAAGTTTCTCCCTCTTATGACCAGAAAAAAAAGAAAAGAATATTTAAGAAATATTTAGAAATCTAATACTGCTACTTGGTTTGTTTCCTCCAGTTCTTGGTCACATGAACAACCATCAAAATATAATCCTGAAACACCAAATGCCATTTTTGTATGATTCTTGTATTCACCGCCACTACAATAAAAATTGTTGTTCTTCAGTGTCTCTCACCAGTGCACTGCCTTCCACCAGCCTGTTGCTATTTATTATACATGTATTTTGATAAGGCATTTTCTGGAGACTTATTTTTGTGGGTAGAGAAAGAATAAGTGCATAAGGGAGGTGACAAAATTGCTTTATTCAGTTCAGCTTTGTAATTAAAGGCAGACCTAAGTAAAGAGCCAATTATATCAATTTAAAATTAAACTAATTCATATATTGAATATATTTTGAGCTATTCACCTAATGATTAGGTACTGAAACATTTGCACAAGAGTATAGCTGTGTAGCTCTCATGAGTAGAGAGTTGGGGAGAAGTCCACATGGTGTGCTGTGATGTGCCAAGGGGAGTACAGTTCATCTGAAGAATTTGATAAATGTTTTAGAACTTCTCTAACCCAGTTGGTCTAGTTTGTTTTGCCGATTTGCTAATGAATTCCCTGTACACTGTAGCCTTATAAATAAAACCAACTTCACCATAAGCTGAAACTAGCTCTCTCCTTAAAACCACGTACTACAATAAAAATTGAAAGTAATACACCAGGAATATTCTCAAAGTTTGTCCTCCATGTGTGTAATCAGTGGGACCTACTGAAATGTTTGAAGACTGTTTCACTGTAATAAAAAAAAAATCCAATCTAAAAATAAGAAAAGTAAAAAAAAAAAAAAAAAAGGGAAATTGTTAAATTCTGCAATGCTGGTATAATTACCAGACATATGTATTCAAAGATACACATGCTCTTTCTCAGTATGATCGTGGGAAGACAAAGTTTCTTACTGCCGTGACTGCAGTTTTATTAAGCAAAACTTGCAAAACACAACACCACAAACTTAGGAAATGCGGCTTTAGCATTGTTCTGTGTTCAATAATTAAATAGAAAATTCAAGAAATTGCCTTCTTGACTTTCAAATCATACTTTTGCCACATCCAAAATGAAACACAACTGCAGGGTACTAATAAAAGTAGGCATGACTAGGCAAGGTAATTTCCTCCTGCATTAATCTTAAATTCTTTAAGAGTCATCAGAGTTTTATTTCAGTGGTTCTGGTTTAAATGGCCGAGTTCAACAACACATTAAAACTTGCGATGGGGAGATCAATTTCAAACAAATGCACCCTTTGCAGTTGTGCCTGTATGAAGAAAACCAATCTTTTGTTGATCAGAAATTCAGGGTACTTTAAACAGCATTTGAAGGAGCCAAGTGACTCTTGTGTATGTTTTAATAGGGCTGGATGCTTGATGTCCACTTGTTTTGTTAAGAGCAGTTTAATTTTAACAACAAGCATTCAGTGTTTTCTTTTGCTCTGAGACTCACTGAGCACAGAATGGATGAGCAGCTGTCAGGGAGAAGGTTGCAAGTAACCACAACCAAAGTCCTGCTGTGCAGTAAATCACTTGTAAGCAATTTTTTTTTCTTCTAAGTGACAGTGTCTAGCTCAGATCCCTAAGAAATCAAACACACTTTTAATCTGATTTGAAAATTTACCACTTCCCTTCTGGGTTCCCTTTTGCTGGAGCAAAAGGGCCACAATTTTATTTCCTGAACTAAGGAAAACTTTTAAATGGGCTCTTCTCTATGCCCAGTCTCTGTGTTACAGAGGAAATGACCTTATTTATGCTACAGTTGAAAAAAATAAGGCAAGGTAAGATTGTGTCACACAACCCTTCTACATTTCTGTAATCCTAATATGGATAAATACATATCCTAGTCAATGGAAAGGAGGGCAGTACAACCCTGTTGTATGACTGTGGTTGTTGTCTTATGCCTTGGCATTTGGAGATTATTTAGGTAGTGAAAGCAATAGGTAAGACTACTATTTATATGGGGTAAATATAATCACAGTCTAAACTTCCTGATTTCTGAATTATCTGATGTCTGGAAGCAATATTTGAACCAAGCAGCCAAATGTAATTAAATTTGACTTCTGTTGCTTAGTAGCATGTGTATGATTTCACATTTATCTTTAATTTTCAGTGATTTTTAGCTGACATCAATACAGAAGTACTCAAGTGTTTTAGGAAGAGACTAAAATAGCTCTTACTGAGTTTTATATTGCCTTTCAGCCTTGACCAAGTTAATTTGGTGGCTTGTGGTGCTTATGTGGCAGGTACCTCTCTGACAACAATGTAGATACGCCATCCTTAGAGCCGTTTTTCATCAAAAGGCACAGGATAAAATTTATACAGCTCTCACCCTTGGGAGGAGCTTGTAGTCTGGTCTGGGAGTGGGAGGCTTGTTTTTTTTTCTTCTTCAGGTTTGTATTTCATGGATTAGTCTGCTCCTGAGCTTTCAAGTGTTGTATGTTTTATCAATCA
Organism: Strix uralensis; assembly: GCF_047716275.1. NCBI lineage: Eukaryota > Metazoa > Chordata > Aves > Strigiformes > Strigidae > Strix > Strix uralensis. Next base: position 25,359,583 of record NC_133977.1, read on the forward strand.
CAGGTATCCCTGCTCACCTCATGCATTCAATTGGCTAAGGGCAAAGTCTGTCTATTTTGACTAGCTTCTCATAAGTTAGTAAATGGCCAGTTTTGTGAGCAACAGTCAGGTGGCCTTATATCTCTCTTCTGGATTCCCTGCCACGTTAGACATACTTGGCTTTTTCTTTCTAACTTAGAAGTAGGAGAATTATTAGAAGAAGGAGGAAGAAAAAGTTCTTCAAGGTCTATCAGATACTGTTCTTAGCTGTTATGCTCTATTGGAACTGACTGTTTACCCACTATCTGTACCTTAGTTAACCAAAACATGCCTTTGTTCTCAGCAGCTTCTCCCTTTGTTCTGACAGCAGCAAACATTGTCTCTGCCAGCTTCTAGTATCCTTAGCAGTTGGAGCTGCTAATTTTTCAGTAACTACAATAAGTCATTGGTGATTATTTTCAGACAACTTTCAAATATGTATATTAGGTAATTAAATTTGCAGTGTCACTCTGTTATGCTAATGTTAAACATGCAACCCTTTCCTTGTCCTTCTGTATTAAGCCTTTTCTAAACTGATGTGTCAATAACTAATTTTTTCCAGCTGTTCTAGATCAACAGTTATTTTCTGATCTGTGATGTAAAAAAAATCCACTCACCTCATTTATGCTCTATACAAATGAAATGTAGCACCTTCAGAAGTCACTTTATTGTATTCAGGTGTCATAGTCTAGCTTCTAAAATCACTTTTCTCCTTTGTTACCACATAACTCTTAAAGGTATAAGATAAATGCTTGTATTGCTTCTATTCTGGTCCTTTTGAATCTGTCAAGGTGCAAGACCAACAAACCTTTAACATAGAAAAGGGTCTTAGATTATTAAGAGACCATCTTGTACTCAGAAAATCTACTAATTGCAAGTAATTTAATTTCAAAAATACAGAAATCTTCCCTTTGTCACTTTTTTTTTTTTCTCTTCAAATAGTTTTCTAAGAAGGAAATTGTTCTTATTGGGGTTGGGGTTGATCAGAGCTCAGTTATTTCAAAAGGCTCTTTCCGAGGTGTCTTGCTCTGCAGATTTCCTGATATATAGGACTTTGAGGTTATTCTTACTTCTACTTATTTCTTGAGTTTTATCTCCCAAATGAGAGACTTTAACAGTTGTCCAGGCAGAGAACCAGACTATTCATATATCACCATTTTTAGTGGTGGACTTGGCAGTGTTGGGTTAACAGTTGGACTTGATGATCTTGAGGGTCTTTTCCAACCTAAATGAGTCTATGATTCATCAGGATTCTTGCAAGTTGCCCTGCCTTCTTCTGCCATTCGCCCTTAACTTTTGTAGTAGAAGCAGTAACACAAGATTATTAAAAAATTTTGTTCCTTCAGCCTTTCTTACTACAGAATTTTACAGAATAGATAAAATTTAAAGTCATGATAATGGGAACTGAAAAAGCTTTCCTTGAAAGAGAAGGTGGGGGGGTAACTCTCAGGACTAGGGAGTCAAGATGGACCCCTGCCTAAACATTCAGAGAGTTTTCTGTATGTCATGCATTCTTATCATCCCTAAAAAGGAAAGCAAAATAATACTTGTTTTCCCTCTTGACTATGACTATTTGTGAAAAGCAAATTTAATCTCTTTTTCCTTTACTTCGTAGTTCCTAAAACAGTGCCTACTAACACATGCTTGGTAAAATCTGAGATGATCCTAGTAACATATATTCAGCAGTGGTACACCCTAAAGGTGTAAGTCTTTCTCCCCGTGGTACAAATTTCTTTTCAGCCATCAGTGAGGACTTCCCTAGGTGCAACAAAAAAGGTAGAAGCAGGTAACTAAGAATTTGGAGGAATGAAAACATAAAACAGTTGTTTGCACTTGGTTTGCTATATTCTAGAATGATATTCCTTATTGTATGTGTACATTGTGGATGTAGACTTTTTCTGCCTGGAATATGTAACATAGGGTACTACATGCGTTTACCTACAGAAAGTACATATTTGACTGAAAAAGGAAATAACTATATATTTCAAGACTGTGTTGTAGCACATACACATCCAGGAGCAGAGCTAATGTAATATGTGCAATCTCAAGCCTTGCCACTTCCTGATTTTGAGTTCTTTCCAGTGCAGCCCTAATGGCAAGTGCCGCATCCCTACCAGATTTCAAGTTGCTCACCCAAATGGAATCAGACTTCTTTCATGTGGCCCTTTTGATGTAATCATGTGTAAAGTGTTCCCTGTGTTTAAAACAAAACAACTTAGAAATGAGTATTACAGGAGAGCCAATTTCTTTCAACAGACTTGACTTGGGGAGTGAAATGTCTGTTATCAAATGACTAAGCCCTGCTTTTGGGAGTTTACAACACAAGTTCTGACCACACTTAAATTGGAACACTGACAAGGTGATTACATGCAGTCTTCATGTCTTCCTCAGGATGGGAAATGGAACATAATAGATTTTTGTGCAGCAAGGCACTGAATGCCCTAGTTTTTCCATGTTAATATAATTTAAAGATAGGTATGTGCAGAGAACTGTCCCAAAGGAAAAATTCTTTATGAAGATAGTTTGCTTTGTTGTACGTGTTTAGTATGCAGAGGAAGAAATTCCTTTTTCTCTTCTTCACCTACCAGCTAAAATATAAGATGAGCTTACCAGGAAAGCATAGTTATCAGTGCCATAGAACTTTATTAACTATAAAAAACCCCACACAAGCAACGCCTCCCCCCAACTTTTACTTGTTGCTATATTTGCTTTTGTGATTGCCTTGCTTTTAAGTATTATGAAAATTCCTATGATGACATAAGCCTTCATTTCCAAAGGTTTCCAAAGGAAACCCTATGACATAACAGAATTAACATGAAGTTAGTCAGCCACAAGAGATTCAGGGTGAGGTTTAAAGTGCTTCCAAGTTCTCTGTATAGCCTACTCAGTTTGGACCAGCAGGTATATGTGCCCTTAAAGGGTTACAGTACAGCTGTTATAACACTGGATGTAGCAATAGCTGACATTTAGGGGTCTCATTTGTGACATGAAACCTCTGCTTCGGCTACTCTGTCTGATAGAGATTTACTGCTGGCATAAATCATCAAATTTACCGATCTCTTTTATGCAACGATACTTATAAGGTGACCATCTAAATTAGTCAATAAGAAATCATGATTACAAGCAGTATTGAAGCACTGCATTAATTTTTCAGAGCTTGAACATCTACCTCTATGTGATATTTATAACCTTAAGTTATCTCTTGGTGTTTGATCCTTGGAGCTGTTTCGTTACAGAAAGCAAAACAGGATATTCCTTTTCTGAAAGGAGTTTCTTTCCACTGGTATGAGGTATTCAGCAGAAGGAGCATTGGTCAGACTGACAGAGACTTGAACCTATATTGGGTTCAAGCCCATATCTCTTTTTTTCAGAGAGAGACCTCACTATCTTATATTGAGGTTGCTCTTCCCCTCCTTCTTTGCAGAAAAGATGTGTTGGCCTGAAGGGAACAAGCAGGACTCCTGGCTGGGACACTCTGCTAGGAACAGGAAATCTGTTCTCTGGTGCTTGTTCCAGTGACTGTGTTTTACCCAGTAACTGTTTCCTACAAAGTGAATGAAATCTTGTTCATAAAAGCAACTTCCCAGCGGGCTATATGAATATATGGTTGTTCAGTGCTCAAGAATAAGATGCTTCCGGGCATCTGAAGCAGAACAAGAGAGTAAGTCACCATAGTCCAATGAGTGTTGTGAAGAGGTACCTGAACTACAGGCTAAAATAATGAAACCATATTAGCTGTGGCTACACTGTCTGTACTAATCATCACATCTCAAGAAAGCTAATATGGTTAGACTGCTCCTGGTATCTGAGATGCCCTGGGAACCTTATAGTCTATTGTGGGTTAAGTGTAGGCTGTGTCAAAATGTAGATTGTGCTATTTCAGTCTTGGAGCATTCAACATATCTGCACATGGCTAGAAGATGTATTATGGGAAACCTGCGTGTTTCTGAAGTGGCAGCTGGAGACCAGAAAAATAGGATTTCTACAAAAGTACGTGTAATAGGATGCAACTGAATCCCATTCCTGGGCACAGCTTTGGACATCTATGGAATTAAGCAAGCATCTAGAGGCTGGTACTGTTGAATATCTGAACATGAATCTGCCCAGACCCGCAACAGCCCATTGAGTATGTGTGCATGATTCTACTAAAGTGGAAGGGAAAGCATAGGCTGGGATTACTGGCAGATGGCTGACCTGCCCCCTGGGGAGGTAGGAGGTATGGATTTGAACCTTGTCAGACAGCAGAGGAAATTGATACCACAATTTAACAACACATTTGAGTGTCTGCTCAAAAGAACCTATTGGGAGTGTCTGAGTTGCAGAACAGATGTTCTCCATGGTGCAACTTGCAGTCTTATTCCCTGATTGTCTGAACTGAATCCTTCTGGATTACTGTGAATTTAAGGTTCTCTCTGAGGGGATCTCTCCAAGGGGACCCTGCTGAAGACCTCATTCCAACCTGCAGTCTGAACACAGCCACATATGTGTCTGGGTGCCAGCAGGCACAGGGAAGTGTTGTCTTGCAGTGCATGTGCAGCTAAAATGCTTGAATTATGATACCTGTGGAGTCCTGCTGTGCCGCACCCTAATATTTTCTTGTCTGTAAATATGCATACCTAGAGCGTCTGATCTGTCTATAAACCACCTATTTTTTTTTAACCTGGTCTGTGCTCAACTTACATTGCAATGTCTTCATGCACAGAGCATGCAGGCTCTCCTCCTTCAATACTTTAGTGTAACAGAATCATAATGTAGTTTGAAGTTCAGTTCATAGAGCAAAAATGTTCTTTTCAACATGTGTGTTTTCATCCAAACTACTCAGCTTTGAGGTCCTTGGAGCACAGTCAAATCTTTGCTACATGTATGAAAAGGACTTCACATGATGAAGGCTCCTGTGTCCCTGGCATTTAGATGCTGTTTTGAAATAGAAAATAATGATATTGTAGTTACAGTTTTTCAGTGAGAATGGGAGGGAATAATAAAGCTGCATTGTAGATTTATGGTAAAATTAACCTTGAAGATTTAACTATAAGAAATGTAAACTTTCTATTATGCTTTTGTACTGCAGTGACACATACAAGTACAGTTTTCTCAAGCTGAAATCATATCACTTGTATATATTCTCAGGATGACCCCTTTTCTTATTTTTTGTTAAATGAAAGGTGGAAATGATGATGAAGTAAGCTTCAAATGTCTTATTTGGGTTTTTTTAGCTCCCTAGTACTGTATGAACCACTCATTCTGGCAATGGCTATAAATACTTAGTGGCAGACAAACTGTACAAATGAACTCAGAGCTATATAAATATGAGGAAGAAAGAGTTTTTTTCACTGATTAAAGTGGAAAAAGGAACATTTTCTTGTGATATCAAAATACAGCTTGATTGAAGATATGCACAGGCGTACAAGCACACACAATTACTGCTTGAGCTATGAAAATGTAGCTCTTAATATCTGTTCTAACCTCCATTAGGAATATTATAGAGTTGCAGTCTGCATCTATATTGGTTATTTAACAGTGATAGTGCATATTGTAATTGATCTAGATAAAGATGTTGGCATAAAGTGTGGCAGATGTGCTTAAAACCTTATGTCCCTATGTAGTCATATTGGCCAATGATGGCTTAATTTTTCTTTGAGATAAAATGTGCAGCTCCACGTTGTAGCTTGGTGTATCTTTTAAAAGCAAAATTCCTCTGCATCTTTATTTAAAGTGACAGAGTTTTTATCGAAGAATATACAGATAATTAAGTGCTGAAACTGAAAACCATCTCCGAGTGAAGAATTCTGCTGATTTTGTGTGCGTGATTGTTTACGGATTTCATTCTCCATTTGCTCCCAAAGAATACACTTAAACACTCAATCAATGAATAACCTACAGCAGTTTGTTGTAGATTCAATAATGGGGAATGGTGCATTGTACCAGGATAGTCAGATATACCCATAGGGAGTGTCAGTGGTCAAAATGCTTCCATTGCCAGAAGGTAGTCTGAAAATGGTCTAGAAATTCAATACAGCATTGACCCTACATTGTATACATGATCTACAGTCAGTTTCTCAAGCTTACTTGAAGTTTAAAAAACAACCATTTTAATTCTAGGATTCAAAATATATATACAAATATATATTCTGGATTAAAACTATTTTTTTCTCTAAAGTTGTAAGTTTAGGAGGTGTTTTTTTTTTTTTCCTCCTTGTATATATGTACATTCTTGTTTTGTTTTAACACAAACATATTTTATGACTGGGGTTTCTGAACATACAGTCTTAGAAAATTTACACACAGCCCACCTCCCACTCCGAATTGTCAGATATCTCTACCTGGTCTGTCTCTGACACCAAATGTTTTTGAAATGCATAGCGATACCAAATTACAGACAATAAGTATGTTGCTAGACTTACTGAAAAGCTTTAGCTCCTCTTGATATGCGCAGCTGTCTTGAGCTATGAAGTTCACAGTTCTGTCCTTTAAAGTGGAAGTTTATTTAAATACTTCAAATTGAAACAAAAAATATGAATGATATTTTTTAATATAAATTGAAGATTATATTTCTTAATTGGTTTACCACAGTACCCAGAATTAGAAATGGTTTTTATTGTATAAAAGAAAACTAAACCTGTTTCCATCTATGCATATTTTTATTCTCTGTTTTTGTTTTTAATTTTTTTAGAGTGGGAGTAATAATTTTCCAAATAATCCTGCCTGGTACACTGCTTACTCCTAATGCCCCAGTGGATGCTATGCTGCGACTTCTTGGATGGAACAAAAACTTCCTGCTAATTAACACATCTCTGCCTTGCTCCGGTCTACCGACCATTCTAGGTAAGTCAGACACTTTCATTCTGCAGTGTGTTTCTTATTTTCTAAATTGCCAGTGAAGGTCTTGCTAAACTAAAGCAAAAGTGTGCATTGCATTGCCCTGTGTTTCAGACTGATGCATGTTAAAGTGATCGTTACTACTAAATACTTAGAAAAACAGTTATTAGACTTAGTGCCTTGAGTTATGCATGTGACCATAAAGTGAGATTGCACCACTTGTGATTTTTAATGTCAGGATTCGTACAGTGTCACAGGCTGGTTTTCAGAAAAGAATGCACAACTCTAGTATTTGCTTCCCAAAGTGAAGTCTAATTTTTGTATTAAAATAGCAGCCATCAACTTTTTGGTTTAATTCAAATTTTTAAAAAGATCGTTCTCCCTTGAGATTGTTTGCAATGATGAAATATTTCTTATTTAACAGATGCAAATATTTTGTAAAAGCAGGAGAGCAAAATAACCTTCCAGCTTTTCCTGAAGCCTAGAAGTGTTTTGTTTTGCCAGCTGTCTATGAAAGTTCAGTGCATAAAAGGTTAGGAGCCTGACTTTTTTCTGTCTTGTATATCTTTGAAAAATTGGTTTATGGCGAGTCATACATCATGTAGCTAAGACATATGGGAATAGTTAAAGATTAAGGTAAATAGACAAATTGAACTGCTTTAAATCATTTTTCCCTGTTTCACTTTTATGAAAGAGCTTATGAACAAAAGTTGACATTAAGCAATCACAATAGGCTATTCTATATATTTTAGACAGTGGTAAAGACTTTAGTGTCAGAAAGTGTTGCATCACTGATGCTTATATCAATTTGATTGGTGTCCAAGTTTTAAAAATGTTACTTTGTCAAGTCATAACCTTTTCTGAGTCTTTCATTTGTCATTGTTTTGATGATTATATCTTTTAAAAAAGGGGAAAAAAAAAGAAAAATGTTCTGTGCATGAGGAATCACATCATAGTTTATAAGACTTATCAATTATTTGGATAAAATTAGCACTTTTGTCATTCTTATGTAATAAAGTTGCTTAGATGTTTTGGTGGAAATGTTTCATTTTAAACACAAAGATTAGAAATTTCACTCAAGAAAAGTATGTTAGAAATGTATTTTCGTGAAATGTCAGAACAGTTTCGCTTGCAAAGTCATAAATGAGAAGATTATAGTCACCATACTCTGACTGTTATTGATAATAGTAGTACCATGAGCTGGGGCCTTCCAGACCAAAAGAAAAAGTGTCAGCTGACAAAGCAAGGTAATTCAGAGTATGAACTTGATATAAACAGACAAGTATTTTTGTTCTTGTTCTTAACTGGTCCAACAAAATACGGCTATTCTGTAGACACTGAATAAGTAAGAGGGAATGGATCTGTTTTGCCTATTTGTGTTTTTTGAGTCTTTGGCAGGAACTTAAGAAATGAGAAACAATAGGAGTTTGCACTAAGAATGCCATCCATGATTTAAAAGTATTGTTTCCTTTACTTTGTGATTTCAGAGCAATTATTTGTGTTGTCATTCTGAAGGGCTGGGAGCTGGGGTGGGTGTTCAAGATGTTGTTAAGATGAATTGACCATGTCTAAATATTTCTGTGTGCTATAGGAAGCTTTAGGGTGAAAACAACCAAGCTATCAAGTAGGATTTTTATTCTGATCCTTGGGGGCAGCTTAGGCAAATGGTCTTAAGTTACAACACTAGTTTCTCCCAAAACGGTGGCCAAATATAATGATTGTTGTCATGCTTTTACAACTGTTGTGGATAATGTGACTACATAGCTACGTGGTTTTACTCCTTTACAATATTTGCTTGTCATTTGATTGTAGGGAGATCATTGCTACACATAACTTGTAGGCCTCATATTTTTATTTGTCTAGTACCAGTCTTGTAACTAATAGCTAATTTGTTTTATTTTTGCTGTATGCAGTAATGATGAATACACTACCAAAAAGTTTTGAAAACCTATTATTTTGCAAGAGATAATTTTATTTCCAATATAGATGAGGGACGAAACCACAGAAATAAATAAGATTTAATGCTGGGAATGCTCTTCTATATAGCAAGGTAATAATATTGCTTTCATAGCTAATTTTAATGGGTCACTGTTTTGAGATAGGGAATGTGTTTGGACTGTTTTTGTGCACTATGTAAAAACCAACACCAGTCATGGTATTTTCAGTACCATGGGTATCCGTGCAGCGTTTATCCTCTGTGGTAGGAAAGTGCTTTTTTCCTGAAATCTATTGCTATCTTCCCTGTCTATCGCATCAGCTAAAAATAAGGCAACTGAACAAAGCCCTGCAGTATTAAAATAATTCTTAGGTCAGTTATATTCCTTTAATGGAGAAATGACTCTTTTTACTTTGCTAGATTAAATTTGGATATTAACCTTGATTATTGAATTACATTGCAATGTTTTAAGTTAAAAAGATATATTAGCATGATTTTCTGGTAAGGCAACTTCTCTCTCCCTCTTTTTCTTAATATTGGCTGTGGAAAAAGTGCCGTTAAGCTTAGCATGACATCCAAATGTAGGTGCTTAGGCAAGAGAGCTTTGACATTTCAATCACAAGAGGGAGCTGTTGGAGCTAAAACTACTAGAAATGCGCACTTGCACATTGCCGTTTTAATCAATACTGCTCAGTTCTAAATATTTAATGAAATACATTAACAATTATTAGTTTCCACCATCACACCCTATGACTACCACTGACATGCATTTTCTAAGAGAAGTATGAAAACAATAATTAAAGTGAATAAACCTATATGTTGGTAGTAATATATTTGGCGTGTGTGTGGGAACAACAGCCAATCTTTTCTCCTTATGTTGGTGACAAGCTTAAATCTGTTTCAAAGCAAACAGTCTTGTCAAGCAGTGAAACATTACTTTCGTTATAGAAACCTTTGTTACTCATTTATGTTGTTGTGTATCAAAAGTCTGTGGGTCCAACTTTTCTAGTGGCTCTGGTAGGAAATTGAGTGCACACATGAATGTCATATGGTGAAGAATGTCAGTTTATATGAAAATTGAAGAATTATCTGTTTTCTCCCTGCAGTTATGCACAAAGGCATCATTGTCAGTTGCCTTTCTTAGACCTTCCCTGCAGGCATGATCAGACTCAAGCAGACAGCTATTTTCCTTTAATTTTCCACAGCAAGCCAGTAATGCTTATGATTATTGTGAAGTCAGGAAAAGTTTAGTTTCATCAAGTGACATGTAGTGTTGCAATTAGTTACTTAAGCACTTCTTATAAAAATTTCTACTATGGTATCTAGCTTGTCAGATGCAGCTAAATATTAGCATCTTGTATTAAACAGGAGGGTAAAAACTCCTAGCAGAAAGCACAGCTGACAGCTCTCAACATGAGCTGAATGATCACTCACAATTGTAATCGATTCTGTAAGTACTGAACACAAACCCCCAGGCAATTGAGGAAAATAGGATGATGAAGGACTGCAAACTAATATGTTACACATCTTCATTGATTAGTCATTGATTAACCATTATTTTTCTGAATGACAAACAGCTAGTGGTAAAGTAACTGAAGCTGATGATTTATTTACATGTTAGACAGAAGATGACTTCTTTATTCAGCTGATTGTGTGCTAATGTGAAATCAGAAGGCAGCAACAGTTTAAGAATAAAAGCAGGTTTATAATCTCTTTTGACAACATTCCTAGATTCAAAATATTTTTACTAGAAAGAAATTTAACTAGACTTTCAAGCAACACATGAAATTCAAATGCAGATCATCTACACGGTACCTGTAGTATAACTACATTTAAAGAGAAGATCATTTTATAGACTTGGTATTTACAAGAATATTGATCAGTGTTTATTGAACTTTTAATTTAATTCTCTGTTTTCTTCAGTGCTTTATTGGCAATTAAACACAGCTGCAGAAATGGCAGAATAATGGTTTGCAATATACCTGCTATCTTTATTATTCTGAAAATACCTCAAAACCCGAGCTTTGAGCACCTCGTGAAATTAGGAAACACATAATTAGGAAGCAGTCTATGCATTTGTAGATCAGTTTTTTCTTTAATACATATCAAACATCTAATTATAATCAACTCCTACCAATAAGTATGAAGTAAAACTGATTACAGTGGAAGGTGGCAGGGGTATTTCAGTGAGGTTTCTGCCAGTCCAGTGGAGTTGTCTTGAGAGTCCAGGTGACCTTTACCCCTTCTGCCTTCAGTTTTCTTTTGTGACCTCTTTTGTTTTTTATCCCCCCCCCCCCCCCCCCCCCCCCCGAACAAATCTATTCCTAGTGAACGTAGTGCTTAAATCAGTTTAAGGAAAGAAGCCTATGATACTGTCTGTTTTGAGAGATTCCTTGGTACAGTCTACTTCAGCTATGAAAGTACTGTGGACAATGCCTGTTATTTATTAGTGATGAAACATTAGAATTCTTCAATTTTATTTTTCACAGCATTAATTGTGATGAGCTTTTTGTAAGCACATGGATATATTTCTTCATACTAATTATGTTCTAAATTAACAGTAATTAATGTGTGCTTAATATAGAGTGCTAGTGATCTGTGATGTGTATTAACTAGTTATCAGAGAGAGTTTCAGTGAAAGATGTGTGCTTTCAGGAAATATGAATGTAGAATAACTATTTAAGGGAAATTCATCACCATTGCTAGATTTAAAGGTTAATTATCGTATCACATAAATTAAGAAAAAGAAAGATGGCAGTATACCATAGAACTGCAGCTGAAGTGCAAATGTGCTTGATAATACCTCTAATAACTGTTCCGTTATTAGACATACAATTGTGCAATCCTGTTGTCTTCTGGACTTAATAGTTTTCTAATTCTGTAAATTAATACATTAAAATATCACTACACACTTGGCCAACTCTTTATACATCAAATTTCCTCCCCCCATTTTATGGTGAAAACTTATCCTATACTTTTTATCTTCTGTATGTGTTTTTATGAGAGGCTTACTTGCAAGTGGGTAACAACTGATATCCAGCTGGTGTATTCTGAACACATTTAGTATGAACCTCTGCTAAACTGTTAGCTTTAACGTTGAAAATGTTGTCAACTGTCACTAAGCATTATCTTATTTCAGGGTTTGAGCATTTTTTACATTAAAAACAAAACCCCATGCTCTTTGCTTTCAGATTTGTAACTTGCTTGCAAAAGAGCTCTGGGACAGTGGTGAATTTATACCATTATTACTTTTGCCTTTCTGCCAACAGAGTAAAGTTGAACCACTCTGCCCCTTTGGACATCCAGTTGTCCCCAGGTTTCAGGACTGGGTTGGACTGGGCAGCAGAAGCATTTCACCAGGCAGCAAGTTGCTGCTTGCTAGGCAGTTCCATGTTATGAGCCCTGAAACGATGGTACATACCTGTTTGACACATCTTAATTATAAATCTCTACCTCCTCATGGCTAATCAGCCCTGTGCGTTTCTGAGGAACCTGCAGCACTCCTGCCCTCCCAAGTGCTGCCTCATGCTGCACGCCGAGCATTCACAACTGGACAGTGCTGATTGCTTTAACAAGTCTGAAAAATAACAAAAGAAAAATTGCTCTTACAGTAAAACCACAAGGAAAAGCCTCTAGGAGAAGCTATGAAAATACACACTTCCATTCCTACTACACCTGCAATTTCGATACCTATTTCTGGTTTCCTGTGTAAAAGTGAATAAGAAATCCACTGAATCCTTATATAATTTTGTGTGTCATACTCTGTTTGTGTTACCCATTTAAATTGCCAATTAAGGGGACTATTCACATGAGCAAGAGTGTGATGTGGCCTACTATGTAATGCTGGTACATACTTTGTTATTGAGGAAAAGAAGTATTTTTTATTTTCCTTCTCATTCTTTTGAGTCTCGATACATTATCACAACTACACATGGGGTAGAATATGCCTCGGTGTCTTCAAGCATATTTAATATCTGGAAATTTTTAAATGAAAATGTAGCTGTCAATTTTAAACTAATTTGGATGGACAGCAATAAAATGCAAACCTCACTTCAAATTAGAATTTTCAGTGAGGATTTCTAATGGAAAGTAATTGCTGACAATAGGAAATGACAAATTACTAATTACTTAGTTCAATTAGACTTTTGTGCCTTTGGTCCTAAGTGGCAAGCATACAGCAAATCTTGCACTTTTATAACAATTAATGACAGTAAAACTATTTAAACTGCCAACAGATGTGAGTAAGAAGACATGAATTGAAACTTACTTAATTTACATACTATCCCAATTTTATATCAAGTAAATGGTGTTTAATTTTTATGTTACAATTAAATATCACTGGCATAGTGTGATTTCTGCAGAACTCTTCAGAAAAAAATAGTTTTGCTGAAATGCTAGTGCTAATGCTTTTTTTTCTCTTATCACAGCACTATTTATCTTAAAGTGACTCTAAAATATATAGGGGCAGTGAATGGAATATAATTTTTTTAGAGCTTGTGTTAACAGTTTTCCTGAAGTGGGATGTAGAATTGCATCAACTAGACTACTGCAATGTAAGACTTCAAATTCTGCCTCTAATTTATGGACGAACGCAAAACTTCATCCAGTGTATAGCATTCAGAAGCAGTCAAACATCTTATGTATTTGCTTCTCAGTCTTTAATAAAGTCCTTCCAGAATTTGTATGTGAGATATTGTTTCTTTGTTAATGCTGTGCTGGTTTATGACATTTTTTAGTAAAGGCTGGATTCTTCATTCTTTCTTACATTTTGCAGTTTAGCTCTTTTGAATTGCTTTCAAGTATGTTTCTACTGAATATAGAGTGGCAGACCATAAATTGATCATAATGGTTTCTTTGCAGTAATTAATATATTTATGTACAGGTATGTTTTCCCTGTAAAGTTTACCATAATTTCTACACCTCAAAGCTTCTAATATTGGATGCCTAAAATTAGATGCCCAAATAAATCTTTTATGCCTTAGGAACTCCTAGCCTCTTTTCTATGTATTCCATATGATCATTAAGATTTCTTTAGAGAACTGACCACTTCTGTTTGGATATATGAATACCAAGCTATGGAAATTGCCCAGTAATATATTTTTGTCAAGAAAAGAAGGAAAAGATACTAAATTGTGAAGCTATAAATCCAAAAAAGCTCTGTTTGACATTACAGATTATTTTGCAAAGGCCTATTTTTGACTTCTTTCCTTAGGCAAAACAAAAAGAAAGCTAAAGGCAACATTTAAAAGAATCCATTAATCTAATAGTAATTTATGATTACTTAATTTTCCAGAAAAATCTCCCTGTCCCTTTGTTTTGTAGCAAGATAGCAGTAGAGGGTATTGTAGCAATGGGTGTTTGTGTTGAAAAGATGTATAGATACAAGATAATATGGGAGTAGAAATAGGAATATCTTTATAAATGAGAAGGCTACAAGGAAATTAAAATGTAGGACCCAAATCAGGAAAGATTTATAGAAGTGCCTACATTTAGTTTGAACAGTTGTCTTGAAAAAGAAGGTGTTTTGTAAGGAGCATTGTGCAGGTGTGTAATTTTGGTTTACAGAAGAATTAAGTACTGATAATGTACAACAGTCTTAATGCAGAATACTTCAAGACAAAGTATGAGATTGATGAATATACTATTATGGCATTTCTTCCTTGATGTGCTTTTATCTAAGGTCTTTGCAAATGATGACCAATTGATCATCGCTTTCCTCAGTCTTACACGTTATGTAGTACTGCAAACAAAATAAGGTAATAAAATTCTCTTTGATTTGAAATATTAGGTATCAGAGAAGCTGAACTGAACAGGTGTAGAGGGTGTATGTTGCACATGAGGGTTATAACCATATAACTATATGCGTTAAGAACTAGCTCTTCACCTGGGTTATGTTAGTGCAGTTTTGTTGTTAGTAGAGATGCTTCAATCTACATCACTTAAGTCTAGCGATTTCTGTTGAGTTTTACAGTGTTATAATCCTCTAAATAACAACCACACAGTGTAGGCAGTCTGTGAAACTTCTGGCAAAAGGATTTCTGTAAGTGCATTTCCCCAAGAGGTTTGTCTTGGTGTTTGGTTTTTTTTTAAATGTTTTTATTTTATTTAATTTCTGAATTTCCAGTAATTAGGGCAATTATACTATTACTTGAGAACAAAGCTGATAACTGAATTGAATTGCCAACGCTAGTTTTGGACAAACCTATGTTGTTTCACCACAGCTGTAGTTTTCTCTTCCCAAAAGCTCAGTGAACTTTAGAGCTAGAAATACAAGAGAGACCATACCTCATAATAGAGGAGAAAGGAAAAGCTTAGGCAGGGGGTAGGAAGCCTGGGCAGGGACAGAGGAAAGAAAGACTTTCACAAATCAGAAAGGGAAAAAAAAAAATGTGGCATTGGTATTGTGCTTAGAAAGAGATAATGTGGAAAAGAGGTGAGAGCAGGGACAGAAGTATACCTGGAGCAAGAAGGACAGAAAAAAAGAAGTGGCCTAATTAGAAGAAAAAAAAGAGAGAGACAGATGATGGGGGGAAGCAAAAGAAGGGTCAAAGATACCAGGCAAAAAAATAATGAAGCTAAGGAAAATTAGCAGGACAGATATAAGGCTAAGAATATGGTGTCTTCATTCATGCCACAATGAATCATGAGAGTAGAATGTTTAGGCTGATTTAATCATCCGTGCAGTGTATCATTTCCTTTATAGCTCCATCATAATTATTGAGGCACTGGCAACAGATGAAATGTGCAATTCTCAGTTGTTTGGACTATTGAGGAAAATGAGGATGAAAAGGACAAAAAGCAAGAATACAAATGTGTTTAGTTGCAGTTCAAATAAAATGTATGGATATAAGTGTACATCCAACTTGCATGAAGAGATATCTGTATCTCTAGTGATACATTAACTTGGAAGCTAGATTTCTAGTGACAGTGTTGTCAACTGAAAAGAACTGAGAGAATAATTTATTTCAGTGGAAATATATTGTTTTAGTAATAAAACGTACTGGGAAAAGTTAAGTTTCTAAAATGGACAATACCATTATTGTTGTAAACATTCCTTTAGCCAAATATTAATCTTTTTCATGATTAAAAAGGTATTTTTATAAGAATTGGAAAATGCAAACACCAACAGTCATTTAGAATTTAATAAGAAAATAAAGGCCATTCAAAATTGACACATTTTCTCAGTTTCTCTGGCCCAGAATATTTAAAAATTACATTTGTCATTATAGAAACTCTTAGTTGTCTGACATGATTATCCTCATGTACTTTTCTCCAAAGTGGAAAACAATATGAATGAATTTGTACCATGCCCGTCGCAGTTAATTTTCTGTTATCATAACAGTGAAAACTAACAGTACAGGATGATGCTGTAAATATTTTCTAGCATATGGAAGTAACAATGCTGTTAATCTAATAGTTGGCTTATTATTTTTCATCATGGAAATTACCTGTTTCCATTTTATTTTTTAAGACTAATGACTTTGAATCAGAGTAACTCTACTGGAAATTTCTGATAAAAGTAGATCCCATTCCCCTCTTTTTTTTTTTTTTTTTTTAATTCACTGACAGACGTTCTACTATTCCAGTGTTTCTGAACAGGTAAGCAAACTGCTCCCCAACACACAACTTTTTTTTTTTTTTTTTTCCAAAGAGAGGAAATCTGAAGTGTGAAAAGAAAAATTAGTATCATTTAGAACTAAGACCCTGATTCAGCAAAAATCAGCTTGACTCGTGCACTGGACAAGGCCGCTGAAGTCCTGAGCAATTGTTTTTCATAGCTACACATCCAATGGAAGACAGATGGCTGTTTTGCTAAGAGAGGTCCAGTCATCTTAAATATGTTTAAATGAAATGTTTGATAGAATTTTCCAGCTATATAATAGCATTAAATAATGGTTCATTATTAGCAACAAAACAGATTTTTTTTTTTCAGATATACAGGTATAAGACTACTGTCAATGTGATATATCTGTCGATTGCATTTGTTAATGAACTAAAACTTTGCTAGATTTCATGCATTTGTTTAAAAAATTGCTGTGAAGGATGACACTTTTCAGAAAGAAGAGTAGTGACAAAAAGAAAATGTGAAAATACAGCAAAATATGGTATATTCTATAACTTCATTAAGGATAAAGCACTGCCATAAGTAAAAGACAAAAATCCATATAAAATTTAGAAGAAAGCAACTGCTCCTTTTAAACTATAACTGTATAGAAGAATAGTGGAGTAAAGAGAACAACAGTTTATTGGAACAAGCACGCTAAGGAGCAGATGCTTTCAGAATCAATAGATAGGTTTTAGAGGGAAAAAAAAAAGCTTTTCTTCTTTTCCAACTAACGTAGCGGAAGAGAAATAAACTATTAAACTCAGCTATTGCTAATGGCTGGAAGCTGGTGTACCAATACAATCAGAGAAAATGCAGATTATAGGTATGGATTTTGTTGTTGCTTTGTAGTGGATATGTTGCTGCTGTGGACAAAGTGTATAAAGCCAAACACCTTTTCAAGAAAACAGAGTACAGGGTATTTTAGTGTGTGCAAAATTAATGTCTTCGTACATGTATCTTGACTGACTAGATTGTAGGCGAGAACTAAAACAGGGATACCTGATTTTTGGCCTATTGCACAGCACTGACCCTTGCAAATGAAGTACCTATGTTTTTTATATTGACAGATGTCTAGAGTGGTTGCAACTAAAAATTTTACCTCGTCACTATAGTACTGGAGAGATAAGTTAATGACTATTGTAAAGCAAACTAAGCAAATGTGTTTTGAAGTCAGCCATCCACAAAAGTTAAGGTCAAGTTCCTGCTTGACAGTGCCTGTTTTGGCAAAATATAGTAAACCAGAAACTCACGTACGCTCTCCTTCCTAAACTTTTCCATTAATTATGGAGGATCATACAGATATGAACAGAAGATGATCTACCTCACACTAGGTTTTCAAATAGTTGTTGTTGCCAGACTAAAGCAGTCAAAAAATAGTTTTTTTCTGAAATCATGCACTTGTCTAATCTCATGGCTTCTGTGATGATCATGCTGTGGTAGTGTATCTTTATTTAACTTTAATTTGCTAAGTTTATATTAGTCAGTCTTTTTCCACTTTTTTGTAAGCAAAAATGGAGTTTAGAAGCAGGATCTTCAGAAAAAAACCAGTCTTTTTCAAGAGCTTAATGCTATGAGCACTGGACATGGCAATGCTGAAAGTCGTTGCCTCTTGATGTGGCACATACTGCAATTTGTCATGAGGAAGCAAGAGTGAGCAAAGCTTCTTAGGTCTGGGCCGTGCGTTTCTAAAGAGCTTTGCCTGCTGACAATCCTGGAGAGGTGGAATCAGCTGTCAAGCTGTCTTAGAGCCTTATGGCCCTACCAGAAAAATGGATTCATATGGCATTAAGTTGTTGTTGCCCGCATTAGGTTGCGTCATTATTGCAGCCAAAACCTGCTTTTAAACTTTGCTTGTATTTGATCCCCCGACTTAAGTCCTCTCAATGGTGTAAATTGCTTCTTTGGGGGCTGGCCATGTCTCTATTGTAGCTCTTAGTAACAGGTATGTTCCACTTCCTTCAGTGATGATTTTTTTTTCTTTTTAAAAAGAAGTTTTGTACAGTATCTTTTTTTCTTTATTTTGTTGCAGAGAAATACCAGTTAGTAGATTTAGAAATGGCTGATTGCTTAAATTGCAGAGAATGGGTGAGCTTCTGTTTTTAACTTGCAAAAATCTAATCTAACATCATCAGCAGGTAGTCACGTTGAGAATTAGTTCATGTGACTGTATTTGCTATAACTTGATGTCAGGTTGTGCTCTTTGTTATGCTAGAGTAAGTCTGATGCAAGTCTTTTGGCTTCCATCATCCCTGGGGATTTACCACCGGAACAAGGCAGAGCTGAGGACAGCATGAAGCCCTTACCCTGAGGTACTCCGTGCATGGTGTCTGGCTACATGTCTCGTTACTCGCCAAAGCCTGATGGGCCTTGGTAGAAAGAAGCAGCTTCTGGCTCCTTGGTTTCCTCCTCTTCCTTCTCTTTACCCTTTCATTCCCTCCTTCCAAAAATCTCCACATT
Source organism: Strix uralensis (assembly GCF_047716275.1). Lineage (NCBI taxonomy): Eukaryota > Metazoa > Chordata > Aves > Strigiformes > Strigidae > Strix > Strix uralensis. The sequence goes on from NC_133977.1 coordinate 25,378,416, forward strand.
CTTTCAGTACAAATACTCATAATTTAAAGATAATCCTTCATTGCTTTTCATCATGTTTTATGTTCCCTGCATGTATCCAACTGTTCTGTTTTGCTGGGAGCGTCTGCCTCATGAAGTGTCTTTTCCAACCTAAATGATTCTATGAAAAGATTAGAAAGTGAAGATGCAACAAGGCCTTATATTAGACTGCAAAGAGAAAGATCTATTACATTCCCACACTGAGAAGTGTAAGTTTGTCAAATATTTTTTCCTCTCAAAGATGAGGTAGCTTTAGGACCCACAGCCTGTCACTGAAATCTACCTTTTGTACCCGAGGAGTGCAAGTGCTGGTACACCCCGAGCCTGGGGGAGAGCAGCTCTGTAACTCAGTATAGTACAAGTAGTCTTTTCAGTTTTTCTAGATTCTTGCTTAGTCATGAAAGGTAATTTAGCTCTGACTTTAGTATGATCCTCTGGGTTTTGGCAGTAGTCTATTGATTTTTGTGTTTTATTTTTTATTTATCTCTCTGAATTCCATATGGCTTTCGATTGAGTTGTGCTGGAAAAGGACAAAGAAAAATCCCACTCTGGTATGTCAAAAACTACACTTTGACTCGATAGGGAATGATAAGGGATGAAAGACATTTTTCTATGGGCTTATAGAATGCTCTAGCTGTTTCAATAATTCACAAAACCACTGGTGTTTATAAACCATTGTCTTGTACCAGGACACAGAGTGTATGCAACTGCCAGGAAAGGACAGATCCTACTCTCATGAACTTACTGTCTCCCCCTTTACCTCCTATAGTTAGAGAGTTCCTTAACTTTCATATACTGATCAGTTTGTTCGTTCTAGCTTATATTAATGTTAACACCAAAAAAGATTTATTTATTTTTTTTTTAATTCCTGAGCAGGCTCATTTTCTTTCAGGACTTGTTGTCCTTCCTCTGTTACTGAAACAGCTTTCAGTTTCCAGGCTAGCTAGCTGAAAGACTGTTTGTGGCTATAAAAGAGCCAAACCAGGGCTCAGTACATGGATCTGAGGAGGATTACTAAGGATTCTAGGGCATTTTGCTTCTGTCCAAAATTACTTTAAGGCATAGGTGTCAGATAGCTTGGCTGTGTCTGATGGATCAAGGGGACGGAGTGAGAGTGAGAAAGAGAGGTGAAAGGGATAAGGAACGGATTGAGGACAAAAGGAAGATCAGAAAGCAGTCTGGGTAGTGAGGGGAAAGACAGGAACAATATCTTACTTGTGAACTTCTATTTCTAACTCTTTGAATACCAAAGGCGACCGAGAGCATTTCTTCAGACATATTGACACAAGCTGGAGACAGGTAGCTGGCTTTAAAATTCATTGCTGATTGTGAATTATCTACATCATTTTTAAAATACTTTGAGAGACTCTAAAAGAAGTTGTATATTCTTGTTTTGAGTCATAAATAAAAACGAATCAAGTGTTTTTCACTGTGGGTCCATTTTCTCTCAATTTCATTCATTTTGAGAATTCTAGCAATACCTGTTCAAGAAACATTCAAATCCACAATAAGCAGTGTTGGAGGTCAGGACTGTGGTGCATTTACAGAGCAGTGTCTGAAGAGGAGAATCCTGACCATGCTGTGCATGGCCATGGGTGCTGAACAGGCTGGCTGCCGTGAGCCCCAGTACCTGGTGCACTCTCTGCTTGGCACTGGGCACTTGGCTTAAAGTTATCTGGAAAACTGCTCTCAGGGCATCTGCACTATAATGCTGATGTTTCTGGATCTTGCTTCCTAGCTTTGGTTCTCTGGGTTTTCTGCTGAAGTGGGACTCGAGTAATTTTTCAAAAGCACAAGCAGGAGCCACAGGGTTGTGAAGTCTCCTCTAGCCCCTCCATTTTTGAATAAAACCAAGACATTCTTGTTCTAGTATAAGTTTAAACCATGTGCTGGTCTATATAAGCCATGCACTGGTCTAGTATAAACCATGCACTGGTTTATAGCCAGATGACCAAATGTGCAAAGTATGACCGGTTTTACGCTCTCACTGCACATCTATGGTTATACAGCCAGAAGAGAAGGTAATTTTTTTGTCTGGGAGCAAGAATGACCTCCTATGCATCTACAGGTGCTGCTTAATCTCTGGTTCACCTGGGGCAGAGAACGATGGTGATAGTCATGGGGGTGGCAATGGAAAAGCCATAGTTATATCTAACTATTTTTAGTACTTAGATACCAGGGTGACTTAGAAATACCTGAAAGGTGTAGATAGAGTAAGTCAACAAGAACTGGTCTCCTAGATATGAGTGTTTACAGCACACTGGGGAGAGGAGTATGAACTTTGGAATGGTGGGCCAAATTTTGTCCTTATGTCTTTTAGATTTGGTCTGTATATTCACTATTTTCTATATATTTTGCTAATTGAACATGGTTTTTTTTTCCCCTCTGTCAGCCTATAATCATAACTCTTTCCTAATCTTCTTCTGAAGTAAAAAGCATGGCAGAGAAATTGGTACGGTAGAAGTTTTACTGCATCCTGCAACTTCCAGCGTTTTGTCTGAAATGTATGAAGTTATTGTGCAATCCAGAATTTTTGCTTGTAGAAGAAGGTGATAAAACATATCAGAAGTTTTGAAGAACAGCTTTTATTTTTAGCAGGGAAAATAACAGTGGGGGAACCAGCAACCCATACAGAACAGCAAATTGGAATTATGTTATCTACATTTATAAGAATGTATAGATTAAAGTGATAAAGAAGTCCCGGTGGAAAAATAATGAAGATACCAATAAACCATACTTTTAGAAGTAAACAGTCTTTTCCAGTGAAGGCATGTATGATCCAAATTTGGTCACATTTGGCTCAAATGCATACAAATTTATATCAGAATTAGATTTTGGGGGAGGGGAAAAAAACCCCACATCATTATCTGAAACCTTGTAAAACTCTCTACTGAGATAGTTATGTATATGTATGAATTATATATGCACATGTAATTATACTTTCTTGCATTTGCTTGATATACTAGCAAAGAATTGGGATCAAAGTGATATAATGAAGAAAGCTGTGCATAGTTTTAAAAAATGTTTTTGTTCAGTCCCTTATATTTGGTCAAACTGCAGTTTCATTGCTGGATAATATGGTAAAAAGATTCATTGTAAGAGTTACCTAACAACATTGGTGGTGTTGATGAATAGTTGCAATTAATACATTCCCTTAATTAGTCTGATACCCAGAAGATGCACCTGGCAGGTCATTTTAATACTACAATTGATTTATTGCTGCTAGAAATGATTTTACCAGCTATCTTCAGAGAGCACAATTAGAGAGGATTTCATTTTTTTATGCATTTTCACTGCGGAATAAACATAAAAGGTCTATGTAATTCAGAACAAAGCAGCTATAATGTACTAATGGTTTATGGATTTTATTAATATTCAGCTAACATTAGAGGTAATTTTAGGGAATAGCTACCTATTTTCTATATGAAGTATTCCGTTTTTAGTATCCAAGTGCTTTACTTAAACAAAATCAAACCATGATAATTTAGATGAGTTGTTATTATCATGTTTGGGAAATCTTATAAGTGGTGTAACAGTAAGAATATATCGATAGATGCATGTTTCTGTATGCTTTGTGCTGTGTGTGATATATGTGTCAGATGAGCTGAGATCTGGAGAAAAAATATAAATTATGTACTATTTTTGAATCATGATGAAGTCCCTCTAAACAAAGAAATATTTTTCTGAGATTACTATTACCATGTAACTAAATCAGTGTCAGCTTAGACCATCATAAAAATATCAACTTCTATTTTCATATTTTTAAATCTGTTTTTGAAATTGATCTTGAAATTAGCTTGTTCTGCTTTTTTTCCCCCTCTCATTTTACTGTATTTTGCTCCATTTCTAGTGCTGCAGCAGACAGCATGGCTGCCTTTTGTTAGCTTCTCTGTGCACTAATATCACTGCTGCTATTGAGGAAACATCCAGCAGGCTCTCTTTCTACATCTTAGAACAAAAGGTTATATCTTTAGTAGCAGCCTATTAATGCCTAGGTGCTTAAAAATTACTTTTAAAATCTATTTTCCAAGTGAAAAAATGTTTTTCATTGATGGGGGAGAAAAAGCTGTTCAGAGTTTGGACAAGAAACCTAGCTGCATATTGCTTCCATGCTCAAAGTTTTAAATAAAATCAGAGGGAATTTGTTCATGCACAAAATGTAGGATTGCCCTTGATGTTTTAGGCTAATTTGGATTCACCTAAGCTTTACCTGTCCTTTCAATGCCTTTGGCTCTCCCTGGGAACCGAAGGGCCAAACCTGATTTGCAGAGTGCATTTCCATGATCCTTAATGCAGGAGTATGATGTGTGGACACAAGCTGTTCTCTCAGCCTTGGCATCCTGAATTGAGGGATCTGGATTTGGAAGTGGAGTTCTGCTTCTTCAAATTAGTGCACTAGTAGGATAACTTTTGACCTTGCAATAAATGTGTGAGAAAATATAGTTCAGTATTTATGGGTGGTATTTAGCCTCGTGTTATTTTACATCACTCCAGAGTGCATACAAGGCACCACATAGAACAAATAAGAAAACATTCCCCTTCACTGCTGAATCTTCTGATCTGTTTTCAATGAGAGACAAAAATGGCATAGAGCTCTAAAATAAGTAGGATATTGCTGCTAAACAAGGACGTGATTTATAGCACAGTTAAGACCTGGCTTAAGTCTCCCTGAAATCAAGGTCCAAGTCTGGGATCTCTGCTCTGAGATGTAGCCCAGCATGCTGGATTTTCTCTCTTATTATGATTAAAATGTTCTGGGCACATACATGTGTCGTTTTTTACTAGAGATACTAGTGAAGAGTGCTTGACTGAGAGTTTGCTAGCAGCTTTGCAGACAACGTCTTTGAGGGCCAGAAGAATACAGTGGGTGAAATGGGGAGAATTCTTGGTAGCAGTGTGGGTTTGAACAGCTCACAGGTGAAGTAAGAGGGCAGTTTGGGGATGACAATAAAAATGTGATAGCAAGAGATTGTCTACAAGGCATGATGTAGGTAATGTCAAGACTTTCAAGTGCTGTGTCTTGGGATGGGGGACCTGGTGAAAATATGCAAAGTTGCACCTGTGTCACAGCTGGACCACAGAAAAAAACAGTCTCTGTTTTTCCTGAGACTTGGGAGGAAGGAAATGCTCTGCATTCATCACGGAGTCTAGAGTAGATGAAGATGCAGTGATCAGTGATTACGAGTGACTTCGAGGAGTTTCTGTTAAACAGAAATCACTTTCTTTCTGTTTAGATGACAAGGAAGCTGAATGATATTATATATACTCGAACAATAAGGTCAGGATATGGATGCTGAACATAGGAGACATAGGTTAAAGTTGAAAGAGAATTAAAAAATGAGTTAGGGTATAACCTAAAGTAGCAGGAAAATAATACCTCTGGATGTTTTTTTCCCAGCAAAAAATTCTATTGGGGTCTTTGTTTTTATTTTCTTTTTCTTCTTTTTCTGGCTGAAATTCTCATTAGATTTGATATCTAAGGTGTAACACAAAGCCCTTGGATGCCATATAGTCTGGAGGCTGTTGAAAACTGTCTCAACAAATATTTCTGTTGTTAAAATACTGTCCAATCTCTTAACCTTTGTGGAGGACCCAGAGGTTTTTCTATAATTAGGACTTAAACCAATTGATTAGAAATACTGTATAAGTGAGTGTAAGTATAATTTAGCTTTAATTTTTCAAGGCCTAAAATTACTTAATTAAAGAATGCTATGAGTATGAAAGAGTATAAAACAATAACAACTGATTCAAAATAAAATCATTCAGCATATTTAATATAGAACAAAACCCACAAACATTTCCAGTTGCAAAGTTAATGTCAACATATGTGTGTTTTGTTGGGTTTTTTTTCTCAGGGATTTTAGTGAAGATTTACAATTATCATAGGACTCAGTGCAGTTTGTTTGCTCCCCACAAAAGCAGAGATGATTTTTATTGACCAATCTTTGATCCAAGAGATTAAAGAAAGTACTGTAAGAGCAGTGAAAAGGATAACACCATGGGGGTCAATAGGCTTACTGCTACTTGGAAATGAAAGTGAAGCATTCCATTGGGAGAGGGGGTAATTTAGCATTCTTACTGGGAACTTGAGAGGTTTCCCTATCCTTTTTTTTTTTTTTTTTTTTTAAGGAAGAAAAAAATTATTCATTTTTCTTACAGGTTTCTCCATGACTTAATACCATGGCCATATTATGAGGTCATTTAGAGGGCACTAGATTCGCCCAACATAATTCTGCACAATGCTTTTTAGCCCAAATGGCCTGGCTGTCACATACTCACACTCTTGATTGAAATGTTTCTGGTAGACTTTTGGAATGCAGTCTGAGGGCTTAGTGACTCAATATTTTCAACATGAATACATTTCCTATCTCATAGAAAGTTTCTATGAACTACTGCAGAGTTAATGTGTCTTTCTGTTGTTTCTTGAAGCGCTGTGAACTTTACACAAATCTGGTAAAATTGCATGAGTCAAAGGGAAATGAAAGTCCTAGCTTGATAGAGGGTTTTTTTTTATGGCACGATCATCATCATCATGGCCCTTCTTTATGAGGGTATCAAAATGCCTGCTGAAAAGCAAATTTTTCTTTCTTGAAATAGCCATTAATATCCCTTTTCCCCGATGTGTGTTGTTTTGCTTGCCTTTTTTTTTTTTTTGTTTCTTGTCCAGGCGGTATGATTTTTGTCTTCCCTTTCACTGCAGAGAATAAGTGCAGGAAGAACAACAGCTGGTATGACTTTGATTGGGGATGCGCTGAAGTGCTTTTGTTTAGAGAATATTCACAGAGACACTTGAGGCCTGGCAGAGTACTCATGTCACACTTCTTCTCGTCTTTGAAAAATTGCCAAAGAAATCTGATTGAAATTGGCCAGTTGTATTTATTTTGCTGTTTGCCAGAGACAGATTTGGAGGCTTAGAGCATTTTAACATTTTATTTAGTTTTCTTCAGGTAAATAGTAAATGATTATTAACTAATTTTAAGAGGGAAGAGGCCTTAAAAAGTTCTCAGAAAGCTTCTTCTGTCCTATGGATCTAAGATACTACTTAAAGAGCACACCCGATCATTTCACCCAGGAGACTGATTTGCTTTGTCACAAGGAATATTCATAGTTGATTTACCTGATCACAGCTTGTGAAGTTTGGGGTTTCTGCTGGTACAATGTGAAGTAAACGTTCCTTTACTCCAAAATCAGAAGATGCCTGTCTCTGCTTCTAAGTCTCTCAAAACACTAGTGAAAAGGTAATTGTACCAAGAACAATGGCAGAATGCCTGTGGACTTAACAGGAATTGTGATGCTTTTTTGTTTATTTTTCATAAGAATTTCCTGAACACTAGTGACTTTGGGTACTTCAGTTGTCATATGAGAATTAAAGACTTAAACTGATTATTAAAATTAATGAAATAGCTATATAAAATGAATATTCTGTTTACAATCAGGTGATCTGGGTTTTTGACAGTTCATTTACTATTTCCAAGTGCTTGTTGGCAATATTAGCTAGGTTCTTGAAACTTTGTGCTATGTTTTCATGTACCTGGATCATGTTAGGTTTTCTAGAATATCATCACCAGCCCTGTTTTTCATTACTTGGTCATGGCTGGGTGTGGGTTTTCTGGAGTTTTGCTTGCTTTTTTGTGTGTCCCTGGCCTTGACTGTTCAGGAAGTTGTAGTTCTCAGTTTTGTTAATAAGCACTGAAAGCTTTCTGAAAGTTTACAAGACATATTTACTCCCTCTCCTTTATTAAGTTTTAGATTCAGTGCTCTAAACTTATACCTTTCTCCTGATTCTTTTTCTTTAGGGTAACTTGCATGTTTTCCATCCCTTAGCTGTGGAAATGTGCTGCTATAGTGTTGTTCATAGAGGATGTGGCTGACTTCCATCCTTTCTTCTGATCTTCTGTTTCACAGATCTTGCAATATTTGGGGTTTGTTTGGGTGAGATTTTTTTGTTTGTTTTTTCTTTTGTTTTTTGTTTTGGGGAGGAGGCAAGGAGAAGGCAGAAGAGAAGGATTTTTTTTTTCCCTTTCTGAAAGCCTCAACTTCTGTAGGAATGGAATTATATGTGAACAATCAGCTTGCTTTTTTTTTGATGGTAGGAGAGTAAAACCTAAAAACATAGACTTGACTGAACTCTAAAGCTTCAGAAACTAGAAGACAAATAGAATGAGTCCCAAATGTGCTACAGAAAAGCAAAGCCCTTTTGATATGGAAGGACCTACTTTTTTAATGCTGCTCTCTTGGGGTGATGTTCAGTGAATCTGGCACCATTGCATGGTGGTATATTCAGGAGCAGGATATAAGGAAAGGCCCCTAGTGTAGGAACAAAGATTAAGGGTTTTACTGGTAATGACTTAAAAATGAAATAACTTCTGTACTCAATGCTGCTTTTGGGTATAGTGGACAAGAAGTGGTATTAACTTTTGTGTGCCCTGAAATCATAATATTTTCTCTAAAAGCTAAGGGGTTTTTTAGAAAGGTTTTCATTGTTGTTTTTTGTGTTTGGTTTGTTTTTTTGTTTTTTTTTTTTTTTTTTGTTGTTTTTTTTAAACAGGAGACAAATTGTGTATGAAAGCTTGTAACGCATCTATGCAAAATTTCTGCTGTGTTCACAATTAGGTGTCATGTTTTTATGATCATTTGTTACTTGAAGTGGTGGTTGTCAACATTATATATGTTCCTGAAATTCTAGTGTGATCTATAGACATTTAAAAAAAAAAAAAAAAGGAAAATAAGTAGCACAGATTTTTCCAAGTAATATTATTGGGTTTTAATTTTGCAGCTCAGTTTTGTCATAGAGTATCCTCATTGCTAATCTCAGACTTGTGCAGAAATAAACAAGCTTCTTCTGCTGCATTTTGGAATTAAGACACATACATCTTTCTTGCTAACAATGTGTAGGGTTTTGACTACAACAAACTGAAGGATACACCCAGTGTTATCAAAAACTTCCCATCTTGTTTTCCAGTTCAAAACTGAATGACTTATTTTAGCAGTACAGAAGAGCGAGAAAAATGTTAAATTGAGCTAACTGAACATTGTCAGAAATTGTGGAAGACATAGAAAGTAGGTTAAGGACGTCACTGAAAACAAACAAAAAGATGGCAAATATTGCATACTGGATTCCTTCTTCTGTGTTGTTTTTGCAGTGAAACATTTGGGTACTGAAGAATTGCTAGTTATGTGTCAACAGCAGCTGACTTAAACTCTGTCCTGGGAATTTGTAGCCCAGTCAGTTTTGGTCCTTGTCTCTAGACTTGCATCTTTCTACTCAGGGATAAGAGTTTGGTTGCCATAATTAATTTCATGTTAGTTGTTTTGTATTTCGTCATTAGATTGTCACCAAAAGTAAATCCTCAAGGGAATGAGGGATACTATAAAAAGGTCAAACCAAAGTGATTAGGGCTTAAGCTTAGAAATGTATACTGATTATTTCAGTTTACATGAAACTTCACAGGCTAAAGTGTTTTTTTTGGTTTTGGTTCCCCCCCCCAGCAAAAGAGGTAAAAGGTTTGGGTCTTGTTTTCAGAGCTATTTCTCTTAAAAGCAGACCTTACTGTTAAGCTTTCCTAAGCTATTTGGCAGGTATGGAGCCATGTGTGTGTTTGGCAATTTGGTATTCACTTTACTTCAGTATCCCAGGTTCTCTACAAGGTGGTGAGGAATAAAAGAAATATCCTTGAATGACCTACAGGGTTATGTTCCATTAAATTCTGTCAAATTAAATATATAAGATAGAAAACATTATTATAGCAAATATATCTTAGAGTTACCACAGTGGTGTAGGCATGGGGCGGGGTGTGTGTGTGCAGTGGGGCAGAAGAGGACTGTTCCTCAGAAACTGAGTCCCTTAGGGTGTCAACTTCAACCAAATTAAAAAATGTGTGCCAGCCTCAAGTTGGCATGCTTGAGTTCACTTCACTCCAGTCAATGAGGCACCTTAGCACAGTAAGCACAATAGAGACAAAGAGATGCCTTGCAACTGACAGAGAGAGAAAAGAGTCCTTTGAGATGAAATGTTAACATAAGAAGTGAAAATGGTTTGTGGTAGTCTCAAGCTGGCTCTTTTGGGTTCACTTTCCTATAGTTACTGAACTATAGTGCTGTACCTTAACAGAGGAGTCTCAATAAAATTAGAAAGATATCCTAAAAAGGACAGAAGACGAGAGAGAGTAAAAGAGAGAGAGAGAGAGTTCTTTTGATAAGAAGCTTAACAAAAGTGGAAAAAATGGTTTATGTGAATGTTAGTTTTCATGGCAGTCTCAAGCTGACACTTGGGCTCCCTTTATTACAGTCAGTAAGCTACTTTAGCAAACAAAGGAGAACGGAGAGAAGGATGGCTGGAAACAGAGAAAGGGAGAGAAAGAGAGACCTCTTTGACAACATCTAACACAACATGAAATCTCTGCCTCTGTGTTTCCATTTTTGAAACATTTTCTGTAAGGCAGAGAAACACAAATGGTTGAATCTTTGTGAAGATACTTCATAGATAATTAAACAAATTAAATGCTGAGATTTTAAAGTTGCTTAAGCAACATAGCAGCTTAATTGTGCTCAATTAAAAGATGAGACAAGGGCTGTGAATTGCCTTCTTACCTCTCTAAAAAGAATTTTTTTCAGCATGCTGTTTTTAGATATTAATAAAAAGCATCCAAACCAGGAAATTCTACTGTAGTCTTGAATCCATTTTAAATCCTCTTCATGTATGACAGTATGTGGGGAAAAAAGTCACCAGAATTAGAAAAGTGTGGGGTTTGTAATACAGTACTCAGTAGTGCTGAAAACTGAATGGGTGCAGGTGTATACTTACATCATGTGACTGATGAGCAAGTCTGTCTTTCAAAACAGGTGAAAGAAAAATTGCTAAACCATCTTTTCTCTGCATTTAATCCAGTTCTTTGGGTTTTAGCTATTCAATTCAGTCTAGTATTTAAAGTTTTAGGTATTGAAGTTCTTCCTCTGACCTCTAGTTCTCAGTCTAATTGGAAAGGAAATATGTTTGATTAGCTTCCACAAATTTAAGCTTTGCAAGGTGAACATGAGAGTAAAAGAGACGTCAGGCCTTTTGTACCTGTTAGGCAAATATATGAGGTAAACTAAACCATACCCATCAAAACTGTAATTAAAAGACTCGTGAAAATTGGCAGATTTCGAACATCATCTATTCATTGCAAAATAGGCCATTAGATATTTGGCTGACAAATGTTTTCATTCTGAACCTAATGTGCACTGATCATACGTCATCTGCAAATTCTGTAGAGGCACACTTTGGAGAGGAAGGGAAGTCACAGTCACAAATTATTCTTGCCCTCCATTAGGCAAATTGTCAACTTTATAGAATCAATAGAAGATGCTTTATAATATACAAAGTGGTAGGCATCCATGAGCAAAAGCAATTGGACAACCAAGGATGAAGTTTATTTAGAGCAGAACTTGCTCTTAACAATATCGGATATACTGAAGATGCACTTCTAAGCAAACAACATTGAAGCTTCCAACTTATTCATCATTTTGTAATGTAAACTCCACAGCACTCCAACTCTACTCATCTTTTAATAAAATGCATGGAGGGAAAAATTGCTTTACATAGTTAAATGTTATGCTATTAACCAAGATGATTAAGTTTATAGAAGCATAATAGAAATATTCTAAAAGTATGCAATAAATTAACAAACACAGTATTTACAGAGGGACTGGAGAGTAGGAAAAAAGTGACTGTGAACAAATTTCAGTCTGCTTTTTTGTAAATTGTTCACATTGGCCTTATGCTCTTAGTCATATTGCATGATTGTTCACTGAAGGCATGTGATACCTGTTCTGCTCTGTAATGGACTAGTTTGAAATGTTTGAACATCACTATAATAAATAAGTAGCAAATTACATTATTTAATAGAATAATATTTAATTAATAAGAGTCATGAAACTTCTGCAATTCAAAGATTTTCATTAATATCCTTCAGTCACTCAAATATTCAAGAACCACCTGTAAGATACTAGAAAATCTACTGACATTGCCAATTCTTATTGGAAAAGTATTTACTATTTTCATTAATATCCAATTAAATTATTTGGACTGGTCCTTCAGACCTAAATTTCAGTTACTTTGTTCTGATGGCTCTTTGAAAGCCTCTCTTAAAGACTGGAGACAGCTGAGGATTGAGTTCTACTTATTAGGTCATAGCCAAAGAATTACGGATCTTATATTTGGATTCTGTAGAAGATGGTGTTTTCTGTATCTACAGCTTAGCCAATATTAGTCAGAAGAACATGGAGAGCAGATGGACAAAAATAGGTGAAGAAGACAGCATTTCTTTCAACAGTGAAAATGTGTTCTTGTGATTCAGATTAATAATGGCTCTGTGGGCTTTAAAGCTGACTGTGTTCACAAGTGGCTGCAACATATCTACAGGGCTAGGCAGCAGCACCTGTGACCAGTCTTCACTCGTTTGCTTTGTTACTAATCCCTTAAATTGTGACAACACCCCGAACTGACTTTGTATCAGCTCATTTAGTGCTGAAAGATGGAACCATTTGACAAGTGCTGGATGAAGAAACAGGAGTTGGAACTACAAAGTGAGAACACACAACTCATTAAAAAAAAAAAAAAAAAAAAAAAAAAAAAAGAGAATAGATCCAAAAAGGAGAAAACTGGAGAACAGTGAAACAAAAGAATGGGAGATGAAAACAGGCTGGAGAAGGAAAGCAAAAATATGGCTATCGCAAGATAAAGAGGATTTTTTCAGTCAAGCCTAGCACTACTGATCCTGCATTTTGGAGTCCCCTGAATTCTTGCTCTACATCTTATTGACACTCATTTTGACTTGATGAATACCTCAGTCCCCAAGTTTAGATGATTTGAGAGAGTAGATCCAAAGCAACCAAATTATTAACTACCTGTGAAAACAATCAATTTTAATTGGTAATGGTAAAAACAGGTGGCAAGAGTAAACTTGCAGCACTAAATTAAAATATTCTTTTTTCTGCCTTGCTAATGTGGGGGTGTGTGTGAAAGAGAGAGACAGACTGACATCCATCTGCTTGGACTATAGAGACTAATGTGAACAAACATGCAGCATACTAAATGCTCCTCACAACCCCTCAAGAACCAGCACTTCTATTTAACGTTATTGTGTGCCATCCAGTTTTGTAAGCTACAGAAATTCTGACTTACCCCCAGACAGTTCATGTAAATTATGTTAATAATTACTGTCTACTCCCTGCCAAGAGCAGCACTGATGCTGCTACTTTTGCTTCATGTAATCAATTCTTTCTTTTTCTTCTAGTTTGTTTGTAATAAATCTTAAGGTAAAACTGCATCAGAAAGCAGCATCTCCCTCCCCTTCCCTTTATATTTTGAGTGATGATTGTTTCTGAAGTCAAGGGTCTAGATCTTTAAATCGGGTATGCTGCCAATGCATCCTTTTCCAAGAAAGTGATAGTGCTTGTCAAAGACACAGTTTTGGTGTCTAAGTGAAGAAAACTTGAGAGGTTTAAGGTACTTCCTCTTGGTTTTGCTTTACGTTTTATGATCAACTGTATTTCTCAAAACCAGGTATGTTGAGTTACTGTTGATACATACATTACACTAGGTGTGATGCCTAGAAAGCAGCTTTTCTTCTACTTATAAGGAATTAAAGATAGAGGACTATGAATAACATTCAGGAGCGATAGGATTAAAAGACACATTTTCATTCCACCTAATACTAGTATAATGGAGGGGGGATGTCTGTCTGGTAACCAAGGTCTCTTGCATGATAGTTCATTTTTGGCTAGGACATAATCAAGCTGTCTTATGTAGTGTGGTTGCTTGTCTGTGTCTGTGTCATGCTACTGTGTAATGTCCAATCTGAATTAATACAGCTGGAGCAGATGCTAAATGACTGTATCTAAGTCACTTGTGTCCTATTTTACACTTCACTTCATGATCTGTGTGAGGCTGTGTGAACATTTTATATTCATTTTGGAGTCTCACCATATGCCCTCTCATTTATAGGCTATAAATCCATAATCAACTACTCAGTTGATATTGGTATTGCTTCTCTCAACTGCATACATGAGAAAAAGCATTTGGAAATAACCTTTATGACTAAATGTGCTTACATGAATGAGTGCTGAAGAATCTGGAATGTTTCATGCAACTCTACCAATGGGGAGAAAAAAGCAAGTAGGGGACTGACTAAAGACATTGGGTACTTTATGTAAACTTCTGGGGGAGTCCTCTATACCCATGAACTCCACAGGATTTGAAACAGAAATCTCCAAATGTGTGTACAAAACGTGTTTCATTACTGCATAACTTCCTGTAGGAAAAATAATGATTAAAAAACCCTTTTCATCATTGCCTGTTTTTAAGAGAGTCCCTTTTGTTTGTTGAAGATCAAAGAGTAAGTTATTTTCTACCACGTGTTCCCTTCCCACATGACATTCAAACACCCTACACTTTTCTATTCTTTGTCCTGCAGTTCTTACTTCCTTAAATCAGCTCTTGTTCCCTTCCTGTTCTCCTGTATCCAAAGTAAAAGGTTTGTTAAAGTTCTCTGTCCCCCTCCTGTCCCATTAAACACATGAAATGTCAGTTCAGATGACTGCAAATTCTCCGTAAAAATTTTTTTTCATTATTAGCAATCATTGTGGTGAAATGGGGCAGCTTACACCTCTCTAAGCAGACTTCTGTAAATAATACTTTTGGCAGCAGTCACAGATACCCTAATTTTCAGTGGTTTTGAGGCTGCAGCTTCCTTTGGCATTTTAATGCTATATGCTTTGTACAGTGGTCGTAGGATAGCTTGGTCAGCCAAAGGTAGTTTTGTATTGTAGGAGAGTAGTAAAGCACAGTATAAACATGAAGAAATTGCTTTACCTTTTTATTCCTCAGTATGTTCCAGAAAATGGGTTTTAATACTGGCAACCTCTCTGAAGTGCTGTCAAGACTAATAGAGTGCTGAAAAATGCTATTTATGTAAATAGGGTAGATCATGTTATGCATCAAAGGCCTCCTCTTGAAGGACTACATGATTAATCTTTACTTACATGAGTAGCTGTGCTGATTCCTGTAGGTTATAGTATTGTTGCAGGGCAATATCTAGTTACACATTAACAGGTTATCGCAACTGTGCTCTTCACATGAATGCTTTCTTCCTCTCTGTCTCTTTAAGAAATTGAATCTTCATTGACTTACAGCTGACTGTATTGGATTCATAAAATAGTCTTTCACTTCTCTCTGGGCATATGCTGTATCATGAATTGTCTCCTTAGAGACAGCAGGCCACCTCATTATGGTTACAATAGACAAATTCCTAAGCATGTGGTCTGCTTTTATGGCCTTGACTTGTACATTTTTTACCTCAGAGACTTGCCACTCATGTTGACACAGATTTGTTGTGTGTGATGGAGTGATAAAATCAATGAAGAGGACACATGTGCTTCTATAGCTTTGAAAAAGACTTTATTATTTATTGTTTATTGTTGTAACTTAAATCCACTCAACAATTTTCTGCAAAGGTACATTTACTTTTTGGATTTGTTTTATTCTGCCTGCAGCTTAGAAATTGCTCTTAGTGCATACTGTATGTGTTAGCTTTCCAAAAGTTGCACTGGAAAATAGAGTGAATACAAATCTATATGTCTTGGCAAGAGCTATACCCAAGGGGTGGGGGAGAAGCATTAAGTAAACAATTTTAGAAAAACAAGCAACCTGAATGCCAAGCATTCCTGTGTTATTCCTATTATCTTTCTGCCCCCCCCCCCCCCCTTGCTATTTAAAGGGATAAAGAGAGCTAAAAAAATATTTATTTTTATCCTTCTATTTTAAGACATAACAGTAACCAGAGCTTTATGATAAAGTTGTCGTGATTATTTTTGGCAGTTAAAAAAAAAAGTCACCTGTTTACAGTAAAAAGCAAACAAAAAAATGTTACTGTGTCAGGAGTTGAAGAATAAGAATGTAACTTCTGAGGAAGCTGAAAGTCTACAGCACCCATAGTTCCAGGCACCTGAGAAGAGTACACAGCAGTTTTGTCAATGCAGAAAGTAAATTTATTAAATCTAGACTAGGCTGGATGATAGAAATTATGCCACAGGCATAAATGCTATGACCATAGAGAAATTTGCCCACCTCCCTTTAATAGGACCAAAGTTCAGTTATATGTAAGAAAAGATTTGAAAGGAACTTTTGTAGAAAGTATTTATTAAACATCACAGAAGTATTTGTAGGATGAGAAATCTTGGATAAAGTATCTTAGTCCATAAGTTTTTGTGTTAAGTGTTCCTCAAGTCATTTTCCCTGGTTACTCAGCCCTAAGAAACAAGGGGACAAACTATAATTTGGATGCATTTATAATCAGCCTAGGTTGCTGAGAGTCTCATTGATTTGGTAAAATACAAGTAACTATATTAACATTTTGTTGTTATTTGCAAACATTTTAAAGCTTTTTATGAAATAAGGACATTTTCAGCAGTTGTAGATTCCTGCACCATTTTCAAATGTGCTCTTTTAGCTGAAAGAGTGACTTTAGATAAATTACCCATCCTTTTTCTTGCTTCTCACATATGGCTGAACTTAGTCCATATGACCTGCAGAGTCCATTCAAACATAAATTTGATGGGAGCGCTGAAGAGAAACAGAAAAATCTGATTAAAGTGATTTTTGAGACTGAATCTGACTGGCAGACCACAGTGTAGATTACTAGCTGGTGTATTTAGAAGGTTTTCTTTGATAAACATATAACTGATTACACTCAATAAGTTAATCTGTTAAAATGTAGATTGTCTTGAAGAAACAGGTAAAAGGATGAAAAACCAACTGGCTCAAACTTTAAATCAGGAAGACAGAAGAAATGAAAAATTTGAGAGACAAGATGAAAAAAGTCAGACTTGCTGGAAGATTGACCTCTGCCTTGATTGAGGGCATCTGACCACTGGTTTTTAAGGTAGTGTGAAACAATGGTGTCCTGCTTGACTTCCCTCTACCTCAAGTCACACATCTTGTTTTTATTATCTTTGATTAACCAGGATTTTTATAGTTGAGGACCTTGCTACTGAGATACAAATATAGACTACTGCAATGCATCATTTTGTCAAGGGCTGAATATGGTGGCCTATTAGAAGCAGTAGCTGGGGCAGCATGCAGAAGTATGATGTGGAACATGACTATTTGAGAGAACAACACAGCTTGGTGCTCAGCAAACTGCATTTGTCATCTCCTTGGGTTTTTTTTTTAATATGTTTAAAATGAATCTTACTTTAAGGGCTCTTCTTCCATGCCTACCCACTACATATAATTTATCAGGAATTTTACAGTGAAAAGGTCAAGAGTAACTGCCCCATTCAGAGGGTTGGATTAGAAATGAGACCCGGGATCTAAATCCTTGTTCCAGAAAATAACACACCAACACCAAACCAGCCCGTATTGTTCTTTTGTCTCTGGTGAGACACTCTGTCGTCAGAAGCTCTTCCTCCACTGTCACAAATCCCCTTCCAATTTTTGTAAACTTTATGTAAAACAATTGCTATCTCAGAAGATTTATGTGAAGTGCATTGGTATGGAAAGATTATGCAGAGCTTTTCAACTCATTTAATTTAAAAATATTCATTGTGTAAGATTTTTGGCAGATTTGGCAGATAAGTCTTGGTGAAGAAAGGGTAGAAATAGTTTAGGGGA
The DNA here is from genome assembly GCF_047716275.1 of Strix uralensis. Lineage (NCBI taxonomy): Eukaryota > Metazoa > Chordata > Aves > Strigiformes > Strigidae > Strix > Strix uralensis. The sequence continues at coordinate 25,396,087 of NC_133977.1, forward strand.
TTAATTAAGATTTTAATGAATGAATTAACACTCTTCACCTTGTTTGTTTCTTCATTTGCATCATCTTAGAGAATCTGTACATCTTTACAGCACCAAGCCTTAAAAACTTGCCTGCTTTTAACTTACTGTAGATGGCCTTGCTGAATCCAGTGAGACTATCTGGTAGCATGTGAAGTTAGGCATGTGCATACACCATTTGCGAAGTCATGACATATTTTTAAATTAGTGACTAGAATACAGAGGCCATGGTTCTTGATGGTGACCCCGTGTGCTGTACTTCAGTAAGAGAAGTTACTTTGTCTATGAATTTCTAATAAGTTCCAAGAATAGAAATTCTGAGGTGCTCAAACCCAACCCACTATCAATTTCAGGGATTGCAAAATTATGCAAAACATTTCTTAAGCAAGTCACCCCCTTGGTCCCCCCACCCCACGCACCCCAACTGTGTGAAACATTTGAAAAGGAATGTGTGCATGCTGTTTAGTATGCTCCCATTTCTTAAGAGGGATGTGATTATTCTCAATTGATACACTTAAGTATCTACAGAATTATAAAATATTATAATACAAACACCTTGTTTTTTGTTTGTCAAACACAATGAGGATTGGGAAAAAGTAAAAAAAAAGCCAAACAAAAACCCCGCAAAACAAACCCCAGACCTGAGTACTAAACATTGTACTAACCCTATTCTCAGCTTTGAGTGACTCGGCTCTTCAGTGTTTCACAGTATTATCCAATGCTTTTAGAATGATTTACTTATCAATGTATTTTGAAACAGATTTTTTTTCCCCCCATTGTCTCTAGCAACAGTTTTATTGAATACTCATGTTTACTTACTGAAGTGCATTTCACTTGGAATGGAAATGCAAAACATTAGTGCAGGCTTTGTGAAATTTACCACTTCTCTGATATGTGAAAAGTACTTGAGATAAGGACATCTTTCAATAGTACTGAGGGGGGAAAAAACCCATAAGCTCTTCAAACAAATATAGACTGTTTATTTGTCAGTGTTGTCTATATTTAACAGGCTCACTGATTCTGTATGCTTTTTGTCAGAGTTTAATTCTACTGATTTCTTCAAAGATAATCTATTTTTCCTAGCTGTACTAAACAACCTTTTTTTCTCTGCTGCTTTTGTTTGTCAGTAACAAGAATGAAAATCTAATATATCAAGGGAGCTGAGCTATGAAGGGCTGTGCAAAACTAGAACAGGTGCAAAATTTCAAGTTTTTACATTATTTGGCTAAATGACATGATGTTTCCTCAGTTGACAATTTGGTGCAATCACAGTCTGAATTTTCGATATTTCCATTGTATAAATTGACAAGGCTCTAAATCTCTATATTTTGTTTAAATAGTAAATGGAAATGGCATTTATAATCTAAAAAGCATTAAAACTGGTTACAGATTACTTACATCAGGGGCTTATAACCTTTTTGATTTGTGGATCCTCAAGTACTTTTCAGTGAAGGCATGTATCTCTGCAGCAAAGGCTAACTTACTGCAGTAGGCTTCCTTTTCATAGTAAGGTTGTGTGAACCCAAAGATTCTGCAGACTACATGTTGAAAATTATTGATCTACATTATTTATATATGACTTGTTCACTGCTGAAGTGTCCTCCTTTTGAGATGACTCAGTAACACCATGCAGTAGTTTTCAGGAAGGAACTGGAAAAAGAAAATATAACCCTTAAAAGGGGAGTTTTAGATCAATAAAATGTTTCCAGAATTCAGGAATTAAACCTTCTTCTTGCTAGTTATGGTACAATCTCCAAAAATTATGAATAGATGTCCATTTTATACATGATATGCTACAATAGTTTGTTGCCTTCATGGAATCCCTGCAGCTGGAAAAATCGGTTCAGTGCTTATTTAGAGGATGTGGGATTCAGTTTGCTTGGTGGCTGACAATCACAGGAATCCTTGTGCACTAAACTGTTTTAGAGTATTTAGATTACATCTTCCTGTTCACTAAAAAGGTCATCCCAGACATGGATTGCACACATTTCTACCTTAGGCCTTCATTGAATTAACACAGTAAATTATGGGCCTCATCTTGACATAAAGCAGCTCCCTGTTCCTTAAATTGAAGGTATAGGGTTCTGGGGATAAGATCCATTCCTTCATTGCTCTCAACTCCAAACAGGTTGAAATTCAACAACAGCACAACACGGTTGTTGGTTTTATAGACCAGCTTTTAAAATGTTTCTTAGTTTCTCAGGATTTCTACTAGGCAACAGGCTGACTTCATGTTTTAGAAGATACAAGTTGTGGTAAGAGTGGTAATATTTAAAGTATGAGATGCTCCTCATAATGGTGAGGATTTAGAACTGAAGGTGCCTTGGGTAAAGATGGGTACAAAGCCTGGTACTGTTGTGTGCTGCTGGAGAAGTACTTGCACCTCTCAGGGCAAGTTGCCTTCACTGGTGAGCAGTTATACAGCAGATAAGTGATCTAGGGTCTTTGAGGATTTAGTTATTATTTCAGTAGTCAAATAAAATATTTTTAAACATTTCGATATGAATAACAAATACTAGGATGTAAAACGAACACTTTTTTTCCCTCTGATATATATGTGAACAAGCAGCTAATTCTCTTGGTGTGTTTCTGCAATTACATTCAGTAACATCAGAGATGCTGAGTTTCACGCGGTAGTGAAGCTGTTGTTTTTCCCAAGAGCATATAATTTCTTGAACTGTTATTATGCTCTGTGCTTTCTGCACTTACCTAGTGTGCCATGTTGTGACATGAAATTCTTTTAAATGTTAAGAAAACTCATTTTTTTTGTTTTGGTTTGTTCTTTGGTCACTTTCCATCAGCTGATTTTTACTGGTTTCAGAAGATGATAAAAATGGCAAGTTTTGAGGCATAATGGCTCTTTATGGAAGAGGTAGGAATAATTAAAATGCTTATTTCTTATATATTTTAAAATATTATTTATACTAACAGAAGTTCATATATGAAATGATTTGTCCCAGGAAAGACCGGATGATTTGTTTATAACTGTAGCATGCTTTTGGAAAATTGCTTTTTAAGATGTTGAACTTCTAGATTTTCTTAATATATTGTATAAGCTTTTCTGAGGGTCTTGTTGCATAATCTGCCTGTCTGTAGGCCACAGTCTCTAACAGAAGTGTCTATATAAGCAGTCATTCTGAAGTGCTGATTCTCTTATTTGATTTGGGATTAAACAGTCTGTTGCAAGCCATCTGTTTCCCTATGCATGTGTCCTTGAGAGGTTAGATTTCCACAGATATTGCCCCATAACTTTAGCCAGTGTTTAAAAGATCAAAATTAGCTGAGACATATGCCACTGAAATTATCTGTTTTATCCTAGAGGACTGGCTGGTTTTTGACAGCAGTGCCCATGTTGGAGAGAAGTTTATTCTCTCTCATTGCTGCTGATTGAGAACCCTGCTGCTTTTGGCCAAATGCCATGAGAATAAGGAGTGTATCCTTTGAGGGCGTTTGAACAGTTGATGCTCAGTGAGTGCATGAAAAGCTCCATCAGCTTTTTAAGTCACAGCTCTCTTCAAGAACCAGTCCCTCCAACTGATGCTTTATGACTTGGGACAAATTCAAACTGCTACTATTGCCCAAGCAGCTTATCACTGTGACAATTAGGGTCAGAAGATGATACATTTTGGTGTAGGTCCAGGGTTCAGAGACTCTTTGGAGACTTAAAGAATTTTTACACGATTGTACCTTGCTCTTATGTGTGCTGTTGTTGGGATTTTTTTGTTTTTTTTCTGGGTACCTGTTCAGGCATCAGCATGTGGGTGCTGGATGTATGCGGATTACTACTGAAGTGCCACAGTAGTGATCTAGCACTGGTGGTTTGGTCTAGGTGTTGAAAGGAGCTCAGGCTGGAGGCTGGGTGTTTGAAGGCATTGTGGAAGCCAGAATGTGATAAGCTGCCCCTCAGTACTGTGATTTCACAGATGTAATTAGTGTGGCTGCTTAAGCTTGGGTTCCTCAGGATGTAACTGTGTCACAAGCCATACAGGGCCTCACAGGCCTATAGCAGCCTCTAAAAGCTATCTAGAAAACCACTCTCAAAATACCACTTCTGGATCATAAGTCCTCTTCATTTCAGCTCAGGGCTGGAAAGAAATCCAGGTTTTCTTCTGCTTTGGTGTTCCACAGGTATAATGATTTCAGGGCTGGTTTCATACCATAGTCTGTAAGTTTATGTTACACCCTATGCTACAAACCTATTATCCATTAAACATGTGAGAGTTCAATGATGTTTTTCAGAAAACAGGATAGACAATCTTGTGCAGCATTATTTATTTTCACTTTTTTTTCTACTCTTGAATATGTTTTTTTCAAGTCTTGTTTAGGATCCTAATTTTTGACAGTTCTGGAAGATATGGGTTCACAGTAGGGTATTGTTGAACTGATAAATCCTATTGAACCTTATGTAATTTGGGGGGGGGGATGTTTTGTTCTTTAAAGACTGGTTTTCAAATGTTTTTGCTTTTACTCAACAATCTGACTACAGAAGTACTGATGTTTCTATACTTCTGGGTGGAAATTTGCTAGCTCAGGCATTACACATACAACAAATCTGCATTTGTACACACTAACCAGGTGACTGGTCAAGTTAACATTTGCAAATTGCCCTGTTTATTCACACAAATGCAGTTTTTATGTGTGCAAAACTGATGTGCTTGCAACTTTTGTGGGTTGTATTCTGGGAAGCTTGCTACAAATGTATCCCCTAAAATTTAGTTTTTGATTAAAAATACTTGCTAGGCAATCCTCCTGATAGAGTTTCCCAATTTACATTTCCAGGTGAAAAGGAGTCTTTAAAACCTTTAAAAGCAGCCATGGAAACAGAGGCTGCACAGAGCTAGGCGGTGACATAGGGCATCACATCTAAGAGGCACATTTAAGGGGGAGCTTGTCAAGAGCAGAAAATGATGCGCTCTCTCTCTTACTGTAGAAATAGTACTGGACTGCTGATGTGATCCATTATTAGAAATATCAGGATACAAGAAAAATGAGGAATTTTCAGGAAAAAATGAAAAATCTTCTACCTTTTCTGCCTTCCCTCTTCCTCCTCTCAGAAAAGGGCTTTAGGAAGAATTGAGCAACTCCTTCTGTAAGCAAGAATTTAATCTCCAAATAAGCAGTGAAAGAGTATTTGAAGTGTTATTTAAAATATCTCTTGGATTTCAGTAATGTGCAACACATCACACAAAACTAGTAGTCTACATTTTGAAATATATAGTCCTAGGCCTTAATAATCTCTAAATATAGAATACCTAGGTGTGCATATACCTGTCTATGGGTATTTGGATGCAATTCAGTCAAACCAACTGAAAATTTTGAATTGCTGACTTTCACAAGACATGTCTAGTAAGGCTCTATTTAAAAAGGCTAGTTTCTGTAAAAATTTGGATTTGATATCCATGTATATTGCTAATCCTTTATAGTGTACTATATCTAACTGCCTTATGAGGAACAGAGATGTGTATGAACTTTTTCTGGTTTTGAGGGAGGAACAGTTTTTCTACTTTTGCAGAAGTCCAGTGGAAGTACTGCTTCTGAGCTGCATGTAGCTGGCTTTCCTGTTGGTTTACATTACAAGAAAGCTTTCTGTTAGTGGTCCAATTTTTCCCTCACACTCTTTAGGACCTTGAATGAAGTGCAATGCTATTCCCTTCATACGTAACTACATTGATGTTAAAATGTAAATAATTTGCAGTTATATAGTTAACAAATATCTCTAACTGTACTTTACGTGAGCCAGATAAATTGTATAGTATACATTCCCAAAGAAATAATGAAATTTAATTTTGGGAAGGAGGTTCTTCAGTTTTTCCTAAAAATTCCAGATTTAGGCAGAAGTTGGGAACAAAAGAGACAGTTTTTTTCCACCTTCAAAATTTCCATGATACTATATAGCAACAAAGGACTGGTTCTAAACCAGGATCCTGTTTCCTTCTGCTTATGAGAGCATGAGTGAGCCATATGTAATGGTGACAGCTTTATTCTTCTTTTCTGAAGACATGTTCCCAATCGAATGCCAAGATTTATATATTCTGCATTTTTGAAGTATTGTGCTCCAAGGATTTGGATGCTTATCTTGTAAGTAAGGAAAACAGCTCGGCAATTCAAAGGAACAGGAGAAGACTTGTTACAGACAGGAGATCTTGTGGCTTATCTTGTGGTGTTGCTGATGGGGAACATCAAAAGCCTTTTTTCCCCAATATATTAGTACATTGAAGGCTTAATTTAGAGAAGCTTGATTAATCTAGAGGAAGGGATACATTTCCAAGTGAAACCAGCACTTTTAAGAAGAAACGTACAATGTTAAAAAAAATGTCCTTTAAAGAAATCATTTCATCTGTGCTGTACTCCAACAGAAAAATGATTCTACTCATCTTGTCTATCCTCATGATTCTTTTCCTGTCACCCTGGATTTAGTGGAATAAACTGTTTCACCTCTCATGCCTTAGAGCTCATTCTAATTTAGTTGAACTTCATTTCAAGATTTCAGCACATTCAGGCTGGAATTTTCTCTTACCAATATCTTTTTTGCCTCTTCCTGTTTTTTTCTAAAGCAATTTCTTCTGATTTGTGGAAGTAAGAAAAATGAAAAAGAGATGATGTTCGGCTAAATGCTAGATAGACATAGATTCTATAGGAGAAATTTATATCTGTGCAGCAAGTCCGCATGAAGTTTGTTCTGTATTTATGTCTGACTTGGTGTACCAAAATGTCAGAGAAAGCTTTTACCAGACCTTTCTGTAGGGGTTAATATCCTCCTTAAAGAGTATGCAGGCTAGTGGGGGATATTGTCCTTTAAAATTTACGTCTGTATTAAGTGATCTTAAAATCATGATGTACCAATACCAAACTGATAATGAGCTTTAAATAAGAGAATACAAACTCAGTTCAGAGTCATTATTCCTTGAGTTTCTTTGGAAGTATGGATGTAACAGGAATTAAAATAATTAAGTCTTATATAGATCTTTTGTTCTTTTCAGTATTCCATTTTTTATTCTATCATGTTCCAGTACAGTTTATACATAGCACTGATAAAAATATTCCTAGCCAAGTTTTCTGCTAGTATCCATTTACAATAATGTAGCGCACTTGCTTCCTCTCTCTTTTCTGGAGATATTTTCATCAATAACTCTTTCAAGTTTAGTCTTAATATCTTTTGTGTGTTTTCATCTCTGCATTTGATTTATTGAGTGAATGGAAGGAAACGTGACTTGCCATTCTATCCTTTTGCACCTTGCTTGTTTCAGTCAGTAGGGAGAGCAGGAATGATGTTTTTAAATTCCCCTCTTTATTCTTAAAGAGGTCATTACGTTATTCCACTCATGAAAAGATTGCAAAGAATAGTAAGTGACTACCTTCAAAATTAAGCACATTAGAATATGTCAAACAAATTCTTCTATGGCACAAAGAAGCACCAAAAAGATTTTCTCTGAAAAGATTCTCTACCTTGAATTTAACTTGCAATTATTTCCAAGGAAAAAGAAGAAAAATCAATTTCAAGAAAGTAGCAAAAATAACAGCCTGAGACTTTTGAAATGTTTTGAGGGGGAGAGCAGTTTGTTTAGTACCAACAAGTGATTGTTGCTATTGTTTCCACAGTTTTAGTAACCAGTCAGAAACATTTTCCTTACTTTTGTTGCATGCTGCCTTCTAGCAATGTTTATGGCTTAGAACTATTTCTCCAAATTCTTGCTCATCTTCTCTAAAGATGGCTACATCAGATGAATATTTGTCAAATTTTATTTTGTGTGTGTGTGTTTTAGTTTTGTCAGTCTTCATGGCCCCATGCCTCTTGGCATGTAGCACAAGCACTACTGGATGACCCAATGTTTTAACTGTCAGTCGCTGTGAACTGCTCTATGAAACAGGCTTACCAGCTCATAAACTGAAAGCAATCCTATTTACTGCCATTTCTGGATTCATAGATTGATTGCAGCTTGTTACTGTTCTAGCAACACTTAAGGCCAGACACCTACAGTACTATAGGTTTTTCTTGATGTTTCTTGGGTAGGGTTAGTCTTGTATGCATGCTTGTAGTGTTTCATCTGATATAATGGGATTAGACCTGAGGGTGACTATATCACAGCTCCTGACAGGTTTCTGCAAAATATTGTGCATGAACAGGTCCAATATATTTTTTGACTACTGGATTAGTAGATTTACAAGCATTATTGTTGTTCCTGCCATGGCAAATTCTGAAGGCAAACCCCCTCATTTGCTATGAAAATAAAATAATTATTACGATTTGTTAATTTTGTTCTTTCAGCTGTCTTTTCTACTTATAGGTTGCTGTCTCTGTCAGCATTTTTATTCTGTTTGTGCTCTGCAGTTTGCTGAAGGTAGATGTATATTCTGAAAATAAACTTGAATCTATTAAAGTGGCTAACATATAGTGATGTCTCTGTTTTGTAAATTGAGTTCAGGCATAGGCTATCTATCTGTTTGGCAGCAGTGGAGGTGCCTTTTTGCTTGAATTTTACTGTTTAAGCTTTTAGAGTTGCTTTCGAAGGTGGAAGAGGGGTCAGGGTAGCATCAGATTCACACATTACTGTCTTTACTGAATTTATATGAATGACCTCCTTTGAAGATTGAAGAATGTGGCACGAGTATGCATAAAGCCTCTCAGACTTTGAGGAGTGTGATCTTTTGTCTTTTATGCATGATCTTCTAGTTGGCTATTGATATGTTTTGCTATTCAGGGATGATGAATTTAGATACATTTGATTAAAGAAAGAAATTAGAATTCAATCACCTCCACTTAGTGTCAGTGCACCTCTGCTGAAGACTCTCTAATGTTGCTAAAATTACTGTTAGGTTAACTCGGTATTTTTGTTTTATTGTGTTTTGGCCATGTCACCTAGCTCTGGAACTGGGCCAAACTATGCTGATTACTGCCTCTTTCTAATCTGTCTAGATTGCATCCTTCAGCAGGGAGTGTGGATACTCATTCGGAAAAGCTTATCCAATAAACACCAGCATAAGTAATATATATTTTCTGCTTTTCTCTAAGAATCGTAGTTCATAAAGGACAATCAGCTTACTCATGAAATTGCAGACACCAAGGGGGCCTTAATGCAAAAGCAAGTGTATTCCATTATCTCTTTCTCATTCTGCATATCACAGCTAAAGCTATGAGAAACTGAATGGCCTAATCCAAACACTAAAGTCAGTGGTGGGTCTTCTGATCCTTAGTACATTCAGAGCAATGAAAACAACAAAGACCAGAGTTCTCCATTTTCTCCTTACTGGAAATCAATGGCAGATATGTGAGTAGGAAACAAAGTTAGGGCACAAAGGGCAAGTGCATTCTTTCTTTACCTAATTATCTTCTTGCCTTTATTTCTAATGAATCTTCCTCCTCCCCCCACCAACTAAAGCAAAACACCTAATATATAGCCTTTTGTGCAGTTGGAGCAGTGATAGCATTCTTCCAGATGAGTAACTGGCATATAGGAGTGATTTTATTTATTATAAATACTAACTAGTTCTATTTTCTTTGAAAGAAGGCTCACAAATTTATTACTCTTTCTATCTCAGAGCGTTTGACCATACTACTAATATCCTCTACAAGTTCTTGGTGATTTCTTTCAATTCTCTGTTATACCCTATCCAAATGCAAATAAACAATTTGCATATAAAACTATTGCTAAAAGGTATAGACTGTACATAAAATCCACTTTCTCATCCTGTGCCATGACAATTTGTATTAATGGAACACTTGTGATATTTTATTTTTCTATCAAAAATGAAGTATGTTAATCCCCAGGCAAGTCAAATTTTGAGAAGTGGAAGTGATTATTGAATTCCCTCTCTCAAACAGAAATCTGGATGGAAATGGAGAGCTCCTGTTGACTCAAATATGAAATGAACCAAAAATTTCCATTTAGCTGGGTGGGTAAGTCTCTGAATGTGTAAATCCTGTTAACAGTAGCAAGAGTGGTGTCATTTTAAAGCTATGCAAATAGCTCCTTTTGTGCTTTCTTCTTGATACTGTTGTACCAGAAAAAAACAAACAACTTTGTGATGATCTTGGCAGTGGGGAAAAATATGAAAGAGCTAATCTCAAGGAGAATAGACAAAAGACATTTCTCTGAAGGGTGTTTTATGTCCCTTCATTCCTCCTTTTCTGGCTCCCACTGTCCTTGTTTGGCTTCTCCATTCAGCTGGGGAGCTCTCAGATGGAATCGCTTCCTCAGCTGCAGTGCCCTACCAGCCAGCAGCTGCCTGGCCTTAACCAGTTTCACTTATATCATGGGGGAAGGAATTGTTGCATCAGGCCTGTGAATCTAAAATATTTTTTTTTTCCTCCAATGAAAGCATAGATAATTGTGGCCATTTTTCTTTTATTATAAAAATTGCAAAATAAAAATAGAATAAGTAACAGAGATACCAAAAAATAAGGGGCATTTCTTTCACTACTTTGTAAATTTCAGGGTTCTTAAGAAATACTTGTTCAATTTTTTTGCCTATAAGCAAACACGAACATCATGAGGCAGCTCTGATGCACAGCTGGCAGCTTGCAAAATATATACAATGTGGGCAGTAAGATAAGGTGCAAGCTCATTAACTTAAACTAATATCAGATCCCTGGAATTTAAGTAGAAAAACACAGTAATCACTTTATTTGAACCTATGAAATATACACAAACACATGCACGTATGATACACAGTTTACGTATATCTATATGCATATGTGTGAATATGAATTTTTATAAGTTCTTGCTATGCCTGTATTGAAAATTAGTATTTGATGTTTTCCCTACTTACTTCTTTTGTGCTTTTACATTAAAATTAATTCTTTTTGTCTTGAGGATAAAGATAGGACTTTTTCCTTGGTGTGGTTCCAATAGAAGATAACTTGATGCTTATAACAGCTTGTCAGTCTGAGAACTGTTAAAATAAGGCTGAAAGAAAGAAAAGCTCCATTTACTGTGGAAACCCCTAGTGGGATGAAAACTATAGTTCATTTCTTTGGATAACAAAAGACACTTCCATGTCCTCCTCAGTAGCAACTTTTTTTTTTTTTTTTTTTTTTTTTGACACAAAAGGCAGAATGAGGGGGCAAGCAATACCCTTAATTATAACCTCCTCTTCCTGAGAATTTTATCCTACTTTGCTTGCTCTGGCTTAGCGGGACATCCTGCTCTATTTTACTTGAGCAATAAGAAATATGAATAGGAAGCATGAGTAAAGGGTTAATTTCCCCCCTTTGGATGCAGTGTGCAGTGCTTGAGGAAGGACAGCAATATACAATGCAACTTTGACCTTCTCATTGTTCTATAACGTCATTGGTTGGTTACTCCTGCATGTTTTCACAGCCTCAGCAACTTGCACTGTAGCAAGGAGGGGTCATCAGTAACCAGCCAAAACATGGAATAAAAAAAAAAAAAAAGGGTTATTCTAGGCCTCCTCAAAATTGATGTATTGTTCTTGTACAATGACAAGAAAAGGATGTGGCATTCATCTGTTTTTGCAAGTTTGTGTTTGGAGGCGGAGCAAAGTTAATATGGGGTCTACTGTTTTAGGAGTAAATCTTGCTTTACAAAACATAAGTACTTTATATATACACGTGTGTATTGTTATCATTGTTGAAGATGTGTATTTTCTCATCAGCTTTAATGCTATAAAATTGAGCCTGCTGAAATAATTGTCATATTTCCTGGGGGAAAAAAAAAAGTGGTCTGTTTTGTCTCTTTTAACAATCTTTATATCATTAAGTTCTTCAACATTCTTGCTGCTACTGCTCCTTTTTTGTTCTCTTTTAATGTTCGTGTCATTGTCATGAAGGGGTAGGATAAAACATACACTAAGATCAAGGTTAGGGGGTGGAGAATTTTGTTCTGACACCTCTGTTCTGAGGATTGAGCAATGATCAGGAAGGGTTTTTCTTAATCTTTTAAAAAAGGGCATTATGCGCCAGGGAATGGGTGAGTGGGAAGCCCAAAATGCAGCAGTGGAAACAGAAGCAACCCTACAACTTCACTTGTAATAACCTGAGTTTGTGCAGATACAGGTTCGCCACCAGTTGTATATGCAGAAGTTATGCATTAATGGCAGAATCTGCAAACACAGAATTGCTGTAAATTAATCTTTGTGGGGAGGGAGTTAGAAAAAAAAAAAATGGTTGGTGGTTAAGGAAAACCTTAAAGGAAGAGTGCAGGTTTCTGTTGGCCTGATACTGAAGGACTATTTTCTACTTCTGAAATGTGAGTTTGAGTCATCTACCTGCTTTATCTGTGGTTTATTCCATAATGCCGCTCAGAGGGATGCTATCCTGAGCTGCATATCAGTGGCTGAAGAGGAATCTCTAGCAGTGAAGATATGAGATATAAAAACAAGTTCTGCAGTTACTGACTGTAACAACTGCAAACCACATGTACCACAAAGAAAGAAGTTGGCATAGCACCTAATGTACCAGAATGGATCAGTAACCTGTTCTTCAGTGAAGTAACACTTACATGCTACAGTTTTAGGAATAATAATGTCCTTTTCCTTTACAGAGTTTACTTAGGTGGTTGATCACAATACAAGGCTCATTGTAAACACACTAGCATAGTATCAACTATAGAAAAAAAAAGTAATCAATTGGAAGACAACTTTCAGCTGAGGCAAAGTTAAGGAGACCCACAATACACGGGTTGGATCGGTTGTTTCACCACAGTTTTCCACTCTCAAAACCAAATTATTTTGTGTTGATACGAAGATATCTCAGGGATTTACCAATGTATTTTGGGTACATGTACTTCATTATACCTGTCTGATACCCTTCTGCAGTTTATCTGTCATCTTTGTGGATTTCATAAGACCTTCATTCTTTTTGGAAGTTTTCAGATATGGTTTTGTCTGGATGGTGTAAAAAACGATTGCCTCTTCTAAGGAAGATAATAACTAGAAAGCAATAATTACATTTTATATGCCTTATCTGTTGAAGAGTCTGTGTTTCTAGTATTGTTCTCAGAAAATGTTCCTTATCCATGTGTAAAAAGCTATATTGGCACCAAGCTAGTTATTGCATCATATACAGAGTCCAAATATATGGGCATCTGAGCTAATTTTGAAGTAATGAGATGAAAAAAAATACAAGAGTCAGCTAATCCCATCCCTTTGTCAGTATAAATTTCTGCAGTTTGCTTGATTCAGACTTAAATGTATGAAAAGATAAATCTTCAAACATTCTCCAAAAAATGTACCCACAAATTATTTTTGGGAAACAACATATTGAAAACATGTAGTTTCATATGAATCCTTCTTATAGTAAGTTGGTAATGACATATTGTGTGGCACATGTTCTGTTTTTCTGTTTATTTGAAACAATAGTATGATGCACTGATATAATATGTGCAAAATGTTATCCAGTTAGGGGTCCACCCTAACATCCTCCCAGAAATCAATGATTCCATAAGCATCATCTAAAAAGTGCTTTGCTGCTGACTCTAAGACCAAAAAATAAAGCAGCAGCTTTGGGAGATAGACTTAGAGCACGGCTGTTCTCTCTGGTAGTTCTAAGTATCTCAGTTTGTGAGTTTTAATATATTTTCATAAGAGTGAAGGCATTTCCTATCAACTCAAAGGTGTTGTAGAATTATGGTTAGTGCTGTTTATTTTTGTGCTAATAGTAATTTAAAATAAACATATTTCAGCCTGGCAGTGTGCTTGGCACTACTTACAAGAAAGATTGAAGATGTGGTTCTCTCCGTATGAAGACCTTAAGATAATACCTGTTATGGATGCAGTCAGAATTCAGTTCAGAATAAAGGGTCTGTATTTTTAGTTGAAAAAGTAGTAACTAATTTATTAAACTAACTAAATTATGATGTGACTGTGCTTTCATGTTTGATTGTGTAATTAGGTAACATGACATTCAAGAGTAGTGACAGAAATCTGACCATATATGAAATTTTCTAGTGAAGAAACTTATCTGAAAAGTTCTGTTATGAGCTATTTCAGTTGGTTAGTGGTATCTGCTGTATGGTGAACTCTATCATGTAGAATTACACAATATTCCACAATATCATACCGGAAACTTGCACCATGTTCTTCAAAATTTTTGACACTTTTGGAAGATAGTCATTGTTGTACTCTGTTAACTGCAGTCTAGAGGGCAGCTTTTGCTCACGGGATAATCTGCCTTGCATGCAATTTATCTCAGCCACACTAACTCACTGAGTTAAAAATGAGTTTGAAGTTATTGTGCATTTGTACCTGGTGTACCAGATATCTGTATAGTGTCCACATTTGTTTTATTTGAGAGAGTTTGAATTACTTGTCCCCAGAAAAAAATATGTATTTGAAATATTTAACATTAAATTTTAAGCACTTGTTACCTGTTTGATTTGTGGTGATGTACTTTTGAATGTCAAGATTAATTAGTCACAAATTATGCAAGTTCTCCTAATATCTATAGATGCTTCACTTTGAAATATGAACTTCAAAGAACTTGCAATTATTTTGTTTATTATCATCAGCCAGTTGTTAAGATATACCAATGATGTACACTTGTGTGCTGAAATTTTAACAGCAACTTATCCATGAACAAGTTGTTCATTTATCAAAAGTGCATCTATAGATGTGTTTGTACAAGAAGAAACATGAAATTTGGGCCTATGGTTAGACACTTTTATATTGCTTACCAATTAGCAGTAATAGGTTTTTATCTGATAGGAGGAGATAAAATGGGAAAAAGGGCAGGAAAATTGAATTCTGAATAATGCAATGTATGCAGAAAATATGGTGAAAATTCTACATTATAGGCAAAGTCTGTTAATCCCAGAAACATGCGGGCATTAATGTTCATCCATTCAATGGAGGCTCTTGTTTTCTGGAGAAGCACATACTAGAAGCCACTGCAGGATCCCTAAAGTTGCTATGAACAGTCTCCAAGCATGCACACGATATATATGCTGTGGTATGTGTTCCAGATGATAAAGTACAGATTTTAATACAAAGTAAATATCACTGTGCTTGGGACATCATATATTGCTCTGTGAATTTCTTTTTCTGTTACTTGATCGTGGTTGCTGTTGGAATCTGATGTGTCAGAATTGCAGACAGTGTTATTGCAATCATGGATACAAATACTTGTAATGTCATTTTAAATTTTTTTGTACATTCTGCTGGCGTGTTCTCTGTAACTATATTTTGGTTCTGCCCTATTAATTATAACTGTATAAACTGTGAAATGTTTTAGTTGGTAATTGCTGAAATTCACAATCGCAATATTTTTTATTCTTGGTGAGGAAGAGGGGGAAAAACCGAAGGATTTTTCATGTGTCTCAGATCTATTGGCCTATTCTCCAAATGACAGGTTCCTGACTGATCAACTATACCACCTGCTACTAAAGCTCAGTAATATTAGTCTGTGCAATGGTTTCATTCTCATCTCACACCTCAGAGATCTTGAGCTCAACCCCAGGCATCCCCTGTGTGTTTAAATCAGCTTAACGGCTCATACAGTGTGCTGATTTCCTTGTAGGCCTCTGTTTTCTCAAAAAGTGATCACCTTTTGCCAATGCCCTCAGGATTAAACAGGGCAGTCCAGTTTTCCTTTTCTGCATTGGCTATACCTTTGTAGTCAATAAAAGACTAACTAGAAAAGAATCAGCTGATGAGAGAATCAATCTTCTGGAAGCCTCCCCACAGTTTTCTCATCATTTTTGTGCCGTCTGTCATCTCAGATTGTAAAATGGAAACCAAAACTCAGTATGTGGGAAGACTTTTAGTGCTCCTTGTTAACAAAAACAGTAAGACCAGGAGTTTTGATCTTATGAGTGTATAGGTAAACAGTAAGCTGTAAGTGTGCACTCTTGAAGTAGCTTTTCCATGTTTCTAATGGAGGTCTGTAAAAAATTATCAAAGTAGTATCACAAAGGTCTCATAACATACTGTAGTGTAGATATCCATTCTGAGTAGGTCAGGTTAAATCTGAAGTTCTTCTATATAACAATACAGGGGTACCTTACAGAACAGCTGTACCATTGACCATAAAAGCCATATAAAGCCATATAAATAGAAAAAGACTGTAAAGTATAAGTGAAGTTTTTTTTCCTTTAGCTACTTGCTAAGTTAAAACAGTGGTCTGTCTTGATAACTAGTATTACACAACAAATTTTTAGTTTTTTGAATAATAGCCTACTTCAACATGGTTTATAATGACAGATGGACCAACTTAAAAAAGAATTGAAGGTTCATCATAATCATCATTCTTTACAGTTCTACATTTTTCATTCAAATATATCTCAGTAACTTACAAATATTAATTCAGTGTTATAATCACCCACCCACAAAGCAGGTCAGCATCCTCGTTTTACAGAAGTTCAAAGTAGGGTGCCAAAAGGTTAAGAGCTGTGAGGAATTAAGGGGTCTGTCAGTATGCACCATAAGGCTCATGTTGGGGACTCTATTTTTTCCACATCATACTTTAAACTTCATTTGAAATCTGATTTCTTTCCCTGGACTCAAAATCCAGGGACGAATAACACAGAATGTGCAATGGGGTTATGTTAGTGACTGGTTAGCAGTCATGCAGAAGCACTGAGAGGCAGAAGTGTTTAACTGGCATCACATAAAGTAGCATAGGTGACTCTATCACCATCTTCAGCAGGAAATATCCTCTTTCTCTCTCTGCAGGTGCTCTGGGCATTGACATAATGTTCCCTATAGAAGGGAAGCTCTCAAACTTTGCACATTCTGCAAAAAAATTGGCAAATGTCACTTTCTTATGGTGAAGGCCTATGGCAGACCTTGGCCACTCTCTCTCATTTGCCTAGCAATTGGATAATGTATCTTGTGTTGATGGAAAAGTTTAAATATAATACTTGTGGTTCCTTGTTTTACTGGCAGTACAAAAACTAAAATACAGATCTCTGTCCAATAAAGATGGCAAATCAACAGATTTGAGACACACCCCTCTTGGCAGCTTTTAGTTAGCTAAATCACAGCTGGTAGTTAGGAAACTACTAAGAACAGTATTATCAAATACGGTTTGTCACTGGCTGCACATGTTGCTCTGCTTTTATATTAAGATCACAAAGGTGAATAAATGGGGTTTTCCCTTGGGAAAGAGGATGATGTGGCTTGTAACAGTTGGTGGTTTCTAGGGGAGTCAATTTCAGAGCCTTGAACCAACACTTGAGAAATTCAAAAACATGCTAAAGAGGTACCTGGCTCTGGGTCTTTAACAGAGATTTGGACTATGAAATATTTAGCAGGTATTGGCTCACTTAAAAGCCCGAGAGACATTGTTCCAGAACAGATGAAGACCCATTAAGAACGTCTGAAAGCTCTCGAACTAACCTTCTTTTATTTCAAAGCTATAGAAATATTGATGGGTTAGATCTCAGTGATATATTCCACAAATATATAGGCATCCCTTTGCTTGCAGCATGGTGCCTTCACCAAGATGAGCATAACTATGATGGCTTTTTGTAGCAGTCATGGACTGCTTCATTCCTTGGTAACTCCAGATGGTCACTGATCATACAGAGTTGCTTTATCTATTTCAGGAAATTTTGCTAGAAAATTTGTTCTAGAGGACATACCTATTGAAGGACATCCATATTTAGGCAATCATTTCAGGACTCTTTTAGGATGAACATTTTTTTTTAAACCACCATTTTGCTTACTGTTAAGATTACTTTTAAAGACAGGAGAAACAACTGTAACAATTGCGTGGGTTTCAGGGGCAAGCCAACAACATGATTTGGGCTGCTGCAAATGTTGGTCTCAGCTTCTAATCCAGCTGCCAAATTGATGATACCTACTCTAATAATGCTAACTATCAAACCCCATGACACCTGGCAGATATGTACAATGCAGGTTTTGATTATAAAGATCCTTTATCTTTTAAATCTTAAAGTATGCTGTCATTCATCGTTAGTAAAAATTTGCTTTACAGTCATCTCAATTTGTCACCTGCCAGGTGGCTGCTCTCTTTTCTTACCCCACCAAATCAAAGTTTCTCAAAGGATTGTTACAGATTTAACTGCTGGTCAAAGAATCTCTCTCTTCAGGGCCACTTCAGGTTCATAGCACTACAGTTATGCTTTGGAATGATGCCTAGATCATCTCATTTTGAAGACAATCTGTTTATCTGAGGTTTACATGATTTTTGTACACAGTATGCTGGGAACATTTTCGCTGAATTAGTCTCAAAATTTTATCCATGTGCTGAATCTACAACTTACCAGATCCAAGACCCGGGAGAAAGTATAATCATACGTGCTAAATATACCCCCTGCAAAGTTGTTCAGCTTGTTGTATTAACTATTTCTAGATGCAGCTAAATATTCTGTTTTGGAAAGGCACTTCAAAACATATCAAAAGAGGTAATACAGTTTATCTCATTTTGTAACCTATTAACTGGTATACTACCCTAAACATCAAGCCTTACTTTATTGGTGTGCAAGTAGCATGTTCTTGGATCAAGGAGCAAAATCAGAATCCATAAAGGAGTGTCACAGAATAACTCACCAAAATTTTTACTGGAAATATTTTCATTCAGAAATATGTACTGATATTTTTCTTATGGTTTAGTGAGCAAATGAACTTTATCTTTCAGATCATAATGTTTAGATTACCAGTGCATGGATGCATCTCCTAATATTGCAAATACTATTTGGCAATCTGCTGTTGATTTCCTTTTGCAATATCTCTTAACCTCACAGACATTGTATGTTTAAATGAAGTCTGACAGAAGTTGGAATAGACTCTATTTCCTTTTGAGCTGATGAGGACTCACCAGCTCAAGACTTGTCTTTTTGGCCATTATTCTATAAAGTTCTGTGGGATAGATAGTTGTCATAAAGTATAGTGAAAACATAAAATATTTGATTCATTAAAATTGAAAATTTGGGCTCTCTACCTGGTAGATAAAAAGGACAGATTTTCCTTAGAGCTGCAGTTACAATGGTTGGACCAGAATACCACAAGAAATGTGGCCTTTATAGTTTTAGTTTTGTTGAATTTTTTACTTTCTTCCTTACCTATAAAACAAAACACAAAACCCCCAAGCTCCAAAGAGTAACAGTGGGAGGGGCAAACTGCCCAGGTCCATGACCTGTTGTCAGTCCAGCTCACCCTTTTCAGAGGAGTACCAAAATTTAGAAAGAAAGATGGAATGGCATCGTCATCTACCCACCACTATTTTGTCTGTTTGACAGTGGTTATAATGCATGTCTCTGACTTCTGCATAAAGGTCCTGACAGCACTTAGGGTAAGAATTTCTTGTCACAGCTTCTACCTTCTGTAAATTGGTTAGTCTTATACAACTTGTTAAACTTAGCTTTCTCTGTGTTGTGTTGCATGAAACTGACTTGCTCAGGGCAGAACTTAAGATGAAAAATATTCTCAAATCAAAAACCCTTCCAGATTTGCTTTTGGTTGTCCCAGGGTAATTTTCCTGCTGCAAATGTATTTCTTGGATAGTTTACTCAGAATATGCTGTATTCTTATTGCTAATCCAACCTTATGTGCCGTGGCATCAAAGCTCCCCACAATTCACTCCTTAGAACTTTTAGAAGCTAACATCCAATTAAACCCAGAAAAAGTCTTCCATCTCCTGAGCACATATATCGTTGAGGACCTAATTTAAAACAGGCTAGAGTATAGGTTTATATTGTGAGGCATCTTTTCTGCATGCAAAGCAGTCTTGATAAAATGAGATACCTACATAAGCACACAAAATCTCTAGGTATAGCTCAATTAATTGAAGCTAAGAGAATTGTTCTTTGGCTCCCCATGAGTCACATATCATGGCTTTTACTAGCAGACATTTGCTACAATGGCTATCATTTCTGTAGTCTCATCAGAGAATAGTTGTCCAGGTGTGTTCATTGCAGTCTGGTGTCCATTGGCACAAAGGCACAGGATTAGGAGTGCAACAAACAAGTCATTCCTACACTGGAGGGGAAAAAAATGAATAATGTGAAGAAACAACAGAATGGATAAGGATTAGCATTTACTCTGTGTAACAGTCAGTCCAGATTGCAGAAATAATGGTGTACCTGTCAATCATTGGCTTAGCTAAAACGTTGCATGCATCAACATCTGCCAGCATTGTCATGTGGAACCTTTCAGAACATTATGTAAAGAATAGAAATCATTGCTAAAAGTGTCTTTATTTTTCCCTTGTTTGAATATTTCTCACATACAGTTAATATAAAAAGATAAACTGAATGAATGGAATGCAGTAAGAATGGGGGAATAGAATAAAAAAGATGGGTTAGAGAATACAGAGTTTTCCACAGCAGAAAATGAATGATGAATAATGAATTTGTTAAAACTATGTTGTGTAGAGTTGCAATATACTGAACTGCTTCTGTGTGTAAGGTTAGTCATATTTAAGTTAATGTCAGAATTGCATCACTGCAGCCTTTGGGAACAGAAGTATATTTTTGTTGTATGTAAGGAATGTGGGTGTTTTGCAGGCACCTAAGTGCAGGAGATGATATGCAAACACTCTCCCTTAGCAGACAGGTAAACTGACTTGTTAGCAGGATAAGCTCTTGTGTGTCAAAGTGTGTGACATTCCTTCTCAGAGCACCTTCATCTACTCTCTAGTAAATAACTGTTGGAAATTTTCACATGAGATGAAGTAATGATCAAGAAAGAGTATTCTTGGTCAAAAATGATATTTAAATTTTGCTGGGAAACGGCATTTTGCTGAGCTCAAACAGATTTGTGACAAAGGATCAGTTTTATTTTCTCATTTTCTTTTTTGTGGGGAGAAAATGTCTTATTTTGTCAAGAAAAATTTCATTTTGTGTTAAAATTTCATGTTGTTTAAAAAGAAAAAGTAGTTATAACAAAAAAGCAAAACCAAGCTAGATATTTCATATTTTTAAAGCAAGAAATGATTCAAGTAAGTAAATCTGATTCGTTTTGTGGCTTTTTATGAAAAAACTGTTTTTTATATTTCTGATTTGAGAATCAGAAACAGTCTGGATATGGGAAAAAAAAGTCTTGAAAGTTCTATCAGGGTAAGAAAACAGCTTTCTGTCATTTCTTCCTGTTATAATATGTTCTATTTTGAGGGTGGGTTGCTTTCTGGTTTCATGTCACCATTTCCACTGATAAGTGGAGAGACAGACTGTTGCTTCCCCTTTTCCTTTCAGGTTTAATACCAAGTATTAATTAAAGTATGGTTAACCTTTAAAACAAACTCATGTGTCAAGTTTCAGATCTAGAAGAAGCTGCTTAATGCAAAAAACAAATTTTGTTTTCCAGTTGTGTCTGAAAAGTATTCCTGTCAACAAAAGTTGTGATAATTTGATACACGCGGCAGTGATGCCTAAGGAACTGCTAAACTACAAACATTAACAATGGCAGCTATTTTTCCAAATTTAAAAGAAAAAAGGCCTTATCACCACATTCAGAGTCTTGTCTTTCCAATCCATCTGTGCCCCTCAATCCTTGCCCATGTAGTGACCATATAGGTTGTTAACAGAGAAAATGTTTTTGCTACAAGTCAGGTGGTGGTCAGATGTGAGAGAACAGTGCTCCCACATCTCTTTCCAGGTTCCTTGTTGCACTCCTTCCTTTCTCCTTTGGCTTTCAAGATGGAAAAAATAATGGGGACATAAAGTTGGGAAAATAGTATTTGCATCTCTTAAGAGTTTTTAAAAATTATTCTTTGGTGGTTTTTTTAAATCTTGCTCAGTTGCTTAATAATGTCTTTTTTTCCCTCCCAGCATTTTGTGTCATCTCTTTTTTCTTGCTGTTCTATTCTCTTTCTGGTCATTGGGCTGGTTTTACTTTTTGGTTTTTGGTTGTGTTTTTTTTTTTTTTTTTCCCCCCCTAGAATGAAAGCACTTTTTCTGGTTTGGTTTCCTTTTCTTTCAATTCCTATACATTTTCTTCTGACATGAAAGTGAGTAAGGGGATGCTTGTGAGCTTTTAGCTTTCTTTTCTTGATCTTTTCTCTAAATCCCTTTGGCTTGGCCTAAATTCCTTCTCTTGTGAGCTCTACCTTCTCTTGTTTCCCTCTCGCCTCCACATACCAGTATCAGTCCTCACAGCTGTTCATGCATCTGCACACTTTTTTTTTTCTTGCCTCCTTCTCCCTTATTGCTGTGAGTGCTTCTTTGTATAGGAGAGAAAGAGACAGCCTCACCAAACAACTGTTCATCAGCGATGCAACAGCTTCATCTCGCTTTGAAAGGGACCATGAAAGAGCAGAGAAGAGTAAGGAAGAAGGTTATGGGGGGAAAAGGACTGGGGGCAAAAAAAGGGATTGCCAATCAAGGTGAGGAGTATGAAGAAAAAGAGAATATTTGGGAGGAGAAGAGGGGAAATCCAGAGTGACTATAGGGAAAGAGAAAAGAGGTGGTGATGAGGAGAGAAGGAGGAGGAAAAGGGTGAGTCTTGATGAATCCAGTTTGATGAAACCTTCCAGCAGAAAGTAACGTAGAAAAGATAGGGACTGTAGATCCCACTATGAAATTTATTTCCTCACTTCTTCTGCTTTCCCTGGTTAGCACCAACTCGGAGCCAGGGGGCGGAAGCATATGCAGGGGATTCACTCAGATATGGCATGGGGGTTTTTGTCTGTTTTTTTCCCCCTCCTCTTTTATTTATTTATTTTTCTTTTTTTCCCTGGCACTGCACTTGCTCTGTGCTAGCAAAGATCTCTTCTGCAAGGTCATTTGACTGTGTTCTCAGAATTGCTGAATGGTGCATTGATCTCATAATTATTCAGTGACTGTAGTTACTTCTGAGGTTTTGTTGCTTTGTATCAATTTATGAAGTACATGATGAAAATATTGGAGAGTGTGGTGAAGCACTGAAATAACAGAAAAAAGGCAGCAGTATTGTAGAGGTGTTCTTACAGTTGTTTTCTTCAGCCATGGTTTCTCTGTCTTTTTCTTCAAAACTAGATACAGAACGTTTTTAGAGATACAAGAGATGCACACTAGTCTCCACTGAAAATCAAAGGGAGCCTTTGAAATTGTTCCTTAAATGTATAAAACATACTCTCTGTTTGCTTTGTGATAGAAATTAAAATTTATTTATGCAGTGGAGTAGCTCTTATTTATTGCATTAAGATCTAAAATTTATTTGGTCACAAAACATTTCAGGGCTCTTGAACAATAATAAAGATAATAGGAATTGTAACTTTTTTGCATAGTTCATGCTATTATTTTATGTTATTTACAGTTCTACGTCAGAGTCTCTGTGAAGACACTGAAATCTCACTGCACTAGGTTCTACACAAATACTCGAGAAAAGGCAATCTTTGTCATGGAGAATTTATTACCCAAGTAGGTGAGGTGAACAAGAGAAAGAAATGAGCACACGTAAGAATGGACTTTTTTTTTTTCTAAAATCAGTCAGCAAGTCAATGGTAGAGGAAAAGGCTCATGATCTGTATCCCCTTAAATCTGTCTAATGTCCAGCCCCTGGACCACATCTATTCTTCACATGCAGTAACTTTGTGTACTTTTCCAACTACCAGTTGTTTTCCATCTCTGAAGCCTCATGATTTTTACACTTGATTCATTCTCTTCTTTGTGTCTGCAAATTTTTTTATTGTATTCCTAATTTCTTAAATCTTTTTTAGAGCTCCCTACCCATATCATGCACTTCTGCTGGTATTCCTTCCAGCCTCCCTGCGACCTTATGTGTAGGCAGTGCTTGTGGCTTTGCTGTTCACGTGGCTTCTGCACCTGCAGCACCAACATCAATTTCAGAGTTGTGGTGGCAAAAGCAGCAAAACCTTCTTAACCTAAAATTGAATATTAAATCTGTGAACTGAGAATCACTGTGATGAGCTTACTCTGCTGGCAGTTGATAGAAATGATAGAAGAAAAGAAACATTTTATCTTAATAATATAAAAGCTTGCTTCAGTAGTTTGGTTTTGTGTGGTTAATAGTAATAAAAGAGCTGGAGTAGTCTTATAAGAAAAGCAAAAAGCATATATCAGAAACTGGGGGACTGCAGAGCCATTTTTTTTAAACTAGCAAAAATAGCCAACCAAACCAGAAAACAAATACTCCCTGCCCTGAAAAAAGAAATAAACAGTTGTGCAGTAGACTTTGCGTGATAAGATTTTAAAGAGTTATGTATTAATCCACATCAAAAATTTCAAGAACTGGTTCTTACTATTTCCTAGGAATTTGTTTATATGGCACAACTGGAAATAAAAACATATTGCTCAGTATGTGTGCAAATATCATTCTAGTATTACCACTTGGCAAACGTCTGCATGCTGCATATACACAAAGTGTTTGAGCACATAATGCGATATTTTGTGTCTTTGCTACTGCCCAGTGGTCCCTCGTGGACAGGATGTCAGATCTATTTATGTATTTCATTAGCTATTGCCCTGTTAGCCTAGCTAGCTTGGAAAAAGGATATACTCCTATGCTGTTTTTATAGAAGGAATGTTTCTACAATGTAAGCAAAAAGATACTCTGTGCTTTTGGAAATTAAGGTTGTGAGCCCTGTTCTCCAAGTCACATGCATATAACTAGCTGCTGACCATGTATGTATGTATTCAGCCACCAGCTTCTATGCACTAGAAAGCTTTTTCTCCCAAAGAATTTCTTTGTTCTGTTTTTATTTCTATAAAATTACTAATGTTCCCAGAAACTCATAAGCATACACACACCTGAACCACTTCACCTACTCTCAGAGATATGACAAGCTTATTTTCAAGTGTACAGTTCTCCTACAGCTGCTGTACAAAAGATCATATTTATAAAGCCGATCTCTTATCTGAAGGAGTAGCTTCATTATTCTACTTCATTGCCTGATAGCCCCGACTCCGAGAGCTGTGTGAATGGTAACCACAAAGCTGCTCCATTATTTAACTCTAAGCTGCTCTCCATGACTCTCTCTGGGTGGATTTCATCATTTTCCTCCATGTAGGATTTTTTAGTTTGTTCATATTTGAAGGGAAAAATAAAGAGGCATAGAGAATAAAAAACTTGGTAAGGCCAATTTTACCAGTCTTGGAGCCCCTGCAAAGCCATTCATTTGGTGCCCTTGATTATGGTAAAGGTGAAAGTTAAGACTTTCATTCTTTTTTCCTTAAAGGTGCTTTGTTTTGAGTGAGAGCAATGATAAAAGTCAACACTGGCTTTCAGGTTTAAGCTGTATGGGCTGAAATTTTGACCATTTAATTTTATGTGAAAATATTTGAAGTACTTGCTTTTCATGGTTGGGCAGACTAAAATGTTTACAGGATATTTACAAGCAATGACTATTATTTTTTCAAACACATTAATAGCATGCATTTCTGGGTAGCTTGTAGGGAAAAAGCAGTTTAAATCTGGTTGTTTCTTTCTGAGTTGAAAGTAAGACTTGAATCTAAGGTAAAAGTAAATTCTCATAATGTGGAACTGATTTTGAACAGATATGTATTTTATTACATTAAGTGCCTTGTTCTTGTCTGATCTATACAGCTGCTGCTGTTTTATAGTTTTTACAAATTAACAAATTCAAAAATTTAGGTTTGGCAT
Source organism: Strix uralensis (assembly GCF_047716275.1). Classification (NCBI taxonomy): domain Eukaryota; kingdom Metazoa; phylum Chordata; class Aves; order Strigiformes; family Strigidae; genus Strix; species Strix uralensis. Next base: position 25,421,563 of record NC_133977.1, read on the forward strand.
TTACAAATTTAAACATTATAAATATTATCTCACATCATTCTGATGTTTGTGAAAGGAAGATTTTCATATACATACTTTGTTGGTTTTGGATTTTTTTTAATCAGAAATAACTGTATTCTGCTTCAAGTTGTTGAATAACCTTCATGAAATTTCTTGTATAATCTGATTTATAATACATATTAGTTGTAGATTCAAATATGTATTTATTGGGGGAAGAAAGGATTGATAACCTTCCATATTAGCAATTCATGATAGGCATTGATATGCCTTTCTTACCCGCACTGCCTGAGGCAGGGTGGGGACTCCATCACATACTGCGCTACTGGCTGCAGGGCTCCCTCTTTAACGGTTTACACTGTGGCTGCTTCCATGTTTAGTGGTACAGTCCTTTCCATATGTCTTTAAGCCAGTGACTAGGCTCAGAACCTCAGCAACTGTTAAAATCCCCTGTCTGGAGAGACGGCAAACCTTCATTAGTAGGTTATTTTCCAATAATTGCTAAACACTTTATTACTTGAGTTGTAATTCAGACCTTTTTTTCCTACAACTGTAATGCAGGGAGTTAAAGGTATCACTATAATTCTTCAACCCATGGCACAATCACTTCCTAGACTTGGCAACAAGGCTTGTGGAGGGCAGTAGTAGTCCAGTTTTTATCTGTAACAACAAAAATTTTGTCTAACCGCCAGAAATTCAACAGCCTTCCTGATGGCTGTAGCCCAACGGGCAGGCAGTAAGTGTTGTGAGGCAAAACTCCTTCATCTGCTGGCTCAAATCTCACAGGAGCTACTGGGACAATGAAAAACAAAAAGATGGTTTTCACCCATGAGGGGCCTACTGTGGAGGAAAGCCACAGAGATTTTTATTGTGTTAGAGGCATCCATTTGATCAGAAGACGACAGGTAGAGGAATAAGGAGCTGGGTGGCACTACTGCGGTTCATAGGGTGAACTTGGGGAATTGTAAACACAAACCTGTCATGATAATTCCTTTACATTTGTCAGCCTCTAGGCATTATTGAAATAGTAATATGAAAGAATAATATTGATTGTGGACTTTTTTTCCATATAGTTCCTGCTGAAAACATCTGCCTTTGGTTCCCCCTTTCATCTATGAGGTTTAAATTACAGCCTTGTCAGTGAATAATTATTTTTTGTGTTGTGAATCTCTTGGGATATAAACAGATTTGCTTTGCATGTGTGCTAAGTGAACTGAGTTGAGGTGAAAACTGCCTCTCTAAAACTTGTTTTACAGTGTTTGGAAAATGCTACTGAGACTTCAAAAGACTTTGTTTTTAATATAGCAAAGATACATAAACTATCTTTAAGCAAGTGACAGTCCTTTTTTTTCCCCCACTGGACTTCATATAGGTTTAACATTAAGGAAGTGCTTAAGTCTTTACAGGAATGGTAGGGGTGAGATGACAGGAGTGACACTAATCTATTTCAACTGACTACTTATCCATCTGAGAAATCTTGCTTTCTAGAGAAGACAATTTTTAAAATACATTCTGTATTTGAAAATAATTTAATTTATAACTCAAAATATTTTTCCTGAATGCCTAGACATACATAAAAAATTCTCTTATCTGACTAGCCTTCATCCTCTGTAATTCAATTTTGAGGTGATTGGGGGGTTTCTTGTTGTGCTTTTTTTTGCTTTTTTTTTCTTTTTTTTTTTTAATGCTGACATTGGTTTAAATGCCAGCATGTCCACAACTTGCTGTAGCTGGAGAAGTGAATTGAATGGACTGGAATCTCTTCTGTTATTAGTACCCCAAAATCAAAAGGATTTTATCTACCTTGTATCCAGGCTTCAATATCATGAGGAATGGCTGAGAACCTATGGCTTTCCCAGATTAAAATGGATGCGTGTGTAAAGGCCCAGACAATATCTCTCTTAAACTTCAAATTGGCTTTAGGGCCTATATTAAGAAAGTTTGGAATAACTTGAGATTTTTTTGAAGGAATTAATTTCTCTGAGTTAGTGGAATACTCCTAAACTAGCATGGCTATGTTAGAACAGGTTATGCTGAAAGCTGCTCAATGGCTGCCAAAGGCAGTCAGAGACCTTGTTAAAACCAGTGAGTGTGCCAAGCGCTCTTTTAGAACCATCAGAAGAGTTTAGTGCTCCTGGGAGACTCTCCAGGAGCAGGGCTTAGTGGCAAGCTGTGTTTGGGCTTTTGGATTATAGCAAAAGTTTAATAAAAACTTTTAATGCTCAATTTAAAACACTCCTGTTCTGGGGATGTAACATTTGGCAAGTGTGTTATAATTGTCACAAAGGACATGATCCAGCACATGGTTAAGTCAAGGGGGCAATTTTATTGACTTCAATAGGTGTTGGATGAAGCCCAGATTTATGACATTTATCTGAGTTTCAGTGAGCAAAAGTTAAAATTTTGTAGCTGCTTTAAAAAAATTTTAATCTTGGAAGGTCCTGTTTATTTTTGGAATAATTTTCAAATTAGCTTGGAGTTGTTTCTATTATGTTTATGATGATAATTTTAAAGTGGCCTCAGATTGTCTGTACAACATGATATTTGATGCTGGCTTGGAAAATGAATTTTGCTGTAAATTAAGCAGAGATATATTTTGAAAGAATTGTTTAAAAGGTCAGAGGAAGTTGAAATGTTGTTGGGATGCATGTTAAAAATTCACTAGAAAAATGCTGGCTTCATTAATATTATTTATATGAAAATTAATAAAGTCTATGAATTTAAACAGTAACTATAGGAAAAAATGGTAAAATTGCTTTTCAGTGATCATACCAATATTATGTTACTAATTGACATTGTCTTTAAAAAATTAATTATATGCTGTTGTTTTCTTTCCTGATGTTAGACCTCTTTATTCTTATATCTAAGACAGCTCTGATCATTGCTTATTACTCTGGAATTGGAACTCTTCACAAAGTGTTTCATTAGGTCATACATCTCTTTTTGTGCTGAGAGGTTTGAGGACTAGATGCAAAGTCTCAAATAGCTAGGCATTTCTCACGTGCATCTCCTGAACTTTCTAAAATGAAAAGAAAAACTCTCTACTACTGACAACTCTAGAAAGCACTGGTTGTCCTGTTAGACTGCTTTCTTCAGTTAGAGAACATAATTAGAGCTGGAAAATGGGTTTCTTTCCAAAGATTCATCCTCATCTCTTTTCTGTGATATGTTTCTGTGAGTACAGTGTTCTACTGTACATTCTGCAATATTTGTATTTTGTTTTTGCAATAAGAAGGTTATTACGAGGGACTGTGCTCCAACCAACTTCTATTTCCAAATATAATTTCTCTTCCAGAACTGGGGAATCACAGGAATCCTCCAATCAAAAGAACATTATACTACTTCATTAGTTTGTCACTTGAACGGAGGCGCTTTCATTTTCTGATTACTAGTTATGTACTCTAGAGTGATCTGAATTGTACTTTAAAATTTTATTGGGTGCTAATGAATTATTTATTTATTTTAAAATGTAGTCATCTGCAATCAAATTTTTTTCCTTCAGTTTCTATATTTGGAATCTGCTGATAGTTACTGGAAGCTGTTTGGGGATTGGAATACTCAGCACTATTGTATTGTGATCAATAATTAAATTTAGTGCTGACATGCATCTAGTTTATGCAGCAGCCTCTGACAATCCATCTTGCAAAATTAATCCTTTCCAATTTATTTAATAGGAGACTTGAACAATAAAATAATTCAGATAAGTACCAATGCAAGATTATTTCTGGTCAATATTACTTTATTATAAATTGGGTCCCCATACTCATTAGTAAATTAACTGTCAAACCTGAAAACAGCCTTTTTTTGTTGTTTAAAGGTAATTATTGGTACTGAAGACAAGAAGGCACTTAACCTTGCTGTGCAGTTGTCCTTACCACAGTGTTTTTATTCCAGGCTATAACTACCCATCAAAGCTGCAGAGGGAAAATAATTAGAGATATTAAATGGATGGAATATTAACTATTAAAAAGCTGTTTTCATTCAAAGTTGTTAAGGTCTTTTGGATTCTTTGTCAATAAAGTGTTTCTTTCTTTGGGATTTGTTTTTTTCCCCCAAACATCAAAAAATATGGCTAAATCTTTGAAAAAGGAAACCCAAACAAAAAATGACTGAAAACTCTGAAAAAAAGAAACAAAAATGACTAGTTTAAGTGAAAAGAAATGTTGTGTATATTTGAAAGGAAATGAGACATTTATAAGGGAAACTTTGGAGAAATACAAATTTGGTAAAATACGTTGGGTTTTTTTAAAATGAAAACATACTCTTCAAAGAATTTTGCTTAAAACAATTAACTGCTGTGATACTGGACATTCTCCCATTTCACTGCTACCTCAGTTCAGTAGCTTACTCTGTTTATTCCTGATTAAAATGTTTGATTATGGCCAGTAGAGCATTGGAAAACCTCCTCTATTCTAAGGATTTGTGCTAAATGGGGTTTAGGATTCTGATTTCAGTGTTGATGAATGACAGCCATTTGAATTTTTATAATTATTCCCTAAATCCATCTTGAATCTGTAGGAATCTCCAGAGCCAAATAGAAGAGAACGGGTAGAACAGCAATTTTATTCTATTGTATTTAATTATTTATTTTAAGCAAAGGGCATCAGAGCTTACTGTGTGGCTGTGTGAGTACTGGAACTTCTGGGACCTGGTTGGTATTTCAGGGCTGGCCACAAGCTCCCGCTGCTGTGCACCAATGCATCTGGGGGAGGGAATTCTCTTTCTTGGAACCTTGGGAGCTGACTGACATCTTGGCTCCGCCTGCAGCCTTATCCTCATCTGTGCTCTGAGGGGATCTTTCTTCTCTGCCTGGCCACCTTTTCCCACTGTACAAATAGGAAACTAAATTCCTCTGAAATCTCTATCTCTGAATTAAATTTGATGATAATCAGATGACAAGTTCTGAAGTTACTGGTGGGACAGACTGACTCACTAGTATTTCTTTAAAATATCATTCCATGTAATAAAGCCTTTAATTTCCTGTGCATTTCAGAGAGTAACCATGCTGCATGGTATAAAATGAACAGCAATAAAGATATATTTGTTCAAATTAGAATATGTGATTTTAACTGGGTAAGACTGAGGTTTACTATATTTCTATTTACGCTGGAAGATACCTGTCAAAGTTGAGAGAGAAAGGGTATGTGGAGAAAAAAAAAAAAGCATAAAATATTCAGGCAATATTTGGCAAGAGCCTAGGAAAGTAAAAATTATGTTTATATGCTGTGTTAAAAATGTAAAACATCTAAGAAGTCATTTTTTGTCACATCTATTTTATAGTATATTATATTATGCAACAACTTTGTACTAAATACAAAGGAGATTAAGCTAAATTATCTATAGATTATTGGTTAAAAAACCCCCAAACACTTGAGATTGAAATCATACTTCAATTTATGCATGGTAACATGCTGGAAAATACTGTATGGGATGTATCTTTCATTCTTAAATACAATTTCTGACTGAAGGCAGCATTCACTTTTTCTTAACTTGCCAGTTTAATAATTTTCTGAAAAAAAACCACACCCCACACCCCCCCCAACCCTTTTAATTTTAACAGTGCTTTGAAAAGAAACTATGATCTTTTGTTCTTCTGTATTAATTCAGTCTAATCAGATTAATGGAGAGGTAGCCAGTAAAGGAACTAGGGTGGGCAGGCTGGAATTACTGTGCTGGACCAGATGACCACAGCGCACAGTAATGTGTGTACAAAGAAGAGTACATGATGAATGTATACAAGCATGGAGGGGCCTTCAGTTAGTGTAGGAAAAAATTTTGCAGTATATTATATCAAAGCTAAAGAAGGATGTATGAAAGTGGGTCACTGCACTACTATTCTTACTCCTTCTGTTCTTGTACATGCAAAAAGAGGCAAGATGGTATATATGCAGATGACTATGGAGGGCAAATGTAAAGGTTAACATATATAGTTCTGCCCTGGATTTCACAACAGGCCTGGCAATCACACAGCCTGTAGAGGTAAAAATGAGTTTTTCTGCCAACCAAGCTTAAAATCAAATAGGAATCTTTGTGTTCTTTGTGGCCTTTGTAGTTCTGATACATAAAGTACACAATGGTTTGAGGTAAACTTAACAATCTCTTTCATTTTTTGAGAAGAAGTGAAAAGGCCCTCTATTTGGGTTTTCTTTAGGAGTATTGAGTGGTTCTTGCAATCACGAAATGACTGTCCATTGTAAAAGACTAATATTCAGGTAACATAATCCACCATTTTAGTCTAAATATATTGCCTTGTACTAAACACTGTGGACATTTTGGCCATTATGTTTTTTTGTTTGATGCTGATTTGTGTAGGATGGTTAGCTTTTTTAAAGTATCTGGGAGTGTGTAATCATGACATGTCTCCACTTTGTCATTTCTTGTGTTATCTTTGTCAACTTTGTTAATACTGTGTGTGGACAGAAAGATGTGTGTTATAACCATTTCTGTACTCTGTGCCACAGTACAGCCTGAAAACAAACGGAGTCAGAATGCAGCTTTTTAGTAACAAATCATAGAAATAAAATCTGCCATTAAAGCCTTAAAGGTGCCACTCTGTGACTATAAGATATCCCTTAGGAAGTAATTTCAAAGAGGCAAAATGATGCACGTGAGTTCTGGGAAATTGTTTTTGCTTCCAGTGAAATCAATCAGTGCAGGAGAGGGCCCTGAGTGGTGGATAGACACTTCCTTTTATTGAGCTAAATAATTTCCTAATAAGGGTTGAATAAATGCTGTTGTTAACCACAAGAAATATGTTGATCAAGCACAAGAAAAAGAATGCAGTGATCTACAATGCTAAATAGTTATTTGGAACCTGGCTGTTGCAAATACTTTGTTAATAACAAATGCTATAAGTTGTGTCCAACTGAATTTCTTTTAGAATAATAACAAAAGTACTTTTATGTCTGAAATAGCTTATGTCAATTAATATGAACTTACTGAATATCTATTCAGTACTTTCTCTTACCTACATTTTCCATTGCAATCAATAGAATGAAAGTATATCTCGACTCATTAGGTAGTTGGCTGTTTACTATTTTCAGAGAGTTACAATGCAGACTACTCTGAATTACACCGCTATATATTATTTACAAGTTTATATGGCAGACTACATTGAAAGATTGTAAAAGTATTTTCAGAAATTTAAGGGTGAGCATGAGAAATATATCTTAATTTGAATCAGCTATTTTATTTTGCATGTATATTTTTAAAACTGCTGTTCATAGGTTTTTAAATAAAGAGTATTTGGTTTTGAACTAAAGTATTTGAGACTAAACTTTTCCTCACCTTAGCTGTGAAGCTAATTTAAAAATATTATTAGTGGTGAATGTGATTTTAGTCAGGAAATCAAGATGTGAATTTTTGAACATGTTTCTCCAAAGGTGCACTTCTCAAATTATTACTGTGAAAGTAATTTATTTCAGCCAAACACCCTTCCCACATATTGTTAACAGGAGTCTGCACTCCAACTCATTTAACAGCTTTTTAATTCAGTAGTTATTCCATTTTAATAGAGCCATTTCTTCATCATTCTGCATTTAGTGATAAATGGTGCCAGAACATATGATAAATTAAACCACAAAGAACTGTGTTAAAGTAATCTAAAAGGTTTAACTTGAAAGGAAGAAGCACCTAGTTTGCTCAGCATAGCTGTCTGAGAGTTCATATAGAGAAAAACACTTCCTCTCAAAGCTAAAATGTGAAATAAATTTGAAAGTAAAGTTTTAAACTATAACTGCTTTTGGAAGTTCATCTTGGCAGTAGCAACCAAGCCACACAATTGCATAATGCATAATGGTCCCATCGGTCTGAAAAGACATCTCAAAAAGCGATAAACTGCTTTCTTCGCTACATCGTTTTTAAATGTAATAGTTTAGATGATATCTATTAAAAATCTGATATTAATGAAATCTCAGAAACCCAACACCCAGTTTGTTGGAAGGTATGCCCTGAGTGGGCAGCAAAACCTACCCCAAAAGTTATGTAAACTGCGAAAATTAAGTAATTTTTGTTTAACATCTGAAATTCAAGTACATTTGGTTTGGGGGGTTTTCTTTTTCTTTGGGGGGGGCTGTTATTTGGGGTTTTTTTGTTGGTTTTTTTTTTTACACGGATGAATACACTGTAACTGTCACTTATGCATATACAAGTGTTAGACAACTATAGTGCTGTAGTTCAGCAATATGGACCATTCTTTAAGATGAGCCTTCTTCCATTCGCCTCAGTACATCACACACAGTTCTCCTTTGCTCTCTGTTTTACAGAAGCATGCACCGGCCATGCAACTACAACTTCCTTGCAAATGAACCCATGCCTTTGGCTTCCTCCTTCCTTAATTAAGGACTCAAAAACTTCTGTGGAAAATAACCAGCAAAATGGTGTAGGAACTAACATATAGGCATGTTTTAAAGTAGGTCATTCATTACAATATGCATAGCATGTGTCAGCTTTCTGCTCTTGGCATTTTTGTAACTAAACCTTCTTAATTCTGAGCTCTACTTGATATAGTGAAGGTAAAATTGATGGTAATGGAGTGCTTAGATTAATGATAATGAGGTATGAAACCCTTTTGAATAGGTTTGAATCTCTCTATAGAGAACTAAAGTAACCATTAAGTAGATCCATGCTGTGGTCTGTGTGAAATGAATCTGAGAACTTAGTCCAGCTTCTAATGAATGTCTCTTTTTTTTTTTTTTTTTTAAAGACCTTCTTACTTAAGCAACTTCTTGTTGGTAGTATGAAATTGAGCATGCAAAGAATCATCAAACTGGCAATATCTTTTCAAAGGAAGGGAGTTAAAAGCTCAAAGTTATTGAAAGACTAGTCCAGTTTGCTAATTACATTTAAAATTGAACATCTTTGTGAGAGATCACTTAAAATTTTTCTAAGTATTTTAAAAATTATTTTAAAACAAACAACAAAACAGACATGGTTTAAATTTAACTATATGTGGTGTACTTTTTTATTACTTAATACATGTTGTCTGGATGGTGTATTTTTAAACACTTCTTTTAAAACAAGATCTCTCTCCGAATGACTTGTTAGCAAGGTGACTTTTTAACCAAATTGACTTAGGAAATGAAAGTATTTTGCGACCATGCGGGCAAACTGCTAGAAGATTGTAAAAGGCTCTTCAGTGGTCTTATGACAGCCTTGCTGTTCAAAAAAATCAAGGAGATAATAGACGAAGACAATTTTCTGTGCTTTGAAATGTTTAGGGAGTGCATTTTCCTCTTCAAAACTCTTTTTTTTTTTTTTTTTGTAGTTGGTAGTTGAGAAAAATATAGTCACTTGTGCTCTTCAGCATTGCAGTGTCAAACCTGCCAGTTTGTCATTCATTAGGAGCAAATAATTAATGCATTATTGTAATAATAATGAAGTATGTCCAGCTGTAAGAACTCAGACTTCCAATGTTAAGTTGGAGCATATGAATCGTAAAGATCAGCATTAGTGATCTCTAAACACATGAATTTGTGGGTGGTCCTGAGACAAGGAATTTAGCAGCAGTTAATTTCACCTGTAACAAACAGCGATTTTACTGAAGTCAGTAACAAAGCTTTAATTTGTATTTGAATGCTTATGTGTCTTAATATGGGTACAAAGGTCATTTATGGTCATTTTCCTTTTAAAAGGATTATAAAAAGTATATATTGTAGATGTTTTTCAGGCAGTGGTCTTCTGGGATAAAACAGTCCTGTTTTAAAGAGAGACCACAAAGAACGGGTGCTTTCTTGTTAACCTGGCTTTTGCTCTAAAATGAAAATATGTTTTTGAATTCTCAGTCCTGATTGCAAAATGCTCTGTGTGAACAGATCAAGCTCTCCGATTTTCAAATCTGCCCGCACTAAATTCAATCCCTGTATAATGTTGTCAGATGTTGATGAAGTGCAATGTAAAAAATGTGTTTGTATAATAATTGTTAGATTTCTGAAATAGTGTAGTAAAACAAAAGGAATTCCCTGGCATATGTGAGAACATAAACGCAGCTGTACTGTGTTAGCCCAAAGATGCACATACCTCAGTATCTTCCAGCAGGCTATGTGAGGATATTTAAACAAGAGGATATCACAAACAGTAGCAGGAGAGAAGTGTGAAGTCCACATTAATGACTGGCTGCCAATGTAGGAGGATATTCTGACTATTTGCATCTTCGGGGAAGTGAACAAAATGTCCGATGTAACCAAACTGGCCAAAGAGAAAAGCAAGTTAACAGTGCTGCCACACAGAGTGTGTGTATGCAAGGGAAAATAATGAGAAAAAGCCACAGTTTGTAAAACAGCCCATTTGTTTAGGATTGATATTTTGTTTTCAAGTGACTTACTGGTTAGTTTGAGTCCCAATACAATATTTTACCTTAGACAAAATGTGCTAGGAAGGAGGAAGGGGGCATGGCCATAAGAGTCTTTGAAGAAGAGGGCTGTGAAAACACAAAAATACAAAGTATTTCAGAAGTAGGTTTGGTAAAAACTGAGATGTTAAAAATATTCCTCTTTGGGATGGAGAAAAGTTAGAGAAGGATCTAATATTTGGCTTTAGAACATTTACCAGTTTACTTAGGTGGTTTAAATTACTTAGGTTTAAATTAATTACATGTTGGTAGTAATCAAAATGTGCTGTCCTCTATCTGGTTGGTTTTTTGTTGGTATTTTGTGAATAACTTCTCTCTATCCTAAATTCAGTAGCATTGACATGACATTGAGATTGTCATGGTAGTTTTGGGAGGGATACCTAAGAAATTTTGATTAAGGAAAGTGAGGTTGTATTCTTAACCTCAAAGCTGTTCTCCCCAAGGAATATGAACGTAAGAGATTTTTAAATTTTTTTTTTTAACCTCTCAGTTAACTGAGCTGTACCTGTTCTGAGAATGAGGAGTTCCCAGTCTCTAGTATTTTCCATCCTGACACATTCCATCAACAATTAAATTAATAAAAACCGTAATTTATTCTATTGTTTGTGTTACATAGTGCATGGCAGTACTCGTATCATATGCTTGTAAATTTGAATCACATGCTAGGAATTCAAGTATTTGAGCCCGTTTAATTTTTTTTTTCCCCTAAAGGGAACTAAATGCCTTAAAACTTTTGGAAAGTTTGAAAGTTTCTGACAGATTGAGGGCAAAAAACCCTCACGGAGCTGCCATAATGCTTTAAATGGACAGTCACACCACAATATTCTTTATTTCCTAGTTGTCCAACATTTCCTTTTGTATCTGCTTATTACAATGTCTGGTCTTGGTAGGTTTTTCCACGAAGGGCAGCAGTGCAAGAAAATTCTACCTAAATTCTTTTAGTGTCCAATTCTCCCCCCAGCCTAAGTTCATAACCCCTTGTACTTCTATTTAACACCAGCTCAGATAGCCTGCAGCATCTCTCCTTTCTGTTCCCTTCAGGATTGTGTGTACCTTAATAGAGTTTCCTCTTAATCGCCTTCACTTTCGAAAAAAGCCACAAAATTTCCCTTAGCTTTATAAATAATCAAGCTTTCCACATCCCACTCTTCCCATGTAAAGTTGCTCTCCTTTGTTGTGTGCTCAGCAACTCTAAACTATTCTTTCTTTACCGAGGTGATGACTTACTAGTGTTATCTCACACTGGCTGAATTGCTTGCTTGTTATGGAGTGCTTTCCTTGACTCATGTCTGCTGCTTATCCAATTCAGAATTTGTTTTGCCTTTTCACCATGGTGAATCACTACAATATGACCAAGAGTGCATATAATGCTATAAAAGCTGGTTCATTGTATGTTATCATATTCCTATTGCATTCTGTGCAAAGGGGATTCATTTTATTCTCATGTTTCTCATCTCTTGCTTCATTATTTTGTGTTTTTTATGATGACTTCTGGAACTCACTTTTATCCATTTAGACTCCTAGTTTGTCCTAAGACTTTCTGACCTATATCGTTCTTCACTTCTGTATTGACTGACTCCCCCACCCAATTTTTGTGTCAGCAAAAACTGTCTCACCTTTCTTCACATTTCTTCTGCCAGGTCATCAATACAGAAAGGAGAAAAAAAAACAAAACCAAACCCAACAAAAAAACTCAACAGTGTAAATTCTAATGCTCACGGCATCATCCAACTTATCAACTCCCTACATCCCCACAAGTAACCTTTGTATCGGATATCCAAGCCAGTTCTCTAACCACCTCTAGTGCTGTATTTTCTTGACCTTTATAGGGCAGGCTTTTCCACAATTCTGTATCAGAAGAATTCCTTAATTCCAATGTGTTTTGCCTGAAAGTTCTTTAGTCAACACTTTTGTTACTTTAACAAAAGAAGTGTGTAATTTCCCATTCTTAGTATTCGTTTGTAGAATCAGTTTAGATTTTTTCCTTGTTCTTTTCTCTGTATCTGCATCTTGCTATGGACTTGCTATACTAGTCAGATATGACAATAAATTTCATCTAATTTCATCCTGTACCTGCAAGATTTGCTACTAATCTTTGCTGTTCCATGTCACTGTATCAAGACAAAACTCTTCAACCTATGCTAATATGCCTTAAAGACGCACTTTGGATGTTGAAAGCACTTGTAATTTTAGAGCCTAGCAATGCATCTAGATGGATTGTTATTACATGTTCATTGCTTGGGTGTCTTAACTTTTTAATTATGATTATTATCCAACCTTACATTTTATGTCTATTTGCAGATTTTTTTGTCCTCACTTTCAGTATGAAGTTATTCACAGTGTTGTTTTGAGGCAGAATAGTGTCTGGAGAATAGTGCTACATTTTGAGAAACATGCTGATTACATTCTGCAGGAATTTAATAGTCAGGTATGCCAGGTACCACATGTCTGTGATTTACTGCAAGTTTGTAACATCTCTGGCTGGAAACAGATGGGTCAGTCTAGATTTTTTAATTATGATATTCCAATAAAAAATAATGTATTATTGAGTATTTGCATAGTAAGTCTAGGAGGCATGAAACAAAATGTATGTGGTACTAAAATTGTTTGTTTCTGTGGGAATCTTCTGTATGTTTATGCTGTATAGTACATCCAGTGTGTTTTGTGAACATTTCTTGACAAAAGTGGATAAATGAAACCTTCTAGTTTATAAACAAAACACATTGTGCACTATCTCTGTGGAATAATTGCTCAAATTTTTCTTCTTTCTTTTAATAAATAATTAAGGATCTGACTTGCTGTTCTCTCTGAATTTAGTTTTATGAAATCTTTATACAGAATGTTTGTGACTTTTTTCCAGATTGCTTGTAGACATTCCTAATAGAAATTTTACTCTGTTTGTGACATGAACAGGAGATTTTTATTAAATTTTGTATAATTTTGATCCCCTCTTCTGCTGCTCAGAGGTCTTTTAAATAACCTTGTTAATTGATGCAAGGTTATTTATGCAACAGATCATTGACCCAGCAGGAAAAAAAAGTTGTGTTGGATAAGTTTAAAAAAAAGAAAAGAAAAGGCCTGTTCTCTACTTCTTGAATTATTGTTGAATATAGTGGCACATTGCAAAAACGACATGCAATGAATATCGTCTTTTAACAGCTCTTTTTGCTCATCAATTTTTCATAGAAAATTTGGACACAGGAAACTCCAGTAAAAAAGGTTGAATTGAGATTCTCTTGGAGGAGGCTTTCCTCTAAAATAATACATTGATATTCAAACTATTCTTTGTTCATTTGACTAATGAGGCTTTTGTTAGTTTCATGTGTTAAAGACAGTGGCTCTTCAACTGCTTATTAAAAAGGTCTGACTGACTGACTTACACATAATGATAGAGAGGAAAGTCTCCTTTAAAGAGATATGCCTGTGAAGCAGAGACTAGACATCAAATCCTGGTGTTAAAACATTTTCTGAAAAAAATAAAAACCTGTGTGAGGTTCTCTGGTGTGGTGATGGCTACAGGCCTTTGAAAAAAAAATAGTCTAAGATCTGCAAGACTGGTTTTTCTTTTTTTTTTTCTTTTTTTTTTTTTTTTTTCCCCTCTTTTGCTGTCACAGCTTTTTAAAAGATTTTCCAAAAGAGGACACAGAAGAGGATTTGGTGGAAATGCATCAATAGGCTCAAAGTAGTAAAACATAGTATCAGGAATGTTAAAACATATTAAATTCAAATAAATGAGGAAGTATGGGGGAAACTCAATACTCCCTAAATAGTGTGAAGTGGAACAACAATGTAAAAAATATGGCCAAACTTTCTTTTTTTTTTCCCCTGATTTTTTTTGCTTAAAGCAACTTCATTCAGATGACTAATTTCCTAATGTTTCCCAAAAACCCCTTAAGCCACTTGTAGACAAAGTAGGCTCCTTACTTAAAAATATTTCCACCTACTGAAGTGTCTATCACTGTTTAGAAAACACATGTCTTTGTAGGCTTTAGTGAGTTTTCTAAGATGAGTGATTTGAGGTTTGGTTTCCTTAATGAAAATTTAACTTAATTCAGACAGAAATTTAAGACCAATTCCGCATCAATGTATTTTATTTTGGAGCTTTTGTATAACTGGATATAACTGGTTTTGTCATATTTATTTCTTTCTGTTGATTTCATATTGTATGAACATAATAATTATCACAGCAGTCTCTCAATCTTGTGTATGAAATGGAGTATGTTCTATATTCTATAATATAAAATACTGGTTAAGTAGTAGTCGTATAACATTATATGTATCTTTATAGCTGCTGTTGAAGGGTGTTGAGAATTTTCAGCTACCTGAGAACCGGAACCTTCATTTCTGGAATGGGTCAACATGCCACTTTCTTTGAGGCTGTTTTGACAAAAACTGCTTTTATTTGCAATAAGCAGTAAAAAGTGTCTGAGTTTACTAATGCTGCCATAGGTGCTCTTGCAAAATTGATTAATGCCTGCTACTATAGCATGGATGTTATAGTATCTTTATCCCTTTCTCGATCATTTTGGGGCAGAACAAAATGCTAGCTAAGACTTCCCAGGACCTAACAAGCCTGTCAGACTTTTTTGCCTCAAGCTGTTTCCTGTAACTCATTTAGTTGTTTTGGATTCACTTTTTGCCTTTATTTCCCTCAAAGAAGCTTTTGGTCTCTGCAGCAAAGCATTCTTTACTGGGCATCGACGCATTCCAGGGAACCTGAGGTTTGAGGCTGTCTGATAGAGTCTGTCTACAAAACCCATCAACTTAGCCAAATCTTAGGTAAATTAGTGTTGCACAGAGGAGCAGTTGAGGATTTTGTCATTTTCTTAACATGTAGGCCTTTTACAGTGTTGTGCTCTCAGCAGTGCCAGTATTCCCCTTCTGAAGGATTCTGATAATCTCCTTTCATTCAAGTCTCACCAAGTGCTCACTATACATGGAGTCTGAGACTTGATGGATTGCATAACATATTTTTTATTTTAAGGATGTATTTTTTCCACATGCTTTTGACTGCAGATGACAATATAAACTGCTAAATATAACTCTGAAAATGTTAAGACACTGACAGCTAAAATTAGAAGACAGTTTCATATAATCTGGTGACATAAAAGTACTATAGAATTCCTCTGTCTCCAGAATTGTTCATGGGGTCCAAACTAGTTACCTTGTGTACCTGCATCTTGCTTCTTTCCATAAGTAGAGACACTGATCACACAGTTCATGGATGACAGATTGATGGCACTGTAAGTTTTATCTTCAGTAGAAACATTTTACAATGTAAATGTAAACCAAATATAAACTAAAAAGAATAGTGTTTAATCTTGAACTACAAGTACTACTTCTCCTTTGGAAGTCACCTGCAAAAGATTTATATATTTAAAAAGGAGCTGAAGCTTCCAAGTTGGTGTAATCAGCATATTGAAAATGGGGGAAAGATGGACAAAGTGAGCATGAGTATAAAGGAAGACAGTGCACCAAATACATTGCACCTCAATTGAGGTGCCAAGGGTAATCAGGTGTATAATTTGATGGGAATCTGTCACACATCTGCATGGTTTAACAAAAATAAAAATTCGATTTGTAATAAATAAGCAGTATTTTCTGGAATAAACTCTGAATATCCCTGCGAGCAATATAAAACTACACAATGCGTAGTAGCTTTCCAAAAACTGAAGAGAGAAAGTTGGACTAGCCCTCCAGGAGGCTTTCTTTTATAATTCTGCATGCTCTGAGACATAAAGCATCTTGCAATACCCTCTGTAGATCTAAATAATGTAAACAAGATTGATATTGTCAGCTATTTTACCCGTTTGGAAGGTACTTGTAAAGCATGCTTAGTACAAGATGTTGTTAAGATAAGGCTTGATCTTGCAAGGTACAGAGTATCTTTGGAGACTCCACAAGTTTAGTGAGAGCTATGGATGCCCAACAGATGGTTGGCAGCAACTGCAGTCCCACTGAGTATTTTTGTGTGCAAATCCTTTGTGGTCCTATTTATTGCTACCGTGTATTTCTGTATATATAATCTGTTGCACTAATGCAGGCTTTCATTGTTCCCTTAATTTCTTGTTTTTGATAGTGGTGTAAGGAGCTCTGTGCCAGAGATTTGAACTATGCTGAATAAGTCCTGCAAATGTGTGTACTTTGGGCTTATGACTGGAATGCCATTTACCTGTTAGGCAGTGATAAAGGCCAAATCAGATTGAACTGCTAACTGCCCCAAGGACAGGGGCTAGCAAAGGTGCTAGCACTTCAAAGTAATTGTCATGCTCTCATTTTGTAGAGTGTTTTTTGAGGTGGATATTTTGTGCGTGTTTATGTGTAATTCAAGGCTTGAGTATGGCAGAGAGAGAGAGAAGGTGGCCTCAAAAGAGTTCTTTTAAGAACCCAAAAGAGCAAGGATTGTTATATCTATTTTATCTTTAAACATCAGAAAGACTTTAATTAAGATATCCCTGGGTTTGTGTGAGTTTGCTAGAGCTCACTCGCCGGGAGGGTTTTCAAAGCTCTTGAAACTCATTTTTAATGATACCTCTTCCAGAGAAATGTCTGAAGAGGAACATTGAAAAATGCAATATGTTGTATTATCATATATCATATCATATCATATGTACTGTTACTGTTGTAACCCATCATAACTAATTTACATGAAAAATAAACATAGGAAGTCTAGTATTCTGTCCAGAGAAATAGGAGACAAGAACATCTCAGTTTTAATTAAGAGTTTGATTTGCTGTAACCTTGTTAAATTTATTTAAATCTCTTTGTGCTAGGTTTCTCAATCTTCCTGCCAATGATGATTAGAATAACTTTGTTTTAAAAGCAATCCCATTACTTTTTAATGTTACCATCGTTATAAAACATGAATACAGAAATGAGAACCTTTGTGCCTCAGTCTTCCATCTCTAAAATGGGGGTGACAATATTTCCTGCTTCACAGTCTATTGAGAAGTGGAATTCTTAAATGTTTGAGAGGTGTTAGATATTATGGTAATGAGGGCAATAGGAAAACTCATTAACTTGTTAATAATTGATTAGCTAATAATTGTGAAGGTAATAATAGAAAATGGAAAGCACTGTACAATGAAATGCTTGGTATTACTATTACTAAGAATGTGTCTTATTTTTGATGATTGTCGAGCTGATTAAAAAAAGGAAGAAGGTTACAAAGTGAGATCTTTTCTCAGATCAGAAAATAATGCATAACATAAGTACTATAGCTTAAAAAGACACAGCATAAAACCTATTAGACTGGACACTATTTTCTCCTCATAAAGGAGCACCTTCTCATTTCAATTAGATTCCTATAAACTGTTTATCCTGGTATGAAGTAGGTAGGCAACAGTAATTTTAGATCAAAATACTCCCAGCTACTTTGAGGAAGTTGCATGACTTGTGAAATTATATTTAAATCAGGTTCTTTGAAATGACACCCATATAGGTAAATAGATACATTTATCTATTTATTTTTTAATAAACCCCTGTTAAGGTTTCTTGAAATACTAGATTACTGTGTCAATGATTTACTTACATGGATATTGTTAATGTTTTCTTCTCAACACAATCATATTAAATTTTAATGACATGGATTGTAATATCTAACTGGTATCTGGAAGCTTGTGGATAGCCCAAAGGTTTTATACAAATTCATATGTATAAAGCACTCACTGATATACTTTGCCAGTAGATATTGTACCTTGAGTAGTCAGCTCTGCAAATCCCTTCTCACAAAAGATTAAAAACATCCTCCTATTACATCTAGAGACTTCTTTTTGTTATTCAAAGACATGAATATATTTAGAAAAATGTATATGATTTTTAATGCCTTAAACCAGAAAGCTACCTTGATTCCCATTAAAAATTGGAATATTTAATGTTTTTGCTTCTTCTGTGGCACTTTTTTGATATTGTGAAGAAGAACAAAAAAGATTTCTGAGAACATATAAAACAAAAAACTGTGTTTGAAGTATTATAATAAAACAACCTTCTTCTTTTAATGCTAAGTCCCTTTTTAATGAAGATCCTCTGGCAGCTCTTGAATGTATAACTAGTTTATATCATGGGATGAAGCTGTCTGTTCTGATGATTGACATGAGCCCACATTACAATGTGATTCTGAAAATTAGTCCATAGAGGTCCTTTTCAGGTACTACTCAGACTGAGAGCTGCCCTCCAACTACAGTAGAGCCTTTTTAACCCCACTCATTGGTATTCTAATCTGGAAGTGCTGTCCTGCTTTTTAAATAACTCAGGCATTCAGGCTAGTACCCCCCTTGACACATTACTTAGCCAAAGGATTCAAATGAGATTCAAGAAACATGCAGTACAGCACAAAGGGATTGGAATATGCACAATTAATAATCACACAGTTAATTCATTTTTAATGCAAGGAGGTTTTCTGAAATTTCACATTCAAATTTGTAACACAAAGTAGTTGCTGTCTATTCCCATTATGCTGCCAAAATACTATAATGATAAAAATTTCCTTATTTTTCTCTCTCTGTGTGTGTCTGTGGGTGGGTGGGTGCATGTACATGCTAAAAAAATAAACCTGCATAACACTAAGGTTATAATGCAAACTGATAAAAGCTAGAGGGTTCAAACTTAAAGATGACTTAAGTCAACAGTGAGAAAAAAGCATAAGACCCGTGGCATAAGTCAAAGAAAGCATGTCATTTAGCTTACAGTGGCAAATAGCCTAACTATTGCCAATTTGTGTCTAAACCAGTATATGGTTTGATCAGTTTGTGTTTTCTTTGCTCGTTTCATTGTTTGTTTTCTCTTGGTTCCTGCAGATATTTTTAGGCAGATGATGGCAACATCTCTTCTGAGTGATTATATGATTTTCTCTCTGATTCCTCACTGACAATGGAGGAAATATGATTTTCAGCACTACCAGCCACACAACTTAAAAATTAAAATTTATAATTTGTTAATTACTTATTTTGGATCTTATATTTTTACTGCATATCATTTTATGGTCTCCTAATGCTCCTTCTGTACTGTAATTGTTAGGGGCAAATGACAATTGAATAAAGAAACATTTTAGAGAATAATAGTAATGCTTAGTGAAGGCCACTGCTCAAACCCTTCTAAAAGCTATCCATAGATTACCAGCCATTGTCACAGGGATCTGCCAGATAAATACAGCAAGTGCACTTTGTTGTCAGTAGGAAGCTGACCTTTACCAACAGTTACCATGTTGAAGCATGATTCCCTACTCCTTCCTTTTGTGTGGCCTCTACTGCCCTCCGCTCAAGTTATTCAAGACTTCTGTTGGTAAATTTTACCCCATGAAGAGTGCCTGAAAAAAATATGCTTAACTCCTACTTAAACCCTATTTTAAAGACTTAAGTGGTGCATAAGCTTTATGTTCTCACTACACACAGGGATCAACTTCATTCTCTGTGACTATGTTTCACCAGGGTCTGCTTGAAGAGACACGTGTAAATGTCACTTTTGCATGTGCCTATTTTTAAAAAGAAGGGCTTGAACTATTTCATTCCAGCAGCTAAATCTCCCTAATCATGCATGAGATACAAACCATCTTCTAAAACAAAAAGATGTCTAGAATGTTTAAGAAAATTAAGAATAGCGTAGCATATTTGAACCAAATGTCACAGAAACAAAGCCATAGATTCTTAAAACATTAGAATGTGAGAAATAAATTTGCTTTTATAAGTTAGCATTTTAAATCTAAAATAGTGCATCTCTACACAGGAAAAAGAATTGCCATTTTTATATTCAAGCAATCTCAAACGTGCCCAGGTTTCCATGTCTGATGTAGTGGTTAGTAGAAGAAAGGGAGTTAGATAAAGAATACGTGAAAAGGAGCTGGAGATATTCTGCTTTCAACTATATGTTGGACAGCTATTACCCCAAGCAGTAATGATCCCCCCCAGAGTAATTTCTGGGAGGTGGAGAAAGAGTCTGTAGCCATAGTTTCTGGATTAGATGGAATATGTGTATACATAGGTATTTTCCTGAGCTGAAAGCCAGGTGATGCCTTTCCTGCTCCATGCTCAAGAAATGGAAACATCAGTCGCGGCTGAATGGGAAGTCCTAGACCCTGTACCAACCTTGTGGTATACAATACCCACTTACATTGTCTCCATCTATAGGTTTTCTTCTAGTAGCCCTTTTGCAGAGGAGATGGAAACAATACTGATTGAAATGCAAACATGAATTTACAAGACAGTTTCTAACTGTGGCTGAACAATTAACTGATTCTGTTATTTGCCTGGAAAATATTTCCTCTGAATTAAACCAGTAGAACTACCTTGATTTACATTTTTAAGTGCAATTTGTCTGAAATCACTCTAATAACTTGTGAAATTTGGCCAGGAATACATATTTGCAGCACTTTTATTACTTGTTAGATTACGTAAATCTGTATCACTTGAATGACACGTTTAATGTTCATAATGGGATACAGTTGAGTGGTTTTGGACAGGGAGATACGTCTCAATAGACAAAGTTTACACATATTTGTGGAAGCATTACTATCATTAGGGTCATGTTTAGTAGGACCTAAGGATCACACAAGAATGGGATCTTTTTGGACTAAACACTCAAACACAAAATAGGTTCTGCCTTAAAGTACTTACTGTTCACATTACTTACTAGAATTTTGTTAAAACTCTTTTGGGGGGTGGAGAGGAGGTGAAGAACTTATTTAATTAGGAAGGCACTTGCTAAATAGAAGATCAGGAGAATAGGTCATCTTAAAAAATCATGAGGTAAAGAATACAAAGAATGTACTCTTGAGGAAGAGGGCAGCAAAGGAAGTAGAAGGAAGTAAAGTTTTAGCAGTAAGCAGTCAAAGTCATCATGGAGTAGAGACGTCAAGGATCTTTAAAAGAAATAAAATGAAATCTTACAAAGGTTTTCTCACTATCAGTGATGATCAAAAGGTTTCTTGTTATTAAGACATTTTTTTACAGCCCTCTCTGTTAGCCTCCGAAACAAAAACTAATATTTCTGTTTTGGAAGAACCTTTAAGAAGATAGGTTGCCTTGCTGATTGCTCACTACAGTTTTTGTGTGTTCTGCTGGTGTACTGGTAGTATCTTAAATTTGGTATACATTCAGTATACTGTTACATCTTGTGAAAACTCTGTAAAGGCTTGTATATTGGAGTTACCTGTAAGTAGTAGGTAATATTTCATTAAATGTGGGATTTAAGTTTTTAATATTGCACACACATGACTCTGGATATTTGCTGTCACACTGAAGCAATAGTTACACTTTGTTGTTACATTAAAATCAGCCTTATGGACTGCAAATCCCATTGTGATGGCAAAGGGATGCTTTGTAAAACTTGTTTTATTGTATCTCTTTCCAGTTAGGATCATATTCTTGTGTTCTTAGTGTGAAGAAGAGCTGCATCACTGCCAGGGCAAATTGTTCTGCTGCTTTCTCAAAGTATAAAAGCAATATCACACACACAAAAACTATTCTTTACAAGTAACATGAAGTAACGCTAACCTTGGGAAGTGGCACCCTGAAGGGAAAAAGGCAAGTCAGGAGTGGTTGTGCAGTGCTGTGAACCTCACAAAGGTGCTGGTTTACCTCACAGGCTACCACAGTCCCGAGCATGGTACGACAGGTGTTGAGAAGACCTGTGTGGATGGGAAGAGAGAGTGACCTGACCAGCATGCCCGGCAGCAATGAACCAGGGCTGGACTGGGAGGCCTGGGAGCTCTGCAGAGGTGAACCTTCTTGTGGTGCCTCAGAACCAGTCTCTCGTGTGGCATCATTGCCTACCACATCTGAGTCCTGTCTCCATGTTCAACACTGAAAGCAAGTCCATGATTTGACTTGCACTATGGTAGGCATTAAACTATGGTAGGCCTCCTGGTGTCGCCTCTGGGAGGACTGAAGAGCTTAACTAGAAGAGGAATACCTCATTTCTGACTTTAACCCTAAAACACCCTTTAGATGGTCTTACATGGAATTTTTTACTATATTGGTACAAACTTGTGTATGTATCAATGCAGGGAGAGAGATGGGTTTTAAAGAAAGTGGTGGGGCTTTTTTTCTTTTCCTTTTTTTCTCATTGAGTAACTTGAGAAAACCCACAAACCTTGGCATGGCAGGATAACACACAGGCAGACTTGTCTGATTATTCTGTAAACCGTCTTTGTGGATTTAAGTTATAATTGTATTATAAATGTAACAGCTTTTCTGGTGTAAAAAAAATCAAGAAGGCAGATCAGGAGACCATATGGTGTATAAAGGAAATGAAATAGTTTTTATTTTGCTGATGTGGAGGGTAGAATTAAAGGAATTGTTTTGGTTAAAATAGACAGTGTAACAGAAGGACGGAGTGGAAAGGCCAAGGACATCTACCTGTTTACTACAGTGTTAATTTCTTCAGTTGCTGTTGAGTACCACTATCTGTGTGAAACAGTTATTTCCTCAATATGCAGAAGCTAAGGTAGTAGGATATTTTCAGACCTTGGCATGGCACTAGCTCCTCTTTTTCCTTTAAGCTGCTGAAGAATGATACAGCTATTTCTAAACTGTTGCCCCTCTGTGAGACCCATAAGTTTAGCCTGAAGGAAATACAGCCCAACCCCCATGCTAGCACCTGAGTGCCAGTTTTTTCCTGGCCCTTTACCAGGGTTTGGCTATCGAACCCGCCAGCCTGGTGCGTCTGTTCAGAGTTGTCCTCCTGATGTCATTTTCCGCTGGCTGCAAGGAACTTACTTGCTGTTGCTTATTTGGCAATGAGGTCTTGAGCACATTTTGCCTGACAAGCATATGTATGATCAAAAAGGTCCCCCTCCTCCATGCTCATTTATGTTCACACTATAAATCTGCTTTCTGGCCTTAGAGCTGATCTCATCAGGAGTAAATCCAGACCATCACTTTCAGACAGTTATATTGAGAGTGTAACCCCATGTGTGTATTAGCCTCTTTCTTTTGTGAAGCAAGGTTTAAACGCTACATCAACAGATTTAAATGGACAGTTATTGAAATCAGCAAGATAGTCTTATGTGAGACATCCATAAATTTTCTGGAGAATATTTTTCAAGTGTGAGGCAGTTTTCTGAGACCTAGGTTGCTGTCGCGGGAAATATTTTGGTACATGAACTACTATAGTTACTATTTGGTCTTGAATGCTGCTGCTGCTCTTTTTTTTTTTTTTTTTTTTAATGGTGAAATGGCTACATCTTCAGGGTAGGCTGTGTTGCTTTGGAGTAGGTACAAAAAACTAAGAAGAGATTCTCATTCTATACTTCCCCATTAAATTATTGTGTATCTTAGCAAACAGCATTTGGCTAGTCAATATCCTGGTGCCCCATTTAAACATTTTGTTGTTATTCATCTGTACAGTCTAGCGTTACACAGTTTCTCCTTTCACTGAAGCAGATTTAGAGCAGTTTCAAGTGCATCTCTCTCTCTCTTGACTGGGAAGTTGTGTGTGTGGGGGGGCTTTAATCCCTGAGTATGCACATCCCTCTTGCACTTTTGTGCCTTTGGTTAAGTAGAGACAGTAACCATGAGTCCCTCAGTGACTAAAATGCCAAACCACACACAACACCCTCTTTGCACTCCCTATTAAAATTTTACAGGTCAAAAATCCAAAACCCACTTAATAAAAATTGTACTTCATCGTAAGTGACAAGAGAGAACAGGTCAATCTATGGAATAATGGTGCCGTAATTAGAACCTTTATAGTTGATAAAGTGTGACTTTTAATCAATGTTTGGCTAATTAATCAATATTTTAATCATTAGACCTTTTAAATTTGTTTTAATGAGCATTTCCTCTAATTCCCTTGATCCTGTTGCTTCTAACACTTCTATTATCTCTATTAAACAGCAAAGCAAGTGTTCATATACCCAGAATATGCTGTGGTTTTGTAGATTTGGTAGTTTGCTGATAAGATACATGAGCATTTCTGAATGTGAGCAAATTCAGATTCTTAAATAAAAAAAAATTTCTTATGCCCTGTCTATGTTTGTGTAAGAACAATATGAAGTGTTTCAAAGAATGGGTCTTCACAATTTAATGGTGCACTCCCTCAATAAATTTTGATATTGTGCTATTCTGTATTAAGAAAAAATGCAGATGTGACATATGTTACTGAATGACAGTTGCTCTTTCCGTGAAAATTCCTCTTACCTCTAAAAAATTACCCAGGACTATTAAGGTATTTATATTTTGCAGAGAGTAACTGCTCCACCATTAGTCAAAAACTATTCTTTCCAGGAATTTTTCTGCCCTTTTCTTCTATTGCTTGATGACTTCAATTCCCTGAATTTTCATATACGGTGTATCTGATATACAGCAGTTATTGCAATGGCCATGTGAATGTGATATCTGTCATTTTAACTTTGAATCTTACAGTAAATTGTGGAATGTTTTTATCCTCCTCATACAGAATACTCAAAGACTTTTTATGCCTTCTTTGTCCTTTCAGAAATCAAAATGTGATACTGTTTACCATGGCAGATATAATGAAACTGCTTCTGGTACTAATGGGTGTCAGGAGTTTGCTGCCCAGTCCTGTATGCACATTCTGGCAGCGAGAGAGATTTTGCTGAGCTCTGCTTGGGTTGGCCTGTTACACTGACTTAGATTTCCTACTGGTCTCCTGAACACTTGCTTTTATTACCCTTTCAGCTGTTTGTCGATCTTTCCCTCATCCTTGACTAGGTGTCAGTGAGGGACTGGGAAATAACTTGTTCCAGACGTGTAGAAATCTGTGGTTACAGAGCTCAGGCTGATCCTCTGCTTTAGCTTAATCCAGAGGTTCTCTAAATCATTCCTTTCAGGAAATGAACGATTCATTTGCTCTGCAAAAATTTAAGTCTCCAACTAATTCTAAATGCTTTGGTGCTTTAGTGGTTTCGTCTCCTACAGACCCACAAAGATTTTTGACATCTCTCCATAACACTATCTCATGAGACTTTTTTTTTTCTTTAACCAAAAATTTGTCAGTTAATTTGATTTTTTTAAATTAACAGTGTTAGTCATATTTACCAAGTGTACATTGCTAGTTAGTAATGATTACTAATTGTTAGAGTAAATCATAATATCCTCTCCCACTGGGGTCATGGATTATCACCTGTGATTTATGGTTTTGCAAATGAATTCTGGAAATGAATACTTACATTTTGGAGCCATTTCTGCAGACTTTACTGTAGTAAACTTCCAGCTAAGTTCAAAGCATGATTATGTGCTTCTGGCATACTTAAGTGGAGTCTTAACATGTAGATAAAGCAAAAGCCGTTTCTTGTAACAGTGATGTGATTCATAAAGAAACATCAGAAAGGCAATTTACATACTGTTTTCCAATGGAACCAAAACATCTGAACACTCTGTTACCAGCTCCTGAGAGTGTATTGAGTGGGAAAACCTCTAGGGTTTAACTTCAATGTTATTTTTCTATGGATTGATAGTCTGGCCTTCTCCTAACAGTACTAGGAATGGAGAGCTTGATTCTTAGCAAAACATCTTATCTTTGCTGAAGTTGATGCAAAGCTGCAGTTGAACGTATCTGGACATCGGCCTTAGTCCTTGTAGGTTGATATGGCCACCATGCTGTTCATCAAACAGGTGTATTCAAATTAAAGAAATTTGAATTAATAATCTCACCCAAAGCTGGTATTGTAGTACCTGAAGGTGCCTGCAAATTTTCTATCACAGCAGAGAGTTAATTTGTCTAGTTAATGAGGGATACTCATTCAAAAGAGCTACACATTGATTTCTTGCAGTTGCCATGTGGGTTTGGTGGGGAAAATAATAAAATTATTTTTCTCCTGATAGGATGTGAAAAGGTAATAGCGGGCAGTCAAGCTACTGTTCAAAGTCTGCTTGTACAGGGACATGCAGAGAAGAAACTTATTTTGGGATATTTTATATGGACATTACACAGTTTTCTCTATTTTCTGACCTGAGTAGTATCATTGCATCTGATCCTATAACTTTTTCTAAGCGTGAATCTCATTCATTAAATTTTTATGTCAATAAACTCCTCCTCCTGTCTCATTTACTAAATTGGTGAAATCTGAATTATGGAGAAGAGACAGTCTCTGAGGGAAAATACGGGTTGGACAAAATTATTACGAGGACTGAAATAAAGTTAAAATAATTTCTTACCAAAATGTTATATTTATTAAAAAGACAATTCTTTTGTATTACATTCACATAAGTTGTTAAGAAGCCATTAGTAAGTTGTTATTTTTATGAGACTATTTCACTCAGGAATTTTTTTTTAATTCATTATATTTATTAGATCAACAGTAATGAACCAAAAACAATATCATTTATTTTTATTACTACTGTAGGGTGAATCATGATGATTTATACAGCCAGATTGAAGCAATGACTGTAATTACTCTGTTATTGTCAACTATATATTTTTCTTAAATCAGACATTTTAACCACATGTAAACTCCATAAATATGGATGCTTCTAATTTTAAGGACCTACTTAACAATATAGCCAGTTTTCACTGCAGAGGTTTCATGTTGGTACACATGAGATACTATTCACCTGGCTGTGTATCTTCCTGATTTACTGACTGAATAGTGGTTTTTTGACTGTGGAATGACTTCACTTTCCATATTTCTTATCCACTATCATCTATATCCTAAAGAAATAAAGAAAACCAATATAAGGATAGGGGTTTTTTTCCTTTTCTTTCCTTTCAATTTTTATTATCCTTTCTCACAGTGAAATGAGAATATATGTTGAAAAAATGACCAATGGAGATGTGTAAAAAATAACTTGCAGCGAAGTAGTGGATTTTAGGAAGCAATTGCTTACCAAAGATAAGTCTGAAAAAAGCTAGGGAAGACTATAGCAAATTGGTGAACTTAAAGCAAACATTAAATGTAGTGAAGCCAGAAGTTATTTTTAAAAATCAAACTTTTAATAACAGTTTTCTAATACCAATTATCTTGAATTATGAGCATTTTTTATTTTACTGCCTGTTGCAAGCTTCATTTACTCCACTTCCCCATACATCCTTGATCCACCTGAACTTAAACAGAGCATAATAACGTATAAGACCCAAATTAGAGCATCATTGAGCCAAGACTGCCCTAAAAAGAATTTTCCTTATTGACAAATACCCTCAGGGCCTAAAACTCAGTTTAAGTGCAGCAAGAAACTTTCTTCCATTTTCTTGGGCTGACCTAAGACATAGAAATATCCTCTTACTGATGTGAATAGTGGATGAAAAAACCAAAACAAAACCCCCAAAAAACAAGCATACAGAGACACCTTTTGCCCATCTTCCCCGATCCTCCAGGTCACAGACATTCACTGTGTCCTAGACTCTGCTCTTAGCCTGGACGATGTCTTCTGATGCAACTACTTTTCCAATATATGTAGCATTCTTCCCAAAGATATTTTTGAAGACAATACTCAGAAGGCTATCTACAGTTTTTTCTATACAATTGGAAGTCTGTTACACATGTGATTCATTTGCTTCAAAACAGCCTCATTCTCCACGGAAATGGAGGAGAAAATAAAGCCCTCCTCCATTATGTTGGTTTACTGACCCTTAGAAATGAGCAATTTTCCCTTTAAGTAAAACTCTGAGCAATGATTTTCACAGCATGCAAAGCATTTGGAGATTCCCTCTCAAGACCAAAAATAGCATTTTTCTTCCTTCCCTGTAACTACTTCAGTTGGGTTTTTGGTTTTTTTTTTTGGAAGTCCTTTTGCTTCCATTGCTTCCTCAGGAAATATCTGGTCAAAGGCTACTAGACTAGGCTCTAAAATAGCGTGTCCTTTTAGAAAAGTTTTGACTCTCTTAATCTTATGTTTAAGTTGATGCCAGCTTCCTTTCCTATTTATCCATCCATTCTTCTTATCCATGTCCCACTTTCCATGCTCTCATTCTTCAGGATAGGAATAGCATTAAAAGGCCACATAGACCTGTGTGAATGTCCTTAAGTTTTTTTTCAGAAATCAAAAGGAAAAAGGACATTATGAAAAGGCAGTTGGATGTTCAATCTGTCCATAAGGTCCAGCAATGGAAAAAATACCCCCAGTGACACATGGGCACTTTCTTCTCCATGCTGGTTTGCAGCATGAATGACAGTAAAGAGAAAAAGACCTGCTCTTTGTACTTTGCTGAGTACATCAGTATTCTGCTGAGCACCAAGGCAGTGGACTCAATAACTGTATCTGCTCACCTGATCCATGAGAGTCTAACAAGCAACTGAAAAAGAAATGTAGAATTATGTTTATTTTTGTGCTGGGATTCTTGTTCATAGCAACACTGGCACCTGAAATCCAAGGTCCAATTCTGCAATGTGATGAGTGCAGTCAGCTGAGAGTGCTCTGTGCTGCTCAAGAGACACTGAATATCTTGCAGGATGGGATCCTTGGAAAGATTTGAGTGTGCTTTTGTGAGCATTTGCCTTTCCTCTACAGAACCCTTAAGAGCAATTCTAAAGACAGATAACAGAATTCTTACAAAGTTCAAATGTAAATCTCTTCAGAATTATTATGTTCTCTAGAGGAGAGTAAACAAATAAACATAGTAAGAACTACAGTAATAATATTGCACTTACATAGAGCTTTTCTTTCACTTTACAGAGCTTTTCATCTCTGGATCTCAAAGGGCTTTATAGATGGTACTTATCTAACCCTCCGAACACCTTTGTAAAGGTAGCACTTAGGTAGCATCCTCATTTTCAGATAAGAAACTAGAAATGGAGGCTCAAGAGATGTTAGGCAATTTTCTTGTGTAGTCTGTGGAAAATAGGACTTGGGTCTCCTAATTTTGTGTACTAACGTAAGAGAGATTATTGTAAATAAATTATATTTGAAAGATCTTTTAAATACCACATAATCTGAAGTTAATAACGACCTTGTCATTTTATATTTGTGTTTTCTTTGGCACCCTGTTTTTCTATTTTACAAACGTTGAAGACATGTTTCTCGTAATTACTGTTGGAGGTTTTTAATTTATCTTTTTCCCCTGGAAATCAGTTGATTTACAGCAGGCAGTCTTAAAGATTGTTGTTATTCTAGTTCACCTTTAATCATATCACTATCTAATGAATTATTAATTAATTGTGTCATATTCATTGTTCTCTCTGGAGAATGGCCATCTGATATCTGAACTTATTCCTCTAAATTTTGATGAAGAGATAAATAACAGTGGTAGACATGAAGAAAGAAAATAGTTTATTATCAATCATTTTATGTACTGAAACAAAATGCTATTAGTACTTCTGTTTTATAAAATAAAATGCAAATACTTTTGCATTTTTCATTACTGTAAAATGTGAAATTTACATGCATTATTTATTTCAAGGCCTTTTCATCTTAGAGTAACTTGTCCATATCACATTTCACTGAAGCCTGCTGAAGAAATGCACAATTCAGATCAGAACAGGTATGTCAGCATCTTTCACATATTCTTTTTTTAACATCCCATGCGAATTGTAGTTGCCATTTTCTGAAACACAAGGGATACTATTCTATAATCTGCAAAACTGGTCCCAAGAAAACATTTGAATTTTCATTGATGCTATTTTGTACTTTGGACAGCACTTCAGGAAATGAAGAGAATATTCTTTTGTTCTAATATATGATTTTGTATGATAAATGTTCCTTGAGGAAGCGTAAGTGAACAAACATGTATTGTCAGTCTGATATAAGCTATATTAAGCACAGCAGGTTTAGTGGATGCAATATTCAGTCAATTCAATTACTACTAATTTGATTCCAAGTTACGTACAGAAAATAAGTAATATATTTAAGTAAGAAATGTTGTTATTGCTTTTGTGTTGTTGGAAAATATGATTAAGAATTCTTGAAGGAGAGGTGTAAAAGTGAGTTTATAGTTTATCTGAAAGTTTTTCTCACCAAATAAATGACAGTCTTCAATATTTTAAGTTGTAATGACCGAATTATTTACTGGAGATTTTTATGTTCCTTATTCTGGATCTTTGCCACCTTAGAAAGACTTGGGTTTCAGATGGCTGGGATGCATATTGTATTGTAGAATATTACACTTTTTGACAAAACTAGGTAGGAAATAAAATGTACTCAGGAGCATCTCCTGAAAGGGGATGTTTTCTCATATAAATCCTGGAAGTTGTGACATGGAAGAGAAATTAAAAAAGAAAAAAATCAGGTTTCAAATGTAGCTCATATAAAGGTCTTCAGACATGGATGTTTAAAGATCTAGATATTAAGCTGAAAACACTGAAATTCATTTGAGGTTTTAAAAGCAGGTTTCCTTTGAAAAGAGTAGTCATTAAACAGAACTGAAAAAGAAACCCAACCCTCAATTTAGGTACAAAAAAGAAATGTGTTGAATATTTAGAAATACTTATTTTACTTGTTTATAAAGCGTGTATATCTGTACAGAGGCAATAACTCGAATTCATGGGCTATTTCAGTACACGAACAATTATTTACACTTAAGGCTCACAAAAGATAGGCTGATGTTACCATCAAAGAAGTAGCTCAAATATATTGACCCAGCCTGGACTCAGTTTCAAATGAACTAGCCCAGGACCTGTTGTTAGGTCTGGCAACACAGAGCTTCACATGTGATACAAAGCCTATGCCTTCATCCAGCTTCTGAGGCAGGTTTTGTGCTACCTACACTGAACAAGCAAGTTATAATCTAGCTCAAGTACTTCTTTATGAACAGTGTAGACATATTTGGAATCATAGGAAGTTTTAAACTGTGGCAATACAAGCCATATGGGATTCTTAACTTTGATGAAATCTGATGGATCGTTTCACACATGGTCATGCTGAGTTTAATGCTAAAAGACTCAAACGTTCTCTTTAATATAATTATTTCTAAATAAGAGTTTGTAAAAAGCAGGCACAAACTGGTTAACCATACTTTCTCTGACATTAGATTTTGAAATATTAACATTTTCCTTTTGGTGATTTTTGTATTTTCTTTTAATTGCTTGACAGTTTGTGTGAGGGAATAGCTACTGCTGAGCACTCCCAACATGTTGAGGCAAATAGTGATACATCGACAGGGAATCTGTGGGCTCTTTTCTCAAAGTCACTGCCAGGTGCTGATGTAGGCCTAAATAAAATGTAAGCTTGTAGACTGTGCCATTCAATTATCTAGCATTTGAAAATTCAAATCTCAAGCTAGGGGATTTCACAGACATTAAATTTGGCCTTACCGAAATGTTAAGTAAACTCTCAAGAGCTGTTCATCAAAGTTAGTCTGCTGAAGAAGAAACTAAGATATGTGTAAAAAGACAAAGTATTGTTATGAATCAACAATTAGCTAGAAGGTTTTCATGCTAGAAAAATAGGTAAGAGGTGCCTCAAGTTTCTCTATTAAATGTAATAATATTTTTTAATGAGCTGGAAAAATAAGCAGATGAAATAAATAAAACAAAGGCACATACAGTAATTAATAAAGTCAAATTTTGTCACATGATACAAAATTCTGTTGGTCAGTTACTTCCAGAAACATGGTTGTAGAGAATTTCACTAGAGAGAAAAAGAAAAATCAGGACAATAGACATTGATGTATCAGATGGACTATATTGTTCATAAACAAAACAAATATTGTCTTTAAAGAGGACAGATAAAACAACTATTCATACACATTCTAGTTAATGGTATCAATGCAGGAATTATCATATGGTCAGAGGGGGCTGCTCAGTCTCCTCTGTTTTGTTAAGAAGCACATATAATGGAATGTGGAGTAATGCCAAAAAAAGTTAGAAATTCATCCTAAAAATGTACTATCTATCTCATTTGGATTACTGTGTTCAGATATGGTCACTTTGGTCTTGGTATCAATAATGAAAAGAATAGAGGATCTATAGAAGTGCACAATTTAAAGTTATGTTTACATAAGGAAAGAGAGAAAAACATTAGAAGAGAAATAAGAAAAGACATGGAAAAATATGTACAATAATACTACACTTTTAAAAGTACATGTCTCTTTTTAGATCATCCTTTGAGTTTTAGAATTTGTTAGGAGCATCTTCTGTCTTAATAGAAAGGGAATATTCAATTAAAATGAATAATGGAACATTTAAAATAAGAGGAAATGTTTATTTAAAAAAATAAATAAAAATATGAAACAGTGGAACTCATTGCCACTGCTAAGAAAGGAATATTTATTTACATGTACAACAGACCACCAAAGTTTAGAAAGGAAGATAGTGGGAGCAAAAACTTCAGGACTTAAAATGTAGAATTCAGAGATTGTTATTTGGAGGAATTTTCCCTTGAAGTCAATTTGTCCATTTCATATCTCCTTCAGTGTATATGGGAGGTGGCATAGTGGATGAAAATGTACTATGTCTGTTCGGTAGGAAATTCTTGTGCACCTATGTGGACAGCTAGTTTTCTTATGGAGTGTTATAGAAAGTTTTCTGTATTATGAATTGTGGGTTTTTTCATACCTTTTTTCCCACACTTGCCATTCTGCCAGTACTCTGGACTTAAAATGAGCTAATGGACAGGACCCCTCATTTTCCTCAATTCATTGGCTATAAAAGTGCTACAGAATTGCTTTGTCATTGTGAAATCTCTGAGAGACTTGCAAAGAAAAGAAAAACGAGAAAATATTACCCTGCCAACTGAGTAAAAAAAAATCATTTTAAAGCAGAAACAGTGGTAGGTGTGCATTTATGCCAGTGCTTGATGTCATCAGTATAAGTGCTTTCCTTCTGGATAACTGCATCTCCACTATACAACTAAATCACTATTTTACTCATAGGATGGAAAAGAAATGATTAACAACCTGCATGGTGCAGTGTGTCAAACTGCCTTTGGTATAAAAACAGTGTGTACCCTCTAGTTTATCCATTGCTTGGGCTGGGCTTCAAGCATGAATATCAAGTATTTCCACTGTGATTTAGTTCAGAGTGGACAAAAGAAAAAAGTGGGGAGAAAAGTGGGAGAATGAGGCAAATTAAAAATGAAAAGACATATGTTAGGCTGTGATATTTTCAACAATCCTGTTCATCTCATCTGGTCATACCAGTGAATTGTGAAAGTAATGCATGCATATATCAGTACCTTATCCTGATATTTCCAGCTCTCTACAGACCAGTTGCAGCAGGTTGGCATCACCCCTTCCTGTAAGATAACAACCTTCTGCAGGAGTGCAATTCTTTTAGAATCGTGTTATAACCTTTAGTAGGGCAAACCCAAGGAGTCAAGGGAGAGCTCCCTTCGGCCATGGGACCTGTCCTGGGAGAGGGAAAACTAGCTCAGGTGTCAGATTACTTTCAGAGTTCTGTATCTGAATCATCTACAAACACACACTACAAATCAGAAACTATGTAGGATAATGCAAGGAGAAGTTTACCCCAAATCCCCTTTTTCCAATAAGTCCTCTACCTGATTTTGCGTATGTTGCCGATAAGGATTATTTCAGGATTTATTTTAAAGTAGTGTTTTCTTTTTGAGAGAGTGGGTTATCTGAGTTCAGTTTGCATGTGGAATTAGGGCAATTGATAAATTCATTTCTTTGGCTCTTTTTCTCATTAATTTCCTCTAAGACCATCTACCTGTTCCTTTAGATCCTCAAAAAAAAAAACCCAAACAAAGAAGTCCCGTATTTTCTCATCTGATCAGCCTCTATCCTGTAAGATTTGGGAAAAGGAAGAGATTAATATTTTTGTTTCTATTTTAAAGGTATTTGGAGTTGTTTGGTTAGTGTGAGGATGAGAAATATCCTCTTGAGTATGTCTGTCCTAGTTGGATATACATATTCAAGAAATGGATATTGGGCCAGGTCCCCAGCATGAAGTCAAAAGAGCTCTGTTAATGTAGACTAGGTAAGGATTTGGCACAGGCAAATATATGAGTATACAAGTGCCACAGCTCTCCGGGTGTTATTACAAAAAGTCTGTCTCTTGCTGGCATTGACTTTCAAAACCAAGCTGTGCTTAGCACCTCTGAGTTTATAAAGATCACACAGCAACCTACATGCTATCAAAGCTTCAGGAACAAATAAATAAGCAGCTTATCTCCCAAGGTCTTTCCCCCTGATTTTATTATAAGTGACAATAGAACCAAAGTTGTAAAGCAGTATAAGATCTTCAGCCCAAATGTGTGCTGTGTATTTTTTCACATTGTCTGAATCTGCTGTTGGATGATTTTCCTCTACAAATTACAATATTGGGTTTTTTTAGGTCTGTCAGAGCTTTGAAATTAATTCTCACTTTTGTTCTGCAAAAGGCATGCAATATTTTCTACACATCTGCTTCAGGAGAAATGAACCTCCATTGGCACACACATGTTTTAAAAAAGAAACGTCAGTTTTATGGATCTCTCAATCTTTGTGCTGTAGTCTTTGCAGAGCTATCTGTGTCTACACAGAGAAAATTCAGGGAAGCTCCATTGTATTTTAACCTTTGAAGCAAATACCCCGAATGAGTGAAAACCAAGTAATTTCACTCGTCCCATGAGAAACATAATGAAAACCTTAAGGCAAGGATTTGCCCACTGTCTGAGGTAGGTGTGTAAAATTTCACATAGCAAAGATGACAACAAAATAAGATTTCTTAACTACTTTTCTACTGTTGTTCTTCATCAGCTGTGAAACAATAACAATCATGTTCTTGCTCTAATTCTCCCACTCCAATAAAATCCATCTGTAAAACTGATGGGGATGACTGAGCAGAAACAACAGGCAGCCAGGCCTTTTCAGCAGGAGGGAATCATTATAAATATGAATCACAGGAAGTAATATAAGCAAAAAGGCTACCTTGCTCTGTGTTTTACTTCAGCTTCCACCATCTAGTATCAGAGTCCTCTCTTTCAGCAGTCAGTCCTTCAAGAAATCTTTCTCTTTCTGAACAGTGGAGTAGGTTGTGCCTTTGCCTCCTGCCATGTAATACCAGATGCTCCCAATGTGAAGTCAGCAAAGGCACATGCCTGGAATAGATGGTGTTGGAAAAAGTGATTGGAAAATTAATTTTTTGCCTGTTTAATTCACTTGTGTTCTGTGTCCAAATGTGAAAGAGGAAATTGATGGGTTGTATTTAGGTTATTGGTGATGTGGTTTGGCCATAATTAAGCATGAGCCACTATGCCTTTTTCTTTTGGTTTCCTGCTGACCTATGTCATCTTTTACCCTTCTGTAACACAAGCACATTTGGTAGCTTTACCCAGTGGCAGGCACTGCTCCCTCTTCAGCAGCATCCATTGGACAGCTCTAGTGGGAGGTCTCGCAGGAGCCCCTGCTGTCAGACTGTTCCCTACTTCTTAGCCCAGCACATAATCAAATGGTGCGTAGCCACACACTGACTCTGTGCCACATATTTCCTCCTGCCATGTCATTACTCATTAGTGTCTGGAATTGCTGCTGTTGGCTTCTGCAAATGAATGCAAAAACCCTGGGTGAGATAAAATAAATAAAGCCTCTTGCTGCCCCCCTAATGGACTATTGCCTGCCACCTGAGGAGGGAAGGAATCTGTCATTACCTCGGGCACATAAAAGAGGCTACAGTTACTCACCTGAAGTAGGCCACTTATGGTCCTATCCCTGGGCTGAGTCAAATCTTACATATGTTCACCAGATGGTGGATTCCCATACTTATTATTCTATAAGCTACAAGAACATGAGGAGAATGAAGAACTTCTCAGCCTGTATCCGCTCCTCTCCATCAAATCTACTCACATATGAATTGAAATACATTATCACAGGGTGGTACCTAAAAATTTGAAATATAATGATCCTATAGTAGTAAATAATATTAATATTATTATTAATAATAATAATTTAACAACAATAATAATAATGTATTATTAGTCTTATTGCCAAGTATTGTATTTATTCTATCTGAGCCTCTCAGAGAGGACAACATCATTCATAAATGAAAACCACTGCATCTCTGATAGGGCTGCCTGACCAAAATACAGAGTTAGCAAGCAATTTCTCCCTTGCCTTATCACTCCACACCCCATCAATCCATAGATTCTTGACACATTTGTTTAATGTTAAAATATGCTTTATGATACCACAGAGTGTTCAGTTTATCTCAAATTACAAATTTAAGAAAAAGTAACAATATATCAAACTTTAAGGTTAAACCTCTGTATGACCTTGAGGGCTGATACTAGGGCTGGTAGAGTTCAGTGTCTTCATTAGTGACCTGGATGATGAGGTAAAATTTAGCCCCAGCAAATTTGCAGAGGATACTAAGTGAGGGATAGTGGTTAATATTCCATACAGTAGAGGTTTAGCTGAGTTAAACCGAGACTGGGAGACTAGGCTGACAGAAACCTCAAAACCTTTAACAGTTCTGCACTTGAAGAGAAGTAACTCCATGTGTTGGTACAGACTGGAAACTGAATGTGTAAGAGCCCTGGGAATATTGAACAGTGTGTGCTCACTGTAAATAATTTAAGCTGCACCCTTGACTACATTAGGAGAAACATGGCTAGCAGATGGAGATTATTATCCCCCTCTACCTGGCACAGGTTGGGCATCATCTGGAATACTGTATCCACTTCTGGGCTGCCCTTGTGCAAGAAGGTTATCGAGAAAGTAGAGATGATCCAGCAGAGGACCTGCAAGAAGCTAAGGGCCTGTTGTGCTTGACGTAAGATGAGAGGTTGAAGGGGCTAGGCTTGTTTAGGCTGTCAAAGAGGGAACTGAGAGGGGAAGTAACAGCATCCTACAACTAGGGAGAGACAAGAGAGCAGAGCCAAACTCTTCTCCATAATGCCAGATGGTTAAAGAAGGGACACTTGATGGAAATATTTTCACTAGGAGTGTATCAAAGTGTTGGTTATCCAGAGAGGCTAGGGAAGTTCTATTCGTGGAAGTTTTAGAAACTTGGCTTGTTCTGGCTTTGCTGGTATATCTGCTTGAGACAGATTGGACTAGATGATTAGCTGGAGGTTCTTCCCTGTGACTCTGTGGTTGCATTTTAACTCATGGACATTTAATCTGTCTGAGAGTATTTCTCATACACATCCTGTGAGTGTTGTCTTGTGTGAAGATGTGAGTTCTGTTCAAAAGTCCTTACATGGAATACGAACCTAAGCACTTTTGTCATAACAAAGCAAAGGGAGAAACTTATCTGTAAACCTACATCATTGTCTGAAAAAAATCCAGTCTCTGGATAAAACATACAAAGTTGACTTGTAGATACGACATATTTTGCTTCTGTCCCTTGAATGCTGTAGCCTACATTGGTGTCAGCATTATCGTAATTATTTGTTTTCTTTGGGAAACCTGCTTGCCCAACTACGTCATTCTTAGTGACGAAAAGATTCCTCCATGTTTGCACTTTACTATTTGAATGTGTAGCTAAAATGTTGAAAGATTTCGTGCTGTTGTGAAGAATGCCAGAAATTTGTTTAAAATCTGAGGGAATTTCTCACTGCAGCTAATTAAAACTTCTCACTGAAAGATTAACAAACCAGACTAAAAAAAATTTTCAGTTTTTTTCTTTTTTTTCTATGGCTATATCTCAAACACTGGAACTTTTAGCATTTCCAGCTGCAGATCTTTTGCTTTTGGAAATTCTTTGAGTACATTTTTAAAGCTGTCTGATGTTTTCTTTTGCTGTGCCAACTGCTGAAAAGCAGTCTGGTCTCGTAAACATGCCAGTACAAGTGAAAGAGTGCTATAGTGTTAGTCTCATGGGATCTCATAGTAAAAAGGATGGAAAACTCATCCTCGAGATTCAGCAATCAGAAAAAGTGCAACCACATGAAATTTTATAGCTCTGACTACTTGCAGTGGTTTTACTATATCCTTAACTTTTGATGCAGAGATATTAAAACTACCTTATACAGGTGTGGCAGTACCTTACTTTCCTGGAAGGTAATAAGTGTCATGTTAATCAGTGGTCAGTCTCTTTGTGATATGGCAGAGCCACACTGTTATGACAAATGGCTTTAAACAAGTTCAGTGCTATAATTACAGAAAAGGTTACATTGTTCTACAATTATCCTTTTAATCAATCTTGCAGGATAATCATCCTGCTGAAAAATCTGTTTCTCAATACCAATTTCATTATCTAGGTGATTCTCATCACTAATCATTAGAGTGTGATTCACTATATTCTTTAACAACTCCTGTTTTAACTTTAAATGGGTGATTAGACTCAATATACAGGATATTACCTGCACTATCGTCTTTATAATACATTCTCTTTCCCAACTGTCAGGCCATCTCTCCACTAATAAATGTAAAAAAGCATTTCTTATTAACATCCTTTTCCATAGTAAATCATATTCAAATGAACATTACTAATGAAAGAGAAGGAGGGAGAACAGTTCTTTCTCTGATGCTCCATCTTCCCAAACATTGCATGGGGAAGGCACAGGGCAAAACTGGGTACCTCCAGGCTGTCCTGGAAGGTTGATGTATCTGAAGTAAAAAGTATGAAGGCAGAAGTCACTCTTGACTTTTAAACTTAAACAAGTTCCTTAGATGTTCCACCATAGAAACAAGAAAGATTTTGCATAGAAATAGGACTCTGTTTTCTTCTGTTGTGAGAGATAGCAAAATGTTGAGTTGCCAGAAGTCCCTGTTTGGGACTTGAGGCTTTTGGGGACTATTCCTGCATGTGTTACTTGTACCAATCATTCAGTCTTTGGCTTAATTTTAAATGTGTAAAATGTCTATACTATTTGGCTAACTCTTGATTTATGAGAGCTTCAATATCTGTATTAAATGAGAGTAAGGAAGTTATATTAGTAATTTAATTTTTTTAAAGATCAACTTTTACATTTTTTATTTAACACTGAGGTGTCTATCATTATAACACACCAAAGAAATACTTCCTAGACTA
Source organism: Strix uralensis (assembly GCF_047716275.1). Lineage (NCBI taxonomy): Eukaryota > Metazoa > Chordata > Aves > Strigiformes > Strigidae > Strix > Strix uralensis. The sequence continues at coordinate 25,460,649 of NC_133977.1, forward strand.
AGCTTGTGCATCAGTTTCCAATGGAACCCACCTAGTGATGTAGAAAGGGGGATTGCAACTTTCCATTTAATTAAAAACAAGTCTTAATTACTTGGGAAGATTGGGATTTTTCCAGTTTAAAAGACAGCATATTTAAAGTAACATATAAACATCAGCAAAAAGTTTCTGTGCAATGCTTTTTGGCATGTTGCTTTTCAAGAGCTTCAAGTGCTTCCGTGTGAAAAGTAACTAGAATCAGAGTGTTTAATTATATTGCTTGATTGTGAAGTTCCATTTTCCTGGTAAACTCCCCAGTTCTGACTGTTTTATGCAGACAGAAGTTCAGTACTATCCAGAGCCTGTTTAACTCTGACCGTGACAAGGTCCCTGTTGTGAGGGTAAGCTGACTTTGGAGATGATTGCTTCTTGACACTTTGCCTGCCACTTTTGTGTGTAGATTTATGTACTATACATTTTCATTGAGCATTTAACCCTGAATCTTTATATGAGCCTGCCATAAAGCACATGCCTATTATCCAGGAAATGCTTGGCAACACTTTTTCTAGACAGGAGTTACTTTAACATGAAGAAGAATTAATTGTAACGAATTTCTAATATGCTGCGAAATAATTTCTGCCAGCTGTAAAATAGAGGTTTAATTAATTTATAGTTACTAAGTATTAATTTTCTTATTCACTTGAAATAATTCATTAGTATGCTTGGATAAACTTTTTCATGTTTTTTTGCTACCATCATGGTGATCTGCAGAATGGAAATGTGAAAAATAATCATATCAGAAAGGGTGTATAATCAAATAAGTCTTATGGATGTTGGTTGGCAGAAGTTCTGCTAATATACTTACTACCTGTGAAAATAAACAATGAGTGTAGGTTTTCATTTAAAGCTGGACTCTGCCCAGTTGTTACGAATACAGACAAAGGTTTGTGGAGAGAGAAAAAACTGCTCTGTCACAATGACTTATACAAGCTTAAGCAGCAGACTTCCTAAACCAAGACTTATCACTTCAGGGTTATTTCCATGTGACCTGTGGAGGATGCCCATGAATAGCGGAAGAAGACATGCGGTTTTCTCTGCTGTAGGGCCGAGCCTCTCAGTGCAAGACTAGAAGGCAGTCCTGGGTGTTGTGAAGTAATCATTAAGTTACACGCTTGTCATTTCTTGTACATTCACTCAGAACTAATGCACATCACTTTTTCCAATTATAATCATTCCACCATTTAACAAGCACAAAAGGCCTTAGATTCCAATTTGCCACTGATGCTTCACTCTCACTTGCTTATTTCTTGGCATTTAGGTCAGGCTAGGTTGTGCACAGCTCCAATAATGGGGTATATTCACCCTTCATACAGCAAACGTACAAATGATGAAGGCTAGAACAGCTGGTCTCACAACGTGAGAGCAGATCATTTCCACTGGTATGGTAATTTCCCTATTCATAGTTTTCCTTTCAGTTATTGTAAATATGTTTGGTTTTTTTTTTTTTGGTTTGCTTATTGCCAAAGCCAAACAGAAAGCACACAATGATATAGCAGATACAGTCCTTGCCACACTTCCTTGCTGGCTAAATCAAAGTTTCTCTAGTAAGCATGTCACATTTCATTTAGCTTTTCAGACCTTTCCACAGATGAAAACAAACAAAAACCCCCCAAACGAAACAAGAAACTGAAAAACCCCCCACGAAAACAAAACACCAAATCACAGCTGCTGAAATCTTTAGTCTTTAATCTTAGTTAGCCTCTCACTAATGACAAGTAAGTGGAATGTGGAATCAACCAGACGACGTGTTAATAAACAAGCTTTGGCTACAGAGTAGCCAAGAATTAGAAGAGTCTAGCACAGCATGTAAAATGTTTTTCGTTCTGCTGAAAATCGCCTGCTTCTTCTGGAGAGTTTTAAAAATTTTGAGCTCAGATCTGCTTATTTCTATGAGACTATTTAGTAGGAAATGGAAGTAGTGATGTCTGTGCTCCTTTACCCCCAGTATAGTCCTGCCCTTGCCTTGCTTGCATGCAGGCATCAGAGGAGTCCAGTGCAGGCAGCAGATTTGCTGTTGGTGGAATGCCCAGTCTTGGTCCAGTCATGAACCAGGATTTGAGGCCACTGTTTTTAAGGAGTGATGCTGTCTGCCTACCCATTCACAAATGGAGAGAGGAGCAGTGCAAATTCCTTCAAGATTCTTGAAGGTACATTGCTGCTGACAGACCACCTGTCCAATGCCAGGCAGAGACTTGTGGCCCCAATTTTGTTCTGTACTAAAAAAAATCAATTTAATTTATCATTTATTCACACATCAGTGAAAATGAAAGTACAGAACACAAAATGAGTTACACAGTGTTAAAGTGAAACTTAGGGATAGTTGCAGCAGCAAAGTACAGTTACTAATTCTGCCCTAGTATGTGTCAGAGCATGGACTAGTTTCGTGACGTTTCAACAGTTTTCATAGAGTCAGAATAATCTTGTTCAGCCTTTACCTGTGGTGTCAGTGGTGGCATCAGAACAGCTGCAGTTGTTCAGTGCAGTTGGGATCCCTGTCCAATGGATCCTCCTGGGTACAGTCTTTTCTCAAATCAGGGAGCAAAGCAATTGTGCAGAATGCTGTTCTTATAAATTTGGGTTTTCATCAAATTTGGATGATGGAACAGCACTTCTAGCCCACCTAGAAGATGCGTGTTCTTACTGCTTAACGGTGGAAGGACACTAGCTACTGGTTTGGGGCTATTTTTACAACAGAAAGTAAATATACTGTTTTCTACTAAGGAAGACGTTTAATGACTAAATATACTTTAAAATAGATAATATATCTTTCAGCTTCATTAGTATTTCTCATATTTATTTACATTCTGTTTCACAATATCTTTTCACAATTTGCTTTCTCAGAGCTAGGAGGCTCTGAAAAAGTACTTGGATGAGCTATACAGTGCACAAACTTTTCTCTCAAACTTAATTTTAGGACATAATTGAGTTGTTATCCGCACAGTATTTTCCTGCCCAATTGCAAGAAATGCCAGGCTGTCTCTATAGATAATAAATGATGGAGATGCAAACTCTGTAATGGAATTTCACATGTACCTTACACAGCCTGAAAGACGAGAATCCTCTAGATAATATGTGATTGCTTCACATGCAGTGCTGCATACTCCCTTAAGCTTTGCCCACTACCAAGTACAGGGCCACACAAGTGAGAATTTTTTTTTTTTTCTGTCTGAATTGCCAATAAAATCGGTTTGAATTCAACTTGCAAGTCATGCTAAGACAATTTAAGGAAATACTGCAAAAAGAGCGATATTTTTTTATTTTTTTCCCTCTCTCCTACTATAAGAACATTGGCTGATAGAATCACTGTATCTACTGCTACATTTGAAAGATATTCAGGTATTTAACTCCCAGTGAATTCAACATATAAAATGTTGAAAGTTGCTTTTTATTAACTTGCTAAGTAATAATTGTGGACCCAGTAATGTTTCTTCCTGCTCCCTGTAACAAAAATTATATTCTGTTATAATATTTGGGTTTTGTAATGACATTTTTCTCTTTTAAGAGAATTCCTAATGTATGGATCTTCCTTCACATAGGAATATATTTGTGTATTATTTTTTGATAAGCAAATAGAAACATCTTGTTTTCCTTTTAATACTTCTAATTTCTTTCTAATTACTTTTAATTCTTTTTATTTAGACCTGATATGAAGTAGATAATTTTGCAGTCATAGTCCTGTTCTGTAACATTTTTTATGGTAGTCTTTGCTGGATGTCAAAGGATTACTTTTTTCTTAAACGTAAATTTCTGAAGCTTTGGTAGTATGTATATTGTGAAAGAGTTAATGAACTGTTTTGTTATTAATATTTATGTTTTCATACTTGGAATTTCCATTCACATCTAAAAAGGCTTCCTAAAGTCTGATTGTAAGTGAGAAGAAAACAGGAAGTAGATAAAATCACAATTATTTTAATTAATTTTACAGTGTAGATGAAACAGCTGTGTAATCACTAACTCCCTACCTATTTTACTGTTACTGTTTGTACTATTCTTGTAAGGAGGAAGCCTAGGAGCCAGGATATGTACTAAGTTTTCTCAGACAAACAGGTCACACTATCACTAAAATCAGTAAGAATTCCACTTTTTCCAGTGAAAATTAGGTTTAGTTCAAGTATAAGAACTTGGTCCATGTGTTAATTCTATATATTTTAGTGATATATTACCATTTATGTTTAATTAAGTAAAAAGTTCTATGTATGTAATCTGGTCAGGAGGTCATGGATAACCTCCTATTATTAAGAAAGGATCTATAGGAAATTTTATTTTGATAAAGGGTCAGAACCTTGGTTTTAGGTGTTGTGACAATGCTTTTGAGCAACACTGTTCTGCTGAATACTGATTCACTACTGACTCTGAAAACAAGCATGTTATATACTTTCTTACCAGCACGTTTCACAGAGACCTTTCTTTGGAGATTTCCCATCATGTATTGACTTGGTCTGATATGATTCTTTTAGTGAGTTAACTGTGAACAACACAGAATATTTTTATCTAAGATCACAGTTGTATTTTGCCTCTAAAATCTTTTAGCAGTTAGGAATGAACAAACTGATTCAGATAAAAATCTCTGTCAGTAATACTTAGAGAGGCTTAAACAAGAACATGAATTCTGAAAAGTCTGACAAGTCTTTAAAATGTTCATACATTTCCAGCAGGGAGTCAAGAATCAACATTCTAAAATATAATAATGAAAATAAATACCATATCTTTGCCAAAAACACTTATGCAGAGGGAATTGTTTTCTTGTGAAATGGCTAAATTAGAGTTCTAATCCTTCAGACACACAAAGGAAAGATTTTTCACATGCTGATTAATGCCATTGGATCCAGTCGGACCACTCATTTGCTGTTCCTGAAGACAGAATCTGGAAGTTTGTAGGTTTTCTAGTTACTCTGATATATTATCAAAAATAGAACCTGTACAGTTTTGGTATAGTTGGTATCTTCTTTTGTTTCCAGTTGGACTTTCTAGTCAGCTTCACCATGCAGTGACATAATTATTAATTGGAAAAAAACCCACAAGTTTTGTTGATTTACTGTATCTTTTATCTTTCCTGTGCATATGTGCACACCAACTTAAGCAGCTGCTTTAAACTTGACCAGGGAAAAGTAAAAACAAGGTAATGTCACACTGTTTTCAGTCTTCGCTCAGATCCTGACTGGTTCCAATGTGGTGTTGGTGGCCTCCTTTATTGATAGACAATAATTGACAAAAATTTGCCTAACATTTAGGCCACATAAAATGCTATTTTAGACTGTGGAATATTCATTCTTCCTTCAAATTCTTCCTCTTCTGATTGTTCCTGGCAGTTAACAGTCATTTCTCCTAGTAGTGTTGGGTAGTGTTGTCCATCTCCTTTTGCATTCTGGCATCCTGAATGGGAAATTTCAGAAAATCATGCAGCACTGGCTGCCAGTACACTGTTGTGCTTTACTCTGTTACTTCCTCTCATTGTTTTGGGTGAAGTGGAGGAAGAACATAATCCTTTCTCAGAGAGTTTAAGGGAGACGGGGAGACATGAAAACCCCTGCAAACACTTCTGGAGTTTCTGTTGCCATCGGAAGTGAGGGAAAACCTTTCCCAAAGTAAGGACAGGGAGACAAGGACCCACAAGAGGTCCATTCACTTCTGACACACTCTAGTATTGAGTCTTTAAGCAGCCAGTCAACTGGATTCTCCACTGAACCTTCAAATCTGGAAAGCTCTTCTTATCATTTGTTGAGATGCCACTTTCTTGGATGAATGCCCATAGCCATATGGCATTGAATTAACACAGATTTTCACTGAATTAACACAGATTTTCAAATTTCATATGTTCTGATACCAGCATTGTTAGCAAAGTGGAAAGCGTAAATGTTTAACATGCAAACTTCTTAAAGGATTTATAAATTTCAGCAATGAATGCTGATTCTTAAACAAAACAAGCAGCTATTATTTGGTTTTATCACTGTAGTTTCCTTAACATGTCTGCTGTCACATAATAGAAGGAAACTATCTCTGTGTTGCTGTGCTTCTTATTTAAGTTAGGCTGGGGGAGACCTCAGGAGGTCATCTAGTCTAACCACTGCTCAAAGCAGGAGCAACACTGGCTGTGGGGCTTTGGTCAGCTGGGCCATGAAACTCCCCAAGGACAGCAATGCCACAACTTCTCTGGGAAACCTGTTCCAGTCCCTAATTATCGTTTTAATGATTTTTCTTTTTATTCTATCTGGAATTCTGATTTAATCTGTGACCCTTGATTCCCATTCTCCTGCGTCACCCTCAGTGAGGAGCCTGGCTCTGGAACCAGGTAATCTCCCCCACTGACACAGGGGGCTGCTGTGAGGTCCCCTCAAAGCCACCTTCTCTCCAGGCTGAACAAGCCCCAACCCCTCAGCACCTTCTCATGGGCCACGTGCTCTGAGTCCCTACCTGTGTTGGTGGCCTCTGCTGGGCTCCCTCAAGTTCACCAACATCTTTTGGTACTGGAGAGCCAAAGCTAGATGTTCAAGTGTGGCCTAATGAGTATCTAGGAAAGAAGGGGAACTGCTGTCCTTAACCTACTAGCTGAGCTACTGATGGTAACAGCCCAGTGTGCTGCTTGCTTAGGAAAACAAAAGACATAATTTCAGCTCCTTGAAACTGCTAAGGTTCTTATTTAAGACTGTTTCAGACCCCTGATTTAACCATGTGATTTATTTGGATGAAATAGCTGGACATTTGAAAAAATCTGTTGATGCAAGTGAAAATTTTTCCATGACCTTCAGTGGTTTTAAATCTCATGCTTAATCTATTTTTGGTAGGAATTTTTGTTTATATTAACTGACCCCTTATTTATGTGGGCCACAGATACATCTCATTACTTAAAAAACAACTGTACTTAAACGCATAATGTTACATTAGGCTACTCTAGCTGTATCACATGATCAAATATGGTCATTAAATCTTTTGGTGAGATATATGTTTGTTCTGTGTTGTGATATCAGTTTAAAGGTGTCACTTCCCTTGAGGAGTGAGCAATTATCTGTAGGTAACTCATATTTTCTCGCTTCCTCTATGACAAGAATCCAGCAGCAAATCTCTGGTCACTGGCACATGATCTTGTGTTTCCTAACAAATTGTGCCTCTGTGCTGCACTGTACCTTTACAGTTTTAAATAAGATCCTGACATCTGTGTCATTGTGCTGCGTTGTATCTTCATGGGAAATTCTTTTTTCTTAATTTAAAAGCACTATTTTTCATCAAATGACAAGCATACATTATGGCTCTCCATTTTAGCCAAGGTACTAAAGGCTATTTCAATTTGACTACAGCAGTTTTCTGCCAAATGGCTACTCTAAGTTATATTGTGCACATTACCCACCAGAAAGCACAGAGTTGATGAGAGTGCACTGTCAACTACACCACACATCGATATGGAGGTTATTTGATTTGAAATTGGATTCTAGCTTTCCTTGATCTGTTGTATAAATGGAGACGCATGTGTTGAGGAAATTCTCATGAAGTTTATGAAGAATGTGGTGTACATTTTTTTTCTTCTCTTCCTTGGAGTTTGGCTTTTACTTTATTAAGACTTCAGTTCCAGGTCTGATAAATATTCAGAGATAAAGTATAAGGTTTTTTTAAATGGAAAGAAAAGTTGCAAAATTTATTCATTGCATGTATTTCTGCTCTGATATTAGTGAGGTGTAGGTTGCACACTTTTGTAGCAGGGTGCCTTTTTGACCCTTCTTTAAACATTTAAGACTTTAGTTCAGTAGTTCATCCAATTGATGAGACATGTTTCTTAAGTACAGTGCCTTCAAAAGTACTCTAAATATATAATATTCTCTGAGAGACATGTCAGTCATTGTCAAGATGAAAATAGTTTAAACGCTAAGTTCCTCGTAAACTGTGTCCTTGTCTTAGGGGCCTACTCATAAAGCAGTGGTTTACTGTATGTGTGACACTTAAAAATGCTTGAAAAATAAATGAAGGTACACAATTTCATTACAGGGCAGATGGAACTGTAGATATTATGATTCAGGGAGGGGGGAGGGGTGAAGAACTTGCTGTGCAACTTGCATGCATATCGCCAGCATGTGCATGGCCCTAAGGGCAGCACACAGAACTTCACAGAAAACATATTAAATGGGCATGGGGGAAGCATCCTTTGACCTACATAAAAGAGCCTTTGTGTAGATCTCATGAGCAAAAGTTCGTATTTTCAAACAGATAAAGATGTGCAGCTTCTTTGGAATCAAAGGTAGATTGGCAATACTTTTCAGGAAATGGCAAAATCATTATAAGTGTGTTTGGTATTCACTATAAAACATTCATCATTGTGAAAGGTTTTGGCATCAAGGAGGTTGTAATATGCGATCCCACATGAATCCCATTGTAATTTACTATTAATTGATGTTCATCTGTTGTAAAGTGCTGCTACTAACTTAAAAGGAAGCAGAAGGAAAACACAGTGCCTTGACAAGTCCTTTGCAGCCTGGCTGTGTGATGGATTCAGAGATAACTGTAAAGTGATCAGCTCAAAACTCTCTGAATTTGCCAAGGAATGGGGAGCGCTATACAGGCAGGGAGGGGGGCATGTCTTACAAAACTTGGTCAAATTGTTCAGAGCATTTATGAAGTTCTTTTGTGAGTTATTTACCACATCCATCTTTTGACAATGAGCTGAAATTTGGCATTTGGAAAACATTCTGTACAGAAAGGGTGTTGTGAAATGTGCCCAATAGTATGACCTGAATCTGAAATACTTTATATTTATTTTGAGGATTAGAAAGAAAGTTCTCACTGATAGAAAGCACCTGTTGGGCTTGTTAAGAGTAACAGAAACACTTTAATATTGTGAAACAGAATATTTTACCATGTAGTGCTAAAAGTATTGTAAAATTTTTGTTTTGCTAAAAAGTCAGAGACAGTAGGACATGAATACCTTTTTCACACACATTTTATGTGTGCCTATGATTCAAGAAATCTCAATCTCTACTGTGCTGCTCTATTAAAATGCATTCATTAGGAATGTTAGAAATAGCAGGAATTACATTTCAGTTTTATCTAAAATGTTTCCCTGCTGTGCATTGTTTTGCTGTGCTGGCTGAATATTTTTATATCCTACATAAAATTGAAACTTTCAAGTTAGCTTCCATGTTAACGAGATGGAAATAATTCTCGAGTGGGGAAGCTTGTTAAAAGATTTCTTACAATGATATAAAATAATACAATAAGCAATTGCTCACTCATGTATTTCACTTAATCTGCTAACTATCAAGAATTTTTCACTGTTGAGTTTTTTTCCCCTGATTTGCACATACTTGTTTGAAAAATGCATGCACTTCCCTCTGAGTAACCTGCCGCCTATTATTATAATTTTATAACAGTAGCACGTATAGGCCATGGGCTCTTTGAGTTAAGCACTTTACAAATGTATAACAAAGACAGTCACTGCACAGGAAAACCTACGGTGTAAGTCTAAGGTTTACACTTGTACACAAAGGATGGATAAAACAGGGATGATATAAAGGAACAATGAGGCAGTACTTGCTGTTATGAAAAACAGTGGTCAAGGCAACGCAGCTACTTAGCATCAGGCATTATGGCAAGAGAGAGTGGTAGGATGGAAAAGTGGAGTGGGACTCATGGCTTTGGGAAAATCCCAAGGAGCCCCCCACCTCCACCCCTTTTTTTGCTGTAGGTCATTTTTACGCTGTTTTAATATCCATCTACAGTGCCAGTTAAACCAAGAACTGAGTCCTGTTTAAACAGCCATCCCCCACTATAGTTATTATTTGACCCCATACATAGTGGAGGCTGGGTTTTTACCCTGGCTGCAGGGCAGGATTTGAAAGCAGCCCCTGAGAAGAAGCAGGCACCTCACACTTTGTGTTGTGTGCTGTCTCCCAGCCACTTCCCAGGTGACAAGACCTAACTATTCCTGTCTTTTAATTTTGATCTTTATATCGCTTGATACTGCAGAGGTGATTTTAATTGGAAGGAAATGTGGACAAGGATGAGAACGGAGATACAGGTTTTATTGTTTCTAGTTTACATTGGCTTCTTGGATAAATAAGCAGCAAGCAGCATTGACACCAGACGTTTTGTTTGCAACTGCTGCCGAGTTGTCCAATGATTTAGTAAAGCAAGGCACATTCACAAATAGGGCAGCAGACGTGTGGTGGTGGCAGCAAAACTGTTCCCTGCTCGAGCTCCAGATGCAGTTCCAGAACATGCACGATCTGGGAGATAGCCAGCTCTGTAATGGAAGCCATGACCAATATCTCCCTTGTTGCGATCTTGCCTTTTTCATTACAGAGTCATGTATTATATGGCAGTGGGCTATTCAGTGCAGGAGATGAGACTTCATTGAGCTATAATGCACACAAAAAAGTGTGACAAATTGCAATGACAAGGTTGCATTTGTACTACGAGGTACAGTCGCTTGTGATATGATGTACTGGAATGAAATAATCCCTTCTTGGACAATGCTGGCTGTGGTATGTTGTGTGCTGCCAAGACTTAGTGCTACAAGTACAGCTCACCATCAGAAAATTATTTCACAGAGAATCAGAACAAATCCTCTATAATGAATGCATACGTCATAATAAGATAATAGTTAATAATGCTGCTGATGCATCAGGAGTATGTACATTCAGCTTCATTACATTTTGGATCTGAAAAGATTTGAAATCCGTTCCCACGTTCAATTTGTACTGCCAAAAGGCTGCCAAAAGACCTCAGTGCCATGAAGCAGACATGTTGTCTGGTTTGTACTATATGAATATGCATTGCTATCTGGCTTTTGCTCCTTAGGCTATAACCTGCTCAAATAATTTTTTTTTTGTAGTGTCCCAGAACTTGCTATAAAGATCTAAACTCCTGTATTGCTTTGCATCTGGATATTTCCAAAACTATTAGTTCATGTCAGAATTGAACTCTGCTATGTGAATAGTGTCTATCTAAACATGGTAAGCACTTCTGAAGATGAAGTGATTTTTAGTTTACATGCTTTTGTCTTGCTACCAAGATTTTAAGGAGCTTCACAGTTGCTTAAGGGTGTAGCATAGTATTGGAAAATCTTCTATCAGTTTCTCTTTTTTTTCTTGCCCCGTTTCTCATTCTCCCCTTTTTCCTTCCTCTTTTCCTCCTTATGGGAAGTAGTTTTGTCTTGATAAATTAAAAATTTTGTACTTAAAAATTTTGTACATTTAAAAAAAAAAAGCTCATGGAAAGAATATTTTTTCTAAATTGTTCTACTATTTAAAATGTCTGGTTTAGCCTTGACTTCTATTTAAAATTATGTACATGCCTGAAAACAAAAAACCCCTCACTCTTACAAAGAAGGCAGTCTTTCCCTTTTACTGAATTGTGTTCAAAACTTGTCTTAAATTCAGTGGAGAAATATGCAAAAGGTACTTATATACATTACATTATTTCTTTGAAGGTTTTTGTCTCCTTAACCAGCCTCCTTTGTTGATGAAACAATGGAGTCTTTAGATATAAATATGGTGATTATGCTTTTCATTCCCTAAGAAGCTGAAGGAAACTGAAGTGACACATTGCTGGTGGTTTTATAGACTAAATAGCTCAGATTCACCAAACTTCTCTTCATGCAACTCTTTGAATGTCCTCTGATTTACTAGAAAGATGTATGCAGCTGAGAACAGAATTTGATATTTTTTTGTTAAGAAATCTTCCTATTTAATTTTATAATATCCAAATTGTATATTATCTAACTTACTCAAATACAAGATGTATCTAAATAGACACATTGTTTTATATTGACATGTAATAATGGAGGAAAGGCCCAGACATGCCCCAGATTGAGGTTTAAATTAGGTAAACTCAACAGAAAGGAAATGTTGTCAACAGAAGATTTATCTAAATAATCCCTCTGAAGATTAAAATATCACCATAACATTTATAAGCAAATTTGAGAAGGTCTTAAAGCTAATATGATCCCAGTCTTCCTCCCTGCCCTATCTCCTCCCTTCCCCCACACTTTGCTTGATTCTTCTTATGCTGTGAAGAGTTTGTAGGTTTATCTCTCCCTTTTTTTTTTTTTTTTTTTTAAACAGTGCTGTATTATTTTCGAAACTGGTTTTAAAGAAGACATTTCTTTGGTGCAATTGCAATTTTTAACAGCAACTGCTAAACTCTTTGTAGCAGATCTCCACTGGTGTAGAACTAAAATCTGGAAGTAATCAGCTACCACTGAACATCAGAAATTCTTCAAAAAACATTTAAACGCAGCTGGAGTCTGCTAGTAGTTGGGATAGGATTCAGGTACCTAATCCCTTGAGGTTAGTTGCCATCCCCCATCTTCCTTGTCTTATATGTGGAACTAAAAAGCCCCAGGGTGTTGATGGTTGTAAAGAAACTGCGGCATCTGACACCTGCTGGGAGCAATAAATAAAGAACTCTGTCTGCCATTGTCAGCTTGTTCCTTCCTCCTCCCTGTTACACTGCTTTTAGTTTGTACCGGGTTTAGGTAGGAGAGATGAGTGCTACCTGTTTAGCCATGTAAACAAATCTGGTAAGTAACAGAAATCACTGCTGAAAAGCTAGCCAGTTTTGACATGTGTGCTTGACCTGTAATACAAGCAAGTCTGCTTAAAAAGTAAACAAAACTGTAACTTCACTTCAAAGAAATATCGCTGTAATTATGTTAGAGATTACACGGCTCTGAGAGTGTCTTTGGATCCTGCATAGTTCACTTTGCAGCATTTATTTTTTCTGGATTGTTCCTGATTTCCTTGCTATATCTAGTTAGTTTGGATAACCTCTCTCATTTGGATTATCTCATCTGCTCATAGAGTTCATAAGTAACAAATTAAGGACATCCATCATTTTGCTTTGAAATGAACTTGTGCTTTTGCTATATACAGAAACAAACAAAAATGCCTCCCTCTCAACACCATTCCTAAAACTGTTTTCTCTCTCACCTCCTATGCATGCAAACAGTGCTATGTGTCTAGGTGAACTGAGAGACTGGTAGCATGGCTGGGGATTGGCAGTGCAACTATTGAGTTTGGTTCTCCTGTATCCAGTCTGCAAGGATGTGCAAGTGCTATGGACTGGCCTGAGCTGCTGAAGGAAAGGAGGGGACTGATTTTCAATGGTATTCTGTAGTCCACATCAACACTCGTACCTGTTTCTGTTATAGAGGGAGTCTTTGAAGAGGAAAAGCAGTGATGGGAAGGCAAAGTTACTTTAGGGATCAAACTTGAAAATTAAAATATAGTACAGACCTTTGTTAAAAAATATTGCAGTCAGTTAGATGCAGCAAACAAAGGCTTTTCTGTTCTTTACTCTGGCCCCTTCTGATCCCTGTAATAATTTTACTCATATGTTTAGAACACATGTGATTAAACTGATTTTTTTCTTTTTTTTTTTCTTTTTTTTTGTAGTGAAAGTAATTGCAATTTTCCCAGTTAATCTGTAAATCAGAGTTTAAACAGGACTTGAGTTCTGCTCCTCCTTTGTGATGATCCTCTTCACAAAAATAAATTTTACTCACTAGGGAATAGCACTAAAGAGTAACACTGAGAAAGCTTTTTTTTCCTTTCTTTTTTTGTTTTGAATGACTCGTACATCTAGTTTGCAGCTGAATATTGTATTTAAGTATTACAAGCCTATATAACTTCTAGAACAGAGTCTAAAATCCCATCAGTGCTATAGAGAAGCATTGTAATAGAGTCAAAAATGTGGAAAACCACAAGAAAAGAATTAGCCATCAATGAAATTAACATTATTCACACTCTTAGTGTTTTTAGGGCCATAAGACTTTCGATGGGTTGATTAACATTGTAGAATTATCAAAGTCACTTTTGGAGTGGAGTGGTAATTTTAAGTCCCTGATTTCTGAGAAAATAGAAAATTTGCTGCAAAATTTTAACCTAAAAATTGGGGCTTCTTTTGTCCTCTGTCTGGGCTAATCAGGTTGCAAGTAAGCTTAAGATAGTGATACAAATTGTTTATATTAATTTGGTTAAAAAGCACAAAAACCTGTGATGATCACTGTCTTAAATTTGTGTTGGTTTTAATATTCATTGACATGAAAAGCAAAAGTCTGCAACTTTCCATGGACTGCAGTGCAATTTCACTGTAGTACCTTTGAAGTGTGATGTGTATGAACAGATGAGAGAATTAAACCTTTTCCACTGCTCGCCAATATAGGCAGTATGATAGGCCATTATATCAGAAATAATTTAAAATCACTTAAACATTTTAAATAGTCCCCAGAAATGGTCCTAAAATGGAATTATATGGCTTTAAACATTTGATTATGAATATGTTCTATTATTTACCTTTCAGTAGCTGAGACTATTTTCTGTTCCTTCCTACATGGTATTTGCTTAAAGTAATTATACCAACTGAGAACAGTGGCAGATTGAAATTAAATGTTTGGATTAAATATTTTGTCAGCAAACATGCAGCAACTGCTTTACTACTGCTTCTCTTCTTCTCTGCATACTGATTACAAAAAGATTAGCTTTTATCTTGGCATGATTTTAAAATGCCTAGATAAATGCCATTTGATATTGCAGTTTAAAAAACAATCTAGGAAGAATCTGGATCTAAATAATAAGGAACATACAATATGAAAATGAAAAAAGATGTGGTAAGTCTATCTGCTCAATGCCTCACCCTATCCTCAAACAGGATATTTTTATTGTATTTCCAATTAATCTGGGTTGCAGTTAAAACCAAAATATGATTAATTGAAGGCTTCCACATTGATGCTGGTCTAAATATATGAACTTCTCTTGGGGCCTCTCAGAGAACTAGAATTCAGGACACCTACTGCTTTTCTAATCCTGAAACACAGGAAAACACTTTGGTTCTGTACTAATAATGAAAAAGTCTGTTATCGCCTATCTAACAGGAATTCTCATTAACCTTAACAAGACTCTCATGTGTAGATAAGCAAATATAATATGACTTTTCAACAATGGCAGTTTCAGTGAAGACTTAGAAATAAAACTTCAAACTGATACATCATAGCTTTAGTCCTTGCTTTAGTTGTGTTTTACCTTACTGAGCTATAGTTCTCACTCCTGTAACAGACTCAGGCCTTTTTCCTCCCTTTCTCTGGCAGCCTTGCCACCCCTGCAGTACTTGTGCATGGAGGGAGGTGTTCCCTGGGGTTCCTGATCTAGAGCTCAAATCTCATACTGCTGCTTTCCCTCTCCACCTGGACCCATTGCTCCTCCTCTGGAAGAGGCAGGTTTCCATCCATGACCAGTGCTCTCTTTGTCCCAGGGATCATTCCAATTGTTTGCGTGGTTATGTCAGCCTAGGTGCTTCCATTTCTCCCCTATGACAAGGCTTATGGAATTGGGTAAGTTCTAACTCAGCTGGATTCTACAGATGTTTCTCCAAAAACTGCTACATATAATAGAAAGAGAACATCTATTATTTCTAAAAGGTTTTTCTATAAGTGAGCTTCACTTCAAAAATATTCACATTGGTAATTAGTTTCTATGTATCTTTTTTCCTTCTCCTTTGCTTTCTCTATAGACACAAGGAAGAAAATGTTTATACTGAATGTAGTACTATGTATAGATATATATTATCTTACACTTCCTTCTGTAAAATGCCTTCCCTCTAGTTGGCTCCTTGATAAGCTCTTGTTCTTGTGTATTTTTGCCTAAGGAACAGACAGGGAAATAGTAACAGTTTTGTCTCTTCTTGAGGATGAAGGAAGATGGATATAACATTTTCTAGTCTTTCAAGAAAAGGCAATTTTTACAAGGTAACAGAAGATGATTTCTCTCTGAGGGACCACATTACCCCAGAGACTCATCTCATTTCATCTCACCATATGTTGTGCCAACTTCTGGAGTATCTCAGCACAGGATTTTCTAGCCTTTTCTGTGACACATTTAAGTTCAGTGTATTCTGTACTTTGAAAAGGAGGTTATTCTCCTTCCAAGCCATTTGTTGATACTATTTTACTACTCAAGAAGGACAGAAGGTTGCTAGACTAGTTTGTATGTGCATTTAAAGGTCTTTGGATTAGACTATACAGCATATTGTTATTATAATCACTAAACAAGTTAGAAAGATGCCATGATATTGGAAAGGTTAATGGAAGAATCTTAGTAAATAGATGCATTGTTAAGGTTTCTCTAGGGCAAGTTTGAGTAGTGAAGTTTGGAAAGCCATTAGCACAGCTGCACCAGCGTATGTTGGTACAAGCTGTCTTTAAATATTCTGCTGGCAACAGTGTGAGTAATACAGTAGTAGAAATGTACCTGACCACATACGGTCATTTCTATTTTCAGTTTAATTGCCTGTTAAGGAGCACTAAGGAATTCCAAATAATTCTAGTGTGCTTCATCAGCCAGCTGTGAAATACACTATTGCAGCTACATAAAAATAAAGACTTAAAAATAATCAGTATGTGTGCAAGCAGCTTGCTTTCTCACCCAAGGATGTTAAAGGCACTTACGTGTCATGGATGTAACAGAGCATTTGGAAAAGCAGACCCAATTCATACTGGGCACATGGCATATGATTTCCTATTGAGCTATAAAGAGGAAAATAGCATAATCAAATGCAAAAACTTTTCAGAGCTGTCAGCTAGCACAAAGCTGCTTCTGGGAAAACAAACTGCACTATTTACAAATTGTGATATCATCAGGAGCTATTTATATAGTGAAAATAATTTACACTCCAATTACGTATTTGTAGATAGTCCAGCCAGAAATGGCCACTTGTGTCATCCAAGCTGACCCCCAAACTAGAAATGAGGCTAAAGCTGGCTTTTTAATTATGAAATATACTTTCCTTGGTGAGGACCACTGTTTTTTTTTTTTTTATTACAGCATTGAAAACATCTCTGTTTTCAATAGCCAAGCACATTTCAAGAGAATCAAAAAAAAGAAAGTTATTAATATGTAAAGGGCTTTTTTGGCAATTAATCATGGGCTCATAGGAGATGCTAGATCATCACCTCTATTTCTTGCCAGAAGAGTAATTTTTTTTAGGGTTTTTTTCCAGTCAGATTTAATTTGTGGTAAGCCATTGGGTGTGTACTGTTTTACTTGGGAATTGATCTGCACTCTATCATTCATTTGGAATTTTCTCCTTTCGGCTTCATTCAATTATTCATAATTATGTAGATTCATAAATTAGATTAAGCTGCTAGATTTGTTTTCTCTGTCTATAACCTACTAGCTGGATTTGATAGGTAGAGACTTCTTGTTTGGGTAAGCCATGGAGGGGTAACTATTATATTTTATATATATAATTATATATATATAATTTTGAGATATCCTTTGAAAAAAACTTTTTTTTTTATTGATTCAAACAGTTCTTCATACCCAATGCAAATTATCAAGGATAATTAGTTGCTGAAGAAAACAGTACCAGGGAGTAAGAGGGCACCAGGTATTTCCCAATGCTTAATAGTACCTGTAGTGAAAGGGCACACATTTGCCTGAAAATTATTTGGTCTTTACTTCTTACAGGATTGAGATAACTGTAAAACTTTAGACTAAGAAGTGTATTTATGTATTTGTTTAAATTTTGCATTCAACAGTGACTTGCGTAATAAAGAGTTTTACTGGAGTCTCTGAACACACTTTCAGCTTTCCCTGTCTGTACATCTTGCACAAACAATGCATAAAACCAAATAAATGTATTGTGGAAGAGATTAAATACTAAAAGGAATATTCTTGTCACAAGAGTGATGACAGAGTTACCTATGTTTGCAAAACCTGAGAACTTGGGCAGGTATAGTGTCTAAAACTTTTAACACAAAAAAATTCAAAAGATTTTCTGGGCATTTTAAAAAAACCTTTGCTATATTAGTGAAGAGAATTTCCCCCCGTATTGTTTAAAATTACTTCCTGCATGCTGTATATACAGCATTGGGTGGCACTGCCTGATGAAAGTTATCTCCACTTTGGTTCACTGAAAAAAGTTTTGAATTGAACATTAGGCTTCCAATTTTTCTTTCAAATTTGTGTGGAAATTGCTGTCTGCTTTGCAAAAGAAAATAATATTAAGAGTAAAGAGAGTATTCAAATGTTTTCTGTAGCTAGTGATATCATCAGTCATCATTTGTGCATGTTTATTCCAGCACTGAGGCTCGAAGAATGTAGTCATGTATGTCAGGAATGCAAGAGAAATATTCATGTGTGTTCCAGAGTGGGCAGCTCATTAAGAAACATATATGTGGTGTGTAATGGGTACAGCTCATATAGCAATATGCCATCAGGAGAAATTCAAGATTAAGACAGAAGCTCAGTTCTTCTTTCTACCTCTCAATGCCAGGTAAGGAACACTGCAGATATGATCCCTTCCACAATGGTTGAACTTTGCAGATGCTTTCAGCAGCAGAACTTTGGTATCGAAGCAGTGTTGCCACTTCAGAGTGAAAATAATATTAATAATATATAACAATACTTTAATTTTCTAAGTGCTTTTCATCCCAAATTGTCATAAAGACTGAAGGAAAAAGCTTCTGAAGTCATCTAGGCTATTCCCTATCACTGATGAACTGTTTCTTTCTAGATATTCCCAAATATCAGCTTTTCACTCTTAGATGTCTTAGTAGATGAGGGACTTTGCCACTTCTGCTGAAAAGACAAAGCAGAGCCCAGATAATATAAAGATTGCCCTGAGCTCAACCAAACAATAGTGGCTCTTTGTCAGTTGAACTTACTGCAAGACCCTCCCTAGTTTTACTCTATCCTTTCAGATCTCTTGACTCTTGAAAAAAATCTCCTATCCTGTATCATCACTCAGAAGCTCTCCAGTCCATAGCTTTGATTATAGTACCATGAGTGATTTGACCTAATATGATCTGCAAATGACCAAATTATTTCTACAGAAAGATACCAACGTGATCTTATTTGTAGCTATGAATTGTCTACCTATCGTCCTACATTTTCAGTGAATCCCACAATTAAGATGGGTAAATGTAATTTCACTGTTTCTTAAGACTGTACTGAGTTGGGAACTCAATCTAGTGTTGATGAACTTAATGGACTTGCTCTCTGGGCCCCCTAGAGTGCTCTTCATTTTACTTGTTGCTAACAACAACCTTTTTAATCACAATCACATCTGCTAGAAGAGTGAGCGAGATGTAAGCTTTCATGGTTGAACCCCCTTTCACTGTATTCCACAGAGACATAGTTATCCTGCATCTTTATCCCAAATTGTTACTCAAAGCTGTGTACCACCTGGATGAGACCATCAATCTTCTCAGGCCAGTGTCTCCTCTATGGTACGTTACACTCCATACCATGGAAAGAAAGGCATTTAAGGTTTCTGTTTTCTTAAGACAAAAATGTGAAGATGTTGTCTAGATTTTTAGTGTCCTCAAGGAGCAGAAGGATCATCTTTTTTTACCCATAATCAGTTATCTGGATTAAGCTATATTTTAGGATATGGTTTACATTAGTTGACAATACCTGCATGCCTAAATCAAATTAAAGAGCAGGATTTCAGAATGATCCCACGTTATAACTGTGTGATGTCCTCTCGTAGAGCTCTATATGTATAGCTTAGACAGTAGCAGTCTTTCAAAAATGTTTGCTAAAATCTCTGAAAGTGACTCTTTGACTGTAAATCTCTGGTCTTTTTTTTTTTTTTTTTTTTTTTTCCCCCCCTTTGGAATTTTTACATTGACTGATACATTATTTTCAGAGCGAAACTGAAAAATAACTGTATGTCCTTCCAGTCTAATCATCTGCTAGGATTCTAGGTAAAGCCCCTCAAGGTAGCTGGACACCTTATAGCCTTGTCTTCAGCTCCAAAAGGCACATAAATGATCCCAGTGGCCACAACTTTTAGGAAGTTCCTGATGTTGAATAGTAATGGGAAGCTTGTCCACTGTGCTAGGTAGGGAAGATATTTAGTAATGACAAGTTACTATTTTATAGAAGCCAGTCGTAATGCTACTGTGGTGTTTAGGGTTTTTTGCTTTGTCATTTGGGTTTTTTCTTTTTTTTTTTTTTAATTTAGGCATATTTTGGCTTTTTTAAAAATGAAAAATAGCTATATGGTTACTTTTGGTGTGTTAATCATGTATACTTTTACTGTGAAAAGAGGGGTACATTTTCTGGTTTTTATGGACAGCAATTGTACTCTCATTATAACTGTAAGTGCCAATATTTTATGCTCATAGTCTTTTTTGTTTATAGTTAATTCTACATTAAAAGATTAATAAGATAGTGGAAAATGGTGGCTAATTTTTCCAGCTGAAACTAAGGACAGAGTATAGATGGACAAAATGTAATTAAAGAGTCTGGAATTTGGCCAAGACACTGGCATTGTTATTTTTGCTCTTGCAAAAGTACCATGGGATCTTTAATGGCCCTGAGTGGCCTCAGTTGTACGTCTCTTTTGAAAGATGGATGCTGGTGATCCTCTACTGCCTAGTGAATGCACTGCTAATGCCTGCCTGGCTGAGAGCTGAGAATAAGAGCAGGATGAAGAGATTCATTAAACAGTGAAAGATCAAAATGAATGAATGGTGAAACTGAGGACCCCTGCCTTCTCTAGGAAGTGTCTTATTGCTGCCTTGAGGAAGTGGTGGTCTGATCCACAACTCATTGAAATCAATGAAAAGAATCTAATTGATTTCAAAGGATTTTGGCTCAAGCCCTAAGTTCCATTTTATCTTGCTCTTTGTTCTCTGGCAAGGATTAAAGTAACCAGGAAGTCTTCTATCTGACTCTGTCTTCCCAAAACGTAAAATGAAATTGTCTCTATCTGTTTAAACAAATTTTCCATAAGAGCTGCTGCTCAAGGTCAGGAGAAAAGGGTCTAAGCAGGTTCCTGGCCTGGAGCACAGCCTCCCTTGGGTTGTGAAATGAATCAGCTCTGTACACATGGCCCTACACAGAATTCAGTTGTCATGTATTTATATCTGTGAGGTTTTTCTTTTCAGTCTGAGTTTACAGGATCTGTGTACCAAAGATGGGCTTTGGCTTTACCTCATTTTTCTGTAGCCATTCATGAAGGAGTAATGTATCACAGCAGATAAACCTCAGACATCTGTCATGTTATGAGGAGCTGTGTTGTTGTGCTCGTTCATGGGTGTATTTTTCAAACTAGTCTCATACTTTCACCTTCTATTTGGAATGAATTTAAAGTACTCTTACCCCTAGGTAATCAAAATGCTTTCTGCTACCACTGAAGTTACCTGACAATTTCCATCATATGCATTGTTTTCAGGCTAATAACTGCTTAAAAAATTTAGCTTGTCCAAGTATTCATTTATCGATCTGAACTTTACTTGTGTTATCTCTCAAATATTTGCAGACTAATGGCTTGACTTAAAAATGGTTATATTACAAAGTAAATTTGCTTATTTGGTATTTGTGAGAATATTTTGCATAAAAACTGGGTAGATACTCTCTTAATGTGAGCGTACCAACATCCGTACATGATTTGCATTTGTCTGATGAGTTGCACAGCTAACAGAGGGGAACCTGATATATTGATCTTTATGGATATCTGAAATGCAAAACAAAATCCACATCTGAGTCTCACAAATGGCCCTGAAACGTGTACAGTGTGTTGAAAATATGTAGGCTGTCAACTTTAGGGAAACAAAGTTAGAAACCATGCTAAAGCTACACTTGCATGTGTTGAAATAATGTAGGAAGATAGATCTATCATCATCCTACCATGTTTTTTTTCTCTAGGAAACAGTAAAACTTAAAAATCAAATATTTTACCTAATCTTGTTTTCCAGTATCTTTCCAATGAGTCATTCCTTTGTTTAATGTGTTCTCTCTTTCATTAAGAGGGGAATACAGTTAACAGTGTATGAGTTAGAGGGGCTCTCTTTTACAAGGCCTCTTTTATGTAAAAATTCTTTTGAGAATGTAATGATCTAGGGTTTTTGCTTTTGCTTCTGCGCAGCTTTTCTCTTGTTTTGGTATTTTAGTGACTGCAGAGAAATGACCCTTGAAGTTATAGTGTCAGGCTGGTAATGAACTGACATCCAGGGAAAAAAACATAAACCTTTTCTTTCATTCTCCCATCTTGTTGTGTTGTGGTTTTTTTTTTTTTCTTTCCTTGTAATTAGACTTGCCACCATCAGGGACAGTCTTAGTTATTAACAGCATCTTGCTCACCTTTGCAGAGGGACAGAAATGGCTAAGCGAAAACATTCCCCTCAGTACCAGTCTGGGAGGTGGACAGAAACTGGCATTCACACAATTCAGTTTTCTTCTTGTATTAACCTTTCTATCCTTAGGGACCATCATTTTTTCTTTGTGTGTGGAATCTCTGCTTTTCTATTACTTTCATGATTCCTCCGAAGTAGTCATGAAATTTGAATACAAACTTGTCATCTGAGATTTTCTGTCAAAGAGCTGTGGTTCTAACTACTGCTATTCTGCATAAAGATGTAAAATGCAAAACCAAACATGCTTTTCCTCCTCTAAAAGTTCCCAGCTCTCATATCACTTTGGTGTGGGTATTGACATCACTAAGAAGCTTGAAAAGAAAGCGCTGACGTTGTTCATGCTTCTGCCAGAGTTGCTAACCCTCCAAGTAATTTATTTTCCTAGAGAATTGTGAACTGTTGCTGCAGTAAAATGCATAGAAATGTTTTTCAAGGTAAAAGGGACCAATATGTTGTTATTACTGCAAACTGAATGCTTCTGCTCTGCCCCAGGTGCCATGTTTTTACCAAAGCATCTTGACTAGATGTGAGATAACAGCCCAACAGTTATGCTGTATAGATAGCTCAGCTTCTCTTTGTTTCCAAAACCCCAGTCATCTACTATTTGATCTAAAGGAGAATCTCTGTTAGCTAGCTGTAGTAGTAAATCAGACATTTGATGATATTGGTAAAGACACTGACCAGCCTTAAACAAATCAGAAATTGTTTACTTCACTTGCAGTTTTAGCACACTAATCTTACTATGTGTGAAAAGAATCACATTCTCTCACACCTCATCCACCTGCAAGCTATGCATCATCAGCATCAAGAACAATGTTCTTGTTTGGTATCACATAGACTTGCCAAAAGCTAGACAGTAAGTTAGGCCTTTGTTAGAGCATGGTGCTGTCCCCATGCCTATTGGGCACTGCAAGTAAAGTAAGCTGTCACTCTGATGTATTTACAGATAGATGAGTCAGGAGTAGAAGCAATTATTTTAAATGTGACCTGACCAGTGCGGAGCTGGAGAGATTTTGCACATTTATAAATGACCATCTTCATCAGACATCCAGTCAAGGATGTATTACCAAGCCAGTTGCCTGAAAGCCTTTTATGGTAAATCAAAGAATTAAGAGTTGATATTATTTAGAGCTTTCCTCGTCAGTGCACGGAGCTTTCACAATTTCTAGAAAGCTCACATACCCTTGCTTGCAGAAACCAGAAAGTGAATATGTACTATGGACTTCACATATTGTTCTGTTCGTAGGAGGGCTTAACAATAAGAAAGAAAGAACTAGGGCACATATTATGAAAATACTTCTCAAATGAAACATTTTATCTTTATTCCCTAATATTTCTTATAAGGATACCATCAGGTCTCTCTATCACCTTTTTCAGTGTTGTTTTTTCATTCTAACAAACCATGTCCCTCTGTAAGCCATTATCTAAAACAAAGTTTACACTTCTGATTTGCGCACAGGGATACTATTTAATGTCTGATATTCATGACCATATCTTCACTTTATCTCATTTTAGAATAATGATAAAAGGAGCTTTGGTCCCCTGCTGCTCACTATGCCCTTCTCTGAGCTTGCTTTCCTCAGCCTTTAAAAAAGCGAAACTCCAAAACCCTGTTTGAAAAAAAAGTATGCTTAATTCTTGGATCTGTCAGAAATGCTGTCAATTATGGTTACAATAGGTGTGAAAAATTGTCCATACTCCATTTACACCCTGGCTCTGGCCAGGGTATAATTTGGTCCTGTGCACAATTTAGACTAAACTCAGAGCTCTTCAGTGTAAAGTGCAGCTGTGGAGTCCTGAAAGGTTTTTGAGCACCTGTTCTGGCCATATTCCACCCAAATCTCTTCTAGGACAGTAAGTACCCTAAGATAGTATTTCAGTAAGTTGCCTTTGCTGGAAGTTGCAACATGATTATTTAAACCACTTCCTGCCTTTTACTCCAGCTGCAGTGCTACGGAGATAATATAATGGGAAGGAGGGAGAGAGCAAGTACTCTGATTCATCTTTATAATCTGTATTGTTACCCTTACAGTTTATAGATTTTGTCTGTTCGCTCATTTATTTAAGACATGATTAATTTTTTTTCTGAAGAGTTGGGCTACTTGGTCACCTCATCTTTGACCAAGTTTACAGAATGTTTGGAGGGTAATCACGACAATTTCTAGAGATTTTAGGTGCAGGTTTTTTCATGCTACAATGCGCTTCCACTGGCCATATATCAAAGTCAGAGTCTAGGCACCTTGTGCATCACATGGCAACATGCACATTCATTGGCCCTTAGTGTTTGTCAGGTAGTTGGGCTTTCAATATAGGACACAATTAAGTCTGTTTCCCGCCTTCTCCCCCTTCTAAAGTGACATTCTAAAATTATGAACCATATAATGTCTTCCAGACACTGAGATCATGTTAGCTTAAGATAGAATGGCAAAAGAAATTAATAATAAATGCTATGCTATACAAACAAGTCACTCATGGTTTTGTGTCTCCTCCTTCATCTCAGAAACAGGAAGTATGTAGCTTGAGTATCTTTCATGCTCTTTTACCTTTATTTTCCTTTCTCTGCAGTCCTTATGAGAAAGGAAAGAAGATGAGAGGAAGAGGAGAAAATAGAGGGAGGAAAGACAATGGTAAAAATTTCTTTGCCACTTGTCCTTCATCAAATGATACAGTCTTCAACTCTTGGAGAGAGCTTGAGACCAGCCCTTTTTGTCAACAGCACCTTTATATACAGGCGCATACCGTGAAATCACTACTGGTCTGTACTCTCCTGCTGAAAAAGCTGTGTCTCAGCCTGTTCCCCTGTCATTTCCACATGAATCAGTAGAAGTGGTGCTTCTTTGTACCCTGCTGCCTCACGGGCTGTGGAAAACCTGTGGATCCTCTTCTGAGGTGGTTCTGGGAAGTCAGCTGAGAACAACAGTTTTGAAGAGTTAATGGACAGCAGTAAAATAATAAGATAGTTTCTAGAGGAATGTGGACTGTATATCCTCCAAGGTACGATTGAAACAATAAGGAATAGTTAGCCCTTTGTTTCCCAAGGAAAGAGGTGTTAGTTCTTTAGTTTGAGTAATTAAAAATATATTTTTGAGAGAACAGTACAGAATTGAGAGAGTACTGGAAGACAATATTGTCATGGGCAGTACTACATTAGGAAATTAGTATAAGACTGAACTAGCTTACCTGATGGTCTTTTTCTGTTTGTAATGACTGTTGATGTACTTAGTCCCTGCCCTTTTGTTTTTCAGATGTTTTACCCAGGGCCAAACTAATCCACTCTGTGCCTCTAATGAAAATGAATTTGGCTAAAGATCTTTAATTTTTTAGTGCCAAGCTATGCCTAAAAATCTAAAGTATATGTCTGAAGTGGTATAATTTCTTTTTTAGTATTTGAAGTTTTTGCATTGCAATGAAACTTATTTTCTGCAATCTATGTGAACATAGTACTTTTAAAGCTAATATATAGGCCATATTCTATGCAAGAGCACTTTGGCATGCTTTTGTAGATATCCTTGTCTTGGTACATATCCCAATTCCCTTCTTCCGATCTTTTTAACTCCTCTTACCCTGGGGATTGTATAATAAGTTATCAATACTGAACTTGAACTGTGTGTCTTCAGGAAAGAGAGAGTGCCTTCAAATGAGTGAAGTAAAAATATACAAAATATGCTACTTTTACACCAGAAACATTTGATGGCCAGTCTATCCTATCTGTATCTGGTGGGTTTTATAATTGAGGAATTCCCACTCTTTAACTTGTAGCACTAAATAGGGTTCAGAAAAATTTAAAAGGTACTGGATGCTGTTTAGTAATCGGAAAAGATGGCCTGGAAACATGGCCTTTGGATTCTGTTTTCGTTCCACCAGTTTTTAATCCCTCTGGACTTGGTTTATCTCTTTAAGTATGGAAACCCAATTCTACACAGTTCTTACAAAACTTGGTGAATACAATTATGATATATTATTTACCTATATATTACTAGCAGTGATAACTCAGCAGCAGGAGAAACAGTTAAAATTAGTGTACTTATCTTGTTTGGTTGTTTTTACTGTATTTTTTCAGAATTTAATTGCTTACTCCCTTTTCCCAGTCTTGATCCTATCTCTGCTCCTCCTTGTGACTGAAACACTTTCTTTCTCTTTTTTGAGCCACTCACTTCTTTATATATTTCCCCTTAAGCCCTTCCTTTTCTATTTAGCTTATGATTGACTCCCTTTGAAAAGCATTTTGTGCTATTGTGTGTTAACTTAAATTGTATTTTACATAAAAGGTATGAGATAAAATAAAGGAGAGGGTGGGAGATGATGCATTAGTGTGTGGGCTGAAAGACGGAACAAAGGGTTGTTTTTTAATTCAAGCTGAAAATAGAAAATAAGATACTTGCTACACTTCTGTGCATGTCAACAAAACTGTGACTTTACTCACAGAATAAAAAGTATGAAAATTCTCTTTAAGCGACTGAGATATGATAAGTTAAGAATCTAACCATGTCATTTGCTGATAAAAATAATCCTAGGCTTCTCTTTAAACACTTGTTATGATGTTGGACAATGTGAGCAAAAGAAAATAATTTGCATTATGAAAAACTCCTGTAAATATATCTGCTGAATTGCAATGTGCAGCTCCAGCAGGATATTGCTTAGAGAGATTTTGTTTAAAACATTTATTGGAGGCATATATTACAGTATATCATTTACTGGCTGGAAGCCATGCAATATGTGTCTTAACAAAAAAAAATTACCTTGTAATATGAGCCCCTCCAAGGCATAATTATATAATAAAGTTCTTATTGGGAAAACTGGAAGAAGGCCAAGCCTTGTCCAAATATAGTGAATGTCAGAGCCAAATTTATTATCCTTAGCTATTAACAGGAGAAGGCAGGTTTTGTTTACCAAGCCTAATTCTCTCCTAATTACAGCCACTATAAAATAATTACTATCCATGGGATAACAACACAAGACAGAGTGACTAACAGAAGAAACTGCAGGGGTTAGAAAACAGAGTGCAATTCTGTGTCATTTTGAACAGCTTGTGTACTGCCATGAACAAATTAACGGACTTCATTAAGGAATTATGTTTTAAGAGTGGCTTTGCAGTGAAGCAGTAAAGCAATTAATGCATCTTATTTGATCCTATGTCTGAGTTCTGGTGTGGTTTTAGACAGCAACTTAATTTCTTTTTTTTTTTTTTTTTGATGTATCAGGTATAATAGGATGCAACCGTATTATTGAATAAGATCAGTAATGAGCATATAGGAAGGACTTTATTTTGAACAAATGATACTCAGTCCCCATTGACTCAAAATGTTTTACTGAGTGCATTCGTACTAACCTAATCTTAACTGAGTAAAAAACAGAGAGACCAACTATGCTGTAAAATGCATATTCAAATACTTATTTCCATTATATTTTGGGTAAAACCTCGCAGCACTAAATAAATGTCATATATGTTTGTGTTTGTATGAGCAAGCAATGTAGGTTCTTGCAAAATTGTCAATATTTTATTGTTTCTTTCTTTAAAAATCAGAATAGAGTATTGCTCAGTTGAACCATAATATTTCATTAGATTTGCAGTGTTTCCATTCTCACTTTGCCTGCCCTCTTCCATCTTGTCATACAACCCCAGAGTTGCACAACAGAACTAGGGCTAGGTTTTTTGCACAATTAAAGTCTATGTATCAAAATCAGCCTGTATACAACATATTCACAGTGTAAAAGGTTAGAGTTCAACCTGTCTTCTCTCTGTAGAGGACACTTCACCCTATAGTAGGGCTAAATCCCTGATTTTAGTGACTTAGTGGGAACTGGCAAACTCAACACACTTGGGAGTCTGTTTTAGCTACTAGTTTTAATAGGCCTCCAGATGGCCACATGAAAGCAAAAGGATTATTATAGTAGCCCCCAGCCGTGCCCTTACAGATAAAGGTATATTAGTTTCCTTTACAAACCCCTTTTTTGAGGGTTTTATAACTCCATTATAAAATTTTCTTAGCACCAGAAGTCAATATAAAGTTCTCAGCCTACACAATACGTTTTAGGATTTTCTTTGGTATAAGGTAGGTATATCAGTATAGTTTCTGTTTATCTTGTATACCTAGCAGTGATTTAGATTACTCTAAATGGTACCTTTTGTCACAATTTAAAAAGAAGTTAATCATGAAAGTAAAATTTAGATGTGGGTGAATCAGCTCACTGTCTTCCAAGATCAGCCAAGTGACTTGTTTATACCCCTAAGCATCCTCTCCTCCAGTTATTAATCTGATTATAAGTACAAGAGCAAAAAGCGTGGAAACCAAAGCTAAGGCACAAAATTAAAGTGATAGAAATGTTGCTGGACACTTAATGTGAATATCATGATAACATCCAAGAGAACTGGGATGCACACAACTAAATCCTTTTTACACATGTCTGCAAATTTTGGAAGCATCAGAATTCTGTGTTTTGGACCAAATCCTTGCTACTTTACACACAGGTATTAGAGACAGAATGGTTTTTAAACTGTGGCAAAGCTGACTTCACTAGCTGCATTTGTACAGTTCTCTGGTTTTGCCCTCATTTCCCTGGACTCTAACATCAGTGACATTAAGTTACTAGAAAAGTTCCTCTGCACATTTCAAACAAAGCCTCTAAATCTACAAATCCACAAAGATCTGAAAAAAAAACAAAGGAAAAATGTTGCAAAATGATGCAGTCAGTTAGTTAGTTTCTTTCTCTATCTGACCATAAAACCAAAATGATCTTTGCATTTTTTTTTCTGGTTTAATCAAACAGTTTCTCATAGTTTGACAAATTCTGAGCAATTTCCTGAATCGGGAATCAAGGAACATGGACAGTAAACCTAACTAGGTATTAAAGAGAGTTCCAGACACTGAATTCCTAACTAATTTCTTTCCCTGGTTTTAACACTAGTTTTCTGATATTAAAACAGAAGGTGACTTATTACAACATGAACATTATCTTTTCTCCACACGTCACATCCTTTCAGGTTATACTTCAAAATCCTCATTGCAAAGACCAATCCTGTACATTGGTATTGAAGAAAAGGAAGTGCCATTGTAAGATATGGTGTCAATAATTCTACATATTTATGAAGCTAAATTATGAATTGGTATGATCTATCATAATGACTCTGCCATGTCAATGGCTGCAAATTAACTGCTCCATTACAGGATGATACTGTGTCAATCATAGTTTTGCAAGAGCCCAGAATCACTACTAAGTTTTAGCCATTTATCTTCAATTGCATTAAAAATGAAAGGCTAACATGTTCGCAGCATATTAAGTTATGCTTCTAATTAATACTAATAGAAATGAAGACAATGAGCATGGAAACATATATCGGTTTGCATATTCCTAGTGAGTATATGTCTTTTTATTTGTTTGGAAAAACTTATTGAACTTTAAAAACGTTTTAGGAATATTTTAACTGTACTTCATGATTTACGTATCATTCTATCACATAAAATTAAAAGCTCTAGAGAGAACTACCGCTTAAATATTATCATAAAATACAACACTTGGAAATGAAATTATATCTAATTTTACGTTAGATATGTGTCCCATATCTTCTTAATGGTTTCCTGAAGACCTCTGAGTTGATAAGTAGTGCATTTGAATGGGATACATGTCTTCAAATATTGCAGAAAATTCAAGTGTGAGATGTCACGTACTGCAGTAAATTTGCTACAATACCTAGGCACAAAAGGGTGAGTTAAGGATGGACTGTCAGCATGGAGGTCATGACCTGCAATGGAAGTAATGTACAGATCTAGAGCACTAATGAGGGAAACAATGACTTCCACAATAATGATGCGCAATGCTGTATAACATCCCATGTATTCTTGTATAGCCTGTAAATGTCACAGGCCTCAACCAGGAATCAGAATTTCCTTGCTTTTGATGGCTTGTCTTCAGATGTTTGGTTTGTTTTGTAGCTGCAGCTATTGCTCTACTTTATGTATAAGACATTCTAGGAAGTTATCATCACATTGATGCGACGTCATGAACATTACTCAGACAGTGAAGTACTTGTTGATTTTGCATACATTTCAGAGGCCAAAAAACCAATTCAGGGCTCTAAGTCTAGAAATTACACTAAGTTTATTTTATTTGTTTAAATTATAAATTATAGCAAGTAAGTTCTTCGTTATTATCTGAGTCAGATATTTATGTGCATGTTTATGTTCTTAGAGCTATACCAGTTTCAGGATTATCTTTTACTAGAAGCACACTTCTGTCCAAGCCCCACTGTTGTAAAATGTGGTTGTCTTTTGTGCAGAGTTACAGATACATTCGTTTTCAGGCTAATTATTCTTGATTACAGACAGAAAAGAGCAATTATTTGAAATGTTGCAAACACAAATACATTATTTTCTCAGATTTCTATATTTGTTTTGCTGTACATTGGAGCCAGGCTTGAAAGCTTTGTACTGAGTAAAGCTGGTATTCATTGTGAACCGTATCTACAGTTCTTGTGCTGTAAGAGACATTTCAGAAAGTGCTCTTGTTTCCTGAGGAAACTTCATTTCCAACTATTGCTTATGAACTAGGTCAAACAGACCTTTAAATAAAAAACCTTGGCAGGTACCAACATGTGCAGGTATAGTCTTAGGTCTCCAGCACAATTGCTGAACATTGAAGATGTCATCAGTAGATGTATTCCTGGTCTTATTACTATGATTTATTTCAAAATATTTAAAATCAGAATCATGCAGAAGAGCTGCAAAAGTCTGTGGGTGAAAGCATCAACTTTACTATCTTTTGAGAGCTACAACCTACAAGAAGCAGGCACCATTGTGTCAGAGTACAATTGACAGTCTGTTAAGGGATACTAAAAAACAGGGCTGGAAATAGAAATAGAAACTAACTTTCAGCTTTATCAAGTGTGATGCTTCAAGGTCAGAATGAAATTCAGTGATGGGGCAGCACAAAGATGCTTGCACGGCAGGTGCCCTGGTCAATCTATAAACTCAGAGGCCATCAGTCTCTGCTTGTGCCAGCCTGCATTTTAATCAGAAGGAAGAATATGTGGCACAGTTTAGCATGCTTAGTGCTTTCCAATCAAGCAAGTCCCAAAAGCAGAATAGCAAAAACGCATCAAAGGAGTTTAAGGCACATTGGAGATATATAAAATCTTGACTACACAAGTATTGCCAAACAAAAATTAGTTTAAAAATTACTAATATCTCAGATTAGGCATTCCCTCATCAATTCTCCTACAGTGCTGTAAATTGATCCTAATAAGAACACACTTTTCTATGTCTTTTTTCATTTTGTCCTACAGTGGTTCACAGGCTAGTGTGATGACTGAAAGGCAGTATCAATGATAACAAGTGCACACTGTATTTGTGGACTTCCCCTCCTTTTAATTTGTTCGGTATCGTGTGGTACTTTGCCCTGGAAGATCTGATGAGATTTGAACAAGAAATTTGTTAAATGTGGTCTGGTTCAGGGAGATTTGAGGGTGGTAGCAATGGGTCGTGCCTAATTGACAAACACCTAACACTGGAAAAAGGGTAGCTGTGGGAAGAGTCACAGAAGCAGAGGGAGGTCCAGAATTAAACAACTCTTTGGGGCTTTTTTGCTCTTTTTTTGTAGACAGAATAAATACATCTTCATTTCATGAGCCCAATATTCTTCATTTTCTTTTTCACAGATAAATAACAGGGAAAGGGTAACTCAGCTGAGTAACTTTCTACTTGTGATCAAATCCAAATCTGAATCCAGAGAAGTACTAATGTGTAGCAAGTGAGAATGACGTTATTTTCATTCTGCTCCACAAAGTGATAAATTAAACGGCTTAGTGCTCAGCTGATTCTTTCCTAAGCACTTTGACATGTATGTTCTTTACAGAAGTTGAAGAGTTCCTCCAATTGTTTCACTCTTTTCCTTCCTTCAATCATCTTCCTTCCCATCCCTCCTTACCTTTCTTCTGACTTTAAGATATGGGAGTTTTGTGATAATCAGTATTCCTTACATGTACTCATAAATGCACACAAACTTGCCAATAGTGCCTGGGTGGTGAAATGTCCCCTAGCGTGATGATACTTCACAGATGACCTTACGTGTTGCATATTTTAATTTTGCATGTCATCAGCATAGCACAACCTAGGTGCTGTGGCATGTCTTTGATGTGTCACCTCACTGGGTATGTACTTCACCAAAATGGCTTACTTATGCACAGCAGACATACCTGGGATTTTCAGATGTACCACAGCTTAGTCAGAGGTAAAGCAGCTGCTCTTTCAACAGGGCTGAAGGGCATACAGACAGAAATCCTGAACATATGTTCAAAGTCTCAGATATTGCCTGGTCAAGATTTCAAGATAGAAAAAGAGAACATATCCAGATCTTCATCTGTCCTAATCTCCAAATAGCCATTTCTCAGCATGATAAAAGCATAATGACTTCTTCCGAAGCCAGAAGAACTGAGCTTGCTGGACAGATACTTTCCTCTCAGTAGCATAACATGGCCTTCTACTCTGATGTATTTTCACTGTGAAATATATGTAAAATATGTAAGACACAGCTCTGCCTGCTGCATACCACCAATATTATCTGCTAAATTTCACAGGGAGAGTTTGGAAGCAATCTGGCTTCTATGTGATCATAAGGATCCATTGCTCAGTGACGCGTTTATTAGTTTCATGACATATATGGCAAAACTTATCACAGATGTTGTACAACAATATTATGATAGCACAGAAGTGAAGAAACTTGAAATTTATTAATATATCCTTGCCTTTAGAGAGAGGTTTTAAAGGCAGTGATGATCCTAACTCCTATTTCCTGACAGTCCGACCTCTCACACAGTAGAAGTTCCTCATTATACTGCTGCCTTTCCTTACACTTTGGGTAGATAATTTACTGTAATGACACAGAAATAATAAAGCTCTTCCATACCTATAATAACAAATACTATTGTAACAGTGTGCAAGGGAGGTATTTTCAAGTATTGTATAGTTATTTTTTCCAATTTTTGCTCCCTTTAGTACCATAGGGCATTCTATTTTCTCTTTTTTTCTGTTAAGTGATATATAGCCACAGCTTATTAACAGAGTTCATTAACAGATGTACATTGGTCCCAATGTAAGCATGCTTTTGCATGCAACTTTTCTGAAACTATTCCTCAAACTTGTGTGCTGCTGTTTGAAACAGATGTATAAATTAAAAACCTCCAACAGTACCTTGGAGATAATGCTAAAATACATATACAGGAGAAGCAGCAAAAAGTCCTGTGAAAGCTTAGTCATCCTAAGAGGTCTTGAACCAGTGTCCTGAATTTTACACCATAACACAATATGCAACTGCAAGCCAACCTACCAGTGATAACAAATGAGAAATTCTGAGGGCTACTGAGTGCTGTGCACATTTTCCCAGTGGATCAGGACATAGTTTGTTAGCACAGGTGTTCCTGTAATTGTGATTCATTGGGGTAAATGCTCAGTGCTCAATGGCCCTCTTCCACTTCCGTCTTCTCCTGGGGGTGTATTGATCTGATTGGTACTGACCTGCACTACTGGATAACAAGTAAGCCTACACAGATGGGGGCTCTATTCATATTCTAAAGGTTAAACCACAGCCCTATAAAATATTAAAGCGGAGATTTTTTTCAAGTGCCCCAGAATTTCAGAGCACAAATTGCAGACTTTCTGGAGATCACCAACACTAAATTCCACATGTGCTTTTTGAAAATCTCTCCCTAAACCATTTAAAGCCAATAGCCGGTGTAGGTACAACTCAGCTAGGTTTCATAGAAACCTGTAATACGGTCTTTGTGCAGACTTATCAGGGTGTTTTGTTGCATTAGTATTCTGATTAAAAGTTTCCTTTCTACAAAACTGCTTTTTTTTCCTGGAAGAAACTGTTGGAGTAAACAGGTTTTCTTCAGGGAAATCCTGGTGATGAATCTTCATCTATTTACTTCAATGATTTTTTATCAATTAAATTTTCTTCCTGGAGGCTAAAAAGTTCCAAGTTGCCCAAAAGAAGAACTTATTTTCAAGGAATTTTCAAATTCCTTTCTCCAAAATAGGTGGGGGTTTTTTTTGGCTTTTAGTGAGTGTGAATGAAACAATTTTCAGAATATGACTATTCACACAAATACACAAGCACATACATACTCAAATGCTCTCACGCAAACGTACATGCAGGCACTGAAACATTAATATATAGACAAACACTTAAAAATGGTGTTTCTTCCCAATCTGAGTCTATGGATGGAAAAGAACCTGGACCAGGACACCACATTCTTGTAGTATCTCCACTTTCCTCTGTTGCCCTTATGCTCCACTTCTGTTCCAGGAACTTGAAGAAGAGCCAGCAAAAGTCAGCACTAGGAGATGAAAATTGATCACATTCCTTGTAACCTGCAATTAATGTGGCCCATTGTACCCTCCTTGGCAAAGTTCGTGTTAAGGCCTCTCTGCTGCGTACGTTGCATATTAACCGAGTTCTGTGTCTGGAATGAGGATGTTTGGAGTACTGTCCCATACCACCCCCCCTTATGATAATGCCACCAGAATTTACATCACGCTTTCCTAAAGCTTCTCTGTCTAGAGCTACAGTGATTTGTGGGGTTTTTCAAGTTTCAATCTAAAAGAAACAGACAGTAGTCTTATGCCTGCAAGTGTGGACTATATATTGGAAATGTGGGATATTTTTTTTGTTCATAGACAAATTGTGCATGCAGTATATTATATATAGTATGATGTGTACATACTAGTCTTGCTCCAGGCATGGAACACACCTTTACCTTGTCAAAATGTAGCCATTGACAATTAACTGCTTCTTAAGAGAATATGATTATAGATGATACCTGTTATGACAATGAACATATTTCTGTGTACTGAAAGGACTGATTCATATCCTTATATAAAACATTCATAACTTCTCGTGCTTTTAAATCACTACATTAGTCCATATGATCCACTGACAAAGAAAAATGATTTATTGTGAAATAATTGTAAGTAAAGAAATACTCTGTGAGGGTACAATAATAGTGTCCATTTTCCCATCCCCAATGCTATGAAATAATAAAATGCTAATAGATGCAAATTATGCATGCTCTTTAATGCATGT
Source organism: Strix uralensis (assembly GCF_047716275.1). Lineage (NCBI taxonomy): Eukaryota > Metazoa > Chordata > Aves > Strigiformes > Strigidae > Strix > Strix uralensis. The sequence continues at coordinate 25,495,888 of NC_133977.1, forward strand.
TAAAAAGGGACCATTTAAAAAATGGAGGTACCTTTAGTTAGGGATTACCAGTGGTCACTGCATTATTGTTTTCTGTTTATATCTAACTTCAACCATAATGTTCAATTTCATTTTAGGGGATTGCACATCTACCTGTCTATTAACAGACAGGCTAAGCAAATATGAGTTCCTGATGGGTTAAAAAAATAATCCTTGAATTCAAAATAAATTCCACAAGGAAATCTTGGAAAGAGAAAACAAACATTGCCCCCAATAGGACAGTCACTGTGACTTGAAGAAAAGAAAATTGAAATACATGAAAAATCAATGAGGTAATAATTAAATTGTGGAGCCCACAGTACAGTGGCCAAAGCTTAGCATGCATTTGTTAATATATACTGGGAACTTGGGTAATCAGCAGCTAAAGAAGAGCAAAGAATGTCTGTCATCCTGAAGCTAATTTCACGATCAGACTCTTTAAAAACACATACCTCCTACAGTATACAGGGATATTTATAGGAGGTTAAAGATACAAATTAAAGTCCAGGAGACTATACATTCCTGATTACCCAGCATTCTTAAATCAGCCTCTTCTTCATTCTCACACCTGGGCCTCAGCTGCAGTGTAGCTGTCATTTACGCTATCCATGGCACAGGATTGATGACAGTCATTCGCTGATGAAGCTGTATACATCATTTCTGTCCAAGCTGCACTGGCCAGATGGACCCTGACCATCCATCGCCTGTCAGGGACGCATCTGTTCACACTCCTGCTAGAGGTACTAACAAGTCATTGGCTTTCTGAAAGGACAGTGTCAGCTGGATAGGGCACAACATAAAAATTGTTGTTGTTCTTCTTATATTTTTAATAGGGATTCTATAGCAGCTTTTTAAAATGTAAAAATTATGATTTCCACTAACTTGTAAGTTAAAGAAGTTGCAAAAATCCTTCATGCTGTTGCAAATGCTTTTTGAATTCAAAATATAGAGAGCTTGGCAAATATTTCTGGTAGATGTTTGTTTCTTCAGACAGACAGACTGCTGGGCTAACTTATTAGATGTGACTACTATTGTTTCTCTCAAAAACTAAAAATATATGCAGATTTCTTTGTATATCTAGCATTGTCCATGAATATTCTTCATGTGGAATGTCTTTGATATGGATTAAACTTTCTATCTCACTGAAACGAAGGAGCAGTGAAGGAATATTTTACAGTTCAATCTGCAGTGTAACCCTACCCATCAGTAAGATAAAAACAGCTCCTGAAATGATTGTTTTCAGCAATGGACCTTATTCACCCACACAAACGTGGCTTTTGCTGTAGATACAAAAAAAAGTAAGAATGTTATTTTAGGGCAGAGTCTGTAAAGAGACATTCACAATTCAGATACTTTCTCATTCTTCTGCCATCTTAGGACTAATATGTCCATGGCTATATAGAATCACATATTATGGCTGTTTTCATAATTCAGAAAACAAAACTATTTTATGATAAGAGAACACTTGGGAGTGTTTTGAGGAATGCTTTTTCGGTAAGAATAAGAAGGCTGTATGGTATCAGCTTTCCAAAATGGCATTGAGAATCAAAAAACATGCTGGTGTCCTGAACAGCAAACAAGAACAGGAACAGCTCCACCACTGAAGGCGGGTTCTCCTGCCTCCCTGACATGTCTGCCCTGCTTGATTTCACATGGATTTATGGCTTAAGCAGTGAGTTAAGAAAAGGATCTCAGTAGTGCACAGGAATGGGAAGAATTGTGAAATATGGGTTCTTCTACAGGTGATACTCTAGTATTGGTTATTGTGGATTAATGATACTTCACCACTTTCACAAGAAGGCCTCTTCTGAGGCCCTCCTTTGAGTAATACGACATTTGATGACTCCTTAGAAGCTCACAGGTGCTGCTCATGAATTTGGTCAGTTATTCACAAAGAAAGAAACAGAAACTAAGAAAACCTGAGCACTTCAATACCCCTTCAGTTTATTTTTATTTTCTATTCAATATTTGCACTTGTGTTTCTCTTTTACAGCCCAGCTCCACTCCTATATAAATGGAGGGTGAAGACTAAACCTTTTCCATATGAAATGAAAGTTAAAAGCATGTGGTGTTGTCTCTAGTTAGTACTCTGTATTATCCTCCATGAAAACAAGAATAAACTGCCATTTATCTCTTGAAGTACTACATATGTTTTACACTTACTAGCCAAAAGGACTATCCATTTTAATTTTAGTTATCAGTAAACTGCCTGAGCCATCTTCAGTATTTTCACTTTACCTTGCTTTGTTTAATTTTTAGTTATCTGGAGATCAGGCTTGATTGGATATGCTAAGTTACCTTTTCATGTTAAGTGGTATTCTTCCGTAAGCCAAACTAAAAAAGCAAGAAGATTTTTTAAAAGTAGAATGCAGAGCTTTTCTAATCAAATAGTTATATTTCAGTGATATTTCTCTTATTCAATAAAAAGACTAATAAGTTATATTTTGAATTTTAAAAGAGATATTTTTACAGTGATCTTGTTTTATCTAAATCAGGAAACTAATTATCTATGTGGCAAAGGAGATAGTAGCTGGTGAATTGTTCTTGATGGGTACTTGTAAGAGGGAATCTGACTTCATGGTAGTGATAAATTAACCAGTCTCTGTTTCTGAAATAGTGCTTGATGGGCTATAATTCTAGCATGGTGAATGTATCACGTATGGGTCTTGAATGCATGGACTACATAGCTTAAAAAAGGGTTAAACAAAGCAAGGACTGTAGATCATAGCGTAAGTTAGACAAAGGCCATCAAAACCAAACCAGGCATAAACCTCCAGCAGTTTTGGAGCATAAAATAGTTGCGTGTTGTGGTGGCAGGAGTCTGTGATACACTGCAGTTCTGTGGCTTGTTTTCTGTAATATCCTCAACTACTGCAAGATCACATTGCATAGACAACAGTGGCATAAAAATCACAATACTTGCAAAGCAGATATTGATATTTAATTAGTCTGCTTTTTGAAAAGCTGACACTGTGCCATTTTATATAAATGATTTGAGGTCTAGATTTTTTTTTGTTACATTTCTTGTAGACGTGCTTAAGGAATTTTTTTGGTTTTGAATAATAGACTCGATATATCACTTGTTTGGTGATCACTGGCAGCACAACATGAACTGCAGTATTACTGAAACTCTGTAAAATTTCTCCCTCAGAAGAACCTTTTGACCTTGTACATTTAGAGCCAGAACATCAGTTCTGCTTAAATTCTTTTGGGTGCTAAGAAATTGCAAAAGGAACCAAGGCCATTTGAGTGACCTCATGTAGATCTGGGACAACTGAATTGACTATTGATGAGGGGTGGGGCACGGGGGGAGAGAAATCTAAATGAAATATTTTGTTTCAATAGAGTTTTTTGTTTGGAATTGTCCATTTGTTTCATTCTCTTTGTCAGATTACTATTTCATACATTTAGAACACTATTTCAATACTGAAACACAATCAAACTTTTTCATATATATATTTTATCTTTTTATTGCATTTTATAAGAAAAACAAATCTTCACACTTGAACTTTCCTCTAAGATGGAAATAGTCTTTTGTAACTTGTAGAATAACTGAGTAGAATAACTAAATAGTAGTTTGCTTCACAGTAAACAAAACTGCACTAATTCTACAGTAATGTGCTATTCTTGTTGAAGTTTACACTCAACAATATTTATTGCTGAATTCTAAAAAGCTTTAATTATTAAGGAGGATAATTTGTGCCAAGCAAAGAAGATTATTTCAATTAAAAAGAAAACAGTATATAAAAAGGAAACTTATAAACATGCTTGACTAAAATATGTTTTAAATATATATATAAAATAGAATATAGATTTGTTTGTATAATAGAGTTTATGTAAATAAAATATTAATATATGAACAATGATACATGGTATATAAATAAAATACTTAAAATAGATACATAGAACTGCTCACAAACACATCGGCAGATGAATAATAGTGGAAACTGCCTTGACAGAGAGGACTCTGAGAAATTTTATTGCAGGACAAGTATTTTAATGTGCAGTCTGAAATGAGCAACACACAGATATTAAAGGAAGTGTGCTCATGCAGGAGAAAACCAGTGGATATAATGGCATTGATTGGTAAGACTAAAAGAAAAAGGAAAGAAACACACACCAGTTCTTTCATGACAATAAAATAGTTCCTAATAATGTCCTGTATTGACCATGCTATCATATCATATATGTTTAAGTACTGATAGCTTAAATCACACCTTGTGTAACTGACTGCAAGATAAAGACAATTAGAAGAAGGATTTTTCCCACTTATTTCAATTTGTCTAATACAATAAAAGAAGAATAAATTCTGCAGGCTAAATTCACACTTATTTCCAATAGCCAAGAAATAAAAGCAAAGTCTTGGCCATATTTCAAATTCCTGCTTGATTATATGTCCATCAAAGAGCAGCTCCTACACCATGTGTAAGAGCCTATGTGCTGTATTTTAACATCATAAAGGCAGAATACCATGTGGAGCATGTACCCACCGAGCCACATAGAAGATCCACAGGATACAGAAGGGCACATGTGTGAAAGTAAAAAGATCAAAACAGGATCTCAAATACCATATATCTTCATTTTGAAGCCCCTATCAATTAGTAACAGTTCATTTTTAACAACCACAGCCTTACCATGCAAGCCATAAAGCTTCAGCTTCTGAATTCCCACGAAGACAATGATTGTATGAGTAGATTTACCTTGGGTAATGACAATTTTGCAATATTTCTGGGAATGCTGACATTTCATTCCAGGATTAGACACTGAACTCAAGGTTATGATTTTCTCACAGTGGAGGCTGGGTTAGGTTTGGTCATTATTTTCCTGAGACCTTGTCAAGAATAACCTAGATTGCTGGTTGGTGGTAGTCTTAGTGGGTGGCATCCTACCTTTAGAAGCAGTATTTAAAAAGCCAACATCACATCAGCAGCTCTGTTGGCTTCTGAATATAACATTACGTTGAGATTTAGAGAAGCTAAGATCCTGCCCAAGTAGGATGTTAACCTGTGTCAAATAATGAGTTTATGTTGCATATTTGTGGGGTAACTGCATAAGCCTGGACTTCCTTAAAAGTAAACTAATTTGTAGTCTATGTAACAGGGTCAGGCAGTGTTTGACATTTCATTCAAAGGTCAATACTAAGAGCTATCAAAGCTGCAGTGTGAGATATCAGCTGTGTATTGGTCTCAATTCCTAGGGAACAGCAGTCTTTTTACCTAGAAACCTGTAAGAGTGAATGATCAGTTGAAAACAAAAGGTGAAATTAGGCAGAGTGTGATTCTTAAATTTTTTTTAGTGATCTGTTTTCTTTTAAGTGATTTATAAGAAAGCTGAGACTGTGTTCCTTGTTTTCTTGTCATGTTGTCTCAAACATAATTCCTGAGCACTGAGAGGTAGGTGAAACGTCACAGCAGTGTGAGAGTCATTTAAGTTGAAGAGATGAGCATTTAGGGGACCAGCCTCAGCGAGCACTAAAATTCCCATTCCAAAGAGCCCTTCCAATATCTAATAAGGTATCCAAGGCTGGGGATGTATACCAAGATCTCGAGGGCAGAAGCTGTAGTTTGACTCAGTTCCAAGAAGCTGGTGTCTTTTGACAATGTAATAATGATATTTTGAGCCAGTGTGTAACACTGAATTATGATACTACTCCTGTATGTGCCAGAAAAGTAGGGTTTGACCTTACCGTCAGACCAGGTTTGAAGCATTTCAGGATACTTTCTTGGATGAAAGAAGGCATTGGTGTCAGACCAGATTTAAGTCCTTGCTGAGTTGGGCTGATTTCAAAACCATGATAATTCAGTCCCACAAGCTTTCTTCATGCCACATGAGCCTGAAGTGACTGAATGCAATTCTGTGTGAGGACTCTGGTAGTATGGTTCTTCCTGCCTGTCATCAGTCTACCACTTCTGTCACAAACAGCAGCCTAACCTGTATGAAGATGTGTTGCTGCATACACAGTTACTTACTAAATCCAGTGGTGTCAAATCAGCAGTTAAAGATTACAAAGTGTTTTAAATCTTTAGGGAGAAAATACTAAGAATGTGTCTCAAAAATTTCAGGTGGATACAGGATTCCTCACTTCCCAGGCTGCTCTGATGGAAGTATTGTACATGGAGAGAATGAAACAAATGTCTATCTATATGTTAATCCCAGTTAGTTTCATAATATTTAATTATTTCTGAGTAACTTTAGTTTCCAAAAGATTACTTTATATGTTCTATATACACACAGAGACACACATGCATTTATTGGCCTGAATAGAACTATATCTGAATTGTAGATCTGAATGATGTGCTTATGTGATATGCATATGTGATTATAGATCTGAATTATGTGCAGCATATAAAATACTTAATTTTTGGTTTTGGCAAAAAAAGATTTATATGAGAGCCTATACTACATATAGTATTTCAATTACATGCAAAACTGTTCTGTTACCTTATCATAAGCATTATTTATATTTCACTCCTATTGTAGCTTGTCTCACCTCTTTTTAAGCACTTTTTCAAGGATATCAAAATGCTCAGAATAGTAACGTACATAAGTTCTATTTAAAAACATATATTGCTTCTAATCATGAACTGGGTAAGAAAGACTGGATGGATGGCTCTATGCCCCTGGGGAGCATAAAGGTTTCTCAACAAGCTGAGCAAATGAAGGAGCTTAGTTTACTGACTTGAGAAGGCTCTAGTTTGAGGCTTGCATGTTTTGTGTTCCAAGACTAGCTATCCTTGGGTTGTTATAATTATTAAGAAATCTCTACCTATAGGTCCAGGGGCATTTTTTTAATACAGTGGATGCAGAGCCACCTGTTTGACCTTGGCTGCTCTCCTTCAAACCACAAATATAAACTGTTGAGACTGAAACATAGAAGATTTTTTCTTTCCTCTATGAAATAAAATTTTATATGGATTCTTCTCTCATGAAGGTAATCAAGTAATTAAAATCGAGATGACTAGGAGAAGGCCTGCCTGGTGAGCAGATGTTCCATGAAAAAATAAGTAACTTCTCAAACTTAATTAAAGACAATAGAGAATACTTCCTCAAGAAAAACTAGCCCTTAAAGGTTTTTGTTTTATACTCTCTCATTATGACATTATGACATACTCATTATGACATTGACCAGGCCATACGGTAACAATAATGGTTTAGTTTTTAAGTAAAATACTTTGTAAACTGACTACTCTTGACCTGTGAGGGAGGGTAATATTACTGTGCCTATCTCAAATGTGAGTAAATTCCAAGTGTTAATGAGTCTAAGGTTTATGGGTATTCACATAGTCCCACTACAAACCAGCTGCTGATGAACTTTGTGGTCAATGGGATAATATGGCTAAGGGTAGGCTGGTTAACTGAAGATCAGTCCAAGTAAAAGAAGAGTTAAAATATAGGATTATTCTGAGAGAATGAAGGAGAAGAACATTTACTATCAATACCAGTCAACAAGTGTTAAGAAACTAGAGTCCATCAAATAATCCTGATTATATTATTTGTTTTGATTAGAAAGGTAGTTTTCCATGCAACTACACAATTGTACTTCTCAAGCATTCAAAATCACTTGACTTGATACCCCATGGTATTCTGATTAAAAACCACCCTGTATACTGTCAGCCAGCAATGAGAACATCACCTATTTTAACTGTAATGCTGAAGTCCTTTTTTAGTAGAATTTTGCAAGATTTTATCCAAATCCACCTAACTTTTTGCATCAAGAATCTAAAATCATATACAAAATAAAAGCTGTGACAAATATAGAAGCTGGAAAAGTGGGGAAAAAAAAATCAAAGGGCTGGAAACATATAATTAGCAGGTAAACTGAGACCTGTTAAAACATTTTCTGAATGCAGGTGAATTGCACATTTAGGATCATTTTATATACTTAATACCTGAGAATATCTTCTAAGCCAGTGCCACAAAAAAGCACTGAGAAAGTGGTAGGAGCTAAACATCTTGGTACAAGGTTTTATTCTGATGTTGTGACAGAAAAGT